>NC_066618.1:148630777-149870188 GCF_025201925.1 Gopherus flavomarginatus | reverse complement strand
TTCCATAGGTGGAAAGAGCTTGAGATGAGACTAATCTTAAAGGCCATTATAGATGATGAGCACCAAAAGAAGATTGCATCAGTCTCTTTATTGGCAAAATGTTCTGAAAAGGCTCATTGCCATTGTGAGAATGCTTGCTACCCAAAACCTAGCACCGTGTGGCACTTCAGATCAGCTATATGTGCCAAATAATGGAAACTTCCTTAAAATTGTGGAGCTGATGGCTGAGTTTGATGCTGTACTCCAGGAGCATCTCAGAAGAGTCACCACCCAAGAAATGTACACACACCACTACCTTGGAAAAACAATTCAAAGTGAGATCATACAGTTACTGGCAACAAAAGTCAAACAGAAGATTGTGGCAGATCTGAAGTCAGCAAGATATTACTCTGTTATTCTGGTCTGCACACCTGACATCAGCTATACAGAACAAATGACTTTAATGGTGCATTTTGTAACAACAACAAAACCTAGTGAAAATGTCCCTGCAATGGTGACTGTCAGAGAGCATTTTCTAGAATTTATTGACATTGATGATATTACAAGAGCTCGTATGAGAAATGTACTTCTTAAAAAAGCTGGAAGATACTGGAATTGTGATAGTTGACATGAGAGGTCAGGGCTACGATAATGGTGCCAACAAGAGAGGAAAGAACAGAGGAGTGCAGACACAGATCTGAGAGTTAAACTCTCGAGCGTTTTTTTGTCCCATGAAGTTCTCATTCATTGAACTTGGTGGTCAGTGATGCAGAATCAACTTCTAGTGAGGCTGCTGAATTTTTTAATGTAATTCAAAGCATCTATGTATTTTTCTCTGTATCAATTCACTGATGGCAAATTTTGAAGCAACATCTGGGAACATCCTCTCTGACACTGAAACCACTGAGTGCCACATGATGAGAAAGTCAAGTGGAGGTGATAAAGCCTATCAAACACTAAATTGGGAAGATAGATGATGCCATAGTTGCCATTATGGAGGATAATGCTATGACAGGAACTGTTCATGGGAGAACAGTGGCAGTGGGAAATGGAATCACCAGAAACATACATAACTTCACATTTCTGTGTGGCTTATGGTATGTCTATGCTATGAAATTAGGTCGATTTAATAGAAGTGGACTTTTTAGAAGTCGATTTGATACAGTCGATTGTGTGTGTCCCCACTAAGCGCATTAAGTCGGCGGTGTGCATCCACAGTACCGGAGCTAGCATTGACTTTCAGAGCATTGCACTGTGGTAGCTATCCCACAGTTCCCACAGTCTCCGCTGCCCATTGGAATTCTGGGTTGAGCTCCCAATTCCTGATGGAGCAAAAACATTGTTGCAGATGGTTCTTAGTACTTGTTGTCAGGCCTCCCTCCCTCCCTCCCTCCATGAAAGCAATGGCAAAAAATCGTTTCTTACCTTTTTTCCTGGGTTATCTGTGCAGACGATACACCACGGGAAGCATGGAGCCCAGTCAGTTCACTGTCACCGTATGTCTCCTGGGTGCTGCTGGCAGACGCAGTACTGCAGTGCCACACAGCAGCATCCCCTTGCCTTGCCTTGCCTTGTGGAGGGCAGATGGTACAATATGACTGCTAGCCGTCATCGTCATCCCATGGGTGCTCCTGGCTGACCTCAGTTAGGTTGATCGAGGGCGCCTGGGCAGACATGGGTGCTCCTGGCTGGCCTTGGTGATGTCGGTCAGGGCCGCCTAGACAAAAATGGGAATGACTCCAAGTCATTCTCTTCTTTAAGTTTCATCTAATGGAGATTCAGGCCTGCCTGGAATATCATGCCAGCTGGAGGCTTCCGCCTCAGGCTTCTCTTCCAGTCAGCAGCACAGTGTGGTCGCATCTACCCTAGCCTACCCCTTGCTCCCATGGCTCATGAAGCCCGGACAGTAGTCAGGAGCTGTTCAGCTATAGGCTGAGCAAGTGCACAATGGTGGTAGAATGTGCCTTTGGATGTTTAAAAATGCACTGGCGCAGTTTACTGACTTGGATAAACCTCAGCAAAACCAATATTCCCGTTATTACCGCTTGCTGTATGCTCCACAGTATCTGTGAGAGTAAGGGGGAGACATTTATGGTGGGGTGAGAGGTTGAGGCAAATCGCCTGGCCATTGAATATGCACAGCCAGACACCAGGGCGATTAGAAGAGCACAGCAGGGCACGCTGTGCATCAGAGAAGCTTTGAAAACTAGTTTAATGACTGGCCAGGCTACGGTGTGAAAGTTCTGTTTGTTTCTCCTTGATTAACACCCACCACCTTAGTTCACTCTACTTCCCTGTAAGCCAACCTCCCTCCCCTCCCCCATTTGATCTTCGCTTGCAAAGGCAATAAAGTTGTCATTTCAAATTCATGCATTCTTTATTAATTCGTCAAACAAATGGGGGGATAACTGCCAAGTTAGCCCAGGAGGAGTGGGGGAGGAGGGAAGCACAGGGATGGAGTAGTTGTAGGGGCACCCCCTAGAATGGCATGCAGCTCATCATAGAAGCGGCATGTCTTGGGCTCTGACCCAGAGCAGCCATTTGCCCCTCTGGTTCTTTGGTAGGCTTCATGCGGCACTGCTGTGGGTCCCTGTTATAATCTCTGTCCTACATGCCCTTGGAGATTTTTTCAAATATTCTGGCATTTTGTCATTTGAAACAGAGTTCGGATAGCACGGATTCAACTCCCCATACAGTGATCAGAGCCAGTACCTCCCATCCGGTCCACACTGGAGCTCTTTTGCAATTCTGGGACTCCATGGTCACCTGTGCTGATCACCTCGCTACGCTGGCGAAACAGGAAATGAAATTCAAAAGTTCGCGGGGCTTTTCGTGTCCACTTGGCCAGTGCATCTGAGTTGAGAGTGCTGTCCAAAGCAGTCACAATGGAGCACTCTGGGATAGCTCCCAGAGGCCACTACCATCAGATTGCATCCACACTACCCCAAATTCGACCCAGCAGGGTCGATTTCAGCACTAATCCCCTCATCGGGGAGGAGTACAGAAATAGATTTTAAAAGCCCTTTAAGTTAACAAAAATGACTTTGTCGTGTGGACGGGTGCATAGTTAAATCGATCTAAGGCTGCTAAATTTGACCTAAACTCATAGTGTAGACCAGGGCTTAGTGTTGTGGCATGACATACTGTTTGAAATAAATGTTGTAGGCAAGAAACTCCAAGGTGTTGACTTGAAATATCTGGAGCAATGGAACAACTGGACAAAGCAAAGTCATACCTACAGTCTTACTGGTCAGATGAGGGATTTCAAAATGTTCTGAAGAATGCACAGAAGTTGGCAGAGGAACTTCACACTGAATCTCTTTCCCCACCCATTCAAGAATACAAGAGTTACTGAAGAAGACATTTTGATTACAAGGCAAGGGATAATCCCACAAGAGACCCCAAACAACAATTCAAGGTTGAATTCTTTAACCAGATGCTAGATTGTGCAATACAGTCAGTTGAAGAACATTTCATGCAGCTCAAGGAATACAGCAGTATATTTGGGATGTTGTATGATATTCCAAAACTCCTCACTATACCTGAAAAATACCTATACCAGCAATGCAGGTCACTAGAGACAAAGTTGACACATGATGATATGCACAATATTGATGTGAGTGATTTAGGTGCTGAACTGAAAGCCCTTTCAAGATACATTTCAGCAGGATCAACTCCAAGGGCTGTTCTGGAATATATGTGCACAAATAAGATGACCAACCTCTTTCCAAATGCTTTTGTTGCTCTGCACATACTTCTAACACTTCCTGTAACAGTTGCCAGTGGAGAACGCAGCTTCTCCAAGTTGAAGTTAATAAAAACACATCTACGCTCCACAATGACACAGGAGAGGCTGGTCGGTCTTGCAACCATCTCAACAGAGCATGAGCTGGCCCAGACTGTGGACCTTCAGCAGGAAGCAGTTAAAATCTTTGCAACCAAGAAGGCACGGAAAGCACCACTTTGATTATTCAAACAGATAAAAATGCCAGTGTTTACTATGCAGACAAGAAAAGATACATTTGCTGTCCAGGTGTCTGAAAGTTAAGTGTTACTTAAAATTTGTGAACAAGGCATTTTAAGTTGTTAGTTCTCCTTTATCAGGGTAGGTAGCAGAGCAGTACCATGAGAGGAGTAGAACAAGAAGAAAGCAGAATTGAGACCTTTCAAAGTTTTGGTCCCAGCGAGGGGGCATGGAGGAGTCATTTGAGCTCCCCGCCTCAGGTGCCAAAATGTTGTCAGCTGGCCCTGTCTGCAGACATTCACTACTAGGTGCATGAGGTACTAGGGCAACTGGACTCACATAAACAAATGTGTGTCTACCCCTACACCAGCCGCTGTCTCATTCCCAGTCTATTTCCAGTTTGAATTTCCACAGCAGCCTATGATGCAGGGGATGTGCAGGTACCCTGGTACAGCTACTGAGTCAACAATTTCTGCCATGTACTTATCTTCACACCTGGGGTATATCACCCACTATGATTACTACAGGAAAGATCTCTGCTCTTGCATGCGATCAGACAGCCACATGAAAGAATCCATCTCCTGCAACTCCCAGGAGACATGCAGCTGGGGAAGGTCTGTAAATTAGTCTGTAGAAAAAAGTATGATATTGTATTGATTGAGAACAATCATGTGATTCAGTCACAATTCCTTTCATGGGTTGCTTCTGGGCCACCCTTTATAAAGAGCAAGATGTAAAGTCGCAAACTAACCTGATGCTATAATTTTCTTACATAAACTAAATTGTATAATATTCTGAGCACTTCAGCAGTGAGGCATTTAGAAATAAAATCAGGATGATGAGTATTTTACTTTACATTTGCAGAGATCTTTGTATTTATAAAACAAGTGAAAGCAAAAAAGTAGTGACGTGTGAAGATTAAAAAAAAATCAATCAGACTTACTTCAGATCTCAAATGACATGTAGTTACTGCAGCAGATAACATGGAAAATACTTTTCAGTTCCTTTTGGCTAGATTGACATTTGTGGGATGGAGGCAGGAAGCACCACATGTCTATATTTCACTATAAAGTAAAGCTTGCTTCTATGACCAGCATTACAATGATCAGTTACGGTCTTGTATTTTTTAAAGCTGAAACTCATCTTGTTTAAGATTAAACTGATTTTGGCATAAATATCAAGGAGGATCATGGGGTTTAAAAGACACATGGAAACAGCTCAAATGAGTTTCAAGTGAAGAAACCATTCTTCTCTGTAACACACTGTAGCTGAGGCTATAGCATCAACAAGTCTTCGTGATGTTTGTTATGCTAAGTGACATGCTATTTTTTTTAAGTATCACAACAGATTATGGTAAAATAGTCTATCCACTGGTGTGGATAACAACCAAACAGACATGTGAAATGAAATTTGCATTCCAGTCAATGGTTGTAGTGTATAATCAAGTACTGTATGCGGTTAAATGAGTCTGTTGTCTCACTGTAATGAATATCTACATCCATCCTAACAGTTAATGAGGAATAAATGACTTCTTATCAATGAATGGCAGTATCTAAACAGCTCTGCAACAAAAAACAGAATATTAAAATGTGTAGCTAAAATAAATCTTAAATGATAATGAACTTTCTCAGACAATTAATTATTTTAAAAGCCTCTAGGAAAGTTTACTGCTTTTTGGATAGAACTTGTGTAAGCAGACTTGCACATCTGCAGACTCAGTTAACAGGTGGCCTTTTAAAAGTCACGTACCAATTCTTAAAGGAATGATACTACAATACTGCTGAAGTCACTCTGGTGCAGCCGGTGTTGGTCAGGTATGGTATAGCTCGTGAGCTCTGTATCATTTCCCCTCATCTAGATTATCAGTAAGTCCAGACAGACATTTTAAATGAAAGAGCACACCTCCTCCCATTTTCTAAAGCTCTCATTTATTAATAAGATCCATACATTAAAAGTTAAAAAACTGAGCCTGTTTTGTCTTGAGAAAAGAAGACTGATGGGGGAACTGATCACAGTCTTCAAATATGTTAAAGGCTGTTATAAAGAAGATGCTAATCAGTTGTTCTCCATGTCCACTGAAGGTAGGACAGGAAGGAATGGGCTTAATGTGCAGCAAGAGAGATTTATGTTAGATATAAGAAAAAACTTTCTAACTATAAGAGTAGTTAAACTCTGGAATAAGTTCCAAGGGAAGTTGAGGAATTCCCATCACTGGAGGTTTTTAAGATCCAGTTGGACAAACACCATCAGAGATAGTCTAGGTTTACTGCATTCTGCCACAGCACAAAGGGATAAACCGGATGACTTCTTGATTCTCTTTTAGCCCTACACATCTATGTATAAGTAAGATCTTACTCAGACATTTGTCATCTCTGTCTCCTTGTTTCATAAGACTCTTCTTTCCTGTACCCGTAAGCAGTCTCCATGGAATCTGGGCTCCTGCCCGTTAAGGAAGCTGCCTAAATTACGCCCCAACCCTGAGAGATGTGAGACCTTCAGACTGATTGTTCACTTGCTTTGCCCTGCCCATGGGGCTAATTCCCCAGACGGGTTGATTGTTTGCTGCCCCAGCAAGGAGGCTGCCAGGCTATAGACTAATTGTTTACTTTGCCTCTCCCAGGGACTGCAGCCTGCTTGCTGCTTCACTCTGGTCCAGAAGCTAATTCCACAGACTGTTTGATAGTTTTGCCACTCAGAATCCACATATTACCCTTCAGGTGACCTCGTTCAGGGGCCAGGCCACAGTTGGCAGAAATCACCCACTTAACAAGGAAGCCCATGACTGAGTGTTGGAGAGGACCACCCCCATACCAGATTGATGGGGGCACCCCAGCTTGACTAGCAAGGTCCTGCCCATCACAGGCCAAAAAGATTGATTTTGCAACAAACTCAATTTTTCCACAGAAAACAAACACTTTTATGAAAAATATAGTCCAATTTTCCATCAAAAACAGTTTAAGCAGAACATTTTCAACCAGCTATTTAAAAAAAAATGGAGTAAGAAGCTTGAACTCAGAAAGCTAACATTTCTGTTTTAGAGAGAGATGGGCTTCCCCAAAACATTGAACATGTTTTGCAAAAGTCAGATAAGTTATAATTACCCCACAATTCAGATAAAACTTGACAGATTTGCTTCAGCTATTCTAAAAATTGTTTCTTTTCTGGCCTATATAAGCATGAGAATTTTCTAGGTAAGGAGAGTATGCAGGGAAGGAGGAGGGAGTGCCTGCAGAAGAGAAAGGCTGGACAATTTGGGTGGTGAGAAATTAAAAGAGGGTTTTTAATGGAATGCTGGTTGTGGCCTTTAACGTGGAACAGCTGCAGTGGTAATAATAAAATAAATTAAATTTACAGTGCATTGCATTAATGTTTACAATGAACAAACTGAATATACTGGATAAATGTTATCCAAATTTCCCGTTTCATAAATTCTCATTGCACCTAATGTTTATGAGAATGAAAGGTTACATTATTGTGCTAGTCAGGGAGAATGTCATGGTCAAAGCAATCTGCAAGCACAGCAGTGCTTTGACTGTAATCTGAAAGCAATTTTAATGGAAGTGTTACAATATCTCACATAGAAATTGATTTAAGTGTAAAGGCATGCTTTTAGGTTGCCTTAAGTAAGCGAAAGAATATGCAGAGTTGGTAATGTATATAAAACCTACAAGATGTTATGTCCACTTATTGTCAAAAGGTAATGCATACCAGTGCTTTTAGAATGAAGTCACCTTGATCTCTCTAAAATAATAAAGAGAAAAGGTTTGGTGCAATCATATCATGGATTTGTTTAATGTCATGTAAGATTAATAAACATTTTATTTACAATTTGTAGCAAGCATTAGGGAATCTAACTTACTTGTTTGCTCAGGACATAGATCTTGAAACATACTTTTTATGGTGAAATCAATTTAAACTTCCTTTCCATATTTGGTTGTCAGTCACTTTCAATCAGTATAATCTTTTTAAAGCAAAGCACAGGAGAATTCACTGGTTCCCTTACTTTGTAACTCTTCTAAGGAATCATATGGGAAACGTGAATATGTTCAGTGAATCATACAGTGTTGCATAAAATTAAAGATACATTTTAGTGGCTTTGCATATTTATTGTATATAGTATGCCATTTTTGTTTTCAACTGGGTTGAAAATGTGTGATGTTGCTTTTCATACATAGCCATATAAAAAGAGTCAGTATTTAGAAGACTGGATATATGCTGTGATTACAAAAGCAGACCCTGTGTTTTTCAGTTTTCCTCTGAAGTCAGCAGATCTTAAGTCAGTTTACAGTTATACTTGTGTAAATTTGGAGTAACTGTACTGAAAACAGTGAAGTTACCCAAAGTTTCTGCCTGTTTAACAAAGCAAGATTTAACATCTGGATAGACCACAGTTTTTCTAAACTGTAGCACAGCATTATGATGTCATTAAAGACAGATCAGCCAAGCCTTACTTATGCAAACCATTGAAGTCATTGGGATTTTTCGATGAGCAAAGGTTGCAGGATCACACATAAACTGGATAGGCATTTTTTAATACTGTGATTGTAGTTGTATGGGCCTATACAACCAGACCCATTTCACCCATTGCAGCATGGAGGGATGGAAAGTTGCCAGTGGCCTAGATTTCACCCCAGACAGAGGACAAGCATCCTTCACAATCCAAGACCAGGTTTTTAGATTAGAGTACATCACATTATTACAGCACCTTCATCATAATCATGTGAGAGGACACCCTCTTCAATGAAGAGGAAGAAAAAGAGAAGGAACTGACCCTTGGTCTTACCCTAAAGAAAGGGGGTTGGAAGATGTCCAAAATGTGGAAAAACAGAATAGCCCCAATTTCAGTTATAATGGAAGTAAATGGGACTTAGGCTTCTAAAGATAAATTTTTCAAAAGAACCTAATTGATTTAGGAGCCTAAATCCCACAGACTTTCAATGAGACTTAAGCTCCTAAATACATAAATCACTATTGAAAATGGGACTAAGGGGCTTTTGAACATTTTACCCCTGTATTTAGGAGCTTAAGTCTCATTGAAAATTTAGACATCTTTCAAAATTATATTAGTGATGAATTAGAGTTTAATGTTAGCACAAGCCTCCTCACCACTCAGTCCCCTGAATCACTTCAGCTGGCTCTCAAAAATAATAGTAAAAATTCCTATTTTAAAAGTACATTTGTTTCTATAAGGCTGGCAAAATACAAACATCTAAAACTTAACAGGGTGTCCTTAATGTCAGTGTTTCTAATACATAGATATATGCATGAGATTCCTGGTTTCCAGTAGAATCAAGACAATCTCACCAATGTTTTCACTCTGAACTTTATACATTCTGCTGGGTGCCACATCCTTCATCCCTCCACTGGCATAAGCCCAGCTAGTGGCTCAGCAATGAGATACAGGTGTGACTTGTTTTCTAATACTGTACTGTATTTAGAATTCAGAGATGCATATTAATTTTTCCCATTTGAAGTTTATCTTTTAAGTCATGCTCTGACTCTGCAATAATAAAAATACATGTTGCAAAAACCTATTTCCTGGGGAAATCATTTAGAATTCCTTACGTGGTTTCTGTAATGTTTAAATATCCATTTTGTAACATGAACAAAACCAATGAAAGTAAAACCAGCTCCATATTTACAGCCTCATGAGCATAGCTCTTTATTGAATCTTGTGGAGGTTCTCTTTGGCCTTTACTTGCTTTCTCTTTCTACTGATTTTCCTCTGTCTGACCTCTCAGTGTCCATCCCAGGTGAAATGACCCATTTCACTACCTTGGCAACCATATATACTACCTTCTCTATTTCCTCCATCCAGCAGATACATTGTAGAAAATATGTCCTCGGTCTTCCAAATACATCACTTCTGCCATACATCCCTTTCTCCTGACTCAAACTAAAAGTTCCTTGCACAAAGTCAAACTGAAGACTATATCTCAGGAACAGAGGGCTATTTTTTTCTCAGATTGTCTAAATAATGCATACTATTCGCTACTACAACAATAAGTGTTTTTCCATAAAAGTCTGATTGTGTTATTCATTGCAAATGAAATTAACCAAGAATTTACCTCTTTTTAGTTGGGATTTTTTTTTCTGATTTCTGATAATATATCTACTGTTAATAAGCATTTGCCCAAAAGTGTGAATGAGTGCTTTTCATTATATGGATTATTCATAAACTAATCACTTAGACTGTTCAGTATTAATTATGGACAAAGTTCCCCCTTGTTCAGAGGGTCAACACAAGCACTATGTAGTGTAACCAACTCATGATTTTACTGAGTTTTGCAAAATCTTGTTTTCTTTCTTAAAGTCCTAGCTCTTGGTGGGATGCGGTTACATCAGAAACTCCACTTTCATAAAAAGAGGTAAGCTTCCAGGTTTCATGGTTGTAGAGATAAGCTTGAAAGTGTTATTGCTAAAGGCTCAAAATTCAAAAGGCAAATACAAATAATTCATTTTTAAATTCAAATTCTTTTTAAAAGTCTAATGATCTTTGGACCTGGATCATGATTTTTGAATGCTTGGGATTGGCAATACATAACCATGCACCACATAAATTCCATTATAGACCTATTTTATGTGGAACTTATGTGATGCAAATTCTTTGTGAGATACTTCTATATGGGGACGAATTTCTTCCAGTAAAAGTCATATGGTATTCTTTCTGCTTGCTGAGTGGAGGGTTAAAACATTTTAGAACAATAGCAAATTAAAAAATACACCCATTCTCTCACAAGTAACACTGATCACATTCCACCGCAAATTAAGTAAATAAAAGCTTGCTCTTATGAATGCTCACAAACAGAAAATAAAAAAGGGGCCTGAAATATGCCATTACGAGTGACCTATGCAAGACTTAGTACACATTGTGGAACATCATTAATAGTTTCTTTGTGTGAAAGTTTGTTTCTTTTTGTTAATTATATAGGCACTAGTGAAGATTCCAACAGTAAGAAGACCTGATATAACATCTACACAGATCAGAATTAATGTAACCAATGGCCTAATAAGTCTTTTTTGGTGCTTCATGTCTGTTACAGCTATCCCCCTATTCCATTTTGTTTCTTACAGCTGTCCCAATACTCCATTTTGTTTTTGTTCTCCTCCTGTGGTTGCCCCTCCCTGGCTGTTAAGTTGTTTACCAGGGCCACTGCCCTTCTCAAAGGGAGGGCCTCTTAAGTTGTTTACCAAGAGCCATTGCCCTTCTCAAAGGGATGGGCACTTGTGCTGCGTGCTAAGTGGGTCCACTGCCCTGTTCAAAGGGTTAATCCTGTTATCACCTTGTTGAACCTGGGCTTGGTGTAAGGCAGGCAATGTCCAGAGCTGCAAGTCCTATTGTGTTTTTAAGATCCTGGGCATGAGTCATAGGCCTCATGTGCTTTTGAGTCACCTATTGCACAGGACTCTGCCCAGGCATGTCTCTGTGCTCACCTGCAGTTTTTTCCCTGTTCCTCCTCCCCTGTGACAGAGGGAGCCTATCAGGATTACTGGCGGGAAACTGCCTAAGTTTTCCTTTAAAAACAGACATTTTTGAAACAAACATCAGAAAGGTTCCTGCACTGCTGCCTGGTCTGATCAGCCAGGGGTTTTGGGGTGGTCCTTTCTCCGCTCTCATTTTATTTTTGAGCGTACCCCTGGTTTTTAAACCCTCCCCCCCACGAAGAACGAATTGCTGCCTGAGAGATCTCCTGATTATCAAGACCTACCGAGCCCTCCTTGCTTCTTCTGATGTTGCTGCTGCTTCTGCCTTTGCTGCTGCCATGGGGACTGGTAAGAATCCCTCTGTGAAACTTTCCATACTTTTATTTTATTACTTTAGCTGCTGGCTTTGTTTCCACAGCATATAGACTCAAGCTAAACCTTGGTCTGTGTCTTAAAAACCTCTCAAACTCTGCGGTGCTTTGCTGCTAAAAATAAGCTTGTGCCGCTGCTAAGCTCTGCTCCCTGCTTTCAGCTGTATCCACTGCTGCAGCCACCATCCCTTGGCTTCCTTGGGGGCTGCCTTGGGAGCTGTATCCTGGGCACATACCACTCTGCCCTCTGTAACTTGCCCATAGCATAAGGTACACCATAGGTTTTGCTTTTTAGTTTAATAAGTCATAGTTTGCTAAGATTGTAGAGCTTGTAAGTTTCACCCGCCTTGTTATAGTTTGCTGCTTTGTTGCTCTGTATAGTTGCTTGTTATAGTTTGCTTAGAATTGTAATATTTGTTGTTTTGCCTAGTCGTTGATTAAGATAGATTTAAAAAAGCCATTGCCTGGTTGTATTCTGTACCTGTTTTATTACTTTGTATAAGCTGCTTGTAATTTATATAAGTTTGATTAAGTTAGAGGATAGATAAAGTTTTTACTGCTTGAAGTCGTCTTCCCGCTGTCCCAATCTCTCCCTGAACTTTCCCGTGTCTGTTTTTCCCCCGCTCCAATCTCCCCCTCTGTGTACTTCTCCGTGTCTCCCTTTTGTAACCCCTTGCTGCTTCCCCCCCCCCCCCCGTGTAACTTCCCAAACCCTTTGCCGCTTCTTTCCTTTTTCTTTTTGGGTGTCCCTCTAGCCCTTCTTTACACCTCTCTGCTGCCTCTCCCTGTATCCCCTGTGTTCGTGCCCCCGCTCCTCCGCTGCCCCTCCTCTACCGAAGATCACCATCACACTGCTCCGTTTGTCTTCACCCTGCTGCTCCGCAACTTCCCTGAAGTGCTCTCCGCTGCTGCAGCCTGTTTCTTCCCTCAGCCGTCTCCCCCATTCTCCACGTGCCTTCCCATCGCTTACACGTTCAGCGCCCTCCCCTCTTGCTGCTCCCAGACTCCCCTTAAGTGCGCTCCAGCTGCTCTTGTCTCCCGTACCTCCAGCCTGCAGGCTCCTGAAGACTGCTGCTCTGGGCTTCAGAGTCTCTCACTGCTTGCAGCTGCACTCTCCTCTCATTAGTTACCACTAATTACTCACTCGCCTCCCCCTTCCTGTTTCTAGACCCAGCTTTTAGGTACACTCTTGCTATCACAGCCTCACAAATTAAGTCAGTAATTTTCTACATTGCATAATTTCACTTTTCACCCATATTGTATTATTGCACTGTGACTCACATTTTACTTGTGGTTATAACACCCCATTAGTTGCCTCCATTTTTCTAATATACTTTGTATACCATTTTTATATAGAAGCTGCCATTTTATTTTGCATTTTCTTTTGGGTACGTTTTGCATTCCACACTGTATCTGGAGTTGTTCCTATATAAAGTTAAGTTGCTTATTGACTGTACTGTATCCCATTGTGCTGAACCCCACTTACTGTACCCGACTGTTAAAACTCCCTACACTGTTCAATAAGAAGAACCCCCCCCATCATTGTCTATTGTAAACACCTTATACACCCCATCCCATCGTATTTCATTGTTAAATTCCCACCACTTCCTTTTCCCTTTAATCAAGAAATTAATTGGCATCCCACCTGTGTGGTAATTGCTCCCCAAGATCCCATATACCTGCGGGCAGGGACACTTCAATTTTCAGACCACATACTATATCTTGATTATTGGGTGGCTAAGTATAAATGAAACAGGAAAGATGATAAATTTCATTGACTATAACCATTTGTGTACAAAATCTGCAGCTAAATTGGAACAGGTCAAATACAAAGTCTACTCCCACAGCCAAGTTGAAAGCACAGGATTCATCATGTAAAGCAAAGCTTAGCTTTAGGCTTTATTGGAAAAGTTCAAGCTTGTGCTATTCAAGTGGGTTCAATTTCTTTTGTTTTTGCTTGTTGTCTGTGTGAGACTCATTGAAGCTGCTTCCATGAGTGCTATCTCATTATTTTATCTTTCACTGTAAAGAATTTGAAGGTACTTTGTATGAAGGATGCCTTATAAAAATAAATTGATTTGAATTTTGCATAGAAAAGTGGGAAAACTTTTTACCTTTCAACTGCCGCAGATTTTTTCATTAAAATGTTATCACAGTGGCTCTTCAGTGTACTGATGCTCCTCTGTATAGGCTGTGAAGAAGAAATAGAAAACAATGTCAGATTTTAGATAAATCATTCTCCTTTCGTTTAGAGGATTTCTTTTTTCTTTTCTTTTACAGCAACCTTTCTATTGTTAGAATCGGAGTCAGTGCACTCCACCCTTTTCCAAAGCATGTTTTATGCACAAAGTAGATAATTATATTTAACATTGACCAATTTCTAAGGCAGTTAGTTAATAATACCAATAACACATTTTAAGATTAATGAAGTTTCAAGCAATCTTGTTATTGTACAGAGCTATAACTCCTTATAAAAGGCTTATACATAGAATTTCATCACTCAAAAAATTTCCTTATGCTTCTGTTTTGCTTTTTATTTTCATCTTATAGCTAAATTCCCTAAGGAGTAGTGACTGGCTAAAGCTAATGGCCCTCAGCTGTGCCTCGTGCTTTCAACTCCTCTCAGCCCATCACTAATCCCCAGGAAATGACCTGCACCTTGATCATTATTGCTTTAAATAGTCACTAAGGATGTTAATGAAATCTAAGTAGTATCTAGGTTACCCCCAGAGAGCATAACTTCTGTAATATATGGAGAATGATGTTTGATGATCTACAATATTTCATATTTAAGAGTAAAAAAAGAAAGTTAAGGGGGCTGACTGCACCACTCCTAACTGAACAGGCAATGTCACCAAGTGCCTATAAGGAAATATTTATTGCAATGAGACCTGCTGGTATAAGAGTTACAGGAGAAAGAGGGCAATGCTTTTAATTAATGGGATTTGTATACCAAAAGCTGCACACAAATCGGAATAGGGCACATAGATACACTCAGAATCAAAGTTAATACAAAGTCTGAATTTCTCAAATACCTACCAGCAGTAAAAGCAAGTGTCTCTCTCCACAGACATTTAATATTGTCACTATAAAGATGGCACTGTGGAAGGTCTGTTATGCAAAGTGACAGCTATTTTCATTCCCTACTTCAGGACAACTGCTCCTATATTTTCAAAGCAACACACACAGATTTAGTTTTGTGACTCCAGTCAAAAGGATTACAGTCAAAAGGAGCATCTGCCAAGCTACTCTCCCCCATACCTTCCCCCCCGCACCCGCCCGTCCCAGCACTTTGAATCTGTGTCCTGCAAACTATGGGGTGCATTTTGAAAATGCTACACACCAGTATGAAGAGCAGAACAGTCTGTTGATAAAATAATAGTTTGTCTAGGAAACATCTTTTGCACACAAATTAAATATCTCTATCTGTCCTAACATGCAGTTGAATGAGCCAATACTGCTGCATTGATTAGGCACAGTGAAGAAAACTTGTTGCATACGAAATAATTCTTATTTTGAGGAATAAGGAACCTTAACCTTGCTGATGAAAAATGAATTCCACAATGTCAATTAAGTGTTTACATTGTATTTTGAATACCCCAGAACTTGCTACTCCTTTACTTTATGTAATTTTACTCTATGGACTGTTGATAAAGATGTTGCCATTATTATAAGACTTTTCTCTCTTTCTCAGCATTGAAAAAAAACAATTCTCAATTACCCTTCTGATGCCAATGCTATTGACTGCAGCAGAGGTGGGACTGGTAACTTTGTAACAGGGCCTACTGCCACCCAAGTGCCCCCTGATGGCCAGAAGTCACTTTGTGGCACCCTGCCTCTTTTTCTCCTCCTTCTTCTTAAACTCCATACCCTTAGTCCAAAGGTAATTTAAACACCTTCCTTTTGGGGTCCACTTTATTCAGTTCTCTGGGTACATACTGCCTCCCCACCAAGCTCCAACCCCACTTCAGAATCTCTCTCTCTCCCTACACACCACCTTAGGTAGGGAGGCCCCATCCCCCTTGCTGCGTTTTGGATCCCATCCTAATTCAAGATCTCACTCTTCAAGCAGGAGTTTGGCCCTGCAGGGCCCAGCCACCTATTCAATGTCTCTCTCCTTCCATAAGTAGGGAGCTTTCACCCCTTCTTCCCAGAGCTGGGTTCCAGTCCATTCCCCTCTCCCAGGTTTTATCTATCTGGAGTTGATTGTCCAGGCTCCGACTTTGAAACTCCCCTTGTGTCAGAGTCTTCTCTTGCCTTTGTGGATGATTTTCAGCCCTCCTAACTACATCAATTTACCTGGCAACTCAGGTCTTTCCTGGAGGATCCTCTTACTTTGTAATCTTTGCCACAGTCTCCTGAACAACCCCCACCCAAGATTGTTCTGGTAGGATGCACCTATTCTTTATTGCATGGCCTTTATGTCCTCCACATAGGGAGACAAGTTTAACTTGTAACAAGTGAAATGCAGCCCATCTCCCCATCTTGTGTGAAGATGGTGACAGATTTTGCACACATTGGAGATGTGGAAGAAATAAAATTCACTGTCAAGGATGATGCTCTTTTTATACACAGAAGAGGCAAATGAAAGCTCCAAGTAGTATAGGAAAGATATGAAGAAAATGGCATTCTCTTGTGGCAATGCTCCTGTTGCCCCAAGAAACATGTCTGTCTTTGAAAATATTTAGCTGAAGGAAATGGATAGGCCACAAATTTATTCATTCTAAACAAGCAGAGATGGGAAGCAATAAGGCACCATTAAACATGTCTATAGTTATATACAACTGTGTATTTATCAATACAAAAGTGGTTTCTAAGGTTGAGAGTGTATATAAGATGATCAAGAGAAGTATATTAGAAAAATTTACCTAATAAAGTATAGACCTATGATCTCAGGCAAGGTTGTACTGGGACACCTAGCCTCATCTGCTGCAGCCACACTGCTAGCACTTGTACCTCTCCCCAAGCTGGGAATCATAATTTGCGGCTACAGAGTAGGTACAGACTAAGTGTCTATTTGCATATTCAAGTACCTAAATACGTTCTGGCCCTCCCTGAAGAGACCTCTCTATTGTAAACCGCTTTTACCTCTTCCCAAAAAGCCACTGCCATTTGCCAATACTCAGGGTGCAGATAATGAGCCATGAGTCATCAGTAATTAGTCAGCATTTTCTTGTGGGATCTGAAATCTTGCTAACACAAGAGGGCCAATAGAAGAACTACCCTTTATAATAGCATTTTTTAAAAGTACTGTACTTTGCATTATACATAGCTATGAAATTATACCAAATGGCAGTATTTTTCCACATATTATTGCCTATATTTTCTCCTTCATATTTTTTTCCAGGGTGACTTGGTCCTCCTAATGGCCAGTCTTTCAGGCAGTATCTGCTTTCTTTTTTAAACAAGGATAATGATGAAGTGGTCAAGTCAATTGATTTTGGTTACAAAACTTCAGATTTCTGACCTTAAGCAAATTGCAGTTTTACATAGGATTGCATTTCGGTCCCTTTATAGTCTGATGTAACATGATGTGATTAAAACAACCACAAGTTAATCAGACAGCTGCATTTTCATTTGCTCCTATAATACTTCTGCAGCTTGGGGAAATAAAAGCAAAAGTTGTAAACTAAAATAACGACAGTTGGTGCCTCCAAAATGAAAACTTTGAAGTGAACCATCTATATTCAGCCTTTCTGAAGTGTTCACCATTAGATTACATAATAAACCAACTTATAGTGGTAAGGTAATTACTGTAAACAGCAAGACCATATAATTACTGAGTGAACTAATGGGTTATTTTTGTCCTCTAAAATGCAGGTTAATAAATGCTAATTATATTTGTACCTGAATTTAACAACCAAATATTCTGCAGTAAATACATAGCTAATATGGAGACAATGCTCCCCTGCATAGTACAGAGAAGAGTAAAAAAAGTCAGAAAGGTCCCTGACGCAGTCAAAGGGAGAAAATCAGCAGCATAGTAACATGTGTGGCATTTTTGGTATATAATTAAAGAGAAATGAGGATGTGCTCTTGTTCTGTGTACTGCACCTTTAAATGTAGGGGTAGCTCCCTACTTGTATTTGATTGTAGGTAGAATGTTTTAGCGGATCTCTGTGTTCACTCTCTTTAGGACACTTTGCCTTTATTTCTATCTGTTATTTGCGTTACTCTAGGGGAAAAAAAATGTCATCCAGACTGAAAAATATGTTTTGCTCTTTGCTCTGTAGCAAATATTATTAATTACTGAAGTGCCTAGGAGCCCTCATAATGGACCACAACCCCATTGTGCTAGGCATCGTACAAACAGAACAAAAAGACAATTCCAAAATTACAGCTGCTTGTAGCAGCATTAAATTCCACTCTACACTGTTTGAGCTTTGCTGGAAAGGAGTCACAGGATATAATCCTGGCCCCATTGAAATCAATGGCAAAAGACTCACAAAGTCTGGGTACAGCAGATCCAATATAGGTCTTGAGACAGTTTTGGTTCCTGAAGAAATAGAAGCCTCTGTCAGAGCACTGGAGAGGCTTCCACTCTCACAGGTGTTATAGCATTGGTGAGGCTGGCGCCATCATTCCTTGTAGATCCATAAACTTTCTTGGTTGGAAAGTCCTATCTACTCTTTGCTTGCACTAGCCTCTTGCTAGCGCGAATGATTCAGACTCCAGGAGTCAAACCCAAGGAGTTCAGCATGAATTTCCCCTCAGATAATGTAATTATTATAATTATATAATTTTAGTAATTTAAGTTGTGTGTAGTTACCATAGGAGTAAAGAATTATTACAAGTTGTGCCACAGATATATCTATAGCTGAGGAATAAAGCTCTGAAAGAAAGAAAAAAGACTTGCCAGTCGAAATGCTAGATTCTGGAGTCTAGTGAGGGCTACTAAGTTTCAGTTGCTAGAGTGTACATTTTGACCTAAAAGGCCAGCATTTTTGACCACCCATCCCTTATTTCAAAAGACTGTCCTTTATTTAA
This sequence comes from Gopherus flavomarginatus, assembly GCF_025201925.1. NCBI lineage: Eukaryota > Metazoa > Chordata > Testudines > Testudinidae > Gopherus > Gopherus flavomarginatus. The sequence goes on along the minus strand of NC_066618.1, from coordinate 149,851,462 downwards.
TTGATTTGGCCCTTTGCGAGATCACCCATTCCTTATTTTATGATGTATTGAAATGTATTAAAACTTGTAAGTATCATTATAAACATTAAATTGAATCTTATGATAATTGCATTGTATACTTGAGATGAGTAGAAACATGCATTTGAGAGAAAAATATATAATATACAAAGGGAAATGGTATTTCCCTAAAACATCCCTTATCATAAAGTGTTGTCCCTTATTCTTTGGGTTTTCCCCTTATTTCCGTTCAATAAAGGTGGCCACCCTAACAGAAACAGCTGAAAAAAACTGCGGGCTTTGCACAGCCTTAATACTAGCTGGCTTTTATATTTACTTATTTTGTGTCTTCCTAATGTCACATTGCAGAATCTGCACAGTAACAACGTAATATGAATATGTAAATATGCCAAATATGCTTTAAGCTTCATTCTGACATGTTGATAAAACAGGAAGTTACTGTATGCTTTGAAACTAAGCATTAAGTCTCTCCACATTTACTACTGTTAATCGAAACAGCTGCATGCACAGGAGCTTGAAAGATGTTCAATTAAAACTCATTCTGCCTGGTATAAATTACTATTATTATATCATGAAAGGAATCCTAGAAATACCTGCTAACTTGTTATATGTCACTGCCCTTACTCTCACCTCACCTCCCAGACAGTGGTTTCAGAAAATTGCTTTTAGTTATTTAAAGTTCTGTCATAAGCTGGTTTAAGAAAAACAATGAAGAGTTGAGTAGATGCATAAATTCTTTTGAAAATTTAGTGCTGTAGGCTATCAGATAATACCACTGGCCATCTCTATATTTTGAACATGAATTGTCATTTTCAGTGTGGGTAAGCTTATATATTTGTAGACTGATATTCATTTGTACAGGCCATTGATCTGTCTCACAATGTACCAAGTACAATTTAATACAGAGTGACTTTAGGAGCCCAAATAATAAGAATATTGTATTTAGGTATTATCATGGTGATAAAAAAATATTGAAGCAATTCCATTTTTGTAATAATATACATTAAATTCAACTAAGCAAGTTAACTATCCAGACATGAAATTCTATATTTCTATGACCAAAAAGAACACATGTAGATGTCTGAAGAGTAGTCAAATCCACACATTAAAAACAAACATTTCATTCTTAAAAGATGCCCATTCATTTCAAGGACTGTTTATTTTTATGTTCATAATATTTTGAATTAAAAATTCATTTCTTCAGTAAGTAGGTTTGGCAGAATTTGATTTTTTTCCATAATTTTGTCAATAATATCAAAATTAATTTTAAAGTTTTTTTCAGATTATCAGTTTAATTTTTTACAGTCTGGGGAAATGATGGGGGAGAGTCAGGCAGTTATTTAATGACAGATATTGAGAATCAAAAGGTTAACACACAAATTGTCAACATCACTTCAAATAGTGCAGAGTAAGTATCCTTAAATCAAACTCTAATAAGTTCTCAAGCAGCATTTTTTTTTACTTTGCCTATCTGTAAGTGTCAATTATAAATGGAAGTATTTTTTCATTGGAACAATGACATGGATGTTTACCAACATTTATCAATAAAAAGCTAATTCTTGCAGGCCCAGTCATTAGAATTAAGCCAAACAGAGGTCTGTAATTGACTAGGATGCTATGTAGAATTTCTCTGAAAAACATTCAGAAAGCCATTTAAGCATATGCCTAGCTTTAAGCATTTGACTAGTCCTACTGAAGTCATCATGTAGTTAAAAAGAACCATGCGCTTCAGTACCTTTCTGAACCAGGGTCATAAAATCTACTAGACAATTATATGTTCCCTACAGATATTTTTAAATGAACATATATAATTTAATAGAGAATTCAGTCCCAGCTATAGTCTTCTATAGGTTATTTTAAGAGTGTAATGGGAAAAATTATTGTTTCCTATTAAATTAAAGGGATTTTAATTTTCTATTAAACAGTCTCTTAAAATAATTTAAGGCAAATTTTTCAGTCAGACATGGCCAATACATATGAAGCTTCCTAACCCGTAACTATATAAATCAGGAAAGCAACTACATTGCAGGTAGTGAGCAAAGCAAAAGTTGTAAACACCTTTGGCCCCAAAAGCCACTGCTACTTGCCTATAACTGGGTTTACTGGTGCCTGGAGATTTCATCCCACCACCTAACAAAGAAAATCAGATATAGTAGCTTTGGATTGCGTGCAAAGAGAATTCAGCAGCAGCACTAGTCAGTATTAAAGGAGTGCCCCAGCATGAAATAAGGCCGAGTCTACAGTAGGAACTTTTGCTAGTACAGTAATGTCAGTTCTGTGTGTTTGTTTTTGGCAACATTTCTATACTAACAAAACCTCTAGTTTAGATGTAGTTATACCAGCATACACGTTTTTTTGCTGGTATAGTTTACTTCACTCAGAAAAATGGCATAAGCCAGCAGAAGTGTAATTGTGTTGGCATAAACTGTGTCTCCATAGGAAGGTTTGCTGTTGTAGGTATATCAGGCAAATATCTTCCAGTGTAGACCTGGCCTAAGTGAGTTTTATACAGCTAGACATATGTTATATTAATGTAGATGGACTATGTGGGCCAAAGGTGTTAACATAACCCAATCACTGTCCAACACTAAACAAACTGTGTTAAACAAGATCCATGATTTGATATACAGAGATCTCAGACTGCTCAGTACCATGGCAAACACACCATTAAAAATCATTTTAACCTTTTAGTAAAGATACAGAAAAAAAAGCACAGTTGAAGCATCTGAAATGTGAAGTATTAAACAGGGCTTTCATTTTACCAACATTCCATGTTCCCTTTCCCTGTAGCTGGAGTGAGTGTTAGAGGGAAACACTCTCTTGTTTGCAGGTCTCTTAGTTAGTAATAACAGTCTGTTTGGGGAAAAGAAAAAGTTAGTTACAATGGGCTGGAGCTGTTGCTGTTCGTCTGTTATTAAAGGCATATCCCGTTTCATCTCAGGTGGGGTTGGATTTTCTGCTGGAGCCAGTCGAGGTGGTGATGTCATCTGGATCCCTTTCTCTACCCTGCTTTGGTCAAGACATCTCTCAGGATGATGAAGGCCCGGGATCCCAGGAAATGGTAAGGGTGGCAGCCACAATGGTGAAGCTCACTCCAGAAACCTCTGTCTGTTTTTCCCTATTGCCCTGTTGCTCCCCAAAGTCTCTTTCATTAAGCACTCAAAAGGGGAAATGGTGGGCATAACAGACCATTCCCTCATGATTTTGTCCACCAGATAGGCCTAATATTTGACACACTGACTTTGGTTCATTAATTTCAGGTTACACATCTTCTGTTTTTACCAAGCATAATTTTAACATAGTCCAGGAACCATATTAGTAGGCATTTTGTTTAGACTAATTGAGTTTGTCTCCTTTTTTTGCCTTTTCCAATCAACATTTGTGTGATTCCCAGCTCATGTAGATGTACCCATGCTAGTTCTGCTTGAGCTAGCACCTAAAAATAGCAGTGTTTCTGTCGCGGCAAGATTAGACACTCAGTCTAGTTATCCTGAGTACAATCCTTCCTGACACCTGGGTCCATATTTGGGTGGCTACCCTGAACCACTGCCCGTGGCCCCATGAACACAGTGCTACTTTTAGACACTAGCTCAATCAGAGCTAGCACACGCATGTCTATGCCAGCTGGGAAACACCACTCCCCCAGCTCAAATGTAGATGTATCCTAAAACTCAACTCCATCTGACTAGTCCAGGGTTTCTCAAACAGGGGCTGCCGCTTGTGTAGGGAAAGCCCCTGGTGGGCTGGGCCAGTTTGTTTACGTGCCCCATCCGCTGGTCCGGCCGATCGCAGCTCCCACTGGCTGCAGATTGCTGCTCTGGGCCAATGGGAGCTACTAGAAGTGGCAGCCAGTAAGTCCCTCTGCATGTGCAAGCGGCAACCCCTGTTTGAGAAACCCTGGACTAATCATTAAAGATTCAACAATATGGGGGGGGTCTTTCCCCACAATATTGTAGGCCTTAGACCCAGGGCCAGTGCAACCCATTAGGCGACCTAGGTGGTAGCCTAGGGCACTAGCATTTGGGGGGTGGCATTTCGGGGCCTTCGGCTGTGTCCGGATCTGCGGACACCCCGGTTGTTGTCGGCATTTAGGCGGAGGGAGCTAAGGCAGGGAGGAGCGGGGAGGGCCACCTCCAGCAAATAAGGGAGGGAGGGGGCAGCACGCAGGGGAACTCCCTTCCCCAGCTCATCTCTGCTCCGCCTCCTCCCATGAGCACGCTGCCCTGCTCTGCTTCTCTCCCTCCCAGGCTTGCGGCGCCAAACAGCTGATTGATGCTGCAAGCCTGGGAGGTGGGAGAAGTGGAGTGGCAACGGCGTCCTTGGGGAGGAGGCGAAGCAGAGGTGAGCCGGGGTGGGGAGCTGCCGCACGGCTCCTTGGGAAGGGGGGAGCTGCTGCGGGGGCGGGGGGCACCACAGGGCGGAGGGGGGAGCTGCTGCGGGGGGGGTGCCTCAGGGCGGGGGAGAGTGGGGAGCTGTCGCGGGAGGGCACCTTAGGGCAGGGGAGGGCGAAGAACTGCCACAGGTCTCGGGGGGGCTCAAGGTGGAAATTTCACCTCGGGCACGAAACATCCTTGCACCCGCCCTGCTTAGACTTGATCAATGTGCCCCCCACTCCCGTTAACCTAGGCTTCGGTGAAACTGAGTGGTTCGCCATTAAATTGAAAAAAAGAATGTTCTGCTGCTGATAAAGCAACTCCACCTCAGGAATGTCCCAAACGAGAGTTATAACCACCAAGGTTGTTGTGATGAAGTGGAATTTTATTCATCTTGTTATGTTGCATGTGAGTCTTACTGTCCTATACTAATACTGTGTGTACCTCAGTTTCCCTGTGTACTGCACCAATACTGGGTGTGTGATTTCTGATGAGGCCCGCAGGGCAGGTGAGGCTGCCCAGCTATTTGCACCTACGTAACCTGAGACCCAGGTGGGGGATGCAACCAGGTGACACCTTTTTCCCAGGAAGCGAGACAAGGAGACGGAGGAGGAGCAATAGGAGGGTGTCGGAGGTCTGGTCGCTGGAAGCTGGCAGTCTGGGTAGGTAGACTGGAAAGGGGGAGTCCAGGGTGACTGGTCCAGGACTACCAAGATGGACTTGGCTGAAAGTTACTGATTTCTGTAATAGCAAGCTCTGTTCTACGCTGTGTTCCTGTCGACTAATAAACCTTCTGTTTTACCTGCTGGCTGAGAGTCATGTCTGTCTGTGCAGTTGGGGTGCAGGGCCCTCTGGCTTTCCCAGGAGCCCCGCCTGTGCAGACTCGCTGCAGGAAGCCCACAGTGTGGAAGGGGATGCTTAATGCTCCAAGGTCAGGCCTTGGAAGGTTGAAGCATGCTCAGAGAGAGGGGGCATGCTCCCCCAGAGTCCTGACTGGCTTCATATGGAGTGGTTCCAGAGCACTGACCCGGTGACTCCATGACAGTTGTAAAGTAGAGAAACTTGGGCTCTAGGAAGTTAGGGAGGATACAGAGAGAGACTCAATACATGGTAAGATAAGCTTTGACAAGTGTGATTAAGCTGACCATCTGCATACACAACTGAGTTACATTTTGAGCATGAAAGATAAAATGTAAAAAACTTGGGCGGAAAGGAGGCCACATAGTGCGAGTGCGTAATTGTTAAAGTTTCTATTATTTAGGAGTGTGAATAATGTATTAGGTTTAGTAAATTTGAAGGAAATAGCTAGTTTTAGCTATAAAATGTAAATCAAAAACAGTGCTCTTTGGGAACCATTTCTGGACTGCAGTTCAACATCAAGCTGCTGGAACTCAGATCCCTCTGCATGACCATGACGTGCAGAGACATTGCCAGGAACTCCCAGATGAATGAATGCTGACTGGCCATTGAGTGAAATTTGTCTGTATATTGGGAGTGGTGAGCATAAGAGATTTGCTTGGTATATGTATTTGGTATGTGTTGCTAATAAATAGATGTTTAGAGCACAACTGTGTAAGGCTCTGTCACTGGGAAAAGGTTCCTCAGACGCATAGAGCCCTGAGCCCACAGGGAAAAGGCAGGTACTTAAATTGACCCGGTTTATTCCTGAGCCCCATGGGTAAGGATGGGTGCCTTACATCCTGAGCCCTTGGAAGGGAAAGGGTGGGGGTGCCTAAATTGATTGAGTCATGCCATGAGTCCTCAGTAGGGTATAGGCAGGGTGCCCTAAATTGACCAGGTCACACCTTGAGCCCTCACTAGGGTATATGCATGGTGCCCTAGATTTTATCAAGTAACAATATCCTGAATCAAATTCCTACAGAGGTAAATCAACAATTTTAAACTATATCCTGTGGTTTCTACTGGATAAGATATACTTCACTTTCTGTTCTCATCTGCTTTATAATGTTGTTGTATACTGCTAAAGCTGTCACCATCTTTCAATTGTTGGCACTTCAGCAGTAGCCTACATATTATATATAAGCCCTGACTACACTGACGTGGAAATCAAATTAGAGAAAGAGCTGACAATTTAAATACATTTCTGTCTCAGTCTAATGGTTCTCATTGGGAAGAGGGGGGGTTGGTAGGGTAGCAGCACCTAGTGGTCAGGGCTTAGTCCCATGACTTGCAGGGGGAGCTGTTAGTAGGGGAGTCTGGGCTCTCCCACTCCACCAGGCCTGACCCAGGGCCCTTTGAGGGCTATCAGTGCTCTGACATCCAGGGGTTGCTTAAGATTGCTCTACTTGGGCCACCTCCTAACACACACACACACACACACACACACACACACACACACACATGTCCCAAAGTTGCCGTGTGGGTTAAGGCAACGTGGTGGGTGGTGGCTCACCAGATGGCACCTTTGGCAGCTGTGTGTAGCATGGTGGTGCTCACTTGCTCTCGGGAAGCAACTGCCTCCTTCTGTGGTATGGCCCACCCTCCTGGGCTAGATCATCCTAGCGCTTTTCCCTGCTGGGGTAAGCCAAACAAAATAATGGGGAATAAATAAAATTCAGAGTCCTTATGAGAGGGAGAGGGCATTGCTTCTCTCTCAGGTGGTGTCTGTAGCAGGTCCTCCTCTCCCTCAGGGAGGACCTTTTGGCAGTTGGCATAAGGAAGGATTCTGCCTTTCCTTCAGCTCTCCTCTGCTGGGGTTGCAAGTCTGCTCTCTTCCCTGGTCTGTCACCAAATGAGCTGCCTTTTAACTCCTACTCCAGTTAAATCATTTCCTTACAGGTGTGGTGTGGGGCTGGCTGAGCCCAGATCAGTTTCTTAACCCCTTGTTGCTCAGTGTGGGATTTGTACAGCCCACCATCCCTAGGCAATTTAAACACCATTATGTTCGCTGGTGTGAAAGAGGGCATAAACTTATTTGACTTGTTTCTGAAAACTGAATTCCAAGAAAAAGTCTTTAAAGGCAGGTTAAGATCCCATCCCCAGCAACTGATGTGGTGTGGAGGGCGGCGGGGGGCAAAGGGTATCCATGTTAGAGAGAAGTGGCTGTAAACCATGTTACAAACCCATTCTCCTAATTCAATCCCTCTACAATTGCAAGTAGAGCCTTAGTTTACAAACAGAGACCAGATTCCAACACCTTTTCTTAAAGTAGCACCTCAATAATTGAGATGACTCACAAAGCAGAGTACTGCCCAGTGAGCCAGATTCTGAACTCAGTGACATCAGCTATATATCATGGTAAATATGATCAGTACCTGGGCCCAGTGTAACTAAGAGTGAAAGGATTTGGACACTGGTGATTATGGACATGATTTTGCAGCCTTTGCACTTGTCAAACTCCCACTGACTTCACTGTGGGCTACAAGCACATGTAAGCTTTTCAGTGTGCTTGGGAAATCCTTCTTGATGAAAGTTGTTATAGACATAGGGTATGTCTACACTATGAAGTTAGGTCAATTTTATAGAAGTCTATTTTTTAGCATTCAATTTTTCACAGTCTATTGCATATGTCCGCCCTAAGCGCATTAAGTCGGCGGAGTGCATCCTCACTACCGTAGATAGCATCGATTTACAGAGCGATGCACTGTGGGTAGCTATCCCACAGTTTTTGCCTTCTAATCTGCGATTACCTCAGGGACGGAGATGATAGGGGGAGTGTAGAAACATTCTGGGGGGACTGCATGGTCACCTGTGCTGCTGAGTTTGCCACGCTGGCCAAACAAGAAATGAAATTCAAAAGTTCGCGGGGCTTTTCCTGTCTACCTGGCTAGTGCATCTGAATTCAAAGTGCTGTCCAGAGCTGTCACAATGGAGCACTCTGGGATAGCTCCTGGAGGCCAATACCATTGAATTGCATCCACACTACACCAGATTCGACCCAGTGATGTCGATTTCAGTGCTAATCCCCTTGTCGGGGAGGAGTACAGAAATCGATTTTAAGAGCCCTTTAAGTTGATAAAAATGTCTTTGTTTGTGGATGAGTGCAGGGTTAAATCGATCTAATGCTGCTAAATTTGACCTAAACTCGTAGTGTAGAGCAGGGCATACGTGGAGATGTTCCCAGGATAATCATCATGATGATGCTGGATCTCCTAGTTATAAAAAAGATATAGGGCAGCTGGCAGGGAATTCTCTGTCAGGGCTCTGGAACTCTACAATTTGTTACTCTTTGCTCCAAAATAATCCTGAATTTTGGGATCTTCTGGTCATGCTGCTAAAAGGATCGGCTTCAAAGGGCTTTTTGAGAAGACTGAGGGGAAGCTTCCTGGATGAAGAAAGGGTGGAGAGGTGTTTGACTGGCTGAGCTCCTGCTGAATGGATCATTTAGTGCTGTTGAGTTTTAAATTGTATTGTTAATTCAACTTAGAACACCTAGAGCTTGAATATATGTATTTTTAGTTATTTTTAAATAAATACATCTTTATTTATATGCAATACATTTTAAATGGACAAACACTCCACTGTAAGTTAGTATATAATTGCATTCCAGTGTAACATAAGAGTTTGTTACATTGGTAGATTGGGTTAGCACAAATTGAAATATGACCTATTTAATATATAAACTTGCCAAATTGGAAATAAAATTAATTATTTTAATGTTGTAGTTGGTACCGCTTCGGGTTTATGAATGAGTGAATTTGTTTCCCTAACGGACCTCTGTCATGTAGATGTGTTTAGTCAGGACCATGCTAATCATGACCTTTATTCTTCCTCATAATGCTGAGTAATACAAGTTGTTAAAATTAAGGATCTGAAGAAAAAAATAATTTACCCAGTAGACCCAAGGTTTTCGCTGGCAGATATATTGTTCCCTTTAATTTGCATTTTAATTACTTCAAGGACATTTATCCATCTATAAGGATCACATTAGCAACTAAGAGATCAAGGGAAAACAAATTACCTCAGATATTACCAACTGCCAGTTTAATGAACAAAGGTTCTAACTTTACAGATCTGGGGCGTGTTGTATAATGACACTTATCTACCTTCAGGACACATGAGAAATTAGTGAATAATAATAATGCTATGTTGTTTTCTTCAAACTGGCAAGTCAACATGTATATCATGTATTGTTCAGATTTTTTTTATGACAGAAAACATTGATTGATTGGTTGATTGGTCTTATATGAATGTGAACTGATCTCTTTGTTCACGTTGTTTCTCTGTGGTTTTCCAGAGACCTATTTTCCATAACTGGAAAAACTTTACTAGGCAATTCATAACCAGGTAGCAGTTCTCTTTATACATTACCTTTTATTCCATTATTGAAATATTGCTTTATTTTAATAAAGGGATACTAATCTTAGCCCTTTAAACTAGAGTAAGCCATCCATACTCTCTAAGGTATACACTGCAGTTAGACAGCAACAGCTGACCCATGCCAGCTGACTTGGGACTTGTGGAGTTTAGGCTTGAAGGGCTATTTAATTGCAGTGTAGACATTCTGGCTTGGGCTTCACCCAAGTTCTGGGACCCTCCCACCTAATGGCCCAAATCCTACCACTCTTAATGCCACTAAGTCAAATTTTCAGAATTATTTTATAAGCCCACCCCTCTTTTGGAGTTCAAATAGAATTTAGGCTCCTAGATGACCAAGGCACTTTTGAAAAGGGGACTTAGGCTCCTAGGGTGGGATTCACAAAGGTATTTAAGCACCTAACTCCCAATGATTTCAATGGCAGCTAGGCACCCGAGTATTTTGGGAAGCCCAGCCCTAAATCACTTGGTTGCCTTTGACAGTTTTACCCACTGACACAGAGTAGTCACTTAATATGCAAGTAGCCCCACTGGAATCATGAGTACCTTGAACCTACTCTGATTGAGTGAGTCTGAGGTAATAATAGAATCCTTCATACATAAACATCTTAATGTCACTAATATAGTCTCATAATATGTTGTATGTAAATATTAAATATCAATCATTGTATAGTGTTGTGGACTACAGTACATCAAACACAATTTTGTTCAAGTTATTAAGAGGAACCAGTTTGTATTCAAGATTAAATGCATGAAGTGTTTTTAAACATGTCAATCATGTTAGGTTGAAGATGGAATAAGAAAGCTTTCTGAAACAGCTGTAACTATAAATTAGGTTCAGTATATTATTGAGACTGAGTTGTTTAAAAATGGTGTAAAAATTCTACTATGTTCACTAGCTGATGATATGATGTTTTTATAGTCCATTTGCTAATTGCCATATATTTTTTCTTCACAGAGGGCTAGAAACTTGACCCCACCACTGTCATCCATCTGGATGAGCTGAGTGGCCATTTTAACATCTTTCTGTGTGAGGCATGTGTGTCCCACCTGGTAGAAGCATCACCCTTCACTCCAATCTGAGACCGTCCTTGTAGGTATTAGGAAGCTGAAGGTTAAGTCCCTATAAACATTAAGAAGAAGAGAACCACATTTTTCCATTGCTGGGTGCTGGTCCACTAATCACCAGGAACTTCACAACTGCTGAGTCCATGGGTGTTAGAGAATGCTACATCATGGCCCCCAGAACAAGATTTTGGGAATGATGAAATCAGCTCCGAGAGGTGGTAAGGGTGAGTCAGGCCCCACCACAAAAGACAGTCAGGGTTGGCCCACTGCAATCTTCTGCTCAGAATCCCTCAAAGTCTGGAGCACTCAGCTCACATGAACTGGATGCCTGAGGGCCTGTTCAGCCCATAGTTATCCACGTACAGGATATCATATATTTGGTTTCTCCAAATCAACATTTACATTCATTTTTTTCTGTGAAGAGATATGATTCGCATGTGCAATATCAGCAGGGGAAGAATTAGGGAATATCATTAAGATGAGAAACAAAGGGACCCGCATAGTCCAATACACAGGACACTGAATTGACACTCAGGAGACTGGTGTTCTGCTCATGGGTCTGCCATTGATCTGCTGTATGAGCTCAAGCAAGTCAGTTTACCCTGCTCTTCCTCCTCTCGCTTTTTGTCTGTCTAGATAGTTCTTTCCCTGAAAAGCTTATGGTCTTCTACTCTGTGTCAGCAGAGTGCCTAGCACAATGAGGCCCTATCTCAATTGTGGCCTCTAGGTACTATAAGAACACAAATAATAAGTGATGATGGGTAACATTTTAAAAAGTGCTTAAATGAATTAGGAGCCTAAGACCCATTTTCTTTCAGTGAATATATATGCAGCTGACAGACTAACACAACCTACCCAAGAATAATCAATAGCCCAATGGTTAGAGGACTCATATGGTTGGTGGGAGACCCAGGATCAAATTCCTACTCTGAATCAATGTCCTAACACTGAGCTACAGTGTCAGTCTCTGTTTTGCCCAGTGAATATCTAATGATTTACATAAATTTGATCAGTTCCATCTTGTGAGAGAGATTGACTCTTTAGCTTGTTTGTCAGAAAATGGAATTAATGTTTTCCAGTCAGCCGTAATAATCACATGTATAAAGAAATAGGCAGGTCTTCAGAATGTGTAAGGGAAAACACACCCCACGATACTCTGAAAACAGAAGGGTGACTTCTTATGAATTTGATGGGAACAACCTTATCTACACAACTGGAGATGAGACTCATAGAAACAGTGCAAACATCTATGCTTCAGAAATTGATTTCAGACTTACAGCATTGCTGTCATAGTGCTGCATGAAAGCAATACCATTCATTCTGAGGCAAGCTAACACTAGGAGGAGGAATAGTACTGACAGCAGACACAGCCATAATATCTGTGTCTATGAAAAATGAAATAAACTAGTGCATATCGGGGACATTTAGGAACTGAAACCACTTCCAAGCTGTTTACCAACCAAACTCGTATGAAAGCACCAAACGAATGAGAGGGAATTGAAGTACTTGTATTAAATATCATTATTATGAATATAATTACAGGGTGGCATGGAGGAGAGAGGTTTCCTAAAATTTGTACCCAGAGAGGGAGTGGGGCAAGAGTAGTTCTCTAGAGTCAGTGATACTGACCCCTGCCATCTGCATAACGCTTTGCAACTCTGACCCCTATTACATGATTAGGGTTAGGAAATAACGATTAGTGTTTTCCCAGCGCTCCTCTTTTATGTGTATAGCGTCAGAGTAAACTGAAAATCTGGCAAGAATGGAGCAAATGAAGCTACCCAATTCCGGGAAAGGGAATCTGGCAGATAACTGAAGGAGGTGATTGGAGATATTGCATACATGCCTGGGAATGAAGAGAAGTCAGACAGTAGAATCCTCCCACACAGTTACTTGTGGTGGGAACAAAGAGACTTTGTACAGACATGCTAAGTGCAGCATAATTGGTTCAAATTGTGCCATCTTTTAAAAAAGGAAGTTAAAAAAGTATCAGTCATTAACAAAACACATATTTGGATTTATGGGCTCTTCACGTACTGTAAATTGGATGTATATTCTATCCTGCAGAGATGTCAATAGAATGCAAATTCACAGCAATAAAACCTGACCAGCAGCTGAACCTGCCTGAAAAGATTAGGAGCTTAAAATATAACAGAAGAAATGCTGATAAATCAACCTACCATTTTGTAACAGTAACACAACAGAACATTGCAGATAGTGGGTAAGAGAATTTCACCTCAGAACTCAGATATGAAGTAGGATTCTGAAGGAACTAACAGCTAGATCTTTAAATGCCATATTGCCAGGTATAAAAATCTTCTTGAGCAGGATCAGGGCACATCTTCAGGAAACTGCTGAGGCATTTGAGCGTCTGCCAGGCATAGACACAGGTATGCTGCACTCAACTGAACAGGGTTTAAAGGAGATGGGATATAAGCCAAGATACAAGAAGTCAATATCAGACTTTGAAAACACTGAGAGGAGTCAGGGAACAACAAAAGAAAATTGACACTAACAAGGAGGCTGATAAACATATACAGTAACATGACACTGGAGCTGATTCTGACCTGTTATGTCAATGTAAATTAGTCATGTCTATGGAGCTACTTCTGGATTTACAATATATTCATCTTTGGATTCTTAAAAGGTCAAAGTGCATTACTGTGCAATCCAAATGAGTTGAATTCACAAATAAATAATTAAGAGCTAAAAGAGATTGAAAATATTGCATTTCGATGACTGACTGATTTAAATGTGTTTGATTTTCTTGTAAAGAATTGGGAAATCAGGATACAATGATATACTGCAACAGGCTACTGTGGTAAATGTTTGTTGTAATATAATCTTCCCAATGAATAAAGGTGAAGCACAGAGTCTCTCTTTTACTCTGCTGTTCTACATGACTGATCACAGATCTTCCAAAAACCTTCTTCTTCTATATAAAATTGAGATGAAGGGGTTTTGTCAGGTCCATTTCACACACAAAGAAACAAATGACAGTATTAGGCTATTCTGAAAAATAGTTTATTATGGGTTACTTTAGTAAAACACTTTGCTTGAAAACTGTTCTATAAAATATGAAAAATCATATTCACATATCAGCCACAAGAGCACAGTCTTACAATGGTCCACACATAATTCTTGGACTGTTTCTCTGGCTGTTTAGTCACAAAGAATTAGCAGGACTTAAAGACAGAGGCATGGTCATAGATCTCTTTAATATGGAGATGTACAAATAACCAAATTTCTGGTGTGCTGCCCAAAAAGATTAGCTTCACATCAACCCCAAACAATTTTTTTCCTTTTTTTTTTTTTAAGTTTTTCAAAAACTAACTTTTTTTTTAAAATTTGTTTAGGGTCAAACTACATTCTATTGACTTGAAAAAAAGACATTTTGTTTTGTTTGACCTTTTAAAAACATTTTAAAATAAATTGGAGCAAATTTTGACATGAGAAGTTGTTTCAAATTGATCAAAACATTTCATTTTGAAAATGTCAAAATGAAATGTTTCAGTATTTTCTTTATTTTTGGGAAGTGTGTTTTTTTGGGAGGGTGTCACAACAATTTGGTGAATTCAACATGAATTTGCCAAATGTTTCATTCCCTTCAAATCTACATTTTTCAGGAAAAAAAATGTTTTGGCCAAAAAATTTCACCCAGCTCTACTTTAATAAAATATTTTAGTCACCACTTATTGACCTAAAAGTTTACTACAGACAAGGGCAATATTTTCATCATTCAGTCTAAACTGCTGGAAAACAACAAACCCAGGTCTCCATTCCATGGACCACAAGGGACTCAGAAGATTTACTAGACAAAAAACTGTCCTCCTTAAAGTGGATATTGAAAGCTGTTTGTTCTCTCAAAATAAGATACAAAGGGCTTCAAAGGACTTCTAAAAATATCCTCAACATCAAGACAAATAAATTGTATTGGAGAAACTTACATTTCAGGGTGTAATATTTTTTATCACTTAACATATGGTCCAGAGGCAAGAATAATGCAAATGAAAGAATTCTAGCAATGCAGATAATTGAATTACCTTTGCACACAATAATAGAAGCCACCTTCATTTTGTACTTGCATATTTATTTGCAATTAGTTAGAGTTATATCATCCCTTGGTACACATTTGCTCCAAAGAGCAGTTTCCAATAAATTAAAGAGGGAATCTCTTGTTCATCGTTACTTTATCTTCCCAATGAAATACCTTGATGGGTAAAGTAAGTGAATGGTAATGGAAGTTAACTTTACTTATTTGTTATGATAATTAACCAATGTCATAAATACCACTATAAAGGGTTAATTTTTCTATAATTGCTTTTATTTCTTTGAATCACCAACTGAATGTTAGAAACACCTACATCTGCAAGCAACAAACAGTTCTGCTCTTCATAACAACTCATCTGGCCTGAAATAGCCAACCAACCAAAGTTGGTAAAAAAACAAACAAAAAACCCACATCATCCCACCTTAAAAAAGGAATTGGATTCTGCCAGCTTTACTCACACAGAATATCATCTTACTCCTAACCAATGAGTATTCCCACTGGAGTCAATGAGTGTGTGCTCCCTACTTTGCCCACTCAGCTGTACTGATCTACGTGGAGGCAAGATGGGTCTATTGTTCCTTTTGAATACGCCATGTACGTTAACTTCCTATAGTCCTTGCACTCCTGGAGGGTAAGGATTATAATGACGGAACTGGTTAATTCCAAAATGGGCATACCTGCTCTTCAGTCAGAACTTCCTTTCACAGTTTAAGGCTCTATTTACATGAAAATACACACAACCTGCAGAACAAGGCCAGAAAGGTAAAACATAGTTCTACATCAGGGATTTGTAGAACTGTTTGGGGTTCTTTTGCTCACAAAAATTCCTACATTAATTCAAGTCCAGTCCTTTTTCTCTCCACTACTGAAATCATGCAGCCCACAAAAATTTCCAAAATCTCTAAGACAGGAATAACTCCAGTATGTGTCCCCATTTCCACCGTGGAATGAGAACTGGTTCCCTCCACTAATTTAGGAGGAGGAAAAGAGCTTTTTGACTCACAATCCAGTAATCTGTTAGGAAGTGAGGTTCTTCCCCATACTCCCCCTAGCTTACTGCAAATGGTTGGGGCTAACAGGTAAGAGGCTGATTTTTCTACTTGCAAGTTCATGAACTTAGAATTTTTTGGATCCTATTTAAGCCTCCGAGATGACCTCTCCATTTCAGCAGTGTCTGTTAAAGAAAAGATGAGTCATTCGGAGAAGAACTTACATCAACTAGTGCATTGATAGCTATGCATGGTGTCCTATACTCACTTGGACCATGTCTTTCCCTATCAGTTTGATTGAAAAGTAGTGCCTGATCTCGTTATAGATATAGCCACCAGGGGGCATAGCATAGCTTGCGTAATGTATTAAAGTGACTACAGGGACATTTTCAAAAAAGTAGATGCTCCACTTGCAAAGTTTGCTTACACAAGCACACATCTTCATTTACACATGTAACTCAGCCAGCCATTCTTGAAAACAAGTAACTCCATGTGTGTGCACATGCACAATTACAGACCAGCGCACACAAATGAGGGTGAACAGAGGCCAGCAAGTCTTTTATACAAAGCACTCTGAATACTGCAGCGAATAACCGCAACCTATTTTTATCAGCATGGATTTTCTGATACCCAAAAATGTAATGTGATTAAGACAAGGGGGTAGGAACTGTATTATTCTGAGTACAAATGATTTGGCTCCCAAGATTTGATCGAATCAAATGGAGAATATTGTTAAGCAGCAATGAAGGACTGAAATAGAAGTGACTCTGTTTATAGTTTTTCTCTTAATTTTTTTTCTTTAATTCATTTGTTTAGAAAAAGATTTTTTTCTGACTAAGTAACCTGTCATTTGACTTAAAGGGTAACTCAGCTGATACTGGATGGAATCAAGAAATACTGGTAGTCTTTGTTGTCACTTAGTTGTCAGAAAAGCTGGGTAAAGATCTTAGCTTCTTCTTTGCTAAACACTGCATCTAAATAATTTATCATGGCCTAATCTTTGAAGCTGTAAAACATATAATAGAGTGAACAGACTTAAGTTTGTTCAAAAACTTTTAAGCTTTCATTTTAACACTTTTCTACAAGAATAAAATAGCACTGGTGTATCAAACTCACTAGAATGTATTAAAATGTTCCATATCATCTAAAGATTCCTTAAAGAGATGCACTAGGTCCCTTGAACTGAACAGACTGCATATTTCTCTTATTCAACACTATATAGGTACATGCCTGACACTGAAGAGACAAAGGACCTCAAATAAAAGTACTGGCAGCCAAAAATATGTTTCAAACTCTTCTATCAACACAAACATATACCATGAGAGTGCTTTTCTTCCTATAGATATAATCACTGAAAAAGAATAGGCAGTAATTATAGTATTATATACACAACAGGCAGTGTAAACAACTATTAAACATATTTGTATTAATATGGCTCATGATTCCTGCCTTCTAATCAACCATTAATCCTGGCAACAATAATTACAGAAAGTTTAAGAATTCTTCCAAGGGTTTGAGAAGAATATCTTCTACTGGTGTCTCTAATGCTACCCAGTGATGGAAAATTCCCACCAATTGTTCTATGACGTTACTGTTTTGCTTTCACTATGGTCCACCCTATAAAAAGCATATATGTAAAAGCCTACATGCATTTTTATACATGTCTAGCTTGCATGTGCAAAAAACCTTGCTCGGTGCACACAAACCCTGATTTGTTTATTGACAGATGTATATGCTAGAGCTGGGTAAATAGGTGATTTTTCAGTTTGATGACTGAACTAAAAGATCCCCTAAAATTTTTGTTTTAGAGCAAACTAAACATTTCATTTGACCTGAAAAAAAAGTTTTGTTTTATTTTGGGGTTGTATTTTACCTCTTAGTTAAATCTAGCTAAATTAGAAACAAAACATTGTTTCAAAATGAAAAATTAAAACATTTTAAAATGTCACCGGTTTAGACCTTTTTTTTTTTGACTGAAGCCATTTGCCAAAAGTGACAAATTCACAAACAGTTTGGTCCAGCCAAAGCCGTGTTTTTTAGTGAATAAACTTTTCCCCCAGCTCTACTATAAGCAAGTCTGGAAATCATAATATGCCTAGAACCTTATTTTGTAATCATTATGCTGCACAATCTGAATGATGTGGGTGTTCCCCAAGCACTTCACATAACGTGTATTAATTCTACCATTAGAAATGGTCGTATTGACAGCCAAATAAGCTTTTCCAGCCTACACCTCTATGACCTTGTTAACTGATCCCATCAGCTTTGGTAAACTAAACACGATGGGGGCTAAGCCAGTGCAGGGATGGGACACTGCTATGAATACTTAATATGGTAAATGCTATAAGGAGTGATGTTGCTCATTCAGTAGGTGGCAATATTGCCTGTTACTCATCATTGCACCAACAATCCAGCAGACTTTTGGAGTATTCAGAAATCTGCTGCCAGCCTAAGATGTAGAAGATAGATGGAGTGGATCAAAACAAGAAATTGACCCGATTCGTTTTGTGAAATCAATGGCCTGCTAAACCCAGGGTTTTGAGTTCAATCCTTGAGGGGGCCATTCTGTGTGATAGTTGTTTGTGTTTCTCCTTGATGCAAAGCCACCCCTTTTGTTGATTTTAATTCCCTGTAAGCCATGTTGTCAGTCGCCCCTCCCTCTGTCAGAGCAACGGCAGACAATTGTTTAGCTCAAAACGAGGTAAGGAGGCGACAGTAACGCGGTGACGAGAGTGATGAGGACATAGACATGGACATAGACTTCTCACAAAGTACGGGCCAGGCAATGTGCCCCGGCAATGCGCACATCATGCAAATGAGCTCTGCATGGTCACCTGTGCTGATCAGCTCGCCACGCTGGCCAAACAGGAAATGAAATTCAAAAGTTCCCGGGCCTTTTCCTGTCTACCTGGCCAGTGCATCTGAGTTAAGAACTCTGTCCAGAGTGGTCACAATGGAGCACTCTGGGATAGCTCCTGGAGGCCAATATCGTCGAATTGTGTCCATACTACCCCAAATTCGACCGAGCACGACCAATTTCAGCCCTAATCCCCTCATTGGAGGTGGAGTAAAGAAATCGATTTAAAGAGCCCTTTAAGTCAGAAAAAAGGGCTTCATTGTGTGGTTGGGTCCGGGTTAAATCAAGGTAACGCTGCTAAATTTGACCTAAAATCGTAGTGTAGGCCAGGCCTTAATCTCTGTGCCTCCACATAGTCTCAGTTTGCCATGAAGGGAATTATTCACCTAATTCTCCAGTTTTCAACAATGGGATTTATGTATATTTCAATATCCAACTTGCTTAAGAACAGAGCAGACAGGCAAAGATGTAGTACAGTGTTATGTGCCTTTGTAATCATGAACCAAAACAGTTAAGAGATCTTATTGTAAGTCTAAAGGTATCCTTTAATAAATAAACTTCTGTGATTGTTTAGTTGGAGCTACAACAATCCTATCAGTTTCATATCACACATGAATATCTGTCTAAGAAGAGAAAGTAAATATTATAGCTAACACCAACAAGTCCATTCTGCCATTTATATGCACCTATTACCCCTACTGGTATTACTGAAACTTCTGCATGTGCTCTGCCAAGAGAATAGGCTCCCAAGAAGAACACAATTTTAGGTATCACTCAACAATTCATATTTTCTCATACAGGAATAGTATAAAGATTAATTGCTACAATATTTACTGTCTTCATCTTAGTTTAAAGCTTTCTATGCTGAAAAATATGATAGAAAGAAATGCATTGTATTTATTGAGATTAAATCATAATATATACTTTTTTAGAGCTGGTCAGAAAGACCTCAATGAAACAGTGTTCTGCTGGAAAATGTAGTTCCATCAAAATTAAAACTTTGTGAGATTTTGTCAATTTCACTGAAATTTTGTTTCAGTGAAAAAGGGAAGTTCTAACAATATCAAAGTCTCATTCTGACATTTCCAAATTGAAACATTTTGAATGTTCCCTAGGAAATGACTTGATTTTTTTCCAGAATTTTCTTTCACAGAGAATTTAGAAATGGTTTGGGTTTTATTTTGAATTGGAATGAAAATGAATTTTGAAATCTCAAAATCCTTCGCCAAATAACATTTCTGTTCTCTGCCCAATTCTAACTTTATACAGCAAGCCAAGGGGAGAAATATGATGAACAGTTGAAGAGCTACTTAAAGAGATGTTCTCTCCAGCATTTTGGGGGGAAAGGTTTATAACACTAATTACAACACAGAAGAGTCAGAATGTTCCAGAAATGAATTTTTAACTGCACCTGAAAGTTATCATATTTATTTTAGAGATGAAAAAATAAATGATCACATGTATAATTCACTCATTTGGCTGCCTAAATTTCCCCTTAGGCATATATTTATTTATAAGGCCTACAGTGTCCCCCATGTTTATTGCCTTCTGGTATGATACCTCTTTTTAGGTATGATCTCCCTGAAGGATATAGAAAATGGCTTTGATGTCAGCTTCCGTGATTTTACAGTATCAAAAGCAGGCAAAATTAATGATAACAGTGGAGGAAACTGCGAAGCACAGTTTCTAGAGACCTGAATTTCATATTCTTTAAGCACATGCCTTAAAGGATTGCCTCTCTGAGTGCCAGTGATAGTTAAAGAATAACTTGATGGTTTATTTCTTTTATATAGAAAGAAATATAACCTTTTATACTAGCTCTGTCACTAATGGGAAGCCTTTAAGCAATTGAGTACCTAATGGGAGATATTCACAGTTTGCGATTTACAGTTTAGCTAGATGAAATGCTCAGAAGAAGCAGACACTCTAAGAATTGCAAAACTTACCTGGCAAGTAAGCTCTTTCTTGTTTTTCCCCTTACAAAGTTATCCAGGTTTCAGAGCATAGACTGAACTAATTAAAGTCAGAGAGTTTAGCAGGGAGAAAGCACTAGAGGCTTTCTTTTTCTTTTTAAGAAACCCTCTTTGCCCCCTCCTCCTCAAAAAAAAAATCCAAAACAAAACAGTGCATCAGGTCCGAATATGAGGTTGTGCTAAAATACTCTGACTGGAAAGAGAGCTGAGATCTAGATTCAAACTCTGTCTATAATGGACTGAACCAAACCCTAAGATTCCAAACACTACCACATATTTGGAACGTTTAAATCCAGATCTGAGCTTTGCAACTCACAGCCATCTCTAACATCTTCCTACTATACCTTGTAACTTATCACACATTCTAATAAGTAAATGATGGAGAGGAAAAAACAGTGCATATGACTACGGCAAGCTCATAAGGGTTCATTCAGAAACAGATAAAGTATCATGACTTATATGTGAAATGTAACCCTTGGAGTTCTGTAATGTGATCTGAGATTGCTGTCATTCTGACTATGGAGATTTAGCCAGTGGTATAGCATGTGATTCTCTATTTTGATCCAAGCTGTCTAGATCAGTGTTTCTCAACCCCTGGTCCATGATTGGTGCCGGCCCATGAGGTCTCCATGACACAGTTTAGGAAGGCAGCAAGCTGGTCCCTGGTATGAAAAAGGTTGAGAAATACTGGTCTAGATGTATTCCAATTGGGATGTGCAAACCCATTGGGCCACAGCTCAATCTAAGAAGGAGATGGCTAAAATCTGCTCCATTTTATGAAAATGAGCTTCAGCCCCCAGGCTTCTGGCAGGTTTCCAATGTAACCTACAGTCAGGCAATGTCTGGGTACATCTGTTAGCTGAAGATGAAATCTTAAATATCTTTTTTGTATATTTGCCTGTTCCCAATTTGCTTCCAACAGAAACTGTTAGCAAAGGTTCTTTCCAATTGCTAGTTATTCACAATTGCCACCATGTTAATTGTTTGACTTTCAAACATTGGGGATAATGGCATTTTTAATTTAATGTCTTCAGCTATTTTTGCCTGCCTTTCTCTGAAAGGACTCTCCAAGTCTTGCCGAACACATTAGTATTGAGGCAGCATGTATGGCATTTATCTTGCTTGATGATGAACAGCAGGGTAGAGCTTTCTATGTTGTTTTGATGAAATCCCACAAAGTGAAATTTGAATAGAAAATAATGCAGTTGCCGAGCTTTCAAAGAGAAATAAACAAAATGTGAAGAAAGACTTGGAGGTTGCCTTTGAAAATCTTTGAAGAAAAGCATCATTGTTGCCTCCATAAGTCTCAGGAAGACGACAGAAGCTTTCATAAAGCTCATTTAATTATGAGTTTATTAAGACAGTGATTTAGAATAGAGCCTGTAATCTCCTAATTCACTTAACTTGGAATCCCACTATTTACAAAAGAGTATTAAGGAGAAAAAAAGTTAGTCAGATAGCTATATGACAGCATGGGGGGAAGATTCTGAACCTTAGGTTGCTGCAGGAATTTAGACACTGTCTCGTTATTTAACAGAAACTGGGATGCCAGAAAGTATTAGAAGATGACTGAATGTGCTCAAAGTGCATAGAAATCTCAGACTTCTTCCACGTGCAAACCTCATATGGGAGTCAACAGTGTTTTGTCTCAAAGACTGCATGATCAGGCCCTAAGTGTGCATCAGTTGATCATCATTAATCAACCAATACTAATGACCTTAGAATAATGGTTTGCTTATCTTACAGTTGGTAAGCCAGGTCCTCAGAATGTCAGCAACATAAATGGCCAAGCCCACTATAACAAGGAGTGGTTATGGTCCGGAAACCACATTCCTTCTCGGGTGAGTGAGCCACAATCATCTTTGTCCTCTTGCTCAGCCTTCGCAGACTGGAAATCTCTAAAGCTTTATCTGACTTTCTGACTTTTTTTTCAGAGATGTTGATTAAACTCTGTTGACACTGTGCATGTCATGAAACATTCTGTGGGAGCAGCAGTATGTCACATAGTGCATAGGAGAGAACAGTGCACAGTGACATTTCTGATGCTTAGCTATAAGATATACTTAGTGCTTTACGTAATCAGTGTTAAATCTTTAAAAAGAAAGGTGAACATGAGCAACAAATTTCAGACAATGTAAAAGGCGTGCAGAACACCAAAATACAAAAGGGGATTTAAAGATTAGATCACTTACAATGGGTATGTTTTCAAATGCCATTGAACTGACATTCTAATCTAATTGTTTGCTTCAGGCAACAACAAAACTTAGAAGTATTACTGAGTTTTAAGTTGACCTCTTCAAGCACGAGCAGTGAAAAAAAGACAAAAAACAAAAAACTCCAGACAAATGCATTCTGTAAAATCACCATCAGAAAGCCAAGAAAAGTACAACTAGCCATTTGGAGATGGTATATAAACTTTGCCTGCAGTTCCAAAGTACAGTTGTGCCAGGTCAAGAACAGTAATAGAAAGAAATTTGAGAGAATCATGCTGCCCCATAGAGAGGAAACTGCTGTGAGCTTCTTGTCGATGGTTCATATTTGTACAACTAAGGTGGTTGATAACTCCCTTTGATACACACAGCGTCATTCCCATTTCCTAATCTCATTGTATTAATACTAATGCCTAATGATGTACAAAGTGTTGAAACAAACATCTTTTCCCATCACTTTGTGCAGTATCAGCCATTCATTTGAGTGTTTTTTGTTCTGTCAGCATTTCAACTAACAGCTTTTTCATTTTTAATATTGCCACTGCATAAACAACGTTTAGTTTTAGAAACAGCATTAATCTTCACTTTGTTGGGAATGTGCACCGTTGTGGCTGCACTGCTTGAGTTTTATGATCTAATCTTCATCATCTAAATCATGAAGATGAATCAGATACCTAAAAATAAGCTATCACTATGTGTGTTTGGGGTTGGGGGTATATGTGTGCATATAACTTGTGCAGACAGACTCTGGGATGGATCCTGGTCTTGGTTAGGTAAATACTGATTCTAAAAGATTTATGATTATTTTGTTTTTAGAGCCAACAAAATCCACTTCAAATGGCAAGGGGTAGGGTCAAACATACATTAATAAATGAAACCTTGTGGATGTGCACCACTGATTTCTGTTACGTGGAATCAGAATTGTTTACCTCTGTCATACGCTTTCTACTGTTAAGTGCTAATGGAGAGATTCACCTTTAGTTCAGCTAGCAGAGACCTGTATTGATGGAGTAGAAGAGCCTCAGCACTATCTCTGGTGATGGTGTAAATCTCCATGTGGCCTTGTGGTGCAACATAACGTCAACCATAAGTGCTAGCTGGCCCTAGATTAGTTATGATATTCTGTCTTAACTCTTCTTATTGCCTGCTCTGCAAATGAGCGATGCAGGGTTGCTTGCCTCATAGCCAAGTGTAAAGAACACACAGCGTACGGTAACCTGCATGTTTCAGCAACACATTTAGAAGAAAAAAACCCTGTATTTGAGATATTACACATCTGAGGCCTGATCCTAAAATGTGCTGAATACCCTTAAGGGGAGTTGAGGGGACTCATCTTCCAGGAGATACTCAAGACACTATAGGATCTGGCCCCTACTGTAGCTTTTGTGGTATATTTCCTTGCTCTTCAACTGTTTCCATCTCCTTATGTGTGACAGCTGCTGTGCACCAGCTAATCACACAAAGAATTAGAATTATTACATAAAGGAATATTTTTGTAATCAACAGGACATTCCTTTCAGCCTGATTTAGAATGAGATAATTTGGATTAAGGTGTTTGCTCAGGAGTCAACCCTCTGTTTTTTACCAGACCATGCCCCTCTCACAAAAATCTGATTCCAGCGCACATACTGTGCACAGAGAGTGAATAGGCCATCCAAACAGAAATAGTTTCCACCTGGAAACTGATCAGTTGACTTTCAGTCACAATCTCAGTTCAGATGAAACATGAGGATTTTGCCCATGAAGTTTTAACTAAAATAAATTAATAAAATGATTAAAATTGAGCTAAATGCTTTGGCTGGATACCTCCACCTCCAACAAAAAAATATAACATTGATGTAATATATTTTGCTTCAGGAGAATGAATGTGAATTGAATTTGTCTTCATAAACGGTTATGTATTATGGTGAAGATGAGAAACTTGTGGCAACTATATACCACAGTTTTAGAAATGCAGATAGAAAGGAAACAATATCGACCCTTAGCAATTTTCATCCAGATATCTCAAAGCACTTTGAAGTTATTATTATGCATTATTTGCATTGCAGGAACCCCTAGGAGCCTCAGTCATACACCAGGACCCCACAATGTTAGGTGCTGTACAAACAGAACAAAAAGGACAGTCTGCGACCCAAAGAACTTACTCTCTCATTAAGTGAATAAGAATTATTATCCAATCATCCACAAAAGCCAAGTGCCCATAGCATCTGGGAAGATTAGGTGTCAGCCAGCACCTACTTATGCATAATTATACAGCCTACAATAGCTTATGTTGCAAAGAGTGCATATCTCATACAATAGTTACTTATGAGAGAATGCCCCCTTATTGTTCT
This sequence comes from Gopherus flavomarginatus, assembly GCF_025201925.1. Classification (NCBI taxonomy): domain Eukaryota; kingdom Metazoa; phylum Chordata; order Testudines; family Testudinidae; genus Gopherus; species Gopherus flavomarginatus. Next base: position 149,826,313 of record NC_066618.1, on the reverse strand, counting down.
TCTCTTTCATAATATTTTTTTAAAAAAAAACATGCCCTATTTAGTAAGTAACATATTACAACTTCTAATTTAACTTTCCTTGTTTTTCAGGTTGCAGAGGTTTGTTCCTTTGTTTTGGAAGAAGAGGCAATACTGGGAAAGAATTTGGAAATTTTGGAACAGAAAGTCTGGAGTGACAGATATGGTAATATTTCCTGCAATATCCTGAAAAGACTTTATTGTATTAAGTTTATGTATTATTGTGGGTTGGGACTGTACATAACCTCTCTGAGGGGACATGACAGATATTGCAACCTCATGCAGTATCTATGGGTTTCAGTTTTTTTAAATGAATGGTTTATGTATGACTGTGTTCTGTTCTGTGGTGGACTACTCCCGCAGCTCCTCCAGGAACTAAAAACAGCAGGTGGTTATTAATGCAAATCAGGTTGTAACACCTCCCCCATCCGAGAGGTTCCACACCCTGAGGAAGCTCCCATATATTAGTTCAACTGGATTCTCCAGAGGCCAACAAACAAAGAAAGGACTTTTGGATAAATAGCCTGGGTTCAATCTGACTCAGGGCCTTTTTCCCAATCCAGCAAATGAACACGAACTTCTATCCAAGGGAGAACCCTCAATTCCTGCAGAAGGATTGGACTGACTTGATCTATTAGGGCCCCATAAGACTGATGGGTGATCTCTGGTAAGCTCTCTAGCATACTTATAGGTTATTTTATTGTTTTCAATATGTTTTCTCTGTAACACATTCACTTTAAGAATAAATGTGCTTACTTAGAAGGAGCTGTGTGGTAACTTATAACTGCAGACAATTATGCTGTTCATAGCCTCTGCAAGAAAGTAAAGAACAGACACTGGCTTTTAAGGCAGTCTGGCTTACTGGAGATATTACATTGTAGTCAGGGTACTGTGCAGCCTGGAAAAAAAAACAGTCAGGAGGGAATGAGATGCCAGTCTTTGCCTAATGCAGATGATTGCTGGGAGCCAGAAATCTTTAGCTGGGTGTCCTCAACAGAACACAGAACAGAAATAAAGATTCAGTTACCCTGAAACTGACACATGGTACCAAATTCTCAATAACATTTCCTTATCAGAAATCTTAAGGAAAACAAAATGACTATGAATAATGAGGTACAAGAGTACACACACAAATTATAGTTTAAACTTTGTCATGTTCATAAAAGGTGACAGCAGCATTTTATGCTGCTAGATGAAATTTCAGCCTTTTATTATATGATTTGATTTTCTTGAAACCCATGCAGATAAACAGAAATATTTAGTGACAGCCAATTTTTTTTTTTTACTGCCTTCTTCTCAGACACAGATCAAAGAAAGTAGACCTGCTGTTTATTGTATTTGGCACCCTAATAAAACTTCTGAATATTTACATGATTGAATCACTTTCTCAGTTCCAGTAGTTTCTTATCTGTCAAAATTAGTAGTTCATATCTCTGGATAAACAAAATATTCACCAAATTAAACAAAAATATAAATATGACATTGAGAAATAAATGGGATGAATAAATTAGAGACCAATGCCAGTCGCACCACTATGGTGAATGTTCTACCAACTTGTCCATTTTCTGGGGGTTTACAACTTAGGTGTAAAACTTCACACCAGACTGTCAAATATCTTTCAAAACACTAGAATGAGGAACATTTGGATTTTGCTATTTGACTGGCATTTTTTAAATGTTATTGATCCATAACAAGTTTTCATTTCTCCACTTAATTTATATGATTTAAAAAACAAAATGTGGTTATTCTGTGCAACAATGTATAGTTTAAGTGTTCTCCTTTTTAAAAAGCCAGTTAAATTAATAATGTAGGTGCATTGGAATATAAAAAATGATATGACTGCTAAATTATTTAACCTTAGAATACTGACTTTTTATTATTTTCCTTGTGCTTATGTACAGTGATAAAGTATTGAGAGAAGATATTTATAGTAAGCAGTGAGAGAGTTATTTTTAAACTGTTTCCCCCCCTTTTATGCAGCCATGAGTATGTTAGATGCTTTACAGAAACAAAAATGTAATGTTTCTGCCCTGAAGAATTTACAGTCTGATGTTAATCTTAACACAATTATATGGTAACCAACAATCAGAGAAGAGAGATGGAAGACGATCCAATGTTACAATCATAAATGATGAGGGCACTCAGTTTTGGTGCAGACACATGTGGAAGATCTGTTAATTGTATTGTTTCTTTTTATTAACTCACTCATACTGCAAGAGTGAGTGAGTTTTAAGGAGTTCGTGGTGTCTATTAAGTAAAGTCTACACTTGAGGGAGTTTAGTTAATGTTATTACTGGAGATAAACTCAAGCTGCAAAATTCACATACTGATCTGAATTCTGGTAAAGTTTAGGGGTCTGCAGAGTTCAGCTCCAGATTTTTAAAGTTCAGCTCATTATAAACACAGGGTTTGATCCTGTGACTATTTATGCACATAATTTTACTCAAATGAGCAGGACCACGGTAGTAAAAATTAATTTCAAGGTAATGAACCACTCAGATGCTTAAAAATTTGCAGGATCAGATCTATGATGACAAGTGATGAAGATGAGACCTGGATGCCAATTTACCCCATACTTTGGAGGTGTTCAGAGCAGAAGATTAGATTTGGGTTCCAACGCATCTGAGTTATAACATCAAAACTTATAGCTATACCTACAGGTCTTGCCCATGGCTTTACGGCCATTCATGGATATATATTTGCAAATCCCTTTCCATTACTCTTTTGCTTCATTGCATTGGGTCCATTGCACTGAAGTTAATGGCATAACTCCCATTGTCTTTCAAGACTGGGTCCTCTATTATCAGTTAAACAATAGTGAGCAGGTCTCCATAGCACCTTTCATGGATAAAATGCTACTGTTTTCTTGTGCCCTAGTGTTCTGTGGGCAGGGAGCATCATGTAACATGCATGTAATATGCATTCAGCTTGAATGCAGCAAATGGAGGGCACTAGTAACATATGTCATGTCAGTATATCTTGCAGTAATGCAATCACTAATCACTTTACTTTTTCCAAGTTTAAATATAGCATAGGGATTAAACATCACTTTTAGTTCAAAGCTCCTCTCCAGGAATGATAAATTAAATTTTACTATAGTCGGGATGTAACAATGTATGAAAGGTATTTACCCACTAGACCAGAACAAATTCTTTGCAGCTATTTAAATCTGTGTGGATAAGTAAATCTTATTTCCGAATAAATTAAATGGTTTGGCAACTTGGAAGGAGCACAATGCACAAATGCAAGGGGATGAGAGCATGGGATATTATTTTCATCATTATTAGTATTTATATTGTAGTAGCTGGCCCCATCGCACTTCACAGACATGTCATAACCAGACAATGGTTGTTGCGAGTGCCTCACAATCTAGGACGATAGCAAGCCAACAACAAGTGGTTGAAATAGAGAGATGGAAGGAAAGGAAACAAAGTAACCAGAAGATGATCTCATTTGTTCACAATAGGCTTGCCAACTGCTTGGCAATTGATTTGAGCTTGAACCTTTACTGCCATTGCTCTAAGGAATACTCATGTCACTCTCCAACCTCTTCTGTGATCAACTTGGGGAGCAATATTAACATGCTCTAGTAGGAGTCATATTCACCTTCTTCAATTCTAAGTGTTATCCAGAGGCAAGCTTAAAGATGGCAAAATAAAGGTGATAGGAATTGGTGGGAGGGGGGATCCTGGGAGCGACGAGAGGGGAAAGAGTTGTATTTAACTAATAAACTGAAACAGCCACAAAGGAAAGGGAAGGGTGTGACTCATGTCATATTTTTCACAGCCATCATTCAGTTTCTGTCTATGTGGAGATATGGTATTTTGTGTGTTTTGCTTGATACCATTGAAAGTTTGGTTGTAGAAAAGTTGTGTGTGTGTGTGTGTGTTCTTCTGTTCCTCCATTTAAATACATTCTAAATTTTGCTATTTGGATACTAATGCATGGCTGGGCGGGGCGGGAGGGGAACCTCTCTCTTTTTATCCTTTGCTAATTGTCAGTGAAAATCCTTTTGGTGCTTTTATTTGCAGCAGATTCTTTTGGAGTGAGAATCTTAAGTACATCACTTATCTTCTGTAAAAAGCCTGTAATACCTGGCAACTGAAGTGCTAGATGTTTTCCCTTGAGGAATATAGATTTTTCTTGACATTTGCCTACATCGTGTCCTTCTGTAGAGGAACGGAATCTTCCAACACCTTCCTAGCAAATGACAAGATGATATTGTTTTAGATAAGTGCAACTACTTATTTTCTAATAATCATTTAGGTATAGGGCCATTTGTTTAAAATCTGGTTGTTGTTCTATTTAGGTGACAACTCATTTAAAACTGACAGTTTATTTAGAAAGATAAATAGGTACATGGTAGTAATGAGGCTTAGTACTAATAAAGGTGACATACAGAGCGTCACTAACAAAGATTTGCTCACAACAGACCTGGTAGAGCAGTTCTGATGAAGATAAGTGGTACAATTACAAGAATAGACTGCAGAAAACAAATTCCGCTTATGCATACGTGTACAAAGCCTTATGAAGTCAATGAGAATCTCACCCTTTCATCCAAGGGCAGCATTATACTCTAAAGTCCCCCTCCTCCCCCAACTCTTAAGCTATTGCTTGCACTTTTAAAAAAGAATTTTTAGTTAATGTTAAAGATCTGTCTGTCTTAAATCAATGGAAGAAGGAAAATTAACAGACTGTGATTCCATCCTTAATTCACACCACAGTGTCACAGTATAACTGGAATGTAAAATTACCAAGCACAGTTTACAGTCTCTGCAATGTCTAAGCACAAGAAGGTGAAATAAAGATAGAGTTGCAACATTAATTCAGAATGTCCTAAATCAAAGGTAAGAACTTTAGGTCTCCTGGAAAGTGCTTGTATTTTACTAGCTGCTAGAACCAGCTTCCAGGGCAGACCCATCTCCTCCAGAAGTCATAACAGCAACATATCCACTCGTCTTCTGCATATTTTCTAGATTCACTCCCTCTGATATTCCTGCTTCCCTCCGAACCAAACAGTTCCACACAAGCATCTGATTCTACAGGACACCTGAGGAGTCAATGTTGACTATTTGCCTGTTTGTTCTGACCCACTCCCATGATACATGCTCTTACTGAGCACTTTCAATCTCTTTTGTTTAATCCTTTGTCCTTTTTCTTTTATACACACCTCTTGTTTGTTCTGATCCCAGTTCCTCTTCCCTGTTATTCACACTTTCAAATTCATCCCTTCCCTTCCATTGCCTTTGTCATAGCATTCTTTCTCAGATCTGAATCTTAGAGTTCAGAAAATGAGATACTAGCATGAATTTCCCTAAGCTTAATTACCAGCTTAGGTCTGATATGCTGCCACCAATCAGGAATTTTCCAGGGCCTGATACCCTCTGGTCCCCACAAAACCTTCCCTGGGGACCACAAGAACCCAGATCCCTTGGGTTCTTAAAACAAGGAGAAATAAACCATTCCCCCACCTCTCCCCCTCCCAGAATTTCCCTCCCTCGGCTATTCTGAGAGATACTGATCTAACCTCTTAAATTACCATACAGAGAAGCGTCTCCCTTCCCTCTCATAAAGAAGCAAACAGATTCAAGGAAAACAGAGAGAGATTCTCTCTCTCTCTCCTCCCATCTCCCCCACCAGTCCTGGTGAGTTATCCCAATCCCCTGGGATAAAACAAGGGAAACAAGAAAAAAAATCAGTCAGGTTCTCTAAAAAGAAATCTTTTAATAAAAGAAAGAAAAAGTAAAGAATTATCTCTGTAACTTCAAGATGTCAGTATACAGGGACCTATAGCTACAGACACCAGAAAGATACTTCCCCCCCCCCCCAGTACCAATACAAATCAAAATATTCCCAGCAACTACACATATAAAAGTTAACCAGCCAGATCCACAAATGCAAATAGAGTAAAACAATTAAAAAGCCTAAATCGCCTGGTTTTTACCTTCTATTTGAAAAGAAACTTAGAGAGTCTGTAGTAATGTCTGGTCTCTCTCAGACCCCCCAAGAGAAGAACAAAAAACAAAGAACTCCCTCCCAAACTTCCCTCCACCCAAATTTAAAAGTATCTTGTCTTCTGATTGGTCTTCTGGTCAGGTGTCCAGTTTCCTGCTTGTAACCCTTTACAGGTATAAGAGACATTAACCCCTATCACTCTGTTTATCATTTAAGAGGTTAGATCAGTATCTCTCAGAATAGCCCAGAGAGGGAAATTCTGGGAGGAGGAGTGGTGGGGGAATGGCTTATTTCTCCTTGTTTTAAGAACCCAAGGGATCTGGGTTCTTGGGGTCCCCAGGGAAGGTTTTGTGGGGACCAGAGGGTATCAGGCCCTGGAAAATTCCTGATTGGTGGCAGCATATCAGACCTAAGCTGGTAATTAAGCTTAGGGAAATTCATGCTAGTATCTCATTTTCTGAACTCTAAGATTCAGATCTGAGAAAGAACGCTATGACATGGTGCCAGCGGTGGGATAGGTAAGAATCCAAAAGCCAGTAAGATTATTAATTTGCTTCTCTGCTAGCTGGTTATAAGCAGAGGGAAAGGTTTATTGTTTTAAACTGCAGCTAGAGAGGGCTATTAAGGTTTAACGACAGTCGTTTGTTAAACAAAGCAGCCTTAAGTGGTCAGCAACGCACTCCAGCCAGAAGACATTTGTAAATGAAAGACAGTTTCTTTTGCTTTTTAACTCTTTTGGGAGAGGCTAGGAAGTTAAAAGGACTCTGTTGCTAAGCAACCCCAGGAGACAACAGAGAGCCAGCAGTTCAGACAAAACACCAGAGGGCACCCCAACACAAGAAAACAGGAACCATGACTTCCAAGGCAAAAATGGTTGGAGAGGCACAAATCAAAGAAGCAGACCACAGGCGACAAATGGAAAAAAGAGAAAAAGAGGTGGAGCTGAAAGAAAGGGAAGAGAACATCAAACTGGCAACCCATAAAAGAGAACAAGAAGCCAAAGATGCAGCCCACCAACGAGAACTGGAAAAACAACAAAAACAGAGTGAAGAGAGGGAAAAAGACAGAAAGCATGAAATGGACTTGGCGCGGGCCAGGCAGGATGCTCCAGCCAATCCTAACAAGCCTGCACCAATGATTGTTCCACATCACAAGAAATTTCCCACCTTCAAGGCAGGTGATGACACTGAGGCCTTCTTGGAAAATTTTGAAAGAGCCTGCCTTGGGTACAGCACCTCTGAAGACCAGTACATGGTAGAACTGAGGCCACAGCTCAGTGGACCCTTAGCAGAGGTGGCGGCTGAAATGCCTAAGGAGAACATGAATGATTATAAACTTTTTCAAACCAAGGCCAGATACAGAATGGGCATAACACCTGAACATGCCCATCGGTGGTTCAGAAACCGAAAATGGAAACCAGATGTGTCATTCCCCTGACACGCCTACCACATTGCAAAGAATTATGAATCCTGGATATCAGGAACAAAGGTTAACAATCTGGACGAGCTGCATCTCCTGATCCAAATGGAGCAGTTCTTAGATGGTATTCCTGAGGAAATAGAGAGGTACATCCTAGATGGGAAACCCAAAACGGTAATTGAGGCGGGGGAGATTGGAGCCAAATGGATAGAAGTGACAGAAAAGAAAAAAGCTACAGTCAAGAGGAACGAATACCCCAGAGGGCACACCGACAATAAACCCTACAACCGAGGGCAGCCAAAGACCCCACCTACAACCCAAAGAAAGCCACAGACGCCCTATTCTTCCACCTCACCAGTCTCCAGTAACCCACCTCGACCCAGTGACCAGTCAGCTGGAAGATGCTTTAAGTGTAATGAACTGGGACATATAAAGGCCAACTGCCCAAACATCCCCAACCGAGTGCAGTTCATTACACCACCCTCACACCAAAGATCCCCAGGCCCAGATGCCTCTCAAATATCCTTGGAGCGAAGGGAAATTTTGAGAGTGGGCGGAAAGAAGGTTACTGCATGGAGAGACACAGGAGCACAAGTGTCAGCTACCCACCAATCCTTCATCGACCCCAAATTCATCAACCCAAAGGCCCAAGTGACAATTTACCCCTTCATGTCACAAGCTGCAGACTTGCCTACAGCTGAACTGCCTGTCCAGTACAAAGGCTGGTCAGGAATGTGGACTTTTGCAGTCTATGACAATTATTCCATCCCCATGCTACTAGGGGAAGACTTGGCCAACCAGGTGAAGCAGGCCAAGAGAGTGGGAATGGTTACACGTAGCCAAACCAGACAAGCTTCCAGACCCATTCCTGTTCCTGAGCCATCCACAGGGGCCCCGTCTGTGTTACAAGAGACCCAGACAGAGGTAGTGGACCCGGATCCTATGCCACCAACGGAAACAGCCACAGTGCTTCCAGTCCCAGACCAGGAATTGGAAAAGCAGTCAGCACCAGAACTGTTGCCAGCACTGACAACAGTGCTTACAAATCCATCTTCAACCCCAATGCCAGAGGGCGCCAGCGAGCCTGAACTGGCAGAAGCAGCAGACAACCACACCCAAGAGGCTCAGCCAGAGCCTGAAATAACCTCTGGTGCACCAGCGGAAAGCGGCTCACCAGCAACGGAAACAACCCCATCACCTACATCGCTTCCAGAGGGACCAAGCCCAAGTCCCCAATCTAAGGAAGAACTGGTGTCTCCAGCCTCAAGGGAACTGTTCCAGACTGAGCAGGAAGCAGATGACAGCCTTCAGAAAGCTTGGGCGGCAGCACGGAGCACCCCACCGCCTCTCAGCTCTTCTAATCGATCCCGGTTTGTTGTAGAACCAGGACTTTTATACAAGGAGACTCTTTCCGGTGGACACCAGGAAGACTGGCATCCACAAAAACAGTTGGTGGTTCCAGCTAAGTACCAGGAAAAGCTCTTAAGCTTAGCCCATGATCATCCTAGTGGCCATGCTGGGGTGAACAGAACCAAAGACCGGTTGGGGAAGTCCTTCCACTGGGAGGGGATGGGCAAGGATGTTGCCAAGTATGTCCGGTCTTGTGGGGTGTGCCAAAGAGTGGGAAAGCCCCAAGACCAGATCAAGGCCCCTCTCCAGCCACTCCCCATAACTGAGGTCCCATTTCAGCGAGTAGCTGTGGATATTCTGGGTCCTTTCCCAAAAAAGACCCCAAGAGGAAAGCAGTACGTACTGACCTTCGTGGACTTTGCTACCCGATGGCCGGAAGCAGTAGCTCTAGGCAACACCAGGGCTAAGGCTGTGTGCCAGGCCCTAACAGACATTTTTGCCAGGGTAGTTTGGCCCTCCGACATCCTTAGAGATTCAGGATCTAATTTCCTGGCAGAGACCATGAAAGAACTGTGGGAAACTCATGGGGTGAACCACTTGGTTGCCACCCCATACCACCATCAAACCAATGGCCTGGTGGAAAGGTTTAATGGAACTTTGGGGGCCATGATACGTAAATTCGTCAATGAACACTCCAATAACTGGGACCTAGTGTTGCAACAGTTGCTTTTTGCCTACAGGGCTGTACCACATTCCAGTTTAGGGTTTTCACCATTTGAACTTGTGTATGGTCACGAGGTTAAGGGGCCATTACAGTTGGTGAAGCAGCAATGGGAGGGGTTTACACCCTCTCCAGGAACTAACATTCTGGACTTTGTAAGCAACCTACAAAACACCCTCCGACATTCTTTAGCCCTTGCTAAAGAAAATCTAAAGCATGCTCAAAAAGAGCAAAAGGCCTGGTATGATAAACATACCAGAGAGTGTTCCTTCAAGGTAGGAGACCAGGTTATGGTCTTGAAGGTGCAACAGGCCCATAAAATGGAAACATCATGGGAAGGGCCATTCACGGTCCCAGAGCACCTGGGAGCTGTTAACTACCTCATAGCATTTCCCAATTCCTCCCTAAAGCCCAGAGTTTACCATGTTAATTCTCTCAAGCCTTTTTATTCCAGAGACTTACAGGTTTGTCAGTTTACAGTCCAGGGAGGAGATGACGCTGAGTGGCCTGATGGTGTCTACTACAAAGGGAAAAAAGACGGTGGCGTGGAAGAGGTGAACCTCTCCACAATCCTGGAACATCTGCAGTGGGAACAAATCAAGGAGCTGTGCACTAGCTTCGCCCCATTGTTCTCAGCCACCCCAGGACGGACTGAACGGGCATACCACTCCATTGACACAGGTAATGCTCACCCAGTTAGAACCCCACCCTACCGGGTGTCTCCTCATACCCAAGCTGCTATAGAATGGGAGATCCAGAACATGCTACAGATGGGTATAATCTGCTCATCTACCAGTGCATGGGCATCTCCAGTGGTTCTGGTACCCAAACCAGATGGGGAAATACGCTTTTGCGTGGACTACCGTAAGCTAAATGAGGTAACTCGTCCAGACAACTATCCAATGCCATGCACCAATGAGCTATTGGAAAAGTTGGGACATGCCCAATTCATATCGACAATACACTTAATCAAGGGGTACTGGCAAGTACCGCTAGATGAACCTGCCAAGGAAAGGTCCGCATTCATCACCCATGCGGAGGTGTATGAATTTAATGTACTTCCTTTCAGGCTGCGAAATGCACCAGCCACCTTCCAAAGGCTGGTAGATGGTCTACTAGCAGGACTGGGCGAATATGCAGTTGCCTACCTCGATGATGTAGCCATTTTTTCTGACTCCTGGCCCAAACACCTAAAACACCTGGAATAGGTCTTTGAGCACATCAGGCAAGCTGGACTAACTGTTAAGGCCAAAAAGTGTCAAATAGGCCAAAACAAAGTAACTTACCTGGGACACCAGGTAGGTCGAGGAACCATAAACCCCCTACAGGCCAAGGTGGATGCTATCCAAAAGTGGCTTGTCCCAAAGTCCAAAAAACAGGTCCAATCCTTCTTAGGCTTGGCCGAGTATTACAGGCGATTTGTACCACACTACAGCCAAATCGCTGCCCCACTGACCGACCTGACCAAAAAGACCCAGCCGGATGCAGTTAAGTGGACTGATGAGTGTCAAAAGGCTTTTACCCAACTTAAGGCAACGCTCATGTCTGACCCTGTGCTCAGGGCCCCGGACTTTGACAAGCCATTCGTAGTAACCACAGATGCATCGGAGCATGGTATAGGAGCAGTTCTCATACAGGAGGGACCGGATCTCAACTTCCATCCTGTCGTGTTTCTCAGCAAGAAACGGTCTGACAAACAAAGCCACTGGTCAGTCAATGAAAAGGTATGCTACGCCATTGTGTACGCCCTGGAAAAGCTACGCCCATACGTTTGGGGACAGCGGTTCCAGCTACAGACTGACCATGCTGCGCTAAAGTGGCTTCATACTGCCAAGGGGAACAACAAAAAACTTCTTCGATGGAGTTTAGCTCTCCAAAATTTTAATTTTGGAATTCAACACATTTCAGGAGCTTCTAACAAAGTAGCTGATGGACTCTCTCATGAAAGTTTCCCAGAATCCAGTAGTTAAAAAGTGTTCTTAAAATGTAGAAGTCTGTTAGTTATATACTTAGTAGTATATGTAAAGGTGCATGCGTTGTATTAATCTGGTTATTTTTGAGTTCTAGAAAGAAATCGCCGCCAGTGAGATTCCCCACTGTCTGCAATTTGGGGTGTGTGTCATAAACAGAGTGTTAAGGGTTAATGTCTCTTATACCTGTAAAGGTTTACAAGCAGGAAACTGGACACCTGACCAGAAGACCAATCAGAAGACAAGATACTTTTAAATTTGGGTGGAGGGAAGTTTGGGAGGGAGTTCTTTGTTTTTTGTTCTTCTCTCGGTGGGGTCTGAGAGAAACCAGACATTACTACAGGCTCTCTAAGTTTCTTTTCAAATAGAAGGTAAAAACCAGGCGATTTAGGCTTTTTAATTGTTTTACTCTATTTGCATTTGTGGATCTGGCTGGTTAACTTTTATATGTGTAGTTGCTGGGAATATTTTGATTTGTATTGGTACTGCGGGGGGGAAAGTATCTTTCTGGTGTCTGTAGCTATAGGACCCTGTATACTGACATCTTGAAGTTACAGAGATAATTCTTTACTTTTTCTTTCTTTTATTAAAAGATTTCTTTTTAGAGAACCTGACTGATTTTTTTTCTTGTTTCCCTTGTTTTATCCCAGGGGATTGGGATAACTCACCAGGACTGGTGGGGGAGATGGGAGGAGAGAGAGATAGAATCTCTCTCTGTTTTCCTTGAATCTGTTTGCTTCTTTATGAGAGGGAAGGGAGACGCTTCTCTGTATGGTAATTTAAGAGGTTAGATCAGTATCTCTCAGAATAGCCGAGGGAGGGAAATTCTGGGAGGGGGAGAGGTGGGGGAATGGCTTATTTCTCCTTGTTTTAAGAACCCAAGGGATCTGGGTTCTTGTGGTCCCCAGGGAAGGTTTTGTGGGGACCAGAGGGTATCAGGCCCTGGAAAATTCCTGATTGGTGGCAGCATATCAGACCTAAGCTGGTGATTAAGCTTAGGGAAATTCATGCTAGTATCTCATTTTCTGAACTCTAAGGTTCAGATCTGAGAAAGAATGCTATGACAGCCTTATTCCTATATTTTGCCAAATCATGAGAAACCCCCGCCCCCAACAACAACTTGTGACCCAGGAATCGCTCAATACCAACTGATGAGTGTGTTTAGAGGAGGGAAAGGATGTTACAAAAGTAACTTGATTTTGTGGTGTATGCATTCTGGTTTACCAAATAATGAATGTCATGTGAGGGCTTAAATGAAAGCCAGCATCACACTAGTCATTAATATTTTTGTATCTTATAAGTACAGATAGGTTTTAAAGAGTTATGCATGTACACTAAATATATGTTCTAAAGTCTGCATCAAGGCAGAGTTCTCTCTCAGAAAAAAAGACATTTATTCACCTTTCTCTCTCTAAGCATATAAATTAAGCATTGTAAGACAACACATGCAGAGTCAACAGGAAAGGAAAAGAAAGGAAAGGAGTCCAATGGGGAAAAACAAGCCAGAGGGCAGTGGGGCAGGTGGTGAGGGGTTGTTAATCCAGCAACATGCAAAGATCATGAACTTTGGGGAATATATATAGGAGGCAAAGATGACATTCTGTCATCCTGCACCTAGGAAGCAATTGGGCAATGCAATTACATTCAAGAAAATGGAAAATAAACAGCCTTGGCTGAAACATTGCCAAGAATATTTGGTAAGAAACTTCTTTAGACTGAAGGCTAGACTAAATTAAGGTTAGTCTTTTGAGGATATGTTATGATTATGCTTTATATGTAACCTTTTGTTTTCATTATTCTTACTCCTATCTCTTGAATCTTTGATAATAAACTTATTGCTGTTTTCATTATAAATATATCTCCGTGCTGTGGTATTATACAAGGAGCTGATCTTGAATTGAATCATACAGACTGGTGTGTACACTGTTCCCTTGGGAACAGGGGATCTAATATTTCTGAGGGTTCAGTGGAGAAGAGGCTGGACACTGCAGGGGGCTGCTTCAATGGGGCTCAGGAATTGGGATGTACCTATTGTTAGCCTTCAAGGCAAACAAAGAGCTAGCACATCCCAAAAGGACAGTGCATAGGTCTCCCTTTCATGGAAGCTGGGGGGAAGGGAGCTAACAAGGTGACAGAGTACTGAGTATCCCAAGAATGGTCACACAACCACCTTACCCCACACAGATGCACCCCCCCTCCTTAAGGATAGGATTGTGGTGTGCATGCCACAGCTCTGAATAGGGAGCAGGTCAGACTCTCAGTATTCCAGGAGACGCACTGATGTGATTGTGCCTCAGGCTGACACCATTCCTCCTGGAGCTGCTCCATGAACATGGAAGGCAAACAGTCTGCTTGATTCATTATGATGGACCAGGCTGCTTCCTCCCAGGGACCCAGTGTGTAAAATGCTTGGGGCCATGCCTCTGCTCCCTTTTTGTTTACTTACTCCCCAGGTGAAAGTGGAGTGTCATAAACAGATAGCTAAGGGTTAATGTCTCTTTCACCTGAAGCACCTGACCAGAGGACCAATCAGGAAACCGGATTTTTTCAACTTTGGGTGGAGGGAATTTTGTGTCTGAGGTCTTTGTTTTCTGTCTGCCTGCTTTCTCTGAGCTTTGGAGAAGTAGTTTCTACTTTCTAGTCTTCTGTTTCTAAGTGTAAGGACAAAGAGATCAGATAGTAAGTTATATGGTTTCTTTTCTTTGGTATTTGCATGAATATAAGTGCTGGAGTGCTTTGATTTGTATTCTTTTTGAATAAGGCTGTTTATTCAATATTCTTTTAAGCAATCGACCCTGTATTTTTGTCACCTTAATACAGAGAGACCATTTGTATGTATTTTTTCTTTCTTTTTATATAAAGCTTTCTTTTAAGACCTGTTGGAGTTTTTCTTTACTTCAGGGAAATTGAGTCTGTACTCACCAGGGAATTGGTGGGAGGAAGAAATTAGGGGGAGATCTGTGTGTGTTGGATTTGTTAGCCTGATTTTGCATTCCCTCTGGGTGAAGAGGAAAGTACTTTTTGTTTCCAGGACTGGGAACAGAGAGGGGGAGTCACTCTGTGTAGTTTCACAGAGCTTGTGTCTGTGTATCTCTCCAGGAGCACCTGGAGGGGGGAAGGGAAAAAGGATTATTTCCCTTTGTTGTGAGACTCAAGGGATTTGGGTCTTGGGGTCCCCAGGGAAGGTTTTTCAGGGGGACCAGAGTGACCCAAAACACTCTAATTTTTTGGGTGGTGGCAGCAAGTACCAGGTCCAAGCTGGTAACTAAGCTTGGAGGTTTTCATGCTAACCCCCATATTTTGGACGCTAAGGTCCAAATCTGGGACTAAGGTTATGACAGGAGGACAAACTGTAAACAGTCCCTGGACTCTTTAGGGCAGAGGCTATTATAGTGGGAGGTCTTGTGTATCACCTCAAAGGCAGGGAGAAGCCTTCTTACACACTTCCCCCTCCTCTGCTCTAGGAAGTGGTGGAAGGGCCATCATAAGCTGGCTCTGTACATATATTATATTAAGACAAATATTTATAACTATATAATTAATAAGTCACATAATCATAAGCCCTGACTCCATGGATGCTCCAGGGCTGGGTGCTGTTGATCCTGCTTGTGCCCTGCGGGTACTAGCAAACCCTAATACAATTAATCATCATTACACATCAGTTTCTTCAGCTCATTCTTGCAGAATTGATTGCCTTCTAGCCAATCTCATTTGTCAGTGGGACATAAGCATTGTCAGCTGGTCCCTATGCTGCCCCTTTAAAGGCCTTTTAAGTCATTTTTATATGATCTGGGACATGCACTCCAAGTCTATTCCTAGCATAAAAAGTATGATTGTAGCGGGGACCACTATCAGTGATAGAAGCTGAACATCCAGTGATTAGGAAACCTTGACTTATGCCAAATAATTAAGTTTCTAGAAGACTAAAAGGCAAGGCTTCTAGATGTATTCCCACAATGCACTTGGAAGATGGCATAGGTATATATGTCTTCTCATTCTAACAAATGAGCACTCACATTTATTTTTAGTGTTGCAACTTGTTGGGGGAACAATAAGATAAGATATCCAATATATTTCATTTGTAAAATCTGTACAAGGGGCAAATATCTAGATTAATGATACTACTTTGTGTACAGAAAAGTGCACAACTTCCTACTTCTTTTACATAAACTGTGTGGTGAGAAACATTCCTAAAGTCAGAGCATCACAGAGAATGAGAATGAACTTTTATTTGTTTCCCTTTTGCTTTATTTTGTGGTGGCTCTAGGATTTATTTGGGAGATATTGCCCATATGTATTAATTAAGATACACATCAGCCTTTGAGTATTGGGCATAAAAAATAGCTAATTAGAAATTTTTCTTTTTCTCATGCCCACACACAGAGTCTCTCACCCAAATGCATTTTTCTGGAATATAAAAATCTAGATTTTACATACAAATTCCTTATGAAGTGCAAGGCTTTGAGAGCACTGGTGTTTGATTTCCAGTTCTTTTATCTCTGATTGCAGATACTGAGATTTCAACAGTACTGAGTCTGCTTTTAATTGAGGCTTCATATGAAATTTCACATCCTTTGACATAAGTTTTCAAAGTTACCATGAAAGGTTGTTGGGGTGTGATTGAAGGGTCATGATTGAGGAGGACCCTTGAGTATCAGAGTGCTCCTAGTCATGAGTATCAGAGTGATCCCTCTTCAGCTAACAGACTGACAAGAGCAAGGCTGAAGGTCTGGTAATGAACATGTTTGATTTTGTAGCTCTTGAAGTCAATGCCAAAACTCAGATGGACTTCAACAAATACAGAGGCAGGTCCATGATAGGCTGAATTTTCTTCATATTGCAGAGATGTCTTTGATCTGTAGATCAAGGAGAAGGATTCATCACAGGTTTGGGTAAACAAGTTACTCCATACTGTAAGCACACACTTACCCCCTGCAATGCTGCTGCTATATCTTTCTAACTCCTCTACTCCCTTTGTGTAACAATTCTATACCTTAGCTCAACCTGCACTGCTTTAACATTTATTAGCCACATTCTTAAAATCATAGAATATTAGGGTTGGAAGGGGCCTTAGGAGGTCATCTAGTCCAACCCCCTGTTCAAAGCAGGACCAATCCCCAGACAGATTTTTACCTCAGTTCTCTAAATGGCCCCCTCAAGGATTAAACTCACAACGCTACCTTTAGCAGGCTAATGCTAAAACCATTGAGCTATCCTTCCCCGCAGGATCCCTCTTGAATCCCTGGAAAGTAATGTGGGTGGAGTAGGGTTTGACATATCCCGCCATCTGGCCTAAAATATAAAATAAAAGCTGAATTAATAATTTTGATTGATGGGTGCTTTATCCATTGCTCTAGGCACCATACAATAAGTAAAAGACAAAAACTGGGCAAAGTGTCCCAGAACAACTGCATACAAATGATATATATGGGGGTGGGTGGGAACCAGAATCACACTTCTAATATGATTAAGAATTTCCAAATGAAGTAGTTTTAAAGTGTATGCATTGTTTTAATAGTGTTTGCTGATTTTTCAAGATTTAGCTGATCTCTTCAAAACCACAGTGCTAATAATGCAAACATAGAAGTTCACGGACTTCATATATAAGTATATGTGTAAAGCCCAGGTTTGTCTTTGCGCTGCCATGTAGGAGCATTAGAATTCTAACCAGTGATGGGCAAGCCACAGAAAGGTTCTGTGTGAAAAGTGCCAAAGAATATCAATGCTTAGCCAGACATAAAAATTCTCTTCCCTTTTTTGAGATGTTTAATAGTCCTTATCTCTCTGTCTCCCTTTCTCCATAAAATTGGCTCCTTGGCCTCCCCTTCTGATACATTTGTCAGTGAGAAAATTAGGGTACTTATTCATATACATCTCTACCCTGATATAACACGACCCAATGTAACACTAATTCAAATATAACGCGGTAAAGCAGTGCTCCAGGGGGGCAGGGCTGTGCGCTTCGGCGGATCAAAGCAAGTTCGATACAATGTGGTTTCACCTATAACGCGGTAAGATTTTTTGGATCCAGAGGACAGCGTTATATCAGGGTAGAGGTGTACTTAAATCTAGAGCAAGGAAAAGAACTTTAAACACCAGTTTTAGAAAATCTTGTTATAAATTGATATTTGTTAGATTCAGCCATCTCGGCCCCTCTGTGGAGAAAGAGGGTCTGGAATGTATGATGAGACTGAAGGAGGTTAGCCCTGTAGAAGTAAGACAGTCTTTGTGTGATTTGATGAAGGCTGGAAAAGAGTTGGCAACGTCACAGAATAAGAAAACTCCCTTGAAAATTGCCAGAAGAAATAATTCTATATCTTTAAGAAACCTTAATATTCTATAAAAATTTCTACAGAAATGATTTAGTAAATGAGTCACTTTAAATAATAGATAATTGATTTATATGTCTAATGCTATTCCACTCTGCTTAGTAAGAGCATGGTTCAGCAGGATGAGCACTCAGTCTCCATTATACTGAAAGGGCTGTCTTATTAAATTCATTGACATCAGAAGTTGCCTTCTTTAGAAACATTGCATTCTATGGAGCTCCAATACACTTTTGCCTATGCATTTGTTGCTTTCTTCAGTAATCTTTTTTGTGTGTGTGTGTATATCTATATCTATATCTATATCTATATCTATATCTATATCTATATCTATATCTATCTATATATATATAGATAGATATATAGATATATAAATAACAGGGACAGATGCAGCTTTGTCAACCAAAGTGAAACAAAATGCTGAAAGGATAGAGAAGCCAGAAAAAATTAAAATTTTATATATAAGCCATTGCAGAATAACATCTTTCTTCTGCTTCCCCATTAATCAGCCAGTGTCTGAGCGAGTGAACTGATTAAAACATAACTTTTAAAAAAGACACATACAGAGTATTTGCTACACCTGACCTGACAAATGAATCATCATCTTCAATACTATATCGTGCCTGAAACATGGACATATGCAGGAGGTGAGATCAGGATACAGAGAGCTACAGTATAACTGCAATTTCTGCGTAGTCAGGAATATAATCAGAATTACTTTGCTATCTGACGTACTGTGTCCATTTAACAAAAATCTGCCCACTCCTTTGTGTCAGCAACTTTTATTAGGTCTGACATACTCACTAAACCTAACACACAATTGTCATGATATACACCCAGAAGGTTGCCTGTAATATATCACTGGAAAAATAATAACTCACTGATTATTAATATTCTTGCATGATGTATGTATGGGAAGTACAAAGAGTTACGAACATGTGCTAGAATTATATTCTTGGAAAACACTCCATAAGCACAGTCCCCTTAGACAAAGGAATGTATATTTGTTGTCAAGCAAAGACAATGAAGGCACATTTAATTAAAAGGTAAACAAAGCCATCAACCTAGTGCGTGGTGGAGATAGCTGCTGGACTATAAAAAGTGGGAAGAGGGACTGAACCTCAAAATGATAAATAATTAAATCAACTTATTTTATTACAATATTACCACATTAAAAAAGTGGATCCATCACTGGATAGATACAATGGGCTAGAGCTCTTTCAAGCTAGGGAATATCGGTCCTTCAATGAAGAGAGTTGAAGTCTCTGGGAACTGAATATAGGCAAAGATATTTCACCTAATTAGACAAGGAAAACCATCAGCTTGTACTTCTGTAGAAAGCCCCAATGGAGAGAAAGTCAGCAATGTCTGAAATGAAGAGATTGATAAGAAATTAACTTTGAACAAAGGCTGTAGCTTGTTAGGTCTTAGCCACCTTAGAAATGTATTTTACTTTTATGTAATTATAACCATCCTGTCTTTATCCCATGTACTTGAACTTACTTAAAACCTCTCTCTTTTTGTTAATAATGTTGATTTACTTGGAATCTAAACCATCCCAGTGCTATGTTTGAATTGGAGTGATTGTTAACACCAGTTAAAGCAATACACTGCTCCTTTAAAGGCACAAAACCACAGCAACTGACCTAATTACATCTCTAAACATTCCAGAGAAGGGCTGGACATTTTAGGCAGACAGTTTTGGGTGAAAGCTGGCATTGAGGTCACTTGGCTAGTAGTAACCAAGGCTGGTGGAGGCCAGAGCATGCCCATGGTATAACAAGCAGGCTGCTGGTGTCAGAGTTGCTGAACAATGGCTACTTAATATAGAAACTACTGAATATTTTAGGAGGAGACCCAAGAAGATAAATTCTATCCATAGTACTTTTTGGCACTCCATAACCATAGTATCTGACAATCTATTTATCCCCAGTACAGCCCTGGTGAAGTAGAGAAGAATTATTTCATTATACAGATAGGGAACTGAGACACAGGGATGCGAAGTTACATATCCAAGGTCATAGAGGAAGTCTGTGGCATAGCAGGGATTTCAACACAGGTCTCTCAAGTTTGAGGTTAGCACTCTAACCATGAGATCATCCTTCCACTCTCTTTAGTAGGAACCAATAGATTAGATCAGTGGTCCCTTTGATATGATATCTTGTCTCTAAGAGTGGCCAGTACTAGATGCTTGAGTGGACAGTCTAACATCTTTGTAATACCAGGTAGTTAGTAATTGGCTCATGATCTGAAGTGGGAGCTGATATGCCTTATTTTTTATTCTGGCTAGTCTAACCTTGAGACATTTTTATTGTTCATGAAATTGTTTAAACCTTCTTTGAAAGCTACATGTATAATATTTTATATCTCACATCATATTGGGGAGCGTCCGTATGCTGTAGGACTCAGTGCAGTGGGGCACTGGAGCTGTGTGCATCTCTCCATTTTGCCTTCATGAAAGATTGTATACAAAATGGTCGCTTTTAATGTAATCAAAATGTATTGTGCAAATGCAATACTCTTGAGAATTGATTACTTTACTGACCTAGATGCTCTATCTTCTATTTATCTTCTGATAAGGTGCACACAGAGAGAAGCAGCATGACCTGCCCTCACATTACCCTGGTGATGTGCAAGGAGGGACCCATCTCTGGCAGTGAGGCAGTTGTCAGGACCTCATCACTTAGATCAATCAGTCAGTCTATCAGCCCTGAGAGAGAGAGAGAGAGCACCAAGCACAACACATCATTCATGTTGTTGTAGCCAGTCCTTCAGCTACCCTCTGGCCAGACTGTCAGTGGCACCTGGCAACTAATCGTCATGGTGCATCACAGGCCAGAACTCCGAGTGATCTGCCAGCCTTAGACTCCCAAGTAGCTAGGATTAAAGGCATGCCCCACTGTGCTCAACCACAACCTCATACCTGTTCAGTATTACCCTTTTTGCTGAGATTGCTAAAAAGGCTATCAAACAGCACAAAGGGTTTTGATGAGAACACCTGTCCACTAGCCACTGGACTTAGACTGAACATTAAAACCGATATCAGACCAGGAGTTTTGGTCATTAGTAACATATGCTGGGTTTGAACTCATGAGCTAACCTTTTTCATTTTTGAGAAAAACATCAGTAATTTTTTTTCACTTTTCTGAAGCCCTGATCTTTCTTCATTATAGTGAAGTCAGTGAGCTGAAACCAACATCCAGCTATGTCCATTGAGTTCACTTTTAAAACTCAGGCCATTTACTTAGATACTTAAATATAGATTTGAGTCTGTTTGGCTGCTGTGTTCCAAGTTTGGCCAGTTTATCTATTATCTTGTATTTAGCAAAAGAATAAAAATGTTTAAAGAAACTTAAGAAAAGGCAATGTGATCTAGTGGATAGGGTACTAGACTGGGACTCAGGATATCTGGATTCTGTTCTTGGCTTTGCCTCAAATCTACTGTCAGACCTAGAGCAATTCACTTCAATTATAAATGTCTTTGTGTTCTTTCCCATCCCCTGTTGTGTCTATTTAGACCAGGGGTTGGCAACCTTTCAGAAGTGCTGTGCTGATTCTTCATTTATTCACTCTAATTTAAGGTTTCGCATGCCAGTAATACATTTTAACAGTTTTAGAAAGTCTCTTTCTATAAATCTATAATATATAACTAAACTATTGTTGTATGTTAAGTAAATAAGGTTTTTAAAATGTTTAAGAAGCTTCATTTAAAATGAAATTAAAATGCAGAGCCCCCCGAACTGGTGGCCAGGACCCCAGCAGCGTGAGTGCCACTGAAAATCAGCTTGCGTGCTGAAGGCAGCACACATGCCGTAGGTTACCTACCCCTCATTTAGACTGTAAGCTCTTCCAGACTCACTCTCACTATCTGTTTGTACAGTTACCAACATAATGTGAACACAGTTGCACAAACGCCCTAAATTTATATCAATTGTATACTTTTATGTATGTATATAATTGTAACAAAGCTCATCTGTTAATACACAGGTTAGGAAAGGAAATAACTGAACATCTGTTTGTGAGAGTTTCATTTGAACATAAATCTGAACAATGGGTATGGTTTTCTGGGGATTGTTTTGATATTCTGAGAGGTGATATTACTTCCAGGAAGAAACTTCTAGCTATCTCTTTATGCATTATTATCTTCCAGTTTAGCATTCTAAAACACCAGTTCTATATTCCACCGCAGAGATTATCCCAGCAAGGTGTGGGTGAATTTTTGAAAAAGCTAAAACTTGTCTTAGCTGGGGAAGCTGGCATCCAAATTTCAGGAATTTTTGTGAAATTCAAATGATTGAATTTCCAGTTTGCAAACTGACATCCTATGCTGATAATGAATCATTAATTGCAGTGTTACATACTTAACTCCTAAGTAATGTTAGCTGATAAAAATTCAAACTTGATTTTACTATTTCACTACTGTTTCCACCAAATATATCTCCCCAATGCCCTTTCTGAATACATTTGAGCCCTGTCAGAAAAGGACTGAATGAACAAATTTGTCAACATTGTTCAAAGATGACATTCAGGATGCCCTGCAGAAGCCTCATATGCCAATTTTTCCCACACCACTGGTTTCAAGGCTTCTCATGTGTTTTCATGACTGGTGATAAGCCTCTCTTATGTTCATTTTAGATTCACCTTTTAATTCCTTAAATAAAGTAATTTTCAGAACTGAACCTTGTGAAATTAATTTTTCTGATTAAGTTGCATTAGGCAATCCTCCATTCAAGCACAACGTGGATAGTGCTGCCTCAAAATAATTTAGCAACCTGACCTAAATACCTGATAAAATTTGTGCTCCAGTATCCACCATTTCGTTAATAAATACTAATGAACTTTTGAGGTATAGTAACAGGAAAATTAAGTGTGAATCACATTTTTCAAATGCTTAGTAAATGGCAAAAGTGTTGTATAGATAAATTCACATAAATTAGAGAGAAATAGTTTGACCTAGACACTTTAAACTTAGTATACTCATTAATTTTGTGCATTACTGAACATTGGATGGGGCAAACAGGATATTTGACAACATGACAAACCAAAGACCATGTTAACAAACCCCATGCCATAATCCTGGTACTAACATATTTAAATAAGACAATCAATGTGATCATATTTTTTGGAGCTAGGGGGAAAAACAAGAACAAAACCACTCTGACTAGTCATCTAGCACCGTCATTTAAATAAGCAAGAAAAAGCACATGGTTTGGACTTGCACTCAAACACAACATGCAATTATTTTGTGTGTGTCTGAGGAAGTAAATCAATTTTAAATGTGGCCAAAGCCAATACCATTAAAATGAATCAGATTTGTTAGTTTGCCTTGGGCTGGGGGGAATTTAAGAGCAATATTTTAGGTATCATCATCACAGCAAATCCCCAAAGGACATAGCCTCCTTGAACATCAAACTCTATCCAGGTCATTCTCTAGCTAGATCATTAAGATGGTCTGGCTGGATATTCAATTTATATTCATCATTGGTGAACTTATGCCACTCGTGGTTGCTGGCAGCGTAGCAACATTCCTTTGAAAATATGTTTGTAATTCTTTGTCTTCTGTCCTAATAATATATCCCTACCAGAAAAGCTGCTGAAACTGAACCAGTGCAGATGGTTTGGCCATGAATATCCTCGTAGTTGATCTTATCCTGCCTCTTAATATTAAATAGCAAGGATTGACTCAATGGCAGAGAAAATAGGAAGTTTTTAAATGGTCAAAAGTGTCCTAATTCTATTGGCCCATTTCCTCATAACATCTGAACTGTTCTTACCCTCTCCTAAGCAAATTAAAGATCCAGTGATACAAGATAAAATTTTCAAAAGCACCTAAATAACTTCAAAGCACAAATCCCATTTTCAAAAGAGATTTAGACACCTAAGTCTCTTTTGAAAATGAGACTCACAAGCTTTTGAAACTTTTATCCTTGATGACACCCTCTAACATTCATTAGTCAGATACTCATACAGGGAAGAGAAGCAATACCTCATTTTGAATGCTTCCAATCACACAGCTACAACAACAAATATACTTGAACACAATTAAATGAGCAATCTGTAGGTTGAAACTGGTTTCCAATCCATTAAACCTTCATTAAGAAATTTCAAGCAAAGTTATAACAGAGCCCATTCGTGAACAATTGATGAACAGAAAAAAGGGTGAAATTTATCAGTTAAATTATTTGCTGTGAACAGCCTGCCTCCTCCAGCAAATGACATCTTGCCTTATTTTAAGAGGTGCTGAGCTTCCACAAATCCCACTGATTTTCAACTGCAATTTTGCTTGCTCAGTACTTCTGAAAAGATCAGACCCAGAGTCATTTGCTAGAACTGCTGGACAGATTGTCCATAACAAGCAATTTAATTGACATGAGAAATCACCATTAGGGACATTCCCAAGAAACATAACAACATATGCTATCTTCCTTATATAGTTTAGAATTAAATCAAACAAGGATTGTTAATCTCAGGAACAGTGTGTATGTGTTGAGTTAAGAGGTGTGCTACCACAAAAGAAGAGTCAAACACAACCCTTCCACTAAGCTCATATTTTAGCATACTTTTCCCCTGGAAAACTATGTACAAAAAATGTAACTTTTTTACTCAACTGATTTACTCCCTATGTGTATTCAGTCATACCTTTATACTGTGGTGATTAAAAAAAGATGTTTTCCTTTTATTAGCCCTGCAGACCCAACACAGCTAAGAGAGAGTGAGTGACTCTATTCTTTCCATGTGCCAATGCCTTTATATTGGATTGAGGCCTGTATAACCGAGAGCAGATTTTTGCCCATTGTTTAAAGATGAAATCTAATCTGCTGAAAGGTAAAAGTTCCATTTCCAGACATTTAGCCTTCACACACAAGTAGATGACCCACAAGAGTCAGTGAAGACAATTAAGGACATAGTCAAAGGATCTTCAAGATACATGAATGCTCAGTAGCAAAATGTCAATGAGGTGGAAAATATGGTTTTGGCACATGGTAACATAATTACAGTGCTTATCAAGGACAATATGAGGCTCTCCAGTAAAGTTGACAAGCTCAAGAATTAATCCAGGATTAAGCATTTAAGGATTACTGGCGTCCCAGGGAGGGAAAGAGACAGGGACTTAGTAGTCTTTTTGGCAGTGGCTCATAACAATTAAGGGGGTGGGGGGAAACATGTCCAGAATGACATTTTGCTACCTTTCCCTTCTCAACTCAGTCCAACCTTCTTTCTGTGGTCATCTCTGGAGTTGGTCCAGTGCCTCCATTAACCAACAAGCAAAGAGCAGATGCATTACAAATTGAGAAGGGTCACTGCCATATATGAGTACATGTCTGCCTAATTTGGACGCACACATTTAGATGCATTTATTCCTCCCATTACTCATGTACATAAACACGTACACTAAATCCGTACCTACGTAGCTATAAGAATATGAAAAGGAGTATGAAAAGCCATCACTCATACAACTCTGTCTGTGGAAAGATAATTGGGCCTTTTGTGCTTCATTATTATATGATTTTATCCTTTGGATTTGGTTAAATGATGAAAATTAGAAATATAAAATGTGCACATAATTTGAATACCAGATCTCAGATGCTAGCCAGCTCATTATGATTTTTTCCTACTAAAAGAGCCACTACATGAATTGATGGCTACATTCCCAGATGAACATAACTTTTTATTACATTGAACTTTGCCATGAAGCATCATTTTATCATTTCATCTTGCTGCTTGTTACACAGAAAATGAGGCTGACAAATGGCATGAGTCTCATAAACCAGCACCCTTCACATATCTAACACGCCCACCCTCCGCCAAACCCCACCACAGATAGAAAGTTCCTGCACCACAGAAAATGTGAAAGGATTTTCACCTAGGAAAAGCAAAGCTAATTTATACTATGCTGACATGTTACTGAGAAATTACATTATTGCATTCTAGTGAATAGACAGAAACTGTCACTTTCTGTTGCTGTGAAGGCCTAAACCTGAGCGACATGCCAGCTTGACATAACTGCTGTATCACATCTGACTGATGTCCTTTGCCTAATGAAAAATGGCAAACAACCACTGCAAAAATGGTTTCCGATTCAGAGTATATTTTTTCCTAACAGTAGGAAGTTGGAGATGAGCAATGTAAAATTTGTCTATAACTTTCAAAATGCTGGTGGCAAACTAAAGATAGGGATGCCACCTGTTTCACTCTGAATAAGTCAGTCCTGGTTCTGTTCTGCATAACCTGGGACATGAGTTCAGAAGAACAAATTATGCTTTAATTTACACCTATAGAGTTGGTGTTAGGACTACCCTACAGAATTAAATTGAGAAAGAAGATGAGACAGGAGATTAGCAAATCTAGTTTAAAAACAAACAGCTTTTGATGGTCAACAAGGAAGTCAAAGACAACATTCCTCAATCTGAGACTCAGTCTTTAAAGTAGCACCAGTGGTAAATTTCATTGAGCCACCTACCCCACTGTGTTTGTTTGTTTGTTTATGTTGAGGGGAGAGAGACTTGAAGCCTTATTTGTCAGGTCCTGGATTATAGGTGGTCAGGCCTGGTGATTGGAATGGTAGTCAAAGCCAGATGTAGGGTCAGAACTAGGCTGAAGGCAGTGCTGAAACCAGGGCCTGGGGACAGGCCATGGCTCAGAACCAAGGTCAGAGTCCACGGACATGCCAAATCAGGATTGTAGTTAGCAAAGGTCAAAGGTCAAAGCCAGGTTGGACTCAGCCAAGAGTTTGGGAAAGAGGAGATGGGTGCAGAATTAGTGGAGATCAGGAACAGGGCTGGAATAGGATCATGGTAGGGCATGGACAAGGCTGAAGTGAGATGGAACAAGGTTCAGGCCAGGGTGGGGGTAGGAATAGGAACCAGTTCAAGAGCAGACTGAATGTCTCCTATGTCTAATACTGAGGCACCATGAGGGCTTCTGGCTGAGTAGTGTCGTTGCATAGAGTAACTTGCAGCTCTGGCAGGATCAGTGAAATACCAGATCCCAGTGGAGATGGTAGTCATCTGACTTGGGCCTTGCTGCAGCACGCATAGGTTGCTGCAGCATGCCTTGGGGTTGAGTCACCACAGAATCTATTTAGGAGATTAGTCAGTTGCTGCCATATGCCTGAGTGATGAATTATTGCATGTCTGCCTCACGTTATTAGGTAACATGTTAACAGAAAGGAATCTTCCACGCTATTAGCATATTTTACCAGAAAAGTAATTCTGAGCCTGAATAATTCAATATCTTTTATAAACCCTAGCATTAAAATTTAAATTTTAAAATTAGGAACATTATAGTATTAAGAATCAGTGGCTGCAATGGGAGTTCAGGACACTGAGAACTTTCCAGAAATCATAAAGGGCCTTCCAGGACTGACTATTAAACTCCTGCACAGACATTGTAGGAGGAAATACCAATATGTATGAGTATACCAATACCAATATGAGAATGTCTCATCTCTTCAACTATAAGCAAAGGAAAGCTAGAGGACAAACACACAACATGTACTTTTCCTCAATCTAAAGTCAAAGAGTTAATAAAACAAGAGAGGAGAACAAGGTAACTGTGAAATAATTGTAATAAAGCTGATGAGCAGGGGTGTCATAAACAGATAAGTAAGAGTTAATAGAACAGAAGTGCTTCATATCTCTTTGCCTGGAAAGGGTTAACAAGAACAGTGAGCCTGGCTGTCACCTGACCAGAGGACCAATCAGGGGACAGGATACTTTCAAATCTTGAGGGAGGGAAGTTTTTGTGCTGTGCTGTTAGTTTTGGTTGTTGTTCACTCTGGGAGCTCAGAGGGACTAGACGTGCAACCAGGTTTCTCTCCAATCTCTCTGATACAGGCTCTTATAGATTCAGAATAGTGAGTACTAGATAGATAAAGCGAGTTAGGCTTATGTTTGTTTTCTTTATTTGCAAATGTGTATTTGGTTGGAAGAAGTTCAAATGTGTATTTGGCTGGAAGGAGTTCAAATTGGTATTTTGCTGAAAAGATTTTAATTTGCACTTGTATACTTAGGCTGGGAGGGTATTCCCAGTGTCTATAGCTGAAAGACCCTGTACCTATTCCATCTTAAATTTACAAGATCATTTTTACTGTTTTTCTCTCTTTAATTAAAAGCTTTTCTTGTTTAAGAACCTGATTGTTTTTTTATTCTGGTGAGACCCCAGGGGACGCGGTCTGGATTCACCAGGGAATTGGTGGGAAGAAAGGAGGGAAGGGGGAGAGAGAGGCTAAATTCTCTCTGTGTTAGGATTACTGTCTCTCTTAGGGAGAATCTGGGAGGGGGAGAGAGAAGGAGGGGGGAAGGTGTATTTTCCTCTCTGTTTCAGGATTCAAGGAGTTTGAATCACAGTGATCTTCCAGGGTAACCCAGGGAAGGGAAGTCTGGGAGAGGCAACAGTGAGGGAAAAGGTTTACTTTCCTTGTGTTAAGAAGATCCAGAGGGCCTGGGTCTTGGGGGTCCCCAGGCAAGGTTTTGTGGGGACCAGAGTGTACCAGGCACTGGAATTCCTGGTTGGTGGCAGCGCTACAGGTTCTAAGCTGGTAACTGAGCTTAGAGGAATTCATGCTGGTACCCCATCTTTTGGACGCTAAGGTTCAGAGTGGGGAATTGTACCATGACAAGGGGTCACAATACATCAGCTGTCTAACCATTATCAAGCGGTTTGCAATCATCTAAGCAGAAGAAAGTTTTAAGAAGGGATTTGAAGGAAGACTAATGCCTTAGCAGATTTTTGTGGGGTACTATTTTCATGCACAAGAAACAGCACAAGAGAATGAATAAAAGTGCTTGTCACATTTTCCAACAGTCAGGCAACGTACGCTGACGTTGTTGGCAAAGAATAGGTGGGAGTCAATGTCTCATACCATATCAGACATGATAGGTTGGGTAGGGACAGGCAATAAAGAGCTTTAAATGTGAAGACAAATAGTTTATGCTTGATGTAATAGAGAAAGGGAAGCAGCAGGGAGGAAGCAAAAAGGGGGATTAATAATAGCTAATCCTAGCTATGAAGGCTTGGGTGGTTTATGTAGATTGCCCCATGCATAGTAGTAATGGATTTGTTGCAGAATGGCACCCAAATGTGTTTATTTTCCTGCAAATTATGAAGTTAAATCTGTCAAGCTGTTTTTGCGATACAAGTCATTAAAAAGTACTCAGAATACAGCTACTCCATAGCAACTCAGTAGCATAGTTAAGATTACAAGCAGGGCTCTGGTTTGAACCACTATGTTCAATCTCTTTTTATTTTGCACACAAAAATTATTTTTGTGATTGCTTTCAGAGAATACTCTGAAGTTCTTTGCACAATTTGAAGGCAATTGCTCCAGCTATTAAGTTAGATGTTTTAAAATAGCCCTCTTCTGACATTTTACAGAAACATGAAATGTTGAGTACCTTTAATTTAAAGAAAAAAAGTTTGATCACAACTCCAGATTTCAGAAGCACTCAGATAACACTAAAACCTAGGAAATAGACCTACTTTTAAAAAGGTCAGTTTTATCACTTGGTGTAGTGATACACATTTTATGAAGTCCATACAAAGAATTTCTGTGTAGGGAAATGTAAAGCAGATGAGAAATGGCAACCCAGGCATTGCTACATAGGGCACCCACACCTTGAAATCTGCAGGACTCCAATTCTCCACAATAGGATGGAAGGAAAGAGAGATTGGTCTGCATAGCCCGGTGGAGCTACCCTCAAACTGGGGACAATATAGTCGGCTATACCCTCAATTCCACTTTTGCTTTCTATCCAGGCTCTTTTATTCTTCTGCCATACACTCACAAAATATGGGAAAGTAATAGTCCTGACCTGTACTAATATTGCAGTATCCTCTGTTTCCCAGGAGATCAAGGTTCAAAGCTTTCCTTTTGCTTCAGAGGGATCATAGGGGCTACCTATTCTACGCCCACCTTCTCACCAAAAGTTGGGTCTTCACTTTTATCTTTCTGCTGGGAATCAGAGCTAATCATTAGCTTCTGTTTAGCTGGATCTGCTTATTCCCAGCATCTGCCTGCTGGGCTGCTCCTTAGGCCAGGGTTGCTGCTCCCTTTTCTCACAGGCTCTTAAAGGGGAGGACTGCCCTGCTACAGCCTTCATGGCAATTTTAGCTAAGGAGAGCCAGGAACCCTGCAGAGCACTTAAGTTCCACATGATAGAGACAGCTGAAACCCTACTGAGCTCTTAAATTGTAAGATCAGAGAAAACTGAAAGGATAGCTAGGAACCTGTGCTGCTCTTAAACTTCATGTTGCAAGGGAAATAGGAGAGCTGGGGACCCTGTGAAGCTTCTAGTAGAAATTGTCAGAGAATTACAATATATGATGTAAACTAGCATTAACTGTTTCTTGTTAATAATGGTTAGAAAATGAGGACAAAGAAGGACATTCATAATCTGTAAATATTAAATTAGGTATGTAACTACCTTTCTGTAGCAAAGAAATTTGCTGGTAATGAAAGGTTTGGAACCGTGTGTTCCTTTTATACCCCAAGTATAAATGGGTGCTGGCTTATTAATTATTTTTTTAGTAGTGTTCCTTGCTGTTCCTGAGTTCAATGTAGTTTAAACATGTTTTATTTAATACAGTATTGGTAAAGTTTCCTCCTGTTATATCCTTAGGGGCAGCCGGTTTAGGAAGAAATTACTTGAGGCCAGACAGCAGACAGCTAACAAAACTACAATT
Source organism: Gopherus flavomarginatus (assembly GCF_025201925.1). NCBI lineage: Eukaryota > Metazoa > Chordata > Testudines > Testudinidae > Gopherus > Gopherus flavomarginatus. Next base: position 149,795,870 of record NC_066618.1, on the reverse strand, counting down.
TATTTACAGACACAGAGCTTGCCTAACTGGCCGAAGCTGGCTGGGCTATCCCCTAATAATCTAACTCAGTTGCCATAGGAACAAAAACCGTGACAACCAAATACACAACATATTCCTCCCCCACAATAAGAACACCTCCCTTAAATAAAACACACACTAGACTAGAGAAGGAGGGTAGACTGCCTCCATTCCCGGCTAAACCCTGGGGATTATTTTGCCCCATAACCGTGGGTTCGCCCTAGCTAAAGATCCAGCCAATGAGGAGGCCTTCTGTCTCTAGATGGATTATGGCGAACTTCTGGTGGTGTTGTACCTGAAAGTACCATGGGCTCAGGGTCCGCAGCACGAACAGGTGAGGAGGTGGTATCAGCTCGTGCTGGGCAAAGGGGTATCTCAGCCACTGGCAGTAATGGAGGAGAACAGTCAGGATCAAGTGATTCGTGATTCGGTGTCTCACCAGAAGAAGTGACGTCAGACTACTCAACTGCAGATGTGTCCTGAGGACTAGCATGACCTGGCAACAGCTGATCTACATGTCGCTGCCAGGTAAGATTCTCTGCAGTCCGGACTGTGTAGGAAACAGGTCCTGTTTGAGTGATGATCATGGCAGGGACCCATTTAGCTCTGGAAGTATAATTCTGAGCCAAAACTGGCTGTCCTGGGCTAAAGGTTCAGTCTTTTGCTCTGGGTGCCAGTCTGATGACTTGATATTGCTGCTGATGTTGCACAATTTGTCGGGGTTCAGAAGGTTTCAACAGATCAAAGCAAGTGTGCAGCTGTCATCCCATCATTAGAAAGGCTGGGGATGCCTGGGTCATAGCATGAGGTGTGTTTCTGTAGGAAAATAAGAAGGTATCCAGATGCTTTTGAATGAAGTGTTGTCCCCTTGCTGATTTCAAAGCGTGTTTCATTGTCTGCACATATCTTTCAGCTAATCCATTGGTGGATGGATGATGTGCTGATGTGATGTGGTGTATCCTATTTGCCTTCATAAAATTTTGAAACTCCTAAGAGACGAACTATGGTCTGTTGTCACTTACAAGTTGTTCTGGCAGATCGAAACGACTAAAGAGTCCCCGTAGTTTTTGGATAGTACTCTCTGCAGTAGTGGACTGCATTATAGAGACTTCTGGCCATTTAGAATGGGCATCTACTGCCACGAAGAACATGCTTCCTTCAAGGGGGCCAGTGAAGTCAATGTGAATACGTTGCCACGGGTTTTCAGGCCAGTCCCATGGGTGTAGGGGTGCCCACTGGGGTGCATTCCTCACACCCTGACATGACATACAAGCTTTTGCCTTCTCTTCAATAGCACTGTCCAATTCAGGCCACCAAAAATAGCTTCGTGCAATTTCTTTCATGCACACTATTCCACAGTGACTGGAATGTAGCTGTTCTAACATCTGTGATCTCAGTGGTGGTGGAATAATGACACGTCTCCCCCACAACAAACAACCAGATTGGACCGATAACTCCGTCCTCCTGGACATGTAGGTAACAAGGTCGGGTGAGACCGGAGAGGTTTGTTGAGATTTTCCATGTATCACCAGGTCCATAACTTGGGACAATACTGGGTCAACGAGAGTTGCTTCTTTATCTGAGTAGCAGTGATGGGTGTATTCTCTACCTGTTCAAAGTAGAAGATTTCCTTTTGGGCACTATCTTGATGTTTGACTGGCAAAGGCACCCTTGAGAGGCCATCTGCATTGCCGTGCAGAGTGGATTTCCGATATTTGATTTCATATGTGTGTGCTGAAAGTAACAATTCCCAACGTTGCATATGAGTAGCAGCTAATGGGGGAATGCCTGTGTAGGGTCCAAAAATTGACGTCAGAGGTCGATGGTCTGTGAGAAGAGTAAACTTCTGCCCAAACAGGTACTCATGAAACTTCCGAATTCCAAAACCAATTCCTAATGCCTCACGTTCGATTTGGGCATAGTTAGTTTCTGCTTTGCTTAGAGTGCGTGAAGCAAAAGCAATAGGTCTCTCTTCTCCCGAAGGCATAATGTGTGACACGACTGCTCCCACTCCATAAGCGGAGGCATTGGAGGCCAATTGTAGGGGTAAGGATGGATCAAAGTGCGTTAGAACTTTAGAATTTAGCAGTGCATCCTTAGCTTTGTTAAATGCAACATCACAGGCTTCAGTCCACTTCCAGGCCTTGTTCTGCCCAAGGAGCTCATGAAGTGGTTTTTGCAGTGTGGCTAACTGTGAGATGAACTTTCCATAATAGTTCAGTAGTCCTAGAAACGAGCGCAGCTGGCTTACATTTTGAGGTGGGGGAGCCTCCACAATAGCTTTAACTTTTGCAGGGGCCTTATGAAGACCTGCAGTATCAATGATGTGTCTCAAATATTCAACAGAGGGCTTGAAGAATTCACACTTGTCTTTGCGAACTCGTAGGCTATACTCTTCCAGTCTTTGTAGGGTACCCTCTAAATTCTTTAAGTGATCCTCTTCATTCCTTCCAGTGACCAGGATATCATCCAGATAGCACTGAACTCCTGACAAGCCACACAAGATCTGGTCCATAGCCCTCTGGAACAGGGCGGGAGCAGACATTATTCCGAAGGGTAGGCAACAGTATCATAAAGCCCCTTATGAGTCACAATAGTCAACAGCTCTTGGGACTTTTCATCAACGTGCATTTGTAAATATGCTTGATTCAGATCAATCTTACTGAACTTTTGTCCCTCAGCCAGGCCTGAGAAGAGGTCATCGATGCAGGGAAGCGGGTATTGCTCTGCACACAACACTGTGTTGACAGTGACTTTAAAATCACCGCAAATCAGGAGAAAGCCATCTTTCTTCACTATTGGAATGATAGGAGTGGCCCATGGGCTATGGGTAACTGGTATTAGGACTCCATTGGTGACAAGGCTCTCCAGGTCTGCTTCAACTTTTGGCCTGATGGCATATGGCACATTTCGGGCTTTCAGATATTTTCGTGGACTGTCAGGTTTAATGTTCAATGTCACAGTGATTCCCTTCATACTTCCCAAATCCTCTCCAGAAACAGCAGCATGTTTCCTTAGTATAGGGGTTAGACTGGTTTCTTCTTTAGTCATCCGGTGCACTTCTGCCAGTTCAGCTGAATCTTCCCAAGCCAAGACCTACCCATTAAGGCTGGGTAGTTACCTCTCACCACAAACAGTGGCAATTTAGCAGCCTGTCCATTGAGCTCCACCTTAACATCAATAGTGCCCAACATGGGCACAGCTTCTCCCGTATATGTCTTCAGAACGGTTTTTGTTGCCTTAAGCGGAAGATGCTGTAGCTTTTCTTTATACACAGTCTCGGAGACCAGTGAGATGGCTGCACCGGTGTCCAGTTCCATGCGTATAGGTTTGCCATCCAACAACGGGGTTACCCAGTATTCATGTGAGCCCACTGCCAAAGACAAAATATGCAGTGGCACTTCCTCTTGCGATGAGGTGTCACCTTGATCATCCTGGGTCTGCTCTAGGATACTCAGAGTCCCTCTTTTTGTCAGCCAGACCACAGGCCTCTTTTTCTTTTGTTTACAGGCACACTCAATGTGTCCCTTTTTGCCACAGTGTTGACACACCAGGTCCTTACACCAGCATTCTGATGCCTGGTGACCTGGCTTACACAACGGTAACATTCCTGACTCTGCACAGTTTTGTGAGTAGGTTCTTGTGACACTTTTTGCATCCTAGGGGATGCACCGATGTATTGTGCCTTCCTTGTAGCCAGTTCCATGGAGACAGCAATATCAACAGCCTTCTGTAAGGTAAGCTGAGCCTCTGTCAGTAGGCACTTCCTTATAGCTTCACTGTACAGGCCACATACTAACCTGTCACGCAGGGCATCATTTAACATCTCTTTAAATTCACAGTGTTCTGCTAGCTTTTTTAAAATTGCTACAAATTGTACAACTGTTTCATCTTTTTTTGGTCTCTTTTGTGGAACTTTTGTGGATCTTTCAGCAATTACCAGTGGGTTTGGGGAAAAATGGGACCCCAGGATTTCCACAATGTCACTGTAAGATTTAGTCTCAGGCTTAACAAGGTAGTAAGCTGTGTAGTAAGGGAGTAGGTTTTAGCCCCTACAACACTTAAGAATATTGGCACCTTCTTCTCTTCTGTAATGTCATTTGCAATAACAAAAACCTCAAAACGCTCAGTATACATCTGCCATTGCACTATATTCTTATCAAAAGGTTCCAGTGGCCCGGTCAGAGTAGCCATGATTTTTAGTTTCACTTTCACAGTCAGTGCAAACAAGCAGTTTTTTTTGTTTGTTTGTTCTTTACTTTGACTTCTACTTCCTCCTGTTACTGGAGCAGCACCGGAATCCCATCTATCGTTGCCACTTGTTATATCCTTGGGGGCAGCCGGTTTAGGAAGAAATCACTTGAGGCCAGACAGCAGACAGCTAACAAAACTACCATTTATTTACAGACACAGAGCTCGCCTAACTGGCTGAAGCTGGCTGGGCTATCCCCTAATAATCTAACTCCGTTGCCATAGGAACAAAAACCATGACAACCAAATACACAACACCTCCCTGCAGAGATTATATTAATTAACTAAAAAAAAGCTGTTAAACTTTCAAGTGTGTCTGAATCTACATGTTCTACTGAGTCAATGGTTCTTGTATTTGTTCCTCTACCACGTGATGCTTTTGAATGCCTTGAATATTTACAAAGTGATGTGTTGTATCTGAGAACAGTTCAATAAAATACTAATTACAGAAATGGAGAACAACAATGCTTAACAGTAGAATGTGAATCCCCACCTCTCATGAGTAAGCCCTCGATCCTGCAATGCGGCTCTGTGCAGATAGAATCTCCTGTGAGCATGCAGTGCCCCATTGCAACAGGAGTGCCTTAATGTTGAAGTTAAAGGTTCTGCATCCCTACCATTTTCCTGAGCCATCCTGTCATCAAAATGAGAGATTACAGTTATAATTATTTATTACATTTATAATTTACATAATTGAGGCAAATAGGTACAAGATTGGGAAAATTAAGAGTATACAGGAAGTAATTTATTCTTTCTTTGCTATTGGCTTCAAAATTACATATTTAAAAGTGATACTATGCCAGAGGTCGGCATCCTTCGACACGCGGCCCATCAGAATAATGTGCTGGTGGGCTGTGAGACATTTTGTTTATGTTGACTGTCCGCAGGCATGCCCCTTCTCCCCCCCTTCCCACCTCTGCAGTTCCCAGTGTCTGCGGACAGTCAATGTAAACAAAATGTCTCACAGCCCGCCAGCAGATTACCCTGATGGGCCATGTGCCGAAGGTTGCTGTCCTCTGTACTATCCCATAGATATCCTGTACACATCTCAAAGGATGTAGAAATATATGAAAACTTGGTATCTATTTCATGTGAATTTGTCTACTGTCTGTGGATAGAGCGGCAGAGAAAAACTATATAGCTTGTCTAAACCTTTAAAAATCAGCCCTTAAAGATAACTAGACATGGGTGCTGAGTTGTTTTTCCAGAGATAAAACAGAATATAGTATGGAAGCATCTTGACTTAGAGTTGTAAAATGACTTGGATTGCTAAATAGTGTTGACAAACTATTGTCAGAGTCACTTAATTCACCAAACAGCTTGAATTTTATCTTACAGGTGACAGTCAGGCAGTCTCCCAGTAGGTATGTAATGTTCCTTTTAGATAATCCTCATTTTTTCCCTGGCTATAACATAGTTGCGTCTCTGCTTCACAGGACTGCTTAAGATAGGGGCTTCTTCTTACTCTGCTGTCACATTCCAAATCTTTCTACTATGATGTTCTGAGTCTATGTGGTTATACTCATTAAAATTCACTGCTTGTACTTCTTCATTATTTCTCCACTGCCTTATTTCTGATGACTACATTGCTGGCTTGTGTTAACCCTCTTCATATGGAGGTAACAGAAGTGTGAGTAGGAAACAGGAGGCCCAGTTCCCCCCCCACCCCACCCCATTGGTTAAAAATATTACCATACATTCACAGTCTCTCTGGTTGGAAGGGCAGGGAGAGGAGATATGGAGCGGGCCAGCAGCTCTTCCTGAGGTTCCAGGCCCTGGACCAGGATCCCCAGAATCCCGGACTTCCCTTACACTGCCTCCTCTACCTCCTCTGTTTCCAGGTGTAAATACAATACAAAAAGGTTCAGTTTTGTATGAAGATATATGATTTAGCATATGTTTGGGGTGAATGCATGTGTCATTGTTCTATGGAGGAGAGGTAATCCCTCCTCTGAGAAAGTAGCCCATCCCCTCAGGAACTTGGAGAAGAGGGGAATGGTGGAGGGATAGAGGCAGGAGGGGGAGCCTCAGAGAAATAGAGAGTCAGCGAGTAACCTGAGATACACAGGTAGCAGAGGCAGGGGGCAGCCAGAGGGATGGGGAAAACCAGAACTGAGAGAAAGTGAGTGAGAGTGGAGAGGCTGAGGTTGGGCAGGACAGACAGGTATTAATCATTCACTTCTCTGCAAATTTCACTCTAAAATCCAGCCTACTTATTTTCACTGAAGTTTTCTGCATTGTTCTTTTCCCTCCCCTTCCCAACATTACCACATTTTTTTTTTAAAAAGTGACTTTAGTGCGTGCCAATGAAAGACGTTGGCTAGGCTGCACTGGAGATAATTATTCACAGAATAGATGCAGCTGGTACACAGCAATACAAGCTACCCACACTGCCCCTAAAATGCCTTGACTAAAGGCTCTAAATATGAAGGTGAGATAGTAACTACTCATTCAATCCTTGGGGCCTGATTCTCCTTTAACATTTTATACTGGCATAAGCCCACTGACCTCAGACATTCCTAATTGAAACCAGGGTGAGTCAGAGGAGATTCAGGCCCACTATCTCTGCTAGGACTGCCAACATGATTGTCATCAACTTTGTTTAAAAAAACAAATCATTTGTATTACAGGGCCTGTAGGCACCAGCTGAGATGGAGTCCCACTGGTTCTATGCACTTTACAAATACACACCAAAAGACATTCCCTGAAGAGTTTATGAGCCAAATAGAAAAGACAAAGGGTAGGAGGAGAAGTAAAAAGGCGAAGTGACTTACCTAAAGTCACACAGCAGGTCAGCAGCAGAGCCAAAAATAAAACCCAGGTGTTCTGAGTCCCAGTGCAGAGCCCTATCCACAGGGTGGTGCCACCCAACCTGAATGAAATAACCAACTCATTTCACAATGTACTACATGAGAAATCATTTCTGTTAGTAGTGCTTGAATTAGTGATCTAGCAGCCGTGCATTTCCTGTTACTCCCTTAGCTGTTCAGCAACACTCTGCTGATTAGAAGTTTTGACTTTATTCCAGGAATAGGAGCTTTGTTAAAAGCTTAAATGTTGCAATTATTAAACTAAGTAGTGAACATCAAGTACATAACATCATATACCATTTTTGTTTTGAAATAAAACTATATAATAGACTGAACTCTAGATGTCTGTCAGTATATATAATTTAACAGTGTAATGAAAATAATCCCTCACTACAAATGCTTTTTGGTTACAAATCCAATGTGTTTACATAATGATGCTTTTAGATGTAGTGAATTAGCAGTGCTAAAGCAATTTTTTTTGGGAGGGGAGATATAAACTGATGATTTTAATTTTCCTTTAACAGACATTATTAATCATAGCGGTTTTGCAACTAAATGTGCTCAGTCAGTTCCATTTACAAGTATACTATACATACTTAACATGCAGGATGCAAGATTAAAGATGTGGCTATACACTTCTTTAATACACACAGACTTTAATACAAGGCTGGGCTATATATAATACAGACTCAACCATATCTATTAAGCATCAGGCCTTTGTCCCGATGGGAGCTTTAGAGAACCACAATATCTCTTGGGTTCCTTAGCGTACCGAGGGCCTACAACTCTATGTCTTGTAGAAATCCATGGCAAGTCAGCTCTGAAGGTGGCTGTGGATGGGGGCATGACCATGGCTTCCTTTCCTCTTCAGCACTAAGTGGCAGCTAGCATGCATGGCAGTGCTAACCAGGAACATCCCCTGCACTCAGGAGAGCCCAAGGGGTAATATTTTCAAAAGCATCTAAGGGTATGTCTACACTGGAATGTAAGCCCAGGGTTCAAATACAGGCTCAAGCCTAAGCTCTTTCCATCTATACACAAATTGTATGACCCAGGTCTTGGACCCAAGATCCCCAGACCTCATGGGGATGGGATCTGAGCCTGAGTCAAGGCGGGACCAAAGGGTTCAAGCACTATTACTTTGCAGTGTAGATGCAGCTCTACTACATTTGGACTCTGGAAGTCCTCCAAAAGTATTCCACAATCCTATGGGCTGATGTTCTTTGTGCTTTTGACAGTCATGTTTGGTGGACAGTCAAGTTTTCCCACTCTGAACCATGAACAAAGGGCTAGAGCGTCCACATTTGGAAGGGTTCTATGAAGTCTGGGATATGGGTGGTAGGACTTAGGCCTGCAAAGTGCAGTGTAGATGCTGAAGCCCCGGGTTGGGACTCAGGGTTCAACAACACCTAACCTGAGGTTACAAATGAATATAGATGCTCAAGCCCTAGCTTAACAAACCCAGGATCTGCCAACTCAAGTTCTACTAACTCTGGGCTTACAGTGCAGTGTAGACATACCCTAAGGGACGTAGGAACTTAAATGCCACTGAAACTTTTAGGAAAGTAATGACAGGCCAGCCCATATGAGGGTACAAAAGAGAAGAAGAGAATCCTTGTGCTGTCTCGCTGGGAGTATCCATGCAGGAACCAGCTTCAATCTGTCTCTTTAGTAATTAAATGAACATTTACATGCATCAGAATGAAGCTCACTAATGAATCATGCCTTCAGAATGGTGCCTCTGAAGCAATACTCCTAACACACAAAGGAAGCTCTAGAAGTTGTCAGCTTTATTTTAATTAGAATGCAAAAGGAAAAAGGAAACTTTGCTTTCATTTCTCATTATAGGTCCCATCCAGTGCAATAGTTTCCTTAGCTGAACACATGGAATGTCTTTGCAGGACTGGAGCCTTAGTCATTCTTTTAAAACATTCTTCTACCCCTAATCCCCCAGTTTCTCATCAACCTCAAGCACATATTTTAACTACAGCTATCACCATTAGAATGTCAGTTCTCACTGTGTTACTGCATGTCATCAAAGACATGATAATTATTTCCTATTCAAAATAAAGAAATAACTGCACTATACAGTAACTCCTCACTTAACATTGTTGTTATGTTCCTGAAAAATGTGACTTTAAGCAAAACTATGTTAAGCAAACCAATCTCCCCATAAGAATTAATGTAAATAGGGGGGTTAGGTTCCAGGGAAATTTTTTTCATCAGACAAAAATCTATATATATACATACACACACAGAATAAGTTTTAAACAAGCAATTTAATACTCTACACAGCAATGATGATTGTGAAGCTTGGTTGAGGTGGTGAAGTCAGAGGGTGGAATATTTCCCAGGGAATGCCTTATTGCTAAATGATGAACTAGAACAGCTGAGCCCTCAAGGGTTAACACATTGTTGTTAATGTAGCCTCACACTCTACAAAGCAGCGCAAATGGAGGGAGGTGGGACAGAATGGCAGACAGAGACACACACCCTGTGTGTGAGAGAGAGAGAGATGTGCATTGCCCCTTTAAGTATGCAGACCCCACTCTAAGTACATTGCCTTTTTTACGTAGAGCAGCAAGTTGAGACTGCAGTTCAGCCATTAAGCACCCGCTGTCCTGAACCCTGTCCTGTCCCTCCCTGCACTATGGAGATGGTGTAAGCAGGGGGCAGGAGCAAGGGGGAGGTGGACACTCTGACATTGGCCCCCCTCTTCCCTCCTCCCCCCACAGAGCAAGCAGGAGGCTCCCGGGAGCAGCTCCAAGGCAGAGGGCAGGAGCAACACATGGCAGTGGGGGGAGGGACTGCTGAACTGCTGGCAACTGATAGCCTGCTGGGCGGCTGCCGCACAGGGAACTTAGGGGAACGGGGTGCTGATAGGGGGGCTGCCAGTCCATTCTGGTTACAAGCCCCCACCAGATAGCTCCAATGGGGTGCTCTTTCTGCAAGCAGTGGACAAAGCAGGCAGGTGCCAAACAATGTTGTAAGGGAGCATTGCACAACTTTAAACAAGTATGTTTCCTAACTGATCAGCAACATAACAATGAAATAATGTTAATTGGGATGACTTTATGTGAGGAGTTACTGTATTGGATAATACTGTGCACTCTGTGTGATAACTGAGAAAATGCTGACTTTGTAATAATACCTACTCCTTATTTGTTGGTACAAAAGTACTGGAGACAGGTGAAAAATCTCTGCTCAATGAGTAGATCATGACTTTATTGAATGTATTTGTTGTTTATAATTATTCGCCAAATACTTCTTTATTTGGTGATTGATCATGAGGAGTCCTCTGTGATATTTTGGACTATGAAATTCAGCCTTTTTAGATTGGACACTTAACCAATATGTTTCTGTTCCCTGATTGTTTTGGGGAACACATTCATAAATACAAATGATAAATTAAGTTTCCTCCATAATAGCTTAAGATATACTGTTCAGCAAACAATCCTGCAAGTAACTTTTTGTTTTGATACGCTTTAGTTTGTAGCAAAGTAATCTAATAGATACAAACATAGTTAATGTGATTTCATTTTTAAAAATTGATAAATTTGGCATTGAAATTTGCATGACAAATATTCAGTTAATAAACTCTAACAGGCTTGTACGTTTTCTTTAATTGCTGAGAACTTTTTATGAAGGAAAAGAAGAATAGTACAGGATTACAAAGAGGTTTATCAAAAGCTAAGGAATTGTCTCCAGGCAGCATTTACCCCGGGGGGAGGGAGGGGGTGTGAAATGGGGGAAGTCTTCACTCTCATTTTGGCCTGTGTTGAAGACCCAAAGTAAAAATAAGCTATCTGGTTTACTAATGCATGTTGTTTTGAAAACACGGTCTTAACTGAGTGAAAATACATTCTATTTTATGCTCTGAACAAAGCCACCAGTCTAAGGCTATGGAATTGTTTATTCATTTATCTAGTCTGGGTTAATTACAATTTCAACTAATTGGTGACTTTCATGTGGATTCAAAAGATCACAAATAAAAATCTGTGCACTCCAGAGTTTTCACTCAATAAGATGAGCTATCCCCTCCTCCCCACAGGCCCCCCATTCAATGCATCAGACATAGACTATACACACTGGGCAACAAGCCAAGTCAACTCCTGTTCCATTTAATTAGGTGACAAAATGAGTTTGGCTCTATCAAACCACTTAAAGATAAAATGGGTTGATATTTCAGGAAACTAAAGAGGGAAAAAAAGATAATTAGAGAGTTTTATCATGCCCTGGAAGAAACTGTGGATTCAACTGCATTGTAGAGTAATGTAAAATAAATTTAGAAATATTATCTAAACCCAATCTAAATACTTTGATTATAGTTAAATTACTGGTAAACCGCTTTATTTAAAAACATTAGCACATCTTTTCCAATTATCTTCAGACTTTTTGAAAAAAAATAGTTCCAGTAAATAAGAAATAAATGGGTTTGCAAATAACATTTGAGCTGTCTGAAAATGTGTTAGTCAAAGAAAGCACTTCTGAAACTCTTAGGATCTGCATTGTCATTCTGCTGCTGTATGAATGAAGATGACCATTTAAAACATTGTTGCTAACACCGTTGCAAAGTTGCACTAAATTTGATACAAAGTATGTCATGTAAGGTATCGATAGAAAAGTTATGACTTGCTAAGTGTGATTATCCTATTTATGCATATATCATCTTTGTATATGATGTTGTGAATATTGGCCATGCATTGGAATCTCAAACATGTGTTGTGTTTCTGGGTGATACCCTAAAGGTAAATTTTAGCTATGTGTTGATGGCCCATTAAGGACATCCACTCTCACAATGGGCCACTGAAGAAACTCTTCCCATCCAGTAGGCTTTTCCTGTGGATGCCTCACACAGTGAGGAGCCAATGGCCACCCCTGTAATTCAGGAAACCATGTAAGGACATGCGATAAGGACACCTGACCTAAGACTCCATATTTTACCAGTAACTTTCCATTCTCATGTGACCTGGACTCGATCTTGGGCCAGTATCTTTGCATTCAGCTGGGTTGGGCTAATAATTGCAAGCTGTGACATCTCTGCTTTTCCTCTTTCCTGCTCCAGCTTGTCTAAATTGTGCACTTTCAACTAAAAGGAGTATTTTGAAATATGGCCTGAGAACCTTCCAATCTCTGGGGAGTTATCAGAGGGACTTTTGCAAGCCAGCAGTCTATTCCATTATTTCTACAAACCTGATATAAGGAGTTTGTAATCATTTGCATGTATATGATATATTAACCATTTATAACTCTTCCTTTCCTTTATTAATAAATCATTACTTTGTTTACTGAAGATTGGCTGACAGTGTGATATTTGGGTAAGATCTAAGATACATACTGATCTGCTGGTAAGTATTTGATCCTTTGGGATTAGTAGAACCTCACATATGGTGAATTGGGTTTTCAGTGACCCCTCACTATGTTAGACTTATTTGGATGGGAACCAAGGACTGGAATGCCTAAGAAGGTCTGTGTTTGGCTTCTGGTTAACTAGTGTGGTACTGCAAAGCTCTTGTTACTGTCTTGGTGAATCTAATTAAAGAATAAACCACCAGCTTTGGGAATTCTCACCCTGATTATTAGAGTCTGCCCTGAGTGGGGCATTCTTAGTGTGGTCATTCCAGGTCCCTGGTCACAGTCATTAATAATTCTTTGCATTCATACAATGTTAACTTTTTTTCCTTAATGACTGTTATACTCTTTCTTTCTTGGCCCAGTTCTCATTCATGGCCTATCCCAGCTTCCATGGAAGTGAAATGAAAGACTTTTGTATGATAATTTCAGTGGAAATTGGATCAGGTGCTCAATTTTTACCTAGATGGTACAATTTACTTTACTGTAATGCAGTGGAGACATGTCTACATATTTAAAGTTATGTTTATGTAACCCTGAAAACAGATTTAGGGTACCCCCAGAATAGCCCACTTATTGCCCCCTTTTGGGTTTACCGAGGTGTCATAAACAGATAGTTAAGGTTTAATGTCTCTTTTACCTGTAAAGGGTTAACAAACAGTGAACCGGACACCTGTCCAGAGGACCAATCAGGAAACAAGATACTTTCAAATCTCGGTGGAGGGAAGCCTTTGTTTGTTTTTCTGGGGTTTTGCTGTGTTCTCTCTGGGATCTGAGAGTGACCGGATGTACTACAGGCTCTAATTTTCTGTTCAGGTAGTAAGTGTGAGTAGAAAGGCGGTTTAGTCTTTTTAATTGGTTTTCTTTATTTGCAAATGTGTATCTGTAGAGTTTTAATGTGTATTTGGCTAGAAGTATTTTAAATTGTATTTCTGCTGGAGGAGGCTTTTTCTCCAGTTTCTATTAGCTGAAAGACCCTGTAATATTCCATCTTGAATTTACAGTGATTTTCTTTATTCTCTTTTCTTTTATTAAACGTTTTTTCTTTTTAAGACCTGTTTGATTTTTTTCCCTTGTTGAGGCTCAAGGGAATTGAGTCTGTACTTAACAGGGAAGGGGAAGGGAGGGGAGAAGGGGGAATCCCTTTGTTTAGATTCATGGAGCTTGAATCTGTCTATCTCTCCAGGATAACCCAGGGAGGGGGAGAGAATGGGGTGGGGAACCAACTTGATTTCTCTGTGTTGTGATTCAAGGAGTTTGAATCACGGTGATCTCCTAGGGTAACCCAGGGAGGGAAAGCCTAGGAGAGGCACGGTGATGGAAAGAGTTTACTTCCCTTGCGTTAATCCAGAGGGTCTGGGTCTTGGGGGTCCCCGGGCAAGGTTTTGGGGGGGACCAGAGTGTACCAGGCACTGGAATTCCTGGTTGGTGGCAGCGTATCAGATCTAAGCAGGTAATTAAGCTTAGAGGAATTCATGCTGGTACCCCAATTTTTTGGACTCTAAGGTTCAGATTGGGGATAGAATACTATGACACTAGGGTTCCCTCAAAAACATCCCACCTCTTATAAAACAGCTTGTTCTCATCAGATATGGGTCTCTATGGTGACTAAGGAAATATCTGGAGGGCATGGATACAGCCTTCCGATAAATAAATGATCGACACAAGCAATACTCTTTCCAAAACAAAGCAACTTTTATTGGTGCAAACAGCAACCATTGATACAATAATCTAAAGCACAAATACCTTACAAGTTAGAGTACCACTAAACCACAATAACATACAGCTGAGGTTATTCCAGTAGGCTGCAGCCTGTTGCAGATGACCAGTCTGTCACAGGTTGCTGACAGCAATTCTTAAATGGGTTAAATCTTATACATTCCTTTCACTATCAACACACATACACACTAACACTATACAGTTTTATACTATAATTATAACTGACAGGCTTAGGGCTGGTCTACACTAGGGGGAGAAATCGATCTAAGATACGCAACGTTAGCCACATGAATAGCGTAGCTGAAGTCAAAGTATCTTAGATCAAGTTACCTCCCATCCTCACAGTACGGGATCGACGTCACGGCTCCCCCTGTTGACTCTGCTACCGCTGCTCCTGTTGGTGGAGTTCCAGAGTCGATAGGAGCTCATTCGGGTATCGATATATCGCGTCTAGATGAGACACGATATATCAATCCCCGAGAAATCAATTGCTACCCGCCGATATGGCCGGTAGTGAAGACGTACCCTTATCTGTCTGCTTACTTTGCTTCAATGGCAGGACTCCCTCTGGTGTTGGTTCTGCTGTTGCTGCTTGCTCCTTTGCTTCGTTGCCATCCGCTGCTCTGTTCTATTCTGCTTGCTTCTTGGCTACTCGTTTCTTTGTCTCTCTTTCCCTGGCCTTCCAACTCCTTAGCTGCACACTGACACACTGGCTTTTATACTATCTTGTCAGAACTTTGATAATATCTTTCTGTCAGATCTTTATTGCACACACTCAGTACAAACATTCCAAGGATGGCCACTGCCAGTTCTACTTTTAACCTGAACTGTTGTTTACCTCAGACTTATGAGCTGCTGACCTTTCCCCTACTTTTAAAGCTCAGAGGACCTTTCCCTTGCTTTTGATTACACTTGCTCCGTAAATATCATGTGACCTGCAGCTTCCAATGGTGGTGTGACTCTTGCTTATTCAAAATGGAGATCAGGAATGCAAAGTGGAATCTGGGGAACTTATTTTGTATCACTTATGTCTTTGCCAGATTGTGTACTCTAGTTTACCTTTTTGTGCTCTCCTGTTCTAGTGCTTCTTTAGCAAGAACTGTATGTAAAACATACAGTTACTAGTTTCCCTACAAGATCTTTCTTTCATGACAACAGGCTGCCCTTTTATCATTTCAGCAGGCCTAGTTTTGTCATATGGCCCTAGTCCTCTTATTCTATCCAGCTGAGGAAGTGGGCTAAGCCTGGCAAAGTTGCAGCAGAGCCCCAGCTCCCATAAAGGGTCACTAGGATAGTAAGAGGTAAAGACAAGACCGAAAACCACAAACTAAACAGTGTGACAAGCAAACATTGAAAGGAATGCAACAATCATGACTACTAAAAGCAGGATACAGGAATGCAGATATGCATCCTGCACATTTTGCTTTATTCTTTCTGACAAAAGACAGGTGCACTGAAAAGAAAATGCTCACTACTTATATTTGTTACATATGTATTTAATAAAATGTTTCAAGTAATAAATATTATAGAAGAAGTTGATGCAATTTAAAAATTCTCTTACAGAGTGTCTTTGCTTTGAGGAACATAACATTCTGCAGCCATTAACTAAGCCTTGCAAAATCTTGGTAAAGGAATGATGTATTTTCTCCAATTAAAATAAAAAAAAGTAGGTCAATGGGAATGTGGGGAGGGACCATATGTATCTTGTTCAAGGCTATGAAGACAGAGAAAGAGCCCAGAACAGAACCCATGCATTTGTCTCCTGGTCCCCTGCTTTAACCAAGGGCTTGTGATCCCTCCCTGAAAACTCCATTGCTTTGATGTAAAATAGACTGAGGGTGTGGATTGTTTGGATTTCAGAGTATCTCATATTAGGCAAAGGATAGATTTAGTTACTGAGGGTAATGGATATTTGCAACAGAAGAAGTTTTCCGGTGGAGAACAAAGTTCATCTAAGATTGATCTTATTGATTAATATAGATGTTTAAAAGCTCGCTAGAAATCTGGAAGATTTACTGCTTCCATTGATCAACATGAGGCTTTTTAATCAAAATAGATCCTCAATTATCAATGTTAATTGCCTTTGACCCATGATTTAATTAAAAAAAATTAAGTTAAATATAAAGCTGACTTCATCTTGTTGAATGCATAGAAAATATGCTGCATCTCTTGTTCACAGTTAATTATTGGCAGTATTGAAAACCTTTATTTTTATGCATCCAAAATTAAAAGGAAGTAGTCAAAATGGCATTTAATATTGACTCTCTGTACATGGCACGTCACTGAAATTGTACATGCAGCTTGTCCTAAATCTCTACAAGGGTGAATTTCTTGATAAGCAGATGGCTATTTTTAACTTCATACTTCTGCATTACAAAACAAAGCCAATACTCCTACCTGTAGATATTTATACCATACTCATCACCATAGTACCTAAGCACTCTACAGACTAACTGCCAGTCTACACAAGAATTGCTACAGAGATGCAGTTGTACGGATGTAACTGTGCCGTTGTAGTGCTGCTAGTGCAGACACTTTTTGCCAATGGGAGAGCTCCTTCTGCTGACAGCGCTGTCCACACCAGTGCTTAAGTCTGTGTAACTTGTGTCACTCAAGGTGGTGTCTTTTTCACACCCCTGAGCCACTTAATACTGAACTAAGCCCTGCTGTGTACAGGTCCTAAATTAATATATGCCAATAATCAGAGTGTGTTGCAAGAGCAAGCCTGGAAGTCATGAATGTATGAATCACAATGTATAACTGTCAGTATGGGTTTTAGACTTCTGTACAGCTTGTCCGGCATTCTCTTACTCGGGTATCTAATATCACGATCTCAAGTACAAGTCATTGCTAGTATACCTTTATAAAAACATAGACAAACATGTAATGCTGGACATTTATAGAGCACCCAACTTTGTCCTGTCAGGGTGCACTTGACATAAGTTGGATCAGCACAAGTATTTCATCAAAAGCAGAAAGCACAGACTTCTCTTCTCATTACTTTAAATAGGAAATTCCCAGGCAGGAGACTTATTCAAAGTTAAATCCTGGTGCTTGCTTTTAGTAGCAAAAAGAAGTGTCCTATAGTACTTTCAGAATGCAAGAACATCCAAGCGCATATGGGTTCCCATCAGCGGCAAAGTGCGGAAGAAGATACTTTCCACAGAGAATGTCCTATCCCCAACTGCTCTTCTTTGTGTCAGAGAGCAAGCTGCTTTTGTTGAGTCTAGGTTATAGGAGAGGAAAGGTATAGGAGAAGAAACCAGTGAAGAGAACTGATACGTATATTCTATAAAGCCTGAATGGTCTAATTAATACCTTAAATTTCACCTAGAAGTTAATTGTAAACCAGAGCAGTGCACAAGTGACATTCTCTACTGTATTAAAAAGAGGGTTTTTCCAAATTGCCTAGAGAGAGAGCCCCAGCTGCACCACACTGCAGAAGTCTAGCCTGGAGACATCAAAGGCTTGGCTCACTGAGACTTGATGTATACCATTAGTGATTTATTGTATTATACTAATGAAAAACAGTTTTGGACTACTGCTGTTATCACAGTTCAGGGCAACTGCAACTGTATTTCCCCTCAGTGGTCCAGCGAGGGCACCCACTCTCAGACTTCTAGCTCCCCAACCATTGCCTTTATAGGGAGAGACACGCATCCCATTCCATTCTGACCAGTGTATTTCCAGGCTGCACAGTTCTCTGCCTTCACTGTGTATTTCCCAGAACAGACAGGTTACCCAAGGACACCGCCTTGCTTTGTCTTTAGAGACAGATAACAGGTATAATTACTACAGATATACGTTACCACACACACTTCCTATGCAAATCTATTTTATTCTTAAAGTAAAAGCACTACAAAGAAAACAATAAAATAACTTAAGTGTATGCTAATAAATTTACTAGAATTAATCCAGGGACTCACCTGGATTCTGGTAGGAGCAATCCTTCAACCTCTCACTTTATGGGAATCTGTGTGGTTACCATTTCCTCACTGCTTCAGCTTCAACTCAGAACAAGCACCCTACTAACATGATTAGTTCCCTTTATATAGTTTGAGGGTCTTTGATCTGAGTTTCCAGAAGCAAGTAATTAGTACACAATGGTTTTCTCTCCCCAGTGCTTATCTTTAAAAGGTTGGCTCAGAGGGGGAGAATTTGCATTCCCCTCACCCTACACTATTTCCCAAGAAATCCACTTCACACATATTGTTCCAGAAAAGAATTTTCTAATATCTTCTAGAGACTGCTCTCATCTTGTCTCCTGCTCAAGAAATTCCATACAATCTCACAACAGTACATAAACATTTGCATTTGTAATACAATGTACCTCAATGGTATTAACATTAATTCAGTAAGGTTTAATTTAACTCAAAGTTAATTTGGGAAAATACGTTATTGTCTGTCTGTCACAGGCTCTGTCTAGTAATCAAGAAGGAGAGATCAGTTTTATAAGACCTCAAGACTGCAAATCAATGGAACTCAGTAGACAGAAACCCACAGCTGAAAGCAGAGCTGATCAGGAAACAGATTTGGGTGTATTTTATTTTTATTTGTTTGTTTGTTTTTTACACTATAAAGTAGCTTAAATTTAAAAACAATAAGCCATGGAAAAATTTAAATTTTCATTTTGCCACTGTAAAAACATCCTGTTTTGATAATTTCAAGACTTTTAAATTCTGGGGGTTTTTTCCAATGGGAAATTTGTCAAAACAGATCCTTTCCCACAAAGAGTTTCATTTTAGACAAATCAGCATTTTCCAGTGGGGAAAAAATAATAATAAAAAATCAATAGAAAATGCAGTTTCTGAAAAGTAGAAATTTTCATTGATAATTTTTGATTTAGCCAATATATATGTATATAAAATCAATTTTTTTCAATGTAATATATATATATTTTCTATCAGGAAAATAAAATATTTCATGGCAAGTTGGTTTGACTTAAATGTGACTCCCATGATGCAGCACCATAAGGAAATGCAGTTTAATGTTAAAGTGACACAAAACCAAGCATTTCAGGACATTTCAACAAACTGAAATGAAATATTTCAGTTTTGAGAATGTCAAAAGATTTTGTTTCCATCAAAAAGATTGAAATGAAACATTTCCCTGTTTCCAATTTAATTTTTTTCAGACTTTCCATTCTGCAGAAATGTTAAAGCATCAATTTTTCATCCTGTTTTGGGATTAAAACACATGTTGAAATGTTGGAATTTTGCTTAGCTCTAATAATCAACGTATGGATGGAATCATAACTCCTTTCAGTCTTCCTTAATGCCAAGACAAGTGATAAGACCTCACTCTGTGGAACTCCACAAGCAAGTACCCTAAGAGAGAAAGAGCAGTTGTTCAAAACTAGAGTTGGGCAATTACTGCAGAACATTTTCCATGAATATTAGCTCAAAGAGTTAAATGAATTGAGTTCAGCCATACTCACAGTCTTTTTATGTATAAAAATTTATGCAACCAAGTTGTACTGGTACAATGTCCATGAAAAGCAAATTTCAAAGTAATATAAAAATTTAAAATTCAGACCCTGGTAATACCCTTGGAAATGCTTGCACTCTCATCAGATCAGAGAAAAGAAATTGATTTATCTAACTAACCTACACAGATAGCATATGTCAAATATTTGCAGAGAACTATTCCCATCTAAAAATAAAAACATTCTCATCTGTTCAAACAACAAATATATTTATGTTGACGGAAATACTGATCTATTACCAAATATTCTGCCAAAAGGGAAAAGTAAAGTAATTGGCACCAATTACTCAATGCAGCCAGCTTCACCCTGCATAAGCTTCTTAGAATCCCTTCAAAAGGCAAGTGTGGCACCACCTTAAGACAACTCCACAAACTTCCATTAGGGGCTGCAGTGTCTTATGACCAATAGTGTTGAGTCATTCGTAGATCTAACATCAGCACGGAATCCAGATGCTGTTCATTGCCCTCAAATGATCATTGCCTTCAGATATTAATTTTTTCCCATGCTGTGCCTAGTTCTGAAGCCCGATTGATTAAGATCCTAACATGTAGAGAATGTTAGAAGTTGCTAGACTTGGCCTTTCATTATTTTCTCAATAACCTTCTCCAGGAAGGTGATATATTGGGTGATAGGTAGGAAGGTTGTTAATGCTGAGGGATTGTTTCTTGAGCAAGAGACCAACCACCACATGTTTAAGAGTCATTGGAAGCTTGCCCTTACTTTGAGGAGGCCTTAAGAAGACATTCCACCCTGGTTGTCATTGCCCAGAAGTGGTCAGAGGCCAGCTCACAGGTGGTTAAGAGACATTTCCCAGTGCATTGCTGAAACTCAGTTCAGGAAGCATTTGTTCCCCTCCTCTTTTTGACACTATATTGGAGAGAACACCCCAAATTTGACTGTTCTTGTCTGCAAAGATCAACTCCAATACCTGGTATTACTCTTCTCCAAAACTCCCTTCCAAAACTTTTCCTCACTTGGACATTGAAAAGAGAATCATT
The DNA here is from genome assembly GCF_025201925.1 of Gopherus flavomarginatus. NCBI lineage: Eukaryota > Metazoa > Chordata > Testudines > Testudinidae > Gopherus > Gopherus flavomarginatus. The sequence goes on along the minus strand of NC_066618.1, from coordinate 149,775,237 downwards.
ACCTCCCCAACAGTCAGAGGGATTCAGCACTCAGTATCTAATTGGCAGTAACAGATAGTGCCAACCAGTCAGCAGATTCATTTCAGAAACTCTGTATTTCTGCCAATGTAACTTTTCAATATTTCTTTAACTTTGGAAAAGTCACAGAGTTACAGTTTCATTTTTCCTATTATCGGTCTCCAGCCTCTCCAAAGTTGAAGATTTTTTTAAACTAAATTCCCAAAGTATTTCAGTCAATTTTTTTCAGCCAGCTCTAAACAGCATTTAAGTACAATAGGAGTTTTGCTTTAGCTAGGGATGTAATCTACATGAACAATTAGACCGCAGCAAGCTGGAGTGTGAATCTACTCCACACTAATCTGCTGTGGTATAACTGTTGATTTGCACCCTGCTGATGTATACTAATGTGCTAGTGCAGTTTCGAAGAGGATGAGCTCAGAATACATTAACAATCCGCACATTATAGGGTCCACACAAACTAGATTGCAATAAGCTAATATGGGTGGATTCACACCCTAGCTTGCTAGGGTCTAATTGTTCATATAGAGAAGCTTTAATTTGAAGATTAGGGGGCCAGATTTGCTAAGGTATTTGGTCACCTAATGATGCAAGTGGGCATCTAGTAGGATTTTTCAGACTTGTGCAAGTGAGTTAGGTGCCCAAGTCCTGTTGATTTCCATGGGAGTTAGGTATCTATGCTGCTTAGTGGTATGTGTAAATCCAATTAGGCACCTATGTAACCTAGTCCTTTATACATCAGTATTTGACTTTGTTTCTCCCAGGAAAGAGGAGAGAAGCAGTGGAGAGACCTAAATTTTAGCTGGATATTCTGTGTCTCTCCCCAAATGCAGGGTGACTCAGAACAGAGTTTGGCAGTTACCTGACATGCTCTTTATAGGCAGTTTCTGCTCCGGGAAGTGGTGGTGGTGGTGGAGGATCCAGTTGTCAGGTCTCACCCTTGTCACCATCTGAGAGCTGAGCCAATCAGAGCACAAGAAGGGAAATTTTATAAATACAGGAGTTAATAGGGTGACCAGACAGCAAATGTGAAAAATTGGAACACGGGGTGAGGGGATAATAGGAGCATATATAAGAAAAAGACTCACAAATCAGGACTGTCCCTATACAATCAGGACATCTGGTTATCCTAGGAGTTAAAGACAGCCTTGTGGATTCAACTGTTGATTGATGCAGGATCAAAATATGTGTGGGAGTGCGCTTGGGCACACTGTTAGGGCTCGGTCCTGATCCCTGTACCACTTTGGATACAGGTTACTGAATTCTGTTTCATCAGCAACTGAGAGGAGCAGCCAGTATTAAACCAAGGGCTGGAATGCTGCTGGCTGTGGAGGGCCCCAGACTGCTTGTTTGCTGACAAGGTTCTAGAGTGTTTGAAAGGATGGAGGTGCTGCCATTTCCCAAACTCTGAACAGGCCAGATACCACACACACATAATGTGGGTACACTATAAAGGCTGAAAAATCATCTCAGAGAGGATCAGAAGGGAATGTGTTTTGACGTATATGCTAAAGTATAGAAAATGTTATATTACAACCTTATATTTAAATATCTGTGACAGAAACAAAAGGGGGAAAGTCTGCAGAAGGAACACCCATAGATGTAGTATCTAATAGCTTTTGTTTAAAAGTTATCCATAGTATTCTAAGCATAATTTACAATATTTTATACTACTTGCAATGTGTTCTGTGTGCATTAAATGTTTTCTTTACTAAGCGTATAGTGTTCTCTCTTTGGGGATTATTCATATCTATCCATCTCAGTTTTAGATATGATAGGCCTGAGATTTAACTCATGTGAATGTTTTCTCAAGAGTCTTGGGGAGACTGAACGCTGAGCTGTGCTTCAGCAAGTGTTAAGATGAGATGGAGAAGGAATGGTAGTGTACAGTTATACGGAATTTTGCCTGAGCATTCCCATCTCCCCAGTTCCCATACACCTATCTGCCTTTTTAGGTGCCTAAAACCCTTTGCAGATTTGACCCTAGCATCTTAACTAGTACACTTCCTAATGGAAGTGCAAACACTGGAATGTTTTCATTCCATTAATGTTGAGTTATTAGTGAGGGAAAAAAGTTACTTTTAAAAAATCTAAATATTTATATGTATTTTATTTACTCTCCCATACATCAAAATAACTCAAGATATTTTCCTGAAATGTCCCTGCTAAAATATCTGTGTTTGGGGTGAGAGCATGTGTAACCTATGTGCTTTATATGGCAGCATTTGGTTCTCTGCACTGCTTTTGGCTCAAAGAAAGGGGAGAGAATCAATGGAAGGGAGACATTGATTTTTGTCCTGCACACATGCAAGAAGGGCTCAAAAGCATCCAAAAGTAAGCCATAGCAGTTACCAGAGATGCTCAGTCTCCACTTCTGAAGCTTGATAAGAAGTTTTCATTTAAGTCAAACAGTCTTGCAGGTCACATACATTCCCTACCTGAGAGCTGGGGGCAAAGGATGGAAAGGTATAAATAAGGGAGTCAAAGACAGTCCCGTGTGCTCAGCAGATGAATGATACAGTATCAAGAGCTGGGTCTGCTGTGGAGGCTGTGGCTCAGTACCTGTACCGCTTCAGCTAGAGGTTACAGATTGCCCTTTCACCAGCCACTGAGGAGATCAGTCAACTATTAACCCAAGGGCAGGAATGCTGCTAGTTGTAAGGATCTCCACACTTGTGTTTACTAACAAAGCTCAGAAGTGTTCTCAAAGGGACTGAGAGGCTCCCATTCTTCTTAAGCTCTGAAAAATCCACAACGCTACATATCATGGCCACATTACAGAGACTAAAAAATCATCTCTGCCAGATCAGGAAGGTGGGTGGGTGGGTGTGCATGCATGCTGAAGTTTAGTAGTATAAATATTATGTTGGAACCTTGTATTTAAATATGCGTAGCAGCAACTGATGTGAGGAAGGTTGTATAATGACCAGTAGATTTACTCCCTAATAGCTTTTGTTGGGAAATTATTCATAAGTATTCCAAATGCTATTTACAATATTTGGTTTGTATGTGTGAAATCTTTGTTTACTAAGAAATTATGTGGTACTTTCTCTTTGAAACTGTCTAGGAGCTATTATTAACAGCTATATTCAGGATTTTACATACAATAGCTCTGACTCCTTGTAATGCTTTCTGACAAATCCTGAAAAGACAGAACTCTGGCCTTTGCTTCAACAAAAGTTAAGCTGAGATGCAAGAAAAAGGGACATTTAATAGAGTTAAGCATCATTTAATCTGCTATATGAGCACTGAAAATTTCAGACCTAAAGGAACATTTTTGAGAAAGCTCTGAGCATGTTTAATAAATTTAGTTCATTTCCAGAAGTTATAGAATTCCTTAAAATCCCCAAACATGTGTTAAAGTCGTCTAACTCAGCTCTTACATTTCTAGCATTTAGTTGAATCCCTTGAAGCTTATTGCGCTGCTGATGTGTCCAGTACATTTTATAATATTATCTTAAATGCATATGGTGCTTTGATACCACAGTCTTTTCAAATATGTAGACATACATTTGTGCCATTTTAAATTGCTATAGCTTTAAATCTCTCTCTCTCTCTCTCTTTTTACCAGTGAATAGCTCTTTCCATGGAGTCTAGTCTATTATATTTCTGTTTACCATCTTCTCCCCATTTCTGCCTACCAAGATATTCTGAGTCACTGTGCAGGGCTGGACTGTTTTGAATAAAAATCTGTATAAGTAAGAAGTTTCTTGTCACCAGAATCTAATTTCCATTAACAAAGTCGCACATTTGCCACCAGGAGACTTTTGGAGGAAAGACCTACTGCTTATAGCATTTTGGCACCTAGCTGCAGCTATTGCAGACATCTGTTTCACATGAGCACCTGGCTTTTTGTAAATACTGAACAGAAAAATACATGTTGTTTTCAAAGTGATCTTTGATTCAGAGAACCTGTTCCTTAATCCATCACTGACAGTTTAATACTGAACCCTTCATTGAAGTGCTTGTCCATGTTCATGTCTGAGAAAAGGTATTTCTTATATTATTTTTCTAATAGACCCAATATCACTTTTCCAGGGCTTAGACTTGGGAAGAAGAGGAAGAGATGGAACTCCCCCAGTGTCTGCCCACAGCCGATGAGCCACCCACTGAAGACTTCAAAGTGAGATGTCATGTGCAGTAGGAAACTGGTACAAACTGGATGCTTTTGAGTTAAAAAAAAAAACTGCTCAGGCATCTTTGAAGGCTCCTGGAAAGGTCACAGGTTAATATGTCAATGATCTGCCAGGAGTCTAGAAATGAAAGTAAATGTGTGTATTTTGACTGATTAATTTTAATGGGATGAGGTTGCCACCTCTTACTGAGCTTTGCTTATCTAGGGGCACTGGAGAGCTAAGAGGGGCAGGCAGATTAGAATGAGCTAAAATTGCACTATCATGGCTTCCATTGCCTCTAGCATCTGCTGGGATACCTGTATCTGCAACTACACAACATGGCCTTAATTTTCCTGGTTATGAAAAGTGTTGTGACAAAAGCAAGCAAGGAAATATAAACCATCTGGCATCAACACCTCCCTCAAGATCAGGTAAATCCTGAACACCACTATAATTCAAACCTGAGGATCCTGCTACCGCTCTCTCCCTTTCCTTCCCCAGTTTATTTCTCTGCTTTCCTATCTTTTTCCCCTTTGACTTCTGTCTAGTCATAATCTGCAACATTGTTGTAAGCTTATGATCAGAAAAGTAAGTTAAAAACAAAGCCTTAAACAGCCTGGCATTAGTAAATTATTCAGAAACTGGAATGGCTTATAAAACTATGCTGTGCCTGTAGTAGGTCAGCAGCTATCTGCATGAAAGAAAGTATCAGAGGGTATGTCTACATCTACAATTTTGCAGCGCTGGTTGTTACAGCTGTGTTAGTACAGCTGTATAGGGCCAGCGCTGCAGAGTGGTCACACTTACAGCAACCAGCGCTGCAAGTGGTGTTAGATGTGGCCACACTGCAGCGCTGTTGGGCGGCTTCAAGGGGGGTTCGGGGAACGCGAGAGCAAACCGCGGGGAAGCAGGTCTCCTTCCCCGGTTTGCTCCAGTGTTCCCCGAACCCCCCTGCAAGCAGGTCTCCTTCCCCGCGGTTTGCTCTCGCGTTCCCCGAACCCCCTCCGTGCAAGCAGGTCTCCTTCCCCGCGGTTTGCTCTCGCATTCCCCGAACCCCCTCCGTGCAAGCAGGTCTCCTTCCCCGCGGTTTGCTCTCGCGTTCCCCGAACCCCCCTGCAAACCGCGGGGAAGGAGACCCGCTTGGGGGGGGATTCGGAGAACACCGGAGCAAACCGCTGGGAAGGAGACCTGCTTGATTACCAGAGAGGCTTCCTCAGGTATGCTGGGATACCTGCTTATTCCACTGAGGTCAAGAAAAACGCTGGTAAGTGTCTACACTTGATTACCAGCGCTGGATCACTAGCGCTGGATCCTCTACACCCGAGACAAAACGGGAGTACGGCCAGCACTGCAAACAGGGACTTGCAGCGCTGGTGATGCCCTGCAGATGTGTACACCTCCTAAGTTGCAGCGCTGTAACCCCCTCACCAGCGCTGCAACTTTGTGATGTAGACAAGCCCAGAAACAGAAGCTGCAATTTCTTTCATTTCTGATCCTTTTGTGTAGGTTTGTTTGTTTTATCTTAAAGGGAACAAGATTGGATTTCAATAACAACAAGAACCCAAGATCTAATTATCAATTTGTGACGTCTTGCTTGGGGACTCCAGAATTATGAGACCCATGTGTTACTCCTGTCAGCCTCAGCAATGAGAGTTTTCCAGCTGTTAAGCTATGTATCAACTCCCTGACAAACCACCTTGTCTGTATTGCCAGCAAACTTTTGAGGGCTCTGCCAGTCAAAACTTTGCCTTGCAAGTAGCAGTCAGTAAACCCTAATTCCCAAGTTGCTCAGAGACATCTCATTGCAGTGTCCAGTCCCTCTCACTGGAGGCTCACAGAAGTTAAGTTTGCTTTCTCTAAAGAGGCAGACTACACACCAGTCTGTTCGGCTACACAGCACTGTTTTATACTCAGGGGTGAAAGTAGAAATAGGGAATTACTGGTACAGGGCTGGGTTGGGGCTGGCTCCGGCCTCACTAAGGGGCGGGGCCTTGGGCAGAAGGGGTGGGGATGGGGGGGTCAGAGCCAGCCCCGGCCCGCCCTGTACCAGTGAGTGCCCTCCCCTACCCCGCCAGGGTAGCAGCGGCAGCTGGGAGCTCCGGCAGCAGTTTAAAGGGCCCAGGGCTTGGCCGCTGCTACTGCCCTGGACCCTTTAAACCACTGCCAGAGCCCCCGGCTGCTACTGCTACCCCAGGGCTTCGACAGCAGGGCTCTGGGGGCTATTTAAAGGGCCCATGACTCCGCTGCTTCTACAACCCAGACCCTTTAAATAGCCCTCAGAGCCCTGGGGTACCGGCATCAGGGCTCTGGTGGCTATTTAAAGGGACTAGGGCAGTAGAGGCAGTGGGAGCCCCAGCCTTTTAAATAACCCCCGGAGCCCAGCTGCTGCTACCCCAGGGCTCCAGCAGTGGGGCTTTGGCAGCAATTTAAAAGGCCTGGGGCTCCAGCTGCTGCTGAGAGCCCCAGGCCCTTTAAATTGTTGCCTGGGGAAGCCGGGCCATCCCAGTATGGCGCACTGGCTCTTGCCAGTACACCATACCAGGGCGTACCGGCTTACTTTCACCTCTGTTCATACCCAGCACTGAGATAGTTTTGTAATAAAAGGAGGATATGTTTATTAAGAAAGAATAGAAAGCTTAATGATATGAAGCAAGAATGAAAGAGACAGGCATTACAAGGAAAACAAGACATGCTTTCTCCTGACTAAAACTTAATTTCAACTAGTTATAATCTTTGTCTAACCAGGTTTCTCACTTACATCAAGATTCCAGCAGCTCTTGCCTTCCAGGCCAAGAGCATCCAGCTTTCATAGGCTCAAAGAGTGCTGTACCCTATTATCCCCTAAGGAAAATATAACTAAAATGTCTCTTGGATCTCCTTTATATTACCTAAAGCCTCTTGGTTCTGTTTCAAGAACCAGGAAGTGCAGATTCTATGTCCTGGTGTGATCATTAAGCAGTCTTTTTACCCACTTATTATTTGATGGCTTTCTTTATCTTATATGTAAATGTACTTTCATTGTCTTCTGCTGGTGATCAAGGCATTCAGACAAGTATATATACATTCCTCTGTCTAGGACAAGCTGAGGCTTCTGTGCTGCCTCCCAATAACAGTTGAAGAATTTATTTCCGGCTCACTCCAGTACCTCTTTGTGCACAAGCCATATATATATCATGCAATGATTTTTGGGACCAGCGTGTCACCAGTTTACATATGATACTTTATATGACATCTTTGAGATACATATTATGGCAAGAGTGTGTTGGGGCAATGAGTGTATCAGGCCTGATGTGAGTACAGTATAGGGAGGGGGGTGAGTGTGGCAGTTGGCATTGGTGGGCTCCTAAGGTCACACCATTATTTAACGCAAGACCTATTATTTAAATTGACTCTCTGTTCTTCCCAAAAAGGAAACTCCATGAGACTAAAGGGAAAAGGAGTAAGGTAAATGGTAAAATGAAAATATGAATTCTTTACTTTTAACGTCATGTAAATGGTTTTGGAGGTTTCTTTTTTCTTCTTCTTTTTGTTTGTTTAATAAAAGGTTAAAGGTTTTTAGTGGTGGTGTCACAACAAGAGTAAGCCACCTCATGCAAAACTCCAGACCACACTTCTTAGCTATTTATTCTAGTAAGATGAAACGAGAATTGTATTAACGTCTTAACACTTGTACTCCAACATACCCTTTTATCAATAAAACACTCTGTGGCCAACCATCAAACTGTATGCAAAATTCTCATAAACTTTAATTGGTTTTATATGAAGAATAATGTGCAGATAGGACCCATATTCAACATTTAGATATCTATTCCTGTCATAAACAGATAGTTAAGGGTTAATGTCTCTTTTACCTCTAAAGGGTTAAGAAGCTCAGTAAACCTGGCTGACACCTGACTAAAGGACCAATAGGGGGACAAGATACTTTCAAATCTTGGTGGAGGGAAGTCTTTTGTTTGTGCTCTTTGTGTTGTTGTTGTTCACCTCGGAACTGAGAGGGACGGGACATCAATCCAGGCTCTCCAAATCTTTCTAAATCAGTCTGTCATGTTTCAAACTTGTAAGTAATTAGCCAGGCAAGGCGTGTTAGTCTTATGTTTGTTTTCCCAACTTGCAAATGTTTCTTTTTGCTGGAAGGATTTTACCTCTGTTAGCTGCAACTTTGAACCCAAGGCTATTGGGGGCCCCCTCTGGTCTATAGAAATCTGATTACCCTGTAAAGTATTTTCCATCCTGATTTTACAGAGATACTTTTTACCTTTTCTTTCTTTAATTAAAAAGCTTTCTTTTTAAGAACCTGATTGATTTTTCCTTGTTTTAAGATCCAAGGGGATTAGATCTGGACTCACCAGGGATTGGTGGGGGAAAGAAGGAGGGATGGTTAAATTCTCCTTGTTTTAAGATCCAAGGGGTTTGGATCTGTGTTCACCAGGGAATTGGTAAAGTCCCTCAAGGTAACCCAGGGAGGGGATGAAGTTTTGGGGGGACAGAGAGTGCCCCAGACACTGGAATTCTGGGTAGTGGCAGTGTATACCAGATCTAAGCTAGTAATTAAGCTTAGAAGTGTCCATGCAGGTCCCCACATTTGTACCCATAAGCTCAGAGTGGGGAAAGAAACCTTGACAATCCCCTTCCACCACCAGTGTCACTGACTGATAATTATTTATTCTGCATTTTGTATCAGTCATTTATTACTCTTTTTCATACGGCATAAAATTTAAAGAAACACACCAACAATATTTTCTACTTGTTACAATATTTTTTTTGCAAAAATTCTTAATATATTCAGGGCCTCATTCTTATTTACACCAAGGTACCTTTACCATGCTTTTATATTGCTCTAGTAACGTAAAGTAGGTGGCGAAGCAATTCACATTCCCTTTTACATTTATACCACCAGCAGTATAAGTCCTTTAGTGCAAATGAGAATCAGACCTTGAACACTTTATTTCATATTTAATTCATCTAAAAATATAGACACAACCACATGATTGTAACTTGATAACTTATTTCCCCTACACGGAGTATTTCTGTACAAAGAACAGGAAAATTTGCAATGTTCTCTTCACATATATTCTTTCTAATTCTTTCATTTTATGGTGACCAGAGTGTGCTGCTCTGTAAAAAAAAACCTGGGAGATTGCCCTCCCAAATCCGTAGCTTCCTGGAGATACACAGATGTTAGAGCAAAAAAGACCCTGCAAGTACAAGATGGATCCTCATTCCTACCAGTGCTCTGAGTCCATAACTCCTGCTTGACCAGACTGCTGAGTAATCTCCTGTCAGTCACCCCACCCCACGAGGTTCCTCATTGCCAACAGGTAAGGTAGCTAAGTAGACACTTCATTATATGTGAATCACCGCTGATTTAACTGGAACTACCTACCTACTTATAGTTAAGGACATGATTATGTGCTTTCCTGGATTAGGGTGCAAATAATGAAAGGGTTAACAGAAGCTTGCTGGCAGAAGCCACTGTTATATTTTGGGGTTCAACCCAGACTAGGCAGAGGTTGTGTCACCACCAGCCCTGTAACCTTGGGTAAATCCTGCTGCTATGACTCACAGCCTGGACACTAGCCAGCAGACAAACATTCAGTTCCCTGAGTGTCTGTGTGCTGTGCATCCCTGGTTCAGTACTCTGACCCCAGCAGCTTGTCTACAACACAAAACCCCTCTCTGGTTTACATCAACCTTGGTTACAACTTGCAAAGTACCTCCAGTTGCAACAGTCCTGAAAACTTTCTGCCCTGAAATGTCTGGCCCAATTCTGGAACATTTCAAGAAGTAATAAGGTTTGTTACTGTGGTTTTGTGTCTTTAAAGGAGCAGTGTGTTGCTTTAACTGGAGCTAACAATCACTTCAATTCAAACAGTACTGGTTGGTTTAGATTAAAAGTAAAACAAGATCTTTAACAAAAAAGAGAGCAGTTTCAAGTAATTTAAAGTACATGGGCTAAAGACAAAATGGTTACAAGCTAAAAAAGTAATATACACTTTCTAGTGGTTAAGACCTAACAAACTACAGACTTGGTTCAAGGTAAATTTCTTACCAATGTCCTCATTCCAGGCATGACTGACTTTTTCTCCATCAGAACCTTCTGCAGAAGTACAAATTGATGGTTTCCCTTGTCTAATTAGATGAAACACCTCAGGCTAAGTAGGTTTCTCACCTATATTCAGTTCCCAGAGACTGCAACCCCCTTAGTTAAAAGATCCATATTTCTCAGCTTGCAAGATTTTGGGCCCATTGTATCTGTCCAGTGATGGATACCAACATAGATTATTCCTTTTACTTATATTTTCCTAAATTCAGTATTTTTTCCTCAGATTCAGGATAACCTCATGCTGTTCTTCCCTTCCTGTGGACTTCCCATCCATCTGCTGATATGTATGTTAATGGGGTTCCATTGTTTTTGGTCACATCTTGCTTAATTTCACTGGGTACAGGTAAATAGCTGCCTTCCCTTCTATCTGGGGGAAAATCTGATTCTCCATGTGTTTGATCACAGACTTCAAGCCATAATATTCTTTGATATTTATAATTTCTCATACAGTCTTAAACATACATTTAACAATGATTGATACTAATCACCAGTGTCATTAGCTTTCATAAAATACCTTATTTGGTACACTTTTGTAATGCAGTAATATTGTGTAAAATCAGTTGATTCAATTATTTATCAATTGAAGTTCAGAACCCTCCTTCTTTATAGTCCAGATCTCCCCAACACACTAAGTTGATGGCCTTGTTTACCTTTTATGTACATGTATCTTTATCAGCTCTGCCTGATGACCAAGCTGGTGAGACAAATACTCATTCATTTGTCTAAGGCAGTCTGTGCTTATACATTGCTTGCCAGACATATTTTAAGAATATAATTCTAGCTCATATTCATAATTCTTTGTATACACTTCATACATATCACATGCAAGAATGTTAATGACTTGTGAGTTATTAGTTTTCCAATGATATGTTACATGACATATTTTAAATTTAGATTATGACGTGTTAGGTGTAGTGAGTATGTCAAGCCTGCCAAGAGCTGCTGACACACAATAGTGACCCATCAGTGGGCCTCTATATCACAGCTCTTCAGATTTCAAATGGATGATATATTGTAAACTGGCCATCTGCCATCTGACCCTAGGCCACATCCCCTTATAAATTCCCTTTCTCAAGTAGTTTTGAAGAAGGGATTGGAGGAAACAAGAGCCAAACTATACCTGTGCATAGGAAAGATAGGAAGTATGGTAATAGATTACCCTTGACTTAATCTGGAGCTCTTCAATGACTTAAAAGTCAAAGAACAGTCATACAAAAAGTGGAAAATAGGTCTACACGCACACGCACACACACACACACACACACACACGCACACACACACACAGGGACAAAATTAGAAAAGCCAAGGCACAAAGCAGATTAAACTAGCTAGGGATATAAAGTGTAATAAGAAAATATTTATAAATAAATTAGAAGCAAGAGGAACACCAAGGACATGGTAGGCCCAGTACTCAATGAGGAGGGAAAGACAATAACAGAAAATGCAGCAATGACCCAAGTATTAAATGCTTTTTTTGTTTCACTCAGTTAGGGTGACTAATGTAGTGAACATCAGCATAAATGGGGTAGTATCTGAGGCTAAAATAGGGAAAGAACAAGTTAAGAATTACTAAGATAAATTAGATATCTTCAGGTTGGCAAGGTGTAATGAAATACATTCCACAATACTAAGGAACTGTCTGAAGAAATCTCTGAGCCATTAATGAATATCTTTGAGAACTCATGGAGGATGGGACAGATCCCAGAGAACTAGAAAAGAGAAAATATAGTACCAATCTATAAAAAAGCAGAATAAGGACAATCCAGAGAATTATAAATCAGTCAGCTTAACTTCGGTACACAGACAGATAATGGAGCAAATAATCAAACAGTCAATTTGAAAGCACTAGAAGATAACAAGGTGATAAGTAACAGTCAACATGGATTTGTCAAGAACAAATCATGTCAAACTAACCTGATATCCTTCTTTGACCAGGGTAATCAGCCTTGTGGATGTGGTGGAAGCAGTAGGTACATTTCAACTTCAGTAAAGCTTTTGATATTTTCTCACATGACTATCTTATAAAGAACCTAGGGAAATAAAGTGTAGATGAACCTACTATAAGGTAGATGAACAACTGGTTGGAAAACCATACTCTGAGAGTAGTTATCACTGTTAAACTGGAAGGACATATTGAGTGGGCTCATGCAAGTCCAGTCCTACTAAATATATTCATAAATGATTTGGATAATAGCACAGAGAGTGCACTTATAAAGTTTGTGGTCGATACCAAGGCGGGGGGGGGGTGGGAATGGAGAGGGAGGGAAGGTTTACAAGAGCTTTGGAGGACAGAACTATAATTCAGAATGATCTTGACAAACTAGAGAAATGGTCTGAAATAAATAGGATGGAATTCAGTAAGGACAAATGCAGCATACTGCACTTGGGAAAGAATAATCAAATACACTAATACAAAAAGTGAAATGACTGCCTAGGGAGGAGCACTACCAAAAAATAGCTGAGGAGTATAATGAATCACAAACTAAATGTGAGTCAACAATGTAACACTGTTGCAAAAAAACCTGAACATTATTCTGGGATATATTAGCAGGAGTGTTTTAAGGAAACCAAAAGAAGTAATTCATCCACTCTACTCTGCACTGAGCAGGCATCAACTACACTACTGTGTCCAGTTCTAGGCAACACACTTCAGGAAAGATGTGGACAAATTGAAGAAAGTCCAGAGGACAGCAACAAAAATTATTCGAGGTCTAGAAAACATAACCTATGAAGAATGATTGAAAAAAGTGTTTGTTTGTTTGTTTGTTTGTTTAAGTCTGGAGAAGAGAAGACTGAGGGATGACATGATGACACTCTTCAAGTGCATAAAAGGTTGTTATAAAGAGGAGGGTGATAAATTGTTCTCCTTATCCACTGAAGACAGGACAAGAAATAATGGGCTTAAATCACAGTAAGGGAGATTTAGGAAAAAAACTTTAGACATTAGGAAAAAACTTCCTAACTTTATGGATAATTAAGCACTAGAATAATTTACCTAGAGAGGTTATGTAATCTCCATCACTGGAGATTTTTAAGAACAGATTAAACAAATACCTATCAGGGCTGGTCTAGATAATACTTAGTCCTGCCTCAGTGTATGGGGCTGGACTAGGTGCCCTATCAAGGTCCATTACAGTTCTAGAGTGCTATGAAATTACGCAGATGATGAGATACTTCTCTCTTAAGCCTTCCTGCTTAACAAGATCTGTTTGGGTTACATTAATTGCATTTGCTGAGCAGTAATAGGCCTCTTTATTTCCTATATTAAAAATATGGAAATTTAATACATACCGTGTTTACCTGTGAATATAGGTGGCGTGGAGATTTATCATTGTCTTGTAATTAAAAAGTTATCAACCTGAGTGTGTTGGACTATTTTCTGAAAATGTTTTCCTGATTGAAACTCAGGTATAATGGATATAATTTGAGTGCAGTGTGGTTTGCTCAGTGAAATTGTGAAATTATTTGAAGACTGCAGTGACTTATATGCCTTGTCTTAGTAACAATAAGGTTCAGAGTGTTTCATTTCCATGGTTCCAACTTGATGATTATGATTTGCTTTATAGGCTGATTATAGTGTTTTAAGACTTCTTCATCATTAAGAAAAGCACTGGTTTGCATTATATGTATGAATAATATTTGTGACTAACACTTCCATTGTCAAGAAGTTTCTGTGTAGGATGCTAGAGAATGATCTAGCCACCTCAGTGCTTGTAGTTGGTTAAGTGCTTTAAAACCCTTCATTTTGATTTCATTTACAGAGGGTGAGGGCAGCAGGTTACAGTGAAACCAAGAGTTAACAATGGTAGAACAGGTAAGCTGCCTGCAGCCATCTCTTCTGAAATACTGATTGTCCTTGATGTTCATGTCTGGTGGTTTGCTATCGCTGAAGCAGCAGATAATATGTTGGCAGCTAATGGTGGCAGCACAGTGCCTGAATATATTGAATTATTCCCCTATCCAGTGGCTACTTTGGGAAGCTTTAAACATCTAAATTGTTACATTGGAGTGAGGAGAAGCATTATCAATCAATAAAATCACCTTGCATTTTAAGATACTTATGGAGCGGAAAAACACTAGGGCAGAACAAATAATTCACAGTGAATAATTTACTTGTCAAAGTTAGCCTCTTTTTCTCCTTGTATAATGTCCATGGAAGGATTGTAACTTCCTTATACACATGCATTATATGAATGTACTTGTCAAATATTTGTCCAAATTTCTGTCTTTACATATTAGTCACAATTTGCTGCAAGTACTGAATTCTCAATTTAAGATGTGTTAGTACACTGTAATTGCTCAGAAGTGACATGATATTGTTTCTGTTCCCTGAGTGGAGAAATGTAACACCTGTAATCAGGAATAGGACTTGAAAAAACTCACTGAGGTTTTCACTGTCAACATATAAAAAAATTATCATGAGTCTTGCACGATTTGCTGTTTTTCTTAAAGCCCCAGACAGCTGCTGGAATCAGATTATTACCTACGAATCTCAGCTTTCTTGCTTTCTTTTTTTTTTATAAAGGTAAATTGGTAACTGTCCTGGATGCATAGAAAAGACTGAAAACATGTTTCACACAGTTTTGAGTGGCTCACGACTGAGTGCCTACCTCAAGGCAGACTTTGAAAAACAGAGCTGACACCCCCAGCTGGTGGGGTGTTCTATAATTAGATTTCACTAAGCCAGTAAAAATGTGAACTTCTGGATCACTATAACAGTCTTACAATGGAGTCACAGACAGAAACCTTAGACTCTCCAGTCTATCTTGCCACCCAGACAAACTGGACTTAGAGATAAATGCTCACTTACACCAAAAATCACACCACATTCAGGCTGCTTTCACTACCAAGAGACCTGTCACTTACCCCAGATCAGTTGGTACTCTAGTTCTTACACCAAGGACAGTGTAATAAAAGATTTAAAGGTTTATTAATCAGGAAAAAGAAATGAGAGTTATTTACAGTTTAAAGCAACCAACCAAACATATACACAAATGAGTTATCATCTAAGAGTTATCCTAAGAGTGATAGAGTTGCAGTGATCTGTCAATTCAAACTATCTTTCAAGGCTGACCTAAGGGGAAGCTTCTGTGGATCTCTGGCCTCTTTGGTGTCTCTAGCCCTGTTAAGAGTTCAAACAGCCAAAAAGATGGAATTTTTTCCTGTGACTTTGCCTTATTTCCTTCATTCAGCATCCAAGTCCATAGGACGATCTTCCTTGCATATACCATCTTCTGGGTGTGATAGGCCCATTACAATATTCCTTGATGGTCCATCTGATTTTGATAGTCGGTTCTGGATGGGTGGAAGGTGTGAGGCTGATTCTCAGTAAGCCAGGGAAAAGTGACAGTTTAAGGAGAGCTAGCAGATAAATTGGATTAGGAAATTTTGGAAAACAGGAGATCTTTTCTTGTCTGAATCACCATGCATTGCTTGATGCATCACTCATAGAAATATTTGGCAATTAGTATTTATTGATTGATAGAGTATAAATTTAATGTTGTCTCATCCCAATAACAAAGCATGTGCCCATGCTGAATGGTGTAACCAAATCCTGACCTTGTTTGTTGGCCTTTGTGTTAGAGGTCCAGCAAGGAGTTTGGGAACCTTGTCTCACTATGCTGAACAGTAAACCATCCCACATAAAATACATCTTTTCTAGTACAAATAGTCAATCCTGTGACCTGGAAATGGTCTTTTCATGAGCATTTATCAGTGAAATTCAAGAGCAAGAATGTTTGGATCATAAACAGAGGAGTATTTACACTAGGCCAAGGATCGACAATCTTTGGGACGCGGCTCACCAGCGTAAGCCCTCTGCAGGGCCAGGCCGCTTTGTTTACCTGCCATATCCGCAGGTTCGGCTGATCGAGGCTCCCACTGGCTGCAATTCGCTGCTCCAGGCGAATGGGGGTGGCGGGAAGTGGCAGCCAGCACATCCCTCGGCCAGCGCTGTTTCCCACAGCCCCCATTGTCCTGGAGCAGCGAACTGCAGCCAGTGAGAGCCTCAATCAGCCAAATCTGCGGACGCGGCAGGTAAACAAACTAGCCCGGCCCGCCAGGGTGCTTACTCTGGCAAGCTGCATGCCAAAGGTTTCCAATCCCTGCACTAGGCTCTTTTGCCAAAAATCTGTTGTCACTAACTTTGATGGTAGCAGTGACCAGAGTGCAAGTGGCTTTGTACAGCTTCAGCTTGATCTCTCATTGCTGCACTTTCAACTTCCACCCTGGCTAATTGTGGGTATGCATCAGCACTAGCATCTGGATTTGGACTATCATTCTTCTCCTTAACGCAACCACTGGTTTTCATTCGAAAGTAATGAGAAAAATGAGCTAGATCTATAAACTGGGTTCCTGGAAAAGATGTTATCAGAATGATTGATATTAGCAATGGTACACAATAGGGAAAAGTTTATTGCACAGCATAAGGGCCTAATATACAAAAGTGATGGCTCTAGTAGTAATAGGTAGTTGAGTGTAGAATGTAAAGTAAAAAGAGAACACCACTCAGATTGGAGCAGAAGTGCAGTACAGATAACGTTCTCATAATTTCAGTTTCAATACAGCAATCATACCTGAAGACAGATTTCAATCTATCTTTAAAAGAATCGGGAGTTAGCTGGGTTTATAATTGTAGCACAACAATTCCCCATCTCTCATCCTTGATACATAGAGCAAGAGAAGATAAAACTAGAGGAAACTCAAAGAGGCATCAATTAGGAGTAATGATTGACCTGGCACAGAGTTAGAATGGCAGCCAAAATTTACATAATACAGTACAATGCCAGCTCCCAAGAAATAATAGGAATTATAATTGATAGACATCAGTTACGATCAGGTAAGACAAGATTATCACAGATTGTGAGGAATAAAATAGTAGTAAGGATCACAGAAAAAACAGGTCAAATTCCAATCTCACTTATACTAGTGTCAGATGTTACCAGGAAGGTCTCTGGATTGTCCTCGGGCCTTGTATTTGTGAATTTCACTGGCACAGGCAGAACCAGTAAGCCCAGGCCTAAAGCCCCCAAGGAGACCTGAAAGTTAAGATCTTTACCTGCTGGACCAGTCTTTGCTATGCTGTTGTGCCACTAAGTTGCTGCTGGGCAGCCATTTGCTGCAGGACTAGTTGTTTTTGCTGCTGCTGAGCTGCCTTTTGCTGCTGCTGGTTCTCAGTAATTCATTTAAGAAGACACTCTAAGTCCACATCTCTAGTTTGAGAGTGTTTGACTACTTGGGTCAGTCAATCCTCTCCCCTCTCCAGAGATTGGAAGGGTGCCTGCATTTTCCACCAGTTGTGAGGTAGTCAGCACACTACTTGGCACCTCCATGTGGCTGGGCATGGCGTGGCAACTCTCTCTTCACTGGGGTCTGTGGCCACTGGCTGTTATGCAACTTCAGGGGCCTGCCTTTTCTGGTGACTTGGCCCCCCAGCCAGGTCATTTTCAAGTCTCTCCCCTTCTGGAGTTGTCCATAAACAGAAAGCCTGGGGAATTAACACAAACAGAGTTAGTACTAGAGAGAGGGAAACACTTCCCTCTCAGGGCATATCAGGATCAGGCCCTCCCGAAGTCAACAATGTAATACTGTATTGCAAAAAAAAAAATAATAATTCTGGGATGTATTAGCAGGAGTGTTGTAACCAAGACATTACAAGAAATTCTTGCATTCTATTCATCACAGGTAAGGTCACAACTGAAGTATTGTGTCCAGTTCTAGGCACCATACTTCGGGAAAGACGTGGACAGTGGAGAGCAACAAAAATGATTAAAGGTCCAAAAAAGCATGATCTATGAGGAAAGATTGAAAAAAAATATCTGGGTTTGTTTACTCTGGAGAAGAGAAGTCTGAGGGAGGGGACACAATAAAAATCTTCAAGTACATAGAAAGCTGTTATAACGAGGAGGATGATAAATAGGGGTCTGCTTAAACTGTAGAGAGATCACATTTTTCGTGGGTTGGTCACAGCATAAATAGCAAATTTTGTGGATGTGTTCATACAGTACATTTAAAACAAGTATTGTACTGTGTTACTGTTACATTTGTAAGTCACCCTGGATAAGGGAGTCTGATAAGTCAGGGGTTCTCAAACTTTTTTTTGCTGGGACCGCCTTTGAAAATGTTTCAGACTGTGATGGCTCCCTCCCACACCAGGCCACCCTTCCTGCTGCACTGCTGCTGGCAGTGATGCTGCCTTCAGAGCTGGCACCCAGCCAACTGCTGCCATTCTCTGGTCACCCAGCTCTGAAGGCAGTGCATGGCAATACCAGGATCACTCCACAATAGCCAGATCTGATGGGGACAGCAGATTTCATGGTCCTTGACACATTTTTCATGGCCATGAATTTGGTAGGACCCTAGTGATAAATTGTTCTCCTTAACTACGGAGGACAGGACAAGAAGTAATGAGCTTAAACTGCAACAAGGGAGATTTAAGTTAGATATTAGGAAAAACTTTCTAACTATAAGAGTAGCAAAGCACAGGAACAAATTACCTAGGGAGGGTGTGGAATTTCCATCACTGGAGGTTTTTTAAAAACAAGTTAGGCAAACATCTGTCTTGGATGGTCTAGGTAATACTTAGTCATGCCTCGATGCATACTATATGACCTATTGAAGTCCCTTCTAGTCCTACATTTCTATGTTTCTATTACCTCACGAAGGGAATTTCGGGCAGTGGTTGTCAGGGAAGCTCCTGTCTTCAGTCAGCCCTTTCCTAAGGAGCTGAGGGGTAAAGGTCTGTTCTTTTTCCTAGTCTGCCTCAAAGTGAGCTTTACCTCCTCCAACAGGCTGTACAGGTGTGGTGACAGGGCTGGCTGCACCCAAAGCAGCTCATTAACCTCTTGTTGTCCATTGTGGAGTTTGTATACCACATCACGTGATGTAAAACAGAAATACAAATGAGAGGAGGGTTTGGCCCAGTGAGCCTAATTCAGACCTAGTGCAAGTGTTTTCAAGTCTGCCTGTCATGATGGGTCAGACCAGTGGTCCATCTAATACAGTAACCTGTCTCCAGCAGTAGCCAGAATCAGATGTGTCAGAGCACACAGTCAAAGAATTCTAAGAGATCAATGAGACATGATTTTCCTTCTTGGGCCACTCTATCAGGCACTCTTACAGACTTAATCAGTACACTACCACCAGTGGAAGATTCAACAGAAGATAGGTTCTAGGCTTTTCATGACATTGATTCAAAGTTATTAAGAGGAAGATGCAAGAGACTTAACACACCTAATTATTTTTCCCAAAATGGGAGACAACCTCCAAACTACAGACCTATTGATAGATATGATGAGGAAGAAGGTTAAGAAATCCAATGTTCAAACATTGACCTAGAGGAGTAAGTCAGTCACTAATTAACTGAACTTTACTGAACAGCAGATGTTCAGAAGTCCTTCCTGCTTACTACAAACTGAGGGTTTGATCCTGTGAGCTCTATTTACAAGAGTCATTGATTTCAACAAGACTACTCATGTAAGAATTACTCATGTGATCAAATTTGAAGAAGCCAACTCCCAACAGAAAAAAAAAGAGGAAATTATGGACCCGATTTTACATATTGCTGAATTCCCCCAGCTCACACTGAAATCAGTGAGATATGGGGAATCATCAACTTCCAGGAGACGCTAACTTTTCTAAACTGGGCCATGTATTTTGAGATATTTGTTAAATATGATTTTCAGTATTTCCCTTTGAAAGCAGAATACATTTTTTAAAAATAGTAATATTAAAATAACTAATACAAAAAGCCCCATGCATTAATCCATTAAAATACTGTAAATATGGATACATTAATTGTATCTGTCTTTTGTTTGGTGAACCTAACCCCATATAATGCATACCCTAAAATATATAATTTACTTTAGTTTCTGTTAAACCATTAACATTACATCGCTGTTAATACAGATTACAAATAATGCTTTAAAATCTTACTGTTTTATCCATCCTATTTTTCTTTTGTGTTTGCAACATCAGAATATATTTATAGGGGTAACTTAAAAATATACATATACATATTATGTTATAAAGATTTCCTTGAGATTAACTGGAATATTTTTAGATTTAATTTGGTTAGGGAAACATTCCTAATGGTAATGGGTAAATTACACGTAAGTACATATCACACTAATCTCTTTTTCTGTGAAGATACCTGGAGGACAAATATTAATGGACTTGACTTATTGTCATTGGGCCAATATATGTCATATGAAGATAAAAATACACCTTCCACATCAAGATTTTTCTCTTTATTATTATTATTATTATTATTTACTATTTTGGTACAGTTTTTTAAAAGATATGCTATGCCTTTGCAGCAAAATACTGTGTCCAATGCCATAATGAAACCTGGCTGTCCTCAACCTATACACATCAGCTTTATAAAGTACAAGAACCACCCTTGTTGGGATGGATCATATAATTTTGCCCTTCCCCAAAAAACCTTCAGCAGACAATTATGTCTTTTCACAGAATATAATTGTAAACTCTTTGAGGCAGGGAATATGCTTTTTTAAACATGTGGTACTTGTTGCTTTAATTGGAATTTCTCTGCACACTACAGTAAAATAAGTTTTAAGATCGATTTTAAAGTACATGATTGTGACTAATGTACAGAGCTGATATAGAGTTGAAAGATTGGAGGTCTTTTTCTAGAAAAATGCAATATAGTTTTACTGAATCCATGTGGGGTTTTATTTTCTTTACATTTCTAAATAGCAGAATAAATTAACTTTAGTTTTTTAAAGCAATATCTTAGATTTACACTTAATCCATCTGCTAGACTTGTCATCAATATGAGACTCTCTGTTCCCTTCTGCAATCCAACACAGTAGCTAAACATTCAAAATGGGAAGGGCATACAGAAGAGCACAATGGCATTAAGTATTGTTAAGCCACTGTTCACAGTTGGTTATGGTGGCAGTTACTGAATATGGTCAATCTTCTGAAAGAGTGGCCTTCCTTTTAGCAGGTATAATATCCATAAAATCTTCATTCTCACTTTGGAATCTAGAGGTGAACTGAAGGAAGAAATCCAGTCACTTCCACTTCTAGCTTGGGTGCAACAATACAGGAGCATTTTTTCCCTCAGCACTTGTGAAATATACAGTACTCCTTCTTCACCTCATCTTCCCTCCCAGACTACTTTATAAAACAAACTCAGCCAATGAGATTTAAAAATAAAGCTTTTTTTGTATTATTTAATAAGCTCAAACTTTTGAATAAAAAGTAACAATTCAACAGTAATTAATTACCTTATTTGATATGTTGTAGTGACTCTTCCAAGGTTGGAGCTCATGCGCTACAGAATAAATTGCCAATACATAAGCTAAATAATAAGTTGGATCTGAAAAGCTATGAACCGAAAACATCAATCTTAAAAAAAAATACTAAACATGTTCAAGTATCTCTATCTCCTATCTGAGAGAGTGAGACTATTTTTCCACTTGGTATAATGTACTTTTTCTTCTGGTCTGCATTTGGCAGGAGTTCTCGCTTCCAAGATAAGTCCAAACAACTATTTTCTGTCTTTGCTGCTAAATGCTCAGGGGACGATCCCATGGAGATTTGCTATTAATGGATGTTTTGACAGCTATCTAAGGCAGTGAGCACTTGCCTGTTCCAGATGATACCCTGCAAGAATAGATTTGAATTTATTTGCGGGAATGCAGGATGGTTCTTTATTATGGATAGTAGGACAAGATATATGTTTGATCAGAGGATTCGACTGAGTATGTTTCAGTATCTACATAGTATATGAGACAAGAGATGAAGTATGTGAGCAGGCATTAGATGGGTTTCATATAACATGTTTACCATAGTGATATACAACTTCATAACTTAGTAAAAGGGGGATATACACTTAATATCAAACACCATCTCACCATTTCTACCTGTATGTAATAGAATAATACTTGAGATTCTGGACGAGTGCTCCTTGCATCTATCTCTAGATGAATAATGCTAGAAGGTAAGCCCATCACAGATATTAGATTTTTGGGAGAAGGAGAGAGAGAGAGAGAGAGAGCAAGTGTGAGTGAGTATATATGTGTGTGTGTGAGAGAGAGAGACTTATGCTCTCTCAATGTCTGTTTTAACCCCCTACCCCATTCTGGCTTTGTTCAGGAGACCAGAATTTCAACCTTTGTGTAATGTAAGCTGCATGGCTTCCTTTAAACTAAAGGATATTCCATTCAACTACAAAAAACAATGTTGCAGTTGGGTTAGTGAGAGTAAATTTTTTTTGGATGAGAATTCAATGATTATATCAACAGTAGTCATTTAATCATCTCTTATATGTTAAATCCAAAGCATGGAAACACTAATAATGTGAGAAAATATGGTTGCTTCAGAATACTGGGGAATGGAGAGTCCTAGGACTGGTCTACACTATGATTTTAGGTTGAATTTAGCAGCATAACCCCGATTTAAGCCTGGACCTGTCCACACAAAGAAGCCCTTTTTTTTACTTAAAGGGCTCTTTAAATCAATGTCTTTACTCCACCTCCGACGAGGGGATTAGCACTGAAATCAGCCTTGCCAGGTTGAATTTGGGGTAGTGTGGACACAATTCGATGGTATTGGTCTCCAGGAGCTATCCCAGAGTGCTCCATTGTGACCGCCCTGGACAGAACTCCCAACTCAGATGCACTGGCCAGGTAGACAGGAAAAGGCCCGTGAACTTTTGAATTTAATTTCCTGTTTGGTCAGCGTGGCAAGCTGATCAGCACAGGTGACCACACAGAGCTCATGCAGAGCTCATCAGCATGATGTGCACATTGCCGGCAAGTGAAAAGTCAATGTCCATGTCTATGTCCTCATCACTGTTGTCACCGTGCTGCCGTCGCCTCCTCGCCTGGTTTTGCTTTTGCAGCTTCTGGTTCTGTGCTGAAAAAAGGCGCAAAACAATTGTCTGCCATTGCTCTGATGGAGGGAGAGGCGACTGACGACATAGCTTACAGGGAATTAAAATCAACAAAAGGGGTGACTTTGCATCAAGGAGAAACACAAACAACTGTTACACAGAATGGCCCCCTCAAAGATTGAACTCAAAACCCTGGGTTTAGCAGGCCGTTGATTTCACAGAACAAATTGGGTAAATTTCTTGTTTTGATCCACTCCATCTATCTTTTACATTTGAGGCTGGCAGCAGATGGTGCAGTATGAGTGCTAGCCATCGTCATCTCTTGGGTGCTCGGCAGAAGATGGGAATGACCTGGCTGAGTCACTCCCATATCTGCCCAGATGCCCCTGCCTGATCTCACCAAGGTTGGCTAAAAGAGCACCCAGCAGTACGACGACAATGGCTACCAATCATAATGTACTGTCTGCTGCCAAAAGGCAATGAGCTACTTCTGTGTAGCAATGCAGTCCCACGTCTGCCAGCACCCAGGAGACGTATAGTGACTGTCAGCTGTGCAGACTCCATGCTTGCCGTGGTATGGCGTCTGCTCAGAGAACCCAGGAAAAAAGGCATGAAACAATTGTCTGCTGTTGCTTTCACAGTGGGGGGAAGAGAGGCCTGACAACATGTACCCCGAACCACTCGCGACACTGTTTTTGCCCCATCAGGCATTGGGATCGCAACCCAGAATTCCAATGGGCAGCGGAGACTGCGGGAACTGTGGGATAGCTACTCACAGTGCAACGCTCTGGAAGTCGACGCTAGCCTCGGTATTATGGATGCAGTCTGCTGACTTAATGCACTTAAGCATTTTATGTGGGGACACACACAATCGACTGTATAAAAATGATTTCTAAAAAAAACACTTCTATAAATTCGACCTAATTTTGTAGTGTAGACATACCCCTAGTCAACTAGACAACGGTGACATAGAAGGCTAAAAGACTGAAGTTCTGCAATAAAGCAGGTGATCATATACTATGTATTTTTTAGCACTGACATTTCATACACATTCACAGAACACATGGCTATAAAAACAAAACAAATACTCAATGCAGTAAAAAAAAAATGAAATGCACTAAATCTGGCAAAGCACTTAAAACAAGCTAAAGTCCCCCTGACTTCAAGCAACCCTATGTTCCCATCAATCAATATACTTAAGTTCTTTGCTGAATACTAACAGACTTAAGCAAGTCACTTCATTAAGGTAAAAGAAATGATATATACCTCCTTTGTAAAATGTAAGATCTACAAGTGTAATGCACTATCCAACAGATAGTTGTTATTACCATATATGTGTTTTGCTGTGTTGAGGCCTATATTGAATATGACTAGGATAAGCAGCAAAGGTTTGTGTGAGCTCAGTTCTATGCATCTGAACAAAGGGCATTTAAAGTAAGTGGTAAAAAATTCTAGAGTATTAATTCATCAGCTAATGCATATGATTCGTGGGTGTGTTGAAAGATGGACTAAGCCCTTTAATACAATCAAAGTACATATTCACTGGCTGACAAAAAACACTGTGCAGCGCCTTCATACTCATTTAGATTTAACAGCTATTAACGTTAAGTGTAATTATTATTGTTTACCCTTTCAGTGTGCATTTATTTGCAAGAACTCACTTATTTATCTTAGAGCTCACATCATCTGCACTCAGAATAAACATACAAGTACTAAAACAAACTGCCAACAATGGAACGATTTGGGTAATGGTACTATGCACCATGAATGAGGGTGGCAGAATTAAACCCTTGGGGCGCTCCAAAAATGAAGGCCAATATATGTGGCTATCTGCTTTCTTGGTCACAAAATCTACCCAACCCCTTTCCTTACTCCTGTAATATCTCTCATTTTTCTATTTGAGTCTAATATAAGGTTTTCTTGAATGTCCAAGGGAGCCACAACAGTTCATTTCACTCCTGTAAAACTGAGTGGCTTAATCAAAAGCACAGTACTTTATTAAAAGTGGAGGATGTAGAGCGTTTTGAAGATGTTAGTAAGTAACTTTTTCAGTAATAAACTTTAATATGCCTCAGAGTATTAGTTTAATGAAATATTAAGACAGTTTAACTTCATCATAATGTTTTCATTCACACATAGTTTTTATTGCCTGCTTTCCACTGTGTGATTCAGTTAAATAATTGTGGTTTTAATCGAGTTATTGGCATATAGAATTGGTTTAATACTAGAATATAGTAGTATTTAAATAATGTATTTGAACATCCTTCACCGAACAATGTGATTGATAATTAGTAGCTGGCCTGCTCTAGTGGCATTTGAACGACTAAATGGATTTCACTATTTATGACAGATTGGTCTTGCACCACTGTAACTGGAATCAGAATCTTCCCTTGTGCATCTGTGCCACAATTGTTATAACATTTGTTTTTACATGCTGAATATTCTAATTACAAATGTTCAATTTAAAAATTAACTCCCTAACTAATGCTTTTGCAGCCATGAGTTGGCAGCTGACAGAGCCAATATTCTATTTCCACAAGCAAACTGACATGAAATCAGAATGGGTGGTAGATCATTGAAAGGTACTTCCATATTTATGGTTGAACACAAAAATGATCAAGGCCAGGTTTCTTTTATATGTAGTGTTGTAATCACTCATTTTTGCCTAAATGGAGAATCCTGCATAGGACAACGCCACTTGGACATTGGTTCCAAATTACTATCTGACCAGCTAGCTGAAGAGTTGCTCTCAGACACACTTCTAACATAGAGAGGATTTTACAGGGTAAATTCCTGGGAAATCATAGGAGTTTTGCCACTGGCTTCAATAAGCCCATGATTTCACCCAGTGGATGTATTTTGAAGCTGAGTTAAGACATAGAGTCACACACTAGCAAAGAACTAGAGCGTGACTGGCCTTTACATGGTGTAAAGAGTCTGCTCGACTCCCCACCTAGTTGCACGGCCTGTGCAAGGCCCTGTCACAATTGCAGTCTATGCATTATGGGGAACTCCAGTCAACTGTTCAGCCATATTTGCTGGAGATGACTGGACCATCTCAATGCACACCAGAATGCATGGGGAGGGACACTGTGCCTCCAAGAGCTATCCATGAAGTTATGCAGCTTCCCTCCACAGTCTGTTCAGGCCAGTGGCTAAATGCCACAATTTATTCTTTGAGGTCACAGATTTCTTTCCTAATGGTAAAACAACATTCTCCTGAAATCCCATGCTCTTCAACTGCTTGGAAGCTGGGATAATAGCAAGATGCCTAGAAAACAATATTATTAAGATGGTACATTGAAGGAAAGTCTGTAGAAAACAGAATCAGAAGTAAGGATATTTGGGTGATCTTAGCTGTATTTTCCATACTATGTTGTCCACTATTAGGTGATTTTTTGAAAGTGACATTATCAAGGTTGTTTTTTTTTCCTTTGAGATAATTGACATATTTACAGTGTTAATTTTTTGTGCCTCATTAAAACAAAATACAACAACCCACAGTTATTAATTGCTCAGTGACAGGAGACCAAAGACCTTACTAGCTTCTTTGGGAACACAAGGACTAGTTTTCACACCTCAGCTGTTAGAACAGGGCCTCATCCTCCCTGATTGAACTACCTCATTATCTCTAGCTTGCCTGCATATATATATACCTGCCCTTGGAAATTTCCACTACATGCATCTGACGAAGTGGGTATTCACTCACGAAAGCTCATGCTCCAAAACATCTGTTAGTCTATAAGGTGCCACAGGATTCTTTGCTGCTTTTACAAGGACTATAAAGATTCTGTAAAGTTCAGTTAGGACCTACAATCCTTACAAAGTCCACCTGTGCTCTGTTGCCGAGTTCATAACAGCCTCATAAAACCAATATATACTTTAAAAGCTGCTTCTACATACTCAGCAACAAATAACTAGTGCAACAGACTGACAATATCCTGGACAAACTTTGTTGAAATGAGTTAAATGTTATTAAATTGAGTTCAGTCTCTTTGGAGGCCACTGTATTAAAATGCAATTGTCTGTGTGTTAACTGAGGGATTGTATGTATTTCCATGTGAAGGGTAAAAAGGAGAAGAGCAGGGGATGATTAGACAAATTAAATCAGGTTGTCACATCCCCAGAGAAACATCAGTTCCCTGGAGAGGTCCCATATACTAGTTCAAACTGGATGCTCCAGGGATTAACGGACAAAGAAAGGATTTTTGGATAAATAGCTGGTTTTAAAGTATCTCAGGCCTCGTTCCTGAACCAGCAAGTGAACAGGACCTCTTCTTGTTCAAGGTGGGCCCCACTCCTCATCAAAGTGAAGTCACGGAACTGTGCAGCCTGGAAATAACCCTGTCCAAAAGGAATGAGGGAGGCATGAATCTGGGAATCTGGAAGCTTGAGAGTAAGTGAGTTGTTGGACCACTGAAGGACATATAGGTGCGGTTGCCCTGAGCTGTGACAACTACCATTCCACTTTCAAACAGTCCTTTCCCCCAACAAAATCTGTCAAAAGCACTAGCTTTTGCCAAGATTAACAGATTCAAAGAAAGTTGGAGCTTCTCACCAAACATTTGGAGATATGAAAAGCCAAAATCCTACTAGGAAAATGTTCCAGTCATATGAGATCTGGTCTACACTATAATTTTAGGTCAAATTTAGCTGCATTAGATCGATTTAACCTTCACTCGTCCATACGATGAAGCCATTTTTGTTGACTTAAAGGGCTCTTAAAATTGATTTCTATACTCCTCCCCAACGAGGGGATTAAAGCTGAAACTGACATCGCTGGGTCAAATCTGGGATAGTGTGGACACAATTAGATGGTATTAGCCTCTGGGAGCTATCCCAGAGTGTTCCATTGTGACCGCTCTGGACAGCACTCTCAACTCAGATGCACTGGCCAGGTACACAGGAAAAGCCCCGTGAACTTTTGAATTTAATTTCCTGTTTGGCCAGCATGGCGAGCTGATCAGCACAGGTGACTGTGCAGAGCTCATCAGCAGAGGTGACCATGGAGTTCTGGAATCACAAAAGAGCTCCAGCATGGACCAAACGGGAGGTACTAGATCTGATTGCTGTATGGGGAGATGAATCTGTGCTATCAGAACTTCATTCCAAGACTAAATGCCCAAACATTTGAAAAAATCTCCAAGAGCACGAAGGACGGAGGCTATAACAGGGACCCTCAGCAGTGCTGTGTGAAACTTAAGGAGTTCAGGCAAGCCTACCAAAAAAACCAAGATGCAAATGGCTGCTCCAGGTCAGATCCCCAGACGTGCCGTTTCTATGATGAGCTGCATGCCATTCTAGGGTGTGCCCCCACCACTACCCTACCCCTTTTCATGGACTCCTGCAAGGGGGGTCTCTCATACAACAGGGATGAGGATTTTGGGGATGAGGAAGATGATGATGATGAGGAGGAGGTTACCACACAGCAGGCAAGCACAGAAAGTGTTCTCGCCTACAGCCAGGAACTGTTTATCACCCTGGAGACAATATCCCCTCAACCCTCCCAAGGCAGGCTCCCAGACCTTGATGGCGGAGAAGGCACCTCTGATGAGTGTAACTTTGTAAATATAACACATGGTTTAAAAGCAAGCCTGTTTAATGATTAATTTGCCCTGAAGACTTGGGATGCATTCGCGGCCTGTACTGCTAGCGAAATGCATTCAAGTAACATCCGTTCTTTATATCTCTGTGTTATCCTCAGGAGAGTGATATCATTCATGGTCATCTGGTTGAAGTAGGGGAATTTTATTAAGGGGACATTCAGAGGCAAAATGCGACCTTGTACCAAAAGCACATGTGCTATGTAATGTTAACAGCTTGGTTCACCGTGAAAGAGTCTACCTATTGTTCTCTAAAAAATGTGTCTTTTTAAATACTACTCTCCCTTTTCTTTCCTCTCACAGCTGCAAATGTTTCAGTGCTCCTCCTATCATCTCCGTCCCAGAGGCTAACGCAGATAAGAAGGCAAAAAAACCTCACTTAGGATGAAATGTTCTCTGAGCTCATGCAGTCCTCCTGCTCTGAAAGAGCTCAGCTAAATGCATGGAGGCAGACAATGTCAGAGTCCAGGAAAGCACAAAATGAACATGACGACAGGAGGAACGCGCAAGAGGACAAGTGGTGGGAGCAAGAGGAGAGGTGGCAGGAGCAAGATGATAGGTGATGGCAGCATGACGAGAGGAGGGAGGATGCAATGCTGAGGCTACTGGAGGATCAAACTGATATGCTCTGGCGTATGGTTGAGCTGCAGGAAAGGCAGCAGGAGCACAGACCGCCGCTGCAGTCCCTGTGTAACTGACCACCCTCCTCCCCCATTTTCGTATCCTCCTCACCCAGACATCCAGAAACGCAGGGGGCTCCAGGCACCCAACCATTCCACCCCAGAGAACTGCCCAAGCAACAGAAAGCTGGCAGTCAATAAGTTTTGAAATGCAGTGTGGCCTTGTCTTTCCCTCCTCCCCTCTTCCCTCACCCCACCCAGTGCTTCCCTCCTCCCACACCCCTCCTGGGCCACCGTGGCAGTTATCCCCCTATTTGAGTGACAAATTAATAAAGAATGCATGAATTTGAAACAACAATGACTTTATTGCTTCTGCAAGTGGTGATCGAAGGGGGGAGGTCTCCGTTGGCTTACAGGGAAGTAGAGTGAACCAAGAGGGCGGGTTGACATCAAGGAGAAACAAACAGAACTTTCACAACATAGCCTGGCCAGTCATGAAACTGGTTTTCAAAGCTGCTCTGATGTGCAGCGCATCCTGCTGCGCTCTTCTAATTGCCTTAGTGTCTGGCTGCGTGTAATCAGCGGCCAGGCGATTTGACTCAACCTCCCACCCTCCCATAAACATCTCCCCCCTACTCTCACAGATATTGTGGAGCACACAGCAAGCAGCAATAACAATGAGAATATTGGTTTCGCTGAGGTCTAAGCAAGTCAGTAAACTTCACCAGCGTGCTTTTAAACATCCAAATGCACATTCTACCACCATTCTGCACTTGCTCAGCCTATAGTTGAACAGCTCCTGACTACTGTCCAGGCTGCCTGTGTATGGCTTCACAAGCCATGGCATTAAGGGGTAGGCTGGGTCCTCAAGGATAACTATAGGCATTTCAACATCCTCAATGGTTATTTTCTAGTCTGGAAAGTAAGTCCCTTGCTGCAGCTGTTCAGACAGACAAGAGTTCCTGAAGATGCGAGCATCATGTACCTTTCCCGGCCATCCCACGCTGCTGTTGGTGAAATGTCCCTTGTGATCCACCGGTGCTTGCAGCATCATTGAACAGTACCCCTTGCGGTTTATGTGCTGGCTGCCTTGGTGGTCTGGTGCCAAGATAGGGATATGCGTTCCATCTATCGCCCCACCACAGTTAGGGAATCCCATTGCAGCAAAGCCATCAACTATGACCTGCATATTTCACAGAGTCACTACCCTTGATAGCAACAGCTCAGTGATTGCATTGGCTACTTGGATCACAGCAGCCCCCACAGTAGATTTGCCCACTCTGAATTGATTCCTGACTAACCGGTAGCTGTCTGGCATTGCAAGCTTCTAGAGGGATATCGCCACTTGCTTGTGAACTGGGAGGGCTGCTCTCATCTTTGTATTCTTGCACTTCAAGGCAGGGGAAAGCAAGTCACAAAGTTCTATGGAAGTGCCCTTATGCATGCGAAAATTTCGCAGCCACTAGGAATCATCCCAGACATGCAACACTATGTGGTCCAACCAGACTATGCTTGTTTCCTGGGCACAGAATCAGCATTCCATGGCATGAGCCTGCCCCATTGCCACCAGGATGTCCAAATTGCCAGGGCCTGTAATTTGAGAGAGGTTTGTGTCCATGTCCTCATCACTCTTGTCACCGTGCTGCCATCACCTCTTCGCCTGCTTTTGCAGGTTCTGGTTCTGCACATACTGCAGAATAATGTGCGAGGTGTTTAAAATGCTCATAACTGCCGCGGTGATCTGAGCGGGCTCCATGCTTCCCGTGGTATGGCATCTGCAGGAGAGCAGGAGAGCAGAGTTGCAGCGGAAGTGATGGATGATGGAATAATTATTTATAGAGAGATGCCACGAGAATAGATATTTATAGAGAATGATGAGAGGACCTGCGAGGTGGATTCATGAAAGCAAGAGAGCAGAGTTGCAGCAGAAGCGGGAGCCCATGATAGCCAGCATGAAGAAATTCACTATCGATCGAGACAAGAGCTGGAGAGAAGAGTGGCAGCAGATGCCACGAGAACAGACATGTATTCAGAATGACAAGAGGACCTGCGAAGTGGATTCATGGCACCAGGAGAGCAGAGTGGCAGTGTAAGTGGTCGTTCGATGACAACGGTTAGCAGTCCTACTGTACCATCTGCTAAAAGCAGTATGGTGCCCGTACGGAAAAAAGGCAGAGACTGTGGGAACTGTGGGATAGCTCCCCGTAGTGCAACACTCCAAAAGTTGATGCTAGCCACGGTACTGTGGATGCACCCCGCCGACTTAATGCACTTAGTGGGGACACACAATCAACTGTATAAAATCGCTTCCTAAAAAATCGACTTCTATAAATTTGACCTAATTTCACAGTGTAGACATACCCTGAGACAACAAAATATTTGACACACTATATCTCTTAAAGTCCCTGCTCAATTTACATAAAAATAGACCAATTTATCTGAAATATCACATGCATGTTATTAGTCCAGGATATTTTTTTTCTGTAAAGTTATTTTTACAAGCAGTTGTCAAAACTAGTCTCAAAGGCCATACAAAAAAAATTAAGAAACATTAGTAAGCATGTAGTGCACACCTACTTTGACATTTTTAAAAATTCATTATGCGGTCCTGGTGTAAACTCGTTTCCTCTCAGAGATCCATAGGGTACCACTCTCTAATGTGTGTGAAACTTCTATTGACACCTGGGAAAGCAGATCTTTGGAATCAAAATCCACTGCCCTTGAGATCTGATAGGTGATTTTTTTGAGCTGAGGTTGTAACATTTCTCCAGTAACTTGGGATGAATAATATTGTTAGGAAGGGGGAAATAGAAAAAACTGGTGCTCACACTTGTTTTATTTTTGAGGAATTATTTCTATAGTATTTTAAATTTCAAACAGTAGCATACAGTGCTGGACCTAAGCCATTGAGCAGACATATAGGCCTGAATTTCTCCGAAGTGCAAACAGGTTGAGATAGAACTGCTGTACCAAATCAGTCCAGAATTCCATCTATTAGATATCCTGTCTCTGATGGTAACACATCCCAGATTTTTAGAAGAAGGTGTGAGAAACCCCCTAATGGACAATAATGGAATAAATTCCTAGTAGAAGTAGTTTTTTTCCTAGCTCCTGTCAGCAAGTGTATGGCTTATGCACTGAAGAATACAGGTTTATATTTCTTTATATATTTATTATTTTGTCATTTCTAATATCAATGTAGATGCTATTTTTATTCATATAAATTTCTAATATTTGTTTTAATTCTACTAAATTCCAACCTATTTTTAAAATATAAAGATGAATACATTTCCTCCAATAAAATGTCATCTATTTTTAATATAATGCTAATACAAGTGTTGCTACAGAATGATGTTTCAAAACTGTTACAAATATTTGTACTCTTCTATTATTTATATAACAGGTATTATTTTTAATGGAAAATTCAGAGTAATTCAGCATTAACTTTAGCAGGTTTTTAAACCCTAACCACTAGCACAGCACTTTGACTAGGTCTGTGAGATTCCAGGACTATAGATAAAGAGCTGGGGAAAGTCCAACAATCAGACATAGACTCATTGTACTGTAGGGCTGAAAGGACCTCAAGATCTCATCCACTCCCCTGCACCAAAGCAGGACCACGTAAACTTAGACCATACCGACAGCTGTTTGTCTAATCTGTTCTTAAAAACCTCCAACGACGAAGATTCCACAACCTCCCTTTGGAAGCCTACTCCAGAGCTTAACTACCTATATAGTTAGAAAGTGTTTCCTAATATCTAATTAAATCTCTCTTGCTGCAGATTAAGTCCATTATTTCTTGTCCTACCTGCAGAGAACAAAGAACAATTGATCACAGTACTCTTTAAAACAGCCCTTAACATACTTGAAGAGTATCATCAGGTCTCCCTTTATTCTTTTTTTCTCAAGACTAAACATTTCCAGTTTATTAAACCTTTCCTCCCAGGTCATGTTTTCTAACTGTTTTACCATTTTTGTTGCTCTACAGACTCTGCAATTTTTCCACTTATTTCTTGAGGTGTGGTGCCCAGAACTGGACACAGCACTCCAGCTGACACATCACCGGTGCCGAGTATAGTCAGACAATTACTTCCCATGTCTTACATACAACACTCTTGTTAATATACCCAAGAGTGAAAAAAGCCTTTTTCAAAACTGCATCACACTATTGACTCATATTCAATTTGCAATCCACAATAACCTTCAGCTCTTTTTCAGCACTACTAGCACCTCGCCACTTATTTCCTCTTTTGTAGTTGGGCATTTGATTTTTCCTTTCTAACTGTAGTACTTTGCCCCTGTTTTTATTGAATTTCATATTGTTGATTTCAGACCAATTCTCTAGTTTGACAAGGTTTTATCTAGCAATTGTGAATGATGATGGTCCAGACTTAGGCAAACTTGGAAAAAATGAACATTTATATAGAATGTGGAGGAGACTTATTAAGCCAGTTATTTCTTTTGTAACAGCTTTGCTATAATTTTGGAGTTTTGAGCTTGGATAAGTGCTTATTCCTGAACAGTCCAGCCTTGTCTGCTTGAACCTATAATGAAGTCATAATAATCCTATTGACAACTTTACAGTCAGTTGCTCTGGAAATTAATATATTCTCTCAGAGAAATGACAGGTGGATTGAGAAGGGAACAAGCCCATACTTAAATACTGATCCTTACAAGACTAGCTAATCCCCAAGTGGTTGGCACTTGGGGAACTTGCTAATTTCTAAATTTTTTTTGAAGCCATAGGAGAAATCTGTATTGCAGAGGAGAGAGAATATCAAAAGTTAGGAATCTTGCCTGGAAAGAGTCCAACTGTCCCTGTGTCCTGAACCCACCCATTCCTCTTCTGGTATGGCCTACTGCCCCCTTGCTATTTGTCCCAGGCCACTGAAGCAGGATGGGGGAACAGCGATAGAGTCTGCAGGTTTCATCACTGGGGTGGGCACAGCTGCATAACAGAAAGAAGAGTTTGATTCGGCCAGATTCTACTCACTCTGTTTTCTGTGAACTGCCTCTTTAAATGCAGAATAACCCAGGCTGCTGCAAGAGCAGCAATAAGGTAGCTACAATTTGGCCTTTCAGTTCAGATGAAGAAAAATAGCCTCTGTTTTCTGTCTTTTACCTTCTCTCTCAGGTTTAGTCTTTATTTTCTTAACTTTAAATAAAAGCAATCCAGAGTGAAAAGAACATTCAGAAGCAGAAGCTACAAAATATGGAATAGATCCCCGAATGGCTTCACTCAGGGAATTGGAAACAGGTGCATTGCAACAGACATGTGCCATGACCACCATCTTCCAGCACATGTTACTTAAGGGAAAGAAGTATATGTACACTGGAAGGATGGGAGAGCATATGTCACCCACACACCTCCTGTTCTGTCCCATGGAGGGGGAGAGAGATTAAATAGTCTGCTCTATAGCCTTAGCTAACAGCCATATGGGTTTTAGCTCATGTTATAGAGACTTATGCACTAAGATCCGGAGGCCCCATGTTCAATCTCGCCCTCTCGCCGATGAGTGGGGTCTGTCCATGTTACACATAGCTGAGGCTTTGATGTTTCAGCAGACAATACTGAGGATTAGGATATTTGTTTTTAGGGTTAATATCCTCAGTCACTAGAAGAAGTCGGCAAAGATATGAAAAAGAAACTACTCAAGGTATGTAAATGGCCCCCTTTCCCATGGTATCTGACCACCTTACAACTGGTCATGTACTTTTCTTTCACAATTCCTCAGTGAGATAGGGAAGTGCTATTATCTCCATTTTAGAGATGAGGAACTGAGGCACAGAGAAGCTAAGTGACTTTCACAAGGTCACACAGCAAGTCTGTGACACTGCAGGGATTTGAGTCCATGGCCCCAGAGTTGTAAGCTAGCATTCTAGCCCTGGCACTATCTTTCCTCTCTAAAGAAAATAAAAGCATTTAATTATTTCAAGGTTATTTCAGAAACAAAACAAACCTTCCCTGTTAGAAAAGTCTATTTTTCAGGTATCATTTCCATGTATTCTAGCAAAAACAAAACAAAGACCATACAGTTATAAATTAATGTGAATATCAGTCATCCTCTAACACAGTTCATGTATGACATCTGCTGTGCAAGAGCACACATCATGCTCTTTGCTACTCTTTACTATTTTTAAAGTAAAGTTAATCAAGTGGATATAGGGGACATTAACTTTTGCAGCTCTATTGAAGCATCTGGTGGGGATATAAGTGAATAAAGGAGAATGAGTCCCAATAGACGGCTGTTGTTTGCTGTTAGGTGAAAGTCATGGATAAGTCAGAACCATTACGAACACATAATAATGCTGCAATTTCATGAAGATGAAAGCTGGTGCCCAAAGAATAGTAAAATTGAGGAGTGATATATGTATATGAATGACCTGGCCTCTTTTTGATACTTCCTTTGTCAACAGAGAATCACTTTGAATCACTGCTTTTATAGGGGTTGAATAGTTGGCAAGGAGAGCAAGGCTAACACTAGTGATCATTCTTAAATTGGATTTGTAATTTCTGTTTCAATAGATATACTGTAGCTGTTTGGTTTTAACTGGAAGGCTCAAGTGATTGAATCCTTGTGATCAAATTAGGGATTAATTGAGTACTGTACTTCCTGGAAGACAGTGTCCATGTCATATGTCTGAAGATGGGATTAGGGTTTATGATATGATGACAAACATTAAGAGCACAGATTAACGTGGTGAGAGGAGATGATAGGGGAGAGAATGAGCTTGTGTCAGAGGCCTTTTGGCATGCAGCACTCTGAGTGGAGTCTTGTAACAAACTTCACACCTCAGGTATTCCAAAGGCACCTTTTACTGCGATATCTCAGTGCTAATAAATAAATTAATAAAATTTAATTTCCCTTTAAAAATTGAACTAAACTAGTATTAAAGATTGTTTATTTTAACCTACAGTAATTGTGGTTCTTTGAGATGTTCTAGTCTATGTGGATCCCCCTGTAGGTGTCCATGATCCTCATATGTACAAGACCAGATGTTCTTCACTAGCAATGTCCATCAGGACTGGACATGTGCCCTATGCCTCCTCATGCTACAATATGGGGTCATAAAAAGGTCGGATGGCTACCACCCTTTCTCAGTTCTCTCATTTCAAAGTCTATATTGCTGAGCATTCCAGAAAGCAAGGATGTAGGATAGGTCACAGAATGCACACTGACTACAATATCTCAAAGGACCACAGTTACTGCACGCTGCTGTCATGAGGAAGCTTTGTGAGGAAGGGGCTCACCTATTTGTCAAACAGGCATAGTTGGCCAGGAGGGCCTGGCAGTTAGCTTATTGTAGTTGTAGCAATGCTAAAGAGTATGACTTCCTCTTGAAAAGATCAAGGTCTTTTTCCTTTGGCATTCTTTTGTTTGACCTTGATTTTTCTTGTATGGCTGAGACAATTCAGGAGGCAGGGTGGGACTGGTTGTAAAAGTACTCAAACCCTGAATTGAATACCTGCCATCTCTTCTCAACACCCTTCACTGTTGGTTTTGTAGTGGCTGCTATTTTCCACAGAGCTTTTGCAAAGAATATCAGTCCCTAATTAATGAAAAAGGTTGATTGTGGCAGAACAGAAGCTGACAGGATGTTGAACAGCTTGTGGGACTTCTCTGGGATGGCCAAAGTGTCAATCTCCAGAGTCTTGGTAATCCACATGAAGAGCTCCTAGAATGCTTTAAATCATCCAGTGCCAGGACCGGTGCTGATGATACTCCCCCATCTGTCAATTACAAAGAAAAGATCCTTCGGCAGCAGGACAGGGTATTGATGTTACTCTGTCTCTGGACCAAGCTCCTCTTGATTTTCTGGCACTGATGGTCTGGCCAGAAAAGCTGCTGGGGAAGGGGGCCTCTCACTTGATGGAGACAAGCTCCTTGATGCCTGTGAAGGCGAGCACCAGTCTCCCACAACAGGCCATATCCTATATGCATATGAGTGACTCACAGGCTGTTGATTGGACCAGTGCCAATCTTGGCTGGCTAGTGGTGGCTGCAGCCTGTAGGATAAGTCCATGGGTGTCTTGGTAGCATCATCCACAGATGTCAGATGGGAGACTTCCCTGCTCAATGATAGGGAAAAAAATATACCCCAGTGATAGTGAGGAGTAGACTTCCTCGAGGATTGGCACTGGTCCTACAATGTCTGGGGTACCAGAGTCTCTGTGCATGCCAGTGGATATCTTAGTACCAGCAATAGATCTGGTTTAGCCCAAACCTCCATTCCTGAGGCCTATGGGGGAACTGTTAGAGGGCTTATTCCTTCACCCTCCCACTTCCCTGGTCCTTCTCGTGTGAACAGAGCAACAATAGCCGAAGTCTGAAGGTGCAAACAATTCAATGTTTATTGGGGTGAACTTCCAGTAAGCTTAAAGCCAAGTTCCTTTTTCCTTATTTTTGAATCCAGACTTACTTCCTGCTTGCCCCTAATTTATATATTAATATTTTCAGCTATATTTTAACCAATCATTTTACTGAAATTTACCTAACCAATCCTAACATATTGTAACATGATTAGCTAACCAATTATATCCCACCATCTTAATTAGTTTGCACCCAGCAAAATTAATTATACAGCAGACAAAAACAATCATAGAACCAGACAGAGTCCATGCAAATAAACACTAGCAAAGTGGGAACTATAATGACAAAACAATACAGAAGTGAGGATTTCACAACTATCTATAAAGACATAACGGTTTCCCAGCTATGTCTATTGATGAGTGAGTTCTTACCAAACAGAAAACTATCAAACTAAATTTTCTTTTACATCTTCTAGGCTCTTCACTTTATCTGGAGGTGATAGATTGGATCACCTTTCTAACAGCCCCAGATTGCCTTATTTCAATATGACTGGTTTGAATTGTGTGAGGACATGACCTTATGCTTTCCAGCTTATGGCTTCTCCCACTGCTTAACCAAAGGCCTTATCTTAAGAACAGGGCCTCAGACTGTCACAGTGAGAGAAGGCCTTTACACATGCAGACAGTGATTTCGATTCTTTCTTTTGTACCTCTATAACTAGCTACATGATAAACATATTCCTAAATTCTTAAAGTATAGGCCTTTACAGACAGGCCTGAAAATCTATATCCTAATATGCCACCCTTTTTTTTTTTCTTCTGTAATCCTTCTGCCCCGGTATTCCTTGAAAAGCATAAGCCATATGGCGACACACTTCCTGACAGGGCCAGGCATCAAGGTGGAATGTGTTGATATTCCATCTGTCCCACTGGCCCTTGTGTAGTACCGTGCCCTGCACTTTCTCTTGCACAGGCATACTACACCTATTCCAATTAGCATTCCACATTTCTCATTATAGTGGGTCCGAGAAGTTTGGGTCCTGATTGTTTAGTACACTGCTGGGGAGGGCTTACTACATTACTTATAGGTTATAATTAGCAGCTGTTCTTTAGGGGGGTTGTGCCCCCCTTTATTGTTTTTATATGCAACGTAACACAAATACAGTTAACAATATACCAGCTGCTATGATAATTCACAGCAACACTGAGAGATCTGACCACTGTAATATGGTCCAACATCCTGTCCACCACCAAAACCACTGCTTCTCCTCCTTTGATAGGGTTAAAATTTTGTCAACACCATTCTCTTGTGTGTATTGTAAGCGTGTCCAACTGTTGGCGCTTGCAGCAAGTTGCTCTTGTAATTTGTGTGTACTTTTGTTCATATTGTGTGTCCACTGAATATCTACAGTTAAACCAATTTAACTACTTGGTATAGCATGGAGTAATAGGTGCTGGTTCAATTGTTTACAACGATTAAGTCCACTGATCTACTGTGCACCATAGAAGTTAATAATTCGGTCATATACTGGAAGGATTTTGCCTCCTAGTGTTATATTGCAGTATTGCATACATTCCCAACAAAATGGACCGTACCCCATATATATTACCCCTAAATGCTCCCCCTTTGCAATAGGCCATTGATTCTGCTCCTCCATAGTCATAGGAGAGGGGCACATCCATATTCCTCCTCTGGATATACAATTGCTTAATGTGATGACAGTCCAATTTACCCCATTTCACCCCCCCACCTATATCAAAGTGGCTCCCAACTCGCTCCCCCTTCCCTAGTTACTCCCATAGGGTTCAAGGGGGCCACCTTATTTGCATTTCCTTCCCATGGTATAATAGTAAAAATTACACAAGAACTGTCCCCACATGTCGGGGATGTTATTTTCCAGGTAGATGGGTATGTTTTTTCAATTGTGGATAAATATGGGCTAGCCTCCTGATTTAATACTGAAGGCCATTGTTCTAACCAAGCATCTGTCATAATATTCATTAACATTATTAACTGAGCATTTTGAATACCTACACACACTTTTCCCCATGTTAATCTTCTGAAGCCACCCCCATTCATGTCACCAGATCACCTGCCAAGTGAGTGAACTGCAAGTTTACCGCTACTGCTGTCCTCCACCCTGTGGCAACTGCGGATAGTTGCTGTGCCATTAATTCATTAATTTGTTGTTGAAATTTCACATTTTGGCTTACTAATTGTTTGGTTACCCATTCGTCCCCCAGATTCCATGTACCCAGCATAGTGTTCCCTGCTGCCCACAATTCCTTATTCAACAACAATTTCAGGTATGTCCCCTCACCCACCAATTGAATTGTTGTTTCAATCCTTTTATGTACAAACTACAATTAGGATGAATTTGGTTCACCCACCATTCTTTGGGGTGTACCACCCATGTAATAGAGTTTAACGTGTCCTTTCAAAATTCTGGCTGCACCTGCTTCCACACATTTGCTCTTGGGGAATATTTTCAAATCCAGGCTGTGGTCACTTTAAATTTAGATTCTTTCAACTTGGCATCCATATCACTTGTAGGGTTACATTCTGTAAAATGGTTAACTCATCATACATCCAGCATCCCAAAGGGGATTTTACGTCCAGTGTAATATGTACATAACAATCACACCTTCGGGGATTATCTTCCATAGAAATATCATTGTGGTTACATATGGTAACAATACACTCTAAATGTGGGCCCCTATTTTCCCAAGAGGGTTTATTTGCTCCAGGAGACCAGACAGTTATATTCTTTGGACCCTCTGTAACAAACCACATAAGTGGGTAACTGTGTTTTTTCACTTTCATTAATCATGGCAGCACCCAGGGAGTACCATGCGATATTTCCTGATAAATTTGATATTCTCTACTGGGTTGGGATTCGCTCATCTAATCCATAAACCATATACCAACACTGCCAAATTCCTGTTGGAGTATTAGTGGTACATCTTTCTGTGGGGAGATTCTCCTAGTCTTCATTAGCTTTATTACCACAGGTTGCATGTGTAGCCGTCCATGTATTTCCTCCTTTTGACACTTCACATCATGGGATCCGAATAGAATTTGTAAATGTGACAATTGTGATTAGCACTAGTAATTGTTCCAGCCAGGGCCAGGGAATTTTCTTCCTTTTCAAATTAACCTGTAATACACACATAACAAAATTTACACATCCCCCTTCCCAATACCCTGTTTGCACCTTTTTATTTGTGTGCAGTGAACCCATTCCCGTCCACCATTCTCTGTACTCAATAATAGCAGACTGGGCCCTAACTGGTCTAGTACAAGATAGTGGCCCTTCATTTAGGAGCTGGGACTAGATGGTGTTGACCTGGAATCTCGTACATCACTAGATCTCCCACCATGGGTAAATTACGCTCCCCAGGCAGGTCATACCATGCTTTGACTCTTGTTGCTCCTTGCTCTTCTAGCCAGCCCACCACCTGCTGGACCTGTTTTACATGGTTGATTAGACTTAAAATCCATTCTTGTGTTAAGCAGTGTGTAGTGACTTCCCCAGGTACTGGGGTAAGTTGATTTTTCCACTGTTCCATGGACTTTCCCATGAGAGCCTCATAAGGAGAAAATTCTGTGCCTTTTGATTCTCGGGCCCTTATTCTCAATAAGACAAAGGGCAATAACTGTGATCAGTTTTTTCCTCCCATTTCCACTCCCTTTCTTAGCTCACTTTTAATGGTGCAGGTCATGCATTCCACCT
Source organism: Gopherus flavomarginatus (assembly GCF_025201925.1). Taxonomy (NCBI): domain Eukaryota; kingdom Metazoa; phylum Chordata; order Testudines; family Testudinidae; genus Gopherus; species Gopherus flavomarginatus. The sequence continues at coordinate 149,733,871 of NC_066618.1, read as the reverse complement.
GCCCTGCAGCCTGTTGGTGATAAGCAATATGGAAAAATTGTGTGATTCCAGTGAGGGCTGATAGCTCCCCTAACAGATCTGAACCAGAAAGCAGCTTCTTGGTCTGAGTCAATCACGTCCCCAAACCTCCCCCAGCTCCTTCTCAATCTTATCCCAGGTGGACTCCTGCACCTGGTATGGGCTCTGACTCTTTCTTATCCATTTGTTCAAACAATCCATTACCCAAGCTTGCCAGAACCCACAACAACCATCACGAGAGTTCGCCATACTCCCTCCAAACAGCTGTGTGAACTGCTGTGCAGACAGGCTGCCACTCACCTATCCGATGCAATGTATTCTTAAAGTATAGGCCTTTACAGACATGCCTAAATATCTATATCCTAACAGGCACTTTAGGTGCCAATGATGGCAGACTCTGCTGTGACACAGTGTGATGCTTCTCTCCATCCCTCAATGCTGTGCAGCACTTGGAAGACTCAGCCCCAGAAGTCTTGCTATACCGTTCCCTGTAGGAATACCCTGATCTTTTTTTTTTGAGTTCTTGCCTCAGTTCTCAACTTCAGTGCCTGAGGTGTTGATGCAGCCTTCCATGTCAAACCAGAGGTCTGATTGTTCCAGAAGATGGAGCTTCAAACTTGCATCTCTCACTGTGAGAGTCCATGCAGAAAAGGATGAACATATCAAGCCTCTTCTCACAATCTGAGATTCTCAGACAGAAATGTCACCTACTGTGCCCAACTTTAAGGGGGATTAGTCCATCAAAGGGACAGGGCTTGATGCCATTACAGAAACCCTGCACGGGGCTCTGTACAAAGGACTCTGACTAGAGAAGTTCGGTCCAATTAGTTCTTGATTGGTTCACAGTGGTTGAAACAGAAGATCAGAAGTGGCTCTGAAGATTTTGTAGAATTTTAGCCAGAGCTAAGAGCTAATGGGCCAGACAATTACTAGGTTCTGTATCACTGCCAAGGGTGCAAAGAAGGAATTGAGGAAGGGTCACAGTAGCCCCACATTTTATGTCCTCACATGGAAGCATGAGGAGACACAGGGCCAATGTGCAGCCCCAACAGACACCGCTTTTCAGAAAATCCAATGATGCTTGCAGAAGGTGCACGTACACTTACAGTGGGCTTCGCATAGACACATAACAGAAGAGCAAATTGTTTCTTTACAAAGAACAATTGCAAAAATGTAAGAGCTCATCTGCTTCCAAATGTATTGTTAATGGGTCTGAGCCAACGCCCATTAAAGTCAATGTAAAATTTCCATTGACTTCAGTGGGTTTTGGATCAGGCACTAAATGAATTTATAATCTCAATAATGCTCCGCCGCATGTTTCAGAAGATTGTAACATCTGTTGTAGAATAATAAGCAACAGGACAAATAACTTTTTATTAACACTATTTCATTTTTCATTCAAATTTAAATATGTCTTTAAATGATAAAATCAGAATTTGGTTTTCAAACATTGCACCCATACAGAAAAAGTCTTAAGGATCTGAATACTGAAAATATATAAGATTTCAGTCTAGTTGGCAGCAGTTTAAGAACAATATTCTCAATCACATCAGTTTGCTTAACTTTCTACACACTGGCTCAATAACTGTTCCTACATTTGCTGGGGGAAGAAAATGTCTCTTACCATGTTAGAGACCACAAACTGTGAAAAGCATAACAGGGAAATTGAAAATAATCCTATTAATTTATTAATTATAATTTTAATTAATTATATTATATTATATTATATTTTATATTTATTATTTCATTGTGACCAACAGGCAGAGTCCCAAGACACTAAACAATTAGACTGTGTACAGCATATGAAACTAAAACTTTTTACACTTCAAGAAACATATTTTCAATATTGCCAATGCCAAACATTCAACAATAATGATAGAATCAAAAAAATCATGAGATTTTAAGAAAATAGTAAGTGTTGTGGTTTTTCTGTTTTTCTTTTTGAGTTCTAAGTGTACACTTTGGTCATATTTTCAAGCTTTTCTCAGCAACTATGAAGGTTAGAAAATTACTTTAAAAAAATATAGCTGAGATTTTCCCATAATCACTAAACTCCAGGAGAAGGGATTTTAAGATAATCCCAAATATGGCAAGGCTTGTGATAAAATCATGAGAGATAGCAACACTGTATTTTGATAACTGTTATTCAAACCACTTTATATCTCTGGTATCCAGGACTCTTATTTTAAATGTTTAGCTTTAAAAAGAAGAGAATAGTCAGGGAATTGTTTTTTTTTCTATCTATACAGTGCATAGATGAAGCACTCAAATCATCAGAATTTTAGAACAACTTGATTTTTCAAAAGGGCTAGTTTATGGCAAAGTCTTATGAAGTTGTACAAGAAAGTAAAGGAAACTAAGGTCTTGAACACCCACTGTGCAGCCACCCAAGCCCACCCACTCTAGACATCTGGGGTAGGGAAGGGTTGCAAGCCCCAGTGCTCCCTTCTGTGAGCAAGAGGGCAAGGAAGAGCAGCTATTCTATAAAACTGCTAAAAATCCAAAAAGTACCTTTGCAAAATATTTTGAAATTTTCAATATATTTTTATTTTGAAGCATTCAAACCTGAACCATTTGTATTTACATAAACAATATCAGGATATAGATATAGATATACACACGTTTATATACATATAAAATCAAACACATTATCAAAATGATTGTGATAATTTTCAGTCATGAGTTCAGTAAGTTTTTTTAATATAAGAATTTTTTGGTAAAAGTTTTTTCATGAAGTTTTGTTTTTGGGGAAAAGAAACCATTTAAGACAAAAGAAATTGTTTTGAACTGAAAAAAAATCAATCAGTTCTCTTGCATAAGTATGTCTATAAACTCATTCAGGCTTCTCCCATTGGCTTGCATGCCAGGGCCCACCTCAGAAAAACAGGAGAAATATTTTCTTTCAAATGTAATGTCTCCTTTAGAGCCAGTAGTTCTAGTGACCAAGCCAGAGGGCCAAATCATGAAGAGGGACAAACCTGAGTCCAGAGAGAGATCACATAACAAGCAATCAAAGGAAGAGGCATCAGACCAGTTGATAGCTAATCCCCAAATGAGCTACAACAAGGCATCACAGCAGTGAGTAATACATGCTGTAGAACACCTGAGATATCCAAGATGCATATTTTCCTGGCTTTAAATCTGTGTCTTGATTTTTATCTATCTATCTATTTTGGTTCATCTGCCTCTTCAAAATCAGAATACTTTTATTTACTGTAGATAAAACACGCTGGATCTTTCCCGTTCCTATTACAGTAGTCTGCAATTTCTTTTCAACTCTCCTTATCTTCCCCTTTCCACTTGATTTTCAGCATTTTTGTGCCCAGGCTTTCCAGCTTAGCTTCCAGAGATTAGTGTTGTTTCCATATCATTAGATGTTTCACAGAAGGTTTTAAAGAATCACAAGTTGCTTCAATTCAGCAAACAAAAACAAAGGAGCAGATTCTTCTCCCTCTTACACTAGTTTTATAACAGTTTTACACTGGTGTAAAACCATTAGTTTCAATACAGTTAATCCTTAAGGGCCTGGATCCCCAAACTACACTAAAATCTATGGAAAGACTCCCATTGATTTCAACAGATGTTAGATCAGGTTCTAAGTGAGAATAGAATCTGGCCCAATAATATTCTGTTTTTCTTCCCTATTTCTGTTTCTCCCCCTACACTAAAACCACTAATGGCTGAGCTAGGCAAAACTACATTTTATTTCCTATTAATATGTTATCTTCTCACTGTTCAGGACATGGAAGTTTTATGAGTCATAAGATGTCATGTCCTGCTCCCACAAAGATTTTGTTTTCATGCACACAGGATTTCAGCAGTAAAAACCAGGGAAAGAGAACTAGGCAATATGTACAAACACAATTATTTCAGAACAGAAAGTTTTTCATGTTTCAACACTGTGTTTGTAAACAGTTGACATTCCAGGCTTTTAAAAGCCCATAGTAGCTTGCCTCACTCTGTGGATCTACACAATCCATTTCTGCATGAGACACAATGACCATAAAGCATCTAAGAGTGATTTCTGCTTTGATTACCACAACCACTTAAATATATATTATATGCACATTCTATTTTACCTCTGCAATCTACCTATAATTACTATCACAAATGTATCCTATAGTTTCACTGTATTCTTAATTAATAAAAGGATATTGATCCCATTTTAGTTGCTCCTATTTCCAATAGAATTGATAGTAAATCTTACTTCACTCAAATGTATTTTAATTAGTTTAGTAGGAGATATAAATGCCATGATCATATATATTGAAGATTCACTTGATCTTTATGCACGCTTTGGTTTAAGAAAAGCAAGACAATTATCAGCTAGAAATGAACTATGCAGCCAATGTTGCACATTTGACTTCCAAAGCTAATTCACCAGTTTTGCGGAGAACTCCAGCCTTGTATAGTCACCGCACCATGAAACAATTTAATCCAGCCAGGCTTGTGCCAAGTCTCTTGTGTGTATAGTACTATGGGAGAAGGAGGGAAAATCACCATCATCATCTTTGGTTCGACATAACAAGCCTTCTATATTACCATCTTGTCTTGGATAGTTTTTCTAATGCTGAATCAGACCCGTAATTCTCACTCAGGCAAAAACTCCTATGGACCTGCCTGGGTAAAGACTACAGGATTAGGCCCAATGCTTTATGTGTTTTTTCAAGCAAATGGCTAGCAAAGTTGAAGCAAAGCCACTAATAAAAATAACTGAAAAAACAGATAAAAGTAGGACCAAACCTAATACTTCTGTCATGTCAGGCTTCATCACAGGGATAATCACTTGAGTTTCTCTCAAAGAAAATAACTTATTGCATCTCTTAATAGCACTGTTTTCTGCTTCTTACCTTGTTACATAAGTTCCCTCTAAGCTGTGCGGCCAAGCAGCAGCCTATTAAGCTCTGCACAGGGGCTCAGGCTGCAGGGGTAGAGATGCCTCTACATCAGCATGGACCTGTAGCAGCTGGGGGAGAGGCACCCCACCCCTAGCCCCAACCCATCCCAACCTGGGCCTGCTGTGACCAAAGAGGCGCCCCTCCCCCAGCCAACCCACCCTGACCCAGACCTGCCATGGCCAAGGGAAAGGTGCCCTGAGCCCTTCTTCCATACTCCAAATCCCTCAGCCCCACTTCCACCAAATGAATTTTGTTATGCGTACAAAGTGTTACCTAGCAGCTCTACGTTCTTGGGGAACCAGTGCGCAGTCTGTCTGACTCACCCTCCACCCAGCCTCTGCTTGAACCAAAACCGATCAGAAGAAAGACTTACAAAAAGCAATGAAAAGGCAGTGATGGAGACACCTAAACCTCTGGGTTAAGAGTGATACGATTAAGGAAACTCCCCTAGCCTCATTTACATTGAAGATGGGACAAGGAGGCATCCCCAGTGGCATACAGAATGGAGAACAGAGATGCATGGAACTCTGAGACCAGAAAAGCAGGGAAGCACTGCATGATGGGGGATCTCTGCTCCAGATGTTAATGAACCTGCCTGCACACAGCTCAGTAGTTATCAGACCAATTCTAGTAATAAATCCTTTATTGGTATCCAAAATAGTGATGCTCCCTAATTGCATTGTTAGTGCCCTCCAAGGAATATTGCCGAAATCCAGGAATGATCAGCTCCCATGGTCTAGCCTGAACAAAACAACTTTAGTATACTCCCTTGTTTAAACATAAACAAATCTAGCTTGTTTGGGGAGCTACTTTCTCACTTTCTATTTCATTTCTACTCTACCAGTTTTCACTTCTCACAATCTGTTTCTTTTTCCCCTCTCTTCTCAAAACACTCAGTAACTTCTCTTCACTTAGCCACAATTTGTGTCAAATTGTTACTGTCACTGTCTAAATGTGCCAAACACCTACCTGGAACTTTACCACTCGCTTCACTCAGATAACTCAAATTTACTTTCTCCACAGATAAATACCCATATAAGTCTGCTGGAAAGTGGGTGCCTTATGACTTCTTACTCTGTGCCCAGGTTTTGACACCTAATGCTGGGTGACTGGTTCAAGTAATAGAGTAATAGAAATTAGAGCTGTGTGAACCAGTTCAAATAAAATGAGATAGCCTCATCCCCTCCCCCAAGTAAGCTTTGCTCCAAACTACATGCCGACACTTAGCTTAAGATACAATTGGATGAGTATAACATTGCTTGTACAAGTTAATTATGGAGACAACACTTTCCTCTCCTATTAAAACAGTCACTGTGAGGTTAAGAGCTAGCTGATTTAGTTTTTGTTGAAAGAGGTAAGATTTAGTATGAGAAATAAGAAATGGAAAATAGCAGGTAGACCCTGAAAATGGACCATCATGTAATGATACTGTATTTGTTTAACAGAATGAGTCCACTTCTTTGAATAGGCTTCAAGATTAAGTGGGAATTTGCGTATCCTCAAGTGACCTGCCAGGTATTAATTTAGCACAAAACAATACAGCTGGAGGATTGCCAGGTATACTGGCTTCTGAAATTTAAAAAATACAAATAAAAATGGCAGATCTTGACCTTAAACTGCTGTCCACTGTTTAAGCAGTCATCTTCCTACAATTTGTTCAGAATGTATTTTCAGGGCATTTGGGGACATTGTTACAAACTGAGAAGCACGTCTAACTACCAAGATAACATTTGACATTCTTAAAGATACACAAGGAGTTTTTCATCTAGAAGACCCATGGCAATGAAGCAACTGATATGGATGTCTCTCCTGACACTAATGGTGTTGAGTGGCTTAGTGGTTCAAGATAAGAGGCTACAACACAGCACAAAGGAATCCTCTGAACATGGCTTAGATAGCATGGTGAGGCCAACAGAAAGCCCTAGTTTTCCTGAAGTATTGCCATTAATGAAACAGGCTGCTCCTTTCTAATTGTCACAATCCCATCAATGCAGTTTCTCCAGATCTGCAGTCCATGTGAAGCTAATTCCTTGGGGACTGCTTTAGCCCACACTTACTGATTCTCAAGCATCTCCACATGTTCAGGGTAAACAAAATATACTATCCCCACTAAGAGACTGATTATGGCCATGCTTTAAAGTAGCTAATTTGCAAGTTAAGATAGAAAATAGTTTTTAAATAATGATAGTTTAGTATTTGCAGATAATCAGATAACTGGTACAATGATGCACAGAGGATTATTACAATCATGGAAAGTGGTTAGCTTAAATACCGCTGCAAAAGATTGTCTAAAACAAGGGTTCTCGAGCATTACTGTGGATCATCTCCATTTCCCAGTCAATCACAAAACATTCCTATAACAACAACAACAATTGTTTACTTGAAAGAAAGATCAGTATTAAGGAAATATTTATATTCATTATAACTGTAATTTCCCCCAAAAGTGCAAAACTTGCTGTGTTAATCATACATGCTTTTCATCTTCCCCTTCTATCAGTTCTGCTCCTCTCTCCCCCAACCCCCTGTATAACCATTCTGGCTACCTGGTTCCTTTCTTCTCAGCTAGTCTACACATTCTGTCAAGCTTTACTGGTCATTATCCCCGGTTCCTTGGATATTCCACTCATTTTGGTGACTTTGATCCCATTAGTGCCTCCTTTCTCATGTCTGTCTGGTAGCTCCTGGTGATGCCTGGCACCTCCAATTTCACTGGTAGATCAGGATGCTTCTGTTTGTTTTTTTTTCCTTTTCTTCCTACATAGCATCATCTCCTAAAGGCAGTAGGTAGACTAGTTCTCTCTCCTTGTTTCCAGCTGCTTTTATAGGCATTCAGGTAACTGATAGAAGCAGAAGGAAATAAGGAGGAGGCAGCATCATGTAACCTGCCAGGTTTCTGCAGAATTCTAGCAAGTGCTCTATCAGTCGCTAATGATTTGTTGAGTCAGTTAGAAAACAACTGCTCTGAAACAATCTGTGGGCCATAACGTCTACTGATGTAAATCAGCATAACCAGTGGGAATTAGGATCTTTTGCACCACCTGAGGATCTGGCTCTTTATCTTCAAATCACTTTTCATAACTGTGATTTAAATATAAAGTAGGTTCATGAGGCCACCCTTTACTGCCCCCTTGTAATTCTAAGAAATTTTTTCTTGTCCTTTATATCAGTGATCTTAATACAGTTCTCAGAGCTCTAGCAGAACTTCAGTTGAAGAAGGTTACTTCTCTAAGCATTCCTGCCATACTTATCACCATTGTATCCAACGAAAACACTTTTAAAGTAAAGTGCTGAGAGAAGGATCGGCTGGATTTGAAATATATGATTGCATACGTTCATATACTTGAAACAGGTGACTACAACCTGTAATATTGCGAAAGAGCTGTCTCAGCTTCATTAACATAATTTTGCTCAGATTCTGCCTTTAACACATTGTTCTAAGGAGGATAAATGTCACTTCAGAGAAGACATTTCACAGAAAGGATAAAAATAATAAGAAGAAATGGAACTGGAAAGACCAAATAAAAATGCAGTTGCCAGACAAGAAAAATGCAAGGAGAGATTACCCACTGAACAGATATTCAGGAGTTCAAAGCAATCCAGTTGTTTTTATAACAGTGATATGATATGAAATTAATAGAATGTCTGCAGTTGGACCAATGACCAATAACCATAGAATTTCAAAGTGGAAAAATTGATTACATCATCCAGTCCATCCCTTTGCCAACACAGTGTTATTCTCTGTTCAACGTTCTCAAATGCCCTGTCTAGTGAACAGTTCTAGCCTCCATTGGCTCTGTCGTTAACATTGTTTAGTTATGTGCAGAAATTGGTCTTTGTTCATTTTTCTATATTTATTTCTCACAGTTGTAAGTCTGAAGTTACTCAGATATTGCACTATAAAATATGCTGGGCAAAGTCACAATTAAGGTTGCTTGTAGAAACTTGACTATGAATTTCCTGACTTACAATCATCTGCTTTTTAACTTTAACCAGAACTTTGAAATCCCAGATTTGGTTTGGTTTTATTTTATAAAATGTATCCTGCAAAAATAGTCTGCTAGTGTAACTCATATATATTCCCAACTTTAATTGTAATGTAAAGATATTCTTGGGGAATTTATTAATATTTACATGTAAGGTAAATTGGAATAGAAACACCAGGCCTTCTATCAACAACACGGAAAGTTAAGATGAGAGAGAAACCTTATTTTTGGAATTTCCTGGGTTTTAGCATTAAAAGTGGGAAAATAAATAGAGGTGATGTAGGAAAAGGTAGAATACATTTGAAGAAACAGTTAAATTGCTTTAATGGTGCTTCATTGCTGGCAAAGCACTTTGCATGGATCTCAGCAGTGCCAGACATCTTTAGAGATACGTCAGAACACTGTTAAATTACTCTGTGCCTAACTGTGCCCAGCTCCTCCATAAAGGCACACAGGGAGATGGTGGTGTAAGAAGCATCCACCCTCACCCCATCTTTCACTTCGGCATGGCAGCTTGGCACAGTTGCAACACTTATGCTACTTGGCATTTAAGGGCTACTTCCCCCTAGTGCTGTCAGGAAACAAGATAACTCCAAACGGGAGGGGAAATGTTGGGACCATGTTCCCATTCCCCACCCCCTCCCCCTGCCCCCAACAGCAGCATGAGACAGGAGTTCAGGGTGCAGCATACTGCTCTACTCACAGAGGTATAGCAGCAGGTGCTAGGGAACTCTGGAAAGGATCCTCTTTTTGGAGGCAGAATCACTTCAGAGATCTACCTTTTGTGTGCCACTGCCTAGAATGCCTATGACTAAACCAACTTTAGCAGCATCTCTTTGATTTGGCCATCCATAACCAACAGCAACAAAAAGTCCTGTCAGCTTCAAGAAACCCTCTTTTGCCAGAGCGATTCCCTGCAAGATCACAGGACACATATTTATATGCCATAATTTAAGGTTCTTTGTCCAAAGACAAGCTAAGAGACTGTCAATCCCACTCCAGCCTCAGGTAAAGAGGCTGGTGTAGCATAAAGGGGCAATACAAGCCAGACTATGGCTGGGGAAGAGTTCTCCTATTGCAAGAATTGAGGAAGAGTGCCACAGACTGTCTACCAGGAGTTCCCACACAAACCCTGGTGTAGGGAGTGTGCAGGGGTGGGATTGGAGGTTGAGCTGCAATACTTAGCACAGTAGAAATTCTGGGCAGAGTTGGCTGTCAGAGCCAGGCTTCTGTAATTTAAGTAGAACTCCAGGCCTGTCTAAATTACACTAGTGTTCACTCTGGCCCCTGGAGCAGCTGAGAATCAGGAGAGTGAAAAAGTGGATTAAACCACCATTACCTGTTGCTTCTGGGCTGTGCACTATGTACTGCTCAAAAGAAACTCAGCCTCTCAGATTCACAGAAGTGCATTTGTCAGGACACCAGGTTGTAGGCAGTTTGGCCTAGTGTTCAGAGCACAAGTCAGGCCTAGCATCGGAGGAGGAGGTCAGAGTCTTACTGCCAGAACCAATGGCTGAGGCAGAGGCAAAGCCAGGAATTAAAGCCAAGGGTTAGAGCCAGTTTACAGGGAGCCAGGGAAGGCAGGAGCAGGGCAAGTTTGAGGCAGGAGTGAGGCTAGGACAGAACTGGAACAAAGCAAGGTGCCAGGCAGGGTCTAGGCTGGAGCAGGGCTAGTAGTGAGGGTGAGCACAGGAAGGCAGAGACTCCACAAGCATTAGCATTGAGCAGCTGGTTGCTCTTTTGTTGGTGGTGGGCTTATAAATCAGGCCACTGATGCTGCAGCCAATCAGGTTCTGTGATTAATGAGTCAGTTCCAGAGCAATACAGCCAAGTTTGCATGGGAGCAGGCCAATAGCTAGTCTGACAGCATTTGATACCTATCCTATAATTATGCTCTCTTTTGCCACATGCTCCCACCACACAAACTCCACAATATGGTCCTCAGACTCTTCCAGGAACATGGTGTACATGACCATTTTCAAATACATACATTTGTATATATGAAGCCCAGGGAAGCAGTAGCTTGATAGCACAGAGCACATAGAGATTTTAAAAATGCAAATAACTGACTTAGAGCTTTATCCAACTTGTATTGATTTCTGTTAGAGTCGGACTGGGATGATTGTCAGAAAGCTGTAGGAATTTATGATTTTTGTTATTGCTGGTGTTAATGAGTTTGCAGCTTCTTTTATTATTGGGTTTGTTCATGCTCCTTTAAGGATATAAAATGTCTATTCCATGGTATTTAGTACAGGGAGCTGAAATTTCTCTGTTGAATGCCTCAGGTGTGATGATTAACTTGCCTGATTGGGCTCTTCGTGGACAAAACTTTTGTCATTCGGGGGTGTTAAAAGAAATCCACATCCCAGAATGACAAAAGTTTTACCGATGAAAAGCACCAGTATGAACAGCACTTTGTCAGCAACAGAGCTCTCTCCTGCCGACAAACAGTAGCTACACTGCACGGCTTTTAGCGGCACAGCTGTTGCGTAGTGTAGCCATACTCAAAGTAACTCTATTCCTCTGAACCCTGGGACAGAGTTGCAACTTGGAGATAAAGAACCATTTTATCTAGGGCAGTGTATGAACACATGGGACTCATTTTACAATTGGTTTCAGCCACTGTAGCACTGCCGGAGACCAAGGGGGCACCACTTACCTGTTTGCTGCAGAAACCATACTACCGAGACACAATTAAATGAACAGGATGGAAAATATATCAACCCATCCAACCCTCATCCCCTTCTTTTAGCTGGACCAAGCAACCTGGACAACAATTTAGAGAGAATGAGCCTGAAAAATATTGGGCTTATGTAATGTGAATCCATAGGCTTCTTCCATCACATATTTCTCACTATATGATACTCTTTCATGAAACAAATGCTTTCTATTTAGTGATAACATAATGGTGAGGTATAAATATTTTCTTGTCAAGGCCACAAGCGTACATGTATAGGAAATGTAGATAAATACAAAATAACATACCGACATTTGGAAAGTTGATATCGAATATAAACTATATTTATATATAACTCATACACATACTTCATGATCTAAACTATTTTTAAAAGTATTTTGCTCTTTGAATCATGTTTCAAATACATTATCAACAAGACCAAAATGCTATCCCTTATACTATGTATAATTCAAAAAGATATCAGTTCAAAACATAAAATTTGGACTTGGATCAGGATTACAAATACTCATAGTTCAAGCATGTTCAGATTCCTTGTGTTGGTTCAGCCAGTTATAAAGACAGGTGTAATTTGCAAAATTCAGATCAGGATCTGGTCTTGTATTTTAAACACTTATAAATTCGATCTGCTCACTCCATCAAAGACTGCCTCCTCTCTGATTAGAACTATGGGTGTAGGAATGCCAATTTTGCGATGGGTAGTCTACAGCAGTGGTTCTCAAACTAGGGCCGCCGCTTGTTCAGGAAAAACCCCTGGCCAGTTTACCTGCTGCGTCTGCAGGTTTGGCTGATCATGGCTCCCTCTGGTCGCGGTTCACTGCTCCAGGTGAATGGGGGCTGTAGGAAGTGGTGCGGGCTGAGCGATGTGCTGACTGCCTTTCCTGCAGCCCCCGTTGGCCTGGAGAGGCGAACCGCGGCCAGTGGGAGCCGCAATCGGCCACACCTGCGGATGTGGCAGGTAAACAAACGGGCCCAGCCCGGCCTGGCCTACCAGGGGCTTTCCCTGAACAAGCGGCGGCCCTAGTTTGAGAACCACTGGTGTACAGTGACTTCACTACAGGTATACCATATAACCAAAATTTCTTATCACATGTTTGGCTTGTCATCCTGATAGTTATACCTGACAGGCTACCTAGTGAAGTATGATGCATAGAATCATAGTACAATAAAGCAAAAGAGATCTTAAGGGTCATCTACTCTAACCCCCTGCCAAGATGTAGCATTTGTTGTGTTTAAACCATCCAAGCAGATGGCTATCCAACCTCTTTGAAAACCCTCAGTGAAGGAGATTCTATGACTTCCCTAGGCAGTTCCATTTCATTCTCCTACTGTTATTGCAGTTAGGAAGCTTTTCCTGAGATTTAATCTAAATCTGCTATGTTGTAGTTTGAACTCACTGCCTCTTGCCCTGTCTTCTGTGGCAGAAGAGAACAACTTCTCTCTATCCGTTTTATAGTAGCCTTTCAAGTATCTGAAGACTGTTATCATATCCACCCCTTTAATCTCTTTTCCAAACTAAATATACCTGGTTCCTTCAGCCTTCACTCATATGGATTGCATTCCATCCCTTTGATCATTTTTGTCACTCACCTCTGGATCATTTCTAGTTTCTCTATATCCTTTTCTCTACATCTACAAATTGGACACAGTACTCCAGCTGTTAACCAGAGCTAACCAGCTCTGACTAGAGAGGTGCTATTACATCTGTGACTTACATGCTATGCATGCTCTGGTAATGCAACCCAAAATTTCAAAAATGTTTTGCAATAGCAGCACATTGTTGACTCATGCTGAGATTGTGATCTGACACAACACCCAGATCCTTCTCAGTAGTGCTGCTGCTGCCAAGCCAGTTATTCCCCATTCTGTATTTGTGCATTTGTTTTTTTCTTCCCTTAGTGTAGGATTGTACATTTATCTTTGCTGAATTTCATTTTATTGTCTATAGCCCAATTTCCCAGTTTATCAAGATCCATTTGAATGTTAGTTCTGTCCCCCAAAGCGTTTGTAACCCCTCCATTCAGAATGGGGTAAACCAGTAGCATGTTCACTTGGGATCCACCCTATTCTCCTACTAAGTATCCAAGGTTGGAGTAAAAAAACTGAATGCTGTTATCGTATATTGATTTATTTGATAAATAGGGTGTGACCATGTAAAGAGAGACCAGAATGTAATACATATGCACAGGGAGGTAGAATCAAAGTTGCACATTCATCCTTAACATTCACATTTCTTGACTTTGAATTAATAAGATTAATATTTATTCATTAAAGTTTTACAGTTATTTTAAAGTCAGAACAAACAATTATAAAAAAGGGGTTTCCCCATGCACAACTGATGAAGACATATATCGTTCAAACAACACAGCAGGATTAGCTAGTTTTGACAGATTTTTAGAGCAATTCATCATTATTGGTAGACTTTACAGAATATTAAAACAATTTTAAAAAAATTACTATACTAATTATCTAATTAAACAGGACAGACACACCAATTATAAATCCTACATTCACCCTAGGAGCATAATTATTTTTAAACTATTAGCTTGACTTTACACCTTTGACTTTAGTGTTGAAAGTCCTTAAATTAGTTTTACTTGCTAATTAGTCATTGTAGGGTGAATGTGGCCTTCATTAATGGTTTTATCTCGGATATTAACTACCATGTGTGTATGTAATGCCAGTGGGATGCTACCACATACACTCTGCAAAGTTCAAAATATAGGGTCTATCTTCCCTGCATAATTAACTCAGGCTCTTATTTGGGTATTGTCCATTATCCAGCTCCTGTTAAATTCAGTGGTGCTTGTCACATCCTGGAGTACAATCCAGACTACTGATGCGTTGTCTCATCACCTGCCCTGGAACCTTGAGGACCTTTAAATTATCTGTTGCTCCCTTCTCTGCTCCCAACCAGCATACAAGCATGCACTGAATGTTCATGTGATACGCAGCCATTGACCAACGGCTCTGACTCCAGCAGCCAGCTTGTTACACTACAGCCACACTCTGGCCTCCCCAGCCTTGGTTACACCTGTCAGGATGACCTCAACACTGGGGTTAACAATCACTTCAATTCAAAAAACAGCACTGGACTGGTTTAGATGAAAATAAAACAATTCATTAATAAAGAGAAATAGGATTTTAAGTGACTTCAAGAACAAAGGATAGAGCTAGAACTGGTTACAAGCAAATGAGTGAAAGATATTTTCCAGTGACTATGACTTAAAACAACAGTCTTTGTTCAAAGTGAGATTCTTTTCATACCTTTCCAGCAAGATGACTGACACCCTCTCCTGCCTTGGCTAGGATCTCCCATAAAGCCCAAAGTGCCTGGTTCTTTTGTCGTCTTAGGTGAAAAATAAGATGAGGTTCTTTGCCCCTTTCTTTTATAGTCCAGTAAAATTTTGAAATGGATTCTTCTGAAGGTTAACCTCCCAAAGTAAGTTCTGAGGAAGGAGTCATGGAGTCTCTTGGTGAATGAAGTTCCATGCTGGTTTATTCACCACTGTTGTTTGCTAAAATGAAAAATGAATCTATCCTTTTCCTCTCTAATGCAAATGAATGGCCACTCAACTTGTCATTGCTACTTGAATCTGATGATACCCGGCTGGATGTTATGGCTTGTCCTTTGCCTAGGAGACTACTGTTTACCCACTCCTCAGACTTGCCTGGTAAATACATTTTAGTTCCACATTTCCTTCATATATGTACATCCCTTCAGTTTTTATTGTATATACACCTCACAATAATGATCTCTGTGTCCTTTGTTTCCCAATGATAACTTACATGACATATACCAGATACAGTTTATAACATTCATGAATTGGGGCACACTGAATGGGTCAGTTCAGCTGAAACTCACTACCAGATACCAGTGAGCCTCTTTCACTGGGATGTTGTTAGGGTCACAGTGCTTTATACCCAGACTAGGTGGCCATCCTGGAGTATAGACTAAAGCACATACAAGGCTTTTATTTGAGTTAGTAATATAACCACTTTGCAGTGAGGATGCAGACTAAACCACTCAAGCGCTGATAGTCTGGCAGTGCCTTCCCACAATTCTTCTTGTGCACCCAGAAGAAAAGAGAAGTTTTCCCACAACTCACTGGAAGAGAATCATAAAGCAGATCATATAACCATGGGATATGCCCCCAAATGTCCTAGCAAGACATACAAGTGACTGTGGCATTAGTGAGGACATGATAACTTAGGTATAGCTTTGCAGCATGGTTGCTTACACCTGGTCATCTGAGTTAACTGTGCAGTGAAGACAAATTATTGATAAAACTCTTCTTTTTTTTTCTTCTGAAAATGACAATTGATGGTCTCTTGAGCCAGTTAACATAAATTATTTGCTATTAGGCAACCCTTAGGAACTCAGAGAAATTTTGACTTCCTATAATAAAAATCTTTTGGCCTCAATGTTGGAAATGATCCTTTTCAGTTGCAAGATTAAAGCTGATCTGGCGTGCTGTTTTGGTAAATTCTTTGGTGCAAATAGTAAATGGACAATATGTACCCAGTAGTTCATGTTCTACATACCATTTTAAAAAGCCACTGGTGTTTTTAGATAACACACAATTATCTAGTATAATTATTTCTCTCTCCCTCCCTCGCCCACTGTCACTTTCTTCTTCTCTTCCACCTGCTAAAGCATATATATGCACATACTGTACACAAACGTTTAAAAGCAAATGTTTTGCAAAGACAGCAATTTGAACAAAAAAGGATGCATCATAAAGCCCTGATTTTTTCTCTAAAAAGGTTTATCACAATTATCAAATTATTATTTTCTGACCCCAAAATAGACTTTTTGAAACATATTCCAGAAAAATTACTCATTAAATGTACCAGATTGTATGCACTTTGATTCCCAATGGCATTAACACTCATTTATATTTATAACATTACAAACTGTACCATCTGTTTCACTAACAGTAGAAGGCCAGCTTACTGTAGTCATAATGATTCATTTTTAATAAAAATCACTTCTGGTTAATTATAATGTGAAGTGTCTCCTGGAAATAGAGCAGTTATTTGACCGGTATTTTTAACACAGGGAAACCTGAAATACCAGATTTTTAGTCTTAAGTTTTGCTGAAAAAAGCACAATGTGAACCAAAAGTAGCGTTTCTCATTTAATAAACCAAACACAAAAATACACAAAACCCTAAACAAAAATCAGGCTTCAAAAGGTCAGCTATTTTACCTTCATGCCAACATGGGGTAACCTCATCTGCTACCAATGTCTCTCTTATTACCTCTGTACTGATGACTCCTACATCTAACTGTCCACTCCTGATCTCTCCTGATATCAGCGTTACCTCTATTCTTGTCCATCCAATATCTCCTCTTGTCTCTCCAATATCTCTTCATAGGTGCCCTGCAACATGAAGTTTTTAAAAAGCAGCAATAGTAGCATTTTGCAACTTTCTTCCTAATCCCTCTCCCCCCCATCTCCTTCGCCACTGTTCTTCCCATCTCTCAGCCTTATCATTTATCAAATATGATACTTTGTGCTAGATGCCCCACAGAGTTTGGAGTACAACAGGTCCCTGCCTGAACAACCACAGTCTAGGCCTGGCCTATGTATTTAAGATAACACTGGTTTAACAAAAGGTGTTATTTTAAACCAGTTTAGTTAAATAGTTGCAGACCCAGTATGGGTCTAGGGATATCTAGAGGCTGAAGCTCTTTATATAGCACTCTGAATCTCCTCCTGCCTGGTCTGGCTCCCCAAGTAGAAGGAGGAGCTACCTCTAGGACCTGGCATCTTTATGTGAACCATGCTGATTCCACTGGGAGAGCTGAGGATCTACATTTTATTTGTATTACCTGAAGTTGGTGAGTTCCATATTTGACTTCCCATCCATGTTTTACCCTCCTCCACTTTCTCCTCTCCTGCGAGCCTACAAGGAACTATGTTGCAGCTCTGACATATTGTCTTGGACTGGAGGGATGCATCTTCCTCCAAACACCACATATTTCACCTACATAAAGCTTGATTTTACATAGGTGAAATGAATTTAACCCAAGCTGAATTATATGCTACAAATACAAATTCAATCTGTATCTGCACAATTTTTTCACATTAAGATTGTGTGCTTGCAAAAATTTCACTTTGTGAGAGCAAGCTAGATATTTAGATAAAATCTTGAAGATGTTGTCCGAAAATGGATTCTGTCTCAAGGGAGGAGGATAAATGCTATCCTGAAAAAACAGCACAGAAAGAGGGAATCACCCAAGTCTAGATACATATCTGTATCCATAATCCAAGAGGAATGGGATGGTGTGATGGGGTGGCTGCCTCTCACCAGTATGTAAGGAGTTAAAGCAAACCTGGACAGGCTGCGTGTGGGGCAGCCACTAAGGAAAAGGCTTGTAGTGCCAGCCAATTAGGGGAAGGTTTATTGGAGGAGCCAATCAGGGCCAGGCTGGCCCATAAAAGGAGGGGTTGCTGAGCAGAACAAGGCAGTCACTCCATGGAGTTTGAGGGAGGAGAACTGGTTGCTTAGAGGGCTGGAGCACCATGGACAGAGTAGTGCTGGGCAGGGTCAGCAAAGTATGAGAAAGCTCCAGTCTGATGGCTGCCAAACTGAGGCCCTGACTCAAGGGCAGAGGAGGTGCTAGGACTGTGAGGGAAGTGGCCCAGAGAAGAAGATGGTGGAGTTGGAGGAGGGGCAATACATGGCTGCTGGCTATAGGGTCCCTGAGTCTGGGCCCAGAGTAGTGAGCGGGCCTGGTCTCCCCCTGCCCTTGCCCCCACTGGCCTCTGAGGGAAGTGGCCAGTGCATGGGCTGCTGTCTGCCACTGAGACAAGTGGCTAGAACTGGGACTGCAGATTGCCACTAAGGCAAGTGTTTGGACTGAGGACTGTCAGTCTCCTGGAAGTGGGGAAAGAACTGACTGGGACACAGCCAGAGAACTGACTCCAGAAGAGGATGACACAGTCTGTGGAGTGATGCGGGTCCTGGACATGGAGACAGGCATGATGGTGGGTGAGACACCAATTAATTCCCAGGATGGTCAGCAGGAGGTGCCACAGTGGTGAGTCAAACCCTGTCACAGATGGTTATGCAGGTTATGTTTATAATAGTCACCCAAACGTCTCAGAGAATAGATTTTTCTGATTTAGGACATGCTCCTTCCCAGATTTACAAACATGCTTAACTTCATGCACTGTGACTAGTCCTGTTGAAGTAAAAGGAGTTACAAATATGTAAAATTAAGCACCCACATAAATCTTTGCAGGACCTTGGCCTTAGGAGGGGCAGGTGACGTATCAGTTCTAAGTAACTGCTCTAACAAGACTGGTTTCTTCCTAAATCAGACATGATTATCCTTCGAGGGTATAAATAAAACTTTATTTTATGCATAAACTAATGTCTGTTTATCTATACACCTGTTGTATTCTTTGATACCTATTATGAAAACATTATGGACTCAAATTTAAGACAACATATTTTATTTCTGTTGATGTGTCACTATCTATTAATGTGGTGATCTTAAGCTCTATAGACATCTTTTATTGAAAATTAATACTAAAGTGCTGAGTATTGAGCAATTAAAGTATATATACTGTACTAACAATCACAGTTTATTGAGGTCCTGTGAAGGTGGTTGGGAAATGGACGAAATGTCCATGACTTTGTTTTGCATCAAAATGTTAGACATAACTTATCCAGCTAACTCTCCTAATTATTAAAGTAGCCTTAAGGTCTAATAATTCACATGAATCAGTAGAACTGTGGAGAACTAGATGGATGTGGAGAACACACTGACCCTGGAAATTAAATGCAATTAAGTAATACAGTGGTTGGTTGGTTATTAATATTTTCCTTTTGTGACCATTAAGATCTCTCTGCTCAAGAGAGATCCCAAAAACCCATGTTGTTTTAACCTAGGTGTAAGGGTATATTTATTTTACTCAGCTTCATACAAAAGACATAAAAGTCCCTACAAGGAAAAATTGCATTAGTAGTCTTCCATATTGATTTAAAAAAAAATAGATGATATAAAAAGAAAAATCAATTTAACATATTAGATAGAAGCACAATATATAGGAAATTAGCATTCATACTTGAAAATGGGTAATTACCTCTTGTTCAGAAATAACCATAATCATACAGAAATGTTTATAATACCTTTATTTAGCTCCTAATTATTGCTTCCCATCATTCAATTATACTTCTCTGATATGCTTTAATTTAATGTTTCCTTTATATGCAATTTCTTTGAAGATTGTCTGTTAATATTGCTTGGAAGCATGTGTCAGCTTTCACTTTATGCTTTTGTCCAGGGCATCACAGAAGATGACTTATGGATCTATGAATTATTTTCCCTTTTTTAAAGTTTTTTTGTTTCCAATCATTCATTTTTAATGGGCTGTTAGGTACATGGATGAGCAACCTAGCTGATGAAATTGAAAACTTTATAATCATTAATAGGAACGAATCTGTGGCGGATCTCTGCCGGCGAGGACAGCTGAATTTCTCTCTTAAGGCAGATGTCACACTGAGTGCTCACCAGTAGATGGTGCCCCTAGAGGAGCGGCACAATTCTTCCATTAACACACACTTATTTGTCAGGGAAATATTTCCACGCATTGCCCAGCCCCCACAAATTTGTTAAATGAAAAGTACAAAATTTCTTAATTGCAGTATTTTCTCCATATTGCAACATGAGTCTACCATTGAGAAAGCATGGAGATCTGTTATTAGTGGATATTATCATCTATTGGTAACAACTGGGGTTTCAAGAAAATTTTTTTTTAAATTGGATGCCAATGTTGGGCATCTCCTCCACTTACACATTTGGGCACCTGACTAGAAGTGGCCCTATTTTCAAAAGTGATCAACACTCATAACATCCATGTTAGTCACAATAATAAATGACTCACTCTGCAACCATGATTCTACATAAAAAACAAGAATAAGACTTTCTTAAAGTGAAAGGATGAGATTTTCAAAGGAGCCTAATAGAGTTTGAGATCTGGACTTTCTTTATTCAAAGCATCTACATGGTTCAGCCAACTGGCTCACTCTTTCTCAGACATGTGAGAAGGTTGGTCATTAAGCAGCATTTCCCTATCACCACCCATATTCCACAGCAGGGAGTATTCTAGAAGACAGGCAGCTCCTGCTCACCTTGATATTTGCAACAGTGGTACGTTAGAAGTTTTAAAACAGCAGGACCTAAGTGTATTATAGAACAGTCCAGGGCACACTGGCATGCTTTAGCCCAAGAAAGCTTTAAAACCCTTTGGGCAACCAGTAGTGCTAGATTAAGAGAAAGAGGACTGTTTTCAGACCCTTCCCCCCCTTTCAAGACATCCGTCTGCTGGAGGAAGAAGCATGTTTATAGTCCACCTCCCCCCGCAACAAACAAAAAGCCCACACCTTTTCTGCTGTCTCCTCACCCTGTAAATTGCCTGACTGTGCATGAGGCATTTGAGTAAATGCTGTTCCAGCAGGTAAGGGTGGTAGAATAGGAAGTGGTTGGTAATCTCCAGTCTGCCTCTGGAAGACAGGCAGGTCAGGGGGCCATCAGTGGAACTTTCCTAAGCTGCTAAAAGGAGGAGTGAAAGAGCAGGTATTTTTTTATTCTGAACCAGTTCACCTTTCCTAGTTTAGCTCTTGAATGTCTGACCAACAGATATTTTCTCCTGCTTCTTCTTCCCCTCAGAGAAGCCCCAATCCTAAAACAGGCAAGCATGTGCTTAACTGTATCCACGCTGATAGTTCCAGTCACTTGAATAGTACTACATTAAGCAGATGCTTAAGGGTTTTGCTGGACCATGGCCATACTAGTCTTTCTTTGAAGCCTACTGCATTACAAAAGGGCTCTTGCATTCTGAAACTTTTTGGACCATTTTTGAACTTCTCTGCTTTTCTCTCCACTCTCTCATGTTCAGCAGTTTCTTGATCTCCACTCCTTCATTTAACATCAAGAGCCTGGAGCCATTAGGTACAAGCTGCACTGTTATGACTTTCGTATTGCTATTTACAATGGAGTTAAATGGAAGGCTTGTTGAGAACATAGTAGTTTATTTTCCTTCTTAATATCCATTCTCCCCCTTTCCTTCCCACTTCCTTAAAGACTTTTTTCTGAAGGAGGACACTTATTAACAGAAACACTTTGATTTAGAGATGCTGTATGATCCCACAATAGTTATTAATGTCAGCATTAGTGCGTGGGAATGTGTCCCAGAGTGCTATTGTTCAAACAAATGTATTGCTTACTACAGTAACACCACCCACAATAAACACATTTTCACATTTTTCCCATACTCCCTTACATCCAAGTGTCTTCATATTCTGAGATGAGATTCAATATCTTTGAGTCTCTTTCATTCTCTTTGACTGCTGTAGTGTTAATGGCAATAAGACAAAACCTAGAACTAGATCTGAGCATTTAGTGTAGTTTATCATGTCAAATATATCAGCATCATAAAGCAGAGAACATTGTATTTTCTTCTTCCTTAAAATTGCTTGTTCTTGTTCAAGTAGATTCCTGTCAGCATAAACTAAGAGGAAGCTAATTTGAGATGTGGGGTTCCATTCAGCAGTAGTTCTCTCAGCAAATAAAGAGCTAAACAAGATTACTGTCTGTACTCTAAGCACTTTCTGGGTGTGCAGATTACTTTCTCTCTGCTTGCATGTGAAATTTAATTAGCCATTGACCTTAAGCAGATATGGTTGGCAGAGATATCCACAAGACAAAGACAACATATTTTTCACATTAGGCCAAATATTTGCAACGCTAGCAGGGATTCATAATTCCCTCTATTTAATTCTATTTATTAAGTGAGAGGAACACTACTCACAGACCAGACATCGAAGGGGGAAGCTGATGTTAACATGTAGTAAATATTGTTTTATGCAACTGGTCTAAATTAATTGTTTTAGTCAAGACTGACTTGCAGCCAATTAACGAGGATTATATTTTGCTTTGTAGTGATTAGAAAGTAGAAATGAGTTCCTGCCAACCTTTGGCCCTTTTACTAAAATGTGAGGTGATTCAAAGGGACAGTGTAGACATTTGGGGGAATTGTCCCTTGTTGTGCAGATTTAATATATTTTTCAATACATTGTGTTATGGTACTGGGGCAGGTTGCCCTTTCTGAGATCTTTTTCTGTCTCCCGAGTGCACCCGTTTGAAGTGACAGGCCCATGCCTCCACTCCTCTTTAGGACAGGACCCTGCAATACAACCACTCTCCAATTGTTTCTCTGAGTTACAACCCCTGGGTGACCACCATGATATAGCAGGCTCAACAAGTGCGTAGAACAACAGAGTTATAAGGGACGACAAGGATCATCTACTCTAACCCCTTTGACAAGTTGCAGGATTTGTTGTCTAAACCACCCAAAGCAGATTGCTATCCAACCTCCTTTTGAAAACCTCCAATGAAGGAGCTTCCACAATATCCCTAGGCAGTCTGTTACATTTTCCTGCAGTTCTTATGGTAAGGAAGTTTTCCTGAGATTTAATCTAAATCTGTTACACTGTAGTTTGAACCCATTGGCTGTTGTCCTGCCCTCTGTGGCAAGAGAAACTTATCTCCATCTTTTTTATGGCAGCCTTTCAAGTACCTGAAGACTGTTAATCCCCCATTAATCTCCTCTTTTCCAAACTAAACATACCCGGTTTCCTCAGCCTTTGCTCATATGGCATGCATTCCATCCCTTAGATCATTTTTTTGTTCACCTCTGGATCCTTTCCACTTTCTCTACATCCTTTCTATACATTGGTGACCAAAATAGGATGTGCAAGAAGCACAGTATTCCTGCCGAGGCCTAACCAGCTTTGAGTAGAGCAGTACTGTCTCGTCCTGTGACTTGCAGGCTATGCCTCTGTTAAACAGAATTTTGGGTTGCATTGCCTTTTTTTTTTTTTTTTTGCAACAGCATTGCATTGTTGACTCAGATGTGATCCATCACAGCTCCTAGATCCTTCTCAGCAATGCTGCAGTCAAGCTAATTTTTCCCCATTCTGTATTTGGTTTCTCTTCTCTAAGGGCTGGCCTACACTACGGGGGAAAATTGATCTCAGATACGCAACTTCAGCTACGTGAATAACGTAGCTGAAGTTGAAGTATCTAAGATCGAATTACTCACCATCCTCATGGCGCAGGATCGATGTCCGCGGCTCCCCATGTCGACTCCGCAACTCCTTTCGGGTTGCTGGAGTTCCGGAATCGATATAAGCGCGTTCGGGGATTGATATATCGCGTCTAGATGAGATGCGATATATCGATCCCCGAGCAATCGATTGCTACCCACCGATACGGTGGGTAGTGAAGACGTAGCCTTAGTGTAACACCTTAGTTTTGTCTTTGTTGAATTTCATGTTATTGCTTATAGCCCATTCTCTAACTTATCAAGATCCCTCTGATTTTTAGCTCTATCCTCCAAAGTATTGGCAGCCCTTACAGCTCTGTGTTATCTGCATACTTGATTGGTATGCTCTCTATACCTACATTCATGCCATAAGTGACTTCTAATGGCGAAGGAGGGATTTAGATTCAGTGTAACAGAAGAATTAGGCTCACTGTCTCTTTAAAAATGGTCTATGCAGACAAAAGTTAGTCTAGCAAAGTCACAACTAGGGGTCTACTTGTGTAATGTAAGGCAGCAGAATGCAATACCCCTACTGCATTTTCATGTGGACTCGGTGGTTCTATCCATCTGTGGCTGAAATCTGCCTAGCAACAAGCCTATGTAAAGCTGTTTGCTGGTGGTAATGCCTCTGTGGCAATTAAGGCAGCGACTGTTAGTCATGTTACTAAATATGTGCTGTAAGTATCTTTCTATATACTCTAGAGTCTATAGCACAGATTAGGGGGGAAAAGCCATGGTTGTCAGAGAAACCTTACCAACATTCACCAGACTGGAGTGATTTTTGCAACATGAGTTCAGCCATAGAAGCCAAACTTGCAATGAAATCTGCTAGTGTGAATTCCAGTAGAAACTCCATACAAGCACAGACTCCACACTAGCTGATCCTGTGCAGAGCTGAGGCCATAAGGTGAATGGAGTCTGGCTTTCACTATAGAAGCCATATCCATACAGCCACTTTAAAACAATTTAAGGAATGCAACAGGTCTTAATGATGGTTGGCCTAGCTGTTTCTTTATTTCCCATGACAATAACACATTTTATCCATTTAATGATGGGAAGATTGCCCTGTAAACAGTAATAGTGTGAGGTAAAATCAGTTTAAATCCAGTGAGAAGAGCTATTAGCTGGTACATGTATATAACAAGAAAAATTTGGCCAAACTCTGCTGAGTTACTCCAGATTTATGTAGATGTAACTTCATTGAAGTGAGTGGAGTTACATCAGATTTATACTTGTGTAACTGAAAGCGAAAGTTGCACTCATCAGGCCAAATTCTCTTTCCCCCGGCACGTTGAGTAGGTGCTGGGGAAGCATTAGGCATTGAAATTGCTAGATGACTTTGAAAATCCCATCCCTTTTGCTACATATTATGACCTTTAAGCAATACACCCTTCCCCCCAAAATAAAGTTAATATCTAGGAATGTCAAATCCTGTAATCAAAATGTTTGACTCACTCAGCTAAATTAAACTGAGCATTGTATCCACATGTATCCACATTTAAATTCCCATCACTTCTGACACTGGGGAATACATTTTTATAGAACTCTGAGCCCACTCTTCTATACTAGATCAAACAGGTAGCACTGAATTAAAATTTTATTGATTAGGTAAAAATGTGTGTGATTTGTAACAGAAAATGTTAAGCCTGTTGCTCATTATCAGATGTAGAAAAATGTTTTTAAATCTCCTGTTTATCGTAGAAAGATTTCAGGAAAAGACAGATCAGCCTATTAGACTGTCAAATTAACAGCTATTTACAACTGATTTGGCTATTCAACAAGTACCTAACAGTCAATGTAAGTTCATCCAGGAAATCTCTTGTATAAAGCAAAGTGAGGTTATAGAGGAGAAATACAATACATTTTGTGCTAATGCTATCTAAACCTTTGGCCTTTTCTTTATCTAATGACTTAGCACAAATATTGCCATTAGTTGACATAATCAATCTCCACACACACAGGACTGAGATTCTTCAAACTTGTCAGTGTTTTGTTTTCCTTAGATCTGTTAATTGTTCTTATATAAAGCTGGTCTAGGTAGGGCTGTCATAAACAGATAGTTAAGGGTTAATGTCTCTTTTACCTGTAAAGGGTTAACAAACAGGGAACCAAACACATGACCAGGGGACCATTTAGGAGACAAGATACTTTCAAATCTCAGTGGAGGGAAGCCTTTGTTTGTGTTTTTTGGATTTTGCTTTGTTCTCTCTGGGCTCTGAGAGTGACCACACATAGCTACAGGCTCTCTAATCTTCTATTCCAAACTTGTGAGTACAAAAGTAGAAAGGCGGTATAGTCTTTTTATTTGTTTTCCTTTATTTGCAAATGTGTAGTTTGCTGGAAGTATTTTAAATTGTATTTCTGATGGAGGTTTTTTCTCCAGTTTCTGTAAGCTGACAGACCCTGTAATATTCCATCTTGAATTTACAGTGATTTTCTTTATTCTTTTTTTCTTTTATTAAAAGTTTTGCTTTTAAGACCTGTCTGATTTTTCTCCTTGTTGAGGCTCAAGGGAATTGAGTCTGTACTTAACAGGGAAGGAGAAGGGAGGGGGAGAGGAAGGGGGGGAAACCACCTGATTTCTCTGTGTTGTGATTCAAGAAATTTGAATCACGGTGATCTCCTAGTATACCCAGGGCGGGAAAGATCTGGAAGGAAGAAAGGAGAAGGGGGAATCCCTTTGTTTAGATTCAGAGCTTGAATCTGTATATCTCTCCAGGAGCCCAGGGAGGGAACACCTGGAGGGGAGGAGGGGGAAGGGAAATGGTTTATTCCTCTTTGTTGTGAGACTCAAGGAATTTGGGTCTTGGGGGTCCCCAGGGAAGGTTTTGGGGGAGACCAGAGTTTATCAGGCACTCTACTCTAAGTCCTGATTGGTGGCAGCACTACAGGATCTAAGCTGGTAATTAAGCTTAGGGGAATTCATGCTAGTACCCATATTTTGGACGCTAAGGTTCAGAATTGGGAATTATGACAAGGGCCATCATTTACACTGATGTAAAAAACTTATTTCAAATAAACTGAAGCAATTCAATTACGTGTATGGTCTGTCTAATTCTGCCTGATAACAATGTACCCTTCTAAGGTTTAACTCCGGATGACATATGATGATTTGATTAGCCAGTATGCATATTTTTCAATTGGTTTGACAATGCTCATTACACTTCCAAGTTTCCTCATCCTTTTAAAACTCAGTATGATTATTGTGCATTATTGATGGGACACGCTCCTTAAAGTGGCAGACAAAAAATATTAAAATTTGCATCCATATAAAGAAGCAAATTTGGGGGAAAGGATTGCTGAATAAGAAGGATTTGTTTTATTTCTCTTCTCTGGTCTAGCAAATATGTTCCTTGAGCCCCTGTCTTCATATATGGGTTTTCACAGAATGAGATGTACCTGCTTAAGAGACTTTCACTGATTTTTAATATGGCAGGGTTCAACCCAGATTTAGATTAAAATCTTAAAGAAAGTTACAATTTTATCAAGACTTCAGAAACCTTGTAAAGAAGGATTGGGATTAAAGGTTTAGTCTTGGCCCCCTTCTAATACATATTGAAATATTATTGTAGTTTATAACGATAGAGGAAAGGGTTAATTTAGAAAATGGAGTTTTCCAAGGCTGTCACTATTATGTTCTCAATGTTGATTAGCCAATACATTTAGTTTTTACATAACTTCTAAATTTTTTCAATGTGTTCTCAGTAGATATCCCACTGGAGAGTTTTGGGGGAAGAACTCTATGGATAATCAAGGAACTTTTTGCCCTGTATGCAGCTCACTTATACTCTTGTTAAAACTCAGTTGGGACTGATTCTCCTCTCACTTACAACAGTTTTGTCCCAACTATAACTCCACTGACTTGATGGAATAACTCAATTCATACAAAACTAGACCCACTTATCTTTATAACTTGCCTTCAGATTCATAAATATCATTATGCCAATCACAACAATAGTAAGGCAATATTATGAAGACAGTTTTATGTTTCTGGAACCATAAATAGATGTCCAAAAACTAATTCTTACTTAACAGATTGAGAGCTTAAGTAACAGGGTAGCTTGGTAATAGTAGCCATGAACTATTGAAATTCATCATCAGAGGGACTGAGAAAAGGAAGAAAAATACACAATGAATTAGATTTCATGTAATAATATTCTGAGCAGTTAACTTATCTAGTAATAAGTACAATGGGAGAAAGAATTAAAGTCCACCATATGTAGAAAATGCATGATAGAAGGTATTGAATAGACATTGGACATAAGTTTTCATTGCCTTGCACAACATGTAATCACACTCCTGGGTATACGGGTGCATGTATATGAGCACAGACAACAACAAGCTGGATCTGTCAACACTTGGTACAATGTTGTGATTCCTAGTTCATGTAAGCACACTTGCACTAGCTCTTATTGAGCTAGCATGCTAAAAATAGTCATAGCTTGAGCAGCAGCAACTGCTGGCACAGGCTAGCCACCAGAAATACATACCCACAAGGGCCAGTGAGTTTGTATGTAGGGTGGCTAACACACTAGCTTGATGAGAGCTGGCATGGGTATGTCTAGTGAGCTAGGAAACACACCTGAGCTCCAAGAGTAGACATATTCCAAGCATACACTTAAGTACAGCCATCCCAAAGTGTGCGTGACTGGGGTATTTCCAGGCTGCACAGTCAGACTGCCTCATGAGGCCTGCTTTCCCTTCCTCCTTCAGTGTAAATGTTCGTAGTTACAAGTTACCACACAGCTCAAAGAAAGCACATTTATTCTCAAGGTGAAAGCATTACAGAGAAAACATTAAAAACTGACATGGATGCTAATAAGCTTACCCGAGATCATTCCACCTCCAACAGAGGCTCTGGTGGGTGAATAGACCTTCAAATGCCACCAAAGGGCTTTTCTGTGGTTATGGATTCATAATCAATTTGGCTCAGAACACATACACTCATGAGAAGTTCAGTCCTTCCTTCATACAGCCTAGATTTCTGATATGGAAATAGGTCATTCATAGACAATGGATTTCTTTAGTGTCAAGATTGATTGTTCCCCCCCATAACTGGAAGACTTACATTTGCACACACTTTCCCCTAGAGATTTTGTGGGAAACCCACTTAACTTTAAAGTTCACATGGTTTCGAATAGCTGATAACACTTCCCAGGATTTGCATTAGTCTGGTTTCTCTCTCCCCTCCCTCCCCAAACTTTCCATACAATCCCACAATAATACATTTGTGTTTAATACAATGAATTCCTAAGATACTTAAACTTAATTCAGTAAGGTTTGTCCAGGATATTGCTGTATCAGTCTCACTGATCTTTTAAATGAGAAGGCATTTCAATGAGCAACTGAAGGCTAGGAAAACAGCAAGTGAATTTATTTCAGTGCAATTTCAAATCTAGCAGTTATAAGCTGTGTATGGGTTGATTTTACCATCGTAATTAATTTGACAAACATCTGTACTTTATTTGATAAAAATATGTCTACCTGATTGTCCAGCAGATTTGAAGGATGACAGTTTGGTGGCATGTGTACCAGGTATGAGTTAGGAAGCAATTGATTGTTGATTTGGGTTTTGTTGTACTTTCAGCTTGAGTAATTGGTCATCTTCTGGACTCCTTTAGCAGCCATTCAATTTATTTTCTCATTATGTCCCCATATGTTCTTTACATTCCCCGACTAGAAGGGAAAGATTTTTTTAAAGCCCTCAGTGCTGACACTCAATATTAAAAATCTGCTCCTTGAAACATTATGTGCATATTTGTCTTCACACACCAGCATTTCTACTATCAGATATGAAGCTGGCAGGCAATTGTTGAATTTGTGCTTTTGCTGCTGTGTGCTGCAGTGTAGGCATGCAGGTATTACCCAGAGGGGGATGGTTTACATGCCTTAACAGACAGAAAGACCTCAAATCCCTTCGAAATCCATTTTAGTGCCTCCATCCCACTTGAAAGAGATTTCTGTTGGAGGCACTGTGCCAGAGAGCCAGACTGGGAGAGTACACAAGACCCCAATGTAGAGGTCTCCACCAGGCCAGTCATTGCCTTCAAGTAGATGCCCAGGATTCCAAGAAGATCTAAAAAAAAAAAAAAAAAATCTTTAGAATCTGGAGACAGAATGCCTTATCTATTCCAGGAGGTCAGGAAAGTCACTCACACCTTTCCAAGACAACAATCTGCTGAAAAGTCCACAAATACTTTGCAGCATTTTCCTTCCCCTGATCCTCTTCTCACTGTTCTTGCACTACAGGGGAAAAGCTGACCAAATATTTATTGCTTTGAAGCAATGTGCTTGAGACCTGATTCTGCTCAGTTTAATCTCACAGTCACTCTGCAATACAACTTGAAAACACAGTTCTCCAGCCACCAAACGTTCTAGTGTTCTTTCATTTCCTTTAAGGAACCTATCATACTTTGCATGATTTCTGCAGTCTTTTTTTATGTATAATTTGTTTTATTTCTTTGAAAATGTGGATCACAGGGGAGTGGTTTCACTGTTCCACAGCTAACTGGCAAATGATAGAAGATTCCAAGAAACTGCCAGTCAGAAACTTCAGAATTGCAGGAAGTGTGCTGACTGTACTTTTTCATGCCAGAACAATTCATTTCCATCAAGTAGTCAGCCTTGTCAACATCCATGAGCACGTCAAAAAATAAATAAATAAATAAAATCAAAGCCCGGAGCAGCTCTGGTAAGAAAACCAAAGCATCATACCATCAGCAGAGTGGAGTGGTCATGCAGAAATAAGGACCCACTTCCTTGTTTTCTGGTTGTGCAATGTGTTATGCAGGAAATTAGAGAGACAGCATATGTAAACAGGAAGTAATCAATTTGGCAAAAGATGACTAACTGTATTTCTAGAGAGCCTCCACTTCAATGGCACTTCTCACATGCATAATTGTATGCAGTATCTGTGCTTCAGACTGCAGCAATACAGCATCATACACTGCTTTAAAAGTATCTACCAACTAAAAGGGCTGGGATCAGCATAGAGAAATGGAACTGAAAACTATTCTCTACCTGTAGGACAAGACAATACTAGCTGGACTATTTGGGAGTCGAGATAGGACAACTGTTAGTCTAAATTGTATTTAATATTTTGCTGATTGTTGCATAGGTATACAATTCAAAGTGAGACTCTCACTTGTATTAGCTACTCTCCAACAAATATGCTTTTTCAGTTTTGGCTAAACAATATTTTTTATTTGTATCGTTTACACATATACAGTTTGAATGAGTGAGGCCTGAAGAAGAGCTCTGTATAATCTTGAAAGCTTGTTTTTCACCAACAGAAGTTGGTCTGACAAAAGATATTACCTCACCCACCTTGTGTCTCTGTATAGTTTGCATGTAGTTAAGAGAACATAATACATTTTTAAAAGATGAACTAATCACAAAATGTCTTGTCACATGTCAAGCCTTCTCTATTGGAAACCCTCCTTCCTACGCTAGATATTATTCTGTAAAGCATTGTGTTTCTCGGCAAATTCCTGCCACCCCCAGCCCCCTTTCCCTACACATAGTCAGTCAGTCACTCACTCACTTCCTATTTGACGTATGCTGGAAAACTGAGACATCTTCGATATCACTGTGTAATAACCATATTGATTTTTTTTAAATGTTGACCTCTAATTATGGATCTCCACACACACTTTAACAAACTATTTGCAGTTTGTATACTGTAGTCTTGCAATAAAGCAAAGACATTCAATTTGTTGGAGTACATGGGACATATATGGCTCCCATGCTGCTGATTATGTGCCTTGGCCCTGACAGTCTCAGAATTCAATTGGTGATATGGAAGCTTTTTTATCTCTGTATACTACTCTCAACCAAATATTATAGATTAATTAAATTGATTGTGACAATATGCTATACTGGTAGAATGACAAAATATGGGATTATCTATTATCGCAGGTAGAGCAACGATTAAATTTTCCTAATGCCTGAACAAGAAGAGTGCCCTTTTCAAAAAAGAAAAGCAATACATTGTAAGAAAAGGCTAAAAATAGGTTTTTTTTAAATTTTTGTCCAATACTATCTTTCGCTCTCTACAAGGGAAGAGTTTACAGACCAAACTCTGCAAATTGAAGGGCACCCCAAATCCCATTAAAATTCCACAGGAGTTTAGTGGGGGGGGGGTCAGCACCTTATGGTTAGCACAACTCCGATATTTCAAATTCTGGGAGAAAGGTGACCCTCCCTAAAGTACAGATTTAGGGTGAAGGGTTGTCGTTCTCTTGACATGCCTACATTTTACAATTCTATAATTGAGAGGCAGTGTTGCCTAGCAGATAGAGCTAGAAAGTGGGACTCGGAGATGTGGGTTCCATTCTAAGCTATGCCACTGGTCCACTGGATGATTTTACTTCCCAGTCATTTTACTTTTGTGCCTCAGTTTCCCCATTTGTAAAAATGGAGATCTCTATTTGCCTTCTTTGTAATGAGACACTTAGGCAGTTTTAATGTGTGTATAAGGACTAGGTAATATTAGTTCATTTTCCTTCTAACTTAATTGGAAAGTAGCCTGCATCCTCAGAGTCCAGCATGGTAATTTGCAGTAGAACACCTTGCAACAAGAGCTGCTATGTGGAGTGCAGGTATAGTACAACCTTGCTTCCAGAAAAATCAAAGGGAGTTTTGTATTTATTTCGCAGGACAGGGTTGTGTTCTAGCACTCTGCAGTATGATCAGTCCTGACTATGCAAGTAGCATTGATGTCCTTTTGGGGGGTAAAAGTGGCCTCCAGAATGATGAGGGAGAAAATCCTTATTTAAGGCCTGATTCTGAATCATGGAAATCAGTTGGAGAACAAGAGCAAGCCTCTAAATGATTCAGGGGGACCTCTGATGGAGTTTATATACTTGGACCCCAGTTGGATAAAGGATGAATTCCCTTCACTGGAAGAGAAGAGAGTTCACAGACTGAATTAGCCAAAGACCAGAGGGAGAGGCCTTAGGCAATTCTTGGTAAGGCCTCAATCTTGCAAGCACTGAGTATTCTAGTCATGAAGCACAAAGCGTTTAAGAACATGCTTAACTTTAAGCATTTGCATAAGTACTATGGACTTCAGTGAGAATTAAGCAGGTGCTTAATGCTAAATCAAAACCCATCCCATTATTGACATCATGATAAATGTAAGGTTTTTCTCTTATCTAGTTGTTACATTTTTAAAACATAATTCAGAATTTATACAATTTTCTATCACATTTTAAGTTAGTAGGTCTAATTTCTATCAAATATTTTATATTCTTAGATTACCATTACTATTGAAAGTAACTTGTACATCTGCATTATTTACTCACAGCTATTTCAAATACCCTTGACATATGTTTTTAAATGCATTTTTTTCTAATGCAATTTAGAACCACATTTGCTTTGATGGAAAACAATAGCATTAAAGTCAAAAAGGTTTATCCTTTGCATAAAGCAGAGACTCTTCATTCCATTATCCACAAACATTAAGGAATGAGTAAGCCTTGGAAGTCTGTTTATTCATAAACAGTACAGACTTTTTCTTTTGTATTGGTATTCATTTGCTTCTAGTTTTTAGGACAAGGCACAATCATTTTTAAATTCCATTTTCCCCCCTTTTCTAGGGTTTTTATATTCTCTAATTTTTCCCTGTTTGATAGTTAGAATGGGAGGCACTCCGTATATAGCCATGATGCACCTGGCATAGTTATTTAATGTTCTTAAAGTCCATGCCATACTTCCTTGGGAGGAAAATGGTTACTGTTGACCTTCCATGTGACCATACACATCAATAAATAAAGATGACCTTTCCTATTCAGGCAGAAATATAATGAAAGCAAAAAGTTCACTCTACAAACATTGAGAAAAAAAATCCTATAAACCACAATATGCCTTGCTCTTGTAATTTTGTGCAACAGGATTTGTTATGAGATTTTATAAGTGCAAAGAGGAAATGTTTCTCATACCACCTCTATTCCTTAATTCCATTTATAAAAGTAAGCCAAGCTCCCAATAAATCAGACAGACAACTAACTGATTTCATGGGTTAGTCAAGGTAAAAATGGCAATTTTAACACTTCGTTATAAATTAATGACAAAAGTCCTTAAACACAAATAACCTCAATATGTTAATAGCTCTCGGATGTCTGTTTTTAGTTCGTTTCTAATGAATCATAATTGCAAAAAAATGAGTCTTCTATGAACAAGACTTGACATTTCCAGTTTTAAAATAAGAGTCTACAACATAAAGGCAGTTCAAAATCTTCAGACAATCTTGTTATAAGAAAACAATACATGCATGAACATCTGCACCTCTAATGAAGCCAAAAATATTACTACATGAGCTGTTTTTCAAATCAGACGTTATGCTTCAAGAAACAGTCTGTTAGTGCTATATAGCTTTTTGAATTTAAATGTGACATCCTGATTCATACAGTCGAGCATATTGTAATAATTCTCAGATGTTCATTTAGGGGCCTGAATTGGCTACCATAAAAGTCAGTACAAGTTTTGATGGGAATCTCAAAGGAAATTGGATCAGGTCTTTAGCACTAGATAAAGGTCCTAATTCAGAAAAACACTTCTGTTCAAGACAGCACCTAAGTGTATGCTTAACTTGAAGTACATTGGTAAATTTGTATGTTTAAGTAGTATGTATGTTTACTTATTTTGGAGAGGGCCTTGTGATTGTATATTCGTATTGATTTCCATAAATAAAACAAAGGTGAAGAGGAGAGTCTGTAGCTCTTTAAAAGCAGAGATTTTATGGGAGGATGAAGAAAGTGGGTGGTGTGGAGAGAAGCTCCAGAGTCATTGCAGTAGCCTGGCTACCTGAAGTACTTCACTCTCCTTGCTGGTACTCACATTCCAAGACTTCACTCCCTCCATGTATACACCCAGCCACTCAAAGCTGATTCTATAGAGCCAGCATGAAGCAGCACACACTTCTCCGTAAGCAGTGCCATGGCCCATGCAAAAGGTCTTTGCCCATCTCTCCCTTTGTTGCTGTTCTAATGACTATAGCTCTATATTGTACCTCATTAAAGCAGCACCAGCAACCCATGCTTTCAGTCTGGAAATCACACAGGGACAGGGCCGGCGCTTCCATTTAGGTGACCTAGGCGGTTGCCTAGGGCGCCAGGATTTGGAAGGGCGGCATTTTGCCGGCCGCGGCGGCAATTCAGAGGCGGGAGGTCCTTCCGTGCTCTAGGTCGTTGGTGGCAGTTCTGCGGCAGGTCCTTCACTCGCTCTGGAACCTGCCGCCGAAGTGCCTCAAAGACCGGGAGCGCAGAAGGACCCCCCCCCCCCGGCCGCAGAATTGCCGCCAACTACTAGGAGTGCGGAAGGACCCCCGCCTAGTGTGCCAAAAACCCTGGCGCTGCTCCTGCACAGGGACTGTGAAGTTAGAAGACAGGATAGTGAATGCTTAAAATTTATAAGTTGCTTTTGGATCAAAAATAATGATACCCTTCCTTTAAAGGAATTATAAGGAAGGAGAGAACAAAACAAATATACCAGGTAACAAGTAACTTGATCTGTATGCATACAAGGATCTTCATCTTCAGGGTTTAGTATAACAGGTAGATAAAACATAGGCTATTTTTAAACCAGCAGATATATGGTTTGCATGCTCTAAATAAAACATTAGATATGATTTACCATGACGAACTTGATTTTGTTACTTGCAACACTTCAGTTTGTTTTGTTTCTTCTTGTCACTTTGTGAATTAACTGACTCCATCAAGACTGTCAGAGAGCTGCGAGATGTGCTTGGTAAGCTCATAAGGGGGTAATTCATAACTCAATTGAGCCAAAGGAACTTATGTCCTTAAATAATCTTTGTCCCTCTATTGAGAATTATCTGTTACATTGCCAAAAGCTTTTAATCGGGTTATTTATGGAAACTTCTGCAATATGCAGTCAAACACTGTTAGAAGTGTAAGGCATATTTTCAGATCTCATTTTTCAATTATGAGTTACCCACTGGCCTGATTGTTTCATTTTCCAGTATTTCGAGTGCAAGACATACTCTGAAAAAGTGGTCAGTGTAAATGCACATGATTTACAGTCACAGCTCACCCCTCCAACATTTTTGACCTTTAGTTTGTTACTATTTTACAAGGATCATGCCTCAAAGCCCAGGAGATTTCTGTAGGTGTTACTATATTGTGGGAGCAATACTGAGGACTATGGCCTCATATAAAAGCATGATTATGCCATATATCCCTGACACACACTTGTGAAGGTCTGAGGATTGGTTGCAACACAAAATGGGCCCCTTTCCTTCACTAACCCCCACCCATTATGGCAAAAATTGTCATAGGTGGGTGTAATAGGGTTCACACTCACTGCTGTGATGCTCCTTATGGCTACATCTATAGATTAGTGCTATTCCAGTCTGGCACCCCCTCCTTCAGTTGCTCACCCCATGATCTCTCTCTCTTGACTCAGAATACTCCTGCTTCATGATTCAGCCCTCTGGCCAGCTCACTGTAGTCTTTCTCCTCCAGGTTCTCAAACTCCACCTGGACAAACTGTCATTCTTTAGCTTCAGGCAGTCATCAGAACTGCAACCAAATGTGTGCCAGTAAGGGAACCCTGCCCTGCCTCCAGACTCCCAATTCCAGACCAGGGACCCTCCGCCCAACAGTCAGTCTGCTCAAGCATTGACCTTGCTGCTGTTTCACTGGGTTTTTTGGATACATTCTCTTCTCTATATTTTTCCCCACCCCAAGATTACCAGCAGAGCTTCCTCCACCAACTGTGGCCACTTCCCCGCTCTTGGTTTCTTACCATAGTCTGTAGTCCCCAGGCAGTGCTTATTGTCCCGCCCAAGCACCTCTGTGTCCTTGCCAACTCTCTTCCTCTCTGAGAAGTGACTGCAAAGCTCCTCCCTGCAGCCCCTTCTCTTATCCCTAACTTCTTCTCTTTATAAGCCTGTCCCAGCTTGGTTTCTTCATCAGCCATTGGGTCTTATCAGGCCCTAGCTCTCTTACAGGTGCAGCCTATAAGGTTAATAAGCCTATTTTATCTGTGCATGCCTTTTGTGGGATGGACACCCCATCACAGTGGGTAATCAGGTCAAGCACTGAAATCTTATTTAGATATAATTCTAAAGAAATTAGATGCATACAGATGGACTTAATATTCTGAGCCACATTCTTCACCATACCCCAGGGAGCTCTAGAGCAGGGATGAGGGACAGGATGTCAGGTTACAGCTTACTGATCATGCACTGCTAATGTGCAGCTCTTAACTTACACCACCAGCATAAGTTCCCTTAGAGACCTTAACCAGTGGATGTCTCAGCATACTGAAGCTTTGCTCTGCTAAACTCCTCCCCACTATTTCCCTTTCCACCTCCTCCTACCTCTTATACTATGGGCGTAGGAGTGGTGGAACAAGAGGCCACTCAGCACTGGTGCCTGTCTTTCTATATCTCACTTATTAATCCAGGCCTCTCATGTATTATTGATTTGGATAAAAACTGATTTGTGTGTGTGTGAGGTATACTGCATACATTATTGGCTGTTAATAAGCAGCGTGTATCACTGACACGCCACGAGTAGTAAGCATTATTGTTTGGTCATTTCCAGAGAACAGCAAGCTGACAGAACTTTGTCCACAATGAGAGTAATAATGAAACTGAGAACTCTCATCCAAAACAGATGGAGCTTTCTACAAAGACTCTAGAAAGCATCCCATAGATAGCCAAGGAAAGGTAGCATGGTAGACACACCGTCTTTAATTCACCGTGGAAAGACATGTCTGGGGAGTGTGTGTGTGTGTGTGTGTAGGGGGGGTAACTCATCCTCCTGCAAAAGGCTATGAGGTAGGATAAAGAAACAGGCTTTTGTACCTTTATAAAGTCGGTAAAAGATGCTGGAGAGAGCAAGTTATTCAAAGTGATTGCCTCTTCTTACCAACTTCACTTCACTTGTCCTTGGGTTTAGTTGTAGCCAGCTGCTCTTCATCCAAGTGATTTCAGCTAGGCCCTGAGAAAGCTAGATTACAGTGCTGTTTATGTCTGATACAAAGGTGATTGAGGCTTGGGGTGGGCGGTTTAATATGCAGGTGAGGTCTGTAGATGGAGGAAAAGCCCATAATGATACTTGGGGTTCAATCTGAGGAAAGGCAAGGCCATTTCAAGGCATTTTTGCTCCCTCTTGGAGACAGGACAAAAATATTTGGTGCTCAATGGTATCAGAAGGAGTATGAGTATTCTTCTCTTGTCTATATACAACAGGGGGTAACAGGTGCTGCCTCTGTGCAGTGACCTGGTGTCATGGTGCCTGATATGTGGCTCACAACTGAGAGGCCTATCACAGGTCAGACTGTCAGAAAATGGGGTGGACACCCCAAACTAGTGATATATTCTATAATTAGGTTTAACCAAACCAGCAACCAATGTGTGCTCCCGAATCACTATTCTAATATACCATGGAGTCACAGCCAGTCCCCTTAGACACTCCAGACTGTAGACAAACTGGACGTAATGATAAATTATTAAAACCAATATTCACCACACATTACGTTCTTCCAGCCCCAAAGGGCCCATCACATTCCCCAAGTCAAGGTATACTTCAGATCTCACAAAGACAATACTGACAGCCAAATCCTTTAGTAAACTAAGTAAATATTTGTTACTTAAGAAAGGGAAATGAGGGTTATTGAGAAGTTAAAGCAGATAAAATACATTATAGGTGAATTTGAGTTTGTAGTCAAAAGATGCAGAGATCTAATATCGGCTAGTTTTCCATAAGGGCTTTTGGGGTCCTCTGTCCGGTTTCCTAGGGTTCCCCCCTTCAGAATCAAAGAAGGTCAGAGATGCAAGATTGCCAAACTCTTTTCAGCTATAAAGATGTGCCCTGGGAACAAACGTTCCTAGCACAGCATGGGCCTTTAGACTTCCCACTGAACACACAAGGACCCACACTCTTTGAAGTCAACGTTTTACTTCCTATGCATACACAAGTAATCCAGTTACCATAATTATATATATATATATATATATATAACTAGTTTTACATATCAAATAAACTCACATCTATACACTATACAGACCTTTTGAGCTAATGCTAATTAACTAGAGTTGCGTAAATAATGTAAAGGTAATTAAAGAGTTACAGGGCATAAAAGGCTATAGCAACAACAGGTCAATTTAGTTACACTAGTATACATCTAACAGGATGTAGAAGGACAAAGACATATAAAAACATATATTAGCAATTTAGCATTTCTTTCTAATCAGTTCTAACAATGGAATTGTCTAGATATCCAACAAACCTTTGAACATTTCTTTGAAGTGCACCCACCAGTGAATTGCTCAAGGGCTCTAATCTTAGCTAATCCATCATGTGTCAGACCTGTCCTAAAGCCTAAGTCAGAGGGCACTAGGATACTGGTAGCTGTCACTGGAGACTGCTTTGTACTAGCTTCTCATAAGTTTTCACATTGAATGATAGCTTCTGTGAGTACTGCTCAGTCTAATTCATGTTTCAGAGTGGGTGGTAGATTCCCTTGTCAGAGAAAATATTGTCAGTCTCCATCACTGGCAATTTTTAAATCAAAGGTTGGATTTTTTTTTTTAATACATGCTCTAGTTCAAAAGAAATTATATTTGGAGAGTTCTATGGCCTGAGTTATAGGGGAGGTTAGACAAGATGATCATATTGGTCCTTTCAGGCCTTGGAATCTATGAATCTTCTTTAGTCGGTGTTCTCTATTCATTTATCATCCAGGAAAAGCTGGGACAGAGTCAGAGGCCCTGGCAGTTCTCATTGTTTCCATGGTTTCCTGTCTGAAGTCTTGGAAGGAAGGGGTTATGCTTGTAATCTTGGGCTCAGCTTTTTTTTTTTTTTGGGTAGTCCATAAGGCCATCCTGGATGTTGGTGGGCTTCTCTTTGGGGAAAGAAATGACATGAGGTGTGTCCAAGTCTTAAGTAGATGCAGTTTGTGTTTATTAAGCAATTTATTGTTTGGAAATTTCTGTTTAACATGACTGCTGTTCGTATGCTGCAAAGTGAGTGTGGGAAACCCATGTCTCCACCAAATTCAATACCAGAAAATAGGGCTAGCACAGACTCACTACCGATGCTGCTTCTATGAAAAAGTAGTAAGATCTCTCTCCGCCTCTCTACACGAAATTCCTCTGCATCTGAGTGTCAAGATTGGATTCTTTCTTTCTCATTTATCTTCATCATCAATAAAGACTGCAGACCAAAATAGGCTCGCTGTTTTCAAGTTGTACCCTCATTGCCACCTATGATTTGCCAATGGATTTGCAGTGCTGTAACTGATTGGAACTTAGTAACCAGTTCTGTTGATGAAGCACAGAATCCAGATCACTCTCTTCACTGAGGTGGCTCAGCAGTGCTAGCAGGAGGAAAAAGCAGTTTTTAAAATAAAGTTGTTTGTCTGCGCAGTCAGCAGATGTGTTCTTGAATACACAGACAAAAGATATGCTGAGTAACACCTTGCCATTTTACAGCTGATAGATATCATCCACATGTGGCTGATGTGGTATTAAGGCCTGGTTGTGATTTCTCTGCACCAGGGCCTGAATTTCACTTCAGTGCAGATGGCTCACAGAAGACCCTCCATGACACTTTTGGCCTTAACACACAGTTCTGTGATGAAAAGTAACATCCATAAACCCTGCACAAAACAGAAGTTCTCCACATTGGCCTCAGCTAGGCCAGTGTGGAAAGTGGTAGGGGAGGGGCTATGGCATCAATGATTATTTAGCTGCGGTGATTTACACATTTCGCAAATGAAGTAGGAGAGTTTTGTGCACTATTCTAACCCACAAGTCTGGAGCAGCAGCAATGGGGAGGCAGTGCTGTAGTCCTACTTTCTGGCACTGAATTTG
Organism: Gopherus flavomarginatus; assembly: GCF_025201925.1. Lineage (NCBI taxonomy): Eukaryota > Metazoa > Chordata > Testudines > Testudinidae > Gopherus > Gopherus flavomarginatus. The sequence continues at coordinate 149,693,307 of NC_066618.1, read as the reverse complement.
GGGGAGATGCGGGTTTCCTCCATTTACTTTGCAGTACCTGAACAAGAATGACATTTGCAATTATACCAGCTCCTGTAGGTTATTCAAGCTTTATGTGAGCCTTCAGCATGTAGGCAATTCTTCCAATTGAATCACTGTTTTCTGAACCCTGGGGAATTCTTTGTTTCCTCTCTTTAATCCAGACATCTTTTTTCTTGTCCTTTCACTGTGACAATTGCCCATGTCTGGATGGTAGTATTAGGATTCCTCCCATGATATTGGTAGGAATGATCAATACACATTAAAGAACCACCATCTCTGGCATCTTTATACCTCTTTAAAATTCCTAAGTTTATCTCAGGGCAGACTTAACTTGGGTAATTAAGATTCTTGTACCTTCAATGATCACATCAACATATAAGGCCCTTTTGTACAAACAAAGGTCTAATACTGTGATTGAATTTTATAAGGCATTTTATAATTTTATTACCATAAATTATAGCTCTGCAAGCTAAAATATAGACAATCAAATCTCATGCCTCAGGGTAGACACTGAGCACTGGCATGGGACAAGGTAGACCAGGGGTGGGCAAACTACAGCCCGGGGGCTTCATCCGGCCCTTCAGATGTTTTAATCTAGCCCTTGAGCTCCAGCCAGGGAGCGGGGTCCAAGGCTTGCCCCACTCTGCATGTGCCATGGCTCCGCACGGTTCCCGGAAACAGAGGCATGTCCCCCCTCCAGCTCCTTCCCCTGCCCCAAGCGCTGCCCCCGCAGTTCCCATTGGCTGAGAACTGAGGCCAATGGGGGCTGAAGGGATGGTGCCTGCAGATGGGGCAGTGATCAGAACCACCTGGTTGTGCCTCTGCATAGGAGCCAGAGGGGAGACATGCCACTGCTTCCAGGAGCTGCCTGAGGTAAGTGCCGCTCAGAGCCTGCACCCCTGACCCCCTCTCCATGCCCCAGCCCCCTGCCCTGATCCCCCTCCCGACCTCCAACCCTCTCGGTCCCAGCCCGGAGCATCGTCTTGCACCCTAACCCCTCATATCCAGCACCACCCCAGAGCCCACACCCCCAGTTGGAGCCCTCACCTCCCCTGCACCCCAAACTCCTGCCCCAGCCTGGAGCTCCCTCCTGCACCCTGAACTCCCCATTTCTGGCCCTACCTCAGAGCCCACACCCTCAGCCAGAGCCTTCATCCACTCCCACACCCCAACCCCCAATTTTGTGAGCAGTCATGGCCTGCCACACAATTTCCATACCCAGATGTGGCCCTTGGGCCAAAAAGTTTTCTCACCCCTGAGATAGACATTCTAATTCCCCTTCTCATCCACCCACTCATATCCAACATTGGTACAATTTGCTAGGTACATTATTGGGAGCTGGATTGGGAGGAGTAGCTTTTCTCTGAAGTGCTATTCAAGGCAATTTATCAGGCTTGGCAGTCTGATTTTCTGATGCCTTGTACCTTGTATAGTCATTTATATTCATACACAGTTAAGGTAAAGTAGGTGTAAAACACTAACAAATCAGAATAGCAGCATTTTGCATTTACTTTTCACATGTATAAATGACTGAACAAAGTAGGAGGCAGAACAGAATAAGGTCTTTGATACTCAGATGTAGTATTGGAAATCTGACATGCCAGCTTCATTTTAAATCCACTGAATATATATTTAGTCAAAAATGTTTTGATAATTTTGCCTTCACGAAGATACTTTCCTTGTAAGGTATCAGACAGACTGGTTAACTGATAATAACACGTCTGAAAAATAAAAGCTTTGATTCTTCTAAATCCAGTTGAGAAAATTAAGATATTAAAACTAAGCCCTTAAATGATTCACAGTTCTTCTCCTTTCTGCCTCCACATACTGTATTTCTCCTACTAAGTTAATGTAATATTGTATCTAACATTCCTCACAATTTATTAATAGCCTAGTTCTGTATTCCTCATTTACATTGAATAGTCCTTACACAAATAGTCTAACTAAGTTAAAAGTGCTACTGAACTAAAATATGTCTGTTTTTTGTTTTGTTTTTTTTAAAAAAGAGGGAAACAATTAAAGATATCTCCATACTATATTTTCTGACCTTTCTTGGGTGTGTTGATATGACAAATGATTATAACTAAAGCCCTCTAGCCTTTGTTATAATATATAATCAAATACCAATATAGGTCACACTGGAATACTGCCAATCAATTGTCTCTTCTTTCCTAATCTATTTTCATAATAAAGTTAATATGTAAACCCACAATGTTAAAGCAATTTAAACAAATGCATTCATATTGCTAATTTCATATAGGCTGTCACATAATATATTCCATTGGGTTGTTTTTAATAAAATATCTGTCTTTATTAAATGTGCATTAAAATCAATGAGTGTAAAAATAATGTTCACTGGGCAATTAGGCTGATTTAAGTGTGCCTGACAAGGCTCTGGAAGAAAAAAAATCAGCAACTCAGTGTGGTATTGCATACACAGATCATAACAGATTTAAATAGACACTAAAACACATTTAGGAAAGAACTACACACACTTCAAGTAACAATTACATAGTAGTAGTTGCAGGGTGTGCTGCTCATATATTATACTGATAATAGCACACATTCATAGAAAGTGGGTGTTAATTAAATGGTAAAAGAGGTTACTTTATTTTAAGTGGCAGTTCCACATTAAAAATCCTTGAGACTTAGGCTATGGCACCATCAAATATCCTGGTTCAACACCTGATTTTTTTAAATGAAGTTATTACATCCCTAACGACAATTATCTACTCCATAATGAAACAGGAATTTGTAAAATATTACAAAACAGTTATAAACGGAGTTACTGCCACTGCTGTATTGCTAATTATGTCCATGTTTTCATGAACCAGAGCACTGCTAGAATTCCAGTCAAGTTACACTATTAGTTTTGAACATCTACATATAATGCAGAATTAAGCGCTTTGTAGACAGTATTTAGAACCACTTCTAGCTTCTGGAAAGTTTTGGAACGTATGTGTTTTTATGAATGTATGTTCTGACAGGATAGGTATAGTATTGGGATGGACTGAACTAAGGAGAGGTAATATTAGTATTGGATTGACTATACTAATACTTACTTTAAGCCTCTAAGCATGCCTAGTGTGAAATAAATGTTTCCAGAATCTTGACCACAGTCAGACGGACCTGTTGCAGTTAATAAAGTATTGTGCCACCTCTCTTGACCAATCTGCATCAGGAATGCTTACTAAACATTTCATATTCTGCTTGTACAAAAAGATAGATTTTCAGATTTTACGTTAAATTCTACCCTCGGGCTGCACAGGTGCAAAGAAGGGCTGAGTATGGTCCTGTATTTAATGCTATGGAATGGCATATCTACACACAGTACATATTTTATATGATTAAGGTAGGTCACTCTTCATGACCACCTGACAAATTTATAGATTTTCACAATTATAGGATAAATCTGTTTGGGGGGAGCATGAACAGCTCATTATTTGCTCAAATTAATAACAATGTGCTCAATATTGTGCCAGTTTCTGACACAGGACCCACCATGCAAACACGTACATACATGAGTAACTTTACTCACACGACTGGCGCCACTGACATCAACATTTAAAGACTTGAACCTAAGTTTCATAATCAATGTGTGCTGGCAAAAGGAGATTTGAGGGCAAGTTCTTCTTCCTGCTTGAAAATCTCAGTTTAAAAAATAAATGCAATTATTCATTTTTAGTATCAGTTCTATCCTGCATTATGGCAAATGCTCCAGGATTAAAGTCATTTTTTTAATAGAGTGATTTGGGTGGTTTAAGGTATTTTCCATCTCCTGTAAAGTAGTGAAACACTGAGGGTAAAAGTTTCATTAAAGACTTACATGCTGCAAAGAACCTTCCCCAAGACCTCTAAACTGGAATAAATATTACCCATGAATTTAACCTCCATGCTGAGAGTTTGTACAAAGCCTTCTTCAGCACCCTCAAGAGTGAAATCCACTACAGTCCATGCACACAGAAATCTAAATCCACAGCAACCCATAATCAAATGCTACAGTGCAAAATTACAGCACAGCCCCACATTACCCCTTCCATTAGAGCCACTAGGTCAGCATAATCACCATTCTCAGTCACTTCCTCCACCCAACTGACGACCACCCCACATGACAGTCAACACAGTTTATAAAGGGCTAGTGTCTATAGTATGCATGAGAGCAGAAGCTCCCCTTCTCCCCACATGGCTGCCTTTCCCAATTATCCCTATGAAGCAGCTTAATCTGTGTGGAGAGCTTTTTGTAGGTCCTTTGCAGTTGGGTGTTTTTTACCCACAGAGATTTGTGTTTAAAATCACACATGAACATTTCTGTGAGCAAAACTGTAAATTCCTGTGTTAAAGTGAAATTATTACATACAGGCTTTGACTTTCACTATTTCATCTAAACAGCATGCAGTGTTGTTGATTTGTAGTCAGTTTAACATCGACATTTGATTCAAACATACCATACGTGATCTTGATCACATAGATTTATTGGGAGGGGGAAGCAATTACTTGTTTAATGAACCAGCAGCTAAGGTGACCAGACAGCAAATGTGAAAAATTGGGATGGGATGGAGGGTAATAGGAGCCTATATAAGAAAAAGACGCAAAAATCGGGACTGTCCCTATAAAATTGGGACATCTGGTCACCCTACCAGCAGCAGAGGACTTTGTGTAAATCCAGATTTAATCAGCACTATACTAAAATTTGTAGGTTAAATTACCTAAAGGCGCTCCTGCTTTAAAGGAAACATTCTTAGGATGCACTTTGCAGATTCAAAATGGATATACCTTAAATTCAATTTTCCAATAGATAAGCATGATAGAATGTTTTTCTCACTACATTCATTGATTCATTATGGAACCCAACACATTACTTAAATTGTATTCATTAAAGAGTCTGCATATAAAATATTTAAAGTGAGAAAAGAGAGCTCTTAGTGAAAGCTAAATAGCTCTAGGGGAAATAAACTATTGCTTGAATCTAGCCAGTCTATCAGTCTCAAAGAAAAAAAAATCAACACCATAGAACAATTTAGTACATCTAACGAACAAAACTGTATACAGGGATAAAAAGACCCCACTGCTAATCTGACATAGATTATAATTTATTTATCTGATTCTATTGATTTGCTTTGAAGAAATGAACAAAAATAAATACACAGATCTCTAATTCTTTATGAAGTCCCAGGGAGATGTAAAAGAGCTCTCTTATCTGAGAGCACCAAAAGCCTACCATTACATTCAAAAAGGGAAAACCAAGAAGTAATCTTACAAAACCCACCTTCAATTATTTCCTTTCAAGGCTTTGTTTCTGTGTATTTTTCACCTGAATTAAAACCATTCTTCTTCTTTTATCACAGTTAAAGCACACTATGTAAATTGTATGGAATGAAGAACATATCAACTAAAGGTGTTCAAAATTAAGCTAATAAAACTATCCAACAAGGGACAAATAATGTCTATATACAGCCTGAACAGCAAGGCAGATTGGTTAGGTGTGGAGATGGTGAAATCCTGGATCCACTGAAGTCGATGTCAAATCTCTCAACTTCAGTGGGGCCAGGATTTTCCAGATAAAATCCTGAAGTTCACTCAGCAACTCCTCCATGCAGTCTCTAGCTGAACTGCATACCAGACAGACTGTTTTTTTGTTACTTAATTGGCCTCTCAGAGTTGGTAAGACAACTCCCACCTTTTCATGCTCTGTGTGTGTGTGTATAATATATATATATATCCTCAATATATGTTCCATTCTATGCATCTGAAGAAGTGGGCTGTAGCCCACGAAAGCTCATGCTCAAATAAATTTGTTAGTCTCTAAGGTGCCACAAGTTACTCCTGTTCTTTTTGCGGACACAGACTAACACGGCTGCTACTCTGAAGACTGTGCATACTCATTAAAAGCATGCTCCAGAATCCTATACAGCCTCCCGGAAAAGTAAAAAACAAACACGGGGACTTCTTCATTCTGAATTCTTTTAATTAAACTTTAATTAGACCCCTCCAGACAGTTATATTCTATTAATTAGTTGTGGAATTTTCCATTTTTAAAAACAGATTGCCTACCTACTGGTACTTGGAAAGTGCTCATGGTTACAGGGTATTTTTTACTTGTCACTAAACAAAATAAGCCTCTAGTAGTGTAAACAAAGTCCCATGAAAGATTTAGAATCTTGGTTCAAATGCATCTGTCTCAATACCCTTGTGGAATACATTTGCTTTGAATTAGTGGAAATAAAACCACCCGCAATGGACAGAATTACTATTATAATAATATATTTTACCTGATTATATCAACCAAATGTGGCTTGGGGTTTGCTTTCTAAATTCCCACTGACTTCAATAAGACTACTCATGAGCTTAAAGCTAAGCTTATATTTATGTGCCTTTCTGAATAAGGATGGACTTAAGCATATGCAAACTAGGATGCTTTACTTCTTAAAGTGCTTTGCTGAATTAGGGCCTGAAATCAAAGTTCATCCCAAACAATATAAAATATTCAATTTTGGAATTAGAATCATAGACTCTAAGGTCAGAAGGGACCATCATGAATATCTAGTCTGACCTCCTGCACGCTGCAGATCACAGAACCTCACACATGCACTCCTGTAATAGACTCCTAACCTGAGTTACTGAAGTCCTCAAATTATGGTTAAAAGACTTCAAGTTACAGAGAATCTACCATTTACATTTAGTTTAAACCAGCAAGTGATCTGTACCCCATGATGCAGAGGAAGGCAAAAAAAACCCCAGGGTCTTTGACAGTCTGACCCGTGGGAAAATTCTTTTCCAATTTCAAATATGGCGATCAGTTAGACCCTGAGCATGAGTGGAGCTGATAAAATTAGGAACTATGAGGATTCTAGACTTAGACAGGGAACCTGGTTCTGATTTTACTACAGTGATGAGAGTCAGAAGTAACACCACTGAGTGTAAAACCAGTGAGAATTAAAATGAAAGCAAGGTACTAAGACTGTAAAGCAAACTGAGGAAACAATTAGGAAGACAGAAACTGGAAATACAGGGTCTATGTTTTCTCCTGATTTAGATGCAGGAAATTAAATGTTAAATCTTTCCTGGGATTCAGACTCTGGTATTGCTGGAATTTAATATGAACTGCTAGGCACACAACCTACTCTATAGCCAAGTAAATAATTGTGATTTAGAAACCTAGACCTAAAACTAGGTATTTTCATTGCTTCAGTTTTTGGGTGCCCCTTTTCAAACACCTGAAGAGGCACGATTTTTAGAGGGCAGGTGCTTCACACATTCCAAAAATCAGATTAACTCAAGTTGGGTTCAAAAAGAGGAGCCACCCAAAATCAATACTCATTTGCCCTGAACTCTTTTACCAACCATTGGCACTGAGATTTAAGGTGAGGAATATCTTGTGGACATTTGCTTGCATAAACAAAAGATAAGCATGTGCTCTCAGAAAATCCTAAACCTAAGAGAAACTGATTTCAGATTGGTGACAGTTGGTTATGTCAATACAGTATCTCAGACAAATCCCTGCTCTGTCTCATTAAAACAGCTCAGAAACAGTGTCAGAGGAGAAAGGAATCATAGGTTGTTACCTATGGTATCGTGAATGAAACCCTCTGTGAATGTTGCATGAAAATAAACTACAGCTGCTTTTTTCAGTCAAAAGCAATAAAATATTACTGTAAAGAGATTACTTAGATATTCTGTGGGAATTTTAGACCAATTTTTTTAAAGAAAAAACAGTAACTTCCTGTGGCTTCGTCTCAGGATGAATCAGATACAATGTCTCAAGACTACAGTGCTTCTGGGTAACAGGGAACATGACAATTCAGGGCAACTGCATCTGTATTTTCCCTCTTTGGTCCAGCAAAGGCATCCACTCTTAGCCCTGGTCTACACTATGAGTTTAGGTCAAATTTAGCAGCATTAGTGCGATTTAACCCTGCACCCATCCACATGATGAAGCCATTTTTGTAGACTTAAAGGGTTCTTAAAATCGATTTCGGTACTCCTCCTCGACGACGGGATTAGTGCTGAAATTGACCCTTCTAGGTGGAATTTGGGATAGTGTGGACACAATTGAACAGTATTGGCCTCCGGGAGCTAGCCCAGAGTGCTCCATTGTGACCGCTTTCGACAGCACTCTCAACTCAGATGCATTGGCCCGGTAGACAGGAAAAGCCCTGCAAACTTTTGAATTTCATTTCCTGTTTGGCCACCATGGTGCGCTGATCAGCACAGGTGACCATGCAGAGGTCATCAGCACAGATGACCATGGGGTGCCAGAATCACAAAAGAGCTCCAGCATGGACCGAACGGGAGATACTGGATCTGATCGCTGTATGGGGAGACGAATCTGTGCTATCAGAACTCTGTTCTAAAAGACGAAATGATTAAGCACAGCCAGACACCAGGGCAGTTAGAAGAGCGCAGCAGGGCATGCTGCACATCAGAGAAGCTTTGAAAACCAGTTTCATGACTGGCCAGGCTACAGTGTGAAAGTTCTGTTTGTTTCTCCTTGATGAAAACCCGCCCCCTTGGTTCACTCTACTTCCCTGTAAGCCAACCGCCCTCCCCTCCCCGCTTTGATCTCCGCTTGCAGAGGCAATAAAGTCATTGCTTCAAATTCATGTACTCTTTATTCATTCAAGTACAATATGGCCCTGATCCCCTACTGGGGCCCAAAGGTCTAATACACAATCCTAATAATAATTTCAAGACTTACATCTTTTTTACTCTTCCCTCCTTTTCTGTACCAATGCCTTGGTAAACAAAAACATTTAACTACATGCATCTGAAGAAGTGGGTTTTTTAACCACCAAAGCTTATGGCCAAATAAATCTGTTAGTCTTTAAGGTGCCACCGGACTCATCATTGTTTTTGTGGATACAGACTAACATAGCTACCCTTCTGATACTTAAAAACGTTTAAATAACTCTTTCAAAAACTTTTAATCACAACTTTTTTTTTTCAAAAAATGAAAAGTCAGTCTGTTTTGAATCCTGCAAGATGGAAACAACTTCAGGGTTTTTTTTTTAAATTCACCTTTTTTTGGTCTTGTTTTAACCAACTCTAAATTAATGGCTTTATGGCTTGCCTCTTAATTTATTCATCACACTATGACCATACACCATTATTTGAAATAAGTTATATGATATAACCTGCTCTATTTAACTCTAGGACATTTTGATAAATATAAAACTTTGTTGAGAAATTATGTGATAGAAGATACACAGATCACAAAAGTAACAGACATAACTGCTTGCTATTTTAAAAAAGAAAGCAATTTATTTTAAAGCAAAAATGTTAAAGCAGAAATTACAAGAACACGTAAGTAAGGTTAACCAGATGAATCATGACTGTAAATGTTTTATCTACCAGGCAAATTACTAACAACTTCAACAGAACTTTATTTTTACAGTGGAAACCTCTGTACCAAGCTGCTGCTGTACCCTCTGTAACTCTCACCCAGCCTCCTCAACTCCTCCCCCTCCTTCCAGTTTCCTGTCCTTTCAGACTCCCAACAGCCAGTGCTCCCAGTTCTAATAACTACAAGCAACATCTAAACACCACATTCCCTCCTCTCTTAAGAAACTCTCTCAATTAAAATAAACGTTGTTCTAACCAGAGGAACAAATAGGAAACAAGACACTATACTACTGGCAGAAATATTACACTGGAAACACTGTAGATACTACATGACATAGTCTTTAGTTCAGACAGGTGGTCATCTGGGTCTGACAGGCTGTCTCTCAAGCCCCGGTTCCAGTGCAATGTCTTGTTGTGTTGGTTTTATGGTGAAGTCATCCAATGCAGACTGGAGGCTTGGCTACACTCGAAACTTCAAAGCGCTGCTGCGGGAGCACTGCCGCGGCAGCGCTTTGAAGTGTGAGTGTGGTCGCGGCGCCAGTGCTGGGAGAGATTAGCTTGCATGGGGATTAGCTTGCAGCGCTGGGAGCCATGCTCCCAGCGCTGGGGCACTGTTTACACTGGCGCTTTAAAGTGCTGTATCTTGCAGCGCTCAGGGGTGTGTTTTTTTCACACCCCTGAGCGAGAAAGTTGCAGTGCTGTAAAGCGCCAGTGTAGCCACGGCCTGGGTGATGGCATAATCTCCTCTTGGTGCATAGGCAGGTGCAAGATAAGAAGCATTCCATAACTGCCCGTCAGAAAGTTGATAGGTGTAAGGTCCCATCTTCTCTATGACTTTAAGAGGAGCTGTGAATTTATGGTCCCCTTTGTATAAAATTCCAGGTTTTTGTATTCTAACGAAGGAACCATACTCAAACTTTGGTTCCTTAGCGCCCTGCCGCTTGTATGTGAAAGCCTTATACTTTGCTTGGTTCTGTTAAACTGTTTTTCTCACATCATCCTCGTTTGGGGCATCAGGTCATGCCTTTAACAATCCAGCAATGTTCAGTTTAGTATTCATCTGTTTCCCATGGAATAATTCTGAGGGTGCCTTTGTGTTGTGGCATGTCGTGTAGCCTGGTATGCTTGCAAGAAATCAGTAGTGAAGGGTATCCACAATCGCTCTTCAAGTTTAGCTGTTTGCAAACTCTCTTTCAAACTTCTGTTAAAGCGTTCGATTTCCCCATTGGCTTGAGGGTAATATAGGGATGACCTTCTGTGTAAAATGTTCCTCTCTGCTAGAAAAGTTTCAAACTCCAGGGAAGTAAATTGACTACCATTATCAGAAACCAGTTCTTTGGGGTTACCTTCCCTGCTAAAAACTGAAGAGAGGAACTTAATTACTGTAGCAGAAGAGATTTGCAATGTAAATGCTACCTCGAGTCATTTACTGAAATAGTCTATTAAAGCGATGGCATAATGACAGTCAATTGGAGCAGCATCAAAGGGTCCTACAACGTCAATTGCCACTTTTCCCCATGCAGATTCAGGAAGAGGAACAGGCTGTAATGGAGGGGTACATGTCACTGCTGTCTTATCATGCATTTGGCAAGTGACACAGGGTTTTATGAATGCTTCAGTTTGAGAGTCCATCCCTGGCCACAAATACAAATCGGATAGTCGTTGGTTGGTTCTGACAATTCCTTGATGAGTATCGTGTGCCGGGTGTATGAGTTCTGACTGTAATTCTTCTGGAACAAGTAGCCGGTGTGTACCTCATAGCACACAGCCATTGAGCAAAGAAAGTTCATCTCAAACGCTAAAATAAGGCAGCAAAACTGTCAAGGTTTTTAGGGTTACTGAGCCATTTCTTTGTCAGAAATTCCCATAGTTTTTGTTGAATTGGACATGCTGAACAAGCAGCTTGAAATTGTTCTCTTGTAAATGCAGTAAGAGTGCTTGTAATCGCAACTACTATATCCTCATCCTCCGGTGGACCATCTGGTGAAGGCAAAGGCAGGCAAGAAAGGCAATCAGCTACCACATTTTTGTTTCCAGGCTTATATTCCAGGTAATAATTGAAAGAGAGTAGTCTTGCAGACCATCCAGCAATACGATATCCTGCTCTTCCCAGTCCTTTCGTGGTGAGCAATGTCGTCAAAGGGCTACGGTCTGTGCACAACTTGAACGTGCAGCCCCACAGGTAAGTTCTCCATTTTTCAGTAGCCCAGACACAAGCAAGTGCTTCTTTTTCAACTGTAGAATATTTTCTCTTAGCATTACCCAGTGTCCTTGAAGCAACTGCAACAATCCTCCCTGTGTTGTCCTCATGAAGTTGTCTGAGGACAGTCCCAAGTCCATAATCAGAAACATCAGTAGTTACAATTTGTGGGCAATGCAGGACAGAATAGTGCAATCTATGTCTATGTACGATCAAGACTTTCACCATTTCGAAACTAGCTTGTGCATCTGTTGTCCACACTAAGGTTGAACTTCTCTGTAGTAATTCTTGTAATGGTTCAATGACAGAAGCATAATTGGGAATGAATTTTGCATTCCAGGAGATAAGACCCAAGAAGGAACGTAAGGTTTGGAAATCTCTTGGGAGGAGAAGCATTTGAAATTGCCAGGATATCAGGGCCAGCTCTAGGTTTTTTGCCGCCTCAAGCAAAAAAATTTTTGGCTGCCCCCAACCCCAGCCCTAGGCTCTCACCCCCCCACACACACCAGTGCCCTCCCCCACCTGCACCCCCAGCTGCCCCAGCCTTGGGCTCCCCTCCACCAGTACCGATTTCACCCGCTCCCCCTTCACTTCCAGCTCTTCTGGCACTGGCAAGGTCGGGATAAGCAGCAGGGCTCCCAGGCCACACACCTTAGCCCAGGGTCCCTCCTGTCAGGGCTCCCGCCTCCAGGACCGACCGGGACCCAGGAGGGCAGAGCTGGGGGACCGCCCCGGCAGGGGGCTGAGGAGCCATGGCAGGGTAGCCCCAGAGGGAGCGGAGCCCCGGAGAGCAGGACGTGGGCCCCTCATGGCAGTGCCCCGCCCTCTATGGCCCTGCTGCTGCTTCTGGACGCCCTGCCACAGTCTCTGGGCGGCTTGGGCCGCTTCACACAGCCCCAGCTGTGGTACTGGGGAGCGGCCGCCCTGTGGCACCTGCAGGCGTCTCCGTGCGCCCTGTGGGGCAGCCTCCAGCCCGACTGTCCCCCTCTCAGAGCCTGCCTGGCCCAGCCACAAGGTGCACGCGCTGCTCCCTCACGATGTGAACTGCAGTGGCCAGGGCACCCCCCACGCTGCTGCTGCCAGGGCCGGATCTAGGCTTTTGCCGTCCGAAGCAACAAAAAAAAAAATGGCCAAAATTCCGCCCCTGAAAATGTGCCACCCCAAGCATGTGCTTGGTTTGCTAGTGCCCAGAGGCGGCGCTGCAGGATATGATCTGAATCTGGTTTTAGTCCAGCCTGTGAAATTGTATGCCCCAGAAAGGAGAGTTCAGTTTGTCTAAATTTGCATTTGGACCTATTGAGCTTGAGGCCTGCTTTGCTGATTCAGTTTAGTACAGACTGCAGGTTATTGTCATGCTCCTCAGTAGTATTTCCAAACACGATAATATCATCCAAATAGCACTGAACTCATGTTGATTCTTCAGAATCAATGACATAATTTTCGGAAGGCACTTGGGGCTGATGCGACAACCTATGGAACACGTTTAAAACAAAATAGTCCCTCCTGTGTAATAAATGCTGTGAGGTCTCTGTTGTCTTCATGCAACATAACCTGGTGGCACGTGATCTGCAAATCAAGAGTAGAAAACTTCTTTGCTCCACAGAGTTCTGCAAATACTTCTTCTATGTGAGGACGAGGATGGCTGTCAGTCACAATAGCTTTATTTGGCTCCCTTAAGTCCACATAAAGGCGAATGCCTCCACCCTTCTTCTGCGTCACCACTGTAGCTGAAACCGATTCCGAGGAATTAATCTCATCAATAATGTCATTTTAAACAAGTTTTCTAAGTTCCTCTGAAACAGTTTCCCTGACTGAAAATGGTAAGCGCTGTAATTTCTGACGTAAGGTATCACATTATTCCTCATTTTAACTTTATGCAGAAACCCACATGCACAGCTGAGTTTCTTCTTGATGGAAAAGGCCTAAAATCAACAGGCCCAGGCCTGTATCTTCCTCTCTTTCTCTGGCTTTAGCTCAAAAGGGGGCCTAGAGATTTGAATAACAAGCGAAACTTGGGAATCAAGGACAGGACATGTATCTAATCTCACATTTAACCATGTCAGCTATCTACTAATTAGTCCGCTTGGCACAAAAGTATATGCAGCTGTTTTCTCATGTATCCTCAAAGATATGTAATACCAAAGGTCAAGGTATGTACCTTATACTCCCTTCAAAATGATAAATGTATCCGCAACAGATGTATCCTGTATCCCCTTCCCCAAAATAATCATGTATTCTGTGTGACCTGTTATCTATAGGTCAGTATAATGACGTATACTAAAGTTGTTTGTTACTGATTATAAAAGGGGCTCATGTAGCCCATGTAAGGTGTGCTCTTCTCTGGCATTAGTCGAGAAGAAACACCCGCTCAGCTGAACGAAAATAAAGGTGTGGTACCCGTCTTCTTGTTCTCCGTGCCTCCTTGGTGTAATTAGGTAAGCTCCAGGGGGAAACGGGCCCTATTTGGCCAACATTCTCAACCTGGTGTTAGGGTCCCAGCTGAAACTAGTGTGTGTACCGCAAGAGTGCTCTGCTGAGGAAGATCAATTTGTCCATTAACTACCCTGAGATTTAAAGCAGCCAATACATCTCTGCCAAGGATAGGAGTGCCTTTGTGGACAATGTAGAACTCTGCAGTTACACAGCAATCACCAAAAATAACTATTGCTGGCAAGCAGCCATGTATTGGAATATGGGTTTTCAAATAGCACACCACCTGAAGTTTGGGTTCAGTAAGAGCACATCTTTAAAGTAATGCAAAGAGATGGAATCATGTAGTATAGATACTGCTGAGCCAGTGTCCAACATTGGCTGAATAGAGTGTGATTTACATGAGGGTAGGGCAGAAATGTTTACAGTGTACTTTATCTGTTTGGGAATATGTGCAGTAGTGATTTTGTCCACACTCAGCACAGTAACTTCTGGCATTGTAACTGCATGCACCTGTTGATTGAACTGGCTATTGCGACATACTTTAGCAAAATGCCCAATCTTTTTGCAATGATTGCACTGAGCTACTTTAGCTGGACATCCTGTGTAGCTTGCAAGACATGGTGGGGATCCACGGCGAAAGCATGCTTTTACTGTATTTTGCATTTGCTGATTCAGTCACTTTTCATTAGTTTTTCTCCTGCAACTGTTTGTCTGCAGCGATAGTGAACTTTTCTGCAAAGGAGTCACAGCCTGGACTGTGCTTTCTGTATCTCTGCTCATTATTTTGGTTTCACCTGTAGCTGACTCAATCTGAGTAGCAATGATTAATGCTTTTTCTAGTGTAAGTTGTGGTTCTAGAAGTAATCGTTCTCTTACACGAAGCATAGTTGTTTTCTCAGTGAGCTGGTCTCTAATCATCTCATCTGCCATATTCCCAAAGTTACAAGTTACAACCAGACTCCTCAGGGAAGCAATATACTGCATTATAGTCTTCCCTGGCTTCTGCTCATGCTGGCGAAATGTGTAGTGATTAGCTACTACATTCACTTTTGGCTCAGAAAAGTTTTTTAATGCAGTGAGTGCAGTCTCATACATATCATCTGTAAGGGGAAAAGTGTAAAATATATGCTGCCCTTATACTCCAAGGCAGTGGATTAGCAGAGCACTCTTTCTTACTTCAAAAATCTCTGTAGCACTGATTGCAAGCAGATAAGTCTCAAAGATATGGATCCAGAAAGAGTGCAGGTGGGTTCAGAGGCAGAAGATCCATCCTCGTCGCCAAAATGTTGTATCAACCAGGCAAGATACTAACAACTTCAACAGGACTTTATTTTTACAGTGGAAACCTCTGCACTAAGCTGCTGCTGCACCCTCTGTGACTCTCACCCAGCCTCCTCAACTCCTCCCTCCTCCTTCCTGTTTCTTGTCCTTACCGACTCCTAACAGCAAGTGCTCCTAGTTCTAATAATTACAAGCACATCTAAACACCACAGTAAGATAGGTTATTATATTCCAAAACTTTTTCTAATGTAGCTGTGAAGGAACAAAAATCTCCATAAGAGATCATTCCATGAAAAGAGAGAGACATGATAATACATATATCCAAAAATATTAACGTATTCTAATTTGAAGGTAACCAACACCATACAGTGCAATCTCATACAGCCACTGAATAAGGTATGGCCCAGTTAACACTTGGAGGGAAGACCTTGGAAAATCCTTTTGAAAATTAGCTATGCTATTCCAGGGCCTGATTCAAATCCTATCCCTAGTCAATGGAAGCACACTCACTGACTTCAGTGGAAGTTTGATCGGGCCCCCGGGTGGGGGTGGGGGGCTGGAGAAAGAGAGAAAGAAAGAGAAAAGGGGGTATTGATGATAAAAAAGGTGGAATATATTCCTCTGAGTTAGTACTGAATGAATGCCAGAGCACTGTGCTAGTGGGTCATGTGACTCTCTAGATAACACATTTCAAATAAGACATAAAACTAAGTTACCAATCACTTCTAGTAATTAAGGCTGGTATTTACGAAAGATGCCTATTTCCCACTAAAATCTCAGCCTAAATATCCCATAATACTTTTCAGAATATGGGCACTGAAGCAAGGATGCTGGCCAAATTATAGCCAAGGTAATTACATTCTGCCCACCACATTTTTTTTCACAGTCTCAGTGGCATAGGGTACAGTATTGTTGTATGATAGTCTTGTTCATTTCCTCTTCTAAACACACACTGCATATGTCATAATACCACATGCACAGCATAAGATACATATGCAAATACATTCATTTTACATATAAATGTAAAGCAGAGCATGTACATACAGTAAGAAAATAAGCACATAAAATAGGAATGTGGCATAGGCTCACTCGTTTCTAAACATAACCTAGAAAGTAAGGGTGGTGAGTATTAGCATTATTCGTCAAAGTAAGTGTTCAATAAAACTCCTGTTAAATTTGAGGGCATGTGGATCTCCCCCACACACCCCACCCCCAGAGAAATGAAACCTGGAATGATGGCATATTTTGGGACTTGCATGGTTTATAAATTCCCCATTTCTCTCAAACTTGGAGTTATGTATTCAATTTGGGAAATGATCCTGGTCTATAATTGCCAGAGATAAATGTCCTTTGATCCATGAAGGATTTTTAACAACCAATATGCTGGATTTGAAAAACAGATTGGCATTAGATATAATACCAGTTATTAAGTTTAGTTGACTATTGTGCTGAGTAATGTGAACTGTTTGCTAAATTACATGTGATAAACTGAAAACATTTCTAATATATCTTTGGGAAAATATTACACTATACCATTTGGGGCAGAGAGGCTACAGAGTTTAAAAATAAGCATGAAAGGATGCTTACTTCATCAAGGAAAACAGATTTTGGAATAAAACATTTAAAGTGAATACAACTGAAAGCTGGTATCCAAATAATTAAATTGAAGGTTTGTTAGCTTCATTTGTCTTTCAGAAAAGTTGGACCTGTAGTCAGTGCTTAGCAGCTCAGACTATATTTATCCTGTAATTGTGATTGCAGCACGTGTAGGCATATCCAAAGCTAGCTTTAAGCTTGGGTACCAAGAGCGATGAAGCTGCAGCAGCCATGGACTTCAGCATAGATGTTAAAGCCCACCCAGGACCCTGGATACTTAGTCAAGTGGTTAACCCATGCTCAAGTCCATGCTGCTGCAACTTCATTACTATCGGTACGCCTGCTAGCTAGATTAAAGCTAGCTCAGGTCTGTCTACACATGCTGCAAGAACACCTCTAACTGCAGTGTAGACATACTTTAAAACTGGACTAATCCATCCTCCTTCCCTTCTCTATCACTGCTCTCTGGTACATTATACCTCCCAGTCCTGCAGTTCTTCATCCTTTATATTATTTCCATATCTTCCTATTCCTTGTTCCCAAAACTGAAGTGGTTGCTATTTTCTACTTTTTCTCCTCTCCATCTCCAAAGTCTGACTGTTCTTTTTCTATTTCTGTAATCAAGACACTGTCCAGGCTGTGGGTCTCTCTTTTCTTGATTACTGTAATCTCTTCCTCTGACCTTCCGCACAACATCTTACACTCTTCCAGTCTGTTAAAAATACTGCTGCCAAAATCAATCTTCCTTAACTGTTGCACTGACTGCCTCTGTCCCTCCTCAAATTCTTGCATAACCTTCCCATATCTATTTGCAACAAATCCAAGTTCCTCATCACTGCCACTGTAACATAGCTCCTGCCTAATTCTTCACACTTTCTACTCACTTCCTTACCAACTTCACTGTGCTTAAGTTATCAGGATTCATTCCCGTTGGTTCTTCTACACCATTCCTTATGGCTGGAATAAATCTGCCAAGGCTCCCCCTCTCCCCTTTTAAAAACCTCTGGAAGCTGCACTTCTTAAATCAAACCTAAAAACTCAAGTTCCCACCCCAAGAAATGGTCCTTTAAGGGCACTTTCCCCACATGAACTCAATAGGACCAGTAAAGTACTACTCAATATGAGTGAAAGTGGCAAAATCTGGCCCTAACAATTGTAAAATGGAATCAACAAACATTTTTTGGAACTGCAAACCTGTAAGATACATCACTGCTCATTCATGTTACTTTTTGTTGCACTCCACATCTTCATTTGTACATTTACTACCTGATTTAGAAGGAACTCTGGACAGTGAGTCAATTGGATCTAGGTACCTAAATCACTTAGGTGCTTTTGAAAAGTGTATCTTATGCCATTTTACATCTGCAAAGCACTCAGCACATTTCCATTCCTATACAAATAGATAGTAACAGCAACTTTGGCTGGCCAGATCAGGCAAACCATGGTGTTGGCTTCTGATTCTTCTCTAGGAGCTTCTGGCACAACAGCAGCTTTTAACATCCAAGCAACGTCTCTGTCAGCCTCTTGTGCCAATTGCACTTCTAAAATTTTAGGACATTTGCCATTCTGTTTCTTTGACAAAAATATCAAAGATGTGTATTGTGGGCAGACAAAACTGCTTCCAGAGATATGGTTTTATAATCCATAGGCCTCCTTTCTGCTCTCAGTTACATCATTAACTCAAATATGGAGGGTCAGCAGTGTAACGGAGGGCAGGTCTAAACCCAATCCTTCTACTGCTAACATTTCTGGAACATAGAGGATCATATGAAGGCCCAGATCCTGCTGGTTTGGCCTGCTGTGGAAGTGCACTGTAGCAGGAAAGCCAAAGAATGTGGCCTATTGTTGATTCCCTGTGTGTTGGAAAATCCTTGGGTGGTGCAGAACCACCCATTTAGCTCTTATGCCGCCTCCCTTGTGAGTGCAAGTCATGTGGCTGGTGGGGAAAGAGAAGTATCTAGGGCATCCCTATGCCTTACCAATATCTAGCTGCTCAGATGGGCCTTTTGAGCTTCTCTAATCTAGACCATTGAATGGACCAGCCCAGCTGACCCATGGATTGGAGATACAGCAAACAGAGCTTCAAGCCATGGTTCCCCTTCCACATCTGAGAATCAGGACAGAGATTGGGGCATGGGAATGAGATTACATATTTCATGCCTTACTAGAATCCTAGAGTTCCTTTCCCTTACAATAAAGTTATTCAGCTACTACAGTATGAGAATGGGGCCCTACATTTTAAGGTGCACAGTGCACTTCAGGATACCTTTAACACCATCTTTTCAGTTGGTTTGTAAGAGCCAGCCAATAAGCTTGAACCTAAAGCCAAAATATAGTTAAGTACTTTCTAATTAGAAAAAAAATGCATTTGCCTTAAGAACTTTTTTCTTAGTTCATATATTCCCAATTAGACGCATTATTTAAAACTGAAAATCTTTAGAATATCCGATTTAGCTTCTTTTATATCCTCATGAAATAAGAAAATATTGGGGGGAGGGTGTTGTATGTCTTTTAAACTGCACCATACCATGATCTTACAACTTACAAATATAGGGGAGCCTTTTAAAGATGCTAAGATTTAAGTACTTCATAGTATTCTTGACTCTCAAACTGGGAAACACAGGATTCAACTAATTTTCTGCCTTTTTTTTTTTAAACCAACCAAAAAAAGAGGTAAGTTTTCCCCAGAGTAGATTAAAGGCCAAAAACAAAATTTTCAGAATGTCTCAATATCAGCACTCACTGTGCAGAACCAGACAGTAGAGTTTAGTTGTTAGTGTCACAGGACCTCTGTCTTATGACACTACAAAAATTTTAAAAGTTACTATAACCTCTAGGGCTGCAGCTCAAGCTCTTAATTCTCAGCTTTATAATTTGTTATGAAGGTCTCTAGCCAAGTAAAGCAAGTGCTACATATTGGCATGAGAAACTGAATTTCAAAATAATTATTTAACATATCTGAAGTCAAATACACAGTACAATACCCAAAATATTTCTGTTAAGGTTAATAGACTCAATGCAAACTATCATATACCGTTAGATCTCATGTCAGAAAAAAACAAATGGACAAAAAAAATGTAACTGTGACAAATGGCAAGTTCTTGCAATATTCTGGACAAACTGTCCTGAATTAAGTTTAAAACCTTTGGGATTTGTTGTATTAAAATATAATTGTTTATGTGTTATTGTGATTTTGAATGTAATGTTTCTTGGAGGAGGGGGTATGCTAATGTACTTTCTCTGCATATCAGTCTTTGAAACTTCTCATTGGGGAAAGGACCAACTCGATATGTATACACTGCAATTAAAACTCTGCAGCTGGCCCATGCCAGCAGACTTGGGCTAAGTGGCTCAGTTTAAGGTCTGTTTAATTGCAGGGTAGCTATTCAGGCTTGAGCTGGAGCCCGAGCTCTGAGACTATCCAATCTCGTAGGGTTGTAGACCCCTGGCTCCAGTCCGAGCCAGACCATCAACATCTCAATTAAAGAGACCCATAGCCAGAAATCCATGTACCGGAGTCAGCTGGCACAGGCCAGCTTTTACTCTACAAACAAACACACTTGGATAGAATGAGCTGGGAGGTAGCTTAACTGTGGGCATTTATACTGTTATTCTAAAGAGGAAGCAAACAGAACTGGTTAGGCAGTCAGACTGTTGTTGGAAATAACAGTGAAGGCAGGGAACTGCTCAGCCTGTAAATATCCCAGTCAGAAAGGAGCAAGACATGTTTCCACCATAGAGAGGCAACACATAGGGGGCTTGGAGCCTGAGAGTGGAATATAGGTGCAGCTACCCTGAATTGTGACAGTAACCTAATCATAAGTTTAGAAAGAATCTCAAGAGAATATTTTCCCCTCCATGGATCAATTAATTTTCTTAAATCATATACAGGAAACACAGAGCCATGTGCAGCCACATAATGTTGCTGCAACAAAGCAGGGGCTACTTACAGAACAAAGGATCAGCCAATATTAAACATGGTGGCCTCATTTTCAGAGGTGCTGAGCACCAGCTATTTCCTTTGGCATCAATGGGTATTGCAGGTGCGCAACAGCTGTGGCAATTAGACCAACTGGGTGTCTACATTTTCTCTTTCATACTTTTCAGCCTACAGTCTGTTGTTTGGACTTTTAACCTTATCATTGCTTGGCAGCTTCAGAGAGCTTCATATCACTTTTCAAGTACATAAAATGCCATCCTGATACTTGAGCATGAGCATAGGAGCCACAGTCTTAATTTATGAATGTCAATTTTATTTGTTAGGGGTACGATTCATGACAAAAAATGGCAAAATGATGTTCTGTGCTGAGCATATGATTAATTTTCAGTAGATTTTATTGCTGCTTCAAGCTGTACTGCAGGCACAAGGTGAGTTTGGGGCTCAAGAATAACTGAGGTGTGTGCGTGAGAGAGGGAGATAAAAGAAGGATGAGGAAAATAATAAAGAAATAATGAAGTTTCCATGCCCTTTTGAAATGTGCAGGATTGCTTTGGGGAGGTAGACAAGAAATTAATTTTGCTTTGAAGGAATAAAGCAAAAGTGTAGGAAATCTAGAAATCCTCCTAACATTTCTGTTGCATATTCTCAAATTTATTGATCCACTATTGTAAAAGAAAATTGACTAAGGCCATTTTTCATGTATTGCATTTTTTAACTGATAACTATTCATATTAGACTTTCGGAGGGTAGTTAGAGCTTCTTGTAGAAGAAAGAGTTTAAAACAGATGAATATATTAGATTATTGAACTTTTTTCATTTTTAAAAAGTAACATTTGATCAGGGATAGAGCAGTATAAGAGATGTCACCGGGTGTCATTAAAATGTCAGCACTTACTAACAGATGTATGCTTAGCTAAATTTTTTAAGATGGGTCAATAATAATCCATAGCATTTTATTTAATTGATTTCTCATCTTCCTCCTTTCCATGTTCAAAGACTGTATTCAAACAGATCGTGTTTTTCTCATTTGTTTGTCAAAATTCTGATTTTTTTTAAAGCAAATTATTCTTGGCTTGCAGCTTGTTTGCCAGCAGTCTGTAACCAAAATTTTGAAACTAATTTGTTTTGATTGTACACTTATCTCTGGTGGTGCATTTTTGTGCCTGATTGGATAAAAGTTACACACATGATTGTGGGAGTAGATAGTTGTGAGTATAAATCTGAAGTTCATTTTCCACAATATTCTGCAGGTTTTGCCTAAAACTCAGTTTTGGTGAATTGCAAATAAAACTTTGTTTGTATGAGGATTTGTTACAGCTATTAAGCACAAACAAAAGCAGTAGAAACCTATTCTAAGCTAATATCCTAACAGGTTCAAATGAAAATTGGCAGAAATGTTATGTTGAATTTGTTCAGCTATACTAATTAACCATTAATGGTCAATAAACTGAGCTTTTTATGTATTCCAAATCTTTCCAAAGGATTATAATCAGAGGCTATTGGCTAACATTTTCAAAAGATATGTGCCTAACGTTAAGCATCTAGGTTCATCTTTTGGCACAAAGTAGCCTGATTTTCAAAAGTGCTGATGAAATCAAAGCCCACTAAAACCAAAGGATGGGGTTAAGCACTTTAGAAAATCCAGCCACCTATTTAAATGCCTAAAATGTACAAGTCTAACATTAGGCACTTTTTTTTTTTACACAACCTCAAGGCTTACAGTACAATTTTTTTGAACAATATCAGTTCAGAGTATATTGATCTCTGCATGAAAATCAGAGCTAGCTCGCCCACACAACAGGCTGTTGCTTAGGGCAGCGTAGTATTAAGGGCAAAAAAAAAATGCTTAGTGACTGCTAATTGTGTGTGGCATGGATATTTCTCAGTTTGCCTAGGGCAGAAAAAGGCTAACTGGCACTGACATGTACATACTGTATCTAAGGGAAAATAACATCCCACTGTATGTATCTTCCATAGTGAGATGATTTTGATAATTTTTTTCAAATCAAACTACTAAAGTATGAAAAATTCTGCTGAATACAAATCAACTTTCTAATTGCTCTCGTCACAAAGAAAAGCATTAAGATAATCCACATAGCTGTAGGCAGTCAGAAAATACACACATTTTGTTCACATAGAATTTCTAGTTTCTAAATGGCCATACATTTTAGAAAGTAAATACATAGTTTAATAAGTGATTATTTAACAGTGAAAATACACCCAAAAGAAAATGGTTACATATAATAAAGCACTGAAGCCAAAACACCTTGACTTTTGCCACAGAACATGTCAATCTGGGAAATGATATCTGTAATGTATTGTGTACTGTCACTGCATGAGGTGTCATATAAGAAGAAGTGAGGATTTTCAGGAATCTTGGAACAGGGTGCCACTGATTTTTTTTTTTTAATTTGAATGGCAAAGTCCATTGCTGTCATTAAAGACTAAACTGTGATATCCTTCCTTATGCCAAAGAATCAATGGGAAAATTTGGGGATTATGGGCAGGGCCGGCTCTAGGTTTTTTGCCGCCCCAAGCAAAATAAAATTTGGCTGCCCCCACCCCAGCCCTGGGCTCCCCCCCTGCACCCCCCTGCTGCCCCAGCCCTGAGCTCTCCCCCCCACACTGCACCCCCTGCTGCCCCAGCTCTGGGCCTCCCCCTTCCTGCACCCCCCGCTGCCCCAGCCCTGGGCTCTCCCCCCTCCACTCGCACCTCAGGCCTGGGCTCACACACACCCCGTGCTGCATCAGCTCTGGGCACCCTCCTTCCCGCCCACCAATGCCCCCCCACCCCCTGCCCCCCCAGCCCTGGGCACTGCCCCTTCCACCCGCACCCCGTCGCCCCAGCTCTGGGCTCTTCCCCCCTCCCCCACCTGCACCCTCCTTCTGCTACAGCCCTGGGTCACTGGTGACTTGCTCCCAGGGAAGGTCATTCAGCAGGAATTTTGTATGTGCACAGAACACAGACAGGATTGGTTCCCATATGGTTACAGAACTGCAGTAATTTGAACAATTTTCAGCTTGTGTGATTGGAAGATATCTGGATGCATATTATAAGGCTGTCCTCCATAAATGAGGAAAAGTTGAGATGCCTTTAATCTTTTGTTCCACTCTTTCTTTCTATGGGGAATTTGCCAATGCAACATCACTATCTTCCTTTTAAATAAACAAACAAAAAAAGCAATGGCTGTTGAAAATAGCAATTCCAGTCCTAATAACCACTGGGAAGCATTTCTTGCTCAATTTTATCCTACTTTTTCTACAGCAAGTTACAGTGGATCAGTATATTTGATTTGAGAGAAATGAAGTAACACCTGCCCAAACTGAGCTTGGGCACTCCTGAATTTTGAGGTGTTCAAATCTGGAAAGCAGGTGCTAGATTCCCTTTCTCAATATTAGCTAAATCTGGAAAGGAAAAGTCAATTTCTGCTTCCATGGCTCAGACATGGAAATCCTCCTACATGCCTGTATCTAAAGCTTCCGAAGTCCTCTAGCAGATCCTCCCCTCCCTTACTTTTCATTTTAAATTCTAGTGGGATCCACGTACCTTCTTTGCTAGGCTTCAGATAGAGAGGGGCACTGTCCATTTAGTCCACCCAATTCCTTCTTTGGGGGCCGCAAGGTGAGGTCACACCAGTATCCCTAAGCTAGTCTGGGGATGTCTTCGGAAGGGGATATCTGGGGCAAAGCCTTCTACTCCTTGGGCACACTTGTTCCCCGTTCACAGTGCAACCCCGCTCTAGCAGTGAGCTCAAGCTGCAGCATGAGGTTTCAGGTACCATACTCCCTCCCTTTCCTGTTGGTCGTGGCCAAGGGAATGCTGGGAAATGTAATTCTTTCCTTGCTCCAGGGCTGGTTCTATAGGCAGGGAGCTAACCAAGGAACTACAGCTCCCAGGGCCCCCTATTAGTTCTCAGCTCCCAGGCTTGATCCCTGCTAGCTGCCGCCCCTACAAATGGGCTGCCCCAAGCAGCTGCTTGCTTTGCTGGTGCCTAGAGCTGCCCCTGATTATGGCTGAACACAGTATGAGATTATAACTATCTGGAAATTAAACATAGATATTGTGACATGAAATCTGAAAGAGGCTTGAGCATGTGGTAAAGTCCTGCCATTCAAATGTTTTAAAAACAAAGTTTCTCTCACTTGTGTTAGAGGCACAGATCCTGGCACCCATGCACTTGCTTACTATTAACTTACTCTGCAATTGATCTCACTGGAATCACTATGTAACTACTAAACCTGACTAAGAGTGCCAGAATCTCTAGCCTATAATTTAGATTATCCAGATCCAAGTTTCCCCTTAATGTCTCAAACTATAAATAGAAACTAATATTTTTACTGCTTCTTTTTTCTTTTAGAAAGTGTTTGCAGTGTTGTTGTGGCCATGTTGGTCGAGAACACTGGAGACATAAGGTAAGCAAGGTATTACCTTTTCTTGGACCAACTTCTGTTAGGGAGCGAGACAAGCTTTCGATTTTATACAGAGGTCCTCTTCAGGTCTGGGAAGTGTCCCCTATAAGTACCTTTCCCAGACTAGAAGAAGAGCTCTCTGTAAGCTCAAATGCTTGTCTCTCCCCAACGGAAGTTGATCCAAGAAAAGATAATATCTCACCCACCTTGTCTGTCTTGTCAATAGCTATGTCTTTGAGACAGATTTCCTATCTCACTGCAGTCAGAGATTAAATGTGTATAAGAAACCTCCCCGTGGAGGGGTCTACTGGAGGGGGGAAAAGGCAGTTTTACATGATGTACCAGCTTAATCTGAGCTATTACTAGGTCTTCTAAACTCATCGGTGAAGAGTTGTTGGAAATGGCTTGACATTTATGCATTTCCTTTTGACATTATCGGGGTTAATTAAATAACCTCCCCAGCAGTGGAACGTGTATGAGGCAATAATGTCACCTGGCCTCATAACCGCAGAAGCTACACAGCCAATGTTTACTGCTGCGTGAAATGCTCTGGTACCTATTATGCAGTATGTTTTTAAAAAAAAAAAAAGAAAAAAAAGAAAGGAAAACAGAGAGAATTGGTGTTTTGAATTGCTTCATGTTGGTGGACTACAGAATGAGAGGGCCAAGCAATATAGCTTTATAGGTAATTTCAAGAAATGCAGAAACTTCAGTGAGCATATTTCAGTAGCTAAGAGCTACTTTGCCCAGTCCTTAAACTGGGGAGCCATAACTCATAGAAGTAACCCCATTGAGACTACTAAGTAAGTATCCCCACCGAGACTGAGTAAGAGCTCCCCAATGTAAGTAAGGGTTGTGGAATCTAGCACTGAGATATTGTATGTTGCTCTTTCACAGCATTTCTGAGAATCTCCAAATGCTTAACAAATATTAAGATTTAAAACATCTGTAATGATGTCTAAGTTAAGGCAGTTAAGAATTATTACATTTATTTTACAAATGGGAAATTTAAGCACAGATTATTATTAGAATGGCTAAGGTTAGATGGTTTATTCTGATTTCCATACCTGCTCTCCTCAGTAGACTGTACAACCTACAAAAAGTTATCTGATTGAATGAAGAGATGATGGGGGAAGGTCATAAAGGTTTGCTAAATTAGGATTTTGGAAGGAATTAAAACGTGGAAGAGCAGCTGTGAAAAGGATCAGTTTGTATGGACAAAGTAGCAGCTAGAGCAGAGTGAGCTAGAGTGCCAGAGAGTTAGGGATAGCTGGAAGGTAGGTACAATCTGGGGCTCAGGAAGTGGTGTAGGGCAGGAAAGGAAGTATAAATATGGAGATTGAATACAGGCAGTAAATGGGAGCTGTACTTTGAACATAGAACATGCTATAAAAATGCTTAGTAGTCTTTTTAAAACAACAGCCCCTGGTTTCTCAAGTTGGGACACCTGGTGGAAGTTAGCACTACAAAAGTGATTTTCCTCCCTTCTTGTCAAATCTTAAGAATAGCCCACTTCCACCTTAACTGAACTGGCTTGTTAGCACTGACCCCCCACTTGGTAAGGCAACTCCCATCTTTTCACATGCTGTGTATTTATATCTGCCTCTGTATTTTCTACTCTATGCATCTGATGAAGTGGGTTTTAGTTCACGAAAGCTTATGCCCAAATAAATTTGTTAGTCTCTAATGTGCCACAAGGACTCCTCACTGTTTTTGCTGATACAGACTAACACGGCTACCACCCAGAACCTCTATGAGAATGTTCAGAATGAAATCTCACAAGAACATGCCTGTTACTGCATCTGTATAGCAAAAGGAAAACATTTATGGTGACTCGTTCTGCTTAGAACAACATCCCTAATTTAATATTTTGTTCAATAAGACTTTTGCAAAAAACCAATACAGATGGTGAAATTTGTGCCATTCTAGGGAAAGCAAGGCTCCTGAGCAATTGATTCTGCAATCTTCCCACAGACATTCCAAATGATGTCTTGAATATACAGTCATCACAAAACTGTCAGGTCCAAAAAGATAATGATACTGTGGCTTGTATGTTCCTGTGCAACAAGACATTAATGGAGCAAATCAACCAGCAGGGTCTAAAAAGTGATTAAATGATGGGTAAAATTCTGATTTCTACAGGGGATTAAGGAATGCAGAAGCCCCTTAATTCCCCGCATATAGGGGGACCCCACACAAGCTTGATTCACCAAGAGGACAAACTGGCTAGCTCAGCAGTGCTTCACAGCAGCTAAAAATCAGAGACTGGAAAGCTGCTGAAGAGGGTTCTCTTTGCTGGCTAGCTCAGCAGTGCTTCACAGCAGCTAAAAATCAGAGACTGGAAAGCTGCTGAAGAGGGTTCTCTTTGCAAATGAGCTTTCTGTACCTGACCACCCTTGAACAGATCCTGCCCCTCTCTCTTTCCTGGAGATGTCCCATAGAGACTACTCCATAATGAGGCAGCACTAACCCCTAAGAGCTGTCCCAGTGTGAAAGAGGGGACCAAGGATTCGTGGAAGTGTTTCATTAAGGGTGAAGGCAGGATGCTTTATCCCCTTACTCCTCAATGGCCAGAGTGGGAGGTATTCAACCCAAATGGACCAACCCAGTGTAATAACAGCACTATTTTGCGGGAAAGAATGGTGAAGATTGAGAGGAGATAATGGCTGGAAGTAGAAAAGTACAGAGGATTTTAAATGAAGAGTTGGACTGCGATGTTGAAAGAGCAGAAGCTAGTTTCAAAAACAGATTTTGAGTCTGACATGGCTGGCAGGCAAGGAAGATAATATTAGTTGTAGCATACTGGACAATATGAGGTTCACTTGTAACTGGAATTATGTTCATGTAAACTCAGTGTGCTGTTCTGTTCCAGGGGGTTAATACACTTGAAAGGCTTGTTTGCTATCTCTGACAATTTAAGTGATGAGTCTGTTTAGAAAAAAACAAAACTGAAAACAGCTGAGTTTGCTTAAGTTCCCAGTTTCTGTGAAATCACTTTTCCCAGCTATATCTAGCCTTAGAGTTTAAATATCAGTACCATATCAGACTTTCATTATATTCGCCTAAATAGTTAGGCAATCACTGTTAATTTCTTAAAGAGGGTTAAAAAAAGTTACACAGAATGAGTGAATGAAAGATTTTCCATGGAATTTTGCATAGCCTCCCTACCTAGCGAAAAGGAGCAGCGTGGGGTTTATACCACTCCTGGAACATATCCTACCCTTTTGAATCACTCCAACTCAAGCAAACTGGTGTCACACCCTGCATTGTCATATCATGTTTCTTTCTCCAGTTTTCAGCTCCCAAACTCATTCCATTAATGTTCCATTTCTCTCTCTGTCCTGCCAAACTTCCTTCCCCACATTGTAGAATTATTTAATCCCCATTTAAATCTTGCTAATTTATTTAATTTTTAGTTCAGTCTTACTCCCATTAACTTCAGTAATGCAGGACTGGGCCTTTACTATTCTGTCACATAGAAACATGCAATTTCAACTCTTTTCCCCGCAGACAGAGAAGCAGTAGAAACTAAAGTTTTGAATTCTTTGTTTAGACATTTGACTTGTTACTGTGAGCAAAATAAAGACCCAATTCTGACAGTTATTCCATGTAGGTGGACCCCAGCATCTTCATATAGCTGATTCTACTTAAGTGCAGGGGTCCACCTGTGCAGAATTAACTTGCTTGATTGGGGTCAAAGCCTTTAAATGTTGAAAAAGAGTGTGTGATGAAGGTGTTGGTGTCACTAAGTAGAAATCTCCTTGCTTAAGGCCTATGTGAACCAAAGTACCTCCATGTTAGAAGCCTTTGTGCTAGCCTCACTAAATTTTTGTAACTTTTTGTACTAAAGTGCTGACTGTAACTTTCTGTACTAATGTGCTGACTATAACCACCTGTGTTACAAGCTAACTGCTAAACAATAAGGCCGTAGTTAGCAGGGCCGGTTAATACTAGACACTGCTAATACTAGATAAGATAGACGAAAAGCAGATGTTATGGCCAAGGTCATGTGCATGAGAAAGTAGCCCACACAATGAATAGCATAGAAAGAAAGATACAAGAGGAGGGGTATAAATACTAGTGCCCCGCCTGTGTGCGGTGTGCAGGATTTGAGATTGTATTCTCCCTTGCACCTTATTTGAGCTCAAACTTGTGTTTTGCTTCTCCACCCTGGTGTGTTTAATCGAGCCGGGCACACCGGGCCACGAACCGCTGTTGCTTGGCCTCAGGCACTATCTGTGCCGGCAACAATGGGGTGCTTCATTAAATAGTAACTCAAAATGGGGCTAAGAGATTCTCTCTCTCTCTCATTCACACACACACACACCCCTTCCCCCTTTGGGCTGACATTAAGCAAAGAAAAACCGTGTCAGTGTTGGACATTTTTCCTGAGAATGTTACCAGCAAGTGAAAGTGGGTTAAAAGATTATCCCAACATAATTATAGTGGTTGCTACTAGGCAATGGCTGTATTTCCTATTTTCAAAATCTATTTAATCCTCAAACTGCCTTTCTTCTCAGTGCACAAAGAGTCGCTAGAGAAATTCCCGTGAGGAAAAGTCCAGATATAAATATTTAAGTCTTGGAGGGAGGCCTGAAAATAAAGTAGCACTGAAGTGTGTTTTAAGACTCTGTTAGCAGTCACAGTATTTCTCCCTCACCTCTTTAAGATTTGAATGCATTTTACCATTCAACAGAATAATGAAAGGCTATTTTCCTGTTTACAGTAAAACATGCAGTAGACAAGGATTTTGCTTCAGCGTTTAAGGATGTAGTGAAAATTCTTTAATCCTAAATAGGGTGTTGACATATTTCACAACAAAGCAGAAAAACTGATGAGCTATTATTTACAAAACCTGATTGCACAGTTTTTGTTTAAACATAATGAGTCAGATTCTCTTCTCACTTACACAAACATACATCTGAACCAACTTCTTTGACTTTAGTGGAGTTACACCAGAGAAAAAGCCACTTGGCTTACTGTTCAGATCTGCAGTACTAGATACTACTTTTGATTCCACATCTTATTTTAATATAGTGTTTAAGGAAATAAAATATGTATATTTTGAAAATGGGAAAAATGTTTTAAAATATACAAAAGCTATTTAAGACCCAGATCCCAAACTGGTGTAAACTGTCATAGCTTCACAGCTCCATTTCAACAGAACTACACTTATTTACACCAGCAGAGGATCTAGGTCCCTGAAATCTTCAACAGAATCCATTAAGACAGTTACAGTCTCATCCAAAGCCAATTGAAGAGAGTCCCATTGATTTCAAAGGGGTTTGGATGATCAAAGCAGAACACTTCTCATATAACAAAGTGTACTTTGTTCATATATTTTTTACATTAGTAATTACTTGCATTAGTGTGGAAGACACCATTTTTTTCCTGTACATAAAGTTCTTCTGTATTAGGTTTGGACAGCATAGATTTATTAGATATGCGTCTAGATCACAGTGACAAATAAGTCAAAACTGAAAGATGCAAATTTTCAGCTGAAAATTTGCAAGTCATCAAGCCAAGGCAAATAAAATAAAATGTAAAAAAAATCTTATTTTCCAGATTGTGTCTTCAGAAGTTAATAATCTGGACAAAATAGAAAAAAAATAGATACATTCAAGTGGCTACAAAATGAAGCTGAAATAGAAGCATGTTTTAATATACATAAAAATCCTAGTTATGGGTAATAGATGATAGCACCATTCTGATTGCGGTCTCTAACTCCTGGCCTCAACTCATCCATTTTAGAACTTTCAACGACTTGGGAACTAGTAGCAGGCTGACAAAGAGAGTGAGACCTATCTAGTGCGGGAGAACCACATTATGCATTAATCATTTCTAGCTGTTCCTGCTACTAGTCCCACCACCTACAAGTTTCACAACCCTAGTAAAAAGCACCTAACAGCAGCCTTGGCATTACATGACTGTGATTGCGGTCTCAGGGGAGCCAGCTGACATCACTCAATTAGGGTGAACTGCAAAGAATGGGGCAGACAATCCCCAAAGCTGGTGGATATTCCAATACTTAGATTTACCAAGCCAGCACTAAATGGCTTCTGTTATACCTTACTAATTACTCAGCAGTCCAAAACACAGTTCCCTTAAAATATCCCAGCCTCAGGCCTCCACCTAGTTACCCAAGTCAGATATAATGAGGATTAATGAAAATCTTATTCACCATATAAAAGAAAATGAAGGTGTGAGGGTGACTTGTAAAACTGTCTTGATTATCACTACAAAAGTTCTCTCTTAATTAGCCTCTTAGAGTTGGTAAGACAACTCCCACCTTTTCATGTTCTCTGTATGTGTATATCTATCTCCATACTATGTTCCATACTATGCATCCAATGAAGTGGGCTCTAGCCCATAAAAACTTATGCTCAAATAAATTTGTTAGTCTCTAAGGTGTCACAAGTACTCCTGATCTTTTTGCAGATACAGACTAACACAGCTGCTAATCTGAAACCTATAAAGATTTGGTTATTTTGCCTCGTATGCCCTGTTTCAGGTACAAAACCAGCTAAAAATTATTTTGCTACAGTCATCAATGTACATCTTCTACTGTGGTCACCAAATTATTTGATTCTGCTAACCCACTCCCTCAACCTTAAACCCAAATATTTAGCTTCCCAAATTATTCAGTTCTGCAGGCTGTGCAGACAGCTAGCGATCCACAGAGCACCAGTGTTTGAGAACCAGTGCCCTTCTGCATTTACTGGAAGGGGAGGTATCATAACCTTAGTCCCAGATTTGGACCTTAGCGTCCAAAATATGGGGGTTAGCATGAAAACCTCCAAGCTTAGCTACCAGCTTGGACCTGGTACTTGCTGCCACCACCCAAAAAATTAGAGTGTTTTGGGGCACTCTGGTCCCCCTGAAAAACCTTCCCTGGGGACCCCAAGACCCAAATCCCTTGAGTCTCACAACAAAGGGAAATAATCCTTTTTCCCTTCCCCCCTCCAGGTGCTCCTGGAGAGATACACAGTCACAAGCTCTGTGAAACTACACAGAGTGACTCCCCCTCTCTGTTCCCAGTCCTGGAAACCAAAAGCACTTTCCTATTCCCCCACAGGGAATGCAAAATCAGGCTAGCAAATCCAACACACACAGATCTCCCCCCTGATTTCTTCCTCCCACCAATTCCCTGGTGAGTACAGACTCAATTTCCCTGAAATTTCCCAGTAAAGAAAACTTCAACAGGTCTTAAAAGAAAGCTTTATATAAAAAGAAAGAAAAATACATACAAATGGTCTCTCTGTATTAAGGTGACACAATACAGGGTCAATTGCTTAAAAGAATATTGAATAAACAGCCTTATTCAAAAAGAATACAAATCAAAGCACTCCAGCACTTATATTCATGCAAATACCAAAGAAAAGAAACCATATAACTTACTATCTGATCTCTTTGTCCTTACACTTAGAAACAGAAGACTAGAAAGTAGAAACTACTTCTCCAAAGCTCAGAGAAAGCAGGCAGACAGACAAAAGACTCAGACACAAACTTCCCTCCACCCAGAGTTGAAAAAATCCGGTTTTCTGATTGGTCCTCTGGTCAGGTGCTTCAGGTGAAAGAGACATTAACCCTTAGCTATCTGTTTATGACAGGAGGGAATAGTATTAACTTTTTGACAAAGTGTGACTGGACTAGGGTCTTCAAAGAATAATGACTTTAATGCTTTTTTCTCTCCTCTTTAAAACTATATAGGTCTATGGGGAATGGAAAGGGCTGCATTTTCCTCAGGAAGTCATTTCATTGAAACCACCATTCAGACTGCAGTGAATCAATGTTGACAATCCCTTAGGTATCAGAGACTTCAATAGATTTACAAAGCTCACTTGACTGTTTCCCATGTGGATTATTATTATTATTATTGTTTTGGTTTTTAAGTACTATGGACAGTGTGACAAAGCAAAGTTCAAAAGTTTAGTTAGGGACCTATATCCTTGAAAGGCACTGAAAACTGAAGGAATGAATGCAGGGTTTGGAATTAGTGGGCCAGGGACTAATGAATAACAGCTCTGACAGTTATTCATTGTGTGGCCTTGGCAGTCACTTAACCTCCCTGCTCCATTTTCCCTTCTGTAAAATGGGTATATGTAAACACACCTCACAAAAGTGTTGTTTGGGTTGACTAGTCAATGTTTGTACATTATGAACATGTTATATAAATGCTAAATGTGTCAATACAGTAATTCAGCACTTAAAACCACATTTTAAAATAGATTTTACAAAGCTATTTCCTGATGATGGGCCCACAAACTGGGCCATAGTTTTATGATGCTAAGGTACAGTAGCCATTGTACCTTTGTGTCTATGAAAGGCCCTCTCTTGCACCAATTAAGTCATTGGGAGTTTTCTATAGATTTCAAATGGGGGCAGGATTAAGAGCCAAATGAGCTCATTATTATTCATATTTGAAAGTTGTAGATCAGTGTGAAGCTGCAGACGAGGTGCCAGCTCATGCCAAGGCTCCTAGGCCTCAACTAAACGCTGAAAAAAGCATAGCTGGAAACCAGTCTCGCTCACCTGTGTGTTAGTCTTGGTAAAATACATATTTATAAATCAATATCTGTTTAGTGTTTAGACTTTATGAAATGCTTGTAAATTGCTGCAAGCATTAATCTTTCTTATGTCTATATCCCATATTATAGGGTAAAATTTAAGTGTCTGCTCTGAAACTGGAAACCCTACCCTCAGAAGGAAAGGTGTTATCTCCTGCCCAGCGAAAGAAGGCCCATAGACACCAAACAAATGCTTGTGGGACATCAGATGACAAAAGGCTTGGTTGGTTGCCCCCACATACACCTATGAAAAAGAGGCATGCCCAAAACACTCAACCCATCAGCTTGAGCTCTGGGGGAAGGGAATTAAAAAAGTAATAATTGAAAGGAAGAAACTGCACTTTTATGCTGCTTGGTCTTGGAGAGGACAAGATTTCTAAGCATAAGCAAGGGATCCCTAACCGCTTAGCCTGGGTTAGCCATAGAAAGCTTGCATATCTTTGTGTATCTATTACATTGTGCAACCTAAGACTTTACTTTGCAACCTAAGACACTTTCACAGACCTTGGGTGGCAGGCCAGTCCTCCCCCACAGGCAACCTGCCAACCTGAAACATTCTCACCAGTAACTGCACACCGCACCGTAGTAACTCTAGCTCAGGAACCAATCCATGCAATAAACCTCGATGCCAACTCTGCCCACATATCTACACCAGCGACACCATCACAGGACCTAACCAGATCAGCCATACCATCACCAGTTCATTCACTTGCATGTCCACCAATGTAATATATGCCAGCAATGCCCCTCTGCTATGTACATTGGCCAAACTGGACAGTTGCTACAGAAAAGGATAAATGGACACAAATCAGATATTAGGAATGGCAATATACAAAAGCCTGTAGGAGAACACTTCAACCTCCCTGGCCACACTATAGCAGACTTTAAGGTGGCCATCCTCCATCAAAAACACTTCAGGACCAGACTTCAAAGAGAAACTGCTGAGCTTCAGTTCATCTGCAAATTTGACACCATCAGCTCAGGATTAAACAAAGACTGTGAATGGCTTGCCAACTACAAAACCAGCTTCTCCTCCC
Organism: Gopherus flavomarginatus; assembly: GCF_025201925.1. Taxonomy (NCBI): domain Eukaryota; kingdom Metazoa; phylum Chordata; order Testudines; family Testudinidae; genus Gopherus; species Gopherus flavomarginatus. The sequence goes on along the minus strand of NC_066618.1, from coordinate 149,658,483 downwards.
TTAGTTTTCACACCTCAACTGCTAGAACAGGGCCTCATCCTCCCTGATTGAACTAATCTCATTATCTCTAGCTTGCCTGCATATATATACCTGACCCTGGAAGTTTCCACTACATGCATCTGACGAAGTGGGTATTCACCTACGAAAGCTCATGCTCCAAAATGTCTGTTAGTCTATAAGGTGCCACAGGATTCTTTGCTGCTCTTACAGATCCAGACTAACACGGCTACCCCTCTGATACTTGACACCATGCAAGGCACTGCATATAGCCGTATGGAGTGGAAATCCATCAACCTCATGAAGAAACTTGCACAAATACAGACAGATATCATCTTCCTTTCCAAATGCAAACGGATGGACATCATACCAAATGGACTAAAGGTAAAAAATCCACTGCTATCTACATACTACACAGACCACAGTGAGAGATTATGCCATACTCTATCAAAGAAACTGAGGAACCACCTGATCAGCATCCTATACAGCAAACAGGAGAACATCAAAAAAGAGCTCTCCAACCTGGAGACTCTCATTAATAACCAAAACTTTCATACAAACGAACTTCACTAAAATAAGACAGGAGATCTACATTACTCACTTCACCTCTCTACAAAGGAAAAAGGACTGTAAGCTGTCTAAACTCCTACCTGCCTCATGGGGCCAGAACCGTGGTACCCCCAACCCACCCAGCAATATTGTCAATCTATCCAACTACATACTCAGCCCAGAAGAAAAGTCTGTCCTATCTCGGGGACTCTCCTTCTGCCCTGCCACCCCCACCAACATGATACAGTTCTGCGGCTATCTGAAAGCCTACTTTCGCCATCTCCAACTCAAAGAATACTTTCAGGACAACACTGAACAGCGCACTGATACACAGGTACCCTCCCACCAACAGCACAAGAAGAACTACTCCACATGGACTCCTCCTGAGGGTCAAAATGACAGTCTGGACCTATACATTGAATGCTTCCGCCGATGTGCACAGGCAGAAATTGTGGAAAGACAACGCTTGCCTCATAACCTAAGTTGTGCAGAACGCAATGCCATCCACAGCCTCGGAAACCACCCTGACATTATCATCAAAGAGGCTGATAAAGGAGATGCTGTCGTCATCATGAACAGGTCTGACTACCAAAAGGAGGCCACCAGACAACTCTCCAACACCAAATTCTACAGGCCACTTCCCTCAGATCCCACTGAGGAATACACTAAGAAACTGCAACATCTGCTCAGGACACTCCCTACACTAACACCGGAACAAATCAACATACCCTTAGAGCCCCGACCAGGGTTATTCTATCTACTACCCAAGATCCACAAACCCAGAAATCCTGGACGCCCCATCATCTCGGGCATTGGCACTCTCACTGAAGGACTGTCTGGATATGTGGACTCTCTATTCAGACCCTATGCCATCAGCACTCCCAGCTATCTCCATGACACCATTGATTTCCTGAGGAAACTACAATGCATTGGTGACCTTCCAGAAAACACCATCCTAGCCACCATGAACGTAGAGGCTCTCTACACGAACATCCCACACACAGATGGAATACAAGCTGTCAGGAACAGTATCCCTGATGATGCCAAAGCACAACTGGCTGCTGAGCTCTGTGCCTTTATCCTCACACACAACTATTTCAAATTTGATGAATATATATATCTCCAGATCAGTGGCACCGCTATGGGCACCCGCATGGCCCCACAATATGCCAATTTTTTTATGGCCGACCTGGAACAACGCTTCCTCGGCTCTCGTCCACTCATGCCCCTTCTCTACCTATGCTACATTGATGACATCTTCATCATCTGGACCCATGGGAAGGAGACTCTGGAAAAATTCCACCACGATTTCAACAGCTTCCACCCCACCATCAACCTCAGCCTGGACCAATCTACACGGGAGGTCCACTTCCTGGACACCACGGTGCAAATAAGTGATGGTCACATTAACACCATCCAATACCGAAAACCTACCGACCGCTATGCCTACCTTCATGCCTCCAGCTTCCATCCCGGGCACGTCGCACGATCCATTGTCTACAGCCAAGCACTGAGGTACAATCGCATCTGCTCTAACCCCTCAGAGAGAGACCAACACCTACAAAATTTCCACCAAGCATTCTCAAAACTACAATACCCGCACGAGGAAATAAGGAAATAGATCAACAGAGCCAGACGTGTACCCAGAAGCCTCCTACTGCAAGACAAACCCAAGAAAGAAACCAACAGGACTCCACTGGCCATCACATACAGTCCCCCGCAAAAACCCCTCCAACGCATCATCAGGGATCTACAACCCATCATGGACAACGATCCCACACTTTCACAGACCTTGGGTGGCAGGCCAGTCCTCGCCCACAGGCAACCTGTCAACCTGAAACATATTCTCACTAGTAATTGCATACCGCACCTAGCTCAGGAACCAATCCATGCAACAAACCTCGATGCCAACTCTGCCCACACATCTACACCAGCGACACCATCACAGGACCTAACCAGATCAGCCATACCATCACCGGTTCATTCACTTGCATGTCCACCAATGTAATATATGCCATCATATGCCAGCAATGCCCCTCTGCTATGTATGTCGGCCAGACTGACAGTCACTACGGAAAAGGACAAACGGACACAAATCAGTTATTAGGAATGGCAATATACAAAAGCCTGTAGGAGAACACTTCAACCTCCCTGGTCACACTATAGCAGACCTTAAGGTGGCCATCCTGCAGCAAAAAAACTTCAGGACCAGACTTCAGAGAAACTGCTGAGCTTCAGTTCATCTACAAATTTGATACCATCAGCTCAGGATTAAACAAAGACTGTGAATGGCTTGCCAACTACAAAACCAGTTTCTCCTCCCTTGGTTTTCACATCTCAACTGCTAGAACAGGGCCTCATCCTCCCTGATTGAACTAACCTCATTATCTCTAGCTTGCCTGCATATATATACCTGCCCCTGAAAATTTCCACTACATGCATCTGACGAAGTGGGTATTCACCCACGAAAGCTCATGCTCCAAAATGTCTGTTAGTCTATAAGGTGCCACAGGATTCTTTGCTGCTCTTACAGATCCAGACTAACATGGCTACCCCTCTGATACTTGACAACCTAAGACTGTAACTCAGGTGTGTTTATATTTATCTGCTTTAAGTTTGGAAATAACTTATTTCTTTCTCTTAATAAATACATCTTTAATTTATTATAGGATTGGCTACAAGCATTGTCTTTAATGTGAGATCTGAGGTGAAATTGACCTGGGGTAAGCGACTGGTCTTTTGGGACTGGGAGTATCCTGAATATGGATGTGATTTTTGGTGTAAGGGACTATCTATCATAGAAGCAAGCTTGCCTAGGTGGCAAGATAGACAGGAGAACCCAAGGGGGACTGTTTGTGTCTGCATTTTAAGACTGTATTGTACCTGAGGAGTTTACACTTAATACTTGGTTAGTGAAATCTAAAGCATAGAATTCACAACCAGTTTTTGCCCTGCTTCTTAACAGTTTACCTGAGGTTGCCATTCACACACCTGAGCCACTCCAGACAGCTTGTCAGTTTATTGACTTCTTATCAAAACATAATACTTGCCTTGCAAATAGTTAAATGTATTAGTTTTCAAAAAGCAGCAACCATATTGGGACTTGGTAAAGGTTTATGAAACCATATTTGAGTCAGTTGTATGTGCATTTCAATGTAGCTAGCCAATAATGACTGATAGGAAGATTATTTCTAGATAGTTAAAGATTGCCTCAAAGGATGAAGACTTAGTAAAAGCTATCTACTATTTAAGGACCCTGATCCTGCACTGTGATGTCTGATTGAAGTCATTGGTTTCTGCCAACCCAGAAGGGTCTACCTGTATATAGCTCAATACAGGACTGGGGCCTAAATAAAAGGAAATGACTCACTCAGTCATCATTACTGCTATTACCGTCACTGGGAGGAAATTTTACCTAGTGTCCAGAAAACTGGACTGATTCAGAGGCCTCGGTTCTAGTCCTAGTTCTGCCATTGGCTCGCAATGTGACCTTGAGAGGGTTACCTCACATTTCTGTGCCTCAATTTCTCCATCTCTAAAATGAGAAAAATGATACTGACATTCTCTGACTAAAAGCACTATACAAGACCTAGCTATTATTGAAAAGCACAGAAAATATAAAAATGAGAAGAGCAAATAAAGGAACTGCCTTTTAATGTGTTTTAAAGTGAAAAACTTCATAGTGCCTTGAATACAATATTTAGTTTATATTACTCCTCTTTTTCCCTAGCAGTTAAGGAGATTGGTACAATAAGAATATCTTAATTCTCATAGTCCATTAGTATTATAACATTTTAATTTGTATTATGCCTTGAAATTACTAAACACTTGAAAAAACTACAGAAAAGATATACATAGCACTACTGAAATACAGCTATAGATGGCATGAAGAGCACCAGACAAACAGCTAGTGCTCAGCAGAACACAAGAGGGGAATTTTTGGAGGATATCAGCACAAACTCCTGTTTGAACAAACAACAGAATAGCCATAGAAGTTTTAATGTTCACACCAAATAAAGAACTTCAGATTTTTTTAGTTCAGACACAGTAACCTGTAGGGGTACTTAATGTATCTACACTGGAATAGTGAAGGGTTATGCCATCTCTGCTATGATCTCCTGCTCTCAGTTTTCTGAAGTCCCTGCTCTATATCTGCAGGAGTCCAACTGGAAGACATGAAGCTCTGCTGGAAATCTAAGTGACTATAGTCTTTTCCCCATAAGCAAACAATTGCCATCCATCAAAACATATGCCTGGGAAAATAGGCAAACCATCTGCAGCAGTTTCTCTGACATCTCTTTCTGGATGTGAGGCCACTATTTGACTGATGGTTGAAAAAAATTAAATTTCTTACCCACCTTGCAAATCCATCCTTCCCTCCCTTCCCCCACCCATGTTAATATTCCACCATCCTTCTAGTCTTGGTAGTCTTAGTGCAAGCATACATGTTCTTTTAATATTGTAAACCTCATCCTTACCATACATTGCTGTGCAATATATGACTTGGGCCCCAGTCTGGCAAATACCCAATAGAATTACTCACATGCATAAATTTAGACCTGAGGTTGGTAAGTAAATTAGCACAGGAACCAGTCTTTTTTTGCAAAATAGGCACAAATATGGCACAGTAGGAAAAAAAAATACATGCACAGTGAGTTCTGATAAGACAATGTGGCATTCTGCTTACAAAAATTCCCTTTGGTGTGTCAAATGAATGCTTAGAGACAGAATAAAAATAATTATTCAATCAAAATCCTAAAGAACTGATACTGGGGGTTTTAATAAATTTAATAATTTTTCTTTTCATATTCAAAAAGCAACAAAACAAGCAATCCAACAACATCATAGTTATGTATAACAGGCACCATATATTCTTAGACTTCATTGTGTTTTCAGTTACTGAAGTTAGAAAACAATCCTTTCAGAGGCTATGAAAAGAGTCACAATAATGTCAAGAGACACCCGAAACCTGATTCTGATCATAGAGGTAGTGTATATTTTGTGACATATGATTGTGATACATATGATTTAATGTGAAGATGTGCATCATCTACAGTCTATATTGGCCAATTTCAGGGCATTAAGCTATAAAACATAACCATAGTCATATTTATATACTTCAGAGATGTTTCTATTTAATGACTTTGTAAAGAGGACATTAGTAATTTCTCCACAGAGTTTTCACACATGCAGCAGACCTCTAAGAATTCTCCAGCCCCCATGAGGGTTATATCTGTAACTATCTTTCTTCTGATGTTTGAATTCAACAAAAGTGACAAAGTAATAGCAGTTTGTTTCTCAGAATCACTGCTGGTAGCATGATCTACATTGTATGTTTTGACTTTTTTTCTTGGGTCTCCTTTTTATCTGTTTGTTCCTTTTTTTCTTTCAAAAAAGTGGAAGAGATCTGCTCATACATTTGCATTCTGTCCATATGTACATTTTATAAAGGTCAGCTTTCCCATAAAAAGGGGATTATAAATAGTGCAGAAAATGATGATCCAAGCTAGCACTTAAAAAAAGCATAAAAGTAAAAGGTCATTTTCACAATTTTTACCTTGAAGGACTCCCAAAAATTATAGTGAGAAGAATGCAAGTAAGTCTCAATCTGTTATGATAAGCTTTGGTAGGAGTTTGCTTCATTTTCTCTTTCCTATACACAGCATTGACTTTTATAGAAAATGGCATACAGGAAAAATATAACCTTTAGGTCTGCAAAGGAAGAGTCAATACTTGTTTAGTTTATAATTCTCCTAATTGGCTCCTCAAAGCATTGATTGCAAAATGTGTTGAAATAATTGTACTTGGGTGGCTTTTTAGAATCTGCACTGGGTAGGTGGGAAGGATTTTAATTTTTTATGACATATGAGATTTAGGTCTGAAATAAGGGGAAAATCTGATCTTTTTCCCTTGGCCTAAATTGCTGGTTTGGACAAACTGGGAGAAAGGCAGGTGGAGAAATCCTTTTGCTATCACTACTCAAAGGTGCGGAATCACCTGCGGCCAAATACTACTGTAATCCTGCATGAGGAAAGAACAGGAGGCTTTGCTAAATCAAAGATCCTATGGACCACCCACAACCCTACCACTAGCTTTCCCACTACTCCATTCCTAAATGGATGTTGTCTGTTGGCAGAGAGGGAGCTACTGCATAGCTGAGCTTTGTCCCACGCAAAAGTTGTGTACTCCTGAGGCAGCCCCTCACCAAAATCCTCACCTCTTGGCAGGGCTGACTCTAGGTTATTTGCCACCCCAAGCAAAAAAAATTTTGGCTGCCCCCCATCTTAGCCTTGGGCTCCTTGCTGCACCCTCCTGCTGCCCCAGCCCTGGGCTCTCCCCCACACCCACACCCCCTGCCGCCCCAGCTCTGGGCTCCCCCCTTCCCCCTCACCATTGCCTCCCCCACACACCTCCTCCACCCCAGCCTTGGGCTCTCCCCTCTCCCACCTGCACCCGCCTTCCGCTGCAGCCCTGGGTCAATGGTAACTCGCTCCCAGGGTGGGTCATTCAGCAGGAATTTTAGATGTGCACAAAACACAGACAGGATTGGTTCCCATATGGTTACAGAACTGCAGTAAAGTGGAACAATTTTCAGCTTGTGTGATTGGAGGATATCTGGATGCATATTATAAGACTGTCCTCCATAAATGAGGAAAAGTTGAGGTGCCTTTATTATTCTTTTGTTCCACTCTTTCTTTCTATGGGGAATTTGCCAGTGCAATATCACTGTCTTCCTTTTAAACAAACAAACAAATGGCAATGGCTGTTGAAAATAGCAATTCCAGTCCTAATAACCCTGGGAAGCATTTCTTGCTCAATTTTATCCTACTTTTTCTACAGCAAGTTACAGTGGATCAGTATATTTGACTTGGGAGAAATGAAGTAACAGCTGCCCAAACTGAGCTTAAGCACTCCTGAATTTTGAGGTGTTCAAATCTGGAAGGCAAGTGCTGTGGGGCAGGGCTGGGGGGTCCACGGGGGAGCACGGCAGCATGTATACAGCAGCGTGTCTGGCACTGCACCAAGCCAGACACGCTGGTCTGAGTGGCATGGTAAGGGGGCTGGGGGGGCTGGAGAAGGGGGAGAGGGTTTGGGGGGGCAGTCAAGGGACAGGGAGCAGGGGGGTTGGATGGGGCAGAGGTTTGGGGGGCAGTCAAGGGCAGGGAGAAGGGGGGTTTAGATGGGTTAGGGGTTCGGGGGGATAGTCAGGGGACAAGAAGCAGTTGGATAGGCATGGGAGTCCCAGGTGTTTGTCAGGGGACAGGTAGGGGGTGGAGTCCTGGGGGTCAGTTAGGGGCAGGGGTCTCAGGAGGGGGCAGTTGGGGACAAGGACCAGCAACGCTTAGATAGGGGGTGGGGTCCCGGGGGCAGTTAGGGGCAGGGGTCCTGGGAGTTGGTGATTGGAGGGGGTTGGATGGGTTGGGGTTTCTGTGGGGGGCAGTCAGAGGGAGTGGATGGTGGCAGGGTGGGGCTACCCTCCCTCCCCATGAAGTGTCCTAATTTTTTGAATGTTAAAATACGGTATCCCTGCCCTTCACAGTGCAGCTCTCCATTCACAGCATCTGCAGCATGAGGTCTCAGCTACCTCACTCCCTCCCCTTCCTTTCCTGTTGGTAGTGGCCAAGGGAATGCTGGGAAATGTAGTTCTTTCCCTGCTCCAGGGCTCGCTCTCTAGGCAGGGAGCTAACCAAAGAATTACAGCTCCCAGGGCCCACTGCTGGTTCTCAGTTCCCATGCTGGATCCCTGCCGCCCCTGCAAATGGGCTGCCCTAAGCACGTGCTTGGTTTGCTGGTGCCTAGAGCCACCCCTCCCTCTTGGTGCAGAGAACTGCATTTCCTCAACTGGCAGGGTAACTTCCAGGTCCATAGATGCAGGAACAGAAATTTCCTCCAAGCATAAGATTAATAGCTCACCAACATCTTGTATCTGCCAGTTAAGTAGTGCAAAGAGAAACATATTGAAAATGGTGTATTCAGAAGCTGTTGGAATAGCGCTATCTAGACCACAGGGATGAATTAGGTGGCAAATGACAGGGAAGAGTGATGTTACTCTTGGTTCTCATCACTGTTCTTGAAGTAAGTGCTAATAGCAGCTTCCTTTCTCCTGACATTCCTGTTTCGAAGAGCTACAGAGCACAAATATTTTGAAACTGGCATCAAGAGGGAGAGATGAAAGCCACCTAAATCTGAGGTTAAAAATAAATTTGTGCCACAAGTCTAATTTCATAATCAATAATACCGTTTTCAGCCTTTTTTTTCCTTCAGCCTGCCAGGTAAGGACTTTTTACCTAAACCCTAAAGGTTAAGGACTATTAGGCTACGCTTTATGTTATTTTCTTTTTTTATTCAGGTATTTTCATTTTGTGTTTTGAGCATGATGCTTGGCTTTGTCATTTCATCGGTGACACTGAAAGGAGAGAACATTATGACTTTTTCTCTTAATAAAAGAAGGCTTTCATTTTCCAGGCAGATGTTAAGTTAAAAGATGGTCCCTTTGCTATAATAGTTAGGAATCCTTCACTTATCACTGAAGTTCTCTCCCACTTCACAGAAACATCTAGATGTAAAACATGTGGGACAGACTTTTCCAAAAATCCAGACATGTCCAGTAATTTTATATTTTTTGGTATAGATCTGGTTCTGCAGTGTGTCAGGTTGCCTGTACTTTGCCTTATTGTCCCTTGGCAGAAGAAGCAAGGAGTTTAGATTTGTGATCATCTTTCTTACTAAGAACTAAGTATGTCCTGTTCATGTGAAACTTTTTGGCCAGAATTACCCTTGATGTAAAACAACTGAATATGATGGGAAAATCCTGAGCTGTGCTAGGACATGAGAGGGTGGGGCAAAGATGGCTTTAAAGTAACCTTTGGGTTCCTCTGAACCCTGGGCCTCAAACTGGCGCAATTTAGCATCTGGTGTAATTTAGGGTCAGAGTCTGAGCTCACTGAAGTTTATGACAAAGTTCCCACTGACTTCAGTGGGGCAGGAATAAGGGTCTTGGAAGAATTTCAGGTTTGTTTTTTAAGTTCTGTAGGCTTCCAATGACCTGTTGGCTTTGGGGGCCATTACAGTGGCTGGGGTCACTGAAGTGCAGCACACTGTAGCTACACACACATGCTACACTGTGAAAGTGGTTTGGGAGACAGTGCACTGAGCCATCATATCTTGCTCTGTGCAGCCAAGGGAAATTCTCACCTGTCCCATTAGTCAAATCAGCAAAGATAAACAATGTGAACCACCCTCAGACTACATTAGCCAGAGCTAGAGATACAGTTTTTTTTCCTACAGATCAGAGCTTTTAAAATATTTGCTATAAAGCTTTTCCTACACTGCACTTCTGGGAAGGAAAAGCTATCTGAATGTTAATAACTTATGAGGGGTTAAATAAAAGGACAGCTGACTCACTGAGCAGATGATTAGAACACTCACAATCAACATGACTCACAGAAAGAAGGGATATTAACATTCCTATATAAATTCTGCAGATTACTCTATCAGTGTCTCTAAAAAAAATGGATGAGAGGAAAGTTATACAGAGCTCTGAGCAAGCCACTGAAATCACATTTTAAGATACTACAGTTCAAACCCCGGGTCAGTAAGGTTTAAAAGTCATTACTCTCTGGTAAACAGTTGGTGGACACGGCCTCATTTCCAACGGAAGAATTTCCAAACCACAGGAGCTGCCACCAAAAGGTGTAGTGTTTACATTTGTGTACTTACACTCAGGCTCCAAACAAAACAAACACAAAAAAGTCACTAATCTACATTTAGTAGCCTCAATACCACTTAGATACTTGAAACCAAAAGGCTAAATTGGTGCCATTGACCCCACTGGCCTGTGATGAGGAGAGTTCAGCCACTATGATGGCTAGAAAGAAGGATGAGCATAGGCCTACCTCCTCTGGTAGAAGTTGCACTCTCTGACATGCTAATATAGACTAGTCCCCTAGCTCTCCCTACAGCTCCTCCACAATCATGGCTTAGATGTGATCAGTCTTACAGAACTCTGAAATAACATTTTTGGAGCCAAACATTCAGCCTACTTTTCAAATATGAATGCCTATATCTGAAAGGATCACATCTTAGATTGTAAGCTCTTCAGGGCAGTGAGCACAGCTTGATTTATAGCAGGGGTTCCCAAACTTGGTTCGTGGCTTGTTCAGGGTAAGCCCCTGGCAGGCTGTGAGACACTTTGTTTACCTGAGTGTCCGCAGGTATGGCTGCTCGCAGCTCCCAGTGGCCGCAATTCGCCGTTCCTGGCCAATGGGAGCTGCAGGAAGCGGGATGGGCTGGGCCACTGCTTCCCGCAGCTCCCATTAGCCGAGAACGACGAACTGTAGCCACTGGGAGCTGCGAGCAGCTGTACCTGCAGATGCTCAGGTAAACAAAGCGTCTCATGGCCCACTAGAGAACAAGCCATGAACCAAGTTTGGGAACCCCTGATTTATAGTATACAACTCCTAATACCCTGGGGGGCCCTGTCAAGACTGATGCCTCAGGATACTACTATATTAAGTCAACCTTCTTTGCAGGATCACCAACAAAGCCCATCACTGAATGAGCATAGAAATTAAACTACCATCTCCCCTTCCTCCAGTGGTGTTCTCCCTTCAGAGCCCTGTGCACATTAGGAAGTGTCCATGTTCTCTGTGCTACTCAATCAGCTGTGCATATACATAGTATGAATCTCTCTCATTACTACACTGGGAGACTGTTGATAAATAATACCTCTGTTAGTGAATTTACTGCAAAGGTGTGAAGCCTCAGTATTTGACCAAAATCTTCTAAAATACACCACGCAGATGCCAATGCCAAGATGCCAGTGATGGGTTGTGACATTATATGATTAAAATATGACCATGTAGCTCATTGTTCCTACCACTGTTATATAATTGCAACAAATCCTGTACAAAGTATGTCATGTAAGGTGTCAATGGTTTGCTGAATATGATTATCCTGTGTGTATGCATTTATCATTTTTATATCTGAAGTTATGAATATTGACTATGTACCTGTTTTTGAAATGTGTTTCTCCTGGGTAAAAACCACAAGGTAGTTTACATCCAGTCTAGCCAGCACATTGTGAATAGACTATTCAGGTCAGTGACCCATCAACAAACACAGTGGGCCATGAAAGAAGCTTATTCCACCCGATGGACTTTCCGGTTGACGTTCTAGCTAAAATATGGGTAATGGCCTTTGCTATGACTCATCAAAGCAAGAAAGGGCATGTGACTAGATCATGTGGTACTGCACTCCATCTTGCGTCTGTACTTTTCCACAAACTGTGCTGAGGGATTTGCTTGGAACAATGACATTCCCTCCACATAGCAGAAGCTAGAAAGGGCCCTGGAAACATCTCCATTTTGCCTCTTTCCTGCTCTGATCTCTGGACTATGGATTTATACTAATGGGAGTATTCTAACCAAAGGACTAAGGACCTTCCAATCATTTGGACTCAACTAGAGACTTAACAAGCCAGCAGTTTATTTCATCACTGCTACAAACCTGATCCAAGAACTTTGCAATATTGTATGTATTTGATTCCTTTAACCAATTTTAACTCTCACCTTTCTTTCTTATAAGTAAACTTTTAGATATTAGATACTAAAGGATGGGAACCAGAGGTGATAATTGGGTAAAATCTGAGTTATATATAGACCTGGGTAAGTGGCTGATCCTTTGGGATCAGAAGAACCCTTTAGTTGATTAAATTGGTTTTAAATAACCATTCATCATTAAGTCTAGTGTTTTTGGTGGTGATACAAGGACTGGAATACCTAAGGAGATTGCTTTTCTGACTTCTTGTAAGCCAGTGTGATGAGACAGATGTTTACTTTTGTTGCTGGTTTTCTATATCTTATGGAAATAACCACTGATTTTGGGGGGTGTCCACCCTATTTCTCAGAAGTTTATCCTGAATTTGGTATTCTCAGTTGTGACCCGCTGGGGCATGGTGACATGGGTATTTTAGAAATTGTTACAAAGATAGATTGCAATAAGGCACCTTAAAATAATAGATTTTAAATGTACCACTGTATAATGACCAGTGTATTGGAAATATGTAAAAACATAATCCTGGGAGAAAAAAAGGCGGGGAGGGGTGAGGATTGCATAGAGCTTTCTACAGATATGGCATTTTTTCCTTAAAATTTGCACTGGCAGTGGCCATGGGTTACTATACATAGTCTCTAATGTAGCAATCACATAAAAACTACCTAGAATCTAAACCCATACATAGGAGTGAATAGAAAATCAGTTCTAAATGCAAGTGGAATGATCATGAATCTCCCTAAAAATCAGCACCAGCGTATCCCCATTCAATAATATTGCCTTAGAGTGGTTTCAGCATAACACTCAGTGGATGGCTTTACTCTGTGAACAAATGTAAATAAAGAGTCCATTTGGCAGTGGAAAATGATAGGAGACATCTCATGTATGAAATTTTCACTTAGTCCGGCAGGTCTATTATTAGACATGTAGGTATTCTCTGATTACTCAACTGTGCTTATCTAGCAAAGCTAAACAGTATTATTGGATGTAATACTCACATCCCTGCACTATTTTAGTGGCACCAAAGTGCCACTGCAGTTAAAGGAGAGATGTTCTTACTATTACAATCCTCAACACTATATGTAGATGTTTTCCATTATAGAATGATCCATTACAACCACTGTAAATATGAATTTCCATTTTGAGTGGGTTTTTTGTTTACCAAAATGTTTCCCCCCTTTGTTAAATTGAGATTTTTCTCCTCCAATCTTTGAGGGGGAGTTGAAGTTTGTCTTAGAAAACATTAAGTGCCTAAGCTCTTTACTTGTATTTACTTTCTAAAGAGCTTTGTAATTATCTGTATAACTGCAATTTTATTTCCTGTAACATACAGTACTGCACATATCCATTGTGTAAATATTTGCTTTGTGTACAGCCCCTTTATGTATTCAAGAACCTGACAAACCTTGCATTGCAAGCACATCCTCTTACTTTTCTAAACATGTGTTTCAAGAATCATAAGTATATGCTACATTAGATGGTGCTGATGACATTCTAGAATGAATCACCATACTAAAAATACTTCTGATTGTACATGGTAAGCATGCTTATGTTGAAAGCTATTCTTCTGAAGTTAGGGAAGCTTGAATGGAATAGCAGGCGAATCTTGGGTTGTTGGTGTTTTAGGTTTTATTGTTTTTTTCCACCCTCGCTATAATTACCCATGTGCAGAGGGAATTATTATACCCAGATTCAAGTGATGGAGGTCCTGGGGCTGGTGATACTACTGGACACTGAAGAGAAGCTTGCTGTTGCAGAAGAAAATATGTACATCTTTTTGTTTTGTTTTGAATGGGGGGGGGAGGCAGAAGGGGACGGGAAAGAGGAGAGAAGGTGGTAGCAGCAGCAGAATAGGAGAAAACAGGGACTACTAAGAAGTTTCAGATTCCCACTATTTATACTTTTTATGTCTTGGGCATCCTCTTCTCTTCCTCCACAGCCACTCCATGAGCAAAGGAATGGTCCCAGAGGCCATCAAGAAAGGAAAAATCTTAATTTTCCATTTGTGATGCCTGGGTTGTGAGATAGTGCAAATGAAATGTCCCCTCAAGGCATGCAAAAAACAGACATGAGTGCAGAATCAAATATATATACACACATGTTCATCAAACAAATAATGGAGATGACTCTAGACTGGAACACAAAGTTGAGATCTAGAACAAGTGGTTGAAGCAAACTCTGGAACATTCAGTTGATTCATCTGGTGGTGGTGTAGCCCCTGATAAAAGCTGGTCACCAGATCTCCTTCATGTGAGACCATTTTGTTTATGTGGTGTGTAGGTCCTGATATAATTACAGTATAATTCCAGTCAGCCCCTGCATCATATCCATCAGCTATGATTGCTTAGTGTTTTTAAAACTTGTCTCCATTGATCTAATTGCTATAGGAGGTACAAGAACAACAATGATGGGATCATTAAATCTCCAGATACAACACAGTCATCCCACAATTACAGACTCCTTTGAAACAGTATGTGCTGTGTACAGATACAAAATTAGCAACTAGATGTTTATGAACAGATAAATTTCCTATCCAGAAGGAAGGTTGTTTAGTCATTAGAACAAATGTTGCTGCTAAAGCATTGGTAACCAGATGGCCAGTACTGATTTTATATAACTTTCATCATTAATTTTCATAAGTTTTGGTTTCATTAGATACAAATTGAGACTCTTCTCACTTTTTGCACACCTCTTAGCAGGTCAAAATGGCAGAAAATTTCATTCAACATACAGAGAGACCATGTAATCACATAGATCTCTAACCACTTTGATTAACTATCAGCAACCACAAAGATACCAAGACCAGCTATTTCCCTAACATGCAGCACTCCACAGCCAATGTGAGACTGATTCAGCACCCATTGTCTTAAAGGATATGATAGATTAAAACTAACCTTATAACCAACATCCAGCCAAAATGTAACTATTTATCTGGACACTTAGGGTGCAAACTCTAAATTATTTTCCCGTTCTCATGCAATACCATAATGTTCATTTTTTTCCCCACTTGCAAACATGTCACATGTTTTCTCTACTTCAAAATAGAGAAAGCTTCTGGGTGTTTGAATGGCAAAGGTAATCTTGTGGAGTCATCTAATGTAGAATGTGTGTGTCTGATATCATGTATGGGCAGATAACAGCAGAACCTTCTTTGCAGTCTATTAGCAGCTAGAAATGGAATAACCAAGTGAGGGCCAAAGATATGATGTGAGAGGATGATTATCTGTCAGAAGTGTGAAACTTCATCCATATAAATACTGATGAGTCTTGCACACTCAGAAGATAATGGTTATGCTCCCTTTCAATTTTTGCATAGTTGCTTTCTGCTTTGCTTAGTGTCCTTGAAGTGGAGGTAATTGGTTTTTCCTCTCTCGTAAGCATAATGTGGTATCTGACTGCTCTCACCTCATATGGGGACACATCACACACTAATTGTAATGGCAAATCAGGATCAAAGTGTGAATACCTCCAAGGCTAGTCCTTTGTCTTTTTAAACAGTTTGTCATATTTATCTGTCCAAATCAAGGATTTTCCTTGACTCAGATGATCATGGAGACTATTCAAGTACTGCATTCAGGCAGGAATGAAGTTTGTCCGCCATTTCAGTAATCCCATAAAAGAACATAGATGGACATTTTCAGGACCCGTGGTGACCTTTTCAGGATTTACTATCCTGCCCGGCAAGCTTTGTTTTCGACTATATTTTAAGGGATTATATTTTTTTAAGATAATGGAATGTGTATTTTATAGCCTGGTTTGTATGGGTGATATTGCAATTGATAGAAATACAAAAAGGGAAACCAACAATATCTATAATGTACTGCAGTGGAGTGGGAGGAAAAATCCTTTTCGGTTCTCCTTTACCTTTCACGTGACATGAGTAACACTGGCTTTCACCTGATCCAGTAAATGGGTAAAAGGAAGGATTCTATGTGAAGGTGACATTGTTTTGGGTTTAGGTCAAGGGCAAGGAGAGTAACTGCCTCACTTGCTGATGCAGGAATTCAGCCTGATCACTGATATCAGTGGCAGGGTACAGGCTGAAAACAGCTGCACTGTAGTTCAGCATACAAAGGAGGTGCTCCAGCTCGGGGATTGGTGGGGGTAAGGATTGTGGTAGACCTGGCTTTAGGGACAGAAGCCTAAGGGAAAACAGGCCAAGTTCATTTCTGAGCAAGTGAGAAGAGTTTTAGGAACATTATAGAATGAGGATATGCAGATTTATATAGAGTCTTTGGTCCTGCATTTTTGTATTCATTCTTTAACACAAGCTGTTCTGCGATCAGGTGATGGATATGTCACTAAGGGCTGGAGCCTGTGAGATGGTCAGTGGACCCGTCACTAGGTATTGAGGACTTTCCACTTCCATTGCCTTTGGCATGGAACTGTACAGCATCAAGCCCTCAGTGTACAATACGCAATGTATCTTTTATTTTGGCTTATTGTAAGTGCAGATTTTTAAAGAGCGAAATACAGTTTCTCCTTCAAGTAAACTAAGTTTCATCCTTTGCTGTTTCTAAGAAATATTTATAAATTCCAAGGCTGGAAATGGCCACTCTTATCTAATCAGATCTCTTGCATAACCCAGGCCATAGAACTTCCTTAATCGTTTTTAAGTGTACACTAACCAGATACAAAAAGCCAGCAACACCAATGCAAAGTGAATGCAACACGCTACCATTCTGATCTGTTAGCATTTTACATCCACTTTGTAACCATTTTAAGTGACTACACACAAGGCAGGGGGAGAGAGATTCATGCCAAAGAACTCTCATGTCAGTACACACTTCTGTCCTACTCTAAGTGTAGGAATTTTATACAAAGTAGTTTTTCTCTTTGTATCTCATGCATTTAAAGGTTCAAACCTGGGCCAGTCTTGAAATAACTATTTGACAGTTATCACATTTAGAACACTGGAAGACAATTTACAAGAGGCAATGCACCTGTTGTTCCTATGATTAGGGCATCTCTTGTTGCACATAAGTATGCCACAAAACAATGATAAAAAATTAAAAACTGCATAGATCTCTGACCTTAGGCAGTGAAAGGATTTCTGCCCCTGCCATGAAACTAATCAAGTCAAACCTCTCTCCAAAGTGTGCAATCATTATTTCCCTATCAAGGGTCTCTGGAGTTTTCCATCCTCTTTGGTCATAGGCTCAATGCTTAAGTATCTATGACTTATTTCAGAACAAATGTACAACTTATAAAGGAATACTTGAAAGATAAGTCTCTTCAATGAAAGATAGATACCTGTATCTACTGCATTACTTGATTCAATTATAGATGATATACAACAAGGCACACATCACTAGACTAGCAATAGAATATCAATTAGAAATCCAAATCATTTTGAATTCTCAAGAAAAGAAAAGGTGTAGAGGCACCCTACCACATCCAAAGGGAATTCAAAAGCACTCAGAGAGACTAAGACTCAGAAAAGTCCAGGACTTCTTTGACAAAAAACAAAAACACTGGGCTTATAAAAACATATATGTGGCCTCAAACGTCCAAATAATTATTTTGGCCATTGCCATAAATGACCTGGAGTCAGAGAGTCTTCTTATTAAGACACAGGATTTGGAATGAGTATATCTGGGTTCTGTTTCCAGCTCTTCTGCAAATCTATGTGTGACACTGGGCAAGTAACTCATTCCCTGACACTCAGTTTCATTGTATGTAAGAGGGAAATGATAATATCCCTCTGAATGGTATTGGAAGGATACAGTAACTGGTATCTCTAAAGTGCACCAAGATCCTTGAATATAAAGTGGTACAAGAGTGCAAATGCAGACAGACTCCCATCACTCTGCCTTTTCCCACATTCTCATGTGCCCATATCAACCAGTCTATATTTAAATATAAAGTTGACTCATTACTCTTTGTACACATACAACCAGCTCTGCACAAGTGTGACCTGGACTACAACTGCAGGTAACAAAGGGACAACAAACAAGAGGAAAAAGGTCAGAAAAAGACCTCATCGTGCCACTTCAAGGAACCTATGAAATTGGGCCATGATGAGGCATGTTTAGTGCAATGTACAGAGAGGCAGAATTGGTCTCCCCTCGCCCAGCCTCCCACCCAACACACCTACCCCAGCCCAATCCCAAGCCTCATACCATCAAAAGGACAAGCAAATGATAATTTACATCCTTGTGGGGGAGGGGCAAAATAAATCAAACACTCCTTAACCTACTGAAAAAAAAAAAGTATAGTCTCACATAACCGATAGTCAGTTTTCAACAACTTCTACCTCTTTTACTGGTCTGGGGCTGAAAACTTCATGATCCAGTTCCTTCACAGGGCTAGGAGGAGTGTGAGCACTTCCTTTCCCATTCAGGGGCTCTCTTCTTTACATTTCTCTTTTAATGGACCTCTAATTATTTCTTTCCCTGCCTGCCTTATGTAATGATCACAAGCTCTCCATTTTTTTCATCCTTATCTGCTTTACCTCCCACTAAGCACCGAGAAGTCCTTTTCAGCAAGGCCAACAAAACAAGACATTTGAAATGTGGAGGCTGAGCCTTTCTGAACTTATGACAAGTCTCTCTCTCTCTCACACACACACACTCAAAGGCAGGCAAAATATTTGAACACTAACTTCAAGACTTCTGATTTTCATCAAGGTTCCCAGAAAAAAAAATCAGCGCTAGGATGAAATGCGCTATGTGAAGTTTCAGGGGATTTGTTCCTTTTCGAGACTATGGGTGAGGTTGAATTTGCAGCAGGAGGATTGCTTCAGCCTCTAACTGTAGAGCAGCTACTACCCACTCCATATATTTTATTAATTTAAGCTATAAGTGTGCAAATACTTACACATACGCTTAGCTTTATTCTTGTAAGTAGTCCCAGTGAAGCCACTGACATTTACATATGAAGCCAGTGGGAGTACTCTACTGAAGAAAGATAAAAACTCATAAGCATTTGCAGGATCAAAGCATATTTTGTATCTTTAAGTTAGAGCAAAGATTAGTTGTAAAAGCTCTATAACAGGCTCTCACCTCGTCTGGTGACAGATTCTGCCACTGCCTCAATTCCTCCACTCTTGGATGCACCAACCTCTGACCAATTAGTGGCCATCAAAAAGAACAAAAGCAAAACGTGTCCATCAATCACATGCTTAGTCTCCAGCCTAGACCCCTAAGCTAGTACAACCATCAGCTTCCTTCAACAATCATTCACTCTACCTTGTGCAGGCTGCTTCCTTCTAGAAATTCTCTTCCTCAGGCCTAATTCCCTCATCAGGGAGGAATTATCCCCCAACTTTCCTGATAAGAAATACCTACAAAGAAGGTATGGAGAACTTACTCACTCCTCTGGTTCTTTCTAATCTCGAGTCCCCTGCAAATATCTCACCTCTCTGAGTAAAGAGATTCCTTCTTACAAGAAGCACTGCCCTCTGTAATACTTTGCCTGATAACCTGACCCCAACCACAGGCCAAAGCCCATCATCTGGGAGGTGGATAACTAGGCACAGGTGAGGCTGAGCCAAACCCCCTTTAAAGGAGCCTGGGAAAGGTCCCAACCCTACAAACACTTACTCATGTGCTTAGCTTTCTGTAGATGACTAGACCCACTGAGGTCAAGAGGACTACTTACGTGTGTTAAATTAAGCATGTGTGTCAGTATTTGAAGGATAGGAACCTTATTTTCAATAGTGAAATAAATAACAGCGAAACAAACTTGCAGCTCCCCCACTTCCTCCTGCTACTCTCCCAACTAGAAAGAGTATCTTTTCTCAGTGAGTTCAACCCTGGAGCAATACACAAACCAGCCTGGGGGTGGATATGTGTTTTTCATGCATTGCATTAAAGTTCCTATATATTGTTAATTTAGAGATATAGAAATAGTATTAATACTATCTAAGATATTTGCCGTAGCACTTCCTGTCATATTTGGACTTTATGAAAAAGAAATTACATAGCATAAGAAGTTGAATATATTTATAGACTAACTCTCAGATGCAGTTATCAATTTGCCAATAACCATCATTTTTCTTCTTTTCAGCCCCATTGAAATTAAAATATTGACAAACAAACAATTTCTGCCAGCAAAGTGAAAAAGTTAATAAAGGATGATATTGAATTGGCTTTTTGCATTCATTTAGGCTGCATAATCCACATCTTAAACTTGGTAGAATGTTGCTGAAGTAAAATATGAAAAATAAACCAAAATTCAATGCCAGATTTTTTTCTGCTGTTTTTGTGTACACAGGATAAAGCTAGAGGTAGAGGCTTCAAGTGCTGAGTAGCAGATTTTTGTGCAATAACTCTCAAGTGTGTAATACAGCCTGCAGGGAAAGTGAATGCATTAAGATGTATTTAGATTGACAAAAGAGTGATTCTTTGTAGTCCAGGAGAAGAAATCTGCCAGGATCCACATACTGTAACAAATTACTGGTATCTGACCTAGTTGGAACAAACATCCAGAAAAGCACACACCGTGCAGCTGATATTGCTGCAGTGCCACTCCTTGCTAACTAAGGTTGTCTCATCCTCAATCCCATGACAAAAATGTTAAGAACATGCTCTAAGTGGCTAGATGGAGCAAGATAGAAAGAAGAGGGAGATAAATGGAGACTGTTGCCAAAAAGGACAGAGGGATAATCTACTGCGTAAAGAAGCAAGACTGCACAGTGAGAGAAATAGCACAGGGTGAAAACAAATCTGTTGGCACTACAGCAGAGCTCAGTAGGCAGCAAGAATGTGACTGTGAGGTTAGTTTCTTTTTCTCTGTTCAGCACTTGGTGTTATCATTACCACTGAAAGCATACAAGCAATGAAGTCCGTTTTGAGCCCTTTCCCACATAAAGTTTCCCACACATACCTATGTTTCACTGTAGTCTCTTGTATATAGGTTCACATCTCTTTTTCTGTTGCTCTTTTTCTCACACATATGTGATGAGGGGGAAAGGACAGGCGCTATATACCATGTGTTCTAGGTCCACCACTTCTAGTGAATTTAATTGTGAATATTGGGTCATTTGCTGATGTCCGAAACTGTATCGGACAATATAAAGCTTCCTTTTCCAAACAAGAACTTTAGGGATCAACTGCCAGAGTGATGTAAATAAAACAAACAAAAACAGTTGCTTACCTGTTCTGTAACTTTTAGACTCCGATTTTAAAGCTAGAATGGACCATCATGATCACCTTGTCTGACGACCTGCACATTGCAGGCCACTGAACCTCTCTCACTCACTCCTGTAATAGACCCATAACCTGTGGCTGAGTTACTGAAGTCCTCAAATCATGATTTAAAGACTTCAAGTTAGAGAATCTACCATTTACAATAATTTAAACCTGCCGATGACCTGTGCTCCATGCTGTTGAGGAAGATGGAAAAAAAAACCCAGGGTCTCTGCCAATCTGACCCAAGGGAAAATTCCTTTTTGATCTAAGTATGGGGGTCAGTTCAACCCTGAGCATGTGGGTGAGACCCAGAAGCCAGACACCTGGGAAAAAATTCTTTGTAGTAACTCAGTTCTCATCCAGGATTCCATCTCCAGCTGTTGGACATATTTGCTATTAGCAGTCACATGTCAGCTACATGCCATTTTAAGCAGTCTCATCATACCACCCCTTCATAAACTTATCAAGCTCAGTCTTGAAGCCAATTAAGTTTTTTAGTGGGGGCAAAGCACCCCAGAGTCAAAGATCTTCCCCTTAGCAGTACCTTGTTGGGGTAGAGCACACACCATGCTTTTCCTGGTTGCTCCTCCCAGATCTATTTAAGGGCACACCATCCTGACCCCCCTCAGTTCCTCTCAACTGGAAAAGCAGGTTTAAGACTCCAATAGAGAGGAGATGGAAGATGAGTCGTGGAATACTTGTCTGCTCTCACATCTCAAAGAACAACTACAGAACATGGAAGTAACCATTTTTCTTTTCAAGTGCTTGCAGGTGTGTATTCCATTCAGGTGACTCCCAAGCAGTACTGTTTGGAAGTGGGACCCGAGTCTACTTGAACAACTATTGCTGCACAACTTTGCCAAAGTTGCATCAGACCGAGAGGCATTGTTACTGCATAGTGCTGAGTAACTATACATTGCAGATGAAACAGCAGTGCAACAAACGTCTATATGGGAACATCTCTGAGGAAAGCCATTGGTGTGGCTTGAGCCCTCACTGAATGAGCCAAGAGTATCTGTGAAGGAGGAATATTTGTTACACTATAGGTTGAATTGATTCAGGAAGTGATCCAGAAAGCGATTTTCTGTGCTAATAGCACCTGATCTCTCATGTGATCTGCATGGGAAAAGAAGAGACAAGGAGACTGTCTAAAGGGCTTAGACCTGTCAAGGTAAAAATCCAGTGCTCTCCTAACATCTAAGGTATGCAGGCACTCCCTTACCTTTGCCAGAATGTGGCTTCAGGAAGAAGACCAGGAGGATAAATCATCTGATTTAAATGAAATGCTGGCATAACTTTAGTTAAGAACTTAGAGTGTGGCCACAGGGCTACTTTGTCCTTGCAAAACACTATATGTAAGGCTCAGCTTCAATACTTGAATCTTATCGTACCTTCTGGCCCAAGTTATGGCTATAAGGAAGGTGATCATCTAGCTTAGATAAGACAAAGCACATGTGATCCTTAGGTCAAAGGGTGGATCCATAAGGTCTGTTAAAACTGTGTTGCGGTCCAAAGGAGGACCCAAGTCCTTGATCAGAGGGAAAAGGTGCATTATTTGGCCATTCTGGAGTTAAAAGGATCAATCTGGCACAGTCTAGCTTCAGCTTGTGAATAACTTGCAGAAGGAGAGGAACAGAAGAAATGCATGCATTAGACGCAGTGTCCATTTCAGCATTCAGGAATTGGTAAAGGAACCTAGGCTATGCTTGAGAACAAAATGGGTGACATTTCTTGTTATCTTTCATTGCAAAAAGATGATGGAAGAAATGCCCCAAAACCAAAAGATGGATCTCAATGCACTGCTCTTGAGAGACCATTCATGACTGAGTGAGAACTTCCTGCTGACACACCAAGGACACCCCCACACACACACACAAACCCCTACCTCTTCAGATAATACATCACAGTAGTGTTGTCAGTGAAAATTTGTACCAGCAGTCCTTGGATTCAAGGGAGAAAAGCCTGGCAAGCTCTGTAGATTGCTCAGAGCTCAAGGACATTGATTTGAAGGTTTGCCTTGTGCTCTGACCAGATACCTTGAGCTTGAGAATCCTTCACATGAATATCCAATCCTATTAGAGAAGTGTTGGTTACTGTCATAGCTGGCAGCACTGTAGGAAGCTAGACCAACTTGACTAAGTGGTGTCTGCTGAGCCAATAGACTAACGTCCTCCATGCTTGAAGGGTGAAGAGATGTAGTGTGGCATACTTGGTTACATATGTACATGAGGCCATGTGGCCAAGCAACCTCAGACAAGTCCAAGACATGATGCATGAGGAGTCCTGAGAGGCAGGCATAGTTTATGAATAGCTTGAAATCTCTGCTGAGGAAGAAACAGTTGAACTTGAAGAATTGACTAGGACCCCTCTGAGTAGGAATCAGCATGATTTCTTTGTTCAGAAAGAGTCCCAGATGACAGAAGTAGCAGATGATGGGTTTGACATGGTAACAAATCTGACTCTTGGATGATCCTTGGACCATCTAGTTACCAAGTTTAGGGAAGATGTGAATCTCCTTTTTCCTTAAGAATGCTTCTACCGCAGACAAGATGCCAAAGGGAAGTACTATATACAGTACTGATAAAGATGGCCCCCTATAATAAATCTGAAAAGATTTCTGTGACTGGGAAGAACCACCACATGGAAATACATGTCTAGGGCAACAAACCAATAATTATGATCAAGGGAGAGGAGGATATATATCAAGGTAACCATACAGAATCTCATTTGCTTGATGAACTTGTAGAGAGCATTGAGACTGAGTATGGGTCTCAGTCCCTCTTTGGCTTTGGGGATCAGAAAATAGTGGGAGTAAAAACTCTGGTCCTGAAACTGTGGGGGAACCTTCTCTGTAGCTCCCAAAGTGAGCAGTGACTGGAGTTCCTGAGAAGCATAGTTTTGTGAGATTTCTCCCTGAAAATGGGATGGGGAAACAGGGTGTGGAGGGGAAAGAGAGCAGAACTGGATTGAATATCCCAGACACACAGTACATAGGACCCACTTGTCCAAGGTTATTGTCTGCCAACTTCTGAGGAAATGAGATAGCCTGTCTCAAAATGGAGGGGAAGGAATAAGAACATTGCTACTGGTTGTGTTGTTGCCCTCAAAGTAGAAATCAAAACAATTGCTTCCCTGTTGTAGGTTGAGGCCAAGATGATGGGTTCCAACTGGAGTTAGACAATCTCCTCTTTTGAGGTTTTTATCTTCTCCTGGTGATGTCCTGGTGCTTTGAGAGAGAAAAACGTAGCCTCTGATGTTGATAATAAGGTTGAAGAGGTTTGTATTGGTGCCTCTTAGTGTATGTGATATACACTTACAGGGAACATAGAGCAGCATGAGAGTCTTTAAAAGAATGTAAGACTTTGTCCACATTATCAGAGAATAGGAATTGTCTATCAAAATGTAAATCCTCAGACAGTTGAATGCCTGGTGCTAATCCAGAACTGCACAGTTATAATGACCTTATTACTACAGTTGCAGAGGCCATAGTCCTAAAGAGGCATCTGCAACATCATCAGGTGCCAACTGGAGCAAAATCTTTGCCACCAGCCTGCCCACTCTGAAGAAGGCCTTGAATTCATCTCTTGCATCCTCCAGAAGCTTGTCAGAAAACTTAGCTATTTCCTCCCAGTTGAGAAAATCATATGTTTCCAAGAGCACTTGATGATTTGCTACCCATATCTGGAGAAAGGCAGTCAAATACATTTCCTTGCCTAAAAAAAATGCAGCCTTTTCATTGCATTTTCTTTTGGGCTTGTTTTGGATTTCACCTACCAGAACCTCTCATTGGCATCTGTGACTACTAAACAGTTTGAGGGGTGAATAAAAATACTAACACCCCTGAGAGGGTACTTGATAACACTTCTCTATGCGTTGAGCTATCAGGGTAAGCGATGCAGGGGTTAACCACAAAGCTTTTGTAGGTTGTAATTAGGCATCGTTAATGGAGGGCAACCATCCCTGGAGTAGTTTCCTGTAGAATGTCCAGTAACTTGTGGGTATTTTCCTGACTAGTTTAGCCTATATACCACAGCTGAAGACATCATTTGAAACAGGTCCTGGTAAGATTTAAAATCTGGGAGGAGAGATGAATCTGGGACTACTGGATCTTCCTGAAAGTTTTGGGAGGAAGTTGGCGTAGCCAAGGTCACCTCACAAAGTAGAAGTTGCTGCTCTGGCAAAGGTTCCTCCAGGAGTTATAGCTCAAGAGAGATGGACATCCTCCTGCATCTCTGAGATGGACTGTTCTAAATTCTGGTCCCTCTGAGGATAGGGAGATCTGCTTCCAGACTGCAATGGAGTTCTAGCTCTGTGTGAGTGGGAAGCACTTTTCACAGGTCCCAGGAGAGCCACTGAGAAAAGGGGTATGGTGCAGGAGAGCAGAATATGGGAGCCAATATGGTCTGTCCTTACTATAAGAGCAGGAACACTCAGTGCTGACATTTTCCCTCTGAAGAGCATGTGAAGGATCTGCAAGATGTCTTCTACTGTGATGGAGAAGAGCTGGAAGACTCTGCGTTTGAATCAAAGGAGACCTCTGAATTATCTGTGAGTATGGGTGGAGCCCACAGGATATCTTGAGTTATCCATAGACAAACAAGAAAATGGAAATGCCAATCCCAAGGACTGGAGCGCTGTTGGTTGTATGCATTTTACCAAAAATTCCAGGAAATTGCCTTTTATCAGTGTGAACTTGGAGGGGACCCTAAGTATAGGGATTCCCCAGGGCTGAGATGAAGAATACAGACAGTGCTGCAGAGGGGGAGTGCACTGGTACTGAAAACACAGTCAGCTGCACCGAAGATGGCATCTGTTTCATTGCCAATATAGAACACTTTGATGGCATCAACCTCGGCCCAATGCTGAAGAAGTTGAAGGGCCTGGAATAGCAGGAAGTATTGATAATCCTGCTGACTCTTGAGGTAGTAGCAAGGGTGGCATAGATAGAGTAAGTCTGTTGCTGTACATATGCCTTCATGGAGGAAGGTAATGAAAGTGGTGGTGCTGCAACTGTGTCCATAGGTAACAAAGTTGACAACCATCCTCCAGATGAATCTGGAGTCAATGGTCTGATATCACAAAGCTCTCTCCCCGGTAGAGGGCAGATGCAGGCCAATTATATGGATTTTTGCTGGGTACCATGGTCTTGCAGACATCTCCAGGCTGTTTTTGAGGAGGAAGATGACAAACCCTTCCTCCTTTGCCAATCCACCTTGTGGTCCTTATTCAAGGCTGTTCCTGGGACAGAGAACACCCCTTTTCCCTTTTTGAAGGAGAATCAGAGTCTTGGGTCTTTTCACCATCATTACAGAGATGGAAGGCAGCTAAGGGCAGTTAAACCCAGAGGCTGTGAAGGGTTCCAGTGTTGACACAGGCTTCATAACCTGATCAATCAAATGCTGCTTCAGACAAAGGTCTCTTGCAATTTGCATTATCTTTTTAAAAAAAGCCAGATGCTATATCCTTTCTTTAATGGGACCCTCTACTAAACAGATCAAGCAGTGAGTGTGTGGGTCACTATTCCCACACGATGGATAACTTTCAAAGTCTGGAAGATGCTGCATGATCCTCAGTGCTGGGCACTTGTGACAGAATGCAAGGGGAAAACAGGTGAGCCTGCACTCTGATCACTCAGATGTTAATTAGTTCCCCTTGAGAAACCTGATGGGGGTAATTAGACAATCAAGTTGGCTGGGATAAGAAGCCAATTACCTCAGCAGCCCAAGGCTGATAAAGAGGCAGGAAGGAAGTGACAAATGAAGGCAGAGGGGAACAGGACTAGTTGAGCCCTGTTACATGGAATCCACAAGGGAGGGAGACTGCTGCTCTCCTCACTCCCTGGAGAAATGTCCAAAAAGCACAATGGTACTGTAAATAGACTTTTACACAGGGATTGTTGTGGAAATGGTAGAGGGAACTTAAAATAAAAGGGTTCCCACTGGAGTCCGTGCAGTTTCTGCAGAGAAGGTGGGAGAGAAACCACACCCCATTGCAGCACAACATTAAAATCAACTAACTACAAAAACTATGAAAAGTTATTTACAAAGTGAAAAATTCGGTAACACAATGTGACCCACAGAGGAAAAAAAAAAATGGTGAGAGGAAGCCTTGCACGTGGAGAGCTCTGCCTAAGGCCGCAGGCAGTAAGCAGGAACTGAGGAGGGATCAGGGAAGCACTGCCTTTATCCAGCTTCAGGAGGGGCTACAACAGTATGACATTCCCCTCTGGCGTTATCCGGACCGATGAGCTGCTAGGCCACTCCAATCCTTGACTCTGGGAGCCAGCCTCATCCTGCTTTGCTGTGAGAACTCCCACTCCTGGGCTGTTCACGCACAGCCTCTGGCATGTAAGCTGCTCCCAGCTATTTGCAACCGAATGACACTAGATAACATCTCCGGTCCCAGACACAACCCTAGGAACCTCCATCTTGCAGTGCCCAGTTATGCCTGCTGGATGCTGCAAGCTTATATGAGTTTGTCAATTTAACAAAGAAATTGATATGTACCAGGCTTGTTATCCCAAGGGGAGTCTCTGACATGTTTCAAACCAAACACACTGCTTCAGGTAGAATAAACAAACATATTTATTAACTATAAAGATAGATTTTAAGTGATTATTAGTCAGAGCATAACAAGTCAGATTTGGTCAAATGATATACAAGCAAAATGCATTCTAAGCTGATCTAAACACTTTCAATGTCCTTACAAAAAAACTTAGATGCTTCTCACCACAGGCTGGCTGGTTACCCTTCAGCCAGATTCTCCCCTTTGATCAGCCCTTCAGTCACTTGGTGGTGGTGTCTGTAGATGTAGGTGGAAGAGAGAGGAAGAGCAAGGGGAAGTCTCTCCTTTTTATCATGTTCTTTCTTCCCTCTTGGCTTTGCCCCTCACCTTTCAGGTGAGCATTAACTAATCACAGTTCCAAACTGACCAAAGGAATGGGGTTGAGTCTCTTGAGAGTCTAACAGATTATTTTGTTGCTTCCTAGGCCAGCAACCTTTGTTCCTGTGAGGCTGGGCTGGGCTTATGACATCCACGCCCTGATGAGGTGTGAACTGCCCCTCCGCTTCTGGAGCGTTTTTGTCTGGGCTTGCTTTAAGCCATGAGGATACGTTTTCAGCCTCAATACTATATACATGAAATTATAACCTATAACATCACTATAACAACAATGCTCAGTACATCATGAGCCTTCCAAAGACACCCGGCATGACAAACTTTGCATCGGATACCACACAATCATGTTATAAAGATGAATATGGGGGTGTAGGGTATTCCCCCGAGGTACAGAGCATCACAGACAGATATTACCAAAGGAAAAATCTCTGATGCCAGTGCTCTTTGCTCCAACCCATGTGACTGGACTACACATCTGCAACCATGCAAAGAAGAACTTGGTAATTTGTTCAAGTACAATAACTCGCATGCTGAGAGGGCAGAAAGGCAAGGGTCCAGTAGGAAAACACATTTAACAGGAAGATGAAATAGGTCTTAAGATAGAGCAGCCTACATGTGGTGCCACACATGTACCCTTGCTGGTTGCTTTCCTGTTATATCCCTCCACCCTAGGCCTAGAAGTTTCACCAATATAAATCCTTAAAATTACTCACGTAGGAATGTAATTTATCAGCCCATTTAAGTCAATCCTGAATTTGATTTTTGATTTTTTTTTAGCCAGATTGACCACTTTCACTATTTTAATTGTATTTAATAACCAACTCCCCTACTACTTCATGGACTTCAACTTCCTCTATATTAGGACAGCATTTAGCATAGTGTTGATACTACATGTAAATAGTGACTTTAAGTCAGGGCTGAATTTTTGTTCTCAGGTCTGCTTGATGATAAACCTATATTTTATATTTGGATAGTGTCTGAAAAAATCCTCCAATAGTTTCAAACTATATATAGATCCTTAATGAAATCTAGCCACCTCTGCAGGCAACTAACAGCACACTGCATTACAGTCCAGGAAGAGAGAAAACTTGAACCAAGGAAGACACTAGGACAATCCCTGCCATTTCAATATGTTGCTATGGATTCTTTTATTATTATTTTTAGGTGGTGTACAGAAGACCCTCTTTATAAATTACATAAAACTTGACTGATATTTCTGGAGTTGGTGCAATGGAGATACAAAGGTCACTTATGTAATGATGTCTGTCACTATTGACATTTAAAAGTGCCCAAGCAATATAATTAGGCCCGAATTCTACCTGAGCATTCTCCCTTGTCATCACTAGAAAATTAGGTTATGTTAGAAATTTTAACATAATGTCAGCAGGCACTGGGTAACCCAATAATTCCTGTAGGTTCTCATAAACAGATAACATGATGCTAGACACAACAGTCACTGTCAACACTAACTGCAAAGTTGTTTTTAACATTTTGTTAGTTAACATGACTCCTCAAGGCTGTGCTTTAATACAATGTGATTTTCAAGTGTAGGTGATCTCTTAGGGTTCCTGATGAAGTCCAGAGGAGCTGAGTATACATATCGATAGCAGGACTTGGATTTATAAATAACAAAAATATTACTATAAATATTTTTCCAAGATCTATTTCCTGTTGCATCACTAAAGTTTGTGCAGAAATAGGGATGAAATAGTCAGACTGGTCTGTCAATATCAAGTCATTTAAGGAAGATTTTAAAGAATTCCTTTGACATTTTCTGAGAAGGCAGTTCTCAATTCATTTAGAAATATTAGAAAGATTTGTGGTCATTTTTCTAATGGTCAATAAAATGTAGAGTCTCTGACGCAGGTGGACAGCTTAAAATCACAGTTCTTTGTTGCTTTTAATATTCCATTTAATACTTTTATGCTGAATACAATGTGTTTATAGGGAAGAGCTGGTTCACTATTTTCTTTCCTTCGTTTCGTATGTGGTTTTCATTTTCAGCTGAAGAATACAATGCAATTTTTATTTTGTGTAGCTCCTTTCACAGTAACTGCATCCCAAGATCTTTTACAGAATTAAGTAATGGTAAACATCAGGATCTAAAACAGGTCTTCAGTTTCTGTGAGCAAAACTTTATATTCACAGGGAACCATGCCCACAATTTGCATCTTCAGTTCATTCATGCAATTTCCTGGCTTTAAAGGAACTGTTCAAGTCAATGGAGTGGCACCAATTTAGCTGTAATATACCCTAGGTACAAAATGGAAAACACAAAAATGGAGACTAGGTTTCAAAATCAGGACCAAAACTAGAGACAGAGAATATCAAACAGAAAGAGAAATAAAAGTTATATACATGAGAAGAGAACAAAAAGTAGAGAAGAGCTCAAATTTTCACTTGAGATGAGAAGATGGAGCTACCGGAAGGCATTTTCAGATGTTAGCAATAGAATGAATTGAAAAAACAATTTCCATCCTGTAGCGAATTCTAATATTGTGAAATTGTTTTCATATCGAACTTTGATTTGGAAATGTCAAAACATTTTGTTTCAATCCTTTCCAACGAAGTGAAACATTCTGACATTTCTGAATCAAACTTTTTCATTTCAGTTTGTTGTCACAAAATGGAAGGTCTCCCATGATGCCCCACGGTCTCTGCCTGTGACAGAGCCATCACAGTGACTCATAGGAAATGTAGTTCAGCCTGGGAGCATCAGGGATCTAAAACTACAATTCCCATTAGGTGCAGGGTCCATCCACTGCTTGGAGAGTCCAGTGTGCATCATGAAAGACATTTTGCCTCCCAAAAAGGAAACTTTCAATATCTAAATATTCCATTTCAATTTTCATTGTTGAAACAAAATGTTATGTCATTTCCAAATCAAAATTCAGGCTCGGGAGATGAAGAGATTAACCCCCAACATCCTCCTCTCCCCCGAAAAAAATTTTTTTTCCAGTTTTCCTAGTAGAAAACTCCACTGTGAAAAATCTACTTTTTTGATTAATCCCCATTTTCTGACTTTTTTGACAGGAAAATGTTTTGTTTGAAACATTTCAGCCAAAACTAGTCTGGAACGGTGAAGAGAAAGCTTCTGCACTAAAAGTGTCCTGATAGTGTCATGGACAAAAAGGCATTCTGGAGCTAGTTGAACAGAGGGACTGGGCAGGAGATAACAGAGAGAAAAGTTCTATAAGGTAGACAGAAGTATTTTAAAAACAAGGAGTGCAATTCTTCTTTTATGATTTCAGATGCACTAGTGCAGAATGGTTCAAATGTAATAAAGGCATTGGTGATTTGACATAATAAATGGTTGAAAACTATAGGACCTTAGATCAGGAGTACATTTCTGCCCAGCTTTTAAAACAGTTGATTAAAAAAGTTTTTTTTTTAAAGTTAATCTGAAAGGTGCTTTCAAAGAACACTTAATTTAACTTTGATTTAGAACACTGACATTTTTAATAATGTTAATTATAAAATTCATAGCGAAAAATATACTGGTATAATACAAATATTGTCAAAGTCCATCTGGCACCTTTCACAAGCACTGAATTTACTCTTAAAATTTACATTAAAAGTGTTAGAACAGGTGGTTTTCCTTCAGCTATGACAATTATATTAAGCATGATTAATTAAAAGACATTGATATGTCTTTTTTGGTTCACATTCAGCAAATAGATTAATTAGACTAAAATGGCATAAATAATATATCGAACTTTATAATTTCTCTCTATATATTTTGAAGTTTTAAACTGCCACTTACCACCAAATAATGTGAACACCTTCGACAGCAAATCAATAGTACTAGAAACATCTCTGATGGACTCCATTAAACTCAGACATTGTATAAAATATGCCCTTATTTAAGTGCTTTGAAAAATAATTGCTACTAAAGATTGATATTCAGTGCACTTCTTTGTACTGCATCGTAACACTGAGCAGCAGGATTGATGACAAGATACGGCACTGTAGTTTATTGCAGTTCTTTCTACAGTAGTTTGTGCGGTTGCTGTACTTGTCAAATATCAGGAATGGCTGTGTGAAGTTCTGAGCTGGCATCTGATGGATAACACTGT
This sequence comes from Gopherus flavomarginatus, assembly GCF_025201925.1. NCBI lineage: Eukaryota > Metazoa > Chordata > Testudines > Testudinidae > Gopherus > Gopherus flavomarginatus. Next base: position 149,626,277 of record NC_066618.1, on the reverse strand, counting down.
GACAGGTACATAATATTAGGATTAAATAGGATGAAAACAACAACAAAGAGGGGGAAAAAAGAAAACAGTACATGACTTAGTTTTGTGTCTATTCTCAATGAAGTAATTGCCCTTCAACTTCAAGGAAAGTTGCAAACTTCAACCAACTGGTTTTAGAGCCTGATCTGGCAATATGATCTCCACTATATATTCATCTTGGATGACATTCAACACCTTGCTGGTTTGGGACCTTAAAGGGGGGGCCTGATTCTGCTGTTATGGCAGTTTTACATTGGTGTAACTCCATTTACTACAGTGTGGAATAACTGGGTGCAAAATCAGCTCTGTACATATTTAATTATTGGAATATGTAGGGGCTAGATCCTCAACTATGCCAGAACTCCATTGGGTGCAGTGAGAATGGGGGGCAAAGGTGTAGGGACAAGTTCCAGAGGGATGCTTAAAATTACACTTGGTTTCAGTAGTCCCCAAGGAGCCATTCTGGCAGCTGGGAATTACCAGAGTACATCAGTGCTCCAGAGATATCCTCAACATGCCATCGCTCTGGCAACAGAAAACAGCCATCTCTCCATCAGCCAGGGATTCTCACACTGAGAGAATCCACAGTTAGCTGAATATACCAGATTTTCAGCTTCCTTAAGGCAACCAAGAGAATGGACTGAGAATCTTGCATACAGCATCAATTTCAATGCTGATGATGATTGCAGCTTTTGATTATCATTTGAGGTAATTAAATCAAGATTGGGTGTCTCTCTGAAAGCTATGCTGCAGTTCAACTGTGAGTTATGGGTTAATGCCAGAATTACTGGGTGACATTCTATGGCCTGTGTTATTGAAAGAGTCAGACTAGATGATCATAATGGTCCCTTCTGGTGCTAAAATCTAAGTCTATGAATCTTTAAGAAAGGTTTTCTTTATTCAGAATGTTAGCTATTGAAGTTAATGAGTATTTACTAAGAACTAACAAAACAATTCATTTTATACTGTCTGAATTCCCTATCTATCCATTCTGGCCTTAAATGTCTGGATCTATCCAGTGGCTGATCCTTTGAATGCAGCTTGCCACTGCTTCACTTCCCCTCAGACCATCCCAACCTAGTCCTACACTACTTACCCTGGCAGACCGCGTGCCAAAGGTTGCCGATCCCTGTCCTATTAATTCACTTAGGGTATGTCTATACTGCAATCAGAGGTAATGCTGCAACATGGGTAGACGTGAAACCACTGCAGCACAGGCTGTATAAGTATGTTCAGGATCCTGGGTGTGTACTTGAGCAGCTAACTCATGCTGCTGTGGTCTCACTGCTATTGTTATTTGAGTTAACCAAATCAGAGCTAACTCAGCAATGTTGACACATGATGTGGTCACAGCAGTGTAGACATACCCTTAAGTAATTTCGCCTGTTAACAATATTGTGTCCTGCTACATATATTTTGACAAGCTAAGTAGTTTTAAGTTGTCCCAAGTGGTCATTCTATTTGAATATCTTGTTTAAAGCCAAATGTATGCGAGAATCTTGACTTTCGCTCTCTCTCACCATGTATATGATGAAGTATAAGAAGACATGTTAATGCTTCTCTGCTGACACAAAGACAGGACTTCAGAAAAGAATTATATTGTAATGTAGATTGGCCATTGTGGAAAACCCAGGATGAATGGCTACAAAGAGAGGGGTAGTAATTAGTCCCAGGGGGTTAAAAGGCCTCTCCCAATCCACTGAGGAGAGATAACCGGGGGGGAAAGGTTCAGCTGGAACAGGGGTTACCAGGGAACTAATTAGGTTCAGCTGGCTCCAACTGCTGGAGACCTTTTTAAACCCTCCCTGGCATGGAAGCAGGGAGGAGAGTGAGAGAAGCTGCCAGCAAGTTAGGTGCAGCAAGACTCTGAACCTTTGCAGCAAGGAAGGCTGTGCTCTGTCCCCAGAAGGGGAGTAAACAAGCACAAGGGATTGACTGAGGGAAAGATTAGCCAGACCCTGTGCTACCTAGAAGGGTTTGCTTTGCCCAAGCCTGTGTCTCCAAGGCTAAAAAGGACTGAGCCTGCTGAGGAGAAGGTACTTTGCCACACCATATAAAACCCACTGCTGTCCGGTACCTATAATGCTAGTGGCAATTGGTCCTCAATTTATGAATGGTCATAATACCCTGCTGATGGATGGCTAAGAGAACAGGCAATCAAGAGACTGGATATATGTTCATCTGGGGCTAAATAATGCAATTCTGATTCAGGCAAATTCCAAAAATGTATGGGTTAAGGTCAGAATCTCTATCAGTGAATATCTGCTCATTATGGTTTAAAGCCTGTTTTAAAGAGCTTTTACTTTTGTTCAATTCCTAAAATAATAGTATAGAGATTCTGTGGACACATCTAAGGGAGATGTCAGTCCATTTGAATCAGGCAGAGCTCTCCTTGCCCCTGCTCTTTCTCACCCATCTTTCCCACTGCCAATTCTCATATTTGACTGTAATTGCAAAGCCACAACAACATCTGTCTATTAGATCTAATATAGGAAAGCTCAAAATGTGATTAATTTTTTTTTTTTACTATATGACCCTTTCTTGTACTTGCTGTTGAAGAAACTCTTGTAAAGAAGACACGTCCCTTTTATTTGAAACCTAACTAAGGGTCATTGAAACATTTTGGGACAAGCAACAGTAAATGGATGAAGATGGAGAGGACAGATTCACAAGCTATGTATAAGAACACGTTCTTCCCACTGGAAGTGGAGCACAGATGCAAGAGTGGCTGCAGTAGTGACAGAACCAGTTCTGCTGCTATTTCACAGCCTAGGGGAAAGACTCCTTCCCCTTCATGGTCCATGCAGAACTCTCTAGCCCACTCACGCAGACTGTGCACTAAGTCTTGTACTTGCCCCACTCAGCTGGGAGAACTGATGACCTTCTGCAAATTCTGGCTAATTATCTTCGAAGTTACTGAACTTAAGTACATTTATAAAATATTTCTGTGAAAGATTTCAGTATGATAGGGAATTTTTAGAAAGCTGTTAAAATATATATAATTGAAGGAATCTGCATAGCCTCATGCCCTGCCTTAATAAGTTAATCCGCTATGGATAACATACAGCATTGTTCCTGGTGATTTTTCTGATCATATAAACAAATAATGTGTGTAGTAACTATCCCATGTTTATGCTGCAATTTTATACTAGCCTAATTCAAAATTCAATCATCTTATGCCACCCCAAAGGCTGTGCTAGGGATAGCCTTTCTGGATTCATTAGATCAGCTGCTTACCCAGCAATGAGACTTTACTTGCCAGCAGTCACTCTCTGAAAATCCTGTAGAGTCCACTGAGAATGTAGTCCCACTAATGAACTGTGCTGGGGCACTGTGTGCTTACAGCTATCTACTGAACTCTGTTATCTTTCACAAGTATTGCCAAGCTCTTCAGCCCTTAAATGAACAGACAAGTAAATATGACATTTTATGTACTATAGGGAAAGATGGGGCACTTATCCTGAATAAAATGGTGCCCTTTTCCTCAGTTATATTTGGGAATCCATCCAGGTTTTTCCTCATAAGCCCCTGCCTTCAGTTAAAATGTCATCCCCTAACTTAAACATGACACTGATAATACAACTACACAAAGGGATATATGCTTCTGGTTTGCAAGAACTGCCAAAAATATATGCACTAATGCATAATTCACCCTTTCGAAAGACCCCACCATCTGTTCCCCACATTCCTTATCTCAGGCACTGTCTCCTTACTGTGGTTGTTGGAAGGGAAATGGACTGAACTCCTGCCCCCATCACTTTAACTGAGGCCTTCAGAGGCACTGGATTGTCCCTCTTCCATACCAAACAACTGAAAGGCTGCCCATACTCCCAAAGACTGCCTGCAGGAGCTGAAAACAATCGCTCTGGAGGGAAAGCAAAACACTGTCTTTTCTACTATAGCCACTGGCTTGACTGAGGCAAGGGCAAGCAGTACCTCATAATGAGTGGTGTGGTCAGTAGGGAAATGCTGAGGGCTTCCTAGCAACCATTATGAGCCTCTTCTGCACTATGGGATTTCAAGACTATTCCTGGCCCTCTAGCAGACCCCTTGGATTAGTCTTTACTGATAGTACCCCCAGAGGTGGTATCATCTGAAAATCAAAAGGAAGGAAGAACCACGCCCCAGGCTCCAGCAATCAAGGGTTATCAGAGCACCTGGCCCATTCCTCATTAAGACAGCAAAGGTAAGGGAGGGGGAAGGTGGCATGGATAAGGGATGGGGTAGGGATCTGATTTTGCACCTTTTAAGTGACCAGGTTTTCCAACAGTCTTAGCCTAGGTGTGCTAAACTCTCACAAATCTCTGTTTATGTGTGTGATCCTGCTACAACCCACATTCCCAATTAAGTTTCAGTTGGATCTATGGAATTTCTCAAACATTTTGTGGATCCCCACACTTTGGTGCCTCTCACTTCTGAAAAATCAAGCCATTTATATCGGTACATACACACAGACTTGGGGGAGCAAAATTTAAGGTCATATTCCTAGATTTTAAAACCAGAAATGACTATTTTGATCATCTCATTTGATTTCCTGCATACACAGGCCATGGAATTTCACCAAGTGATTCCTGTATGAAGCCCATATCCTCTGCTGAGTTAGAGCATGTCTTTTAGGAAGACACTTAATCTTGATTGAAAGACTTCAAAATGAGTGAGCCAGGGCCGCCCAGAGGGGTTGGGGGGCAAGTGGGGCAATTTGCCCAAGGCCCCGGGCTCCGCAGGGGCCCCCATGAGAATATAGTATTCTAAAGTATTGCAACTTTTTTTTATGGAAGGGGCCCCCGAAATTGCTTTGCCCCAGGCCCCCCGAATCCTCTGGGTGGCCCTGGAGTGACCATCAACCACATTGTTAAACTGTGCAACACTATCTAATTAAAATATATCCATATAGACCATTGCAACCACTGTTATATATTTGCAGCAAATATTGTACAAAGGTTGTTGAGTGAGGTGTCTACAAAATAGGTTATGATTTGCTGGTTACGATTATGTTATCTCTATGTGTGTATCATTTTTACATAAGAACATAAGAATGGCCATATCGGGTCAGACCAAAGGTCCATCTAGCCCAGTATCTATCTACCGACAGTGGCCAATGCCAGGTTCCCCAGAGGGAGTGAACCTAACAGGCAGTGATCAAGTGATCTCTCTCCTGCCATCCATCTCTATTCTCTGACGAACAGAGGCTAGGGACACCATTCTTTACCCGTCCTGGCTAATAGCCATTTATGGACTTAACCTCCATCAATTTAGTCAGTTCTCTTTTAATCACTGTTATAGTCCTAGCCTTCACAACCTCCTGAGGTAAGGAGTTCCACAAGTTCACTGTGCGCTGCGTGAAGAAGAACTTCCTTTTATTTGTTTTAAACCTGCTGCCTCCTAATTTCATTAACCCCTAGTTCTTGTATTATGGGAATAAGTAAATAACTTTTCCTTATCCACTTTCTCCACATCACTCAAGATCTTATATATCTCTATCATATCCCCTCTTAGTCTCCCCTTTTCCAAGCTGAAGAGTCCTAGCTCTTTCATCTTTCCTCGTATGGGACCCTCTCCAAACCCCTAATCATTTTTAGTTGCCTTTTCTGAACTTTTTCTAGTGCTAGAATATCTTTTTTGAGGTGAGGAGACCACATCTGTACACAGTATTCAAGATGTGGGTGTACCATGGATTTATATAAGGGCAATAATATATTCTCAGTCTTATTCTCTCTCCTTTTTAATGATTCTTAACATCCTGTTTGCTTTTTTGACCGCCTCTGTGCACTGCATGGACATCTTCAGAGAACAATCCACGATGACTCCAAGATCTTTTTCCTGACTCGTTGTAGCTAAATTAGCCCCCATCATATTGTATGTATAGTTGGGGTTATTTTTTCCAATGTGCATTACTTGACATTTATTCACATTAAATTTCATTTGCCATTTTGTTGCCCAATCAATTAGTTTTGTGAGATCTTTTTGAAGTTCTTCACAATCTTCTTTGGTCTTTACTATCATGAGTAGTTTAGTATCATCTGCAAATATTGCCACCTCACTGTTTACCCCTTTCTCCAGATCATTTATGAATAAATTGAATAGGATTGGTCCTAGGACTGACCCTTGGGGAATATCACTAGTTACTCCTCTCCATTCTGATAATTTACCATTAATTCCTACCCTTTGTTCCCTGTCTTTTAACCAGTTCTCAATCCATGAAAGGACATTCCCTTTTATCCCATGACATCTTAATTTACGTAAGAGTCTTTGATGAGGGACCTTGTCAAAGGCTTTCTGGAATCTAAGTACACTATGTCCACTAGAAAAGCAGCAAAGAATCCTGTGGCACTTTATAGACTAACAGACCTTAAGGTGGCCATCCTGCAGCAAAAAAACTTCAGGACCAGACTTCAAAGAGAAACTGCTGAGCTTCAGTTCATCTGCAAATTTGACACCATCAGCTCAGGATTAAACAAAGACTGTGAATGGCTTGCCAATTACAGAACCAGTTTCTCCTCCCTTGGTTTTCACACCTCAACTGCTAGAACAGGGCCTCATCCTCCCTGATTGAACTACCTCATTATCTCTAGCTTGCCTGCCCCTGGAAATTTCCACCACATGCATCTGACGAAGTGGGTATTCACCCACGAAAGCTCATGCTCCAAAACATCTGTTAGTCTATAAGGTGCCACAGGATTCTTTGCTGCTTTTACAGATCCAGACTAACACGGCTACCCCCCTGATCCTCTGTCTACTGGATCCCCCTTTTCCACATGTTTGTTGACCCCTTCAAAGAACTCTAATAGATTAGTAAGACACGATTTCCCTTTACAGAAACTATGTTGACTATTACTTAACAGTTTTATGTTTTTCTATGTGTCTGACCATTTTATTCTTAACTATTGTTTCAACTAATTTGCCCAGTACCGACGTTAGAAGTGTGTGTATGTATGTGAAGTTATAAGTATTGGCTCTGTATATTGGGTGACCAGATGTCCCGATTTTATTGGGACTGTCCTGATATTTGCTTGTTTGTCCTGCGTCTCGACTGATGGTAGGTTGGGACACTGTACAAACAAGCCAAGGCTCCTGCGCACAGGCGGAGCCCGGCAAGGCTCACGCCCCCCCCCCCGACTCCGCCCATCCTTGCCCCATTGGATTCCTCCCCAAATCCCCAGCCCCACCCCCTCACTGCCCCATTGGATCCCTCCCCAAATCCCCGCCTCTTCCCCAAGCACTGGAGGGAGGCCCGGGAGACGCAGGGGAGTGTGAGATGAGTGAGAGTCCGGCCTGGCCCTGAGCACAGGCAGGACTTGGGCGGGGCAGGACTTGGAGGAGGAGCAGCAGGGAAGCGGCCCGTAGGTCCAGGTGGCAGCTGTTCTTCTCATCTGGGCAATGGGACTCAGGAGCAGCTACTGCTGCAGCTCCCACTGCTGTGGTGGGAGAAAGCAGCTGCTTGCCAAGCACATGGCACTTGGCAGCTGTGGCGCAAACTCCCTGAGCCCAAGCCTGCTGCGGGGACCCAGCGCACACACTGCACCCAGCCCCTGGCCAGTCGCATTTGAGCTGGCTGCAATCCTGCGGGCAGCCCCAGGGCGGAGGCAGCGGCAGCTCCGTTCGTTCCCCTGTGGGACCCGAGCAGGACGGGGGGGCTGGGGCCTGCTGCCCCCACTCTAGGGCCGCCTGTGGGATTGCACCAGGTGGGGTGGGGGTGGGTGCTTCAGCAGTTTTGTTTGTTTGTTTGTTTTGCTCTGCTGAGTTTCTTTTTGCCTCCCCACCCCCGCATCCTGATATTTCAGTTTTGACATCTGGTCACCCTAGCTCTATACTTGGATTTCAAATGTTTGCTCCTGGGATAACACCCACAAGGTAACACCCAGCACACCTTGGAGGGACTGTTCAAATTAAGTGGCTCATCAAGAAACACTTGGTTGACAATGGACCATGGGAGATGCCCATCTACATTGAGTGGACTATCATGTAAACATGCTGTCCGGAGTGTAGGTAATGGCTTCCTGCAATGACTGAGGGAAATTGGGCATGAACATGTGACTTGCCCATGTGACTCCAAACTCATCTTGTTGCTGTCATTTTCCACAGTAAGAACAATAGGATGCCCTCCACAGGGCGAAAGCCCAGGCAACACCTCCACTTCGTCTTCAATCCTGCTTCTTACCTCTGGAGGAACTTTGATATAAACTGAAGTTCTGAAAAAAGGACTGAAGGTCCCATCCAAGCTGTGGATGTGCTCCAGAGACTTGACTTAAGCCAGCAGTTTACTCTGTCACTGCTAGAAGCCTGAACCAAAAACTTTTCTATTACTGTATATAATTGATTCCTTTGACCAATTTTAACTCTCAACTCTCTTTCTATGAATAAACCTTTAGATACTAAAGGACGGGCACCAGCATGATTTTTGGGTAGGATCTAACTTGTATCCTCACCTGGGTGTATGATTGGTCCTTTGGGATCAGAAGAACCTATTATTAGATGAGAATGGGTATAAATCATAGAATATTATGGTGGGAAGGTACCTCAATAGATCAATTAGTCCAACCCCCTGCTCAAAGCAGGACCAATCCCTAGACCGATTTTTACACCAGTTCCCTAAATAGCCTGCTTAAGGATCAAACTCCCAACTCTAGGTTTCGTAGACTCATGCTCAAACTACTGAGCTATCCCTCCTCACCACTGAAGCCAGTGTTTTTGGTGGGGATATAAGAACTGGAATGTCTGAGGAAACTGCCTTTGTGTTTTCTGGTTAGCCAGTGTCATGAAACACGAGTTTACTTATGTTTGGTTTGATATATCTTATAAAAGAATAACCACTAGTTTTAGGTTGTATTTGCCTTGTTTCTCAGCAGTTTGTCCTGAATTTGGCATCCTCAGTTGTGACCCACTAAGGCACGATTACAAACTGTTCTTATAGTTAATTACCAATCACTATTAAAAATGTATACTTTATCACTAGTCTGACTTCTCTTCCAGATGTTCTATTTTGTTATGTAATTTGTCTGTGACTTTAAAGAGCCCTCTTCTGTCAAAAATCTTCTACCCCATATAGGTACATGTAGACCATGACCAAGTCACCTTTTAACCTTCATTTTAATAAATTAAATAGATTGAGCTTCCAAAGTCTTTCATTGTAAGGCAGGTTTTCCAGACTTTGGATAATTCTTATAGCTCCTTTCCAATTTTTCAACATGCTTTATTTAGTATGGATACCAGAATTGGTCACAGTAGTCTGAAAATAGTCTCTCTCAGCAGTACAGTATACTGAGATAGTGGAATTCTTACTCTTTATTATCCTTATGCTTATACAGTCAAAATCACATTAACCCCTTTGCCACAGCATTGCTCGGTTATCTTCTGGCCCTCTAGAAGACCCTTTGGATTGGTCTTTATTGGTTATACCACAGCCAGAAACTCCTTTACAGAGTCACTGGATACTGTCCCTCAGCCTCTACATATGACTTACATTCTTTGTTCCTAGATGTAAGATCTAACATTTATATTATTAAAATGCATATTATTTCAAATGAACCCACCATACCAAGTGATCCAGGTTGGATTATATAACTGATCTGTCCCCATCATCACTGACCACTCCACACCTTCACTGCTCCGTTGGACTTTCAGCACCCACTTAAAAAAAAAAATTGACTATATATATTTATATTTTTTACCAGTAACAATACTTCAAAAATAAATATTTGCCCACTTTATCATTTCTACAAGAGCAAATAAGCTAGTAATGTGCACACACACACACATTTAATTGCATTGGAAATTTAGATCTACTGGAGCATTTCTTTCATTGTAAATCCAAGTTAAAGCCCTTCAGTGATACAACACAGTTTTGTTTTACACTGCTTTGCTTGCTGGACATAACATTTGGGCATATCAGGCAAAAACAAGTATTCAAATAGCTTTCTAACATGTTTCTGGCTGTTGCAGCTCTAGAAGTTTCTTAATTTCCTCTCCTTCTCCTCTGTTTTTCCTCTTTGGATATGTCTACACTGCAATTAAAAACGATGGCTGGCCTGTGCCAGCTGACTCAGGCTCACGGGCCTTGGGTTAAGGGGGTGTTTATTTGCGGTATAGATATTCAGACATGGGCTGGCACTTGGGCCCTAGGACCGTGTGAAGTGGGAGGGTCCCAGAGCTCAGGCTGCAGCCCAAGCACAGATATCTGCACCGCAATTAAACAGCTCTTCAGCCTAAGCCCTGCAAGCCCAAATCAGTTGGCATGGGCCAGCCACGGGTGTCTAATGCCAGTATAGACATACCCATGGTTTCCTCTGCATTGTAAGCAGCTTTTTACCATGTGCCCCTAAACTTCACTTTCTAGGTCACGATGGCAGATGAGGATCTTTTTGTAGAGCTTATGTCCACTGATGCCAATGAATAATTTGAGCATGCACCAAAGAGCACCCAATGCTGTGTTACAACAGAGAGTGTTGGTTTCCTTCAGCTCTAAGGTCCCTTCATGTGTGAAATAGCCTGCCTTTGTTTACTTCAATAGGAGCTGCAGGGTGCTCAACACTTAAGTAAGTGACCTAAGTTTTTCTAAAGAGGTTAAATATGGATTTAGGCTCCTATCTTTGAAAAAACAAAAAAAACAAAAACAGCTTTTGTATTCAGAGGCTATTAACAATCTTTAGATTTCCCCTGATTGCTGTGTAATGTGTTATCACTGTTCAACTGAATATGGTGGCTTCCCCAGTAAAAGAAATGCTGGCACATAAATAAACAAAAGCTAAGCAAGTTCACTGCTTTCACTCATTCCAAAAAACAATTGCACTTAAGGCACTGAAAAATTGTAAGACATTTTAAGAAAAAAAGAATGATCAAAACTATTACATGCTTCCCTTATCTGCTGTAGTATTAAAATGGTAAATCCAACAGTCATCTCTACGGTACACCTAACTGGGTGAATGACATTCATGATAAAAATATTTAAATGTTTGCCACATTTATTTTCCTGAGAGCTTGAATGACATATTAACTGAAATTATTTATTTATTTCACCTTCAAAAGTCAGAACTGGCCCAGTTAGATGTTCAGTCTTAGTTGTCAAAGAATATACAGTAATAATAGTAGCAACACAAACCTGTAGCGAGTTTATATATAAATATTGACATAGGTGAATGATTCGGTGATGATTATCTCTCTCCCTCTCCCCCCTATATATAAGCTAAAACCACCTTGTAAAAATTGTCATGAGAATTTATCAGCCCAAGCATAAAATCTATCGACTTACTCTTTATCATGATGATAATGGACAAAACAATAATATTTTACTCACCCATAAAAAAATTACTGTGAGAAAGAGGCTAAGTACATTTCAAAAGACTATGTTAACAGGGTATAATTATTGTTAATAGCACTGTTAGGGCAATAGCATGCATTATGGTTGCTGAGTGTCCAGGAATTAAAGATTAATCTTCAAATTAAAGACTGTCATGAGATGAAACCTCCAGGAATATGTCCAATCACAATTAGCAGCCCTGGCCTGTGAGGGTGGGATGATGCCTAAGACACAATGCTTCCCCAAGCTCCCTTGTGCACATGGGTGGTTGCTCAGGAAGCACCATCCTTGAGGATGGTGCAGTTTTCTCCTTACCACAGTGAGCCTGGCCTGCTGTGTAGGCTGAGGAATTGCACCAGCACCTCTTCTTCATCACATGTGGGACATGCACACTCCCATGCAAATGTGGCTGGTCTTTATGCAGGCCTTGTAAAGTGTGTGGGGGAGAGAGTGGATTCCTTGCAGTCCCACTCTGCCCCTGCATACTCACAAAGCCAGATACAATGTGACCCTTGATGTCCTGATACACAGGAATGTGTTGACTGAGGAAACTTAGCGCTTTAGTATTTATTGTAAGTACTGTGTAGATTATACAGTATGTACCACACAAGTCACAGTTCATTTTAACAAAGAAAGTTATGGATGTGTAGGGCACTATTATATAAAGACAATTTTCCACATGCCAACTTGCATTCCATGACTGTATGGGCTTCTATATTTTTTCCATGAATTTTTCATAGCTTCTTTTTTCTTGCCATCTGTTTAAAAAAAGAAAAAATAAAAGGCAGTGTGCAGCTATTCAACCCAGCTCTATAGAAAATGAGCTGATTAGAAGTGCTCTCTTATGCAGTATTTCTTTCGTGAAATGCTGTGATGTTAAATGCCAGTGCTGCAGCCTTTTCTATTTAGTATTCACATCATGGAAGCAATAAAAGTCTCACAAATTTTGAGAACTATTTGAGTGTGTAAGTTGTTGTAATTAATGTTTCCTGCCTGATTGAATTTTGATTCCCCACCTTCCATTTTGAGTCTTCATGAAACAGTGCATGCCACTTCTACTTACACCCAACGTATAACACGGTAAAATGAGACGATATAAACTCACACGTAGACCATATTGTTATAAACCATGAAAGTGTGTGTGTGTAAAAAACGTCTCAGCTTCTCAATCAACTCTTGCCACATGAGGATGACTGTTTATTATTTGATTTGCTATGACAACTATATATTGTAAGCATGTGATCGTATGAAGATACCTGGAGAATTCAAGAAATAAAAAAAAAAATAAATAAAAAAAAAAAAAAAAAAAAAATCAGACCAGGGAATTTCAAGTGGCTTAAACCACGCAATCCGAGTCATTTAAAACAAGACTGAACAAGGCAGTTGGGGGTTATAGGTTAGAGGGCAATCCTACCTCTGCCAAAGGATAGACAAGATGACATAATATATCTGGTCTACCCTCTAATTCGTATAGCTTTGTGATACTTATATACACTCTTGGAGGCCGCCCTCCTTCACCATTCCCTGTTTCCTACTACCAAAGGATCCTCTTTTTAATATTATTTCTGGGAATTAAAGCCTAAGTTTATCAAGGTACTTAAGCATCTACATAATTAACTACAGGAACAGTTTCATTGACATTAAAGGGACCATTTATGTGCTTAAAAATACACATGATTAACTTGCGGAATCAAGGATTAAAATAGGACCAATCCTGCCATCCTCATTCAGGGAGAGAGATTTTGCCAAAGTAGGGAATTAATAAGTACCAAGCCAAAGATCAATATAGATCAAGCAACTCTACATCTGATACGGTGGGGGACAAAGGAACAATACTATTTGTGTTTTAAGTGATCTATAAGCAGCATTGCATTCCAAGTGAAAATAATGCATTTCACAAACCTTTTAAGAAGCCCTGAAATGACCACTTGCTCACTGCAACTTTCCACAGATATTAGCATTTGCCAAACACGAAGTAACTTGTAATTCCTGAATTATATAAATGGAGAAATGCTTATTAATCAGTTCTGCTACTGCCTCAGCTATATCTGAAAAACAATCCTGTAGGAGCTATTTGTTTGCCTTCCAAGAATCCAGGCCCTTTTGCTGAATGTTAATCTGCCCTCACCCCAACAGAATATTGGTTCTTTTTTCCTCTACTCTCTTTGCAATTCCTCCACATACGCACATATATACAGAAACAAGCCACCACCCTTGTCCTGGAAAAGCATCTCAGGTTTTCATTTGATTATTCTATACATACCAAGCTTCCACAATAACATAACTGCCACATGAAACAGCCTCCTTCTCCCACACACTTTCATTGAAAACCATACATTCTCCATACAAGCATATCAAAGCATTTACTGCTACTACATGCAAAGTACAAAAAAGCAGGCCTATGTGAAACCTACTCTTTGTGCTAACTTCTTTTGAAATGGTCCCAGCATACCTCAAACTTGGAAATGGATAAGCACATACTTAGAACCTACTTAGGTCTAAATGACATGTTCACAGAGCATTACAGAAATGTCTACAAAACACACTGTTGCCAGCTCTCATGCTTTTATTACAAATCAAATGTTATTTGGTGTTGTTCATAAAGCCTGAGCTCCAGGAGTCATATTATTGCATGAGAATCTCAACTTTTATTACCAGGTGGGAGAGGGAGGAGTAAGTTTCTAGCCCTCATATCCCAGGGTTTTGGTGGCCTTAATTATGAGTTTTGAGCACTAGGAGCTGGCAATAGTGATATATTTACCAATCATAGATTGAGAAGGGGTTTCAATTTCTGTCCATTATTATTTGAGAGAAATTCTAATATTTATTTGCAAATTTTATTTAAGAAGAAAAAATATTTGCTAAGCAGCTGGCAACTGTTTGAAAAGTTTTAAATATGTAGCTTTTTTGACATGGGTCATGGAGGGAAAAGGAGAACAGGTGTTCCATATTTTTGAGGCCTCTATTTCTCACATATATAGAATAATGTGAACTCCTGTTTTTAACACACTGCTAAGTAGGACAAAAACACCTTGAAGCAGCACTGAAAGTGAACAAATTTAATTTACTGAAATGTCAAATGAATTTAAGGGAACATTGTGATTGGTTAGTGTATATATTGTGACAAAGTTCCTCCTCTACCTTGGTGGGTCCTGCACTTATTGGCAGATTTGCTCACCTCAGTGATCTTCCCCTCTGGTAGAACCCACAGTCTGGGTCAGCTCCTCCTGTGTTTGATCAGGAGTTGGGAGTCCTCTGCTCCAGGTTCCAGCCCAGGGCCCTGTGGATTGCAGCTGTCTATAGTGCCTCCTGTAACAGCTACTTGACGGCTACTTCCCCATAGCCTCCTCCAAACACCTTCTTTATCCTCACCACTGGACCTTCCTCCTGGTATCTGATAATGCTTGTACTCCTCAGCCCAGTCCCAGTCCTTGTACCTCTTGGTCTCAGCTTTCTTTTCTTTCTTTCTTTCTTTCTTTCTTTCTCTCTCTCTCTCTCACACACACACACCTCACTGACTAACTGGGAAGCTTTTAATTAGTTCCAGCCAGCCCTTGATTGGCTTCAGGTGTCCCAATCAATGTAGCTATCTCCACTGCCTTCTAGAAAGATCTTAATTGGCCCCAAGTGTCTTGATTAACCTGGAGCAACTGCCATTTGGTTACCATGGTACCAGGGATTTGTTTAGCCTGGGCCTAACATACCTGTTCCTTACTACTTTACTGCAGCCATCTGGCCTTGCCCCCTAACAATATCTACATCAAACTACAAACTCACTTTTGTTTTCTGAATGCCATTTTGATTGTAAGAGTCTACTCTGCTTACACTTTTGCCTTTTACCCTCTGTCTTGTGACTAAACCACCAGAGTGTCAGGAGAAATTCTTGCACCTAGCAAAGGGCTAACAATGGGAAAAAAGGAAAGAGTTGTTAACCTAAATAATCTTCCTTTCAAATGAAAATGTCCTGGGACAATAAGCTTTATAGTGCCCAGAAGAACCAGTTCTATCAAGTGGGCCTGTAACTAACTAAGCTGAGGAGTAACTGGGAGGTCACCTGACAAAGAGGTCTGAAAACTTTAGAAAAAGGACTTGCTACAGCAAGGGGAAGCAGACAAGGCTGGGCAAGAGGTAGAAGAGAAAGAATTCTGCACCCCCTGAAGAGATACTGACCAAGCTTAAAGTGCTGTTAGAGTGGTGGCAGTAATTTGCAGGTAGGTTTTGTTGGTTTTTTTTAGTGATCTCTATATCTTTTGGGATGTTTATGAGCAAAGTGGGTGTGTATGGAAACGTTCCCTTGCAGAGTACATGGATGACTTGCTTTCACTATCACACAGTCCCCACATAGGGGAAAACAGTAATCTAGAGCATCCATATCTTCAGTAGAACTCTGGAAGCTTTCAAGAGCTACTGGAGAGGCATGAGAAAGTTGGCAGTGGACTCACGGCTTAGGCAGTTGGACTGCGAGTTCTCAGACATGCCATCTGAATTTGAGGTGTATGCCTAGAGCCCCAGAGCCAGAAAGACTGTGCCTGAACTCTGCCCAGAGTCAGTGGGTCAAAAGCACATGGGACCTTATGTTTGGGTCCAGTACAGCAGCCCTATGAATGTCCAGCAGGTGAAGTTTATCCAGGTTTGTAACATATTGTGCACACTGTAGATGCACTGGAATGACAAATAAAATTTTAAATGTAGGAATGCCAAGTTATTTGCTGAATGTTTGAAAATAACCTTCTTATAATTTAGATAAATCAAATAAATTATCAATAGAGATGGGCCCAAACCAGACCTCTAAATTCAAATACTCCTGAAATTTGAGTATTGATAATCTGAATCAAGATCTACTTCTAGATTTTGCAGATGATGTGAATTGTATCATGAGCAGAGCCAAACCCATGAATTTGGACTCTGCAACAATAAAGATAATTTGTAATTAGCATATGATGTCAGAATTTTTCAGTTTGAGACCATCTCTAAATTAGAGATCTAGAAAGAGTATCATCAGTTCCCTTAAGGAAACAGATCAACAGAGCCAGATGTGTACCCAGAAGCCTCCTATTGCAAGACAAACAGAAGAAAGAAACCAACAGGACTCCACTGGCCATCACATACAGTCCCCAGCTAAAACTCCTCCAACGCATCATCAGGGATCTACAACCCATCCTGGACAATGATCCATACTTTCACAGGCCTTGGGTGGCAGGCCAGTCCTCGCCCACAGACAACCTGCCAACCTGAAACATATTCTCATCGGTAACTGCACACCGCACTATAGTAACTCTAGCTCAGGAACCAATCCATGCAACAAACCTCAATGCCAACTCTGCCCACACATCTACACCAGTGACACCATCACAGGACCTAACCAGATCAGCCACACCATCACCGGTTCATTCACCTGCACCTCCACCAATGTAATATACGCCATCATATGCCAGCAATGCCCCTCTGCTATGTACATCGGCCAAACTGGACAGTCGCTATGGAAAAGGATAAATGAACACAAATCAGATATTAGGAATGGCAATATCCAAAAACCTGTGGGAGAACACTTCAACCTCCCTGACCACACTATAGCAGACCTTAAGGTGGCCATCCTGCAGCAAAAAAACTTCAGGACCAGACTTCAAAGAGAAACTGCTGAGCTTCAGTTCATCGCAAATTTGACACCATCAGCTCAGGATTAAACAAAGACTGTGAATGGCTTGCCAACTACAGAACCAGTTTCTCCTCCCTTGGTTTTCACATCTCAACTGCAAGAACAGGGCCTCATCCTCCCTGATTGAACTAACCTCATTATCTCTAGCTTGCTTGCATATATATACCTGCCCCTGGAAATTTCCACTACATGCATCTGACGAAGTGGGTATTCACCCACGAAAGCTCACGCTCCAAAACATCTGTTAGTCTATAAGGGCCACAGGATTCTTCGCTGCTTTTATCAGTTCCCTTATTATTGCATATTTTTACTCTTTGTTTACACAAATACCAAACGTAACATAGGCAGCAAGAATTAGGTAATATATTCCCTAGTAGGAGTAGTATGAAAAGTTTGAGAATGGAAGCCCAATACTCTAATACAGTGTTTCCCACACTTGGGATGCCGATTGTGTAGGGAAAGCCCCTGGCAGGCTGGGCCGGTTTGTTTACTTGCTTCCAGAAGCTCCCATTGGTCTGGAGGAGCAAACTACGGCCTGCGGACGGGGCAAGTAAACAAACCAGCCCGGCCCAGCAGGGACTTTCCCTAAACAAGTAGTGTTTCAAGTTTGGGAAACACCAATCTAATAGTTTGCTCTAATAGTTAAACTGAGAACATTTGATAGAAGCTGTCATAAACAGATAGTTAAGGGTTAATGTCTCTTTTACCTGTAAAGGGTTACCAAACAGGGACCCAAACATCTGACCAGAGGACCAATCAGAAAACAAGATACTTTCAAATCTAGGTGGAGGGAAGCCTTTGTTTGTGGGTTTTGCTTTGTTCTCTCTAGGCTCTGAGAGTGACCACACATACCTACAGGCTCTCTAATCTTCTGTTCCAATTTTGTAAGTACAAAAGTAGAAAGACAGTTTAGTCTTTTCAATTGTTTTTCTGTATTTGCAACTGTGTATCTGGCTGGTAGAGTTTTACTGTGTATTTGGGTGAAAGTATTCTAAATTGTATTTCTGCTGGAGCAAGCTTTCTTTCTATTGTCTATAAGCTATAAAAACCCTGTATATTTACCATCTTGATTACAGAGATAAGTTTTATGTTTTTTCTTCTTTTATTAAAGTTTTCCTCTTTTTTAGAATCTAATTGATTTTTTGGTTATCTTTTGTAAAACTCCAGGGAAGGGAGTCTCCACTCACCAGGGAATTGGTGGGAGAAAGGAAAGAGAGGAGGGAAGAAAAACCTGCTCTCTGCGTTTATCTCTGTATCTCTCACCGGGGAAGAAGGGAGGGGGAAGGGGTGATTCAAGGAGTTGAATCACGGTGGTCTCCTAGTGTACCCAGGGTGGGAAAGAGCTGGGAGGAAATAAGGAGGGGGGAAGGGAAATGGTTTATTCCCCTTTGTTGTGAGACTCAGGGAACCTGCGTCTTGGGGGTCCCCAGGGAAGGGTTTGGGGAGACCAGAGTCTATCAGGCGCTCTACCTAAGTCCTGATTGGTGGCAGCCTATCAGATCTAAGCTGGTAGTTAAGCTTAGGAAAATTCATGCTAGTACCCATATTTTGGATGCTAAGGTTCAGATTTGGGAATTATACTAAGACAGAAGCATAGTAAATATTATTGTTTAGTCACAGGTGTATTTGTTTTAGGAAAAGTTTTGATTCTAACACAAAGATGATATTTATGGGTCACCATTACCTGTGTTGAGTAGAATCTGACTTCATGAATAGTCCCCTTGATACTAGTGTAAGTAAGGTTTGCAGATTATCGTCCTATATATTTATTCTGTGAGAGTGGAAAAAAGTTAGAACACCAAAGAATGAATTTAGTAAATGCTTATGAAGTAAGAAACAATACACGAGAAAGTGTGTGAAAAAGGAAACACTAAGACATAAGAAACTGCATGGTTTTCTCAGCAGAACTAGACAGTTAAAGCTAAGAAACATTAACTCGGTGATGTAGTGAGAGAGCACTAACAAGTTGGTTAGAGTGTCCAGGACCTCATCCCTGAATTTAAAGGATTATAAATAAAACCTCAAGATTTAAAGTGAAATGTTTTCCAATAGCTGAACCTGACCAGGCTTGAGAAGGAAATAAATTAGATGACCTTTGACCAGACCTGAAGGAAACATGACCCCGTCCTCCATCAAAGGAAAAGAGAGCCTGACTCTGGATGAATACCTGCAACCGTTCACCATGCTATTTTGTATGGTAACTGACTTAAATACAGAGGCTAAAAAGAGATTTGTTTTATCACTTTGCTTAAGTATTTGTAAGTATATGAACACAATTTGCCTAGCTAGTTAATTAGTAAAGATCAAAGGGCCCAATCCAGCTCCATTTAAATCAGTGACAATATTTCCATTCACTTTGACAAGAATAGGGTCAGGCTCTAAACACAGTTTAAGTTGCTGTAGGTTTTTCCTTTCTGTGCAAGACACTCCCCAACAAACTGTGCTAATATTAAGCAACCATAAAGTTAGTTGCTTGACATAAATGAAATGAAGGTTTATATCTTTCCTGATTATGACAGGGTGGATCGGCCCTGCACTGGTGCAGCAGAGGTTAATCCTTCCCTCCTGGCAGAAGAAGCCCTGCGGACCGCTGGAGGGGAAGGAGGCTCCTCATTCTCTCCAGCAGAAGAGTGGCCCACACACCAGGATGCAGAGGGCAGGCACTCCCAGATGTACTGCAGAGGGGAAGCAGAGGATGCCACAGATCTGGTTGAATCTGAGGAAGGGGTAGGAAGTGATCCAGGGAGTCCTTAAAGGAGAATGGTGCTAAGACTGTTCAGGCTGGCGTGTTTCGGAAGGCTCCCCGCCGGACCACTGGTGAGGAGAATGTGCCACCAACAGGGCCATGAGTTGGGACTTGGGGCAGGGGGCGGGACCAGGTCCCCCTATCTCAGCCACCCACCTTTGAAAGGGTGTCCCCATGTGGTGATTTGGTTGGACTTCGGCCGCTAGGCTGCATTACCCCATCAGAGGAGAGGAATTAGATGGACTCTGGCCATTGGGATGCGCTGCCCTAGGGGCACATTGTATTGACTCCGGCCGCTAGGCCGCATTACCCCACTAGGGGAGGGGAATTAGATGGACTCTGGCCATTCGGTTGCGCTGCCCTAGGGGTGTGTTGTATGGACTCCGGCCACTAGGCCGCATGATCCCACTAGGGAAGGGGAAGTAGATGGACTCGGGCCCTTGGGCCACACTGTGCTAACTACAGAGGGGTTTAGAACACGGACTTAGGCACAGAAAGTCTGTATTACCTCCCGCCCACTTGACTTAAGGGGCTGTTGAGGTACAAGCCCCGCTGTACTGATATATAATTATTTCCTTTGGTAATTGTATTCCAGTATATTTACACCTGCTCTGTGGACCCAGACTGGGAGGTTTGCTCCAACGTACAGTGTAGATGTGCTCTAGTCCTGCAAGTAGACACCCTAGAATGGACTTTTGCTCCCATATGGGGACCCACTATGGTCACTGAGATTCTTACTATGCACAGGGCTCCGTATATTCTTGTGGGGATTGAGGCTTCACAGAATCTTGAAAGCCTGAATGAAAATTAGCTTGCACACAATAACATAGGCTATTTTCTTTAAGACTCAGCATAAATTGAATGTGCTGTTTAAGATCTTTAGTCCCTATAGCTGCCGCCTGATAAGCATAATAAAGAAAAGAGTCCTTTTCCAGCATGGATTATCCTCATATGTCACAGCTAGGGCACAAATAGTCTTATCAATTAAATGACCAGACACTGCCTGTAAGTTACTACCCATAAACACATTATATTTATTCTTGTTTTTTTACACGTCCTACTCTTTATTCTTCTAGAGACCAGTAAAAAAAAATATTCACAGAGTTTTCACTTTTAAAATTGCTACATGGTTGCTGTCAGTCTCCAGAGTAGCACAGCAGATGGATGGAATTTGTAGTGAACACAACATTAAAGCCCCAATTCAAGAACACATTGCCTGTTCAAGAAAGTGTTCAAACACATGTATAAGTCCCAATGAAGTCTGTATTTACACTGAGTCAGTATACAGGTCTCTCGCAACTTACGTGCATTTAACATGTGCGATTTCAACTTTATGCATACGGCCAGAGTGGGGGGCGTGGCCTCAAGCCGGGGGGCATGGCCTCAAGATTTAAAGTCCTGGGGCACCAGCTGTGGCTGGGAGTCCCAGGGCCTTTAAATCACCCAGGGGGCTCCCAGCTGCAGAGGTGGCTGGTAGCCCCTGTGGCGAACTAAAGGGCCCAAGGCTCCAGCCACTGTGGAGCTCGAGGCCCTTTAAATGCCAGCCC
The DNA here is from genome assembly GCF_025201925.1 of Gopherus flavomarginatus. Classification (NCBI taxonomy): domain Eukaryota; kingdom Metazoa; phylum Chordata; order Testudines; family Testudinidae; genus Gopherus; species Gopherus flavomarginatus. The sequence goes on along the minus strand of NC_066618.1, from coordinate 149,605,017 downwards.
CAGCCTGGCTGCCAAAGCTGCAGCGGGAAGCCCAGCGGAGCCCTTTAAACCCCACCCGCAGCTCCAGCGGCTGGGCCAGGGGGACATTTAAAGGGTGGCGGGGAGCCCGGGGGAGCCCTTTAAATGCCCCCCCCCCAGCCCGACCGCCGGAGCTGCGGGCAGGGTTTAAAGGGGTTGGGGATATAATTTTGACTATATGCGGTTTTTGCTTTACGCGATAACCGCGGAACGGAACCCCCTCCTAAGATAAGACTTGCCTGTAGAAATCTCTACTACCCTACTGAAGTCAAGAGGACTTGAGCACATAGTTAAATGGTTTCCCAAATCAAAGCCTAAGTGATGGGCAGAGATTATTGCAGTGCACTGTTGACGTGGCTATGGCTTCTGAGGCAGAATACAAACATAATGCATCTTGCCAGTTGTATAATTCTGTATCAACTATGTAGTGGGTTAGCAGTGGTCCTTCCTCCTCTGGGTCAGTGGGAGGCCACTCTGCCTCTCTACATCAGCAAGTGTCACCCACAGTCAGGGAAATAACAGAGATTGAACAGTTTATGGCTCTGTCTTGCCATCCAGGCAGAGCCACAAATAAGTCTCTGGGCCCAGGCCTTCAAGCAGGGTGAGGCACCAACCAATCTATGACTCCTGCCTGTAGTCAGGGCAGGCCAGCAAACAGTTAGGGGCTCTGGACTGCAATGAAAATAGAGCTGCAAAAGAGAGTCTCTGCCCCCGGGCCCTCAGTCAGGGTGGGGCAGCAAACAGCCTAGAGCTCTGTAATCAGCAAACAGGAGCTCTGGTCTGTGATCTGGGCAAAGCAGCACAAGTCTATAAACTCAGGCCCTCAGTCAGGGCAGGGCAGTAAATATTCTATGGCTCTGGCCTATACTCAGGACAGAGCAGAAAAGGGGTGAGGCAACCTAGATGCAGCAGATATCCAACAAATGCAGGCCTCTCGGCCTAGAGAGGGGAGGCTGCCACCCCAAGGTGGGGAGTGGCAGAGGATAGGTGGACATAGGCCCATCTGACTCCACTGGGCCCCAAACCAGGGCCCTAACAGTGGCTGAGTATTTCACCACTGGGTCAGAGGGGATTCCAGCTGCAACAGGCTAACCTGGATCTCTGGCAGCAATGCAGCCAGACTGGAGCTGTCTGCCCCTGGTTCACTTCCTCCTCTCCCCTCGGGATGTACCTGGCTTCATGGGTGTTCTCCATTTACTGGGGGTAGAAGACATTGGCATTCCCAGCGATTCCTCAGTGGGTGGCTCCATCAGCTCAGGTCAGTCCTCAGCTTGGCAGGGCTCCGCTACAGTCTCCCAGCTTGGGAGCAGGCAGGAAACATCTGTCTCCTCCAGTGGCAGTAGCACAACTGAGCTCCAGGACCTGCCTTTTATACTTTCTGTTCTGCCGTCTGACTTCCAGCTGAAGGGGCAAGCACAGCCTGGCTCCTCCCACCTGGGTTCAAAGTGTGGTCCCTCCCCCTCTGGCTCAGTGGGAGGCCACTCCGCTTCATTACAAAGAAATTCCTGATTTCTCCTAAAGCAACCAGCTAAGGCATTCAAATCTGAGTGGGTAACTACAAATATTATACAACTAATGTATAAATCAGCTCCATTATTTTACCCTGACTTCCTGTGAGTTCCGACAGCTTATTCATAGACTCTAAGGCCAGAAGGGACCATTGTGATCATCTAGCCTGACCTCCTGTATAACAAAGGTCATAGGATTTCCCTGAATTAATTTTATGTTTGAACTAGAACATATCTTTTAGGGGAAAAAAATCCAATCTTGATTTTAAAAATGCCAGTGATCCTCCACAACCTTGGGAAAGTTGTTCCAGTGATTAATCACCTTCACTTAAAAATCACACCTTACTTCTTGTCTGAATTTGTCTTGCTTCAACTTCCAACCATTGGATCTTGTTATACCTTGTTACACCTGTCTGGTTTGAAGATCCTGTTATCAAAGTTTGTTCCTCATGGCGGTAGTGCCAGGCTAAGTCATCCCTTCACTTTGTCTTCATTAAGTTAAATAGAGTGAGCTCCTTGATTCTATCACTAAAAGTCATGTTTTATAATCCTTTAGTTATTCTCATTTCTCTCCTCTGAACTCTCTGCAAATTACCAACACCCTTCTTGAATTGTGGACACCAGAACTAGACACAGTATTCTAGCAAAAGACGTACCATCACCAAATACAGAGGTAAAATAACCTCCTTAATCCTATTCAAGATTCCCCTGTTGCATCCCAGGATCACATTTCCCTTTGTTGGCCACAGCATTGTACTGGGAATTCAAGCTGACAGCATTGTACGTGCAAATGTATTTCCTTCTATTTGTTATACATTTTTTAGCCATTAAGTACATCAAGGAGCTCTCATCTGTCCGTACACTGCTTAGCTACATCATGGTACCTATATGGGAGTGCTAGGGCCTGGGGTGAGCATCTGAGCGCACAAAGAGTGAACTAGATATTTTAAAGAAGCCTGAGAAGTCTCATTCTGACCTAAGCAGGGGTGTAGTCCATATAAACAACTATGTGTTCCCTTCTGAATGCTCAGTAAACATTACACTCAGCACATCTCTCCCCTGCATTTCTGGTTATTGTTCCTCGGTAGATAAAGAATGGACATCTTCCCCTTTAGCTGCTGGAAAGGGGTCCTCCTCCAGCATAACCCTTTGCTTTTTTGTTGGATTCCAATTACCATGATCCTGCTGTCTTTTCTGAATTACTGTGACATCCAGTTGTGCCAAGAACCAATTAAAACATCCTCACAGTACTGCTTGCTGTATACTTAACCTGGAAGTGTTTCACTTCATCCTTCAGAGTCTTCACTTCATCGCTCCTCACGCAGTCATACCCTACTTGCAAATAATTATGCACACACCTCAAACCGGAGGCTGAGCTATACCACTCTGAGATACCCTGGGTACAATCTAAACTAGTAAGTAGCTGTGTTACCCCTGTCCTCTAACCTTGGGTGTCCTTTATACTGCTTTGCTGTTGTTGCCTCCACTCTTGGACTGCTCAGAAACAGCCTCTTGCATGTAAGTCACTCCTAGATAAGTTTGTGTGCCAGTCAGACCCAGACTTTTACGAGCCTGAACTATACTTAGGATGACCCCAGCACACTCCCATTCCCGGATTTTTCCCAAAAAATATGTGACTTGCATTGCCCGGCCCTCTCCTAGATGAAACCAGCTCATATACAGTCTGTCATTTTATTAAAAGAAATTATATGAACAAATCCTGTTATTCCAAATAGAGTTTCCCAAACACTTCAATCCAAATACGCTGCTTTAAAAATAGATTTAAGTGAATACAAGGAATGAGGCAGAAAAATCAGAAATGGTTACAAGAGAAATAAAGATAAAACTCAGCTAATGCTTAACTTAACACACTATGATACATTGAAAGCAAAGTTTCTCACCAAATGCTCTCAATTGTCTTGCTGGCCAAACTTCTGGACCAGGACTACTGCTTCTATGTAATGGCTGCTTCTTTTGTTCCTTCTGATGCAGTCAATTGATGGACAGAGAGTGAGAGCGAAGGGTGCCCTGAAGTGTTTTTCCCTCATTTTTATAGTGTCAGTCCCGCTCTTAGGCCATATCAACACTGCAAAATTATGTCAACCTAACTTACGTCTGCATACAGCCATTACAGTTATTAAATCACTTGTGTATGTGCATGTGATGTTGCAGCCCATATGATTTTATGAAAATATGGTAATGAGTGAATAGAATGTAACTGGAATATGCTTTATGCAAAAGGTCTCTTGTAAGGTATCATTACAAAGCTTAGAATCTACTGAGTGTGATCATCCTATTTGTATCTGAAACTAGAAATATGAAATATAACTCTGAGGGCCTAATGTAATTAGGCAAAGTGTGGGCCATTAATAGTTGTTTGGAATCTTGATAATTCCCATTAACTAGGACAATTGACTGCAGATGGGTGTGTTTTACCTGAAAGTCTTCCTGTATACGTGTGTGCTGGCAAGTGGGCAATGAAGTTTTGCAGTGACATGTGATCATATCACCTGAACTGGAATCCATCTTTAACCTGGTTTCTTTCCATTGAGAAAGAGGGGTGGGAATCCAGAGAGGGACAAAGGATTCCTGTCTATGCAAAAGCTATATAAAGGATTGGAAGAGAACAAAGCGGAAGGAGTCATCATGAAGAATCCCCTAGCTGCCACCTGAGCTGGAACAAGAGCTGTACCAGGGGAAAGAATTGTGCCCAGGCCTGGAAGTGTCCAGTCTGAGGAAAAAACTTACTGAAGCATCTCTGAGGGTGAGATTATCTGTATTCAGTTTGATTAGACGTAGATTTGTGTGTTTTATTTATTTTGCTTGGTGACTTACTTTGTTCTGTCTGTTACTACTTGGAACCACTTACATCCTACTTTCTGTATTTAGTAAAATCACATTTTACTTATTAATTAACTCTGAGTATGTATTAATACCTGGGGGAGCAAACAGCCATGCATATCTATGTATCAGTGTTACAGAGGGCGAACAATTTATGAGTTTACTCTGTATAAGCTTTATACAGGGTAAAACGGATTTATTTGGGTTTAGACCCCATTGGGAGTTGGATATTTGAGTGTTAAAGAAAGGAACACTTCTGTGAGCTGTTTTCAGTGAAGCCTAGCTTTGGGGCAAGTAAGTCAGACCCTGTGTCTTTGTTGGAGCAGAGGGGAGTGTCTGGCTCAGCAAGACAGGGTGCTGGAGTCCCGAGCTGGCAGGGAAAGCAGGGGCAGAGGTAGTCTTGGCACATCGGTTGGCAGCTCCCAGGGGAGTTTCTAGTGATCTAACCCATCACAGTGCATTCTTGGCTTCTTGTGTCAGCAGTGCGCCTCCTCACCAGGAGCACATGTATTGATTGTATTGTTAGTGTGGGTCATTGTGGGATGGGTCCTGGGGGCCAATAACAGTCAAACAGTCAACAACTGACAGTACGCTGACCTAATTATATTGACCATGACTACGCCGCTCAGGGAGGTGGTGTTACTGAATCAGTGTAGTGAGGCATTTACATTGGTAGAAGCCAAATCAAAGCAAAGACACTTCCACAGCAAGGCAGCTTGAGTGTAAACCAGGCCTTAGAAAATATTTGCAGCTGAGATTCAGGAGACCAGAAGTCTACAGAGGAGGATATTGTGTGCTGGTTTCCTCACCTGTTGGCACTCCCTGTGTGATTTATGATTCTGTTTACTGCTTAAATGCAAATTAAGCAGAGCACATTATCTTTTGTTTAAGATAGACCATTTTGCCAACTTTCATTTCAGCAGTGCTGTGGTTTGGAATATGTGTTAATAACACCACGTGGTGGAATTTTATAACTTTACATACAATGTTGCCATACATATTTTATCAAGACAATATTGATCAGTAAATTATGAGCTTTGAAATGATACCTCACAAGGCATACTTTGTACAAAAATTATTACAACTGTGTGCAAGGGATGAAGATAGGGGTACAGACTGTCACAATAACTTCCTGAACCTTTCCACTAAACTTGACTATTTGGTCTCCTCTAACTCCACCGACAGCATCAAATCTATTATAATATTCAAAAAACACATTTTCTGCTTTTAAATACATTTCTGATAGACTTTGTTAGTGTTAACTGAGTTTAAATGAGAGCAGACGTGTCTGAATATTTTAGTATATATAATGTAAATTTTTCAGTACATTAGAACTGTGGCTCATATAACAAATAGAAAAGAAGAGAAAAAAGCCTACATTACTGTTGTCCTTAATGTCCACTAAAATTTATCAAGTTACAGTACCAAAAATGGTGTTTCAGCAGTCACACATAAGTACATAGTGTCAAATGGCAAACTAGCAAGGATCTGCCATTTGTCTTTTAGTCTACAATCTTCCCTGATAAAGTTTACATCTCACATACACATATAAGAAATGTACAGTTTCCCACATTCAAATGTTGCAAAGTATATATTCCTTGCATATCATCAACTTTGTAAAATCAGTGTTTATTGCATCTGACTCAGCAAGTAACATTTTAGTATTCACTAGACTGTCAAGAGATTTAAAAAATTAATTATGATTCACTGTGTGATTAATCGCACAGTTAAACAATAATAGAACACCACTTATTTTAATATTTTTGGATGTTTTCCACATTTTCAAATATATTGGTTTCAATTACAACATAGAACACAAAGTGTACAGTGCTTAATTGATATTATTTTTATTACAAATATTTGTGCTATCAAAACAAAAGTAATAGTATTTATCAATTCACCTAATACAAGTACTGTAGTGCAATCTCTCTATCATGAAAGTTGAACTTACAAGTGCAGAATTATGCACAAAAAAACTGCATTCAAAAATAAAACAATGTAAAACTTTGGAGCCTTCAAGTCCACTCAGTCCTACTTCTTGTTCAGTCAGTCACTGAGGCAAACAAGTTTGTTTACATTTGCAGGAGATAATGCTTCCTTCTTCCTGTTTACAATGTCACCTGAAAGTGAGAACAGGCGTTCATATGGCACTGTTGTAGCCAGTGTCGCAAGATATTTATGTGCCAGAAGTGTTAAAGATTCATATGTCCCTTCATGCTTCAACCACCATTCCAAAGGTCATATATCCACGCTAATGAAGGGTTCTGCTCGATAACGATCCAATGCAGTGCAGATGCATGCTCACATTCATCACCCAAGTCAGATGCCACCAGCAGAGGGTTTAAATTTATTTATTTATTATGGTAGAGGTGGTTCAGATTCTGTAGTTTCCATATCGGAATGTTGCTTTTTTAAGACTTCTGAAAGCATGCTCCACACTTCATCCCTCTCCAATTTTAGAAGGTATGTCAGATTCTTAAACCTTGAGTTGAGTGCTGTAGCTATCTTTAAAAATCTCACATTGGTACCTTCTTTGCATTTTGTCAAATCTGCAGTGAAAGTGTTCTTAAAACGAACAACATGTGCTGGGTCATCATCCAGGACTGCTATAACATGAAATATTTGGCAGAATGCGGGTAAAACAGAGCAGGAGACATACTATTCTCCCCCTCCCCCGAGGAATTCAGTCAGAAATGTAATTAATGCATTATTTTGTTAACAAGCATCATCAGCATGGAACCATGTCCTCTGGAATGGTGGCCATGAAGGGGCATATGGATGTTTAGCATATCTGGCATATAAATACCTTGCAATAACAGCTACTAAAGTGCCATATTAATGCCTGTTCTCACTTTCTAGTGACACTGTAAATAAGAAGCTGGCATCATCTCCCATAAATGTAAACAAATTTGTCTGTCTGAACAATTGGCTGAACAAGAAGTAGGACTGAGTGGACTTGTGGGCTCTGAACTTTTACATTGTTTTGTTTTTGAGTGCAGCCAAATAACAAAAAATCTACATTTGTAAGTTGCACTTTCATGTTAAAAAGATTGCATTCTGGTATTGCATGAGGTGAATTGAAAAATACTATTTCTTTTGTAATTTTTACAGCACAAATATGTGTACTAAAAATAATAATATAAAATGAGATCTGTACACTTTATATTCTGTGTTGTAACTGAAATCAATATATTTGAAAATGTAGAAAAACATCCAAAAATATTTAATAAATTTCAGTTGGTATTCTATTGTTTAATAGTGCAATTGAAACTGTGATTAATCACGATTAATTTTTAATAATTGTGATTCATTTTTTGAGTTAATTGTGTGAGTTAACTGCAATTTTTTGACAGCCCTAGTACTGACATTAATAAACTAGCAAAAAATATTTTCTCTTTTCTATTCACAAATACTATGGGATTACTCACTTTTAATATTCCCTTGGGTTAGTCTCAAAGCTTTAACACTTTACATTATGGAAGTACCACAGACTTGATCATTTGACATAAGACTTTCAGATAGAAGCACATGACTGCTACATTTCATTCTAGCAATTTTTTCTTTCTGTTTTATAACTAATGATAGCAAAGGTATATGCTAAAAATGGTGTCATGAGAATAAAACAATAGCAAAGATTGGATAGTACACACTTGCCAAATATAATAATTGCAGAATTTCACATAGTGGATATCCTGATCTCAGACCGCTAGCTAAGACTCTGTTAGAAGCTTTGTTCACACGGCACACTACTGGAAACGCCTTAGATTTTTTAGCCTGTCTTATGTCTGCGCACTTTCAAACATTTTTTTTTAAAGGGGTTGCCATTTTCTTGCTGACCTTTTTATTTATAACACTCAAACACCGCCTCCCCCCACTCCACCTCCTTTGTAATGTTTGTAGCTATTTTGATTTTGTTCTCTGTATTCTTCGGCTTTACATTTGTGGGGCGAGGAAGGGCTGATTGATCTCAGACAGTGCAAAGGGAATGGAATCCACTTGTGACTTCCTTGCTGGGGATAGCCTCCATGTGTGGGAGTCCCCACCAAGCACAGAGCTGACAGAGTGAATTCCTACATCTTTCTCCCCAGAGCCTCACACAATGGGTCATATTGGAGATGGAGAGGAAGGTGTTGGTGGTGGAAAAGGGCAGACAGGAGGAATGATTGAAGTGCAGTTGGTAGATGTTCCCTAGTGGAGCCTGCTAAATTGGCTTATGACAGAGCATCCCTCAAGCTGGTCTAATAAGTGCCAGGAACAAAATAGATAACCAGGAAGCAGTAACTGGCTTTCTACAGCCTTGCCCTGTACATTAGTAGAAGTTGAGCACAGCAGAAATCTCTCCCTAGGAATCTATTAGTGGTATATGGAAATCATTCTTTGCTTTATTAAAGTACTGTAGAATATGTATTCCCATTTTATTTGTTTGCAATGAAAAGTTAAATGTCTTCAGTGTTCCAGAAAAAAAATGTAAAGTAGGTTTGAATGAAAAAAAACACCATGATTTTTAACGAAGCAAAAGCAAGACTGAAAAGCTCTAATGTACTGATACTTTTTAAAATAAAAGCTTCCTTTGCTATGAGCACATGATGCTTCATAGGATTTGGAATTGTAATTTCACACATATGGAGAGATAAGAAAAAAGAAACTCAAAGTAGTTGATTCAAGGACATTAACAAATCTGAAAGACATTACCCTGAAATTGAAAAAGAGGCAGTAGGTATTATTTTTGGAGGAAGCAAATTTTATGAATACTGATTTGGAGAACAGATGGAATGGCTGCAATATATTTCAGAGACTAGAAGGGGAAGGGCCATAGATGCATGTAGAAGTTCAGAGGGTGTAGGATCCATGATTTAACAAAATGCTTTGGTGCCCTGACATGCCAAATCTTTCAACAGCTGTGCAGACAGTTCAGCAAATATAGTTAAATGAAGAAGGAAATATTAGCCAACAACCAATGGAGTGTGGTAAGAAAAATAATGGTAGCTCAGCTCTATCCAGTTCAAGTTGTTAGCCTTGACTCAGAAATCAGACAGATCAGATTCAAAGATTATATGTAAGGTGATGATACATGTCAGCAAGTAAGGTGTCTAAGGGAAAGTAAATTGATCTAATGTATATGCTGAGTGGTTAAAAGAAGGTATAAGTGAAAATGGGAGGTAGTTTACTCTTAATTGCCTTCTTCTTAATTGGTTTTCTGACTATGTCCCTTACTTTTTAGATCCTTGCTGTGCCAGTTAAATCAGCTATGTCCACCTACTTACTGACATTTCAACTCCTTTGTAAATCCCTCTTTAGTTTGCCTCAGCATTCTCATAGCAGTGAAAGGAACTGTGTGATGCTTCCTATGCATAACAGAAATGTATGGACAAGGTGTGGGTTGCTAACCAGGAAAGCAGAGTAATATGTTCAGTAGTCCTGTTTAGGACTGACCAAATAAACTAAATACAGCTCTGGCAGATTATTAGCAGCCCTTCTATCTGACCTGGTCTTATTTCCTACAAAATGCCTGGGACAGCAGGACCTCCATTCAAAGTGAAGGAATGATGATTCAGTGGGATACACTCTCTTTTATTTTTAAAAAATCCGATTAAGAGCATTTTCCAAGATAATTAATGAAAGACTGGAGAAAGTTGATGATGAAGCTTCAAGCCATCAACTCCCAGCCGGATTTCCAAACCAGAAAAATACCCTGTACTCAGGGCATTATTATTACCTTAAGGCACATTTCAGATTAAAAAAGGGAAATGTTGTGAAAGCAATTTTCAAAGCAGAACTCCAGCCAGTTATTCTGTCTGTGCTGGTGTGAGGCCAGATTAAATAAACGTATGGTACACTCAGAATGTAATACTTATTTTTGCAAATTGCATTTCCAGTATCTCCAATAGATGCTTCATATTAGTTTACCTGAATCAGCTCTTCCATGTCCCCTGAGAAGGGAAGAAGGAAGAGAAAATCATTTCCAATAACATAAAAGCGTGGATTTACAAAATAACATAGTAAATTTGTAAAGTATAAGAATGTGACACAAATGGAGACAATATAAGTTTGCACATACATTGGTTACGACAAAAAAATCAACATTTATTACACATAAAAATCAGATACCACATTTATACTCTGCCCCCAGGAATCATTACCATATATACTCATTCATAAGCTGAATTTTTTTAGTAAAAAAGGGACGCACAAGAGAAGGGGGTAGGCTTTTGAACAGATATAGAGAAGGAGAGGTGGGACACAGCCCCTCCCCCCAACAGAGGAAGTAGAGAGAGGCAGCACAGCCAACAGAGCCAGAAGGGAAGAGGCGGGGCCAGAGTCTCTCCGCTTCTGGCCATGCTGCTCTCCACCCAGCCTCCGAAACAGCTGCAACTCTGGGGCTGGCAGGCTGCAGCCATGCCACTCGGCCCCTCCCCCTAGAGCAGGCTGTGGTCGCACTGCCCGGCCCTCCGGAGCACGCTGCGGCTGGGGTGACCAGAGGGCAAGTGTGAAAAATTGGGACAGGGTGGGGGGTAATAGGTGCCTATATAAGAAAAAGCCCGCAAAATCAGGACTGTCCCTATAAAAGTGGGACATCTGGTCACCCTAGCTGCAGCCGGGCCGCCCAGTCTGGCCCGCCAGAGCAGGCTGTGCCTGCATTGCCCAGCCAACTGGAGCAGCTCCAGCCAGGTCAGAGACATCCTACCCTGGCCCTCCCCAGATAAGGCATGAAGGGATGGGATGGGGAGAGCATGCGGGTCCCAGGCTAGGGGTGGGGTCACGTGGGGGGTGGTCACAGGAGTTACTCCCCTGACTCCCAGCTTCTCCCCCAAAAAATATTTCCCCACCAGTGACTATCCTGGCCCATCAGGGTAAGCAGTTGGCACGCTGGGACACTTTGTTTACTTAGGTTTAACTCCGTGCCTGTGGACACTCAAAGTAAACAAACCGGCTCGGTCCACCAGCTGCTTATCCTGATGGCCTGGGAGCCAAAGTTCACTGACCCATGAATGATATGGGTTATGCGTTATGAATGGGTTATAAAAATTTTCCATTTTTACTTATCCCTCTTGTGGGAGTCGGCTTATAAACGAATGGGCTTATGATCGACTATATACAGTAAAACTAGTGGTCAGGGCACTCACGTGGGATATGGGAAAACCAGGTTCAGGTCTCTGGTCCAAATGAGACAGAACAAAATTCCTATACCCAGGTGAGGTCCCTAACCACCTGGGTATTCTGGGTCTCTATCTTCCATCCCGGACCTGATAAAGTTTAATAAAAACTATGTTTCCATGAAAAGTTTTGGTTTTGATGAATCAACATCTTCTGACAATAAAGGTTTTGTCAAAAAGTTTCCTACCAGCCCTAGTCTTGAATGTAGAGATGTCATGCTAAACATCTTATTGCTGCTGAATAGTGTCCACATCATTAAGTAGAGGTGGTCAAATAACGAACTGTGAACAGTATCATTTATGAAGATTTGACAGTTTTTCCATTAAATGTTTCCATTTTCTGGAACAGTTACTATGAAGAAACCTTCTTCTAAATTTAGGGGTGAACGGGTGGTTGTGCTATAGACAAGAACAACTGACACACTGATCTACTCAGAAAAAAACAACAAGACAAAAAATCCAATCCAAACAGATTAATATTCAGTCTAGTTCTATGTATCTCTCACATCTATTAATTTATATCAGTGTTGCCATCTCCCAAATGCAGGATTTATGCAAGCCAGCTCCCTCATTGCTCTTGAAAATGTAACATGTTCCAGTAAGGGGCTGGAAGCAGCGGAGAAGCAGCAGTATGACTTCAGGAAAATCTGGGCACTCAGGTTTATGCAAGTAGGAAAATTTCACCCTTACTACTCAGCAGAGAAGCTGCTTATCTGTGAATATAAATATGGATGCATTGGTTGACTCCATTTCTGAGAAAGAACAGATGAAACACACAATTTGACCACCATGCTTATGGCTAAATTCTTCCAATGATTCCAACTGAGCACTTGAATGCCGTACTGCACTTCAGGAAGAATGAACATAACTAGTGATGTATGTGCTGTCCCTCAAGCACAGTACTGGGTGCCACTGCCAGTGCATACCATTTAGAAAGGAAGTCTGGAGGCCTCTTGTCATTTTAAGTAGTAGGGCAGACTGGTTAGTCAGTCAAGGCACCTACATTTTCCAATACAAGTCAGAGCAAATCAGACTTTTTTGAGAAAGGATCAAATTTCCAATCAGGCTGTCATTTTGTTAATGCAAAAGCCAACTAGCCAATTTGTACAGACAAATGTGCACATGCAAAACTGTAGTCAGGAGCTGATAATTTGACACACAGTATCATAGAATCATAGAATCAAAGGACTGAAAGGCATATCAAAAGGTCATCTAGTCCAGTCCCCTGCAATCATGGCAGGACTAAGTATTATCTAGACCATCCCTGACAGGTGTTTGTCTAACCTGCTCTTAAAAATCTCCAGTGATGAAGATGCTACAATCTCCCTGGCAATTTATTTCAATGCATAGCTATCCTGACAGTTAGGAAGTTTTAAGCCCAGTGCTTCTTGTCCTCTCCTCAGAGGTTAAGGAGAATAATTTTTCTCCTTCCTCCTAACAATCTTTTATGTACTTGAAAACCGTCTTCTCTTCTCTGGTCCAAACAAACCTAATTTTTTCAATCTTCCCCCATAGGTCATGTTTTCTAGACCTTTAATCATTTTTGTTGCTCTTCTCTGGACTTTCTCTGATTTGTCCTTATCTTTCCCTAAATTTGGTGCCCAGAACTGGACACAATGCTCCAGGTGAGGCCAATCAATGCGGACTGGCGTGGAAGTGTCTTCTAACATCTTACTTACAAAATGATGAAGGATTTCAGTTACCACATTGTAAAGTATGGTAGAAATAGAATGGCAAATACAGAAAACATATGGCTGTTTTCTCTCTGGATGTTTTATTTAACATAATTTAACACAGAAAAACAACTGACTTTGACTCCAAATAAAATTGTTTTGTTATTCAGATTGTCCTTGGATAAATTGCCTTAAAAATTGCCTAATGTGATTTGGAGCATTGAGAGAAAAAATACATTTTCACATAGAATATGGCAATGAGATGTAGGAAAGTATGATTAACTGAGTAACAAATCTGTGTGCCAAATCTTGTGGGATTAGGTATTTAAACCTTAATTACAAGAAAAATCCTTGCAGGATATCAAAGTCCTATAGAGACACAGAAAGGTTTGCAAAGAGAAATCCCACAGTACATATTTGCTCCACGCAAATCTAATTGACACCAATTATTCTAATAGGCTAGCTGGCTGGAAAAGTCTCTGTTTGTCTGAAACTGCAGATTCAATGTAAAATAAAGAAATGGGAAAGTTAAAATTAATTCAGTTGAATGTTTGTTTAGCGTGAGACAGTAGCTGTGACAAATCAAGTAACCATCCTAAATTGAATTGTAAAACTACAGAAAAATTCCTTTGCTAACTAAGTCCTCCCCACTCCAGCTTGTCTTCAAAAGTAGGTGAGGTAAGGTACAACAGGATTTTGGCTTGCTTTTGTTTTGTTCTCACTGCTGTAATTGTTTGATGCAACCTTTAATGTCTATTTAACTTCCATCACATATATGATTTCAGGTGCATGGAGTTTTTAATAGGTTATTAAATCAGGAAGAGAGAGTGTTATGTGTTAGAAATAACTGTTAACTTCAGAATCAGAGTCTGGCCCTTAATCTCTACAGATTCATCTCTCAGAGATGAAAATATGCCATAACGTGATTCATCTTCTTGCCACTGAAGAGACAAGAGTAAATTTCACTATTGATGTGGGGTTGGTTTAGAAAGGGAAAGTGCTAAAGCTAGTGAGTTTGTAATAAAATAATGCTACTGCCCACAGTTTTGCTAAACAACAGGAAGCCTTAGAATTTCTGATATAATCAAGGAGCTAGCAAAAAAATGACCAATGCATAGTTGAAATACATACTAAAGCTTAATACATCTTAGCTTTTTAGATCCCCTCAGTATCATAGAGAACACATCAAGTATACAATATGAAGCACATTTGGTGGACCATCCTTTCAGAAGTAGAAGCAAGAATTCTCTCTAGTGGCTTTGTAAGATGGACCATGCCCAACACAATTTTCAGGTAACAAAAAATCTACATCTTGAATACTACTCCAGATACTGAGGGCAAACATTGTGCCTTTTATTATGTATGTATACAGAATTTTATTACCCCCACTCTCCCCCCAAAAAACCAGAGAAGGTAATGCTGAGATTCAAAAATAGATGCTCATTTTTATTTTACATAAAGGAAGAATTAGCATTTGCAGTCACGCCATCTGAATTAATTATAAACACAGAGGTCCAAGTTAAACTATGGTGTAATTGCATTGTCTTTAATGGAATTATAGCAGTGATGAATTTGGCCCAAATGGTTGGAATCTATCAATTCTGAGTGGTCCCTCTGACCTAAATAAAATGAAAATGTGAACAATGCAGAATTTACTAATACTGAATACAAGGTAGCTACTTATAATACCAACACATTCAGCACATTGTGTAGCTGATTATGAAGAGATGGATACATAGATATAGAGCTAAGTTTTACCACCACATAAATTACTAACCCAAAGCATATGAAACTAATTCTTCAAAGCTAAACATTTAAAACAGAAATTTTATAAGGATACAATAGGTTTATAAAACTGACATTAAACAGTGCTCTCATTTCCTATCCAAAGTGAACTATTTAAATATTTTCTTCTTCCAAGATGTGAGAATAAAGAAGAAAAGTTGGCCCATAAATTAATGCTGAACCAAGCAGCTTTAGCTTATATTCAGAGTGTGAAACCCACTCATTCTTTTGACATACTGAATTATCATGATTCCCTATTAATCTCTGTATACAGGGAACTATCAGGAGTGAGTGGATATTACACTATGGGTAGGTGAACTGGTCTAGAAAAAAAATGACTTGCCTGATCATCAGCCCAAATCTCAAGCAGAACTAAACCCAAATCTTTTCTTTGAACTTTATTAGGTAGTAGTGATACTGAATCTCAAATGTATGAAAGGTTCCAGTTCAGATAAACACTTCGAATTTCAGATACTTTCCTGTACTCAAACCTGAACCTGCATGTGACTTTACTGGGGCTGGAACATTCACAAAAACAGAACCTGTCAGTCGATTTCCAGTACTTCTGATTTTTGGATTTATATTAGCAAAATGCATTACCAGGGCTCTCCTCAGACACCAAATACCATTTGAATCCTTGCTTTTTAAAGCTCCTTGAAGTCATGCAAAAGACTCAAAGGATAGGTCAATCCAATATCCCTTTCCATCAACAGAACAGGAAAAAAAAAAAAGACAATTCAGTCTGATTCCCGCTTACCCATTGCCATTTAGGGCTCTGCAAAACAAGGTAGGATTCTCCAGATTCAAGGTGCAAAGTCAGTAGAGTCCTCAATGCCCCAGTAAGTCAGAGGCAGCATAGGAGGAGGCAATACAGGCCAATTGCCTACTTGAGTGGGCTGTGTTGGGATGAAGAGAAAAGATTCAGAACAGAGGGGAAAAATCACATAGCATCTGAGGATTCTGTGTAGAGACAACCCAGGTGGGGCAGGGACCAGAAAGAAATATTTTGAGGGTGTTGAGAACAACATTTTTTGGTAGGGATTGTATTTTTAAGATTCTGAGCTTCATTTAGTATGGTTTAGGAATCCACCCCTCAAAGGCTGACTCTGTACATCACACAACATAAAGAAATAAAATGAAAATGTATAGTAACTGCTGACAGCACTTTTATTTTGTCCTTAACCATGACATGTCATTCCTTTGGACAGATGGGCCTTTTATACCTCATGAATGCAAAACAGGCTCAGCCTTCAGCTACTGGTGAATGAAGAGCAGCTGAAGATCATTTCTTGTATTATGTATATGTCTGCTTTTACTTTATTAAGATTTGCAAATTTTATGTGGAAAGACTATGTTTGGTATCCAGAACACAGGAAAGTGAATGGCAAGGCAGCACAGGAGGCTGTACTGTAAGTTGCACTGGGGACAGGTCAAATTCACTGCTGGCATAAGCAGTAACAACTTCATTTTAGTCAATGAAACTGGCTAGCAGTGCTTTTAGACCCTGCATATTGTGTATATTATTAATACGTGAACACCACGCAAAACTTCATTCTCTGTTGATTTTGTTACTTTTCATTGTATCTTATTCCTTACCATCTGGTCTCTATTTTAGATAAGGAGCCATGCTCCCATCTTGCGGCTAAGGAAATGGAGGTTGGCCTTTTTGTGAAGTGTACACCCTTAACAGTTTATCATCATTATCAAGCTTTTACTTTTCTCCTACTAGCTCATAACTGTGCAAAATTCACAGGTTGGTGAGATTGTGAAAGCAAAGGTAATTTTCCCTCCTTTTTTACTCCTTTCCCACACACTTTTCCTCTCCTTCCCCTTCTCTCTCTCATTTATTTTTCAAAGTTCTGTGGGCTACAGTTGTTGGCCACTAGAGGACAGGTTTTCGAGTGTGTACACTCGCATGCACACAGAGAGGAGACACAAAGAGGAGAGCTGATCAGAACATTTTTGGCAAAATGAAATTTAATCTAAATGTGCTCTTTTGTTGATGCAAAAACATTTTGCTGAGATGAATTGATTTTGATGAAGTTTTCATTTGGAAGAGGCTTTTTTAGAGAGAGGATCTCAGGGCATTTCTACACTAAAGACTTACATCGACCTATGTTAGGTCCACTTACAGCCACTACAGTAATTACTGCGGTGGGTGATGTTTACACTACCCTCCTTCTGTCGGTGGAGCACATCCTCACCAGGAGCATGTCCACTGAATGAACAGAGGCAGTGTGGGGGGCTGAGAGCAAGGGGTTTCAGTTCCAAGCAGTTCCATGCCGAGAGCCCAGCTGCTTCTCTGGCTTCTCACCGCCCTGTTCCCTGCTGGGAGCGGGAGACAGCTGCCCAGGCTTCTTGCCTCCCCATTCCGCCCAAGAGTGGGGGCGCTGCCTGAGTGGGAAGCTGGGAGCTGGCCAGGCGCAGCACAACTGGGAGCGGGAAGTAGGAGGCAGCCAGTCTGTAGCCACCTGGCTTTCTTGTCAATTTCAGGGCTCCAGCCTGTATAAGTAAGGCAGTGTCTACACATCAGCTCAGGATTAAACAAAGACTGTGAATGGCTTGCCAACTACAAAAGCAGTTTCTCCTCCCTTGGTTTTCACACCTCAGCTGCTAGAACAGGGCCTCATCCTCCCTGACTGAACTAACCTCATTATCTCTAGCTTGCTTGCATATATATACTTGCCCCTGGAAATTTCCACTACATGCATCTGACAAAGTGGGTATTCACCTACGAAAGCTCATGCTTCAAAACTTCTGTTAGTCTATAAGGTGCCACAGGATTCTTTGCTGCTTTTACAGATCCAGACTAATCCGGCTACCCCTCTGATAGTGTCTACGCAGACACTGCATCATCCTAACTACACCAACATAAGTCCTGCACCTCTCGTGGAGTTATTTTGCCAGTGTAGTAGGGCACTTACACCAGCAGGACAAGTCTATAGTATATACACTGACAGGATAAGGTTGAGGTAAGATGTCTTATGTTGACCTAACTGTGTAGTGTAGACCAGGCCTCATACTTTACAGTCTGATGGATTGGGCACTAGACTGGATATGGAAAACTCAGGTACTCCACTCTGTTCTGCCTAATTTGGAGTAATGTGGATTGAAAAACCTCTGCCCTAAATCAGGCAGAGCTGGAACTTGAACCTGGGCCTCCCACATCTCAGGACAAACACAAAAGTTCATTTTGATCCAAATATAGAAATTTTGGCACAATTCCCTTTTAATGAAATCCTATATAATGTTTTGGTTTCATTCTCTGAAACAGTATTGTTGTCCTCTGCTCAGCTTTCAGCAGGTCTCACAAAGATATTCCATCCTGAAAAAGAAGTACTATTTGGGAGGACAGAGAGGAAGATAAATCGATAGATAAATATGGGGGAAATCTATATTCCATATTTTATTAAACACATGCAGAGCAATTTGGTCTAAACTCAAAAGTATTGTGCTCTGGGTAGGGCTGTGTGCCTAAGTCTCGAGTGCTGCAGTTTCATATCAGCTTGCCACACAATTTATTCTTTGTATAGCAACACTTAAAGCTAAAGGATCCTGATGTTATCATATTTGATAATTTCCATAGATACATGGAAGACGATTGCAATGTGTTTATGGTAAATATTGTGTTACTCTGAGAATGCAGTGAGATGAAAACTTATGAATGACAATATTCATTTTAAATATTTTCAGGGAGGGAAGGACAAAGGGAGGTTTGTTCTGATAGTCAAAAATATGTTATGGCTAAAATATGAACATACTGTTCTTTATGGAATCTCTCAGAGCTCAGCAGTGACAAAGGTATTTTACAGGAAGCAGTGAGGTAACCCAGCAATAAAATCCCTGCATTTTCAGCACATTCTGTTCTGCTCCAGGGTACTGTTGACTCAGTCTCACCTGCACTGAGTTATAGTCACAGCTAGCTCTGTTACTGAGCTGCTGTGTGATGTTGGGCAAATCACTTCACTGCTCTGTGCCTCAGTTTCCCCATTGTAAAGTTGGGATTATGATATATACCCTCTTTTGTTAAGCAATTTCATATCTTCACATGAAAACTACTACACAAGGGCTAACTATTATTATTCCTCTGGCTAAGAATTTGCCTTCCTTCATTCTCCTGATTCAGTGGAATGCAAGGACAGTGGGCCATAGAGAAAAACAGAGATTCTATTGGGTATGTGATGAGTTCCCCCCAGGGTGCCACCTGTAACTGGGATATCACTGCACCCTCTGACCCACCAGCCTGGGCTCCCTCTCACACTGTGCTGCTGTGACAAGTTGCAAAGCCCTCCAAGCTTGCACTGTCACCAGCATTCACACCGATAAGGATACAGCCAGCTGCAGTCACATGGAGGCTCTCTAACCACCAGCCTCCCAGCCTAGGACCCCAGAGCAGCACTGTCCTTCCCTGGTCAAATCTGGCCAGTATATAGGTTTAACACCCAGTCCGCCTATCCCTCAATATGAAGAGGACCATTCACACTTGTGGTAACTAAGCAGAGATTTTCCCCAGACCCCTTAGTCCATTGGTGGGAAACTTGTGGCCCACCAGGGTAATCCGCTGGCGGACTTCCAGATAGTTTGTTTACATTTGCATGGCCACTCGCAGATTCTGATGGCCGTGGTTCATATATCCTAAATACACAACAGTGGTGAAAATTGGGACGCCAGGGTGTCACAGATTTGTATGGAAACAACACATAGATTTACATACACATATATTCATTATAGATTCAGTAGTTCTTCTACTTTTACGGAGTTGTGTATGCAGCACAGAATTTATAACTGACTTTACATTTCCTTCTATTAATTACTGATTTCTCAACAAAACAAAATAATGTCAAATTCTACATTTTGGGCCTGATCCAATCCCAGAGAAGTCAATGTCATATGTCCAACAGACTTCAGGGAGCCTTGAATCAGGCCCTTTATGTCAAAAAACTCACAGCAACACAGCATATACAAAGTACACTTAATGACCAATTACTATAATCGGATATTGTTTTAAAATTATAAATTAGTTTAGAGAAATTTCTATAAAAATCTACTTCCATAAAATTTAACAGGACCTAAATCAGTAGAAGTTCTCCACAGACAAAGAGCCAAACTCCTTGATCTAAACTCAATGTGACTCAGACTCACTGTGTAAGATTGGATCCAAACTAGAACCCTGGATCCAAAGTCCTTGGATTTTTAGGAATTCTGGATCACAATATAATAGGCAAAGCCCAGCTCTATTTTGAGTTTGATTATCCTGTTTCTATGCATGTATCATCTTTTGTATCTAAAGTTATGAATATTGACTATGTACCAGTATTTCAAATGTGTTCGCTCCTAGGTTAACACCCACAAGATTGTTTACATCCAGTCTAACCAACACATTGTGGATGGACTATGCAAATTGATGGCCCATTAGAAGATACAATAGGCAATAGAAGAAGTTTGTCCCCACCTGGTGAGCCTTCTTATAGATGGTTTAGCTAAAATATGGATAACGGTTGCTCCTATGAGTCATCAAAGCATGCAAGGGTATGTGACTAGCTCATGCGACCCTCAACTCCATCCTGTGCCTGTAATTTTCCACAAACTAAGACTGAGAGCATTCCCTCCACATGGGAGAAGGTACAAAAGACCCAGGAAGCATCTTCATTTTGCCTCTTTCCTTCTCTGATCTCTGGACTACGGATTTACATTGAAAGGAGCATTCCAATCAATGGACTGAGGACCTTCCAATCTTTTCGAAGTTACCAGAGACTTTACAAGGCAGCAGACTGCAACATCACTGTCTGCTACAAACCCAATCCAAGAACTTTGCAATGATTGTATGTATTAGATTTCCTTAACCATTTTAACTCTCTCCTTTTTCTTTTCTCTTATAAACAAACTTTTTGATATTAGATACTAAAGGATTGGCACCGGTGTAATTATTGGGTAAGATCTCAGTTATATATTGGCCTAGCTGTGTGGCTGATCTTTTGAGATCAGAAGAACTTTTTGTTTGATGAAACTGGGTTTCAATAACCGTTCATAAAGTCTAGTGTCTGAGTGTTGAAACAGGAGCTGGGATTCTTAAAGAGACTGCAGTTTGGACTTCTTGTTAACCAGTATGGTGAGACAGAAGTTTACTTTTCTTTCTGGCTTGCTGGTATCTAATAATAGAATAACCACCAGTTTGGGGTGAGTCTGTCCTATTTCTCAGTAGTTCATCCAGAATTTGGCATCCTCAGCCGTGACTCACTGAGGCACACTGACAAATGGGAATTTTGAGCTCTTTTAAAAAATTGCTTTAACAATGTTGCATTTAAGCGCCTCACTCCCTTTTTCATGAATAAACACTTATACCTATCTTGGCTGGCCAATACCACCATGCTGTTCCTGTTGGCTTGAATGCAAACTGCACTTAGATGGGTGTTTAGTCCCTAGGTCTTGATCTTACAAAGTGCTGGGCACCTGGCGCATATCCAGTTAAGGCTTTAAGCACATGCATATCCTCTTGACTTCAGTGGAAACAGAACTGAAATCCCTTTTCCTGCTGATGTCACTATTGCTGTAATATTTCTTTGCCTCCTTAAGAAAAACAAATCATGATCGGAATGAGAACTCAGCATAAGTCATTTCAGAGGTGTCTCTCTTTTTCAGCTGCTCTGTAGGATTTTGAATTTGCAAAACCTTCCTGCTAGGTCTGAGGCTCAAATTTCAACTCTCTTTATATATTCACTCTTCAAAGTGAGCCTAATATGCAGGCTTACTGTGAAGAGTAAGCCTATTGGGAGGAGAGCAAACTGCTGATGAGCTTTAAACCACAGTGCTTGGCGGTGCTAAACCAGCCAGAGTACAGTTTACTGCAACTCTATTAACAAACATGACACTATGCTTTTCTTAATCAATCTATTTTTTCATCTCTTTCTTCTCTCCCTCCTTCCTCTCCCACTCAGCTGCACCCATTTATTCTCTGCCACTATTTCTCTGCTTGTGGAGGGTGCCTTATACTTAGGGAGAGATATTAAATAAAGTCAGCAAGACACTAACTTTGTGCCCACATGAATATGGAACTTTCTCATGAAATTTAATTAATGGTTTGAATTATTGATTTCTTGCTTGGCTAAACTAATTTCTCCACAATCACTGGTAAAACTAATACTTTATAATTAGAGGATGAGATACGTAATGGAGATTGGTCTCATCAAATAATCATGCTGCTCAGTTTGAAAGATATTAAAGTAATGTGTTTCCCACCTAACGGGTGACAAAGAGATCATTTAGAATAATACATTTCTCATTTGCAGTTGTTCCATTATGTGAATAATTACTTCCAGAATCTCCCCATGCACACGAAATGAACAACAGCTTTCTTTCCACGTAATCAAACAATGTATAGATAATCTTAAACTGAAGCTCCAACAGCAAGCTTTATAAAGCATCTTATTCTGAAGCTTTCGTTTCTAATTGAGAGGTCACTATTTTTCCTGTTCCCCCACATTAAGTCTTATCTGAAAAGTAACTTCTTTCCTCCTGTTGTTGTTATTGCAGATTTACACTCCTATGCTGGTTTCTTGACCCACTGTCTCATCCTGATTTAGTGTCAGATCAAGGTACAGCCCTCAGACGAAAATAAAGCAACAGGAGATACGTTTCTGCCAGGTCTACCATGTGACCCCCATTCTGACTGGTGCATCTCAGCACTGCCATAAACCAGATAAATGAAATTGATAACGATAAAGGGTCTGCCTTAATCTATATCCTTTTATTTGTAGTCATAAACTAAATCCTGCCTTCATATACAACCTCACAAACCCACTAACATCAGCAAGGTTGCATAGGTGTAAACTGAGATTTGGCTTATAGCTACAGTACATGCCTGAAGCATGGTTTATGACAGACATTCCCTGACATCCAGTATCCTACATGAATTTAATTGATTCAAATGATAAAATCCTGGCTCCATTGAAGTCATTGGCAAAACTCCCATTGACTTCAGTGGAGACAGGGTATCATGCACAGATTTCAAAGCCAGGAGAACCATTTGAGTATGTTTTCTGCCATCCTGCATAACACAGACTTGTAGAATTTGACTGAGTAATTCTTGTATCAAGCCCATAAATGGAGATTTAACTATGGCATATCTTTCAGAAAGGCACTTGGACCTAAAGACATCAAGTGATGGAGAGCCCACCACTTTGCTTGGTAAATTGGAGAGCTGGTTAAAAAGTGGTAACAAAAAAGTGGCGATTAAAAAAAAATGAAATAATTTTCATTCCACATAGTAGGTTTAAAAAAGGAACAGTCTTCACTTATTCACATTTCATTAATTTATGTCTATTTATTTATTCTTTCATACAGCTCTTTGGTTTTCATTTCTCCCCTTTTCCATTTTACCACTGGAAAGCGGGATGAGAGGAGAAAAGAAAAAAAACAAAAATAATAAAAAATATTCTTAATTATTGATAAAAACACACATTTTCAAAGAGAAAAATATTGTTCAAAAAAATTTCAGCCAGCTCTACTAAGCTGTTCCAATAGTTAATTGGACTGTTAACAATTAGAAAGTTCTTTCCAGTTTTATTTTGTCTAGCTTTGTCTGAGTTTAATCAGAATCTGGTAACAAAGTCATGTTCTAGGACAGTGAGTCAAATCCTGCTCACCATACTCGTATGAGTCACTGCATCAGGACTATTCCTAAGTGAAGAAGGTGAAGAAGATTTTGCATAAAAAATTAAAATACACTCAATATGTTTAACCAACTGCGGCAGCCTTTAGAAGAACAGTGTTATCATCATGGATAGCCATGTGCTGAATTTGAATTCAATAGTGACTTGAATAAGATTACTCTTGGGAAATCTATGACTTTTTGACCTAATAAAGCAGGTCAAAAATGTGATCATCCAATTGTAATAGTCATATGCAGCTATATTAATAGATATGCAGTATAATTAGACAAAGCACTATAGTAAATCAAATTACAGTACTATATTTTTCAATTTTTTACCCTTCCAAAAGCAGACATTACATTTATAATTAAAAATCTGGAGATAGCTAATGAGAAGAAGTGAATTATCTTTGATAAATTTACCACTAGATTAAGTATTAAGTTTTTGATAACACGAGCTCATTGCTTTCCTTTTTTAATTAGCATCACCACAGACAGCTTGGCTGCATTAGGTTTGCCATATTATGCACTCTAATACTACGGTGATGGGTGGCAGCGTAAAACCCTAAGATAAAGTAGGTTTTATCATGTCTTCTATAGTCAATTGGAGGTTCGTTCAACACACATTAGAATTAATGGGAGTCTCCAATGACTTCAATAAGCATTGGATCTGACTCCATAGTAGTGACAAATATGGATGGTGTTCTACTATGAGGGAGAATCTCAGATTCATTCCTGAATTTTGGCAGCCATTTCTGTACAATTTTTATCAAACTTCTCCCGTTCGAAAACCTTCATTCCCAATATTTGGGTCTGGCGGTAGGGACGACAGTCAAGAGATTTACCACTTTGTAGTTCAGACACAAGGTCAATGTGTTCAGCTGAAAGTTTGCCTCATACTTGGGACAGAAAATTTGTGATTAAAGAGTTTTATTGTTTTTAAAAACCAATTACATGTAAATTTACCGACTAAAAAATGTTGGGGTCAGGGACTGGATAGGAAAGTAAGGAGGAGACAGAAAGGAAAAGAGATGCAGTAAGTAAATGGCTAACTAGGTATTACATAGTTGTGACTTGATTCTGATCTCAATTACATAGGTATAAACTAAGGGCAACTCCAATGAAGTAAAAGTTAATTAATTGTGTTTGTGATGGTCTGCATCTCCATGTTCACCCATTTTACAGAATTATGATACATTTTGAACAAATGAGGTATCATTTGCCCTGTAAGGTATCATTTGAAAACTCATAATTTGTTTACCATGACTGTCCTGGTAAAATATCTGTGGCAACATTGTACGTAAAATTATAAGATTCTACTTTATGGTATTACTAAGGCATGTTCTATCTCTGGGGAGAGGCTGAAAACCAGTTCCTCAGAGACAAAAGGCTAGCTGATGCCTCAGCCAGGTGTTGGCGTAATCAAATTAATCCTCACCTGAGTAAGTGGTGAGGATGATGGTAAGAAGGTATAGATGAAAAATCTACATTTTGACAGCTTGGGGTTCCTATCCACACAGACCTTCAGTCTCCTGAACCTCAGTTGGAGATAATTCTCAAAGAAGAGAAAGAATTATAAGAAGGGAGAGTAAGACCCAAATTATTTCCTCGCTTTCTCTCATGCCCACGGCATCCACAAAACTTGAAGAACAAAGCAAGTGGCATTGGATTGGGGGAGGTATCCTGGCTGAAAGAAGTTCAGCTAGTAAGGCTGCTGAAATATGTGGTGAGAGAGACCTTTGCTTTGAATTCTCTCTAGGTTGAGAAGTAAGGCAGTAGTTGCATTTTACTTTCATTTTTCTTTTAATCAGTTCTGAGTTTTATGCCTCATTACTTAGGTTATATCTACACTACACAGCTTTTGGTGACATGGCTGTATCACTTCAGCAGTGCTACTAAAAGGCGTGCAGAGTAGCCTCTGTTTGTCAGCTCTCCTGCCGAAAACAAAACTTCAACCCTCAACAAGCAGCATTTGTGTTGTTGGCAGGAGAGCGCTCCTGCCGACAATGCACTGTTCACACTGGCAGTCGTCATGGCAAAACTTTTGTCTTTCAGGAGAAAGGGGTTAACACCTCTGAGAGACAAAAGTTTTGTTGTTCAATTGCCAGTGTAGACATGGATATAAGGCTATTCTTTTGTAGGTAATATGTTTGTTTTATGGTTTTATTTAAACCAATGTGTTTGAATTGATATGTTTGGGAAACCCCACTTGGCATAAAAGGATTTGTGAATATCATTTTCTGTTAATAAAATGATGGACTTTATATGAGCCTGAATTGTCCAAGAGAGATCTGGGCAGTACAAGATGCACATGTCTGGGGAAAGTCTGGGACTGGGAGTTTGCTGCTGTTTTTCCACAGTGTAATTGAAGAGTGGCTGGCTATAACACTTATACAATATAAATTGGGAGTAATTTACATGCTGGAGGCTGTGTGTGAGCAGACCAGGACTGGTAGCTCTCACAGCAAAGCAGGGTAAGAGGCACCCCAGGTTGGAGATTTCAGGGGACACAGCTGTTCATAAGTCCAGATTGCACCCTGAGTATATCACAGTGTTAAACTAATATGAGACCTAAAGCAGACCCTTAATATTATATTTAGCCTGTTTCATTCATTAAAGGTACTATATTCTAGCTACCTGACACAGATGTCAGCTTCAGCCTCTGTCTTTTCCTTCTCCTACTCCCATCTCTGTTCTTTCTTTGCGATGCCTCCATCTATGGACTGAGCTCTCAGACCTGGTTCACTAATCTTGAGCCAGCAAAGCGCTTAAGCACATGCTCAACTTTAAGCACATAAGTATTCCAATTGAACTGGGGCATGAATTTCAGTTCACTAAGTGCCTGGCACAGTGCTTCAGCTCCCACTCACATTTTGGACTCTCAGTTGCTGTTTCAATGTGTTTGCTGTCAGATGGCATTGTAAAACAATTACAGGAAAGTTATGTACACATATTGTGATCAAAAGTGCTTTGGATTCATTTATATATTGTAAACAAAATGCATAACATGCTGCACATTGTCAGCTATAAAGTGACCCACCTTAGAGAGAACAAATATATTTCTCCCCACTAGCCACTTAAGCAAAAGCCTAAGAAAACAGATAAACTTTACTCTCTACCTTGTCAGTCAATATAGCTTGGCTCTGGCCAACCTAAAGGAGAAGCAAATTCCAGAGCTACCACTAGTCTCAGGGTACCAGATCCTTAGGATTTATTAAATAGCTACTTTGACTTCAAAGGAGAAGAATTGATGTAGACCAGCTGAAGATCTAGCACCAGATCTTCAGCACTAGGAACTGTTATCAAGAGTGTTCCAACTGATCTCAGACATCACAACATTGAATAGGAAGGGTGCTCATCTACCAGGCACAGAGGACTGAAACCCATTTAATTATTTATATATCAAAATCAAAACCAACCAATAACTTCCATAGACCTCAGAGGACAGGTTTAATGTACTTCCTACAGCTGGTTCTACTAGGTCAGCAGGTAGCTTGGATCTTCACTAGCTATAGCTTTTGGGGTGGGGGAAAGAGTTACCCAAGGTAGAGTGCATTGTAATAGTTCAGTCTTGAGGTCACAAACAGTAGGGATAACTGGTGAAGTCAGAAAATATTGGTCCTGCTTACGCTGAAAGCTGATTTTTGTCCATTGCTATTTCAAAGTGATAGTCTGGTAAATAAAGGTACAGGCTATTCTTTAAATGCTGTCAAAACATTCAAGGTTGATTATTTTATATAAACAAAATCCTCCAAGGAATCCAAATGCACATAATGTTTTCAGTTACTATCTGCATTATATCTGCCATGGGTATCAAGTACACCTATATAATGTCATGTTACTAGCAAAATCCCTGGCTGCCAATATTTGAAGGAGTAAGCTGCACCCCACCAGAGTATAAAAGTGGGCTACCCCCACACATTGCTGTGACTCTGTAACACCCCTTACTAGAGATTTTCCTAAATATTACAATTTCTCTCTAAAAAGCCAGCCATTAGCTCAAAAGAATGAGTAGCAGAAATTATAATGTTCTGTACAGAGCATGATTTACCAAGTGAGGTGGTGTTACATAGAAAAGAAAGAAGCACCAGAATTGATATTATTTGTGATAGTTACTCTACCTAGAGTAAAAATCTACTGAGGCCAGAGGAGATGGTTTGTTTGTTTATTTGTTTGTTTGCTACACATTTTAAAGTAAAATGGATCAATGGTTCTAGAGTTAGAGGAAAGCAAATACGTTTTACTGGTTGAAAGCTTAAGGAGTGTCTATCATTTTAAAGCAATATATGAATCCAAATCAGCTTAGTTTCAAGTTTTGAAACTAGAATATCTGTATCTGATGTATATGTAAATTAAGGTGCCTTTGCAGTGACAGAGTGATATAAAGACGCCTGAGTGTAAATGAGAATAAAAGAGATGTCTTCTCAAGAAAGGGTCTAATGGCTTTTGTTGTTTTTTGTTTGCTTGGTTCTGTTTTATTTTTAAGAGATGCTGAGTGAAACATACTCTCCACAAACACAGCACACTAAATTGCCAAACATTGTTTCTGACATGACAACATTTTTTTTGCCAAATGGAAACAATGTTATGATTATTTGAGAATGATGGAAAAAAAATAATGCAACAGTTTCATGTTTTCTAATAGGAGGGTTAAACATTGACTTCTAAGGTGTTGCATGAAAGTGTCTGAGGGCAAAATTTGGCCTAATTCAGAAAGATTCATTAATTACCACAAAATCAGGTATTTGCAAGAAATATATTCGAATAAAGTTAATGCTTATGTAGGTATGATACACATTGCACTGGTGACTGAACTTCTGTTTATCCATTTCATTCTTGTGACATGATGACCTTTCCTAATATGATGGAAAATAGAAGTCCACCATTCTTTTAATGTCATTGCCTCAGTTACTTCAGAGCTGTCTGATGCACTGCAAAACATAATAGGCATGGAGGCAGATCACACATCATATTGTGTGCAGAACTGAAATGATTTTAAGGGATCAATTTTGCCACCCAACTCTTAGTAGTAGTATTTGTTATTTGTATTATTATCGCACCTAAGCGTCTAACTCATGGACCTGGTGAGTAGCTTACTTTGCAAGTAGTCCCAATGGGATCAAATGAATAAGGCTGAAAGCATCAAGCCCTGCATTATATTTCTGCCTGACAGTAATGGCTATAAACATACATGTCATTGTTTAGGAATGGAGGGCACAATTATACCCTTGTGCAGTTCATACATGGTACTAAAAAAAAAAAGTCATCTGTTTTCATGATTTTATATTTTTGTCCATTTTTTCCTTTGCAACTTCTTGCCCAGCAGTTCACAAATTAATTCCCACTTTAATTCCCAACCAGACCAGGCTTTGGCATTGTTATGTTAAAAATCAGATCATGTCAAGCTGAAGATCTGACAGTTACTGACTCTGTGAAAGTTTTCATTCAAAATAATTTAATATCAACTAGCAGGTATCCTGTCTGGCTGTTGGCAGGTTTTTAACTGACTGCTTGATTATATACATTCTTTACTTTTTAACTAGCAGATATCTAATTGTTGCTGTTGCACACAGTCAATACATGTCTTGCTGCTGACACTGATATGACAATCAGAGTAGTACTGCAGTTCTCTTATTATGTAAATCACATACAATAATAAAAAGTAGATATTGCTGATAGACTTTCTGGAAATTGTCTGACAAACTTTTTTCTGAGTACAACGTGCTATTCTATTGTATATTAATATGGAATAGCTGGACAGCCATAGATCCAACCTCCCTGCTGGCAAAAGGACTAGAAACATCTGTTTCCATTGGGAGGTGGTGGCCTCTCCAGGATGGCTAAAGGAAGCTGCTTACAGGCACCAAACCATTCATGCTAGGCAGATGCATATACACTAATTAAGTTTTCTAAGGAGAAGGGGTTCTATAGATGTGTTCATCCTGCAAGGTTTTGTTGCTGACTTTTGTTGACTTGCAGGGCTTTCTTTTGATTTCTGAATTTTATCTAGGATAGTTATTACCTTTAATAGCACCCAAAAAGTAGGAGACTTCAAAAAATCCTTGGCAGATGCATAGCTGTTTGAAATTCTAATTTCAAATAAGGTTTCAATGCTATGCAGGAAGGATTTCTAGGGAACAGTTTATCCAGGGTATATGATCAGTTTTCTACCCCCTCTCTAATCAATTTGGAACCTGATGATATCTTCCTGAAAATTATTCTGCCTGTAGGCTACTCTGCAGAAACCCAGTTGGATCCCTAGGACTTTAGCATATGGTTGAGGTTGTTAAACTGGAAACATCATCTGAGGAAAATACTTTATTATGCAGAAATTTAGAGATCACAGAAAATCAAATGAAAGCTAAATAAATATGGATTCTCATGGTTAAAGAGTGAACTGAGGGATCAGAACCTATGAAAGGACTTGCTATAATTGTCAGTAAATTGAATTTATTTTTTTGACCCTTGGCTACATATTCAAAAAAGTACATAGAATCGCTTGTGCTCTCTATCCTTTCTCCCTCACGCACTCATACTGGGAAAAAATGGAGGTCAACAAAACAACATCTCTCCCCAACACAAGAGTTTGGGGAGGGTTGGTGGCGCCATTGCTGACTTTTTGTTTGTTTGTTTGCATTGTGAGGTTTCCCTGTGGGGCTCCGATTTGTGGGGTATGCACAGGAGATAGGGACATAGGAATTGCCGTACTGGATCAGACCCAAGGTCTGTGTAGCCCAATATTCTGCCTCGACCATAGTTAGAATCAGATGCTTCAACAGAAGATATAAGGCTACCGTAGTAGGTAGATATAAGATCTACCCCCTATTTTAGGTCTCATCCATTTCTAATAGTAAGAGATTGTTTTATGGCTTGAAACGTAGTTTAATATCCCTTCCAAAATGTTTATAATTAATTATAACTCTGGATGTTCTGGATGTTCATATAAGCAGCAAGATTAAATAAGGATTGGATTCATCTTTGGCCTCAATGAACTCCTGTGGAAAGAGTTCTGCAACCAAATTATACATTGGGTGAAAAAGTATTTCATAGACTCACAGTCTTTAACGCCAAAAGGGATCATCTTGTTCATCTAGTCTGACCTTTTGCACATTGCAAGCCACAGAAACTCACACTTCTGTAATAGACTTAACCTCTGGCTGAGTTACTGAAGTCCTCAAATCATGATTTAAAGACTTCAAGTTATAGGAAGTCCACCATTTACCCTAGTTTAAACTTGCAAGTGATCATGCTGCAAAAGAAGGCAAAAAACAAAACAAAACAAAAACAAAACCACAGAGTCTCTGCCAATCTGACCTGGTGGAAAATTCCTGCCTGATCCCAACTATGGTGATGAGTTCTAGCTGAGCATGTTGGTAAGACCCACCATTCAGACACCTAGGAAAGAATTCTCTGGAGTAACTCAGAGGCTTCTATACTTAGTGTTCCATCTCTGGCCATTGAGAGTATCTGCTACTAGCAGTTGCAGATGGGTCACACTGTAGGCAATAATACCACCCCCCACGTAAACTTCTCAAGCTCAAGTCTGACTTATCAAACCTGCCCTTTTCCTGGTGTTGAGTTTGCCATCTTTTAATTTCATTGAATATCCCCTTGATATTGTGTTACAAGACAGGAAGAACAGAAGGTTCCTGATCTACCTTCTCAATACCATTTATTACTTGAAGTTTCCTATGTGTGTTGTGCAACCTAACATATCCTTCCAGGAAAACCCAAGCAGATAAAAAGAGCTCCAGAAGGACTTTCAGAAATAAACTGTTAATAAATTTATCAACAATGATCCCATAACCCACAAAAAGTATTGTGCTCTTTTCTGAGGGTGCACCAGGTCTTACTCTGTCTGAACTGCCACCCATCCCTAACCTTAACTCCTCTGGTTAACACTTCAGATTTTCTTTTTTTTTTCCTATTTCCCTATATTGCACTGTATTGAAGATGTATATGTATAGTATATTCTGTAAAGAGGACTAGCAAGAGGAGAAAGAGAGATTTACACAAGTTTTACATTACTGACTTCAATAGTTGCTCCTTATTTACTCTCATTAAATAAAAGGAAAATCAAAGCTTGTTATAGTTAATGTGCCCTCTTTACCCGTTCTGTTTTTGTCCCCATAACATAATTTTCCTTTCTCCTCTTTCCTATGATTTTGAAAAATATCATGTATATATTTACAGTAACTCGCAGTCTGCACAGTCTCAACTCTAATGTATCCCCTTGCCTTTTGCATTTCTCATCCTCTCGCTTAACGTTTAAGGAAGAAAATAATTTCTACTGTCAACATTGCCATCTATCCAAAATGTCTGCACACTGAAGAGACCAATCATGTCAAGAAAGACTATAATTAAAAAAAAAAAGATGGGAAGGGGGAAAATGGATTTTTGCCTGTTTAGGTAGTATTGTAACATTATGTTCTCTTTAGTTTTCTAGATAATGTAACTACTTCTATAATTCCATAGGCAGCAATTTGGTCTCACAGTGTTCAAGGGTTTTTTAACAGTATTTTATTTCTTTTTTGGAGGTTGATGCCTTTTTCTTCTTTTTCTCTTAATCTTTTGGGGGAGATTGTGGCTGGTATTAGTTCGGTTTTAGCTTTAGCATTTTGTGTGAGTTTAATCAGAAGTTTTACTATAACACTGCCTACAGTGATGAATCATACTTTGGGATGAATGGGAAAAGGGCACTGGGAAATATCTGTACACTTGATTTGTACAACAGAATTCAATCATTTGCTTTCGATAAAAATGTGTTTTAAAAGGCCAATTTCAATTTTGCTTATTAAATTGAAGATTTCTCAGGCTTGATGTTCCACTATATAAAAGTTTGCCTCAAGAGTGGAGATGAAGGGCCTCAAGTTGCCGGTTGTAGTCCTAGATCTGGAGCTTCCCAGCTTTGGCATAAGTTAGAAGTGCTCCTGTCTGGCTTTAACTTATACCACTATTATATGGTCCTGCAGGGACCTCCTACCAACACTGGAGGGGTAAGTGTAGCTATTTCATTCGTTATGCCAATGGAAGGTTCCACTATGTCAGGAGAATTCGCTGTGGACCCTCTCTGGGTGATTTTGTACACCACACAACGTGGCCTTAGTGGACAGGAAAATCCAACACATTTTATTTAGATTTTACATAGTTACACATACTACTTTAGTTATTTGTCAATAGAAAATAGAGCTTGTGAAAGGGTCTGGCACTTAGAAAATGAAGTCCCTTATTTATCTTCATTTCATGTAACTTACTAAGGAATAAAGGCTACAAATATGTATTTAGCAGCAGAGTTAGTAATGCTGAAACTCTGATGACATATTTTACTTTTTTTTTTAAGTCCATGTAAATATAGAGCACTCAGACACACAAAAAATACATCAAGGTAAAATTGACAAAGCACATTTTAAAAAAGTTAGTGAACGGTGGTTTGAAATTGTTATTGATAATATGGCACTACATGATCTCCAGCTCAGATCTGTTTATTATTGACTTGTCATGAGGTAGAAGAATATTAGTTTGTTAGTAACACAGAACGTCTGATTGAGCTCATCAAGTCCTGAGCCATTTAGCATCTATGCACCTCATATTTTTTATATCCTAATATCAAACACATTGACACAAAATAGGGTTTTTAAAAGTGAACTGAAAGCCGATCTGTTTGATTGAGCTTTTAATTAAATGGAAGTTAATTTGACAAGTATTGTGCAGCACAGTGGGATGCTTGTACGTTGGCAGTTATGTAACGGTGATTTGCTTTGTATATTGGATTTTTATTGAAAAAGCCTTGTTATTCATTCCTATTGATGAATCAGTGTGGACAGCAAGAAACTGAACAAAGATCCAAGGTAGCAAAACCAGTTTATTGGCACTGCCAGTAAAAAGTGGCAGTGGCTTTTCATCTTTTATTTACATTTGAACTTGTAACGTTTGTATCCTTTTTTAATGTGCACATAAAATGGCTACTTGTAAGTCATTTCTTTAAAAAAAAAAACCCTTTGAGCATTTGATGACTCTTGTGACTATAGATTTAAAGAGATAATGATCATTACTTTAAGCACAAATTTAACAGTTGTATTGCTCTAGTCAGGCCCCCAGGCAGGACGTGCTTAAGTCCATCCATATTCAAGAAAGCACTTGAGCACCTTTTAACTTTAACCAGTCTTTGTCTCATTCACGTCAATGGGATCTAAGCGTAAGTCTCTACTCTTACTTTCCTGAACTGAGGCCTTACACCTCCAAGAATTTATATTTATAATTATTGGCACAGGATGTGGAAGGACATACAGCATTGTGTCATTCTCCCATCTCGTTTGCTCAAGGAAAAATCCTAAGAATCTAAAGCTTGATAATTTTCTCAGAATACGTTGTACACTTACTGAATATTAAAAATAAATCACAATTAAAATACTTGTCCCCCTGGAGAACACACATTTACCAACTTCTAAGTTAGCTAAATTAGCTCACTAAGATGTCTTATTCCAGTTTTGGTTTGTGGACAGCAAAGGCAGGACTAGCAATTGTATGGAGCAGTCCCATAGAAAGCAAGAAAATGAATGTTTCTACAGAGATTAGATTTTGACTGGCCCTTGTGCAGAGATACAATTTTCCTTCCTTGGTGCTCACTATGTAAAGATCAGGGAGTGCAAGGACTACGCTTTCCAGGGCAAGCAGGAAGTGGAGCTATGGTGTCTCCACCCTGGGTCTAGGGAAGAGAACAGTCTGCTAAAGAGAATGCAGCTGTGCATCACGCAATAGCTTCCTCCTCCCCCATGCAACAGGAAATCGGGGCAGGGATCGTGCCTCTGTTAAACTCAGTCCCTCTCAAAGCTCTTCCTATCTGGCAACAGTCCAGCCCACAGAATTTTACAGAAAACTATAAACTAGAACTACAAAAATATGGAACCACAATTTTGAGGGAAAAATATGAAATTCTGAAGTTATTTTCATTTTGCATGGTTTGAATTGGGTCTGTGTTTTATTTGCTTTCAGATGTATTTTTAAATCAAATTAATTATCAAAGTTTCCAAAAAAATAGGTCTTTTCCATAAATGATGTTGCAATGTCAATTATAGCATGTAATGACATTTTTAAGGAAAACATCTTTTCTGAAACTGGGTTTCCAACACCCTCCTAGCTCACAAGAAATTAGGATTTTTTTCTTTTTACTCCTTTTTGGTTTAAATTCATTTGTTTAAGATATAAAGGAGTTGGGCCTTGATTTTGTAAACACGTATTTATGTTTATGAATGGAGTAATCCCACTGAGTTCAATGGGACTAGATGCATGTCTAAGTGATTTCAGAATTGAGGCCTTTAGTGGAAAAATGTTATTTGCAGAATAATGTACTAATCTGGTCCTTCTATTCTCGGAGTGAGACTTGTGTTCATATTCTTGGCATTAAGTCAAATTTGTTCAAGGTGGGCATTGGACTCTGCCAAGGGTGTGACTTGTCCCCACTCCTGTTCATGATGTTTATGGACAGGATATCCAGGCACAGCCAAGCGGTGGAATCCATCCAATATGGGGACTCTGAGGTGGCATCTCTGCTGTTTGCAGATGATGTCCTATTTGCTTCTTCAGACTGCAATCTCTGATGCAAACCTGAATGCTTTACTACTGAGTGTGAAGCAGCTGGGATGAGAATCAGCTGCTCCAAATCAGAGCTCATGGTCCTCTCCTGGAAGAAAGTGGACTGCTGTCTCCAGGTGATGGGGGAGCACCTGCCATTAGTGGAAGAGTTTAAGTATTTAGAGGTCTCGTTCATGAGTGATGGCAAGTGGGAGTGGTAGATCAACTGGTGGATTGGAGCAGCAGCGGCAGTGATGCAGGTGCTGATGCTGGTGAAGAGGAAGCTGATTTCTCAGATGAAGTTCTCAGATTGCTCTGTATCCGCATCCACCCCTATAGTCATGAACTTTGGGTAATGACCAAAAGAAAGAGATCGTAAGACCATAAGAATGGCTGTACTGGGTCAGACCAATGGTCCATCTAGCCCAGTATCCTGTCTACCGACAGTGGCCAATGCTAGGTGCCCCAGAGGGAGTGAACCAAATAGGTAGTGATCAAGTGATCTCTCTCCTGCCATCCATCTCCAACCTCTAACAAACAGAGGCTAGGGACACCATTCCTTATGCATCCTGGCTAATAGACATTAATGGACTTAACTTCCATGAATTTATCTAGTACTCTTTTAAACACTGTTATAGTCCTAGCCTTCACAACCTCCTCAGGCAAGGAGTTCCACAAGTTGACTGTGTGCTGTGTGAAGAAGAACTTCCTTTTATCTGTTTTAAACCCATTGCCCATTAATTTCATTTGGTGGCCTCTAGTTCTTACATTATGGGAACAAGTAAATAACTTTTCCTTATTCACTTTCTCCACATCACTCATGATTTTATATACCTCTATCATATCCCTCCTTAGTCTCCTTTTTTCCAAGCTGAAAAGTCCTAGCCTCTTTAATCTCTCCTCATATGGGACCCATTCAAACTCCTAATCATTTTAGTTGCCCTTCTCTGAACCTTTTCAAATGCCAGTATATCTTTTTTTGAGATGAGGAGACCACATCTGTATGCATTCTTCAAGATGTGGGCATACCATGGATTTATATACGGGCAATAAGATTTTCTCGGGCTTATTCTCAACCCCCTTTTTAATAATTCCTAACATCCTGTTTGCTTTTTTGACTGCCATTGCACACTGCGTGGATGTCTTCAGAGAACTATCCATGATGACTCCAAGACCTTTTTCCTGATTAGTTGTAGCTAAATTAGCCCCCATCATATTGTATGTATAGTTTAGGGTTATTTTTCCCAATGTCCATTACTTTACATTTATCCACATTGAATTTGATTTCTTATTTGTTGCCCAGTCACTTCGGTCTTAACTATCTTGAGCAGTTTAGTATCATCTGCAAACTTTGCCACCTCACTTTTTACCCCTTTCTCCAGATCATTTATGAATAAGTTGAATAGGATTAGTCCTAGGACTGACTCTTTGGGAACATCACTAGTTACCCCTCTCCATTCTGAAAATTTACCATTTATTCCTACCCTTTGTTCCCTGTCTTTTACCAGTCTCAATCCATGAAATGATCTTGCCTCTTATCCCATGACAACTTAGTTTATGTAAGAGCCTTTCATGAGGGACCTTGTCAAAGGCTTTCTGGAAATCTAAGTACACTATGTCCACTGGATCCCCCTTGTCCACATGTTTGTTGACCCCTTCAAAGCACTCTAATAGATTAGTAAAACATGATTTCCCTTCACAGAAACCATGTTGAATTTTGCCCAACAATTTATATTCTTCCATGTGTCTGACAATTTTATTTTTTACTATTGTTTCAAGTAATTTTCCTGGTATTGACGTTAGACTTAATTGACTGTAATTGCTGGGATCACCTCTAGAGCCCTTTTTAAATATTGGCATTACATTAGCTATCTTCTAGCTATCTTGTACTGTGAATACAAGCAGTGGAAATGAAGTTTCTCCACAGGGTGGCTGGGTTTACTCTCCAAGGTGGTGAGGAGCTTGGCTATATAGGAGGGACTTGGCATAGAGCCACTACTCCTCTGAATCAATAGGAGCCAGTTGAAGTGAACCTGATAAGGATGCTCCCTGAGTTGGAACTTTACTGGGAATGTCCCACTGGGCGGAGGCCCCGAGGCTAATCCAGGACATGCTGGAGGTATTATATCTCCTGACTGGCCTGGAAACATTGGTGAATCCCCCAGTAGGAGCTGGAACCTGTTGTGGAGAAAAGGTCTACTTTCTCTGCCACCACAATCCTCACCAGGAATAGCTGCATAAAGGAAAAAGAAGAAGACAATGACTAAGGCCTTGTCTACACTACAAAATTAAATTGAGTGGACATACAGCCACTGCAGTAGTTACTGCAGTGGTTCATGTCCACACTATACCCTCTCTGTTGGTGGGAGTTTAGTATAGCCTGCCCCACGTGGGGCTGACAGCGACAAGGCAATGTAAATAACACAGTGTCTACACATACACTATGTTGCCCTCACTGCATCGACCTAAGTGCTACACCTCTTGTGGAAGTGGACCTATTAGGTAGGGGTAGTGGTCAACTAATATTGATGGAAGCAGCACTGTAGCGTGGTACTACACTACAGAATTAGTACTAAGACTAAGCTCCAAATCCTGCAACTGCTTCTGAGAGTCCAGACCCCCCCAAATCTGACCAGAGTCACTTGCAGTATCAGGACCTAAGAAATTACTATAGTTGCAAAATGGTATTATAGCAATAACTGCTCATATTATAGCAATAACCAAAAAATATTCATTGCAGTTATGAGGTACACAATTTCAGACACCAAATTACTCCTCAAATGAAGGGAGAGCCCTATGGATACTGTCTCCTTGAAAAATGTCTCTAAATGTCAGAGTCACACTTTTCATCCTGAACCAATTGTCTCTCTTAGAAATGAGTGAAGAAGCACAGATGAGAAAAGGACCACTGTTTCTTAACAAAAGGGAAAGAAAGATTTAGGTTACAAATGTTTCTGAGGTGCTTTGCCCCTCTTAACGTGCTAATATAAAAGCCTAGTCCTACAGCTCATATATGTTGTTTGCCAGATGCATCCAGATAAGAGCTCACTGAACAGCTGGCTACAAGTGCGCAAAAAAATCCCATAGCAGAAAACTGAAAAATGCACAGGATCAAAGAGAATGTAAAAAAAAAAACAGCCCTCATTAAAATGCCTTATGAAAAAGTTATTTGATTTAAAGTAACAGTTTTTGTTTCTATCAGACAGGAGGATGTTGTTTTTTAATTTTAAGTGGCTAATTAAATACAAAGTTTTGTTGTTGTTATTGTTGTTTTCCATTTAGCTATAAAGGTGTTTCCCCTCTACCCCCAAGAATGGACAGATGGCATTTATGGTAAGTTTCATTTGCAGATGTCTCTTTGGCATGACTGATGAAAGAACAGAGTTGTGAGAGTCATATTTGGATGTTCCTTTCAGTTTTAGCCACTGGAATATCAGGTATTCTTCACCGAATGGCTGCAAGATACTGATCAAACTCAGTTTATTTAAGAACCTCAAGTTTCACTTACTTTGAAGTTGGAAAAGTGAAACATTTGTTTCTTATGGAGCTGCAGTACAATAGATAGAGACTATAAATAACACTTTACAGTATAAAATCTCCTCGTTCTGAAAAGCACAATGTTAATTTCACAGATTCCAAGGCCAGAAGGAAACATGGTGATCATCTAGTCTATCCTCCTATATAGCACAGGCTATAGATAATAATTCCTAAATAATTCCCAAAATAATTCCTGAAGCATATTGTAATAACCTTAGTCCCAGATTTGGACCTTAGCGTCCAAAATATGGGGGTTAGCATGAAAACCTCCAAGCTTAGTTACCTGCTTGGACCTGGTACCTGCTGCCACCACCCAAAAAATTAGAGTGTTTTGGGGCACTCTGGTCCCCCTG
Source organism: Gopherus flavomarginatus (assembly GCF_025201925.1). Taxonomy (NCBI): domain Eukaryota; kingdom Metazoa; phylum Chordata; order Testudines; family Testudinidae; genus Gopherus; species Gopherus flavomarginatus. The sequence continues at coordinate 149,565,930 of NC_066618.1, read as the reverse complement.
AAAAACCTTCCCTGGGGACCCCAAGACCCAAACCCCTTGAGTCTCACAACAAAGGGAAATAATCCTTTTTCCCTTCCCCCCTCCAGGTGCTCCTGGAGAGATACACAGACACAAGCTCTGTGAATCCAAACAGAGTGAATCTCCCTCTCTGTTCCCAATCCTGGAAACAAAAAGTACTTTCCTCTTCACCCAGAGGGAATGCAAAATCAGGCTAGCCACTTCAACACACACAGATCTCCCCTGATTTCTTCCTCCCACCAATTCCCTGGTGAGTACAGACTCAATTTCCCTGAAGTAAAGAAAAACTCCCACAGGTCTTAAAAGAAAGCTTTATATAAAAAGAAAGAAAAATAAGTACAAATGTTCTCTCTGTATTAAGATGATACAACACAGGGTCAATTGCTTAAAAGAATATTGAATAAACAGCCTTATTCCAAAAGAATACAAATCAAAGCACTCCAGCACTTATATTCATGCAAATACCAAAGAAAAGAAACCATATAACTTACTATCTGATCTCTTTGTCCTTACACTTAGAAACAGAAGACTAGAAAGTAGAACTACTTCTCCAAAGCTCAGAGAAAGCAGGCAGCCAGAAAACAAAGACCTTCGACACAAAATTCCCTCCACCCAAAGTTGAAAAAATCCGGTTTCCTGATTGGTCCTCTGGTCAGGTGCTTCAGGTGAAAGAGACATTAACCCTTAGCTATCTGTTTATGACACATATCGTTTAGAAGAACATCCAATCTTGATTTTAAAATTGTCAGTGACAGAGAATACACAGGACCCTTGGTAAATTGTTGCAAGGGTTAATTACTCCCACTGTTAAAAATAAATGTCTTATTTCCAGTCTGAATTTGTCTAACTTCAACTTCCAGTCACTGGATTGTGTTAGACCTTTCTCTGCTAGCTTGAAGAGCCAATTATTAAATATTTGTGTCCCCCCCAGGAGATATTCATAGACTGTAATCAAGTCACCCTCGAACCTTCTCTTCGTTCAACTAAATAGTTTGAGCTCCTTAAGTCTATCGGTATGGGTATGTCTACACAGCAAAGAAAAACCCGTGACTGACCTGTGCAGATGTACCCCAAAAGGTATGTTTTCTAATCCTTCATTCATTCTCAAGGTTCTTCTCTGAACCCTTTCCAATTTATCAATATTTTTCTTCAATTGTGGGCACAGGCTAAACCCCTATCCTGTGTTTATCTGTTAGGAAATAGATCCATAAGCATTCATGATTATTTTCTTTGGGTTCTCATTGACTCAGAAACAGCTATTGCCATGTTTGACATAGAGTGCCACTCCTGCTCTCCTTTTCCCACTTGATCCTTCCTAAACAGCTTATAGATATTGATTTTAACATTACAGTTTGTGACTCATCGCACCAGGTTTCACTAATACCAAGCAGACTGAATTTATATTCAGAAATGAGTAATTTCAATTCCTCTTGATTGTTATCCAGGCTCCTAGTGTGACTATATGGGCAACTCAGGAATTTCTTCTCTTCAGGTCCTTTAGATTCTTGATTAATTTTGTTCTCAACATCTCAATTTTGTGCTGAGTGCTCATATCTTCCCTTCTTTTACCCTCCCCTTTTGCTATTAGTTTAATGTCCTCCTGACTACTCTAGCCAGCCTGTCCTGAAGACATTGGTTCCCCTTCCACCAAGGTAGAGGCCATCCATACTATATGCCCCCACATCCCATAGAATCTGAACCAATGTTCCACAAAAATCAAAACTCTCCACCATATATAAATTTACCTAGTCAGTGGGTCACATTCATAATCGTATGCCTTCCTTTACTTGTAGTACAGGAAGGATCACAGAGAAGATCAATTGGATATTCTTCTTCAATATGCCTTCCCTGAAGTCATTAACTGTCTGAGATATCCTGTGATACAGCATCATTGTGTTGATACGACCCATCACCAATGAATCCTTGCACGTTGACTTCAGAAGCATATGCACAAGTGATGTCTTGTGTCTTGGCTCTGGAAAGGCAGCACATTACGCTATTTGTGTTATTTGCCTATCCCTTATAGAAAGTTCTTTCAATTACTCTGAGTAATGAATCTCCAGCAAAGTTCTTCTGTCTTCCTTGGATAGTGGGGGAACCCTTTGTGGGCAAGCTCGATTTTCTTATTTTTTTGCTTGTTGTTGTTGTTTTTCCTTTATGCTGCTTTTCCTGGTGAGAGTCATGGCGGCAGCATGGAGAGTAGGGAGGACCAGATTCCAGCCCTGCAACAGGTTCCAGCTCCACCTGGGGGATTCCCCAGCATTCCCAGGACAGTTGGGAGAAATAATCCCTGCAGCATGTCCTGGGTCAGTCTCAGGGCCTACATCCAGTGGGACATGCCCGGTATAGTTCCATGGAACCCTCACAGGAGGCATCCTTATCAGATGCCCAAACCACCTCATCTGGCTCCTCTCGATCTGGAGGAGTAGTGGATATACTCTGAGGCCCTCCCTTATAGCCAAGCTCCTCACCCTATCTCAAAGAGTAAGCCCAGCCACCCTGTAGAGAAACCACATTTCTGCTGCTTGTACCCGCAATCTCATCCTTTCAGTTATTGCCCAAATTCATAATCATAGACGAGGATGGGAACATAGACTGACCTTTAAACAGAGAGTTTTGTCGAAGAACTCAGCTCCTGCTTCACCACCACAGATTGGTACAGCGTCTGCATCATGGCCACTGCTGCACCAATCTGCCAGTTGATCTCATGCTCCCCCTTGCCGTCACTCATGAACAAGATCCCTAGATACTTGAACTCTTTCACTAAGGTAAGCTTCTCCCCCTTCACCTGGAGACAGCAGTCCACTTTCTTCCAGGAGAGGACTGTGACCTTTGATTTGGAATGCTGATTCTCATCCCAGCCATTTCACACTCAGCAGCAAAATGTTTGAGTGCACGTTAGAGATCGCAGTTCTCCAGTTTGTCAAGGTTATTTTGAATTCTAATCCTGTCCATCCAAGTGCTAGCAGCCTCTCCCAGCTTAGTGTCTTCTGCACATTTTAAAACATACTCTCTACTCCATTATCCAAGTCATTAATGAAAATATTGACTAGTATCAGACTAAGGATAGACCCCTGCAGGGCCTGTTGTAATAATTGGGCCTTAAAATTTACCCTAATTGTAATACTCAATGTGAGAAGTATGTGAACGTTCAGAAAACGTCCCTATAATAAAACATGTTGATAGGAAAAGGTAAAAAAGGGAGACAGACTGAATTAGTCTAACTGAAAAAGACCTAGTGATATAATTCGGGGACTGCATTGAAATCATGCTGTGGCACTGGAAATTAATGAGCCAAATGAATGTAGGCCTAACTGGTGTACAAATAAAGGGACTGGCTATTTCACACATCACTTTATTTCTGGGTCCCTAAAGAAAGGCTTTGCAGGGAAAGGGTGGAAGAACAGATAGAGGCTACTGTAGTGAGCTTCACTATTAAGGCTGCCACCCTCACCATCTGCTGGGACCCCGGATCTTCTTTTGTCCTAATCCTGAGGGATGTCCTGACCATCCCAGCCCAGAGAAAGGAATCCAGATTACATCACCATCCCTACCAACTCCCGCTGAATCCTAAGTGCTACCTGAGATAAAACAGGACCAGACTTTAACAGCAGCATCAACAGCTCCAGTTTTTCTCAACTATCTCAACTTCTCTTTTCCCTAAAAGAAGTAATTAGCATCTTTGATACCATCTAAGAGACTGTCAAACAAGCAGGTTTTTCCTTCTCAAAACTCTCTCTAGCTAAAAAGGAAAGAGAACAAGAAATGTGGTTAAAATTAAAGCCTTATTTAATAATTTACATTTCAAAGGCTTTAACTGTTTTTTCTTCTTATCTGTGTCTTTAATAAAAGGTTAAAAGGATTTTTAATGATGTGTTTGACATGGTACTAAGCAGGCTGAGGTCTATGAATACCAAACCCCAAACTTTGTTTAGTACTGTTTAATGTTGGATTGTGACTGGGCCATGTTAACACCTTTGGCCTATTTGTTCTATTTAAATTAATACAACAGACCCCGCTAAATACTTTCTCCCAGTTTGACAGTGAACCATTGATAATTAGTCTTTGACTATGGTATCTATCTAAGATACTATCTAAGCTTGTCTTCACTACTGCACTACACTGGCATTGCTGCATCGACACAGCTGTGCCGGTGTAGCATGTCTGGTGAAGATGTGATACGTTGATAGGAGAGCTCACTTCCGTCGATGTAATTACTTCACCTCAATGAGATGCAGAAGCTATGTCAGCAGGAAAGTGTCTCCCACTGACATGGCGCAGTGTAGACACCACTTTGAGTCAATGTAAGTTTTGTCATTCTGGGCGGGGATGTTTCACCCCTGAGAGATGTAATTTACATCAACTTAAGCGTTAGTATAGACAAGGCCATAGTTGTCTTCTCTCCCCATCTCTGCAGTCTCAGCTCTTTTTCTGCCTTCTTTCTGCTTCATTTCTCACTTATTTTTTCACAACATATTCTCTCACTCCCTTTCTTCCTTTTCTCACAGTATCTTTTAAGTGCAGAGTGAACCTAACTATATTTAAGCTACAGTCAAACTTCCAAAGTCACAATGTTCAAGTGGGTTTAAAATTTGTTTAAGTAATTTTGCCTTCCCCAGCAAAAAACCTTCCCCCTGTGGGTAATGACTTTTGAAGAAATTACCAAAGCCTTTAGCAGCAACGGCCATCAAAGCCTATAGTACATTTTCCCAAGGGTCCTCCATCCCACTCAGCTGCTTAATTTTGCAAGAAATTTGGTTGCTATCAAAAGTCTTAACTTTTACTGAAAGAGCTACAGTAAACTCAGAGCTATGTAAATACTCCCAATTTATCCTCCTCAGTCAGACAGCAGTGCACCTTTCTCTGAAGCACTGAGTGAAGCAGCCAAGTAGGAGGAGTAACGTGGTGTTTCCCTGGGAAGTTTGGCAGCCTAAGAAGTACCGGCTGCCAAACTATACAAAAACAAAAAACCTGTTGGCTTTCATATTCAAGCAGCTGGACTGCTTAGAACTTGCACTTTCACTTGAGATAGAGACGTGGTCTGGTAACAGTAGAAGAGATGCTAGGTTCTTGAAGCCCTCTTACAAAGAGTAATTTTTCTTCACCAAACGACTCCTAAAATTCTTGCCTCACTTGCACACAAAAATATTAAGACCAAATCGGGCCCTTCTAACTTGTGTGTGCATTACTATGACACACATGGAGTGCGAATTTACATTCACAATACCACAGAAATGATATCCATCACTGGGATTTATTCTCCCCTGCCTTACACTGTGGCTAGTCAGTTATACCTGTTCAAAAGGAGAGTGAAGCCATTTCACTTGGTAGTGTTTTACATCCACTTTGCATGAGCATAAATAACTACACATTGTGCCAGGCGGTGGAAAAATCTGGCCCACTGTGTCTCCTGACTTCTATTTTTCTCGCATTCCTTTCTTTGCCCTTCAATCATTTTTTGGTTTCCTATTACAGTATATACAGTACCTTTGCATCTTTTCCGCTTTCTTTTCCAAATCTTTTTTTATTCCTAGTACTCATTTTTTCAATAACGTTCAATAATTTTTCCTATTGCATCTCAACAACATTTTTCTCTCTTCCACATTTCCCCATGTTCCCTGTCTTTCTCTCTCTCTACTTTTCTCTCTGCCAGCTCCCCCACACAACCCTTTTGTCCATATTCCATCTATTTGTACCCCCTTCTCTGTCCAAAGGCAGGTAGTGTGGTCATTTGTTCTGTACTGATTATATGCTTATTTCACATCCCTTTGATATATCCAGATATTTGTCAACATCTACAGGATCTTTTCAAATCTTACCATAATTCCTATTCCTGCACAATGTTTCAATACTATTGCCACAAATCCTGCATGTCTTCTCCAAAACAGACAACCTATATTGCTCAAAGGATCTCAGCTTCTTGATGCACTGTAAATTTAAATGTTTGTGTCTCAGTCTACACTTGTTTAACCACCTCTACTGGCTGTTAATTCAGCATGTTTTCCTAGGGACAGTCCCGATATTTGGGGCTCTCTTATATAGGCCCTTATTAACCCCTACCCCGATTTTTCACATTTGCTATCTAGTCACTCTATGTTTTCCCAATGTACATATAACAAATACAAAATGAAGAAAACAATTATAATAAACAGTTAGCAGGCTTCTGGTAGCATCTCAGCACAATATCTAGGATATCAGTTATTTCCTATCTAAATATAGGGAAATACCATCGCTCTGGGAGATAGCGTTCCTACAGCAACCAAAAGACGTCTTCTATTGTTGAAGGCTGCATCTACACTATGGGGTTGTGCTGGCATAACTACAGTGCTATAGCTATGCTGTTATAGTTCCCATTGTGTAAATATGGCCTATGATAGTGAGGGGGCGATGTTGGTAAATGTGGATTTTCTTCATGGTGAGATGGAGATAGGATAAATGACTGACTCATTTGGAGAAAAATGTAAAAAGAACCTTTTTTTAAAAAAAAAAATATCACACCTGAGCTGGCTCAGAAGGACCTGCTAATATTTTTCAGCATTGTCTAATAATGTCTCTATGTTATGGAGTCATTATACATTGGTCCTGCCTGATCTAAGTAGGAACAGGGACTGCGGCATAAGAGAGATTATAAGTGGTGAAACAATTAAACAGAGACACAAATGCAACTCCTTCAGTTCAAAACACCGAACCAATTTTAGAACACACATCACTTATATACCAACTAAGGAACTATACACATGGGAAAAGTCTGCTAGGTTGGGTTCTACATGATAACATTGGGTAAAATCTGTTTCTCACTTGTTTTATGTAATGTCCATCTTGGATTTGTAAAAGGACAGCTAAGCCTCCATCTCAAATACCCTTCTCCTCCGATGATTTAGTGCCCTTTCAGCATTTTTCAAATCAATGAGGAAAAAGGTCAGGGCAGTTAGAGCCACATGACAGCCATAATCTGCCCGGTAACTGCAGGTTATTTAATGAGTGGCACACCTGTCACTCAAGGCTGTTCAGCTGAGTGGCAGCCAGAGTCTCACACAGTTCAGCTAGCTGCCAGGACTCATAGGACTTTGGATTCTTGGTCTCTATTAACATACTTGCACTCAAACTGTTACACTCTATTAGTGAGCGCGTACTTGCACTGGACTGTGAGGTCAAGCAGAGACTGTGTGGGCAAGCAGGAGTGGCGCCAGGGTTTTTGGTGCCCTTGGCGGGGGTCCTTCCGCGCTCCTGGTAGTTGGCGGCAATTCTGGGGCGGCGGGTCCTGGAGCGAGTGAAGGATCCGCCGCAGAATTGCTGCTGCCGACCCAGAGTGCGGAAGGACCCCCCACCGTCAAATTGCCGCTGAGGGCTGCTTAATGCCACCCTCCCAAATCCTGGAGCCCTAGGCGACCGCCTAGGTTGCCTAAATGGAAGATCCGGCCCTGTGTGCAAGCACTGAACACCTACCTGAGAGAGGAGATCTACCCAAGGGGGAGAAGACCTGCCCAGAGGACCTGTCCAGAGAGAGAAGAATACCCAGTTCCTGAGTTCCTGTTTGGGGTCAGGCACCCCTGATTTTCACCACTATCCCTGTCGGTATACTGAGTTTTTGTCATTGTGTCTCTGTCTTCAGCATATGGTATTGTAATACCCATTGTGTTTCCTCTGTCTTATATCCATAGGTTAAGGGGGTTTAAGGGCTCTGAGCTTCATGCTCTGGTAACTGTTAACCACAGAGTGTGTCTTCCTTGTGTTGTTTATTGTCTAATTTAATTTCTAGTGGCATAATAAATATGTGTATCTTACATCTTATTCTGCCTCTGTCTTAATAAATCACCCGATGACAGATGCAGGAGGGGGTGGGATCTGCAGACAGCCCCTGTTCTGATCTGTGTAGACCATAGTTAAACTATTTTGGGCTAACAATAAGATGCAAAAGAGGGCAGCTTTCCGATTCTTTGGTGAGAATATGTAATAATATTTATACAATTGGATGAAGCCAAAGCACTGATAAATAGCAGGTATTGCTGTAACATTAAACCATCACCAAAGGTGTGTGTGTGTGGGGGGGTTCCATTGTTGGATTAAAACAAAGAGGATTTAAAAAAAAAACAGCAGCAAGAGAACAGAGGAAATAAAAGAGGCTGGCTAAGCAAAAATCAAATTATCTAGTATTTTTTGGTGAGAGAGTAGTGAGTAGCTGTCCAAGTCAATTCTTATTGAAGAAAAAGAATAGCTAGCCAAGTCTTGTATTGGTTTTCTTACACTGCAGGGTTAAATTTGTTCTGTCACAGGAGTGAAATAAAACAAAACAGGGAGATGCTACCTCCTGCATCTTTGTCTCTGTAGTTCAATGATAAAGAATTCATTTCAAGCATGACACAGTCCAGAACAAAACAAACAACAGATTTTCTTTTTCTCCCTACAAATGATGGAAAGATCTTTTCATTTTTTTGAGCGTCTTCAGTATAACCATGGACAAAACAGAAACCAACTTTCCCCTCAATCTGGCAGTGACCAGAATCAATTTTTTTTTAAACAAATACACACCCACTCACCCCATAATATACTTCCTTTTCACATAATTCTGCATTTCTTGGTTCCAGATGATAAAGAACTGCCAAACTCCCCCTAGAAGCAATGTCTTTATTGACTTACTGGCTCATTTGGAACAAAGAAGTACTAGGTCTCATGAGAAATCATATTCTTGTGTGATTCGGGTTGGTCAAGCAGACTACAGAGTTTCAGACACTGTAATACAGATAATCATCAAAAACGTTGGGTGCTGGAAGCAGCCACAACAAAATCAAACCTTTGAACTTGTTGAGGAACACCCAGCTTGGGAATTTTCAAGCTCTTTCCTAAAATATTGCTAAAATTAAGTGTAGGATTAGACAGACACCTAGATTATTTGGGTGAACTCCTGGCCCTCTTGAAATCAACAGGAACTTTGCCATTGACTTCAGTGGGATCAAGATTTCACCCTGTGTCCAAATGACAGCTTTGAAAGGATGTAGCAGTTGCCTCATTATGTAAGTTTGATTTATAAATTGATTATGAAAATAAAAAAAAATCATAGTCTGTGGGTGTTTGTATCTCTCTCTCACTCACACATGCATTCACTAAAACATTAGCATTTACCAATAGTTAACCTTCAGTGTTGAGATTTCTATTGTTTTTCACTCTGCATGAAGTACGAGATATCTGTGGTGCCTCTGTGGTATCTGCTAGCAAATGCTGACTTTTTGGTTATTTATGCACTATGAAGATAATAACCTAATTACCTTTAAAAACCTTTTCTATTTGCTGGAGAAGGGGTAGAAGTGGCTTAGGGAAATTTGAAACCACAGATAAAGCGAAAATGGTTAATGGCCTTAGGGAAAATATCACTCTGAGTGAACTTTCTTCAACTGCTCCTTGAACAGTGGGAGACCACTCAGAAGTCAGAGTAACAGCAGCTGGAGCAGCAGCGGGGCTGCAAATGTCATACTTCAGGGAGGGTAGAGAGGCGATGCATGTGAGCACCTGGATCCCATCCCACAATTCTCTTTATTCCCCCCTCCCCCGCTACCTTCTGGGTGGATACAGCTCTTCTGAAGCCTGTTGATCATGGTGACCCCTGACCATGGCTCCCTGGGCAGTTGCCCACATAGCCCACTCATAAGGCTGGCCCTGATACCGTGCAATAATTTGGTAGGAAGCACAGTGTATTGGGACTAGGAGTCTGAAGACCTGGGTTTTATTCTCTGCATTGCTTCAGACTTACTGTGTGACTTTGGGCAAGTCACTTGATTGATTTAGCCTTTGGGATGAGGGGAAGCAGTAGATGTGGTATATCCTGACATTAGTAAGGTTTTTGATACTGTCTTGTATGACTGTCTCATAAACAAACTAGGGAAATGCAACCTAGATGGAGTTACTATAAGGTAGATGGCAAAACTGGTTGGAAAACTGTTCCCAGAGAGTAATTATTAGTTGTTCACAGTTAACCTGGAAGAGCATATTGAGTGGGATTCTGTTTCTGTTCAATGTCTTCATCAATTATTTAGATAATGGCACAGAGAATACACTTAGAAAGTTTGTGGATGATTCCAAACTGGGAGGGGTTGCAAGAGCTTTGGAGGATAGGATTATAATTCAAAATGATCTGGACAAACTAGAGAAATGGTCTGAAGTTTTTCTTAAGCTCTGAAGATAGGACAAGAAGCAATGGGCTTACACTGCAGCAAGGGAGGTTTAGATTGGACATTAGGAAAAAAATTCTTGTCAGGGTGGTATAGCACTGGAATAAATTGCATTGGGAGGCTGTGGAATCTCCATCACTGGAGATTTTTAAAAGCAGGCTAGACAAACACCTGTCAGGGTGGTCTAGATAATAGGCAGTCCTGCCTTGAGTGCAGGGGAGTGGACTAGGTGTCCTACTGAGATCCCTTCCAGTCCTACATTTCTGTGTTCTATGATTATTTCAAAAGGCAAAACAGAAAGAGGCAGGGCTCAGATCATGCAGAGTGACCACAGGCAAAGTCTTCAGCAATGGAATAACTGAACCCTAGTTAATGCAAACATTGTCTTGAATGCACCAAGTATTCAAATTGGAAAATGCAGGAGCTGTTGAAGCTTTGGCTGACAGTTATTTGATTCATATTTTTATGAACAATAATAATTTCTTTTAGGACAAAAAACTAAATATGTCAGTTCACAAATGTTTGGTAGTGAAGAATTACATATACTGAAGCAAATGAAATTCAGGAGGTTCCAGGATACTGCAGATTAAGGATATACATTGTACTTACAGTGAAGTGTAGTTCAAAATATTCAAGGCAGCTTTATATTCATGCTAAGCATAGAAACAGAACAAGGTAAATCAACCAATTCTGGGGATTCTTGATAAGCTAAAACTCTATGAAGATTGAAAAAAAAGTGACTACAATACTATGTTCTCACTACCCACTTGTCAAAAGGCTACATTGGTCTGCTACTCAACACATCTTCTACAATAACTACCATACTCAGATACAGTATAATTCATAGAAGTTGTTTTGATGTTATAGAAACATGTTCCTCTCTCTCTTTAAAATGCTACACAGGAACCAGAAGGGACATCTGGAGCATACAAGAAAACTGCTAGCCGTAAAGGCTATTGTGGCCAAAATCACTTACTGTACCAAGAAAGAAGAGAGACCTGGGGGGATACAGGCTATATTTGCAGAATGTGTAGATCAAAGTCAGCCTGAGTAACTATATCAGGGAAACAACAGCATGGGCAGCTACACAGGCTTGACTCGCCTGCTCAGGATTGTACGTATATACTCAAGTGGCCACCACCTGTCCTGCATCAACTTCACTGCTACTGTTACTTGAGCTAAATTTGATCTAGCTAGATCAGTGGTCTCCAACGCGGTGCCCATGGGCTCCATGGCGCCCACGGGAGCATCTTAATGCGCCCACATCCTGGCTCCCAAGAGAGCACCCGCCGAAATGCCGCCGAATTTCAGCAGCATTTCAGCGGGGATGCCTCTCGATGACGTCACTTGTCAACGGCAAGCGGTGTCATCGAGAGGAGTCGCCGCTGAAATGATGCTGAAATTCGGCGGCATTTCGGCGGGTGCTCTACAGCCGCAGTGGTCCTTCGGCTGGCATCCGCCAGCCAGAAAGGTTGGGGACCACTGAGCTAGATCAAAGCTAACTTGAGTATGCCTACATGTGCTGCAGTCACCCCTTCCAGTTGCAGTGTAGACAGACCTACAGCAAAAAACTTTAGGGGACAGGGACATATTGCCCTTCTGTACATATTTGTTATTTTCTACAAGTGTTTCGTCGAATGTGGTTGCAAATGACTTCTCCACCAAAGCCTCCCTTATTATCACTTCTTTTATATCCTCTCTTCCATATGCCTCCTAAGCTTGGGTCACTTTCTTGATCCCCTTTACCCCTCCCTATAATTAATAATAGTATCACTTTGACATTGAAATTAGATCTGCCAATCCATGTATTATACATCATGTTCATCCAAAGTCGGTTGTAAACTATTAGTAAGTCCTATGTGGTCTTAAAGGATTTGGGCTGCTGGAGTTGGCTAGTTTTTCATTGGGAAAGAAGATAATGAAGGACATCAGAATTTCTTTCTATACATATTTTGATTTACAGGATACCCATAGTTCTTGTTGCTACTTGACTCAGACTTTAAGATCAGAAGGGACCATTATGATCATCTAATCTGACCTCCTGCACAATGCAGGCCACAGAATCTCACCCATCCACTTCAACAAACCCCTAACCTATGTCTGAGTTATTGAAGTCCTCAAATTGTGGTTTGAAGACCTCAAGCTGCAGAGAACCCAATGATGGGTAACAAAGTTTACACACATGGAGAACTGTTTCAGGGTTTCGTCTAAACAAATATATCTGTGTTAAAATTCCTAACTGCTTCCCAAAGTGATGCCTCTATGACAATATTCCCAAATTGCGTAGCTTGTGTGTGATGGAAATGGAGCTGCTACATAATTTATTTATACTGTATGTCGATCAGATTGTTAGGATGCTTACTGTATGAATATATTGGTTTCATTTAAGAGGATCTGTAAGGAAAAACAAGCAGGAAGTAGGGTTCCTTGGAAAACAAGAATTTGTTTTGGAAAATAAATAGTAGTAATAAAATAATAATAAAGTTTTGGCTCAATTCCAAGACAGAGACCATTAGAGGCAATAGTGCAGTGGTTTGGGCTCTCACCTCAGAGATAGGAGACACAGGTTTAAGTCTGCTCCAAATAAAGCACCAGACCATAGAATCCGTCTCTTTATCCCATTGAATATACAAAGTGGAACAACTGCAAACAGGAGAATGAAAGAGACTCACTCCAAAGTAGTCCATGGGGTAGTAACACAGAGCTACTGAATATTCTGGTTGGTCTCTCTTCTCTGTTCCAAAATTCTATCCCCAATCTGGAGAAATCTTCTTAAGGAAAAGTTTAATCAAAACTGATGTTTCTAGAAAAATTTGACTTTGATTAATCAGAATTTACTGATGGAAAAAAAAGTTTAATTTAAAAATTCCTGACCAGCTCCTGCAGGAAGGAAAAAGAATGACTCAAGCTAAGCCATTGCTCTGCAGCCAATTGAGAGCTGTTAACAGAAAATGCCAAGTCACCAGAAGCTCAAAAAAATTACAGCAGTTTATAACTGGAGTCTCTCTTTCTCAACATAGGGGGTATTGTTCAGAAGAACCAGACTAAGATGCAGGAATCTGCTGGTGTTTCTGATAAAACTAGATCTGCTTGTTGTTTTAAAATCCTGTTCTCTAAATGCTTTGTTCCTACTGTTAAAGTACGCAATACTTTGGTCTTAAAGGCTGTCTTATCACTGGTCACAAATTTCCAAAGAGAACAACAACAGATGCAGAACACAGACAAACCCACTGGGTGAGCATGGTTGATACACAGGATACTGTAGCCCAGGGTCTGGGCTAAGAGTGGAAGAACTGCAGAATTCTGACCAGGAGAGATAAAGACCCAACCTCACACCTGAAGAGTTGCCCTGAGAGAGAGAGAGAGAGAGAGAGACTACAAAGGGAACACACATTGGCGCAACTAGCCCTGTAATCAAGACAATCTGCATTTGAATTCTTCCCATAAATCATTAAGAACTGTGTGTTATAAAAAATACTACAAGTCACTTTCATCTAGATGGCCAGATGTGTCCAGTCAAAACCAATATCACCTCATCTGGGTTTCTCAAACTAGACTAAGAAAATACCTATTCCTTTTCACAGTGTCAGATAAGGACCATTACTTACAGACAATACATCTGGAATGCTGCCAATTAATGTGAAAGAAAATACCCTATCCTAGTAGTAAAGATACTGAAGGTTGGGTTTAACCACAGTAACTATTCACTCTTTCTAATCCCAATTGAGAAATGCCAGTAACTTTATTAGCTTCATTTTTCTACCACAATAGGATCTTCAGGCTAGTGACTAACCCTAAGACCATTTTTTCCTCTCATATGAGGAGGGATAGTAGGTGAGACCTCATGAAGCCTTATCGTGAGGTATTTCCATGTGACAGCTGAGGTTATATTTTCCTATTTAAAAATTTCTTGGTAAAAGTTGACTCTTAATTTCACGGTCTCTCTGTCCAAAACTCTCTTGTTTTTTTCTTAATTTTAAACTAAATCAATTGTTGAACACACTGTCTTAAAACAGTCTTCATTCTCTGGGGAGTAATATTGGAACTTTTCCTTTAAGTTAATGACAATTCCTGTGTATGTTATTTAGTTATACACACTAAAAATAAAAAAAAAGTACCTATCCATTGCTCTAGGTGCCTCTGAAACATTAAAATCAGAAAGTATCTTCCTATAAACCCAACAACATAACTTTAGTACCTATATTCACTATAACTGCTTATACATTATTATATTGTGAGTTTTATTATATTTGCAGTAACATATTCACTATAGTCCAAAATAAATATGTCCTACAGGTCAAATGATTCATTCTCTTTTTGGGCCAAGAGAAATGGGATAAAAGGGAGCAGAATCCAATATGATACAATAAATATTTTTCTATTGTAGACCCAGCTGTCATCTTAACTCAAGTTTACATAACAATTTGGCTAGCATTAACAATAAATTTTTTTTCTAGGCTTGAACAAAACACTTTTTAAAGTTCCTTTTACAAAATTTTAATTTCTAAGTAATGCTTTCTACTTAACTTGTTATTTTCATCTACAGAGCTGCTATTTAATTTTATCAACTAGATTTTTTTTAATTACATATCTGTATTCTCTTGTATGCAGAAAGGTAGCTTACTTCAAAAACTTAATAATAGTTTGCGATTGTCGCCGTAGCTTTCTCAAGTTCCAGATTTGGGGAGAGTGAAGTTGAGGGGAACAAGATGAAACTGACTCTCTGCATAGGCTGGATTTCTATATTTAATTACATGTTTAGTATTCTAAATGTACCTTTCTGTACTTGTAGCTTCCTGCCATACCTGTGTTTTGGACTTCTCTCATTCCTTACTGTCCAGTCAATGGTCCTCCCCTTCTAAAGGCAGTGAGGATATTCATATGAAATAAACTTACTCAAACAGCTTTTGTGTAAATGGAAACATGAAGTGAAGCTTCTCAAAAGCAAAACTCAGAATTAAATAAAATGAAAATACTGTGTTATATATAAAATGAAGAGATATTAAACAGTGTAGTCCTGTTTATGTAACTCACTGATCAGTGAGTGTGTTATATGTCCCTCTCTGCACCTGAGCCACAGAGGAGCCAAATTTGTTGCAGCCCTCAAGGAGTTAGAAAAGCTAAAAACTTTCCAGCTCAAGCGATAAAGACTCATGCTTTGAGTTCTGCATGTCCCGAGTTCAATCCCTGAGGTAAGTCATGATGGCAGCAATTCACATAGATACCTGAGAAAATTCTTTCCATATTTAGTCTTCTTGTATCAATCTTTATTTAATAGAGACTAGTTCTTCACTTCCTTTGAATCCTAGCAAGTTGTGCACAAAAAGTGTGTATAAAATGCTACCACTCTGATTTAATGACATTTTCTATTTCTCTGCATACATGTAAATGATTACACAAGGAATGAGGCAGCCTGATTCTCCACTATTAGTCTTTAAAATGAATGCTTGTAACAATAAATTAATCTATAAACACTATATCTCAGGACATAGAAGACCTATATATGACAGGAAGAAATGGAACATCCATAATGGAAGAAAAGGTCAGTGCTGTATGAAATCTAAAAATTGTCTCTTAAATCTCTGGAATGAGAATTGGAGAAGGAATATAAAACAGAGTAGAAGAATCAAATCTCAAAATTTCATAACTGATTAACTTATGCTAGATTTTGAAATAATTACTAATGAGCAGAGAATGACAATGAATAGCTTATGTAGGTTATGAAGAACTATGTTCATGTAGGGCAATGCTTAGCTCAGATGTAAGCAGGTGCAGCTCCACTGACTTCAACAAAATGACACCTATTTATACTTGGTAGTGTTTTTGCTCTAATGCAAAAAAGGCTTTTCAAAGCTAATCAACACAGTGAGCAATGTATTTGTTTGTATGTTTTAGTAACCAGTGACTATGACTTAGACAGACTTCACATATCCATGTGATAAAGTAATTTATCATGAAACTTTGACCAACTCACCTGCACTGTGGTGATTAATCTATCTCCCCTGAGACACTGCAAATCTTTAAGCAACTTTAAACAGCCACCACAGAGTGGGCTTTTTTTCCTGAAATCAATCTGCCAGAGAAATGTTTCTTTATTCTCCCAAATATGCAATTTTCCCATCAATTTACATGTGCCTGAGATGCTGGGCAAGGGATAGCATTTCTGCAATATTGATAATACAACTAATGTGTCATATTTCATGCTCATGCAGAATTGAAATGACCGTTTAGCAGAGCATTTTTTCCAATGGCAAGGATATGGCCCAGAAGTGGATCACAAAAGAGCACCTACTGGATGGCCTCAGTCTCCCAACAGATTGCCCAGATCAGTGAGCCAGCCCCATTGGACTTTTCCATGTAGGGACAGAACCAGCCCCCATGACATAACTGGTGGGGAGCAACTCCACTAGATGATCACCAGAGAGAATTCCTTCTCCTTAGCCTCCTTCCTTTTAACTCTGAAGAATCCAGAATACTGTGTTCAGTATTCAAATTTATATAGATCCATATTAAAACATTTCATAGATCCCTCAGCCATGAACTGCTCTGTTTTTGAGTTCTAAATATTTTATTTAAAAAGTTTCAGCTTGCTGACTTTTAACTCAAGCTTTTAGAAGTAGTACACTGATTTTTTTCTCAAATTAAAACTGCAAAACAACTCTATCAGTCTAAAATACTTAAAATATGTCACCCAATATTTTAGTATCTGAGCACTTCATAACCTGTATTGTATTTATCCTGAAAGCATCCCTAAGATGTAAGGAAGCACTGTTTTTAGATGGGAAACTGAGGCATGGAATAACTAAGTGACTTATCCAAGACTGTGAGAAGTCTGTGGCAGAACATGAAATTGAGCACCAGGCTAATTTCAGGACCATCTTTCCTCTCACTAAGTCTTGCAGATCAAGACAAAACTCTCTGAAGACTGAGTGGCCAGTTAAAGGTCTCAGTTTATACTAGGGTAAATCTGAAAATATTCCACTGACTTCAATGGAGTTTCTTCAGATTTTCACAAGTGCAAATGAGAATTACCTCAATATGCACTGCATTGTAACTTACTGTATATACAGTAAGCTATTTAAGAACAGCTTGTAATATGAATTCTTCGAGTGATTGTTCATGTGCATTCCAAGCAGGTGTGCATGCCACGAGCACGCCAGCCAGAAGATTTTCCCTTAGCAGCATCCGTAGGGTCAGCCCTGGAGCGGCGCCTCCATGGTGCCCTATATAGGGGCCCACTAATCCTCCACCCCCTCAGTTCCTTCTTACTGCCAGTAATGGCTAGCTGAAACGTTGCTTGCTCTTGCAGCAAGCCTAGCAGAGTCTCGTCTAAGTGTATATAGTTGTTTCCTTTCTCATAGTTTAGAGTTAGTGTTAGTTGTAGATAGTTAATAGTTGTTGGGGGCTCCCCACAATGTACTTGCACGGACTGTGGGAAGTTTATGCTGAAAAGTGACCCACACTCATCCTACTTGAGGTGCCTTGGGGAGAGCTACCAAAGAGATACTGGTGTAGTATCTGCAGAGGATTCCATCCCAGGATTCTTAAGGACAGAGAGTAAAGACTCAGAGTGCTCCTGATGGAGGCAGCCTTACGGCCACACTTGGACCCTGAGCCTGCCAATCCGGCGCCCAGCACCTCATCCTCGGTGTGCAGCACTCCAGCACCACTAACAAGTCAGGAGGCCCCGTCTAAAACTTCTAAATCCCGCCACTGAAGAGAATCGGGACATAGAAAATCAAACCGATCACCATCTCCAGTGCCCGTGAGAAAGAAGAGGCTGTGAGAGACCGTTCACCCCACCAGGACCTTAAATGGCTGGCGGCACCCACAAGTGTGGTAGGATAAGCCGAGCCATAACCTCATCCTCCCAAGGTCCCATTGACTCCTGCCCTAGTGGGGGTGTGGTCAAGTCTGGACTGGTCTAGATCCCCAGACCTCAGTGAGGATGTGCATCTCTCATTGACGCTGGAGGTGTTTGAGGCGGCCTCTGATTTTTTTAAACCTCTTGGTGCCAGCCTCCTCACGCCATTGGAAAGAACCGCCAGATATGGCCCAACCCCCGATCCAACCAAAGGGCAAGCTGGCCATGATGTTGCCCCAGTCCTAGCCTCGTGCCGCTCCGGTGTCACCGGTGCAGAAAGACCACTCATGGCACTATTCCCCGGCGACAGTGGGTATTGCTCCCCCTCAGTCCTCCTATTCGGAGACCTCAGACTCTGAGGCGGAATCCTACTGCTCCAATAGATCGAGGAGCAGGAGGTCAGCTTCTCAGGCAAGCTAATGACTTTACCCCACGCAGTGGCAGCAACAGTGGCAACCGCCCTCTCAGTGGCTGTTCTGGACTCCCTGGGCCTACCATCAGTCCCTGGGACAGGTGCACGGCCCGTGCTCCAGGTCTGCATTGGTCTCCTCGATGTCAGTGGCTCCAGTGCAAATGCCTCCACCACTGGCACTGCTGTCTAACAGGAGCATGCTACAACAGAACCCGGCACTGCTTAGACAGACACCGATGTAGACCATGCTTCCAACACCACAGGCACTGCCCAGCACACCTCGTTGTTCCGCGTCGATCCCGGTACAGGCTGCTGTGCCGCATCCTACATCCGCACCAGCTACACAACCAGAGTACTGTGTGCTGCAGAACCCTGCAGAAGCTGAGGATACAGAGGAAGGTCCTTTGCAGGTGACCTCCCTCTTCCTCGCCAGATGAGGCAGTTGCAGGAACTTCAGCGGCACTGACCCTAGAGGACAACCGGGTGCTTCATCAGGTACTTAAGTGTGCCACTCAGAGCCTAGCGATCCAAGCGGAGAAGATCGAGGTGGATATAGGTCTGGCAGTGGACATCCTGGCCCCCTCAGGCCCATCTAGGGTTGCCCTACTGTTGATCAAAATGATAGCTAATACGTCCCACACCTTGTGGCAGATGCCAGCTTCATTGGCCCCTACGGCCAAAAAGACAGAGAGGTGCTACTTTGTACCATGAGCATCTATATACCCACCCTCAAGGGCCATGAGCATCTATATACCCACCCTCCCCCAGACTCTCTGGTTGCGGATGCAGCCAATCAAAGACAGTGTCAGGGATTCCAAGGGTTTACACTAAAGAACAGGAAGGCCAAGAAGTTGGACCTCTTTGGTAGAAAGGTGTACTCGATGTGGGGAAGGGGATCTGCAACTATGTATAGCCAATGAACAGGCTATAGTGAGCTGGTATGGCCATAACATGTGCTCAGCCTTGTCCAAGTTCACTGAACTCCTTCCCCAGGAATTGCAAACAGAATTTTCTGCTCTGGTAGAAGAGGGGAAGCTAATTTCCCAGGCAGCCCTCCAAGCAGCCCCGGATGCGGTGGATACACCTCTGCACACTGGCAACCAGGCTGGTCATGTGGCGAGGACCCTAGCTTCAGAACTCAGGCCTTCCACATGAGGTCCAACAGACCATCCAGGACCTCCCCTTCGAGGGGCCCATGCTCTTCTCCGAGAAGATGGACAAGAGGCCCCGTAGCCTAAAGGATCAAGGGCTACCTTACACTCGCTAGGCCTGCGCACCCCAGCCACCCAAAGCAGGCAATTCAGGCTGCAGCCAGCTCCGTGGCCATACCAGCCCCAGAACCACCTGGAGCCCTCTTGTAGGCAGAGCAGAAACAGCAGAAGGAGGCAACAACAGCCCTCCGGCCAATCGTCTGGCCAGCTGCAACCTCCATCAGGGCCTAGACCCCAAATTTGAGGGTGCGGTCGAGGATGACGTACCAGTCTGGACTCTGGATTCTACCAACCCTACCTTTTCATCACGTCTGTCCCCCTTCTATTGTGCCTGGTCCTAAATCACATCGGACAGTTGGGTGCTCTACACGGTAGAGAGGGGATATTCTATCCAGTTTTCCTCTCTCCCACTCCACCAGCCCTCCTCCCCGTTCCTATTCAGGGACCCCTCTCATGAGCAATTTCTAATTCAGGAAATGCAGTCCCTCTCTGTAGTAAGGGCAGTGGAGGAATGCTCAGAGGTTTTTACTCCCAGTATTTCCTAACACTGAAGGTGAAAGGGGGCCTCAGACCCATTCTGGACTTGCGGCTTCAGAACAAGTTCCGTATAGTCTCCCTGTCCTCCATCATCCCCTCCATGGATCTAGAAGACTGGTACACTGCCCTTGACTTGAAGGACACGTACTTCCAAATTGCAATAATCCCTCAGCACAGATGTTATCTCAGGTTCGTAGTGGGCAACACCCATCTCCAGTTTACAGTTCTGCATTTCGGCCTGTCAATGGCCCCAAGGCTCTTCACAAAGTACATGGCAGTTGTAGTAACTTTCCTGCACAAGCACAGAATTCAGGGTGCTTCCCTACTGGACAATTGGCTCATCAAGGGCTGCTCCAAGGCACAGGTGGAGGCTTAAGTGGTCTTTATCAGACACTTTCCTTGAGCTCAGTCTCCTGTTGAATGAGGCCAAGTCTACCCTGTCTCCTGTCCAATGGATGGAGTTCATAGGGTAGTTCTGGACTCTATGTAGGCCAGAGCATAACTATCGGAGGCCAGGTTTCAGTCCTTGTCTGACATCATCCTCAGTCTACATTTCCTGACCACCACAGCGAGGAACTGCCTCAAGTTGCTGGGACATATGGCTGTGTGCACCTACATGGTGAGCCATGCCAGGCTCAGGTTGTGTCCTCTTCAGTCCTGGTTAGCGACTATGTACTGACCAACCAGGAACGCTCTGGACTAGGTGGTGATGCTTCCCCAAGTGGTGCTGGATTCCCTCCAGTGGTGGCTTGACCTGTGGGTGGTCTGTGCAGGAGTACCCTTCACCATCCCTCAGTCATCCCTTTCCTTGGTGACAGATGTGTCAGACCTGGAGCAGGGGGTGCATCTCGGGAATCTCAGGACCCAAGGCCTTTGGTCCCCAGAGGACCTCTTCCTACACATCAACATCAGGGAGCTACGGGCTGTTCGCCTTGCCTACCTCACTTTCTGATCTCACTTAGCGGGCAGGTGCATTGCAGTCCTCATGGACAATACCTCAGTGATGTTCTATATCAACAGGGGGTGCACGCTCCTCTCCCCTTTGCCGGGAAGCCCTCGTGTTATGGGAATTTTGCGTACAGAACGCAATTCACCTAACGGCATCCTACCTCCTGGGGGTGCAGAACGGCCTGGCGGATGCCCTCAGCCGCTTGTTCCATGGTCATGAGTGGTCCCTTGGCCAAGATGTGGCATGCTAAATCCCCAGAGAGACCTGTTTGCCTCGAGGGACAACAGGAAATGTCAACAGTTCTGCTCCCTCATCTCCGCGTTCCACCCAGGAGCTGAAGGTGGTTCAGTCTTCACAAACCCATTAGTTTGTCACTTCCTCAAGGGCCTGGATAGGCTGTTCCCACATACTCGATAGCCAGTCCCTGCTTGGGACCTTAATTTTGTCCTCTCCGCCCTCACGGGGCCCCCCATTTGAGCCACCAGCTACGTGCTCTTTGCTTTCTCTCTCCTATAATGTCGCATTCCTCGTGGCTATCACCTCGGCCAGGAGGGTATCACGGCGCTCACATCTGAGCGTCCATATGCTGTCTTCCACAAAGACAAAGTCCAACTCAGGCCACTCCCAGGGTTCCTTCTTAAGGTAGTCTCCCAACTCCACATGGGGCAGGACATTTTTCTCCCTGTGTTCTACCCTAAGCCACACTCCTCCAATTCAGAGCATAGGATGCATTCCCTGGACATCTGCAGGGCCCTGGCATTCTATATTGAATAAACTAAACCGTTCAGGAAATCAACCCAACTCTTTGTAGCTGTGGCTGACAGGATGAAGGGACTCCCCGTCTCTTCACAGCATATCTCCTCATGGATCATGGTCTGCATCTGCAAATGCTACAATCAGGCCAAGGTGCCTGCCCCGCCAATCACAGCCCACTCCACAATGGCACAGGCCTCCTCCGTGGCATTCCTGACTCAGGTCCCGACACAGGAGATATGCAGGCCTGCCACGTGGTCCTCAATCCACACATTCATGTCACACTATGCCATCACGCACCAGGCCAGAACTGATGCAGACTTCCACAGAGCGGCGCTCCAATCTGCAGTGAACTCCGACCCCAGCACCTAAACTCAAGCTTGTGAGTCACCTGCTTGAAATGCACATGAACAATCACTCGAAGAATCAAAAATGGTTTCTCGCCTTTTTCAACTGTTGTTCTTCGAGATGTGTTGTTCATGTCCCTCCAATACCCACCCTCCTGCTTGTCTACTGGAGTGCCGGCAAGACGGAACTGAGGGGGTGGAGGATCAGCAGGCTCCTATATAGGGCGCCATTGAGGCTCCACTCCAGGGGTTGCCAGGGCCAACCCTATGGATGCTGCTAAGGGAAAAATCTTCCAGCTGCTGTGCACTCAGCACCCACACACCTGCTTGGAATGGACATGAACAAAACATCTCAAAGAACAAACAAACAGTTACAAAAAAGGTGAATAACCGTTTTTTACATCAGCATCATATTAAGAAAACACAAAATTTTAAAAGCACAATCACAAAGGGACAAAGTTAAGGCTGAGAGTTTTCTTCCCTATTCCTGTATGTATATGTTAGCGAATGTTTGATTTCCTAATTTTAATGCTGCACTAATGATATTCGTACACGGACTGTATTGTGCATGTCTCACAGGGGTCTCCACTCACCGCTGGGGTGCCTCCTCATGACTGCATCTGAGTAATAGCTCCACTTGTTCTGATGCCCCAGTCTCTTGCTCATGCTGAGGCATTTCTCATGTTCAGAAGTTGAGGTGCTTCCTTTTTGTGACTCCAGATGCTCATTTTTCTGGGCTTGGCTCTCGAGCCAGGTTACTATGGTTTTCCCCTTCTAGAATATCAAAGTCTCATTGGACTGGCTGACTGAGTATCATTCCTAGCAATCCTCCAATCCAAAGCAATGCCACTTTGCCAGTGGCTGATCGAGGAGTACACACTACTCTGGGTTCTAGCACAAGACCCCTCAAATCAGTGGCCAAGGTCTACACCATCTCAAATCTTGTTGCTGTTTCCCTGAGTTTTTTCCTGCTTCACCTCAGTCAGGCTTCCACTCCACCACCCTTCATGATAAACCCTTCTTTCTGGGCCTAGATCCCAAGGCTTCTACACTCTTCTGGGGTTTCTTCCTTTCCCTCTCTAAATCCAGAGACTGACTTCAGGTTTCCACACTACAGCCCTTCTTTTCTCATAACTTTATGGTGCAGCAGCCTCAGCATGTAAGGCTGTGACTGTCACCTACCATAGTTTTCACATAAGCAAAAATCTATATTCTCTCACCCAGTCCTGTGTCCTTAAAAATGTGAAGTAATACTTTAATACTGCTCCACTTTCCTGGTACACTTACCAGCCCTTTCAGACCTTTAGGCATTCTTTCACCTTTAGGCATCTTGATTCTTTATGAAGAATCTTTCTTTTTGTGTCATTCTCCCAGCATTGCCACAGCAGATGCTCAACTATTTCTTGGACTTCACATGTGTTGCATAACCCGCTTTTGTGCTTGTTTAGTAAATATAATGGATCATTCAGGTCACGGTGACTTGTTAGCACTCTAATATAATTACTTCACTTCTTCTATCATAGCTATTAAATACACTATTATCCTTTGGTTTAGGACATATTTCATAGAATCTTCATCTTTTTTTCAATTTGGTCCTTAGTTCTTGCCATTCCTTCTTAGGTTCTCTTAACCAAACTTTTAAAGTCCTGTTTACTCAGAGGGATCTTCATATCACCTCCTCATTTGTAAGGCATTTTTCACTGTTTTATCTGCCATTTCATTCCCTGGCATCCACACTATATGTATATCCCAGTGTACTATCCATGTATAAGAACAGTATTTCATTGATTAAGTCATTCCTGCTTTCTGAGGCTCCCTTTCTAATCTCCATTATACTCAATAAAGAGTCAAATAGGATAACAATCATAGTTGGACAAATATCCTTTGTTCAGGTCAATCCCAAAAATATGCCTATCAATTTGAGATACAAAGGCTGTTCCCACTGTACCTGTGCTGTCATCTCTAGAGCCTCCAGTTTAGATTTGGAAAATGCTGACCCCATTTGCCAAGTATAAATTCATAAATCATAGTTATGATATGACAATCCTGCTCTTTCCTTTGTTTTATCATCTAATTCCAAATCCACAACTGGAGAAGCAACCATCCAACCATAGTTTGATTTTCCATGAATAAACATTCGTTTCTTCAAGATCTTCTTTTTTACCCAAGTGAAAATCGGCACTACGATGGGGTGTTCATGCCACACCAACGCTGAAAGGGTTAAGAAAGCTCAGAAAGGGCCAATTAGTGTGTAGGCTCCACGTGAGAGGATTAGGCTGGAGAAGCAACCCCTGCTTGGAGGATGAAACTCACCTGAGCAGGTATGGGCTGTGCTAGGATAAAGCCAGGAAGCTGGCAATAGAAAGGGCTGAAGTTAGGAAGGCTGTAGTCTCTCTGTGTATTAGAGTTGGAAGAAGGAAACCCAGGAAAAAAGAGTAGGATTCTGGGATCCTGGCCTGAGGGAGGGTCATACCCTGAAGAGAGAAGGATGGAGAAGAAAGCCCGTGGGAGGCAAGTAGTAAGCAGTCCAGGACTGAGCAGCAAGGTTAAGGATTGACAGACCGTGGCTGTGTGTTGTAAAGCCCCTGGGCTGGGACCCAGGGTCATTGGCAGTCCCAAGTTCCCTTACCAGCCATTGACAGAGTGGCATTGCCTGGATATTGGGTCCAGCAAAACTCTGAACCCTGGAAGGGGAAACCTCAGTGACCTGGCTGGAGGGCCAGGTCTTGAAAAGGAGACTGCAGTTCCTGGAGTGAAAGAGGTGCCACAGAGTGTGAGAGAGAGAGAGAGAGAGAGAGAGAGAGAGAGAGCGCGAGCGCACGACAGGTGGGGATACCACAAGGAGAGGCATCGGACCTGGAAGAGAGCTAATTCACAGAGCGGCCAAGAGGAGGTAAAACCTGCAGTGAATGAGAACCCCGTAACAGGAAGCCACTTACTTCTTGTCTACTTAATTCCCAGCAGTCCTCATATTTGTTTAGTACTCTTTATCTTCACTATTTCTATTAAGCTTAGCTCAAAAGGTTAAATCTAACAATTTCATCCTTTAATTTATAAGCATTTCTCCAGTTGCTATCTGCAACTCATACAACAGAGTCAAAATACTTGCACTACATGGAATCCACAGAGCCTGGGCTTGTATTGGCTCAAGGTGTTTGTTTGTTTTTTAGCATTGATTTAGAACTGAATTTAAAAACTTGGCATCTATAATCTATAACTGGTTTTATTGATGCCCTACATGGCATCAATGTATTCTTATCTGTATGCCAGCTGTTCCCTGAAATACTTTTAAACAGTTTCAGCTTATCTATAAGACTCTTCCAAGTTAATTATCGAACATAACTCCTAAGAATGTAAAATTTTAAACTACCTGTATTTTTTCTGTATAGAGATATAGGCTCCATTCTTCCCCAAACTTCCTTTTTGTGAAGATCATTCCCTTTTGTTTTAGCAAGTGAACTTAAATCTCCAAGTATCTCTCCATTCTGAAATCCCCTCGAGAGCCTCACTGGTTCTCTCCACAGCTCTCTTACATCTTCTGTGTTTGGCCCATATAGCACACAAATAGAATAATACCTATTCCTGCCTGTATAATCTCTGGGAGATCATTAATCATAATATTAATGCAGAGTTGGGCTGATGACACTCCCCATGTCTAGTGCTATTAATAAGTTTATGAATATTTGACAAAGCCACCCCCACCCATGTATGGTTCTATCACTTAAGAAATCTTATTCACCAGAACCTTCTTCATTTTATTCCAGTTGCGGCTAGTTTGCACAGCAAGTTTTCCCTCCATAGTATGGCAGATGTTTTTTCAATGTCAAAAAAAGACAAATATAATAAACTCTGTTCCTCATTTTTTTTGTAATTCTGTTTCTAATCTTACAACACGATCAACTGGGCAACATAGCGTACAATATGATCAACAGTGGATCTTCCTTTCCTGAAACTACTTTGTACAGTATTTATAATTTCATTTTTCCCCAGTATGCTACTAGTCTCTCATTTATCATTCTTTCCATAATTTTGACCACACATGATGTGAGGGCAATAAATCTATATGCATCAGGGCTTGTGCCTAATTTGCCAAGTTTTCCTATCTTATGATCACTACTTACTTCCATTCTGCCAGTAGTATTCCTTTGCCCCATATATTACATAATTTCAGTAAAACTCCAACTCCCTTCCAGTAGGTGCTTAAGCATTGTATTACATAAGCTATCTTTACCTGGGGCTTTATTTTTACTTTTGTCTACAGTTTTTTTGAGTTCCTGTATACTGAAGTTGTCATTCACGATATCTTTATATTTCACCCAGCCACTGAAAGTAGGAAACGTAGGGTGGTGGGAGACTCTCTGCTGAGGGGGACGGAGGCGCCCATCTGTCGCCCTGACATTTCATCTTGGGAGATATGCTGCCTGCCAGGGGCCTGTATCCGAAATGTTACAAAGGCATTGTCAAGGATTATCTGGTCTTCTGACTACTACCCCATGCTTCTCATCCATGTGGGCACAAATGATACTGCGAGGTGTGACGCTGAGTGGATCAAGAGTGACTACAGGGCTCTGGGAGCACGGGTGAAGGAGTTTGGAGCGCAGATGGTATTCTCTTCGATTCTTCCTGTCAAAGGTAGGGGCCTGGGCAGAGACAGATGCATCATGGAGGTGAATGCCTGGCTGCGAAGATGGTGTCGCCAAGAGGGCTTTGGCTTCCCTCGACCACGGGATGCTATTCGAGGAAGGACTGCTAGGCAGAGATGGCGTTCACCTTTCGAGGAGGGGAAAGACCCTATTTGCACACAGACTGGCTAACCTAGTGAGGAGGTGTCATAAACAGAGTGTTAAGGGTTAATGTCTCTTATACCTGTAAAGGGTTACGAGCAGGAAACTGGACACTTGACCAGAAGACAAGATACTTTTAAATTCGGGTGGAGGGAAGTTTGGGTGTGAGTTCTTTGTTCTTCTCTCAGAGGGTCTGAGAGAGACCAGACATTACTACAGGCTCTCTAAGTTGCTTTTCAAATAGAAGGTAAAAACCAGGTAGTTTAGGCTTTTTAATTGTTTTACTCTATTTGCATTTGTGGATCTGGCTGGTTAACTTTTATATGTGTAGTTGCTGGGAATATTTTGATTTGTATTGGCACTGGGGGGGAAGTCTCTTTCTGGTATCTGTAAGCTATAGGACCCTGTATATTGACATCTTGAAGTTACAGAGATAAAATTCTTTACTTTTTCCTTTCTTTTATTAAAAAATTTCTTTTTAGAGAACCTGACTGATGGTTTCTTCTGTTTCCTTTGTTTTATCCCAGGGGATTGGGATAACTCACCAGGACGGGTGGGGAGATGGGAGGGGGGAGAGATAAAATCTCTGTTTTCCTTGAATCTGTTTGCCTCTTTGTGGAAGGGAAGGGAGATGCTTCTCTGTATGGCGATTTAAGAGGTTAGATCAGTATCTCAGGATAGCCCAGGGAGGGAAGTTCTGGGAGGGGGAAAGGTGGGGGAATGGTTTATTTCTCCTTGTTTTAAGAATCCAAGGGATCTGGGTTCTTGGGGTCCCCAGGGAAGGTTGGGGAGGTCAGAGTGCCTCAAAACACTATATTTTTGGGTGGTGGCAGCCTATCAAATCTACGCTGGTAATCAAGCTTAGGGAAATTCATGCTAGTATCTCATTTTCTGAACTCTAAGGTTCAGATCTGAGAAAGAATGCTATGACAGGAGGGCTTTAAACTAGGTTCAAAGGGGACAGGTGAGCAAAGCCCACAGGTAAGTGGGGAACATGAAGACCTGGGAGATGGGTTGGAAACAAGAGCGAGCATGGGCTATAATGGCAGAGAGAAAGGAGGGTCAGGGCAAAACTGGGAGGCAAGATCAAACCAGTATCTTAGATGCCTATATACAAATGCAAGAAGTATGGGTAATAAGAAAGAAGAACTGGAAGTGCTAATAAATTCAACTATGACATTGTTGGCATCACTGAAACTTGGTGAGATAATACACATGATTGGAATGTTGGTGTGGATGGGTATAGTTTGCTCAGGAAGGATAGACAGGGGAAAAGGGAGGAGGTGTTGCCTTGTATATTAAAAATGTACACACTTGGATTGAGGTGGAGATGGACATAGGAGATGGAAGTGTTGAGAGTCTCTGGGTTAGGATAAAAGGGGTAAAAAACATGGGTGATGTCGTGCTAGGAGTCTACTACAGGCCACCTAACCAGGTGGAAGAGGTGGATGAGGCTTTTTTTAAACAACTAACAAAATCATCCAAAGCCCAAGATTTGGTGATGATGGGGGACTTCAACTATCCAGATATATGTTGGGAAAACAACACCGCGGGGCACAGACTATCCAATAGTTTCCTGGACTGCATTCCAGACAACTGTTTATTTCAGAAGGTTGAAAAAGCTACTGGGGGGAAGCTGTTCTAGACTTGATTTTAACAAATAGGGAGGAACTTGTTGAGAATTTGAAAGCAGAAGGAAGCTTGGGTGAAAGTGATCATGAAATCATAGAGTTTGCCATTCTAAGGAAGGGTAGAAGGGAGTACAGCAGAATAGAGACAATGGATTTCAGGAAGGCGGATTTTGGTAAGCTCACAGAGCTGATAGGTAATGTCCCATGGGAATCAAAACTGAGGGGAAAATCAACTGAGGAGAGTTGGCAGTTTTTCAAAGGGACACTATTAAGGGCCCGAAAGCAAGCTATTCCGATGGGTAGGAAAGATAGAAAATGTGGCAAAAGACCACTTTGGCTTAACCACGAGATCTTGCATGACCTACAAAATAAAAAGGAGTCATAAAAAATGGAAACTAGGTCAGATTACAAAGGATGAATATAGGCAAACAACACAGGAATGCAGGGGTGAGATTAGAAAGGCAAAGGCACAAAATGAGCTCAAACTAGCTATAGGAATAAAGGGAAACAAGACGACTTTTTATCAATACATTAGAAGCAAGAGGAAGACCAAGGATAGGGTAGGCCCACTGCTCAGTGAGGAGGGAGAAACAGTAACAGGGAACTTGGAAACAGCAGAGATGCTTAATGACTTTTGTTTTGGTCTTCACTGAGAAGTCTGAAGGAATGTCTAACAAAGTGAATGCTTATGGGAGGGGGGTAGGTTTAGAAGATAAAATAAAAAAAGAGCAAGTTAAAAATCACTTAGAAAAGTTAGATGCCTGCAAGTCACCAGGGCCTGATGAAATGCATCCTAGAATACTCAAGGAGTTAATAGAGGAGGTATCTGAGCCTCTAGCTATTATCTTTGGAAAGTCATGGGAGACGGGAGGATTCCAGAAGACTGGAAAAGGGCAAATATAGTGCCCATCTATAAAAAGGGAAATAAAAACAACCCAGGAAACTACAGACCAGTTAGTTTAACTTCTGAGCCAGGGAAGATAATGGAGCAAGTAATTCAAGAAATCATCTGCAAACACTTGGAAGGTGGTAAGGTGATAGGCAATAGCCTATTTGTAAAGAACAAATCATGTCAAACCAATCCGATAGCTTTCTTTGATAGGATAACAAGTCTTGTGGATAAGGGAGAAGCAGTGGATGTGGTATACCTAGACTTTAGTAAGGCATTTGATACGGTCTCGCATGATATCCTTATCGATAAACTAGGCAAATACAATTTAGATAGGGCTACCATAAGGTGGGTACATAACTAGCTGGATAACCGTACTCAGAGAGTAGTTATTAATGGCTCCCAATCCTGCTGGAAAGGTATAACAGGTGAGGTTCTGCAGGGGTCGGTTTTGGGACCGGCTCTGTTCAATATCTTCATCAACGATTTAGATGTTGGCATAGAAAGTACGCTTATTCAGTTTGTGGAGGATATCAAACTGGGAGGGATTGCAACTGCTTTGGAGGACAGGGTCAAAATTCAAAAATGATCTGGACAAATTGGAGAAATGGTCTGAGGTAAACAGGATGAAGTTCAATAAATATAAATGCAAAGTGCTCCACTTAGGAAGGAACAATCAGTTTCACACATACAGAATGGGAAGAGACTGTCTAGGAAGGAGTATGGCAGAAAGATCTAGGGGTCATAGTGGACTACAAGCTAAATAGGAGTCAACAGTGTGATGCTGTTGCAAAAAAAGCAAACATGATTCTGGGATGCATTAACAGGTGTGTTGTAAACAAGAGATGAGAAGTCATTCTTCCGCTCTACTCTGCGCTGGTTAGGCCTCAACTGGAGTATTGTGTCCAGTTCTGGGCACTGCATTTCAAGAAAGATGTGGAGAAATTGGAGAGGGTCCAGAGAAGAGCAACAAGAATGATTAAAGGTCTTGAGAACATGACCTATGAAGGAAGGCTGAAAGAATTGGGTTTATTTAGTTTGGAAAAGGGAAGACAGGGGACATGATAGCAGTTTTCAGGTATCTAAAAGGGTGTCATCAGGAGGAGGGAGAAAACTTGTTCACCTTAGCCTCTAATGATAGAACAAGAAGCAACGGGCTTAAACTGCAGCAAGGGAGATTTAGGTTGGACATTAGGAAAAAAGTTTATAACTGTCAGGGTACTTAAACACTGGAATAAATTGCCTAGGGAGGTTATGGAATCTCCATCTCTGGAGATATTTAAGAGTAAGTTAGATAAATGTCTATCAGGGATGGTCCAGACAGTATTTGGTCCTGCCATGAGGGCAGGAGACTGGACTCGATGACCTCTTGAGGTCCCTTCCAGTCCTAGAGTCTATGAATCTATGTATGAGTTTATAATTTTTTTCCCTAGCATTTCTTTCCCCCCCCACAAAACTCTTTACTTTGATTTGTATCACTACTAACTTTTTGGAACTCTTGCTAAAATGTCCTATTTTCCTAAGTTAGAATGTTCAACTTTATCATTTACTATAAGACCAGCTATAACTTTTTTTTACTTCATATCCCATTCATTCTTTTAACTTGTTTATATATCTTTGAAACCTTGGATTCTTTGTTGATTTTTCCAACAATATTTTCTCCAGCTCTTTCTTTGCCTTTTTAATAAGTCTTTGTGCCACTGCTTTACATCTTTTATAGTTCATTAAGTCCTTGCTATGTGTCGTATGTTTTGCTTGTTTCCTGTACCTTATTTCTTTCTTTAATTGCTGCTTTACAATCTTCATTCCACCAGGGAATTGGCATTCTGAGTTTGTTGCAATTTGATCTCTTACGTATAGCTAGATTGGCTGTTGCTACATCTACCTTTATTATATTATCATGAAATTTCTCTAGATTATAATTTACACAATAGGTACTAACATACGCAGCACATTTCCTCTTAAAGAATTCCCAATTTGCTTTTCTAATGCTCCAGGTAGGAATTCCTTCAGTGTTTGCAACATTACCTTGATCTTGATATGTAATTAGCATAGGGAAGTGATCACTTTCCATTCCATCTTCTTTATAGATTTCTCAGTTGCATTTACTTTCTATATTGTTTGTTGCAGTTCCCAGATCTAAACATGAAAAGGTTCCATCCAGCAAATTAAACCTAATAGGTGTTCCAATATTGAGCAATACCAAGTTGTGCATGTTAATGAACTCTTCCGGGCATTTGCCAATACAATCAGTTCTGCTTCCTCTTGATTCATTCTGGCTATTATGGTCTCCACAAATAATATATCGTCCTTTGGCACCCTTAACTAACTTTTCCAATTCTAGATTGTCTAGTTTTTTACATGGGTTGTAAACATTATAGATTAGAAAAAAGGTGCTACTATTCTGCAGAGGAATTCAACAGCATTTTATTCAAAACTAAAGTTGTGTACTTCTAAGTCAATGTAACAGACTTTCCTTTACAAGCATACAGTCCCTCTTTCCTCTTGGTATTTCTCTGTTATGTCTGATTACATCATATCTTGAAAGCCTAATATACGTTGTCATAAACAGATAGTTAAGGGTTAATAGAACAGGAGTACTTCATGTCTCTTTTGACTGTAAAGAGTTAACAAGATCAGTGAGCCTGGCTGTCACCTGACCAGAGAGGACCAGTCAGGGGACAGGATACTTTCAAATCTTGAGGGAGGGAAATTTGTGTGTGTGCTGTTAGTTTTTGGTGGTTGTTCACTCTGGGGGCTCAGAGGGACCAGACGTGTAACCAGGTTTCTCTCCAATCTCTTTGATACAGTCTCTTATATGCCCAGAATAGTGACTACTAGGTAGATAAAGTGAGTTAGGCTTATGTTTGTTTTCTTTATTTTCAAATGTGTACTTGGCTGGAAGGAGTTCAAATGTGTACTTGTATACTTAGGCTGGGAGGGTATTCCCAGTGTCTATAGCTGAAAGACCCTGTAACCTATTCCATCTTAAATTTACAAAGATAATTTTTACTGTTTTTCCTTTCTTTAATTAAAAGCTTTTCTTGTTTAAGAACCTGTTTGTTTATTCTGGTGAGACCCCAGGGGACTGGGTCTGGATCCACCAGGGAACTGGTAGGGAGAAAGGAGGGAAGGGAGAGAGAAAGGTTAATTTTCTCTCTGTGTTAGGATTACTCTCTCTCTCAGGGAGAGTCTGGGAGGGGGAGAGAGTGAATTTTCCTCTCTTTTAAGATTCAAGGAGTTTGAATCACAGTAATCTTCCAGGGTAACCCAGGGAGGGGAAGCCTGGGAGAGGCAACAGCGAGGGAAAGGGTTTACTTTCCTTGTGTTAAGATCCAGGGGGACTGGGTCTTGGGGGTCCCCAGGCAAGGTTTTGGGGGGACCAGAGTGTACCAGGCACTGGAATTCCTGGTTGGTGGCAGCGCTACAAGTACTAAGCTGGTAATTGAGCTTAGAGGAATTCATGCTGGTACCCCATCTTTTGGACCCTAAGGTTCAGAGTGGGGAATTATACCATGACATACGTTCTCAATAACCATGTTTCTTATACACATCACGTTTGCTTCCATTTCAAAAGATTTTTTTTTATTTCCTTGCCATGTGTTATTAAGTGGTGTGCACTGCAGC
Organism: Gopherus flavomarginatus; assembly: GCF_025201925.1. Taxonomy (NCBI): domain Eukaryota; kingdom Metazoa; phylum Chordata; order Testudines; family Testudinidae; genus Gopherus; species Gopherus flavomarginatus. The sequence goes on along the minus strand of NC_066618.1, from coordinate 149,532,745 downwards.
AAACAACCATTAGAACCATGTTGGTTTAAACTAAATTACCTTCATTGCATGAATGCAGTCTATCAAGAGATTGCCTATATGCGAATGTTTTTCTGCTTCTTTTGTTAAATTTTTATTCTTTATCTTCTTCCCTGTCTGTAAAGTGCAGTTAATCACTATTATAAATGCTATACATTTATCTCCTCTTACAAGCAATACATCTTCACCTATTCCCCTTATATTAGCTTTCCTATCCTCAGCTTTGTGGTGGTGTACCAGAAACTCTTTTCCCTCATTTGCATTTTCCTCTCTTTCTCCACATTCTACTATGAACATTTGTTAGTAAGTGTAAACGGGTTGGGACTCACCACCCACGGCGCCTCCTGCTGGTGACTCCAGGAATTAGCTCTATTCCAGTGGAGCGCCCCCTCCTGGTGGTGTCCCATCTGTTGTTCTGCCCTCTGCTCTCCGCTGCTGTGGCTGGACCCGCGTTGCTCCCTGCTCGGCGGCGTCCTCTTCGAGGCCACTGCCCTCCGGCAATGTCCCTTAGTCCATCTGGACCCCCTTCCGGGGATCGATGATCAGCAGTCCAACATTCCAGCCACCATAGGCAACCACACACCCCAAAGTCTAATCCCTCTTGTCAGGGATCAGGCGTAGTCTATAATGGCCGCTTCCTACGGCTAATGGCTGGGTGTACTGCAAGGAGGAAGGGGGGGACCCAGGCCCGCCCTCTACTCTGGGTCCCTGCCCAGGGACCCTCTGGCATCAGCTTCGCTGTCCTCTCTCTTTCCCCTCCTCTGTCTGTTTCCCTGGGCCGCTTCCCCTACGGCCCCTTGCACCTACTAGGCCCTTCCCTTCAGGGCCTGCAGCCTGGCAGCTATGGGCTAGAGCCTTCTAGCCTCCCTGAGCTTGCCCAGCCCTGAGCTGTCTGTGGTGCTAGTCTCCCCCTTGGAGACTGACCTTCCCCTGTCAAAGGCCTGGGACAGACAGACTGCTCCCTTCCTGAGCAGCCTTTATATATGGGTGAACCTGGCCCTGACTGGCTCCCTCCAATCTAGGCCCTGATTGGCTCCCCATAAGCCCATTTCTAATTGGCTCCCGGGCTGCACAGGCTCCCAAAGCCTACTGCAGCCCACTCTCACAGGGAGTGGGGCAGTGCGCCCCACTACAGTAAGATATTTTGTGGATAAATTTCTGTATCTCTCTAGCTTGTTCTGCTGCCACATTCCCTTTGCATGCTGCACTGTACTTATCCCCACAATTGCTGTATTTTAGTTCTGTTCTTTCCACACAGTTCACGTATAAGTGTTCTTGTTCACATTTACCACAGATTGTTTTCCCCTTACAGACAGCTGCCAAATGCCCAAATCTTTGAAATTTATAACATCTCAAAGGGGCCAGGATATCTGGCTTAATCCAGAAGAGTTGATATCCTGTATTAACCTTATTGGGTACTGTTGCAAATTTAAATGTTACTTGGATGGCTGTGGATGGTTTGTGTTCTCCCCCTCTCCTGCTAATCAGCACTTGGTCCTCACTTATACCCCTTTTAATTTCATCCTCAGTCATGTCTAGGGGAATCTAATACATTATCCCTTTTGCTTGTGTCATACATTTAGGTAGCTGCAAATTACTCTTATGTTTCTTAAATTTGTAGTTTTGAGAAGTTTCTCAGACTATTCCTTATGTGAACATACTAATAGTCTTTACCCTTCACTCTTAATATTTCTCCTAATCCATTAGGCAAATCAATATTTAGTCTAATCCATTCTGTTGTCTTCAAGGGATTAAAATCACCTGTCTTCACATCTTCAGCTAGTGATTTGATAATTGTAAGATGTAAAACCTTTTCCTTACTTTTCCCATTCCTATCTGCTCCTTCTATTTTTTCCTTCTTCCTAAAATGAATGCATTCCTTGCTTCTTCTCCCTCATTTCCCAACATAACTTCCAGCCTTTCTTTCTCAGCCTATACAACTATCTCTGTTCAGCCAACCAGTCACCAGCCCAAGCCATCCCTGAGTTCCAAGTCCCAGCTCTTGATGTCTCCCAGCCTACACAGGCAGCCTTCAGACTCAGCCTGCCCTTCTTCTACAGCATACTTCCTGGTTTTATACTAACTCTGCTTGCTCCTGTTCAGCTGAGTTCCATTATCAGTCAGGGATTGCATAACAAGCCTAACCAGTGTGGCCTATCAAGTTATGTGGTCCGTTCTCAGGCACATTAATCCTTCCCAGGCTAGTGTAGAGTGAATACTTCATCACAGTGTATATATGTAGTTTGTGTGGCTGTGTGTTCAGGAACAAACCAATATTAACCCTCAGATGAATGAAAGTAAATGTACTCATCCTCAGGGTTCTGCACTGAGGGATGCAAGAAGAGGATACCTGTTTTCAGTTCCTCGCTTTCCCTTTCTTTTTTTGAAGAGCTTACCTGCCTCCCACTCATTTGCTTTCTCTCTTTCCTGAACATGCAAATCTCCCCTTTAATTATTCACCACTCACGAAAGAAGTTAACACACTATACATAGTGCTGTAGGATACGTCTGTGTGTACAGAGGCATCCATGTTTGTTCCTTCCCATGCCCAAGCTTTGCTGTTGATGCATGCTACTGGTCGCAGCCTGAATCAGTGACCAGAGCTACTGGGTGCAGAGCTGAATAAGTGACCAGAGCACCATCAGCAATAGAAGGGTAGGCCAAGAGAGGAGACAAGGACTTTTCATGGGGGATGATAGGTCACTCAGGATTCACTTCAGAGAAAGGTTACTGAGTGACTCCTTGGGGTGAGTTTGTTGTCTTTCATGTGTATGTTTGTGATGTAATTGCTGCTTGACTGAAGTATATAGTGTTATTGTTTTGTCTAAGGTGCCATGTGCTGAACCTAGCAGCCTGCTATGCAAGCCTGACAGCTGTTTAACAAGGCTTTGACCCCTATACCCTTTAGCACCCATTAACCCTTAACCATGGAGTAGGGCTACTTAGGGCTTTAAAAACCCACCTGCTAACCAACCAGAGGGACTAGTAAACAGGTGTAGCTGACAGGAAGTTTTTTTGAAAGGGAGTGGGAGAGTTGGATACACCTGATTAATATTCTTTAAAAATTAAGGCAATGAACATCCCCCTCCCCAATTAAAAACAAAAACCAGGAAAACGAATGCCAAGAACAAAAACAACTGCGGAAGTAAACAGAATGCAGGCAGAAGTTCAGCAATAGAGAGGGGGCTATCCAGTTTGTTGCATTGAATGCAGCCTGTATGATTACCTGCCTCGTGGGTGGGCAGCAGATGTGTGCATTCAGTTCAAGAAGCTCTTTCCCCTCAAGAACTGAGTATGGGCTCTGGAGATCAGAATGGCTGAACTGAAGGAGCTGAGAGAGACAGAGATACCTAGATGAGATTTTCCAGGACACAGTAGGGCAGTCCCACCCCAAGTCTGACAGCCTCTATGCTGTTGAGGAGGCTGAAAGTCTGAGGGAAGGAGAAGATCAAAATGGAGCAGAGGGAATTGATCTCATAGTTGGGATCCTTCCTCCCAATGATGTCCTTTCTCACTGAGGATACCTCTCCTGGAGAGGTAACTCCAATAATTAGGAAGAGACAGGCAATAGTTATGGGGGATTGTAGTGATGCAACAACTCACCAGCGCAGCACCTCCTGCTGGTTGTCCTGGGAATTAGCTCTTTCAGCTCAGAGCGCCCTCTGCAGGTTGGTGTCTTGCCTGATGCTGGCCCTCCATGTCCCTCCCGGACTCCAGTGCCCCTCTATGTCAGGGTTCTACCCACAGTAGTAACCCAGAATCTGTGTTTCCTCACCCAGGGGAACCCCCAACTTTCTATCACCACCTTACCTCAGTGGCTACTGCCAGTTACCATCTAGCCCCCGCTCACTGAGATGGACTTCAGTCTGTAAGCCACTTATCTGCAAGGGGGGTTAGGACCTGCTGCCTTTATCTCTGGGCTGCCCCCTTGCAGCCCCAGTACCTTTCTGGCCCTTTAAGCAAGGCCTGCAGCCTGGGTTCTCTCCTGGCTGGAGCACCCCAGTTCCCTCTGCCCTTCCCCAGGTACCCTCAGCTCCCAAGCAGCCAGGACCCTCTTTCTCTCAGAAAGCTAGAAAGAGAGTCTCTTAGCTTCTGGCCTACTGCCCTCTTATAAGGGCTAGCTGGGCCCTGATTAAGCTAGCCACAGCTGCAACTGCTTTCCCCATCAGCCTACCTTTTCTCAGCTGCAGCCCTCTCCTGGTCTGCTTTAACCCCTTCAGGGCCTGAGCGGGGTGACCACCCCGCTACAGGGATTCAATAATTAGAAACCTAGATAGCTGAGTTTATGATGACTGGGAGAACCACATGGTGAATTGCCTGACAGGTGCAAATGTTGCAGATCTCTTGAGACATCTAGACAGGTTTATGTGTATTGTAAGGGAAAGCCAGTGGTTGTGATACATGTAGTACCAGTGACATAAGGAAAGGTAGGAGAGAGGTCCTATACACCAAATTTAGGCTGCTGGCTGAGAGACTGTAATTCAGGACCTCCATAGTAGTATTCCCTGAATTTTTTCCATGTGCAGAGCTAGTTAGACAGGCAGAAATGCAGGATCTCAATGTGTGGCTTTGAGATGAATGTGCAGGGAGCAAGGGGTTAGGTTTATAAGGAACTGGGGAAGCTTTTGGGAAAGGAGGAGCCTATACAGGAGGGATGGCCTTCACCTAAACCAAAATGGAACCAGACTGCTAGCATTTAAAACTGAAAAGGTTTTAGCTTTTGTAAAGGAAAATCATGCCACACCAGTCTATAAGAATTATTTGAGGAGGTCAACAAACATGTGGATAAGGGTGATCCAGTTAGTATATTTAGACTTTGAGAAAGCCTTTGACAAGTTCCTTCACTAAAGGCTCTTAAGCACAGTGAGAAGTCATGGGGTAAGAGGGAAGGTCCTCTTATAGATCAGTAACTGGTTAAAAGATAGAATGCAAAGGGTAGGAATAAATGGTCAGTTTTCAGAATGGAGAGAGGTATATAGTGGTGTCCCCCAGGGTCTGTGCTGGGACCAATGCTGTTCAATCTGGAAAAAAGGGGTAAAACAGCGAGGTGGCAAAATTTGCCGACGATACAAAATTACTCAAGATAGTTAAGTCCCAGGCAGACTGCGAACAGTTACAAAGAGATCTCACTAAACAGGCTGACTAAGCAACAAACTGGCAAATGAAATTCAATCTTGATAGATGCAAAGCAATGCACATTGGAAAACATAATCCCAACTTCACACAGGAAATGATGGGGTCTAAATTAGCTGTTACCACTCATGAAAAAGATCTTGGAGTTATTGTGGATAGTTCTTAAACATCTGTTCAATGTGCAGTGGCATTCAAAAAAACTAACAGAACACTTGGAACCATGAGGAAAGGGACAGATAATAAGACAGAAAATAACATAATGCTGCTACATAAATCCATCGTATGCACACATCTTGAATAGTGTGTGCAGATTTGGTTGCCCCATCTCAAAAAAAGATATTAGAATTGGAAAAGGTACAGAAAAGGGTAACAAAAATTATTAGGAGTATGTAACTGCTTCCATTTGAGGAGAGATGAAAAAGAATGGGAATTTTCAGCTTGGAAAAGAAATGACTAAGAAGATATGATAGAGGTCTATAAAATTTTGACTAGTGTGGAGAAAGTGAATAAGAAAGTGTTATTTACTCCTTCACATAACTCAAGAACTAGAGATCCCACAATGAAATTAATAGGCAGGAAGTACTTTGTCACACAATACATAGTGAACCTGTGGAAATTGTTTCCATGGGATGCTGTGAAGGCCACAATTATAACAGGATTAAAAAAAAGAATTAGATAAGTTAATAGAGGATAGGTCCATCAATGGCTATTAGCCAGGATAGTCGGGGATGCAACACCATGCTCTGAGTGTCCCTAGTCTGTTTGCCAGAAGCTAGAAGTGGACGACAGAAGATGGCTCACTCGATGATTACCTGTTCTTCTCATTCCTGCTGAAACACCTTGCACTGGCTGCCGTTGGAAGCTCGTCTAGATGGACCATTTTTCTGACCCAATATGGTTGTTCTTGTGTTCTGAGCTGCCTCTATCTACCTCCAAGCAGTTCGCTCTTCCATCCTCCCAAATTTAGCTCCTGCAGGTATCGTCTACACTGGAGGGGAAAAAGGGTTAATCTAACTAAATTTTTGGGAAAGTACATGATTGGAAAGCCTCTTTAACAGCCACGTACACACAGTTAAACAACTTTTAAGTCATTAGTTGGTCTTGTTGTAGTCCTTGGGAGCTTAGAACATAAGAACGGCCCTACTGGGTCAGACGAAAGGTCTATCAAGTCCAGTATCCTGCCCCCTGACAGTGGCCAATGGCAGGTGCCCCAAAAGGAATGAACAGACAGGTTATCATCAAGTGATCCATGCCCTGTCACCCAATCCCAGCTGGCAAACAGAGGCTAGGGACACCATTCCTACCCATCCTGGCTAATAGCCATTGATGGACCTATCTTCCAAGAATTTATCTAGCTCCCTTTTGAACCCCATTATAGTATTGACCTTCACAACACCCTCTGGCAAGGAGTTCCAGAGGTTGATAGTATTTTTGCATGCAATGCAATTTCTTGTGTTTGTTTTAAACCTCATTTCATTTGGTGGCTCCTTGTTCTTGTATCATGAGAAGGAATAAGTAACACTTCCTTATTTATTTTCTCTATACCATTCATGATTTTATGGATCTCTATCACCTCTTTTCCAAGCTGAAAAGTCCCAGTCTTATTAATCTCTCCTCATATGGAAGCCGTTCTATACCCGTAATCATTTTTGTTGCCCTTTTCTGAACCTTTTCCAATTCTAGTATATCTTTTTTGAGATGGGGCGACCACATCTGCATGCAGTATTCAAGGTGTGGGTGTACCATGGATTCATACACAGGCAATATGATATTTTCTGTCTTATTATCTATCCCTTTTTTGATGATTCCCAACATTCTGTTCTCTTTCTTGACTGCTGCTGCACATTGTGGACAGTTCTCTGAAATCATCCACTCAATGACTCCAAAATCTCTTTCTTGACTGGTAACAGCTTGTCATAACCTTAGTCCCAGATTTGGACCTTAGCGTCCAAAATATGGGGGTTAGCATGAAAACCTTCAAGCTTAGCTACCAGCTTGGACCTGGTACTTGCTGCCACCACCCAAAAAATTAGAGTGTTTTGGGGCACTCTGGTCCCCCTGAAAAACCTTCCCTGGGGACCCCAAGACCCAAATCCCTTGAGTCTCACAACAAAGGGAAATAATCCTTTTTCCTTTCCCCCCTCCAGGTGCTCCTGGAGAGATACACAGACACAAGCTCTGTGAATCCAAACAGAGTGACTCCCCCTCTCCGTTCCCAGTCCTGGAAACCAAAAGCACTTTCCTATTCCCCCAGAGGGAATGCAAAATCAGGCTAGCAAATCCAACACACAGATCTCCCCCCTGATTTCTTCCTCCCACCAATTCCCTGGTGAGTACAGACTCAATTTCCCTGAAGTAAGGAAAAACTCCAACAGGTCTTAAAAGAAAGCTTTATATAAAAAAAAAGAAAGAAAAATACATACTAATGGTCTCTCTGTATTAAGGTGACAAAACACAGGGTCAATTGCTTAAAAGAATATTGAATAAACAGCCTTATTCAAAAAGAATACAAATCAAAGCACTCCAGCACTTATATTCATGCAAATACCAAAGAAAAGAAACCATGTAACTTACTATCTGATCTCTTTGTCCTTACACTTAGAAACAGAAGATTAGAAAGTAGAAACTACTTCTCCAAAGCTCAGAGAAAGCAGGCAGACAGACAAAAGACTCAGACACAAAATTCCCTCCACCCAAAGTTGAAAAAATCCGGTTTCCTGATTGGTCCTCTGGTCAGGTGCTTCAGGTGAAAGAGACATTAATCCTTAGCTATCTGTTTATGACACGCCACCCAAATTGCAGACAGTGGGGAAGCTCACTGGCGGCAATTTCCTTCTAGAACTTGAAAATAAACAGATTAATACAACACATGCACCTTTACATATACCCCTAAGTATATAACTAACAGACTTTTACATTTTAAGAACACTTTTTAACTACTGAATTCTGGGAAACTTTCACGGGAGAGTGCATTAGCTACTTTGTTAGAAGCTCCTGTGATGTGCTGAATTTCAAAATTAAAATCTTGGAGAGCTAAACTTCAACGAAGAAGTTTTTTGTTGTTTCGCTTGGCAGTATGAAGCCACTTTAGTGCAGCATGGTCAGTTTGTAGTTGGAACCGCCGTCCCCAAACATATGGGCGTAGCTTTTCCAGGGCGTACACAATGGCATAGCATTCCTTTTTACTGACTGACCAGTGACTTTTTTTCTCAGACAGTTTCTTGCTGAGAAACACGACAGGATGGAAGTTGTGATCTGTTGCTTCCTGCATGAGCACTGCTCCTATACCACGCTCAGATGCATTCGTGGTTACTAGGAATGGCTTGTCAAAGTCCGGGGCCCTGAGCACAGGGTCAGACATGAGCATCGCCTTAAGCTGGGTAAAGGCCTTTTGACACTCATTAGTCCACTTAACGGCATTTGGCTGGGTCTTTTTGGTCAGGTCGGTCAATGGGGCAGCGATTTGGCTGTAGTGTGGTACAAATCGCCTGTAGTATCCGGCCAAGCCTAAGAAGGATTGGACCTGTTTCTTTGACCTTGGGACAGGCCACTTTTGGCTAGCATCCACTTTGGCCTGTAGGGGGTTTATGGTTCCTCGACCCACCTGGTGCCCCAGGTAAGTCACTCTGTTTTGGCTTATTTTACACTTTTTGGCCTTAACAGTTAGTTCGGCCTGCCTGATGCGCTCAAAGACCTTTTCCAGGTGTAGTAGGTGTTCGGGCCAGGAGTCTGAAAAAATGGCCACATCATCGAGGTAGGCAACTGCAAATTTTCCAGTCCAGCTAGTAGACCATCAACCAGCCTCTGGAAGGTGGCGGGTGCATTTCAAAGGCCGAAAGGAAGGACATTGAATTCATACACCCCTGCATGGGTGACGAATGCTGACCTCTCCTTGGCAGGTTCATCTAGCGGTACTTGCCAGTACCCCTTGGTTAAGTTTATTGTAGAGATGAACTGGGCACGTTCCAACTTCTCCAATAGCTCATCGGTGCGTGGCATTGGATAGTTGTCCGGACGAGTTACAGCATTTAGCTTACGGTAGTCCACGCAAAAGCGTATTTCCCCATCTGGTTTGGGTACCAGAACCACTGGAGATGCCCATGCACTGGTAGATGAGCGGATTATACCCATCTGTAGCATGTTCTGGATCTCCCGTTCTATAGCAGCTTGGGCATGAGGAGACACCCGGTAGGGTGGGGTTCTGATTGGGTGAGCATTACCTGTATCAATGGAGTGGTATGCCCGTTCAGTCCGTCCTGGGGTGGCTGAGAACAATGGGGTGAAGCTAGTGCACAGCTCCTTGATTTGTCGCCACTGCAGACGTTCCAGGGTGGTTTAGAGGTTTACCTCTTTCAAGCCACCGTCTTTTTTCCCGTCGTAGTAGACACCGTCAGGCCACTTAGCATCATCTCCCTGGACTGTAAACTGACAAACCTGTAAATCTCTGGAATAGAAAGGCTTGAGAGAATTAACATGGTACACTTTAGGCTTTAGTGAGGAATTGGGAAATGCTATGAGGTAGTTTACAGTTCCCAGGCGCTCTTGGACCGTGAATGGCCCTTTCCATGATGCTTCCATCTTATGGGCCTGTTGCGCCTTCAAGACCATAACCTGGTCTCCTACCTTGAAGGAACGTTCTCTGGCATGTCTGTCATACCAGGCCTTTTGCTCTTCCTGAGCATCCTTTAGGTTCTCTCTAGCAAGGGCTAAAGAGTGTCGGAGGGTGCTTTGTAGGTTGCTTACAAAGTCCAAAATGTTAGTTCCTGGAGAAGGCGTAAACCCCTCCCATTGCTGCTTCACCAACTGTAATGGCCCCTTAACCTCGTGACCATACACAAGTTCAAACGGTGAAAACCCTAAACTGGGATGTGGTACAGCCCTGTAGGCAAACAGCAACTGCTGCAACACTAGGTCCCAATTATTGGAGAATTCGTTGATGAATTTTCGTATTATGGCCCCCAAAGTTCCATTGAACCTTTTCACCAGGCCATTGGTTTGATGGTGGTACGGGGTGGCAACCAAGTGATTCACCCCATGAGTTTTCCCACAGTTTTTCCATGGTCCCTGCCAGGAAATTAGACCCTGAATCTGTAAGGATGTCAGAGGGCCAACCTACCCTGGCAAAGATGTCTGTTAGGGCCAGGCACACAGTGTTAGCCCTGGTGTTGCCTAGAGCTACTGCTTCTGGCCATCGGGTAGCAAAGTCCACTAAAGTCAGTACGTACTGCTTTCCTCTGGGCGTCTTTTTTGGGAAAGGGCCCAGAATATTCACAGCTACTCGCTGAAATGGGACCTTAATTATGGGGAGTGGCTGGAGAGGGGCCTTGACCTGGTCTTGAGGCTTTCCCACTCTTTGGCATACCTCACAAGACCGGACATACTTGGCAACATCCTTGCCCATCCCCTCCCAGTGGAAGGACTTCCCCAACCGGTCTTTGGTTCTGTTCACCCCAGCATGGCCACTGGGATGATCATGGGCTAAGCTTAAGAGCTTCTCCCGGTACTTAGTTGGAACCACCAACTGTTTTTGCGGCTGCCATTTTTCCCGGTGTCCACCAGAAAGAATTTCCTTGTATAAAAGTCCTTGGTCTATAACAAACCGGGATTGATTAGAAGAGCTGAGAGGCGGTGGGGTGCTCCGTGCCACCGCCCAAGCTTTCTGAAGGCTATCATCTGCTTCCTGCTCAGTCTGGAACTGTTCCCTTGAGGCTGGGGTCACCAGTTCTTCCTCAGACTGTGGACTTGGGCTTGGTCCCTCTGGAAGCGATGTAGGTGATGGGGTTGTTTCCATTGCTGGTGAACCGCTTTCCGCTGGTGCACCTGAGGGTATTTCAGGCTCTGGCTGAGCCTTTTGGGTATGGCTGTCTTTTGCTTCTGCCAGTTCTGGCTCGCTGGCGCCCTCTGGCGTTGAGTTTGAAGATGTGGTTGCACTTGCTGGTGCTGGTTGCTGTTTCAGTTCCGGGCCTGGGACTGCAGGTGCTGTGGCTGTTTCAGTGGTTGGCATGGAATCTGGATCCACTACCTCTGTTTGGGTCTCTGGTAACACAGAATATGGGGGTTAGCATGAAAACCTTCAAGCTTAGCTACCAGCTTGGACCTGGTACTTGCTGCCACCACCCAAAAAATTAGAGTGTTTTGGGGCACTCTGGTCCCCCTGAAAAACCTTCCCTGGGGACCCCAAGACCCAAATCCCTTGAGTCTCACAACAAAGGGAAATAATCCTTTTTCCCTTCCCCCCTCCAGGTGCTCCTGGAGAGATACACAGACACAAGCTCTGTGAATCCAAACAGAGTGACTCCCCCTCTCCGTTCCCAGTCCTGGAAACCAAAAGCACTTTCCTATTCCCCCAGAGGAATGCAAAATCAGGCTAGCAAATCCAACACACAGATCTCCCCCCTGATTTCTTCCTCCCACCAATTCCCTGGTGAGTACAGACTCAATTTCCCTGAAGTAAGGAAAAACTCCAACAGGTCTTAAAAGAAAGCTTTATATAAAAAAAAAGAAAGAAAAATACATACAAATGGTCTCTCTGTATTAAGGTGACAAAACACAGGGTCAATTGCTTAAAAGAATGTTGAATAAACAGCCTTATTCCAAAAGAATACAAATCAAAGCACTCCAGCACTTATATTCATGCAAATACCAAAGAAAAGAAACCATATAACTTACTATCTGATCTCTTTGTCCTTACACTTAGAAACAGAAGATTAGAAAGTAGAAACTACTTCTCCAAAGCTCAGAGAAAGCAGGCAGACAGACAAAAGACTCAGACACAAAATTCCCTCCACCCAAAGTTGAAAAAATCCGGTTTCCTGATTGGTCCTCTGGTCAGGTGCTTCAGGTGAAAGAGACATTAACCCTTAGCTATCTGTTTATGACACAGCTAATTTAGACCCCATCATTTTATATGTATAGTTAGGATTATGTTTTCCAATGTGCATTACTTTGCATTTATCAACATTAAATTTCATCTGCCATTTTGTTGCCCAGTCACCTAGTTTTGAGAAACCCTTTGGGAGCTCTTCACAGTCTCCCTGGGACTTAACTATCTACAAATTTTGCCACCTCACTGTTTACACCTTTTCCCAGATTGTTTACACATACGTTAAATAAGACTGGGCACAGTACAGACCCCTGGGGGACACGACTATTTACTTCTCTCCATTCTGAAAACCAACCATTTATTCCCACCCTTTGTGTCCCATCTTTTAACCAGTTATCAATCCATAAGAGAATCTTCCCTTTTATCCCAGGATTGCTTATTTTGCTTAAGAGCCTTTGGTGAGGGACATTGTCAAAGGCTTTCTGAAAATCTAAATACACTATGTATTAGGCTACAACACTGATGGCTTACACTTATTTAAATATATTTAAAAGGTGTTAAACAGGTTTTCCTACTGTATTAAGCTAATTAAAAAAAAACACAGACATTTTTCCTCCAGTGGTTCTATCAAGATCCTGGAAATTAGCCAGCCATTATGGGTCATCAACTCATTATCAGGGAGTAGGTAGTACTAAGGGTTAAGGATTGTCACTTGTTAAATCTGTCCATTATTCAGAATTAGTATTACAGGGAAATGGCATAGCTATTTTCTAAAATACATATTTGACACACAAGGAAGAAGTAATGGGTAAAATTAAACAAGAAGATGATAGCTGGGTATTATTTTTCATGCTATAGCAAATGAATGATGTTGCCATTTGCTGTTTAACCATGTCTGAATTGTCATAAAAAGCTCTAGTCATAATTACCAAATTTCTCTATTTCTAGCAAAAAGGCACTGATTTTCTGTGCTTATAAAAAACTAGCACATCATAAATGTTGAATTATGCCTTCAGTTACATAATGGCCATTTTTCTAATCATGTAAAAGTGTGATAATCACTAGAAATCTATTAATTAAATGAAGAATGCCATTTTTATTTTATGTTAACAATGGAATATGTTTATCATTAGCTTCACTTGGTTACCAAGCAGTGTATTAACAAAGGGCCTTAAAGTGAAAGAACCCCTTGCACACTACCATACCAACCCACTTTTGAGCTCCAGTTAGAGTGTCAGAGAAGTTAAATCAGACATACTAACAGTATTAAAAACATAGCTATTTCCATTGTTCTCTTTGATCTAAGATAATTTTGAAATCTGCATCCCTTGTTCTTTCTTATCCTCATCATTCTGCCTATACATAGGAAATCAAAATTCTATCAATTTTGACATTGCTGCAAGCCACAAATGGAGCAGAACATCAGCAAGAACATGACTGTCTGTGGTCCCTAGAATATATTACTACAGGCTCCGTTCTCAAATGAAATTAGCACTTGCTTAGTTTACCAATTAAAATGCAAGTGCACTTCATGCATTTGGAGGACTGGCTGAAAACTCCATTCAAAAAGGCAGCTGTACTGAAATATGCTTCTGTTCCCAGACTTATGTCAGGTTTATAGATGGGTAATGCAATGGTAGTTTTGGTAGTGGAGTCACATTCTGTATGAATATGAGGCTTGATGATATTCCCAGAGAAAACAAATGATAATCTCATTGACTTCAATAGCAACATGTTTGAATCCAGGAAGTACCAAACACTTTCCAAAAGTTCCCTGCAGATTTCTGATTTTTCCAGTTGAACTAATAACCTTTTCCCAACTTTAAATATCCTTGTCATGATTCCAGGATGACAAGGAGAATGAAATAATAAGCACAAACCCCAGTACCAATGCTGAAATAAATGCTTTACAAAAGAGCCCCCTCAAAATGTGCAGGTAAGCATGCAAATATTTGGGTGCTTTTCCAAACAAACACATGGTAATTCTCGCAGGCCATCTTTCCTTACTAAATCCCCATCTCTTCATCAGGCTCTGTGCAGGCCCACAATCTCATACAAAATGTCATCCTTGTTCATGGCTGCAGGGGTAGAATGCAGACCCAACATACTTTCCATTTGCTTAGCACTCAGAGAGTGGGTTCAAGGATTCTCTTCATTCTCACCTGGGCAGACACGAAAGGATGTGGGGGGGGGGATTTTCCTCACTAATACCTTTCCTTTGGGAAGTGGGATTGAGGTAGCTTCTTCACTCTCTTCCATCATTACATCGCATGCTTGTGGGAAGCTTGTAAACCAATTCCCTCTTTTTTTAGAAACTGGGAAGGGAAGTTCTATATTTTTATCTTTGTTTAGGCTGCAAGGAGACCTTTGGGGTTCCTATTAATTCACCTCCTTCTTTGAACCAAGGTTGGAAGCAGTCATTGGGGTTTTGTTTTTGATCTCTCTCCTCTCAAAGTGAGTAAAGGAGGCCTCTTCGTACCTCCCTCCCCCTTTTGGGCAGTGGGAAGAGATCCTTGGAGAAACCACATCTCTTCTGAAGATGATAGATTACAGTGGTCACCAGGTCTAGGGCTTGAACTGAATCACCAGTGAAATAAGCCCTATTGATGTTTCTAGCCAGCCTGACATGTTATCTATACTGTCTGTGGGTGAACGTGTCAGAAGTTTCTCAGTGGGACCTCCTATATCTCCAGCTGCATTAAAATCATCATCAGAGCAGGGAATGCTCAAGTATTTACAGAAAGGATCTGAGAGGGCTGGTCAAGGTGTCACCCCCCACTCTGAACTTTAGGGTACAGATGTGGGGACCTGCATGAGATAAAGCCTAAGCTTTTTTACCAGCTTAGATCTAGTAGCTGCCATCACCAAATAGTTTATGGGAGAGTCATTTGGAAACCCTCTCTTCCCCCCTAAAATATTTCCCCAGTCTTGATCCCCCTTTTCCTGGCAAGATTGAGACTGATTCACCTCCCTCCAATTCCTGGTGAGTCCAGATCCAAAAAACCCTTGGATCTTAAAACAAACAAGGAAAAAAAACCAATCAGGTTCTTAAAAAAAGAAGACTTATTAAAGAAAAGGGGCAAAAGGAAAACCTCTGTGAGATTAGCATGCAAACTACTCTCACAGACAACAGATTCAAAAACACAGAGGATGTCCCTCTGGGCAAAACGTTAAAATTACACAAAAGAAACCCAATTTGATTCTCCCTCTTATGCAAAATTAAGTCACAAAAGAAAAACAATCTATTACATTCCTTCTCTAAACACTTACTACTTTTACAAAATGTTAGATGGCTGATTCCTGGATACTTCACTCTGGCAGAAAGCTTTTCTGAACAGAGCAAAGTCTGATTTCCCTCTTCGAAAAGATCTTGTCCCCCCATTGGTTCCTCTGGTCAGGTGTTAGCTAGGCTAAGTGAACTTCTTAACCCTTTACAGGTAAAAGAGGAATTAACCCTTAACTGTCTGTTTATGACAGGGCCTCAGATGACCATTACCTAATACATGAAAACACAAGTGTCATATTTACACAGAGAGAAGAGCAGCTGCCCAGGCCAGCTAGAACCCAAAATATTTAGGATATTAAAGATCCCAGTCAATACCACAAAAGTTTTTGAAGAGTGTATTAAGAGGAAGCAACAGAGTAGAATCTTGAAGAATTACAATCGAGAGTCCTATTTTCAAATGAACAATTGCTCAAAACCATGCTCGTGCTCTTCTCCATGAGGAAAGAATGGAACCAATCGATAATGGTACCATCTACCCCAGTTGAAGTCTACAAACAGGTCAACAAAATTACATAGCTGACTTTGATACAGTGGGCTAACAAATCAAGAAGAATCTGACGACATTTGTTCTCTGCCTATCAGTGGAAAAAGAACATCAGCCATTACAAGAGAATTCATCTCTGTACTATACTCCCACTTAAACAAAGGCTGAACTGGATCAAGAAAATAGGAGATATCCAGCTGATTCTAGAGTTGCCTTGCCCTAACCATCTCAATTTTCCTACAAAAGATGAGAGAGGGGGGAAATGGTGACAATGACAGTTTCCTACACTAGTGGGATTTTATTTTTTTAATGTTTCTTAGTTAAGCGTTTCTTACTGTGAGCTACTGTCCTTGATATGCTTGATTAACTACCCTACCATCTCCTCTGTCCTTACCTTCTGCTAGTCAGTTTTTTCTACCTCTTAAGATAGAATGGAAAGCTTTTAATAAAATATGTATATTGTTTTTGTAAAATGGGTCTGATTAGATGGAGGAAAAATGAAAATAGAAGAGAGAGAGAGAAACATGCAGGAAAACATCTTCCTCAATAAAGACTTCACTGGGATTAGTGACTGAAAAGTTTGTAGGGTCAGGCCCTTTTCCCGCTCTATTATGACACTTTCAAACCTGGCACAAAGCTGGAACTGATGTATTGTGCAAAGGGAGCTAACTTAATAAACCTTCATGAAAGTCTCAAATTCTGAGCAAAAGTCAAGGGAGTTCTTATTTTATCAGAACCAATTTGGCCATCCCTATTCATGATTTCCATAAAATTCCACAAAGCTTGTCTTTTTTTTCTGTCAAACAGCCTATTTTTAAAACAATCCTTTTATTTTCTAAATTATTTTGAATTGTACGCTGTTAAAAGATCTTTAAGGTGTCAAAGTACTCCAAAGTTAGGAAGCGTTGGTATTATGGTTGCCTTTAAAGCATTAATTCAGCCATTTGTGCATATGGTTTATAATAGTATCATAAACCTTATCCCAGATTTGGACCTTAGCGTCCAAAATATGGGGGTTAGCATGAAAACCTCCAAGCTTAGCTACCAGCTTGGACCTGGTACTTACTGCCACCACCCAAAAAATTAGAGTGTTTTGGGGCACTCTGGTCCCCTGAAAAACCTTCCCTGGGGACCCCAAGACCCAAATCCCTTGAGTCTCACAACAAAGGGAAATAATCCTTTTTCCCTTCCCCCCCTCCAGGTGCTCCTGGAGAGATACACAGACACAAGCTCTGTGAATCCAAACAGAGTGACTCCCCCTCTCCGTTCCCAGTCCTGGAAACAAAAGCACTTTCCTCTTCACCCAGAGGGAATGCAAAATCAGGCTAGCAAATCCAACACACACAGATCTCCCCCTGATTTCTTCCTCCCACCAATTCCCTGGTGAGTACAGACTCAATTTCCCTGAAGTAAAGAAAAACTCCAACAGGTCTTAAAAGAAATATGAATAAACAGCCTTATTTAAAAAGAATACAAATCAAAGCACTCCAGCACTTATATTCATGCAAATACCAAAGAAAAGAAACCATATAAAACTTACTATCTGACCTCTTTGTCCTTACTCTTAGAAACAGAAGATTAGAAAGCAGAAACTACTTCTCCAAAGCTCAGAGAAAGCAGGCAGACAAAGACCTCAGACACAAAATTCCCTCCACCCAGAGTTGAAAAAATCCAGTTTCCTGATTGGTCCTCTGGTCAGGTGCTTCAGGTGAAAGAGACATTAACCCTTAGCTATCTGTTTATGACAAATAGTCTTGAAGTACATGACGACATACTGTTTTTTCCTCACAAGACCTACACCTACCACAGGGCATAGAATGGATGATGATCACTAAGACCTCTAGTCTACATTAAAAATTAGGTCACCACCACTACATTGGTCAGGGATGTGAAAAATCCATACCCCTGAACAATATAGTTAAGCCAACCTAACCTCCAATGTAGACAGCACTAGCTAGTGCCTCTTGGGGATTACCCCCTCCCATTGGCATAGGTAGTGCCTACTCTGAAGCACTAGAGCTGTGCAGTTGCACAGTTGCAGCTATGCTGCTGTAGCATTTCAACAGTAGAAAAGCCCTCAATAAGACAGCTATTCAATATTTTATTTTATCCTCATTGTTGAATGTGTGTCCCTTTGCCTTGTTTTCTGCAGAATAATCAAACCCTGGTCGAAATTCAGAATTAATTTATTTATGTGCTTTTCTATGACACTCAGTGTTTATAGTAACCAAGTGCTACACAAACATTAATGAATTTATACACACCACACCCCTCGAGGTGAGTGGTATTATTATCCCCATTTTACAGATGGGTAACAGAGACACAGAGATAAAGATGAAAAATATTCACTATATTGGGTGCCCAACCTGAGATGCCTATGACCTGATATTTCAGAGTACTAAGAACTATATAGCATTTTACATGTTTAGAGCACAGAGCACAGCTCACAGCAGCTTCAGTTGCAGCTTTGAGTGCTCAGCACTTCTACAAATCAGACCCCCAGGGTCTCAATCTGAGCACCCAGAAATTAGTGCACACAATTAATGACCACTTAGTTTGGATTAAGTCACTTACCCAACATCACATAGGAATTCTTTGCCTGGGACAGGGGCCATCCTTTCTCTCCCTATAGTTTTACAGCTCATCCACTGTACACCTTTCAACGACTGCAGCAAATGAGGCTAGGGTCCCACAGACAACAGTCTCATTCACTGCACAATCTTGATTTATTCAGTGGGTCCATCTCGTGCAATGAACAAGGCAGGCGCCCTGTGGAAAAATAGTATGCGATGTAATTAAGGATGGCAGAGGCAAACTTAAGTCTGGTTTTTCCTAACTTTTCAGTGCTTGACTTTGCAACACTGTATTTTTAACAATTTTGTTAATTTGTTTGTGTAGTTTGCCAAGTTTTTAACTAAGCAAATTGGTGCGGGGGTGGAATTGAAATTCCCAATCATGTGGCATCATATTGTCACTCAGAGGGCTCATTAGCAGGGTTGGAACCTTCAGATGCACAGAACTTCCCTCTTCCTCTGTGTTTGGAGCTAAAGGAATGACTGACAGCAGTAGTAAGTTGTAATCCTCTACATCAGGGGTGGGCAAGCTTTTTGGTCCAAGGGCCACATCTAGGTATGGAAACTGTATTGCAGGCCATGAATGCTCAAAAAATGGGGGATTGGGGCCCAGGAAGGGGTGAGGGTGACAGGTGGGGGTGAGGGCTCTGGGGTAGGGCCAGAAATGAGGAGTTCAGGGTTTGGGAGGGGGCTCCATGCTGGGGCAGGGGCTGGGGTTTGTGGGGGTTGAGGGCTCTGCCTGGAGGTGTGGGCTGGGGTTGGGGGGTACAGGAGGAGGATCAGGACTGGGACAGGGGGTTGGGGCATGGGAGAAGTCAGGGATGCAAGCTCCGGGCGGTGCTTACTTCAGGAGGCTCCTGGAAGCAGCGGCATGTCCCCCCCTCTGGCTCCTATGCAGAGGTGTGGCCAGGTGGCTCTGTGCGCAGCCCCTTCCACAGGCGCCGTACCTGCAGCTCCCATTGGCCTCGGTTTCCAGCCAATGGGAGCTGCAGGGGCAGCGCTTGTGGCAGGGGCAGCATGTGGAGCCCCTTGGCTGCCCCTAAATGTAGGATCTGGAGGAGGAACATGCCGCTGTGTCTGGGAGTTGCACGGAGCCACGGTAAACACAGAGTGGGGCAAGCTCCTGACCCTGCTCCCTGGCTGGAGCACCGGAGCAGGCAAGGCCTGGATCCTGCTCCCTGGCAGGAGTTTGAGGGCTGGATTAAAATATCTCAAGGGGTGGATGCAGGCCCCAGCTGTTGTTTGCCCACCCCTGTTCTACATAGACTAGCATACATATTTTGCCAGTGGGTTTCATAGATATCTGCTGATAGCAGAGAAATGATGAGCAACCATGTTCTAGGGTGCCATTCCAGCTTCTGGAGGAGAGTGTAATCTAGGGACCATGTATGCCTCTGCCCCAGTTCCCCCAAATCGGATGTCTACTGCTGCTGCCCCCACCAACTTTTCTCTGATCCAGTCTTGCCTCTTCCGCAGCCCCTGCTCCCTGTTCCAGTCTCCTTACCTGGCTTATCCCAGTCACCACCGTCAGGCTCCATATCCCAGTATCTCTCTCCTGCCCAGCTAGCCCTAGTTTTGCAACTCAAGGCTTCCTGTCCAAGTCAAGAATCTACTTCTCATCTCTATTCACAGTTCCATTCTCATCACTCCAGGCTCCTTGACACTTTGCCCTCCCAAACATAATGAGCCCCTTCCCTGTCTCATACAGTTTCAGTATCAATTCCCTCCTGTCTTCTCCCACCTCTAGTTCTATGTCCTATTCTCTTTAACCAGCCAGTCCCAGATTCCCTCCCCTCTGAAACTTCACTACAAGGCAAATTGGTTGAAACTATAGTACAGAACAGAATTATCAGGCATATAGATGAACACAATATGTTGTGGAACAGTCAACATAGCTTTTTTAAAGGGAAATCATGTCTCATCAATTCATTAGAATTCTTTGAGAGGGTCAGCAAACATGTGGACAAGGGTGATCCTATCACTATAGTGTACTTGGACTTTCAGAAAGCCTTTGGCAAGGTCTCTCAAAGCCATTTTAAGAAATATAAGCAGTCACGAGATAAGAGATGGTTCTCTCATGGATCAGTAACTGGCTAAAAGATAGGAAACAAAGAACAGGAATAAGTGGTCAGTTTTCATAGTGGAGAGAAATAAATGCAGGGTGCTGCAAGAATCTGTACTGGGACCAGTGCTGACCAACATATTCAAAAATGACCCGAAAAATGGGTAAACAGTGAGGTTGCAGAGTTTGCAGATGATACAAACTTACTCAAGATACTAATGTCCAAAGCTGACTGTGAAGAGTTACAAAAAGGGATCTCACAAAACTGGGTGCCTGGCAACAAAATGGCAGATGCGATGCAATGCAATGCTGATAAATGCAAAGCAATGAACTTTGCAAAACATAATTTCAACTACACCTAGAAAATGATTCAATCTAAATTAGCTGTTACCACTCAAGAAAGAGATCTTGAAATCAGTGTGGATAGTTCTCTGAAAACACATGCTCAATGCAACAGCAGTCAAAAAAGCTAACAGAATGCTAGGAACCAGTAGGAAAGATATGCCACTATATAAATCTATGGCTCACCCTCACATTGAATACTGCATACAGTTCTAGTCATCTCCAAAAAGATATACTAGAATTGGAACTAGTTCAGAGAAGGGCATAAAAATAATTGCGGGGTATGGAACAGCTTCCATATGAAAGGAAATTTTAAAAATTGGGACTGTTCATCTTAGAAAAGAGATGACTAAGGAGGAATATAATAGAGGTCTATAAAATCATGTATGGTGTGGAGAAAACAAACAAGGAAGTGTTATTTACACCTCCACATAACACAAGAATCAAGAGTCACTAAATGAAATTAACAGGCAGCAGCTTTAAAACAATCATAAGGAAAATGTTCTTCATACATTGGCAGGAACTCTGGCAGGGGATGTTTTGAAGGCCAAAACTTGAAAAAGCTTCCAAAATAAATTATATAGGTTTATGGAAGATACATCCATCAATGGCTATTAGCCAAAATGGTCAGGAATGCAATCCCATACTCTGGATGTCTCCAATTCTCTGACTGCCAAAACCTGGACTGGAAGACACAGGATGGTTCACTCAATAATTTCCCTGTTCTGTTACTTCCTCGGAATACAGGGTACTGGCCTAGATGGATTATTGGTCTGATTCAGTATGGCCATTCTTTTGGTCTCATACTACCTTCTCCAAAACATGGATCTAAGTCCCACAACCTTCATTGTCACCTCCACCCCCTCACTGGCTTCCAGTCCAGTCTTTTTACCCAGATACTGCCAACAGGAGGAGCACTGATAGACCTGAGAGCAGGGAGATTGTCTATCAGTGGCCCCTGGCAGCCAGGAATAGCCATTGCTGGGCATTTTCTGCTCAGCCCTTCAACCCCCCTTGAGATTGCTCTCTGCAGAGAGCAATCTAATAGAATTTATCTGCAAAGCTCTAACAAGTCTCACTAAACAAGTAGAGCTAAGATTTTCTAAATGTTTATAAATTTGACCAACTCTGGGCAGTTTTTCAAAGGAAAAGCAAAAGGCACATTCCTGACACCAGGTTGACCCTCTGCCAAATTTCATGTCCCTGCTCCAAAGCATGACTACGCCAGAGCTTATCAACTAAATGATTATAAGTTTTTTTTTTTTAACATGGGCCAAACAACATGATTTTTTGACAAATGACATTCTTAGAAATGGCTAAATCTCTTTTGCTGAAATATTCCGAAAATAATTAGCCCAATGCAGGCATCCATGGTGGAAAAGTTCATCCTGAAAAACAATGTTATAAAACAACTAAAAATGAGATCCTACAAAGAAAGGCAAATTTAAGAAGAGACAGTGCTACCAGCTCCATCTAGAATATTTATAGCTTATTTTCTGGAGAAACCAATCCTTCAATCTCTACTTGCTTCTAATTTAGGAAAAACTCCCGTTGACCTGATTTTGAATTTTGCCTGCATGAAGAATGAGCAAGGGATGAAAAAGGACTGAGATCCTTGGTCCCCAAACTTTTGTATTGCTATATTTCTGAAGTTAATAATAGTTATAAATATAAATTTTCTCCCCTATGTTGCAGCACTAGGGCACTGTAAAATATCATAAAAACTATTAACATCTATTTAAAACATTCAATTAAAATAAAAGGTTTTAAGTGTTGTGACAAAGTTCTTCCTCTACCTTGGTGGGTCCTACATTTATTGGCAGATTTGCTCACCTCAGTGGTCTTCCCCTCTGGTAGAACCTACAGTCTGGTCAACTCTTTTTGTGTCTGATCAGGAGTTGGGAGGTTTGGGGGGGGAACCAAGGCCTTCTATCTACTCCAGGTTCCAGCCCAGGGCCCTGTGGATTGCAGCTGTCTATAATGCCTCCTGTAACAGCTGCATGACAACTACAGCTCCCTGGGCTACTTCCCTGTGGCCTCCTCCAAACAGCTTCTTTACCCTCACCATAGGACCTTCCTCCTGATGTCTGATAACACTTGTACTCCCTAGTCCTCTATCAACTCACAGTCACCTCCTTGCACCTCTTGCTTCCAGCTCCTCACACACACATACCACAAACTGAAGTGAGCTCCTTTTTAAACCCAGGTGCCCTGATTAGCCTGCCTTGATTGCTTGCAGGTGTTCTTATCAGCCTGTCTGCCTTAATTGGTTCTAGGAGGTTCCTGATTACTCTAGTGGAGTCCCTGCTCTGGTCATTCAGGGAACAGAAACCTGCTTCTTCAGTGGCCAGTAGATCTTCCTTCTATTCCTCTGCTGTAGAGGGAAGGAGGGAGAGGGCTGCTGCTGTTCCTGTTGAGCACTAGGCCCTCGCTGCTCCTGCTCTTCCTGCTGCTCCGTTGGCTGGGCCAGACACCACCACTTCCATCCCCATCTCCCCTCTTCTCTGCTACCCTCTAGTTGGCTGGCTGCTGATCCCCTCCCCCGCCCCCCACAACTGCTGCTGTTGCTCCACCTACAGCCCCGGGGGGGGGGGCGGTGGAGGAAAGGAAGGCTGCTGGCCTGCTTCCCAGAGAAGAAGGGGAGTGAGGGGCCCTAGCTCTTATTGCTGAAGGCACCATCTGAGCAGGGTCCTTCCTACCTGGACACCAGACCACGACCACCTGGAGCTGCTGGGACAACTGTGGCTGTTGCTGGAGAGCTGTTGGAGCCCCGAGGAGAAGGAAGAAGAATAGGACCACCTGCTGCTGGAAGACCACCTGAGGACCACTATGGAGGGGGCTTTACTGGACTGAGTCTTTTTTGAACTGTGCTCTTGTGGTGGGAGTTTGGACTGTGTCTGTTGGGACACCGGGGGTGTGGCATGGAGCCTGCCCCCGGTCCATCTGTGTTCCCCTTCGTCCCCACCACCATTGTTGCCCCCTCCACTACCCCTGCTGGCTGTTTTCCTTCTGCTTTGGACTCCTGCCTCTGGGACTGAGCTGCTCGCCTGGCTCACCACTTCCGCTTCCATCATTTGGGCCTGCAGCAGCCAAGCATTGACTTTTGCACAAGTGCCTGTGGGCGCACCACCTCCCCCCGCCCCCTGGACTGACCTCCTTTCCTTTGCCACATTTATCCGACCCACTTGTTTCCCTCTGCGGCCCTGATAGTCCTACCCCAGCTCTGCAGCTAACTCCGTGGTCCCTCCATCCCATTCCCAGCTCGCCCTTCCCCCAGCCCTGATTGGTCCCTTCTCTCATGCGCCCATGCCCCCTCTCATGCCTTTGTGCCCTTCCCCCATTTGAGTTTGCCCTTGTTCACTGCACTCCCCTATGCCGTTGAACCTCCATATCCCCTAGTGCAACTGGAAGAGCCGGAATCCCCTCTGAATCGGTGACCTGACACCCTCCTGCCCCTAGGTCCTTGATTGCTCCCCACACCCCTTTAGCCCTCCCTTTTTGGCACTCTCCTCCCCTACCTGCAGCCTAGCAGGGAGGGGTGTTCGCTTCCTCTCCTTCCCCTCCCCTCGCTGTTTGTCCCCCTCCCCGCTCTCGTTATGGCGGGGGATGCAGCGGGGGAGACCCCTCACAATGCTCCCACTGCCCCTCCTCCACCTACCCCCGTGTCCATTCCCCAGGCCTCTATCTCGACCGCCGCTGCCAGTTCACCTGCCACTGCCCCCGCCCAGGCACTGGCAGCAGCGAGTACCAGGGAGACCTCCGCTGCTGCTACGTCCCTCACCCCTTCCAATTCAGGGGGAGCCCCCCCCAGCCGATGGGAAAGGTCGAGGTGAGAAAAAGGGTAAGGACCCCGCTAAAAAGGCCAGGCCCTCCATGGCAGAGACTGCCCCCACTGCCGCAGCCCCGCAACTGGCCGCGGCATCCCTCTCCGCTGCCCCCTCCACCAGCTCTGCGGGTGTCCCTCCCCCGGCCCCCAAGGCATACGCCCAGGTGGTGGCGGCCCCCTCGCCTGCTGCTGCTCCTCTGACTGCCACTTCCGCTACCATCTATAGTGGCTGGGGCCCCTTCCCCACCTTGACTAGGAAGCATGGTGTCCGTTTCCTCCTGGTGCCCGCCTCGCCCCACATGGAGACCTACTTGCAGGAGTTGGCAAGGGTGGTGGGGCCCATGGCCATCGTGGGCCCCACCACCCTTGTACGGGAGTGTAGTCTTCTGTACGGGAGTGTAGTCTTCTCCCTGCCTTTGGAGGCTGTCACCCAGGAGGCAGTAGAGACGGGCCTGGCGGTGGGGGGTGTATTCGTCCCCCTGGAGCCGTTGGAAGATCTGGGGGTCCGCTTGGTCTTGACCTCAGTCCCTCCCTTCCTGCCCAATGCCGCCCTGCTGCCCACCCTTTCTGCCCCGGGCGCCCTATCTCCATCATCAGCCCTCTCCCATTGGGATGCAAGGACCTCGCCCTCTGTCACGTCCTCTCGTTCCGCCGGCAAGTGCAGCTTCAACTGCCGCCGGCGGCGCATGGCAGAGAGATGCTCGAGGGGTCATTTCTGGTCCCCTACCAGGGAGCCCACTACCGCGTGCATTACTCGACGGGGAAGGCTCGGTACTACCTCTGCCGGGCGATGGGGCACATCCGGAGGGACTGCCCCTTGTCCCGGCACGGAGGAGCATCCAGGACCCCCGAGCCTCGGCAAGGCACCGGTCCTGTCATCGCCGATGACCCTGGCACCCAAAGCTGCCCCCCCTCCCTCTCGGTCCACCGCTGTGGAGGAGGGTGTGGCAGAGATACCGCTGGGCATGGGAGAGGGCTCGCCCCAGAGAGACTCCTCCCTCGTTCCTGCTACCCCACCATTGCCTCCCCGAGTTCCTGAGCCAACGCCCTTGCCCCCCGACTGGACCGCAGTTAGCCAGCCCCCAGATGATGCCATGGAGGGCTGGTCCTTAGTGCAGGGGAACCGGGGCAAGCAGAAGGCTCGAGCTCTGTTACATCCTTTGGATTCGGAGACCCCCCGGAAGAGCAGGAAGGGGGGCACCGATGACGAGCCTTCCGCCTTGCCCCCTGACAACTCCCGTTGTGTGGTACCAGCTGGGGACACCATGGCAGCACTGGAGGGTGACACTACCCCTCCTCTGGGGTCCCTTCCTGTGGTAGCCCCCGAGGGGGCCCCTCTCGCCCTCTTTCCATCTGAGGCCCCTGCGAGCACCGAGGTGGGCGTCAGCTCGGGTGCTGGCGGGGAAGGCCCCGGGGTGGCGGACGGTGATCTCCCTTCCATCTACGAGGAGATTGAGACCCTGGGTCTGACCCCGGTCATGCAGAGGGAGGACGACTCTCTGCCAGCAGGTCTCGAGCTGGGCAACCTCACCCCGGTCCCTCTGTCCCCGTGTTCCCTTCCCCTGACTGCTGCTTCTCCTCCCGCCTCTGAGGGTCCCCTGAAATCTTCCATCAGCCTGGCTACAGGCGGCACCCTGCTGACGGCCGCCAGGCCCATTGAGGTGATGGCCAGTGCCGAGGTGACGGCCAGTGCCCCGCTGCCGGGACCCAGTTCCCAGAGGGTGTCCCTCTTGGAGGTGCAGCACCGAACCTCCTTCCCGGGCAGGGACCCAGTTGACGACCTTCCATCTCCTGATGCTGAGGCTACCGCCCGAACCATAGTGGCTGAGCCCAGCATCGTTCGGGGGGTCTCCTTCCCACTCCCCAGATCTCTGGGCCTAACCAAGAGGGGCCACCTTCCAGTGGCCCAACTATTGATGCTCAGGATCCTACTTCTGCCCTCCTCCCCAGTTCCCTTCCTGATTCCCACCCTACTCCTGTCCCCTGCCCTTTTCCTGATGCCAGCCCTGTCCTTGTCCCCTCCACCTCCCGTGCTGCCAGTGCTGCCCCTGGGGATACCCCCCAGGGAGCGGCTTTAGTTGTTTTCCCCGTCCCGACCCATCAGGGGCTGCCGTTTTCCTTACGCTGCCCCCTGTTTAACCAGGGAGTGGGGCAGGTCACATGGCGTCAGCCCATCGGATGCCACGTTGGGGGTCTGCCCCCTGCCTGCCTGCCTCAGTGGGCCATGGGGCTGTGACAGGAGCCCCACTGGGGGACAGTTGTAGATCAGTGACCCTGCCCCCCTATGCACTGAAGGAGGAGCTGCGGGAGTTCCTTGAGGACATCCATGGCTCCTGTAACAAAGTCTAGCTTGCAATCCAGCAGTGGGGGGATTTCCATCAGGTCCTCCTGGCCGCGAGGGCACTCATGGGGGCGGGTAAGAGGACTGGGAAGCAGGCCGCCGCGGCCTACCGCCGGGTCCGTGTCTTCCGTGACTCTTTACTCACCTTCGGGGCTGGTCATGGATTGCTGCGTGGCCTGCCGGAGGCCGTGGGCGTGTCTGCCGGCGAGGATCCCCCCCAGCCCTCCTCATGGCGCCGATCGTCCTTGCCACCTTAAACACCCGGGGCTGTAAGATGGGTCTCTGCATGAGCCAGGTGCTCTCCTTCCTTTGGGGTGGGGAGTACTCTGTGGTTTTCCTGCAGGAGACCCATACAGCTGGCATTGGGGGATGGGGTCTACTTTAGCCACCTCTTGATCCGCATGGCTGGAGTGGCGACCTTGTTCTCCCCCGACCGACGGCCTGAGGTGCTGGGGGTCGCCGAGGCTGTGCCAGGCCACCTGCTGCTTCTCCGGGTCCATATGGAGGGGCTTGTGGTTAATCTTGTCAATATTTACGCCCCGACATCAGCCCCGGAAAGGTTGTGTTTTTATCAGCAGGCGTCCGCCTTCCTCGACTCCCTGGATCCTCGTGAGTGCCTGGTCCTGGGCGGGGACTTTAACACCACCCTCGAGGAACGAGACCGCTCAGGGACCGAGCAGTGCCCAGCCGCCACGGATGTCCTCCGGGAGATTGTCGATTGCCACTTGCTGGTGGACGTCTGGCGCGACTACCACCCGGATGACATCTCGATGTTCACCTTCGTCCGGGTGGAGGCCCATTGGTCGCGCCACTCCCGGCTGGACCGTATTTACCTGTCGCATTTCCACCTTTCACAGGGCCACCCCCCCAGCGTTCGGCCGGCCCCCTTTTCAGATCACCACCTTGCCACCGCAACGGCCTCTCTCTGCGCGGAGAGGTCGGGGCTGGCCTATTGGCACTTTAATAATAGTTTGCTGGAGGATGCGGGTTTCGTGGCATCCTTCCGGGAGTTCTGGCTGGCCTGGCAAGGGCAGAGGCTTGCCTTTCCCTCGGCGCGGCGGTGGTGGGACCTGGGGAAGGTACGCGCCTGGCTCTTCTGCAGTGATTACACCTGGGGCACCAGCCGATGGAGGGATGCGGCGACAGGGCAGTTGGAACGGGAGGTCTTGGAGCTGGAGAGGCATCTGGCCACCAGCCCTGAGGATCCATCCCTCTGTGGAGTGTGCCGGGAGAAGCGGGAGGAGCTCCAGACCCTCGAAGGCCATCGGACCCAGGGTGCCTTTGTTCGATCCCGCATCCGCCTCCTTCGGGAGATGGATCACAGCTCCCGCTTCTTCTATGCCCTGGAGAAAAGATGGGGGGCCAAGAAGCATGTCACCTGCCTCCTGGCAGAGGATGGCATCCCCCTCACGGATCCGGTAGAGATGTGCGAGAGGGCCAGGGCCTTCTACACGACTCTTTTCTCCCCAGATCCGACCAATTCTACCGCTTGCAGAGTGCTCTGGGATGGACTCCCAATGGTCAGCACGGGCGACCGGGACTGGCTAGAGCTGCCTTGCCTCTCACTCTGACCAACTTCTTGGAAGCCCTCTGTTGCATGCCCACCAATAAATCTCTGGGCATGGACGGGCTGACCGTGGAGTTCTACCACGTGTTCTGGGATGTCCTTGGCCCAGACCTGGACACCGTCTGGGCCGAGTCTTTGCAGGGCAGGGTCCTCCCTCTCTCGTGCAGGTGAGCCGTGCTCACCTTATTGCTGAAGAGGGGGACCTCCACAACTTACGGAATTGGCATCCCGTCTCGTTCCTCAGCACGGACTACAAAATCGTTGCGAAGGCCATCTCGATGCGGCTAAGGTCCGTGCTGGCGGACGTGATCCACCTAGACCAGACCTACACTGTCCCAGGCCGCACAATCTTTGATAACCTGTATCTAGTCCGGGACCTTCTGGAATTAGTGTGTAGGGATGGTCTGTCATTCTCTCTCTTGTCCCTGGATCAGGAGAAGGCGTTTGACAGGGTGGACCATGGGTATCTCCTGAGCACTCTGCGAGTGTTCAGCTTCTGACCCCGGTTTGTGGGTTTTCTCCAGGTGCTGTATGCTTCTGCAGAGTGTCTGGTCAGGCTCAACTGGACCATGACCGAGCCGGTCAGCTTCAGGCGAGGAGTGCAGCAGGAGTATCCCCTCTTGGGTCAGCTGAACGCTCTGGCGATCGAGCCCTTCCTCTGTCTCCTCCTTCGGAGGCTGACGGGCTTGGTGCTTCAGGAGCTAGAGCTGCGGCTGGTCCTGTCGGCGTATGCCGACGATGTGCTCCTCATGGTCCAGGACCCGGGCGACTTGGTGTGCGTGAGGCTTGCCAGACCATCTACTCAGCAGCCTCCTCCGCTCAGGTCAACTGGGTCCAGAGCTCTGGCCTGGTGGTTGGGGACGGGTGGCAGGCGAGCTCCCTCCCACCCGCGCTTCAGGCCATCCGGTGGAGTGCGGGTCCACTGCTCTATCTCAGCATTTACCTTTCTGCCACGCATCCGTCTCCGCCGGAAAACTGGCACGGTTTAGAGGGCAGGGTGACGAAGCGGCTTCGGAAATGGAAGGGACTACTCCGGTGCCTCTCCCTTCAAGGGAGGGTGCTGATGCTCAATCAGCTAGTCTTGTCCATGCTCTGATACCGGCTCAACACTCTGGTCCCGGCCTCAGGTTTCCTGGCCAACTTCTGGACGATGATTCTGGAGTTCTTTTGGCCTGGGATGCACTGGGTCTCTGCAGGGGTCCTCCACCTGCCCCTGGAGGAGGGGGCTGGCAGGGCCTGAAGTGTCTACACACTC
The DNA here is from genome assembly GCF_025201925.1 of Gopherus flavomarginatus. Lineage (NCBI taxonomy): Eukaryota > Metazoa > Chordata > Testudines > Testudinidae > Gopherus > Gopherus flavomarginatus. Next base: position 149,503,035 of record NC_066618.1, on the reverse strand, counting down.
AGGTCCATGTCTTCCGCCTCCAGGCCCTGCAGAGGCTCCTGTATGATGCGGGTAGTCTGGTGTGGAGTGTATTGGCGCACGCCTTCCTCCGCCGCTTCCGAGGGCTCTGATATGACCAGTAGCTCTTTACCTCCATGCGAGAGGTCTTCTGCAAGACATCTCTGGGCTGCCAGTCTTCTACCATGACCTCCTCCGAACCTGGAAGCTCTTTTCAACGACCAGGTCCGTGGCGGCCACTGTGGAGGCCGATCTCCTCGCAGAGCCCCTGCTACATAACCCCCAGCTTCGTGTGCAGGTGGCGGAGTCCCCCGCAGTATGCCAGAGGCTGGTCTTGGCGAGAGTCACCAGGGTCGGAGACCTCCTGGACTATGACCAAGGAGATGGGCTGGATCCCCTGATGCTTGCTCAGCTCATGGGGCTCTCCAGACCTTGTACTCCCTGGTGTGTACTTCAGGAGGTGAAGGCCGCTTTACTGCTCTCTGCTCGGGCCTACCTTGACTGGGTCCTGCGAGAGGGCATGCCCAACCCACCCTCCACCCCAGGCCCCGTGGACCTTTTTAATCGGGCCCCCACTCCGTGGACCCAATCGGCCCCCTCAACCTTTTACTGTGAGCCGGCTGCACGATCTGCAGCCGGTTCTGTTCCAGGCCACACCAAGGAAACATCTGTAAGCGCGCGTGCTCCACACTCTCCACTACCTCACCCTCATGTCCCACCCCGATACCAAATGGCGGGACCTCCTACCACCTCTTGAGGGTGAGAGGCCTCGGTGGGCCAGCTTATACTCTGCCCTGGTCCCGAGGCCCACCAGGGATGTCAGTTGGCGGCTCCTTCATGGGGCCATGAGCACGGGCATGTACTTGGCGCAGTTTACCCCTGTCCCCAACACCTACCCTTTTTGTGGCATGAAAGAGACCCTGGTGCACATTTATTTAGAGTGTGCCAGATTGCAGCCCCTGTTCCAGCTCCTCTTGAATCTTATGCGTTTTTGGTTGCACTTTTCCCCTCACCTGTTTATCTACGCACTCCCCGTCTGTGGTCCCACCAAGTCGCAGGATCTCCTTGTCGACCTCCTCTTGACCCTGGCCAAACTAGCCATCTACAAAACCAGGGAGAGGATGTTGGCTGACAGTATTTCCTGCAACTGTGGGGCCTATTTCTGCTCCTCCGTCCGTTCATGCACCCGGGCAGAGTTCCTCTGGGCAGCGTCTGCTGACTCCCTTGATGCCTTCAAGGAGCAGTGGGCGTTGTCTCAGGTTCTCTGCTCGGTGTCCTCATTAGGTTCCTTTCGTTTCGTCCTGTGACCTCACTCCCGATCCTGTTTTTTCATTAGTTGTCCCACGGAATTAGTTGGTGTCACAGACCTATGGATCCTCCCCTTTAGGTTGGGGGGAGGTCCTTTAGAACTGGAGGGTTTTGCCCGCCCACCTCCTGGATACCAATAGGACCAGACTCCTGTACCCTCCACTGTCTGGGTCTCTCTCAGTGCCTAATCCTTCACTCTCTATTCAGTTAAAAGACCCACTGACTTCATTAGACACTCAGATTTCTTGGTGATGATTGAGATATATATATAAAACATAGTTCAGGACTGACCCCATTAGACTATAAATTCTTTGAGTCAGGGACCATCTCTTTGAGCTATATTTGTGCAGCACTTAGCAAATGATAAGCAAGGAATGATTACAAAATGCCACCTATTTTTTCTCTATTCATTAATACATTTTAAAATGTACCACCTCTAATTTTGGAACCCCCGAGAACCCAAAATTATTGAAAAAAAATTGGCCAAATAATACACAAAATAATTGGCCATGAATTAGTGCTGCTATACGCCTTTCCTGTATTATAATCATGAACACTTTCTAAAGCCCTGATCCTGCAACTGACAGAGTATGGGTGGATTCACTATCTCTGCACATGTGCAGCAGTCCCCCTGCATAAGTCAATTGCATGATTGGAGGCTAATGGCATAAAATCAAATTTGAAAAACAGTGCTGATCTTTCATTGCCATTTTTGATACTGTTCATATTAAGTAGGAGAATTAATAAAGTTACAGGGCTTAATTAAAAGGTTAAAGGTTAAGCTACATTCAAACTAAGTTGTCCTGATAAACAGTTGGAATTATCTAATATTAAATGCAAAAGTATTTGCACAGTTAATTATTCAGAAAGCAGGACGTGAAAGGTATGAGTGAATGTACAAATTTAACTCTACCTCCTTAGGTGTGTACATTATGATCCAGTCAATTATCTGTGCACAAGCTATTTATCAAGTAATACTATATATTTTTAAAACCTGTTTTATAATGCTATTATTAGAATAGATTTTTTTGACAATCATGTGCATTCATGTCCAAGATAAGATGTGGTCATGACTTTAAAGACCACTAAATAAAAAATGAAATCTGTTAATTGTATAAATCTAACAATGCACTAAGTCCTCAAAAGTCAAAGAAATGCCAAAATAAAGGCTGAATAAAGATAACTGATCTGCCCAGTTTTGTTTTGGTATTACAGTACAATATTTAACTAAGAGATCACATACTATTTCTCAGTGAACACAATGTAATAGCATATAATTTTCCACAACCAGAGACATTTATATCACAATTTGCATGTTACTCTCTGTATACTATACAGAGTCTATGAAATGGAGCAAGCACTGTGTAATCTCAAAAAGTTTGTTTCTCACCGATAGAAGTTGCTCCAATAAAAGATATTATCTCACCCACCTTTTCTCTTTAAGGGGCCATGAAAGTAATTTATGCAGAAAGAATACAGAAACTATAATTACACGTTGTATTACAGCTGCTGAAATACAACAGCAAAAAGTAAAAATCATTAAGTATTAGCATATTATGTTTCACATATAAACACCTTTTATAGTCCTTCACTCCACCCTCCTTTTCCTTCCCATAAACCAAAAATAAACCCCAAATCCTCAAACACAGAAATATAGAGAAATTATGTTAAAGCAGTTCCCACCTTTTTGTACCCATTTAAAAAAACAAACAGCATTGTCTTCAAGGTCTGGCTCATTTTAAAATGTGTCTGTGAGGCCTGACCCAAAGCCCACTAAAGCCAATGGAAAAACTCTCAGTTGTGCCTATATTGCAAAATAAGCTCAAGCTTTAAATTCAGCCTTAAGCCTACCCCCTCCATCTACACACCAATTGTGTTGATTCAAGGCTCTGAGCCTGAGTCAAGCTGGGACCCAGAGTTCAAGTCCTATTCCCTAATACTTCATAATGTAGATGCAGCTCCTCTGGACTTGTGCTCTGGGATTCCAACTAAAGTATCCCACAGTCCCATGGGATGACTTTCTTTGTCCTCTAGACATTTGAGTTTGCCCACACTGCAGCATGAACAAGGAACTAAAGTGGCCACATTTTGGGAGGGTGCTAGAGAGTCTGAGATAAGGGTGATTGGACTCAGGCCCACGTAATCCAGTATAAACACTAAAACACTAGGTTGGGACCCAGGGTTTAACAATGCCTAACCTGGGATTACAAATTAGTGTAGACATTCAAACTCTAGGTCAGGGGTCGGCAACCTGTGGCACACATGCCAAACATAGCACGCGAGCCAATTTTTAATGGCACGCTGCTGCCTGCTGGCATCCCAGCCCCACTCAGCCCCCTCGCCCACTGCTCTGTCCTGTGGAGGCAGGAGACAGAAGCTTGCTCCTGCCGGGAGCCAAGCTCCCTCTCCCGTGCTTCCCCAAGCACGATGCTTTCCTGCCCCTCCTCCTCTGCACCGATCTACTGATCGCCCTTGCAAGGGGGTGGGGAGAGGGGAGGGGGAGAAGTGGAGCTGTAGTAGGCTCGCTGCTCCAGGGAGGAGGCAGAGAAGAGGAGGGGAAAGGGCCTTGGGGAAAGGGGGGGAATAGGGGCATAACCCTTCCAGCCCCCTGCCATGAGACACTCATGGCAGGGGGCTGGGAGTGGGAACACCCCCATGAGCTGAGCACTCCAGCCCTCTCCCCTGACCCCTGCACCTCCACACACACACCCAGCCTTCTGCCCTGACCCCTGAACCCTCCCCACACCCATCCCTGTGCCCTGACCCCTGCACCTACACACACATACAGCCTTCTGCACTGACCTCTGCACCTCCACACATACACACACACACACTCAGCCCTCTGCCCTGATCCTTGAACCCCCCACACACCCAGCCCTTTGCCCTGACCCCTGCACACCAACACACACAGCCAGCACTCTGCCCTGACCCCTGAACCCCCCCTACACACCCAGCCCTCTGCACTGACCCCTGCACCTCCACACACACACAGCCCTCTGCACTGACCTCTGCACCTCCACACACACAAACACACAGCCCTCTGCCCTGACCCCTGCGCCCCCCACAACCCTAGCCCTGACTCCTGCACCCCTCACACACCTCCAGCCCCCGTTCTGACTCCTGCACCCCCTCACACACCTCCAACCCCCTCATGCCCTGACTCTTGCACCCCCCCACATCCCCATCCCCACCCTGAGTACCAAACAGGAGCTCCTGCACCCCTCCCCCCACATTCCCACCTGCATCCTGAGCACCAAATGGGAGCTGCCCCTGGTAAGCGCTCCACACCCAAACCTCCTGCCCCAACCCTGACCCCACCCCCTCATTCTAGCTCCTGGCTAGACCCTGCATCCCAACTCCCAGCCTGCTCCTTCACCCCCAATCCTGTGCTCAGTGCACTCCCACCTTCAGTTCAGTGCACAGAGAGGAAAAGAATGGGCCAGAACCAGGGAGAAGGTAGGTACCCACTCTATGTGGGCAGAGCCGGGACCCCAGACTGGCAGTGGGCTGAGCAGGGCCAGCAGCTGGGACCCCGGCTGGCAGGAGCCGGTGGACAGAACCTCAGACGAGCAGTGGGCTGAGCTGCTCAGCCCACTGCCGGTCTGGGGTCCCGGCTGCTGGCCCCTTGCCAGTCAGGGTCCCAGCCACAGGCCCCACTCAGCCTGCTGCCAAACTAGGTGAATGGAACTCCAGGCCAGCAGCGAGCTGAGTGGGGCAGCAGCATAAGTTCAGCATTTTAATTTAATTTTAAATGAAGCTTCTTAAATATTTTGAAAACCTTGTTTACTTTACATACAACAATAGTTTAGTTATATAATATAGACTTATAGAGAGAGACTTTCTAAAAAACATTAATGTATTACTGGCACACAAAACTTTAAGTTAAAGTGAATAAGTGAAGACTCGGCACACCACTTCTGAAAGGTTGCTGACTCCTGCTCTAGGTTAACAAATCCGGGGTGTGCTAACTTGAGTTCTACTAATCCTGGTCTTACATTGCAGTGTAGCCATACCCTCAATGACTTTAATGGGCTTTGGATCAGTCCTGCAGTCTTTGGAACTGTGTCAGAAGAGACAGCATGCGCACACACACACACTATATGGAAAGCAAAAATTGCCATTTTAACTTCTTGTGCTCAACAGTCAAGCCTCTTGTTGATTATTGTAAAAGGATGATGAGCTACACTGATTCTAAAGCACCAACTCAAATGCAGTCAACCAAGAAGTCTAAGGCAGGTAGTCAATCTGAGCAGAAATATTCTATTTCACACTAAATATATGTGGTGTAAACTAAAATTTGAAGACTATCATCAGCTGTATTTATTTTGTTTTATTTTTCAATGTATCTAACATTCTAGGTAAACTGAACAGAACGTCACAAAAATTTTGTCATCAGAACTAAAAAGAGATCAAATTTACTTTGTTTTGGGTTAAGTTACAACTTGAGATAACATAACCAGTTTCAAGTGCATCTGGGTAGAATAATGGATTCCAGTTAATGGTATATGAAATTCATTGGGTTAGGCTGACTTATTTAGTTTGAGATTTTCAAATTCGGCATGCTAAATCCCACAAACTGAAACTGAGAAAAAGATTTGAATAAATATCCAGCCAGTTTCAGGCAGCTATGCTTTGAATTTCAGATTCTTTGCTTTCTTATTTTATGTATAATATATATTTCACCCAACTGAGACACATTTATTTGTAAAATCCACTTAATTGGGATGTCTCCAAGAAAACCAATTTAGCCTAATGATAGTGAATGGCAATGAATGCTGCTTAGTTGGGACAAAATTAACATAAATGTTGTTTAACAGAAATGCACTTGCCCTCTGACAAGTGATTAAGTGGTGCTTAATCTAGAATTAAACAAAACTGAAACTCTTAGATTTGATTAATAAAGATGCTAAATAAAAATAAAGAAATAAAGATGAAATGTAGTAAATAACATTTATTTTGCCATATATTGTCTCCAAACCAACATTTGATTATTTTCAGACTTTACATTGAACCGCCCTCCACCCCATCCCCAGCACACACACACACACACACACCTGGAACTGTTGCTTAATCAGGAAGATTATTAACCAGCCTCTTATTAGAGTAGTAAGTTTTAGAAAGGAATAAATAGGTTTATGTTTATTTTCTTTTGTAACTTGTCTTTGTGCAATTAGAGGAATAATCAAATTTGAGTATTCTTGTGTGTACTAAGGTTTTTGCCCAGGGGAACATCCTGTGTTTTAAATCTGTTGTCTGTGAGATCAGCTCGTATGCTGTCTCCCAGAGGTTTTTTCTTTTACCTTTCTTTTCTTTAATTAAAAGCCTTCTTTTTTTAAGAACCTGATTGATTTTTTTCCCCTGTCTTTAGATGCAAGAGAATTGGATCTGGTCTCACCAGGGATTAGTGGGTGGAAAGAGGGAGGGGAAAGGAGTAATTCTTCCTTATTTTTCAGATCCAAGGGAATTGGATCTGGACTCACCAGGAAATTGGTGGAGTCGTCTCTCAAGGCTACCCAGGGAGGGGAAGTTTTTTGAGGGGAAGACAGAGTTTTCCAGATGACTCAGACATCTGAGACCAGATCTAAGCTGGTAATTAAGCTTAGAAGTGTTCATGCATGTCCCCACATCTGTACCCTAAAGTTCAGAGTGGGGGTGAAACCTATGACACAAGATATTACTGTATTTTTAAATGACAAGTTCTCAACAAAATTATTGTAGCATCAGGAGTATCGGAAGAATGAGGTGAGATGACAATGTCTAACATCCAATAATACTTTTTTTGCATCCAGAACCCTAAAACAGCAGCACTGCCTCCTCTTGAATAGATGGTTTCAATTCTTCTCCTGAAGGCCCTCTCTCAAATCACACCCACCTGGAACCCAACTAATGGGGGGTAAGGGGAACCCAGGGCAATGTTTAATTTGTCTCTGATATCAAAATTCAAAGGTTTAGAGTCAGATTCTGACATCACTTTCCTTAAGTTAAGTCCATTAATCTTGATTGAGTTAATCTTTTTTGTGGCATTTGCATTAAGGGCTGTTTTTCCAGCACGGTAGACAATTCTGTACAATCCTCTGCTAATTTTTTGTGGCTGAATCATAGAAATGTAGTGCTGTAAGGGATCTCGAGAAGTTTTCAATTCCAGCCCCTCACAATGTGGCTGGACCAAGTAAACCTAAAGCATACCTGACAGGTGTTTGTCCAACCTGTTTTTAAAAACATCCAATGATGCAGATTGCACAACCTCCCTTGGAAACCTATTCCAGAGTTTAACTATGCTTGTAATTAGAAAGTATTTTCCTAATATCTAACTCAAATCTCCCTCGCTGCAGATTAAGCCCATTACATTTTGTCCTACCTTCACTGGACATGGAAAAAAATTAATCACCATCCTCTTTATAACAACCCTTAACATATTTGAAGATGGTTATTAGCTCCCCCACTCCCATATTCATTTCTTAAGACTACACATGCCCAGCTTTTTTTTTTTAACTTTCCTCATAGGGCAGATTTTTTTAAATCTTTTATCATTTTTGTTTCTTTCCTCTATGTAACCCTTCTGCCAGGTGGAGACAGCTGTAACAAGAGCTGGGCTCCATGTTTAGTGGCTTTTCTTAACAATACAAAATAGAACCTGCTTGAGCATCCACTCAGTAATATGGGAAAAAGAAACAGCACCCCGAGGTACATCTAAGAGCAATACTTCAAGCACCCAGTCTGTGTACAACAAAATAGCATTTCTTAAAAGGAAAAAGGGGACCCAACATTAATTTGAGAAAACACCACAACCACAGTTCAAAAGCATGTGACTACAGGCAAACACTCATCCCACAATGTATTGGGTAATGTCCTTTGCCTCAGTTTCTTATCTTGCAATGTGAAAGTCTGACAAATGAATTCTCCTTAACACACGGCTCCCCTCTCCTTCTGCTGCAACCCACTCACAGTTGTCAGTTCTTGCTTAGTAAAGGCCCAGAGTTCAGAGGTCACCTACCACCTCAGGGGAGAGATGGCATAAAACAATGCCTCAGCTGCTGCAGCCAGCACTGCAACTGGCTCACAACTGCCACTCTGCTGCCATTGGCTGCTGTGCTGTGGTTCACAGTGTCACTGCTGCTTCTCTGCTGACAGCTGTTTCTCTAATGCAACGTCATATTCACTTAACCCAGCTCTCAGTGATCTCAGCAGGTAGTGGCAAACCTTACTGCTAGTGCAGGCTTTTTCACTGTAACACTGTTCCACACCAGCTCTCAGGCTCAGCACCTGGCTCTCAATGATTTCACCTCTAGTGATCACAGAACAAACCAAGGGCTCTCAACTGAGTTTAATCACCTCTGCCTATAAACAATGGAGATAGTACTTAAGACTCCTTAAGCAGAGCCCACCCACACCACCAGATAGGAACACCAATACCCACAGCATCTGTCTTTCACTGGGATTTGGCATCCATACCCCCTGCTTAGCGAGTGAGGTTCTGTTTAGGGTGACCTCCTCAATCAGGACAGGCTAAGTACAGTTGTGCTGCCGTTTACTCATACAATAAGGATAACAACATGTAATTATCCCTTCACTCAATACGAAAGTGATTTTTAACCCAACTCTAGCCAAAAGTGATCATTTTGGCAAAGCAGATCCATCATGCTGAACACTTAGGCACAGAGGGCAGGTCTAGGCAAACACCGCCTATTCCTGAAGTCTTTTCCTCCACTTCATCTGCAGATGTCGGGGAGAGCTCATTTAGACCCTGCTTAGATCCACATCTTTCCAAAAGTGTGTCACCCAGAATTGGACACAACACTCCAGCTGAGGCCTCACCAGTGCTGAGTACAGTGGGACAGTTACCTCCTATGTCTTACATAAGACATTCCTGTTAACTCACAGCAGAATGATGATAGCCTTTTTCTCAGCTGCATCACATTGTTGACTCATATTCAATTTGTGATCTACTATAACCCCCAGATCCTTCGCAGCAGTACTACCACCTAACCAGTTATTCTCCATTTTGTAGTAGTGCATCTGATTTTTGCTTCCTAAGTGAAATACTTTGAACTTCTCTTTATTGAATTACATCACGTTGAATTCACACCAAATCTCCAATTTGTCAAGCTTGTTTTTAATTCTAATCCTGTCCTCTAAAGCACTTGAAACCTCACCCAGCTTCAAATTTTATAAGCATACTATCTATTCCATTATCCAAGTCACTAATGAAAATATTGAATAGTATCAGATCCAAGCCTGCGGGACACCAGTAGATATATCCTTCCAGTTTGACAATGAACCATTGTTAACTACTCTTGGAGTACAATCTTTCAACCAGCTGTGCACACACTCCTTATAGTAATTTAATCTGGACCATATTTCCTTTAATTTGCTTATGAGAATGTCATGTGGCACTGCATCAAAAGCCTTACTAATATAGTCCATATGATCCACCCAGGATACCACATCATCCATCCAAGACCATCTTTTTCTTCTCGTGTTCTTTTGTCATGAACTTTCCTTTCCAGTGTCCATAAATATGCATGTCTTGATGAACCTTTTTAAAATTATCCTGCAAAGCAAATCTTTCTTTTCAAAAGATCTCTAATGGTTGCTTAGGTCCAATCATCATCAATACTTTTTGGTTGGTTACGTGGTCAATCCATAATATTTTCAGAATTCTTCTATATCACCATAATTTGAAGGGTTGTGGTTTCTTTATTATTGATTGTTTTAATATCTATATTTCATAGCCATAATTTAACACAGACCAAATGTAACTTTTTTCTAGGAATTGGAATTTAATTTTCAGATTTATGTCCCTTCTCATGGGATATTCTTCCAAATGTCTCTTTCACTTTTGCTATTCTAGTACTGACCAGTATCCAATCCTCCGTCTTCTGTAATGATGCTTCCTAGGTAGCAATAACTTCTTACTTGCTGCACAGCTGTATCATTGACTGGAATCTAGCATGTATTCCCAGAATCCTTGCATATCACTACAGTTTTTAACTTGTTCACATTCAACTCTAGACCATATCCATTGCTATCCTCACATTTAAACTCCATTAACTTCATCAAAACTTCTTCACTGAACCAGCCAACAACCCTGTATTTATCCTCATAACCAATATTACTCACCCATTTTCTTCTCATCTGAATATTGTCTAGTTTTTTCAATTAATTTAATCAAATACTCAGTACAAATGCCGAATAAAGTCAGTGACATACATTCTTGTCTGATCTCTTAATCACTTTAAGATTTTCATCTTCCATTACAACCACCTTCTGATTCCAGTATAATTCTTTTACTACTCAGAATTTGAATCCATCAGTCTCTATATATGTTAATATATTGAGCAATTTGTAGTGGTAGATTCATCAAATGCTTTTTGGAAATCAATGAAACACAAGCATACTTTCTTCTGCTTTTCAACTGATCTTTCTAATATGAACTTTTAAGTTTGTAATGGCATTTATCATGCCGTTTCCACATTTGAAGTTGTATTGTTGTTCACCTATTTTCTAATCAAAATTTCCTTGTTTTTAGTCTTGAACAATTCACAAGAGTATCTTAGAAGCATGCAGTACTAGACTGATTGTCCTCAAAATCCAAAGCATTGTTTTTTTGGCCGATCTGGATACACAGAGAGGTTGTAAAATCATCTGGCAATTCTCTTGTATCAAACATATTTTTCATTAACTCTGACTGGGCTTTTGAGCCTTTGACTCCTACGCTTTTTAACAATTCAGCTGATATTCCATCACAATCTAGTGATTATGTTCTGAAGAACAGCTAGCCAAAAACTCAAAAGGTAATAACAACATGTTTTTTAAGTACATCAGAAGCAGGAAGCCTGCTAGACAGCCAGTGGGGCCCCTCAACAATTGAGATACAAAAGGAGCACTTAAAGATGATAAAGTCATTGCGGAGAAACTAAATGAATTCTTTGCTTCAGTCTTCACAGCTGACTATGTTAGGGAGATTCACAAACCTGAGCTGTCCTTTGTAGGTGACAAATCTGAGGAATTGTCACAGACTGAAGCGTCACTAAAGGAAGTTTTGGAATTAATTGATAAACTTAACAGTAACAAGTCACCGGGACCAGATGGCATTCACCCAAGAGTTCTGAAAGAACTCAAATGTGAAATTGTAACCTGTCCTTTAGATCAGCTACTGTACACAATGACTGGAAGATAGCTAATGTAACGCCAATATTTAAAAAGGGCTCTAGAGGTGATCCCAGCAATTACAGACCAGTAAATCTAACGTCAATACCGGGCAAATTAGTTGAAATAATCATAAAGAATAAAATTGTCAGACACTTAGAAGAACATAAATTGTTGGGCAAAAATCAACATGGTTTCTGTAAAGGGAAATCTTGTCTTACTAATCTATTACAGTTCTTTGAAGGGGTCAACAAATGTGGACAAGGGGGATCCAGTGGACATAGTGTACTTAGATTTCCAGAAAGCTTTTGACAAGGTCCCTCACCAAAGGCTCTTATGTAAATTAAGTTGTCACGGGATAAGAGGGAAAGTCCTTTCATGGACTGAGAACTGGCTAAAAGACAGGGAACTTTTTTTATGGTAATAAATAAATAAATGGTAGGAATAAATGGTAAATTTTCAGAATGGAGAGGGGTAATTAGTGGTGTTCCCCAAGGGTCAGTCCTAGAACCAATCCTATTCAACTTATTCATAAATGATTTGAAGAAAGGGGTAAACAGTGAGGTGACAAAGTTTGCAGATGATACTAAACTGCCCAAGATAGTTAAGACTGTGAAGAACTTCAAAAAGATCTCACAAAACTAAGTGATTGGGCAACAAAATGGCAAATGAAATTTAATGTGGATAAATGTAAAGTAATGCATATTGAAAAAAATAACCCCAACTATAAAAACAATACGATGGGGGCTAATTTAGCTACAATTAATTAGGAAAGAGATCTTGGAGTCACCATGGATAGTTCTCTGAAGATGTTCATGCAGTGTGCAGCAGTAGTAAAAAAAAAACCAGGATGTTAAGATTCATTCAAAAAGGGATAGAGAATAAGACAGAGAATATCTTATTGCCCCTATATAAATCCATGGTATGCCCACATCTTGAATAATGCATACAGATGTGGTCTCCTCATCTCAAAAAAGATGTACTGGCATTAGAAAAGTTTCAGAGAAGGGCAACTAAAATGATTAGGGGTTTGGAACAGGTCCCATATGAGGAGAGATTAAAGAGGCTAGGACTTTTCAGCTTGGAAAAGAGGAGACTAAGGGGGATATGACTGAAGTCTATAAAATCATGAGTGGTGTGAAGAAAGTGAATAAGGAAAAGTTATTTATGTGTTCCCATAATATAAGAACAAGGGGGCACTAAATGAAATTAATAGGCAGCAGGTTTAAAACAAATAAAAGGAAGTTCTTCACACAGCTCACAGTCAACCTGTGGAAATCCTTGCCTGAGGAAGTTGTGAAACCTAGGACTATAACAGTATTTAAAAGAGAACTAGATAAATTCATGCAGGTTAAGTCCATTAATGTCTATTAGCCAGATACTCCCACCTCTTGAATAATGAAAAATGTTGTCCCTAGTCTTTGTTTGTCAGAGGGTGGAGATGGATGGCAGGAGAGAGATCACTTGATTGTCACCTGTTAGGTTCACTCCCTCTGGGACACCTGGCATTGGCCACGGTCAGTAGACAGGATCCTGGGCTGGATGGACCTTTGGTCTGACCCAGTATGGCCATTCTTATATTCTTATATTTTCCATTCAGAAGTCTTATTACTGCCCTGATGTCTTCATCCATTATTGGTGGGTTTTCTTGATTGATATCTAGGTGAGTATTTCCGGCTGATCATCACCATATCATTTCTTCATATATTCTTGTCATCTCTTGTTTTTGTCTTTAGAAACTATTAAATATTGTTCATTTTTGTCCTTTTGGGTCAGATTGATCCCCTTTCTTCAGTAATTAAAGGTGCTTAACTTGAGTTACACTACAGTAAAACCAACATAAGAAAGACCAGAATCAGGACCAAAATTTGTATGCAAACTAATTCAAAGATGCATGCATACTTTTGGATATGAATTGTTTCAAAGCAGTTTCAATTTTTTTTAGATGTGTTGATGAGATCATGTATTTACATCTTAGTATCTGACAATCTGAAAATAACCTTCCACTTATCATCTGTTGCAGTCTGAAAACCCCAATCTTAGTGAGAGTTTGAACACATTGAATAAAGCTCTTTTTTTTTTAAAGACATAAATCTTTAACTTCTCAAAGCACTGTTTGAGGACTTAACAGCACAACTGTTATTGAAATTAACAGGAGTTATGTGGCTAAAATTTTATGGAAAAATAAGCAAAATATAGTAATTCAAAATAGCAGCCCAAAAAATTACAGGCAATGTTTCAGCTGAGTTTCTTCAATTTCTCTCCATGTCCCTTTAGGTCCTTACCTAAAATAGGGTAGCTATAGCAGGACACTTGTTGAGAATGTATATTGTTGTTCGACAGTTCTCTGGTTCATAATAAGAATACTGCTCAGTTCTTTGATTTCACTTTAACTACCATTCTTCAGACAAAATCACAGAACTGAAACTGTTTCAGTTCTTTCATTCTGTCTAGTAAAAGCTACTTCTAAGCACAATTAAGCACTTGGATTCAGCACAAATGAGGAAGGTTCCTCCTTTGTTCTTCTGAGGAGAGATGCTGCTCCAATAGTTAAATGACCCTGAAAATACGTATGCATGTGAGTAAAGTTTGCATATGAGTATTTCCAGTAAACTCAGTGTGACTACACACCTGCTTAAGTCAGTCATGTGTATAAGTATTTGCAGAGGCATGAACTTCTTTTGTATAATTACAGTTATTTGGAATTTTTTAAATAAAAAGAAATGTCAAAATTTAGCCTTTTCTGAAAATAAAAGATTTTCCAAAATAGGTAACATTTTTTAGAAATTCCTGTTTATGAAAAATTAAGTACAATTTTAAATGAAAACGTAGCCAGTTGATTTTTATGCAAAAAGTTTTCCCCCTTATTTTCTTTATTTCTTCCTATTTTTATTATGTATATTCCTAGCATATAAACTGTTGACTGGTCAGCTTAGTCCCACCATGGGACTTTTAAAAATAGGAGTTGAATAAGGCACATCAGACCTGTTCTCCACTTGCTACGCTGGCTACTCACAGAATACTAAGTCAAATTCAAGGTCACTGTCCTTCTTCAAGGTTCTCGAGAACCTAAGATACTTAAAAGATCATCTAAAGCTTTGGGTATAAAACTATGGTAAACAACTCCTGCTCATCAGGTACAACAGGACCATACACTGCTTGAGTAAAGCTCGTGATGCAGAGAACAGCTTTCTCAGGGGTCAGCCTATGGAACAACTCTTGTCAAATCTAAGGAGCATTGAAAACTTCACCATTTCTGCTCCAAGTACAAGATGCAATTCTTTAACTTTTTCTTCAATAGTGAGAACACAGCAGAGAAGACATAATATATATAATCTCACCTAATTTTCCTCTACCATCTGCCATCATACAGTGAAAAGGGGTAATTAGAATTAAGAATTAATAGCAACAAATACTAGTTACATTGGTTATCATGCTTCTGGAAGGCATTCACAGTGAGAAGGGCAGTAAAAGAACCTAGAACAAATAGAGTGTGGAAAGGGTGAAGTCAGAAACAACTTCTACATTATCCAGAGAGAATATGAAAGCATTCCAGTGATAAAGAAAGTTTGGTTACTATCCAGTGGTGTTATTTTCAATGAGACAGTTTTCTATTGTAACAACTTGGCTAAATAAAGTGAGTGAGACTGGACACCATCTTCCACCATGAAAGAAAAACAGTGAGAATTCACTGGAAATAGCCATTTGATATATTATTACATCTTCTTAGTAACTCCTGATCATCTCTGCCCTCTGAAGGCAACGAGCATGATTCAGCATTACCATTAATATTACAATTTAGCGCACAAAACCCAAACTCTATTGCACATCCTTCATCGCACTCAACGGAAAAAAGACTGAACATAAGCTGAAATATCCTGGGCTCTTTCTAAAAAGTAGGGTTTTTTCCATATTTTAAATTGTTTCTAAGTATATTTATGTTTTTCATCCATTGAATGGGATAAATGGATATACAACTGATTTAAATTTATGTTTGATTTGAGTCTTAGAGCTGACACAATTGCACTCTTGATCAACTTCAAAATAATTTACTTCTGAGTCTGTATCATTCCAAATATATTTCTTCATTGAATTTAGAAGCATCATAAAATATCTGTATGTCTACACAGAGAGCTGTTAGAAATAAATTTAGCATAAAAAGCTGTTCTTTCAACAGGCCTGTGGTTCTTGTACTGACTCAGGAACGCCCATACTTTATTACAAACCACTTATTAAAAAAAATTACCTCAGCAATTTTCCTAAATTTCTAACCAAATTTACTCAGTAGTTCATTTATAATTTGCTAACTAGTTTGTCAAATGGATCATTTCCCTGATGTACAGTGCCATATTTTTCATATGATGATCTCAAAACAAACGAGCAAAAATAAAATAAAAAAGGGAGGATTTTTTCTTTCTTTTCTTTTTCAAAGTCACATGAACTCCCTTAAAACAGTCAAATTCCATTTTAGCTGGTTTTGAGGAAATCACAACAGTTACAAACAGTATTTAATTTGGGCTGTGTTGTGGCAGTAGGATACATCACCACTCTGTTGTAGCTTGGCTCTCACAATTGCTTCTTTTTGCCAATCTTCCAAGTATATCTTCTATGGTGTAGGTTGGCCCATTGAAGTTAACACTACTGTGGTACTGTTTATGTGCTAAAAGTTATGCATGTGCTTAAATGCTTCACTGGATTGAGGCCAGAGTGCTCAGCACCTTATAAGATTGAGTAGTATGGGTCTTTTTCTGTCTGGATGGAAGTAAGTAAATTGTGTAAGAGCTTTCAACTTATGCAGTTGCCTTATCCATATGTACTCATGCTTAATGTGGGAACAGAGAATCTAGGAGGCTGTGTGAACTGAGAGAAAAACTCAACCATTCAGATTATCCTTGTTAGGGCCTTGGCTGCTGAAATGTGTGTGTGGGGGAGGGGAAATGAGGAGGGGAAAGAAAGCAGATGGAAGGAAAAGGAAGAAAGCATAGATGGGAAGGAGTTGGGAAGACAGAACAAAGACGGAGGACCTTGGGGAGAAAACAAAGATTTGGGGAAAAAGGAAAGGCACCTTGGGAGGAGCTGAGATTGTGTGGAAGGGAGAGAGAGGAAATAATTCATTTAAACTTTTATGATGAAAGTAAGGACAGTAAGGTGGTTAACCTTTTCTCAATATGTGACTCGTAGTTTCAATTTATAGAACTTGCAGATCTATAAAGACCACAATCAGTTTGCAGTACCTTAAGTGTCTTCAGGTAAAATTCAGCCCTGTGCAGAGACCCAGCACAAGGTTTATGAACTATATTAAGTCCCACTTGGGCCCACATCACATGGTGTGTAAGCCTTGTGTTGCTTCTCTGTGCAGGGATGAATTTCACCCTTAGTGCATGAGACAAGTATACTTTATAAAACCATTATTACCTCAGCATTATTTTGTACTGTTACGTGGGCATTTTTAAAACAACTCTTAAAGTCCTCTCTCTCACGTCCCATGTGTCTGTCTGTGTAATCCAATTACATTGCCTTAGATAGCAATGATCAAACATCACAAATCCATTCTAGGATTGGTCCTACTCCCACCCAAGGCAATGGCATTGGAAAGTTTCCCGTTGACTTCAGAGGGAGTAAGATTGAGCCCTATGCATGTTATCCTGTAGGAGACGGCAGCTTTCAAATAGATTTTCCTGGAGATATTTTTAAAGTACTTTGAATAATTCCTGGTTACTTTTAATCATCAGTTATGAAAGTTTGCATTTGGTACATAATTGTTTTGAAATGCAGCATAAGCTGGTGTAATTTCAATATTAAAGACATATCAGTTACCATCACATACAGCCTGCATCATTTTAAAACAATCGCTGTCAGAGTGCTCTTCATTTTCTTCTGAAGAAACAGGATCTTTGAAGCTACATAGATACAGTCAGTAGTTCCAATTATACTGAGGTAATTAGCATTTATGTAATCCATAATGTTTTTCACTTTTGTAGTGCATGTTTGCATGCAAGAGAGAGAGAGAGAATTTCAGAAAATAGACTCACAGGGATACTTTTGGACAAGGTAGTATTATCTTAATCTTGAAGAGGATGAATGAGAAAGTCCAAGTACCACTTGAATTAAGTTTAAATTAGAAAAAAATAATTATTGTCCTAAATCTCAATATACAAATCTATTTTTAAAAGCCTTTAAAAAATAGTCAGAGGGATATGATTCCCCTCCCCAAACACTAGATACTTACTTTTCCAATTCCATACAACAGAAGAGGAGCTTCTCAATATTTGTGTAGAAACAGAGTATAGGAAAGGGAGGAGGGCAAATAAAGGCAAAAAGAGAACATATAAACATGGGAGAGAGAAAAGTTTAAATGGATGAGAACAGAGGTGACTAGCTCAAAAGAAGACAATGGGAATTGAAAAGAGTGTGAAAATAAGAACGAGGGAAGAAAAGGAGGAGAGACTTATGACCGAATGCACACCTATATTAACACCCTATATACCATTGTAATAATTATTGTACAAAATATGTCTTTTGAGGTATCATTTGAAAAATAATCATCTGTTGGTCAATAGAATCATGTAGCCACATTATGTGTAAAGTTATGAGCATAAGCTGAAATGTGTTTACCAGACAAGTCTGGGTAAACCAGTTTCTCAAAGACAAAGAACAAGATGATGCTTCTAGTCAGGTGTCAAAGTTCATGGGCAGTCACCTATCAAGTGGCCATTCTTTGGCAAGAAAGAGTGGCAGAACAAACAGAACTGGATCTTAACAAACAATAGCTTAGAACCTCTTTCACGACTAGACTCCTTGTCTTTGGGTATGTCTACACTACGGGATTATTCCAATTTTAGAGAAATCAATTTTTGGAAACAGATTGTATAAAGTCGAGTGCACACAGCCACACTAAGCATATTAATTTGGCTGTGTGCGTCCATGTACCGAGGCTAGCGTTGACTTTCGGAGCATTGCACTGTGGGTACCTATCCCATAGCTATCCCATAGTTCCTGCAGTCTCCCCTGCCCCTTGGAATTCTGGGTTGAGATCTCGATGCCTGATGGGGCAAAAAACATTGTCACAGGTGGTTCTGGGTACAGCCTCATCCCTCCCTCCATGAAAGCAATGGCAGACAACCTTTTCATGCCTTTTTTCCTGGGTGAACTGTGCAGATACCATACCATGGCAAGCATGGAGCCTGCTCAGCTCAAGACCGCATCCATGAACATCGTAAACACCTCATGCATTATTGTGCAGTCTATGCTGAACCAGGATCTGAAAAACCAGGTGAGGAGGAGGCGGCTACAGCAGCGTGGCAACGAGAGTGATGAGGACATGGACACAGAATTCTCTCAAACTGCGGGCCCCGACGCTTTGGAGATCATGCTGTTAATGGGGCAGGTTCTAGCCGTGTAACACCGATTTTGGGCCCGGGAAACAAGTACAGACTGGTGGGACTGCATAGTGTTGTGGGTGTGGGATGATTCCCAGTGGCTGCAAAACTTTCGCATGCGTAAGAGCACTTTCATGGAACTTTGTGACTTGCTTTCCCCTGTCCTTAAGTGCCAGAATACCAAGATGAGAGCAGCCCTCACAGCTGAGAAGTGAGTGACAATAGCCCTGTGGAAGCTTGCAACGCCAGACAGCTACTAGTCAGTCGGGAAACAATTTGGAGTGGGGGCTGCTGTGATGCAAGTAGCCAGAGCAATCACTGAGCTGCTGCTACCAAAGGCAGTGACTCTGGGAAATATGCAGGTCATAGTGGATGGCTTTGCTGCAATGGGATTCCCTAACTATGGTGGGGCAATAGATGGAACCCATATCCCTATCTTGACACCGGAGCACCAGGGCAGCCAGTACATAAACCGCCAGGGGTATTTTTCCATGGTGCTGCAGGCACTGGTGGATCACAAGGAACGTTTCACCAACATCAACGTGGGATGGCCGGGAAGGGTTCATGACGCTCGCATCTTCGGGAACACTACTCTGTTGAAAAGGCTGCAGCAAGGGCTTTACTTTCCAGACCAGAAAATAACAGTTAGGGATGTTGAAATGCCTATAGTTCTCCTTGGGGACACAGCCTATCCCTTAATGCTATGGCTCATGAAGCCATACACAGGCAGCCTGGACAGTAGTCAGGAGCTGTTCAACTACAGGCTGAGCAAGTGCAGAATGGTGGTAGAATGTGCATTTGGACATTTAAAGGGACGGTGGTGCATGTTACTGACTCGCTCAGACCTCAGCCAAACCAATATACCCATTGTTATTGCTGCTTGCTGTATGCTCCACAATCTCTGTGAGAGTAAGGGGGAGACCTTTATGGCAGGGTGGGAGGCTAAGGCAAATTGCCTGGCCGCTGATTACACGCAGCCAGACACCAGGGCAATTAGAAGAGCACACCAGGAAGCGTTGCGCATCAGAGAAGCTTTGAAAACCAGTTTCATGACTGACCAGGCTACGGTGTGGAAAGTTCTGTTTGTTTCTCCTGGATGAAAACCTGCCCCCTTGATTGACTCATTCCCTGTAAGCAACCCACCATCCCCCTTCGATCACAGCTTGCTTTCTAAGGATATAAAGTCACTATTGTTTGAAAATCTTGTATTCTTTATTAATTCATTATAAAAAGAGGGAGAGAACTGACAAGGTAGCCCAGGTCCCCTTAATTAAATTCCTGTATTTCAACCAGGTTACCATGAACGATATCACTCTCTTGAGGATAACACAGCGAGATAAAGAACAGATGTTGCTTGAATGCCAGCAAACCCCGGGACCGTACGCTGCCAGGCTTTGTAATGCAATGATACCAGATTACTTGCTACTAGCATGGCGTGGTCAAGTGTCCTACCATGGAGGACAGAATAAGGCTGCACTGCCCAGAAACCTTCTGGAAAGGCTTTTGGAGTACCTCCAGGAGAGCTTCATGGAGATGTCCCTGGAGGATTTCCGCTCCATCCCCAGACATGTTAACAGACTTTTCCAATAACTGTACTCGCCGCGAATGCCTCCCAAGTCCTCAGGGCAAATTAATCATTAAAAAAAAGCTTGCATTTAAACCATGTTTTATATTTACAAAGGTACACTCACCGGAGGTCCCTTCCATGGTTTCATGGTCTGGGATAATGCCTTGGGAGGGTAATTCAGTCAGGTTGAGAAAAAGATCCTGTCTGTCGGGGAGAACAGAGTGCTGTGTGCTCTCCGCAAGCTTGTTGTCCTCCTCCTCCTCATCTTCCCCATCCGCAGAATTCTCAGGCATGGCTGAGATTACTCCCTCCTCGGAATCCACAGTCGGGGTGGTGTAGTGGTGGCGGCCCCCCCTAGAATTGCATGCAGCTCTACGTAGAAGTGGCATGTCTGCAGCTCTGCCCTGGACCTTCCGTTTGCGTCTTTGGTTTTCTGGTAGGCTTGTCTGAGCTCCTTAACTTTCACGCGGCACTGTAGTGAGTCCCTGTTGTAGCCTCTCTCCATCATGCCCTTGGAGACTTTTTCCAAATATTTTGGAATTTCATCTTTCGGCATAGAGTTCTGCTAGAACGGAATCCTCTCCCCACATAGCGATCAGATCCAGAACCTCCTATACATGCTGGTGTTCTTTTTTGATTCTTGGACTGCATGGTTACCTGTGCTGATAAGCTCTGCGTGGTCACCTGTGCTCTCCACACTGGGCAAACAGGAAATGAAATTCAAAAGTTTGCGGGGCTTTTCCTGTCTACCTGGCCAGTGCATCCGAGTTTAGATTGCTATCCAGAGCGGTCACAATGGAGCACTGTGGGATAGCTCCCAGAGGTCAATACTGTCAAATTGTGGCCACATTAACCCTAATTCAAAATGACAATGTTGATTTCAGCACTACTCTCCTCGTCGGGGAGGAGTACAGAAATCAATTTTAAGAGCCCTTTATATCAAAGTAAAGGGCTTCGTTGTGTTGAAGGGTGCAGGGTTAATGCAATTTAACACTGCTAAATTCGAGATAATCTCATAGTGTAGACAAGGTCTGAGTGATCATAGCTGCAACTGAAGTCAATGGGAGCTGTGATTCGAACCTATTAAGTGCTATGTTATGCTAAGTACTCTGAAAAAAAAAACAGTTCCTAGGCTTCTCAAATTGGCCACACAAAATTATTGAATACTTTTGAGTTCAGTTTCTCTGTGCCTCAGTTTCCCAGGTGTAAAATGAGGCTAATACCAACCCCTCACCTCACAGAGGTGTTGTGGATATAAATTAATTACTGTTTGTGAACCACTCATCTAATATTGTGACTGTACCGATGAAAAAGCCCCTAAGGAAATTAATAATTCTTTCTTCAAAGCAGGTTTGAATAGTGTGCAGTAAATAAGGCCTGGTACCAGACAATAAAGATCATACAAAATATTGAATAACTGCTCATTAAGCAAGCACCATCACTCCTGTACACTGAATGATTCATGGGTCATGTGGAGGGGAAAACAGTATAACAGCACAATGGGACCAAATTAAGGTAGCATAGGCATTGTTAATTTTGGCATGTTCTATCTTTTGCATGTCTGATTTTGCAACCTCACTAATGTTCTTTTATCATATTTGTGTGTGTCTCTGTATGTGTAAGATATTTATAAAATACACATACCCCTTAATATAGATACCATCATCTTTGTTTTAAAAACAAGATATAAAACCAAGGCAGATTATTTCTTTGCTTCTACATAGGAATACTGAAGTTCCATATTCACTTCTCATCCCACTCCTGTGACAACATTGGGAGTTCAGAGACAGACACCCTTATAAAAGTCTAAATCTATAATACACAAAAAGTTTGCAGCAATATTTACATAACCATACAACAATCTAACATCAGGGCAGCCTGAAATATAAAGTTATCCTCCCTACTGGTAACCGAAACATACTTTCCATCATAAAGTACTGAAGGACCAGAAACAGAATCATTACTCCTATATAACTATCACTTCCTAGTCTTAAGAGCACTAACTACAGAAGAACCATGACATAGGCAACCCTATTTGAAAAGCACTCAAGAAAACACTAGACAACCCTAACAAGAAGGCATACCGCCTCTCTGAGAGCTGAGGGGAAAAAACAAATTAATACATTCTCAAAAACTGGATTGTTGTAAAGCCCTGCACAGAAATATAATAGCAGAACTTCTAATACTGTCAAATACCCTTATACCACAGAGAGAATCAGGGCACCCAGGGGGGTGGACAAAAGGAGTAGTTTGCCCCAGGGCCCCCATTTGAGAGCCCCCAAACTGCATGGTATTGCACCTTGGGGTGAAAGGTCACAGGACCACTCAGGTTTGGCTTAGCTGTCTCTCCGTCATTACCAAGGGGATGCTGGGCCAAACCTTAGTGGCATTGCGACCCCATTCTCCAGGTTGCAACTCCCAGATTAGGGATCCAGGCCCAACCACTCATGACAGCTGACCTCAGTGGTAATTATTTTTGAAGTGTGTCCTCAATTTCAGATTTTGCCCTTGGCCCCCAAATGTCTCTGGAGCGAATCAGCGATCACAAACTGGAAATTAGAAGTGTGGTCAAACTAAATTATAATATCTGGACTCCTCCCCTCCTAAGCTTTAAGGAAGTTCAGAGCTGGACGTTGATTCAGCTCAAACGTCACTGTGTGGGCCCATCTCCATATATGGCCTAAACTAGAATTCCATATCTGAACTCTTGAAATTGGGAAAAGATCTGATTTAGATCTAAATCCAGACCCAAAATTCACAGCTTGGGGCTATATCTACTGGAAACAAAGAACAGAAACCCAAATAGACCTACAGTGTAACAGGAAAGAAACCAAAATGAACATGAGATAATACAAAACAGATATGTGCAAGCTATTAGAAATTCTATATTAATGGAGTGAAGCTCTTCAAATCAGTGTAAAATTTTTATTCTTAATAACAGCACTGTTAGCAGGTGTATTATTTGTTTTTCCCAATGTCTGTGTAATATATTGTAACACTTTGATAGAATGCCTTTAAACTTCATATAAACTGTTAAAGAATGCACAACATGCCTATGTTTTTTTCTTCTATTGTGTGTGTATATATCCATATCTATATCTCTATATAAACATATCTCTTCTTTTGTTCTTTTCAGGGTCTTTTAAATCTCTTTACTTCTCTCTTCCTCCACCCTATTTTTTCCCTTCTTCTTCCTCTACTGTGTCTTCTCTCGCCCCTCTCCCAATATGTTTCCCTTAATTCTTTCATTTTCTGGTCCTCTCAAACTCAGTTGACTCCTCTTTTCTTTTCGTCTTTCCCATTCTATCCTTTCCCCCCTCTTCTACGCTATCAGTTCAATTTCTGACTTCTCCTCTCTACCACTCCTCAACTCCTTCTTTCCCATTTTCCATTAATTTACCATGCATCCTCTTTTCCCATCTTTGTCTGAATCTGACTGACACCTCCACACCTCCATAGTCTCGTTTGTCTCTATTCCCACTTCATTCTTCTATCACTCACAAAACTTCACTTTACTCTTCTTTATTCCCACCTCTTTTGCCCCTCTTTATATAACTACCACCATCCACTCTTCTCTATGGTGTCTCTAATATCTCTGCTACCACTGCATTCCAGTCACTGGGGAAGGGAATTACCAAGGGAAGGAAGGGGTGATTTACTGAGAAGGGCAAAGCAAGGGTTATAAGAGCTACATGGGTGAGAGATAGTTGACAAAGAATGTGCATATAAGAGTTCATTGTATTTTCATGAATTAAGATATTCAGCACTGTGCTCAGTTTTTCACTTTGTAACACACAGTGCATTGGCTTGATCAAAAACAAAACAAAATAAAAACAAACACCCTCCACCCCCATCTCCTTCAGAAAATTTCAGCATTTCATGGAACAATTTTTCTTTTTAACCTCAGGATGTAAAAAGCAAAGATGATTTTCACCCTAGTGAGGACAGGAGCTGTTGGATTAGGTGATTAATTTACTCCTTGAACCTTGCTGACATTTCCCTACTGTACACTCCGACAACCTTCTCTGTGAACTTACCATCACCCTTGCAAGTTTCCCCCTGGGAACCAGCAAGATGGGAAGCAAAAAGTGAATACCATCCACAGAGAAATGTGATGCTCTCTTTTTCTTTTTCGATTAAAACAATATGTTACTTTTTCACCCATTCAGACTAAATACAACTGATAATTTATGATGCTGGATGCATCCTCACTCCTCTTTTTTTTTCTTTTCCTCACAAGATGCACAGAGGATGTAGCTATAACTTGAAAGCAAAACCAAATACAGAAAGTCAAAAGGAAAGCTAAATAAAATGTTCATTAAGGATGCTTTAGTCCCAGGTTCTGGCTACTACTTCCATCCCCACTCCTTCTGGTCTCTATTTTAATTCAAATGCTTCACACACATCAAAATTTGCTGCTCCCTTAAGCCATAATTTTTAAGTAAAGCATTTTATAAAAATGACCAATGGATGCTGTATAAAATCCATCATTTTAGTCACTACATTCACTGAACACAACTGATGCTTTAATTAATTTCTCTTTGCAAAGAATGCAGTGGTACATCACTGAGAGATTTCAGCTTTTTATATCCTCAGCCTAACCCACCCCCTCCTTGACAAGACATCAACAGTTGAAACCAGGGTAATGTAGCTGAACTTCTTGTCTCTCTTTAGTACAATGGAGATTCATAGATTCCAAAGCCAGAAAGGACCATTTTGATTATCTAGTCCAGTAGTCTTCAACCTTTTTATGCTCAAGATCACTTTTTGAATTTAAAGGCAACCCAGGGCATCCCTTCCCTGAGGCTCTGCTTCTTCTTTGAAGCCTCACCCTACTCACTCTATCCCCCTCTCTCTGTTGCTCGATCTTCCCCAATGTCAGTCACTTTCACTGGGAGGGGGTGGAGGTTCTGGGCTGGGGCCAAGGGGTTCACAGTGTGGAATAGGGGCTCTGGGCTGAGCCTGGGGCAGGGGGTTGGGGTGGAGGAGGGGCTCCAGGCTGGGGTAGAGTGTTGGGATGCAGGAGGGGTTATGGGGTGTTGGCTTAGGGAGAGGGGTCACGGCTGGGGCAGGGGGGTGGTGTACAGGAGGGGCTATGGGGTGCTGGCTCTGACAAGGGAACTGGGGAAGGGGATTAGGGTGCAGGGTGTGGGGTGCTGGCTCTGGGAGTGGGCTCAGGGCTGGAGCAGGGGATTGGGACGCAGGAGGCAATATGGGGTGCTGGCTCTGGGATGGGGCTCAGGGCTGGGGGTTGGGGTGCTGCCTCCTGCTGGCTGCAACTTACCTCGGGTAGCTCCTGGTCGGTGGCACAGTAAGGTAAAGGCAGGCTCCCTACCTGCCCTGGCCCCATGCCGCTCCCGGAAGGGACCAATGTGCCCCTGTAGCTGGTGGGGGGCATGTGGCTCCAAGCGCTGCCCCTCTCTGCAGGCATCACCCCCACAGCTCTCATTGGCCACAGTTTCCCGTTCCCAGACAATGGGAGCTGTGGGGACAGTGCTTGCTGGTAGGAACAGTGTGCCAAGACCTCTGCCCCACTTTGCTGCACATGGGGCCACACTGGCCACTTCCAGGAGCAGCTTGGGGCCAGGGCAGGCAGGAAACCTGCCTTAGTGGCATCCTCACTGCACCACCAGAGATCGTGATAGACTGGGAGAGTCTCTATGATCGACTAGTCGATTGCAGTCAACTGGTTGGTGACTACTGATCTAGTCTGATCTCTTGTATAACACAGGCCATAGAACTTCCCCAAAATAATTCCTACACAATATCTTTTAAAAGAATATCCAATCTTGATTTAAGAATTGCCAGTGATGGAGAATCTACATGATTGAGAGAAGAGGAGACATCACCTACATTCTAGTTTCCCCTGGGTGGGGGATCTGCCCTTCACCAGTCTAGATCTGGGAAGTGCTGGTTGAATAAAGAAAAGAAAGAGTTGTGAATAAACAGTTCAAATTCAGTTCACTACTATGTATGGTGTCATGCTATTCAGTGTGACTATTCAGATGACTAGTTGTCATTGATGAAAATGTTTGTGAGTCCTGAAAGTTTTGAAAATTCATACTGGAAATTCATTATTCACTATACACTGTTACCTAGTCACCATTGACTTATCTCCTCTTATAAAGCTTCATTCATCCAGTAAGGGTCCAGAAAGAAAAATCAGGCAACTTGGTGAATGCAATACCACAAAATGTTTGCTATTCTATTCAGACTTGTCAAAGAAATTATGAGTTATGATTTGCTAAATGGGGAAAAAACAATGAATTTGTTCTATACCTAGCTCCAAGTATTAGGATTTTAGCATAAAATAATTCTCCCACTCCCCCTGTAAAAATACAATGAATTGGTACAGAAGGGTCAGTGCAAACCCTGAACAAAACTTTGAGAAAAGAAAAAGAGAAAAGAAAATTCTGCTGTTTGTTTCCTTTTATTATCCTGTTTAGCTTCCCCCTGCACTTGAGGGGCTAATTGGTCTCACTTAATGAGTTCTTTTAGCCACTTCAAAATGTGTAACATCTGGAGTACTGTATTGAAAGACAACATTAGTACACCTCTTGAAAGCATGTTCTCCTAGGTCTTTTCAAATATGTGTAGGTGTGCAGTAAGTATACATAAAAGAATATCATATGCCAGAAGTCTGCAAAACAAAGTAATTTTACATTTTTAATTCAAAATATCAAAACAGTTGCTTTCTAAAAAGGATGTGAAAAATGAATGCCCTAGCAATATATAGGGCCCAACCCTGGTTCTACTGAAATCAATGCAAAACTCCCAATGGTGTTTGGCACCTGCACACCAAAAAGGAAACAGCAATCATCACACAACTCATCAGGAAGAAGAAATAGAAGTGGCAGTTTAGCTAATGCTACAACATTGTACTTAGTTGAACAGTTTGGACCAAATTATATCTAGCAAGCAGTCTTTTGTAAGCATGGTGCAACTCCCATGAAAATTTCTGGGCCAATTTCATCAATGACACAAATGGTGGTTTAATTTAGGTCTAAGTCAGTTATAAAATTAATGTAAATAGGCCAAGTTCAAAGGGCAGTCATTGTGGTGCAAGTTATATGTTGGGTATAAAATTATCAGAAAATGGTGGTGAGGTACGCCAATTAGGGAGTATACAAACAAGCGTAATTTACAGTGAACTCTGGTATTCTGCAGGGTCCAAATTCAGGAGGCAATGTTGCTGGATTTACACTTTAAATATATATTTGTAATGGCTGTCAAGGATGCCTAGAACACTAGGTATGGGCTCTTTAATTCTGTATTTTATAATTGTATACATCAATATCAATGAAATAAAATTCACTGAGTAGAGGCAGCTGCAATGTGAGTAATTCACTAAACTCTCATGCCAAAATCTTGTGTTCTTAGCTGAGGGATAGGGGACTTTCAATCTTAATTGGAAGCAACTGTTATATTTTATGGACAAGCTATGAATATAGATACTGTGGGATCTTTCCCCCTTATTGCATTTGGAAAGCAGAATGGCTTTTAACTGGCTGAAGATGGGAAGTCGGGGGAGGCAAGAAATAAGGGTAAGAAAGTAAGTGAAGGGTTAGAATCAGGGCAAGTCTGGAAGAAAAGCAGCTGATAGAAATGAAAGGGAACATATAGTTACTGAAGGGTTCCTCAGAGAAAAATGATAGGGTTGCTATGTTATATAATTACATTATATTGTATCTACACTGTAATAAACATTCCTTCTCAGAGAGTGGAAAAGAGTACATGATTTGACAGAATTTCAAGATAATTCATTGACGTTAATGAGAGAACCCCGATTCATGAGATCTGAGATGAAATCTTCTAAAAACAATAATAATGAGAGAGGCTGGCAATTCCACACAAGGTTAATAAATGATTTTTTGCCTTGTAAAAGTGATCTGAGCTTATAGATTTGCTTTATGCCCTTACCTGTGTTTTCCTATACAGAAATAAGGTAGTCAGCAGTAGCCCCACAGTCAGAGGTTCATCTTATCCATACTATTCACTGGTAAATGTTTTTTAAAACTCTTCCATAGATGTGTTATTTATTGGAACCAAATGGCGATAGTTCAGATTTGAAGAGCTTATTTAAACAGCGTACTACATAAAATATTCATTTGCTCATGGACAATACATTACATGAGTTCAGGAACAATGATCTGGGTTAGCATGGTGGAAAATAGCACAGGCTTTGTCAAGGCAACAAAGCGTGGCCTGTGGGGGAAACTAATTTATTCTCCCCAAACTACAGGCAGATCATATGGCTGCATCATTACTCCTCTGCATCTGTTATTGCAGTATACAGGCAGGGATAGTGATCATTGCTCTTATGTGCTCCTTATGCAAGGGTTACATCAGGGTTTCTCAACCAAGGGTCTCCGCTTGTGTAGGGAAAGCCCCTGGCAGGCCGGGCCGGTGTGTTTACCTGCCCCGTCCACAGATCGGGCAGATTGCGGCTCCTAGTGGCCGCGGATCGCTGCTCCAGGCCAACGGGGGCTGCTGGAAGCAGTGTGGGATGAGGAATGTACTGGCCGCCGCTTCCAGCAGCTCCCATTGGCCCAGCGCAGTGATCTGCAGCCACTGGGAGCCGCGATTGGCCAGGCCTGCAGACGAGGCTGGTAAACGAACCAGCCCAGCCTGCCAGGGGCTTTCCCTACACGAGCAGCGACCCCTGTTTGAGAAACCCTGGGTTACATGAATCTAATGGCCCTTCTTGCATTTTGACCCCAATTACTCTCCTTCACTAGCTTATTCACATTTTGCATGGGGCACACCTGAATAGACTGCAGAGACACCTGTTAAGTCATTTATGCATTCCTTACATATGGCTACCAAGGGGTGTGTCAGCAGAAGGCCAGGCACAGCTTCTCTGTGAAGGAGTGAGTTTCACCTATTGTGAACAAACTTATAACGCAGCAATGTATGGTATGAAATTCAAGAAAGTACATGTGAGAGCCAAGAAAGTAAAAGTACTGGTGAAGTTTCCCATTCTCATTAAAATGTTAGTCATGTGAGATTTGTCCTACTCTTTGTCAAATGAATGAGATATCGGAATATTAATGCCTAATATATTCTGAGAATGATACCAATGTACTGTGATATTTTGACCTTTTCAGTATTCTTTATTTTGATTGGGTGGACATCCCATTCCTCTTTTACAGTCTGAAAGCAATGTCGAGGGGGAAGAAAATGACCATCTGATCAAAATTCAGAATAATGAAAAGGTCAAAATACATGATCAAAATGTACAGAATACATTAAACATTACAATTCTACTATTTCATTTTTCTGACAAAGATTCTAACCAGAACATAAAATTACAGAAAATTAATCAATTTTTCTGACATGTAACTAGACAAGATGGTAATGTTTGGTCCTTAGTGCTATTCAAAAGGGCTGTGTGACAGGACATCATTGGTAAATTCTACAACACGCTCTACTTAGGACTTTCCAATATAAAATGTTTTAAAAAGGTGATGGAACTCAATATTTCCAGAGTCTTTTATCATCAGAATGTTAGAGAAGGGAGTGGTCCTTTTGTAATTCCTCTCCTTCTTTTTTGCTCATAAATGTCAAAATATATTATCTGGCCATTTAGAAGTGTCTTGGACTTTCAGGAAGTTCTCTTTGGCTATAAGAACCATGATACTCTTTTGGGGTACAGCATAATCTTTATACCTAGCTTTCAGGTAGATTGTTAGAACAGAAGTATAATGAAATCTCCTGTTCTAGATTTTCCTTTTACCTTAGCCCTCTAAAATTGAGGTTAGTAGAAGGTTCTTGAACAATGAACAGGAAATAGGCACCATAGACTGCAATTCACAAAAGGCAGCATACTGGGCAGAGAGCGACCTAAACTAACCAGTAGGAGATGTCAATGAGAGAGGTATTCGCTAAGCTCCATGTCAGAGATCGGTGCCTAAGCATGAGTTGCAGGGGAGTGCCTTTCTCAGCCGCAGATCTTCTCTTGGCACTAGGCTTTTAAGAGTTAGAAAGAAACCAGACAACTTCTCTCATAGCTTTTAGATCAGTGGATAGGGAACTCACCCAGGATGTGGAAGACCTCCCCAGTTCAATTATCTCCTCTACATTAGGGGGAAATGGGATTTGAACTGGGTTCTGCTACATCTCAGGTGAATACTCTGACCAGTGGGCAAAAGGATATTCTGAAATGGTGCTCCCTCTGTCTCTGCAGCTTAAGTTGCTACACTCTGGATAAATAACTAAATTGTGATTGGAGCAAGAGGGACCGGATACCGCGTCTCCCACATGAATGCTCTAACCATCAGGCTACAGAGTCATTCTCATGCTGCTCTCTCATAAGAACATAAGAACGGCCGTATTGGGTCAGACCAATGGTCCATCTAGCCCAATATCCTGTCTACCGACAGTGGCCAATGCCAGGTGCCCCAGAGGAAGTGAATCTAACAGGTAATGATCAAATGATCTCTTTCCAGCCATCCATCCCCACCCTCCATCACTTGCACTCTTTCAATCAAGACTGGATATCTTTTTAAAAATGTGCTGTAGCTCAAACAGAGGTTGTGGGCTTGATGCAGTGTTTACTGAGAAAATTCTAGGACCTGTGTTATGCAGGATGGCTGACTAGATAGACGATCAAAATAGTCTCTTCTAGCATAAAAGTATATGAATCCAAGTTCATCCTGAAAATCCTTCAACTGCCCACAAACATGCTGGAATGAAGGTTAGGTTTCCTGACATGTCATAATAGCGAAACACCATTCCTAAAACATACTTTAATACATATTGTGACTTCACATGAATCCAAATTAAAAAGGTATGCCTACATTTATTAAAATCCAACCACTGTTAATGCATCTAGAGGTCTTAGACTCATAGACTCTAGGACTGGAAGGGACCTCGAGAGGTCGTCGAGTCCAGTCCCCTGCCCTCATGGCAGGACCAAATACTGTCTAGATCATCCCTAATAGACATTTATCTAACCTACTCTTAAATACCTTCAGAGATGGAGATTCCACAACTTCCCTAGGCAATCTATTCCAGTGTTTAACTACCCTGACAGTTAGGAACTTTTTCCTAATGTCCAATCTAAATCTCTCTTGCTGCAGTTTAAGCCCATTGCTTCTTGTTCTATCATTAGAGGCTAAGGTGAACAAGTTTTCTCCCTCCTCCTGATGACACCCTTTTAGATACCTGAAAACTGCTATCATGTCCCCTCTCAGTCTTCTCTTTTCCAAACTAAACAAACCCAATTCCTTCAGCCTTCCTTCATATGTCATGTTCTCAAGACCTTTAATCATTCTTGTTGCTCTTCTCTGGACCCTCTCCTATTTCTCCATATCTTTCTTGAAATGCGGTGCCCAGAACTGGACACAATACTCCAGTTGAGGCCTAACCAGCGCAGAGTAGAGCGGAAGAATGACTTCTCATGTCTTGTTTACAACACACCTGTTAATGCATCCCAGAATCATGTTTGCTTTTTTTGCAACAGTATCACACTGTTGACTCATATTAAGCTTGTGGTCTACTATGACCCCTAGATCTCTTTCTGCCATACTCCTTCCTAGACAGTCTCTTCCCACTCTGTATGTGTGAAAAAGATTGTTCCTTCCTAAGTGGAGCACTTTGTATTTATTCCACAAGTGCCTTGGAACCCTCGATGAAGTTAAAGGCAGAACCATAGCAACAAGATACGGTTTACGTTTCCATTCCCTAATATCATCTCCTTAAAATGCCCCAGGTGCAACCCAGCTAGCAGGAGAAACAAAATCTATTACATTTGCATTTCAAAGTCTCCAGAAATGTAGAAAGCTTCCATATGCACAGAATCTGAAAGTTATTAAATGGTAGGATAGTGTGTGATATTTTTGGACAAGGGTGTTAATAACCAAAATAAGACCAAGGTAGTAGATTGGTTACACGAGGTCTCATTTTTACATTGCCTCAACCCACTTTCCTCAATTGAAAACATTTTCTATGAATATTATGCAAAAGTTAAAAGGTTGGAGGTTAATTTTGATTCAGATAACCAATCACATATCTGAATCACATATCTGTGTACTTATTTTTATGATGCTTTTCTGAACTTCCTGGACTTGCATTTCATGAGACTTCAGTACTTCCTACTTCTGTTCAGACAGGATTTACCACACGTATTTTAGACTTTTTATTATATTTTGATTATTTAACTTCTGGTACTGAGCACAAGACATAAGTGCAAAGATGCATAATTGTGAAAAATAAGGTTGTTTTTTTTCATTTTTAACATCACAACAGTTTCAGAATAGGTGCACATTTAAGAAGTGAAGACTCTTTATCCTACCTGAAGTGGTTCATCCAGGTTCCAATTATGGTCATTGTCATAACCTATTCCCAGATTTGGACCTTCGCGTCCAAAATATGGGGGTTAGCATGAAAACCTCCAAGCTTAGTTACCAGCTTGGACCTGGTAAAGCTGCCACCACCCAAAAATTAGAGTGTTTTGGGGCACTCTGGTCCCCCCAAAAACCTTCCCTGGGGACCCCAAGACCCAAATTCCTTGAGTCTCACAACAAAGAGGAATAAACCATTTCCCTTCCCCCCTCCAGGTGTTCCCTCCCTATTTCCAGTCCTGGAAACAGAAGTACTTCCCTCTTCACCCAAAGGGAATGCAAAGTCAGGCTAGTAAATCTAACACACACAGATTTCCTCCTGACTTCTTCCTCCCACCAATTCCCTGGTGAGCACAGACTCAATTACCTGGAGTTCCCCACTAAAGAAAAACTCCAACAGGTCTTAAAAAGAAAGCTTTATGTAAAAAGAAAGAAAAATACATAAAAATGGTCTCTCTGTATTAAGGTGACAAATACAGGGTCAATTGCTTAAAAGAAATATGAATAAACAGCCTTATTCAAAAAGAATACAATTCAAAGCACTCCAGCAACTATACCATGTAAATACAAAAAACCAAACCTATCTTTTTGTACTTACAACTGGGAAACAGGAGATTAGAAAGGCAGGAAACAGAAATCCTCTCATAGCCGAGAGAGAGACAGATTCAAGACAAAGAACTCAGACACAAACTTCCCTCCACCCAGATTTGAAAAAGTCTGGTTTCCTGATTTGTCCTCTGGTCAGGTGTTTCAGGTTACTTCTTTCCAGGTGTAAGAGACATTAACCCTTAGCTATCTGTTTATGACAGTCATCTTTAAACTTTAAAGAAAAATCATTCTGTAAAGTATCATACTTCAAATCCTGTTACCTCCCTGTACAGATGAGGCACTGGTTGACTTAATGGTCAGTTGTTTTAATAATTTCTAATGTTTTTAAAGCAAAATTGGTGATTCATATCACAGCAGATTTGTGTCTATAGAAACACACTTTGCATTTCAACTAAAAATAGCTTTTAAACCTTAAAAAGCAGGTAGAATGTAAAAATAATTACTCATATTAAAACTGATAAGAAGGCTAACTAGTGATTCAGTAAAACTACAGACCAAGAAATATTAATTATAGGGCAAGTTTTCACACTTATATTAAAACCTACAAGAGAGACAGAAGTAACATCTATGTAGGCAGGATTTAAACAGCACAGTTATTATTAGCTTGAAGGAAAAAGTAGAAGCAGAAAAAAATAAATGCGAAAGTAAAGGCAAGATTGCAGGTAAAGTGATTTTCTGAAAAAGAAATAAAATTTTAAGAAAAGTGACTAGGCAAATTCAGGCTCTAAGGCCTAATCTATACTGGCAACGCTAAAGCACTGCCGCAGCTTTACAGCGCTGCAACTTGCTGCACTCAGGGGAGTGTTTTTTCACACCCCTGAGTGAGAAAGTTGCAGAGCTGTAATTTGCCACTGTAGACAAGCCCTAAAATCATCTTCCTTGTCCATTGATTTCATCATGACATGCCTCACATCTTTCAATTGGCTATTTCATCATATTTAAACTTCTTGTCCCTATCATTAGTGGTTGACACAATTCTACCTCCTACCAGCTTATCCTCCATTTTTGCGCTGTCACCACCCGCTCCTTCCACTAATATTTCCACTTTGGCACATTTGTCAGCTGTTCACACAATCATCTCCATCACTTCTTTTATGAAACCCCTGTTCATTGTTCAATTGCCCTGTACTCATTCACAAAGCTCTTATCCAGTCCATATTTAAATCCTTCTTAAAAAGTCACTTCTGTCTTGCCTGAGTTATATTTAAATTTTCCTATTTGTTGTTTCCCTTCCCCAACTTCTTATCTGTCCTTCTTTAGAGCATGGGCACCTGGAGGCAAGGATCATTCTTTATTGAATGTCTGGAAAGTGTGCAGCATACTCTAGGCATACCATAAACAAACAATAACAATAATAATCAGGCAACAGAAAAGACTAAGTTCACATTCTAGCAGCATTTGTCACATGCTACAAAGAGGGACAACTTGGGGAAAATGCAATACATTGAATACTACAATGTAAGATGGGTATGACATTAACCTGTAGCTATAGTAAAACTTCATCAAGTACTGATGATAACAATACACGAAGAAGGCTATGATTAATAACACTGATCAAGTATTGGAGGCAAACGGTGAATATTTGGTTTGAATTTACTTTATTCAAGCAATTTGCGAAGCTCTGAATCTTGTCTATTTAATTTGGTCAAATATATAAAACAGACACCAAAACTATGTATTAGAAATTGTCTTTGGTGAGCATTTGAAAGCTTGAATACAGAATAACAATTCTGTATACTTCGCTTGTATTATTCATTGACTATTTAAAAAAAATAGATTAACAGATAATGGACTGGTTCACAAGTGGTTCATGAAACCACAAGTTAAAACTTGCCCAACTCTTTATTTATTAAGTACTATTTGACCAGCTATTGTTCTTGCACAGAAGGCACAACAGTTATATACAGACAGGGCCGGCTCTAGCCATTTCGCCGCCCCAAGCACAGCGGCACACCGCGGGGGGCACTCTGCCGCTCGCCGGTCCCGCAGCTCTGATGGACCTCCCGCAGGTGTGCCTGCGGATGCTCCACCGGAGCCGCAGGACCAGCGGACCCTCCACAGGAACACCTGCGGGAGGTCCACCGGAGCCACCTGCCGCCCTCCCAG
Organism: Gopherus flavomarginatus; assembly: GCF_025201925.1. Lineage (NCBI taxonomy): Eukaryota > Metazoa > Chordata > Testudines > Testudinidae > Gopherus > Gopherus flavomarginatus. The sequence goes on along the minus strand of NC_066618.1, from coordinate 149,467,576 downwards.
CAACCGGCAGAGCGCCCCCCATGGCATGCAGTCCCAAGCACGCGCTTGGCGTGCTGGGGCCTGGAGCCGGCCCTGTATACAGAAGTGTGCCAAACCATGAATTCTGTCAATGAGTCAAATGTTCATAAAACATTCTTTCCTTTCCCAATAATAAGAAATGTTATGTATGTTAATTGAAAGGGCATTACTTCCTGTTAAACTGAAATGGAATTGGGTCAGCCAGTTAGAAAACAATACTTACAGAGAGTTTTCTGCACTGATTAAAAAAAAGGAAAGAAACTCCTAAATATGTCAGTGTGGTGACCATGTAAAGTGTTACAACAACAAGTTACTTACTGACCCACAACTCTCTATTTATTTTCCAATCATTCAATTCCCTGCATTAAGATTGAGGGTCACCATTAGCAAATAAGAATGCTGATATGTATATTAATACTCTTAACCACACGGTGACTATGAAAAGTGCTTGTATTTTCATCATCCCTTTGCTCTTACTGGATACTACTCTTAGAATTCATGAAACATGAGCTCACAACAAACACAGCCATTGGGGCTTCTAACTCCCTCCATGCATAGTCACCCCATTTAATCTCAGAATCTCTGCTGTGCCAAGATGAAATTCAGTACAGCAGACTGCAGGGGAGTGGGCCATCAGGGGGATGGTTACAGAGATGTGATATGAGTGAGATCTAAATCTATTTGGTTTAGTTTTAGCAGCATCTGCCTCAACACTGGGGTGTTTTGTTTGTCTCTTATGTATCTTTAAGCAAAATGTGTTATGTCAGAATATATATAAACAGAATTACTTGAATAAGACAAAAACAAAACATTCCACATATTTTCATTACTTGCTGCTAATTACATCTACTAAAATTCACATCAACATTTTAGTGTCTCTGCCATTTTAGTAGATCCAAGTTTAGCCTTGAATCCACCTTGTTGCCCTTCGTTTCAGGAGAAACAGAGCACATTTGTGAAATAACTGATCAAATTAATATGTTGAAATGTTTATGTGCTGTAGACTTTGCTGTGAATAATTTGGTTGGCAACCATGTATTGGAGCAGGACATATTGACCGAGCATGGCCAGAAGTTATGAATTAGTCAATGATGAGAAAAATTGGGCATTATGACACTTGTGATGGGCATCTTTATTCCCATCAGGTTAAAAAAAAGTAGACTGCATGTCTGATACTGAAATAAATTCAGTTTTGTCTCGCATGATTGCTTATGTAATTTCTAAGACACAGCAAGCAGTTTAGTAGCAAATTGGCATTGTGTGTTCCTCTTTTTACAAAACTGAACTCCCACGACATGCCCTCCAGGTGGATTCTAAGTGGCATGTTAATTGATCCAATTCCAAAAGTAATTAGTGAATAAATGTGTTTGAATGGGGAAAAAAAAATCTAGACCATGAAAACCTTTCAAAAAGTTGTTTGACTGTACACTGATATGAGCAATATTCCTTCAAAGCAACCTGGTCAAAAACTTGAAAGGCTATTTTTATCCATCATGCACTCTCTCTAGAGGAAAACATTTTTACTTTCAGTATAATTGAATTATTCTTGTAAGTGGCATTCTGGCAAAAAGTCAGCAGATCTGTCAGGACCTCATCAACTTAAGTTAACATGGAGATGCGATAAAGACGTTAAAACAATGTTATGTTTCATTCTTCTTGTCACCAGAATAGTCATTGCACTCTGAGGAGAGGAGCATCTTCTCACAGACAGACATTCTCTTTGGAGACCTATCCAGATAGGATTCTGAGTTTAAAACATAGAAAGGAAACAATTCATCTTAGTTCTAGTATTTTCTACCATAAATATAGTGTAAAATAAAGAAAGATAGAGAAGGATATTTGACTGCACTGATGAAGAGAGAAATATCCATTACAAATATAGTAGTTGTCATTAAAAAGTCATTTGTCAACAGCTCCTGCACAGTGGTGTATGAAATAACTAGTTTCATAGAGTCTATGCTTAGAATAGGGACTAACTGATAACTGTGTAACTATGGTTAGTAAGTAATGCTTGGCATTTTAATGCCTTCTATTTTATTATGGGCTAGTAATTATGATAATCCAACTGGTAAATGTGGATGCATGAATTTATTTATTCATTTTCTTTCCTCCAGTTTAGTGATTGTGAAAAGTACAAGACTAGCAATTTTGGAAATTGAAGTCTTCTGCTCATCCACAGAATAGGTACAGCATGGGCAGCAAAAGTGAAAATGTTTCCCACAATGTCCTGTCAGCATTCCTCGACTTGGAGGGAGCCATCTCCAGAGGAAATGAGTGCTTCATTCCCTATTCCCTTCAGTTCTTGGCCTCTTTGTTGAGACTGCTTACAAATGTGTTAATTATTATCAGTGCTGCAGAGATGTTTTTCTTATAGAGACTCTTGCCCACTAGAAACTAAACTGACACCATTGGCTTGTTTTAAATAAGCCATCTAATAACTATTGGACGATAATGAGTTTCAGTCACTGCTGGCCTGGGCTGCATGTAAATCAGAAACCTAAAGGATATATTTATATTTAAACAGTTATATCTCAACACACTAGCAAATTTTAAAAACAGAAAAGTAATACTGCAGTGTCCTCAGGTCACATTATAACTGCAGAACACCACTTTAATGATCTCCCCTCCCCTTCAGAATATTTTAGCGCTATGAAATATGGTTTTCAATACTTAACGAATTAAATTAACTAACTGTCAGAGCTGGTCAAAACATTTGTGACTAAATGACATTTTGGTGAATTTGAAACACTTTGCAGAGATGACTTTTTCAAATCGCTGTTTATCAAGAAGGTTTGAGGACGATCTGGTCATTTCTGACCAGAGTGAGTAAGAGCTGCTGCAGCTCTCCAGTGTAAAGAGATCCAAGAATCACCAATACCACTACTGCCTGCTGGAGCCTGTTATCATCATCATCATCTTCCTGCCAGAGGATGGCCTACAGAATGCAGCCTCCAGTAGGCAAGGGTATAGACCTCCAGAGGTTGTCTACAAAGAATGTTGCACTCTTAGGGAGTGAACAGGGCTAAGCTAACCATAGGTGCTGGGACTAGGGGTGCTGGGGATGCTGCCACATCCCCTGGCTTTAAGTTGTTTCCATTATATCCAGGGTTTAAAGTTTGGATCAATGGCTCTCAGCACCCCCACTATGCACATTGTTCCAGCACCCCTGCCGCCAACCCTTCCCACCACTACCATTAAAGAGGTATCCGCAGACAGAGGAGAAATGCAGAGGATGGAGGAGTGCAAAAGACAGGGAGAGAAGAGGTTGAGTTGGGAGAAGGAGAATTTGAAAGAAAAAAAAAAAGGTACCACTCACCAAGAATCAACCATGCTAATATTTTGGGTCAATACTACATTAACTTTGCTATTTCAGAGAACACCAGACCAGCAATCAGTCTGAAGAAGTGGGGTTTTTTTTTTAACTCAGAAAGCTTATGCCCAAATAAATCTGTTAGTCTTTAAGGTGCCACCAGATTTCTCATTGTTTTTGTGGATATAGACTAACATGGCTACACCTCTGATATCTAAAGAGGATGAGCAACACTGCTGCACATTAGGAGTCTGAACCTTATTTACACAAAAGCCATTTTATTCCATTCTGGCAGTGTAAAGAGGCTATAAAGTGAAAGTAAATTACATCAACACCCCATTAAAGCTTAGTTGCATGACTAGGGTGATGTAAAGAGTTTCTCCCATCCAGGAATAATAATCTTAAAGAAAACTCCAAAATGGGAGCCTACAGCTAATTGAACTCACCTCACCCTCATTTACAAGACAACAGACCAAAACAAACCAGTGCTCAAAATAAGTCACTTGAGCTCTTAATGACAAAAGTAAGATCAGGCATCAGGCAGAGATGAGAAAAACTAATCACACGCAGTGTAGGAGAGCTGCTCACCTTGCCCTTATGTTTCTGTTTGCTAGATAACCACAAACAGACCACAATCTCCATTAATTCATTATTTTAAATTATTCTACAAGTGTTATATGTGAACATGTTTCAGTCTGAACCATTTGCAGTATCTGGTGTATTTTCAGTTTGAACTGCCATGTCCCCTGTGCCAGACCAGGGGCCTTATATAAGAGCTACTATGCTGACTCTGTGTTACAGTAGGATCTGCCTACGCCTGGGGGATCCTCTCCTTGGCTCTGAGCTGGCTTTGCGCACAGAATCCATTGGCAGTATGGGGCAACCATAGTGGAAAATCAAATGCAACATGTCTCTCAACATATGCATATAGATTAAAAAAAAAACAGATGAAATTAGGAATATATACCTCTACCCCAGTATAACGCTGTCCTCGGAAGCCAACAAATCTTACTGCATTATAGGTGAAATCGCGTTATATTGGACTTGCTTTGATCCACCGGAGTGCGCAGCCCCACTTCCCTGGATTGGTGCTTTACTGTGTTATATCCGAATTCATGTTACATTAGGTCATGTAATATCGGGGTAGAGGTGTATAAATATATTCAAATTAATGTATATTTAGAGAGGGTTAAAAAGAAATTCAGACAGTTTTCTGCACTGATTAAAAAAAAGGAAAGTCAGTGTGGTGACCATGTAAAGTGTTACAACAACAAGTTAAATATTAAAAGTACTGAACAAATACCCTTTGATTTCCTAGGTGGATGCAGTTTAACTGTTAAAATAAAAGGCACCTTCTGTTCACCCTTACTACATGACTGCCTCTGAGGGCACATTTAAAGAAAGGAGAAACTCTTTAGTTAAATTAATTGGAGACATAATCCTCTAAGACACTTTTCAAAGCTATTTGAATTCTGGTACTTTAGTACAGTATATCAGTCATACTCCCCTTTTTTTTCCCTATGCTGAGAGGTTAATAATATTTTCACCTTTATATCATCTTCTTCAAGCCTATAAGCAGAAATACCAACAGGGAATGTGCACCCCCTAAATATAGTTTACTACATCCCCAACTCTATTCCTGCTCAACCATGATATATACTTGTACCACACATGTGGTCATGATAGATGTGATAAATTGAATTTTGTTCTACTCCTTTGACCACAACTATTTTTTAAAGACATCAGCCTGCCAGAGAAATGATTCCTTCATTCCAATATGTGGAATTTCCCTCTCTAAAATTATACTATATCCAATAGATTTGTGAAAGAATTTTGGATTTTATGACAAAAGCATGAAATTTGCCACAGTCTTAGGGCATGACTTAATAAAGATCTTCAGGCATGGGTCCATCACCAACTCATGCCATGTTGGCTGTGGCAGCCAATTTGAATTCTGAATGTTTTTTTTTACCACTGATGTTTTCCTGATAGTATTTGTTTATGGCATTATTTTTGGTGCATTTAAATTCCTGTTGTCTTGGGTGTCCTATAAACTAGATCTATGAATTGTGATGTCTTGAGATTATGCAAAAAATAAAGATTTAACATGCTTTGTAGCATGTGAGCAGGGAGTATTTACTGAAATATTAATGATATAGAAAAACAATGTTTACAACTTTCTGTTAATGAACAAAAGTTACACTTCTCTTCGCTAATAATGATATTTCAGATTGATCTGTGCATAAGAGGTTATTGCTCTATTTCAAAAAGATTGAAAAGGCAGCTTGTACATGCAGCCTAAAATGAATTAAGAAACAAGAAAATCTTTTACAGACTTAAATATATTGAAACATCGCTTTCCCTGCCATTTTTCAAGGAGTCCTGCAATTTGGTCTTGGAGATTGCTCTTACAGGAGGTCTGCTGAACAAGGAGAATTTATTTTGCTTGATAGACTCTGTTAATGGCTTGGTTTTGTCCTGTAACCTCTCTGTTACAAATATTATATACTGCTGCAACCTCTATAACAGAGACAATCACAGGAGAATCTGCAATTTCTTTGGTGTCCTATTTAACTAACTCTATACTCTTTTCTGAGAAGGGGCTGCCCAGGTCTTCTCTGACCTCAACAAGTACCTTGACAAATCATGCAGAAGAAGTCTGGGCAGTTTTCACCTGCTCATGCTGCTTTGTGTTAGACCTTTTTTGGGTGGTTCCCTTCTCTGCTGTGGCTTCAAATTCTCCTATCAGCTGGCCACCTCTAGTCAAGTGCTAAAGGGCCTCAGGACTTTGTTTTAGACCAACAGCTCCACTATATCCTCTTTGTTTGCAGCATTATTTTGCTCATGACCTTAGTCAAGCACAATTGCAGAGAAAATATGCTCTGTCTTCTGAACAGTGACATTCCCCTTTAGGAATTCTCTAGATGTGTCTGGATGCACTGTGAGACAGTTTACCATACCTCAAAGGCGAACAGGTACCCAACAAACATAATTAGTCCGACAGACCACAAAATACCAGAGTGACATGTTTCCAAGGCATTCAACATAGAGAGAAAAGTTTACCCGGTGGACTGTTTTCTAGTTTTTGCTTGTCACACCATTTATCATACCCCATGGGAGCCTCATCTTCCCCGAGACCTTGAGTATACTGTGTGTATATGCATTTTGGAACAAGACCTACAGACTGCCGCCACATACTTGGGTTGGCATGCCTAGTATACGTAACATAAGATGCTTTGAAGAAGAAGTCAGCCATTCCTGGGGAAGCCACTTTGGCCTGAGCGAGGGTTTCCATCCCTCCACTATATTCTAGCCAACCTCCAATCAATTTTACACTTGGCATTTCCAGATGAAGTCCAGCCTAAAGAGAAATTTTCCCTCTCCATACCCAGGAGGGAAAGCTCACTGTATCTCTTTGGTTAGGGTGAAAAAAGGCTGACTCATAATGATGAATGGCCCTTAGCAAGGGTTTAGGTGGTTTACATCATTCCTTATCACCTCCATGTCATGATGAATCATTGCCATGGACTTGAAGTTATCTGGAGAGAGGAAAAGAAGCATTGTGATGGCTGAGGTAAAGTCTGGCACTGGCTGTTTGCTAGTGTGGTAAGCTGCCCAGGCATTATCAATCTCCATTGAAGGTATCCAGACTATTTGCCTTACTTGTTATGCCTAGTGGTGGAGTGTAAGTTGAGGCTGGATGTAGGATTGGGACTGAAAGCCAGGGATAAGCCAAATCAGAACTGTATATATATATATGAAGATATATCTATCTCAAAGAGTTGGAAGGTCATTGAGTCCAGCCCTCTGCCTTCGCTAGCAGGACCAAGGACTGATTTTGCCCCAGATACCCAAGTGGCCTCCTCAAGGATCGAACTCACAACCCTGGGTTTAGCAGGCAAATGCTCAAATCACTGAGCTATCCCTCCCCACTACAGTCCAGCTACAGCCTAAAGGCCAAAGGTCAAAGCCAGGTAGTCAGAGTCTGAGCAGGTCAGGAGGCAGAGGCAAGGATGGAGTAGGTAAGTATCAGGTTTGGAGAACGGTCAAAGTATGGCAAGGACCAGACTGGCACAGGGCTTGGGTAAAGCTGGGGCCAAAACTGGATCGGAAGCAGGCTGGGAGTCTGGAGAGTCTGGTACATTGTGTGACTGCAGGAGTGTTCATGGCCAGGTGTGCTGTGGCACAGACTGATCTGCAGCTCTAGCAGGGCTGGGGAAATACTTGAGCCTGGGGGCCATCTGACCCAGATCCTACTCCAGGATATGCTGCTGCCACATGTCTGGAGGCTGAGTCACTGCAGGCTCTGTGGCAACAATAAGGCTATGTCTACATGACCACTTATGTCACTCAGAGTTGTAAAAAAGCCACCCCTCTGAGCGACATAAGTTATACCTACCCAAGCGCCAGTGTAGACAGCTTCTCCTGCCGACATAGCTACCGCTGTTTGCAGGGGCTCAAGTAATTAAGCTGATGGAAGAGCTCTCTCACATAAGCTTAGAGCAGCTACATTAGAGACCTTACAGCAGCACAGGTGCATTGGCGCCCCTGAGAGCTCTCTAGTGTTCCCGTAGTCTAAGTTAGCGCAGTTGGCTCATTGTTGTATGTCTGAGTAGTGATTCACTGCAGCTCTACTGGAGGGGCAACTGAGCGAGCAGCCCTGGTTTGCCTGTGGGTTTGCCTCAAAACAACTCCCTGCACTTGATATTGGGATGCTGAAAAAGTTCCATGGAAGAAGTGGTGAGGCTGGGATTATGGTCTAAATGGTCTATGGCCCCAGCAGTGAACAGATCATCATGAAGCTTTAGAGGAGAAACTACATTCTCCTCCTCGAACTGTTGGCATGCATCATATGCCATGCTGGTAGAGATTGCCAACATTCTGTACTAGGAAATGGACTGTGCAATTTTAAAGAAGGTATCTACTAGCTCAGTTTTTCATGTCTGTGCATGAAGTGTCAAACTTACATAGAAGGGTAAAGGCATTTCTCAACCTTCGTTGCGGTATGAACTTTCTGTTCCATCACAGCAATAGATGCTGCTCTTGTACTGCAACAGTAAGGGTAGATGGATGAATGGAAATTTATTCTGAGTTTTAATGTTTGGATGATCCAGTATCACGCATATCAGTGCCAACAGTGACTCAGGTACAGTTTTTGCTTGGCATCCTGGGTCAAGTGATCCAGTAAACTGAGTTTCATTTGAAACATGCCCCTTTGAATTGTTTTACCTATTTGAGATAGAGAAATCCTTCATTGTTAGCATTTTCCATCAAATGCTTTTCAGAGGGCATGTCCAATATCCTGTTTGAAAGCAAGGAGTACATCACATCCTACTTGATGTGCTTGGAAATCTGGAGTGTGTGAAAGGATATGGGATTTTAGCTCAGTGCTGTGAATGTGCACAGCCATTGTCACTCCACCAGCTGATCTAATCTGGCTCTATAGAACCTCATGAGGTCTGCTAGTTTAAAGACTGAAGCTATGTCTTCTATCAGTCTTATCTTTTCAATGCATGCTATCAGTTCAGCAAAGGCAATCCCATGGGGCATTTTCTCTGTTTTGTTTTGCTCACTTTTCTTTTCCATTGACTTTGTTGTAGAGAGACACCAAACATCTGGCATGATATTTTGCCTCTTGGGCCACTAAGTACCTGCAAGCAAATGTTGATCTTGTAGCTTAAGTGCATGCTTGCAGACTCAACTATCAATGCTAAGGGTAGAAGCTTTATTGAGGTCTTCTTGTGGTATATTCATTTCAGAAATAAATCACACTTACTTTTCTAGAGGTCCTTGTGTTTGTCATTTAACCATGTGTACTTCCTCTGCAGTTCATCAGGGTGATCCACAGCTTTCTCTGGTTTTCCTTCTCCTCAGCCTTTTTAAGTTTGGTCCTGTTAAACTTGATGTAGCAGGATTTGTGCTGATGTCCATTGTTCTTGTTCAAAGTCTTTTCAATACCATCACCATCACCTACTCTACATATGTCTGTGTATATGGGAAGTTCATTCAGCATATGGAAATGTCTGATATTTTCTGCTACACTATGATAGCAAGATCCAGCATGCTCTCTTTTTGATTCTGCTGGATTAATCAGCTCTAAACTTATGTCTTCCTGACAAAGCATACTTTTGTCCCTGTCAGTAGAGAAAAGAAATGTCTGTGTTGATGGACCTCAGATAAGGCTGTAGTTTTTTGACATGTTGAAGCACTAGGAATAGCCATTAGTAATCTAATATCTTTTGCTACAGCGTATAATTAATATTATCCAATCACCAAGCAGCTTTCATACAAAGTAATATTTAAAAGAAAAAACACAAATCTAATTAAATTTTCCCAAGACCATGCTGAAAATCAAAATTAGTGTAAAATATGTCCTTCCACCAATGTTAAGCTCCCATTAAAGGAAAATCAAAAATATAGCCATTGTGTGTCCAACTGTAAAACAATATTATTTGCTGATTATGACAATGTTGTTAAAATGGCTGCCACAGTCAACATGGCATGAGTTGGCTATGGCTCCATATCTGAAAATCTTTATTAAGTCATGTCCTAAGACTGTGGCAAATTTTATGTTTTTATCATAAAAATCACAATTCCATCTTTTCCTCCCCCCCCCCACCCCCCAAATCTCATAGGCTACTAGTCCAAAGCAAATAATATGTATTCCTGGATCAATGACAGATTTAAGTGCTTATTTCTCAAAACCTATCAAGAATCATACATGGGCTCTCTAGCGGGGTGGTTACCCGCTCCTGCCCTTTGCAGCTTAAAACAGCCCAGGAGGGGGCTGTAGCTGGAGCAAGAAGCCTGGGCTGATTGGGAGGAAGCAGGCTCAGCTGCAGCCAGGTCCCAATCAGGCCCAGCTGGCCACTGTAAGAGGTAGTGAGCCAAGAGCCACTCTCTCTCTCTGGCTGTAGAGGGAGAAGGGCCTGGCTGCTGGGAACTAGACAAGTTACCTAGCGTGGAGCAGGGCTGGGGAAAGGCAGCGGAGCTGGGGAGCTCCTGCCTAGAAAGCCCCAGGCTGCAGCCTAGGATTAGGCCAAGAGGTACTGGAGTTGCAGGGTGCAACCCAGGGGTAGGCCACGGCAGCAGGTCCAAACCCCTTTGCTGATGATGAGTGGCTGATACTGCAGTCTGCCCCAGGACATGGGGTTAGAAAATGACTGGCAGTAGCCAATACTGAAGCAAAATGGGGATAGAGGGTGGGGGGTTCCCAGGGAGGGGAAACCCTAAGGAAAAGGGGTTGCTGCCAGGGGGCAGAACCTCATGTAAAAGGGCACCGGGTCCAGGGAGTGACACGGGGGCCAGCTGGGACAGGTGGATTACTGGCCTGCAGAGGGAGCTCCGAGCTGGAATTTGAGCTAATTCCCGAAGTAACCAGCAGGAGGCGCCGTGGGGGTGAGGCCACCCGGTTACAGGCTCCCATTTTAGAAAGCTTGGCCTTCGCTTCTAACTAAGCAAACAAAAGGGCTGAGTACACTCCTCCCAGTTCCCTCTCCAGATCAAACTATTCTACTAAAGATACTGGGCTGAGTGGTGCCCTACACCAGAGCTCCACTCCGCACAAGGTGTCTGGTAGTCTGTCAAAGAGCCAATCCTGCGCTGTCTAGCCTAAACGTAGGTCAGAGTAGCTGAGGAGCTGCTTTAACTTGTACCATTGACATAAGTACCCTCCATTACCTTACACAAGCACAGTGGAGAGATCCATTTTGATACAGCATCTGAGAACCCTGAGCACACCCTCAATGCTCAAGTTGGGTGGTATAGCGGGAAGAAAACAGATGCAGGAGGCAAATACTCAGCCTCTGCTTACTTTATGCCAACAGACAGTTCTACTTCACAAAGGGAATCCTCCATGTGACAAAAGACATCCACTTTACACCTTCTGAGCAGGACAAAGTGGCCATTACAGACCAGAGAATTCTGCCCACGGTAACTGCCACCCTTACTGGTAATTTCCATTCTGTGCTGTGACATGCCAGACCATTTAGACAAGGGAAAATTATTAATGGTTTTCAGTGTCCATCTTCACAAAGAGCTTTGAGAAAACCAAAGGTTATGTCAGCTCTTGTGGTGACAGGACTCCCACTAACAGCTTTGTGGATGTTGCTTTGACCTTGCAGCTTGGGCTGGACCTTGGGGGTCTCAAGTCCACAGCCCCTTTCCTCCTCTCCCATGCCTGAGTCCCATGCTTGAGGTACACACAAGTCTGTGTACCTAGGCTGGTAGCCCCTTCCCACCTTTTACTGGGACAGCTTGGAATCAGCAACATAACAAGGGGAAAACACGTATTTCTTTTAACAAGTCTATTGGGGGACACTTAGCGAGGGCAAAGTAGAGTTGTAGGTAATATGTCCCTGTCATAAACAGAGTGTTAAGGGTTAATGTCTCTTATACCTGTAAAGGGTTACAAGCAGGAAACTGGACACCTGACCAGAAGACCAATCAGAAGACAAGATACTTTTAAATCTGGGTGGAGGGAAGTTTGGGTGTGAGTTCTTTGTTCTTTGTTCTTCTCTCGGAGGGTCTGAGAGAGACCAGACATTACTACAGGCTCTTTAAGTTTCTTTTCATATAGTAAGTAAAACAGGCGGTTTAGGCTTTTTAATTGTTTTACTCTATTTGCATTTGTGGATCTGGCTGGTTAACTTTTATATGTGTAGTTGCTGGGAATATTTTGATTTGTATTGGTACTGAGGGGAAAGTCTCTTTCTGGTATCTGTAAGCTATAGGACCCTGTATATTTACATCTTGAAGTTACAGAGATAATTCTTTATTTTTTCTTCCTTTTATTAAAAGATTTCTTTTTAGAGAACCCGATTGATTTTTTTTTCTGTTTCCCTTGTGTTATTCCAGGGGATTGGGATAACTCACCAGGATAGGTGGGGGAGACAGAAGGAAGGAGAGATAAAATCTCTCTCTGTTTTCCTTGAATCTGTTTGCCTCTTTGTGGAAGGGAAGGGAGATGCTTCTCTGTATGGTGATTTAAGAGGTTAGATCAGTATCTCAGGATAGCCCAGGGAGGGAAGTTCTGGGAGGGGGAAAGGTGGGGGAATGGTTTATTTCTCCTTGTTTTAAGAACCCAAGGGATCTGGGTTCTTGGGGTCCCCAGGGAAGGTTGGGGAGGTCAGAGTGCCCCAAAACACTATATTTTGGGTGGTGGCAGCCTATCAGATCGAAGCTGGTAATTAAGCTTAGGGAAATTCATGCTAGTATCTCATTTTCTGGACTCTAAGGTTCAGATTTGAGAAGGAATGCTAGGACAGTCCCACATCCCAACCAGGGACTGTTAAAAAGTTGATTTTTACATACTAAATGCTACAACAGAGGAACCAGTATAGTCAGAAAAAATACTGCCAGTATTATCTATATAGGACTAAATGTTATGAGGTTTCTGAATTTTTGTTGTTCTGAGAATATTAAGCACTGGAGGTTGATTCTCTCTCTGCTTTTGCATACCCTAGGACTTGATCTTGTTCCCACTGAAGTCAATGGCAAAGTTCTTATTATCTTCAATTGTGCAGATTTAGGTCTTTAATCACTCTGGCTCCAATTCAGGAAAGCTCTTAAGCACTTGCTTATGTCCATGCCTATTAAGGTAATAGCTATGCAAATGCTTAACTTTAACCATGTACTTAAATCCCATGTTCTTGAAGTTAAGCACATGCTTCAATGCCATCTTGAATCAGGGCCTCTAATGAGAAATAAATTTGTAGAATGGGTTAATTACTAATCCTAGTCTGTTGAGGAAAATTATGTCTAATTTTGCAAATAATCTATATCAATATTAGTATGAGCCAGGGATCAGGCTTTGTTTAAAATCGTAGACCTTTCTTTGATTTTTTAAATTATTTTTGTTATAATTCTTATTATGCTTCTATTGTAAAGAAATACCTCTTAATTCCTTTGGCTGCTTAAGGCAATTATGTATTCTAACGGATAAAATCTCTTCCATATATTGAAAAGATATCACGTGCAAGAAGGAAAAAAGGTCTCTTAGAATTTCCAATATTTTATTTTGTCACTGTCAATGGATCACTAAGTTCATTAGTTATTTTTTCATTCTCAAATATCCTGTATTTAGTAAAACTAGGTAAATAATTTTTCTTGTTTAATAAAACATTATTGACAGAGTACAGTATTAAATCTCATTTTCATGAAAATGTGCATGTATGAAGATATTAAAAACTAGGGAGCAGACTTTGCACTCTGATACCCTTACTTTATTTTTTCCCAATTATTTTTTTTACTTTTAATTCTCAAAATCACATATATGTATTTCACGTGACACAACTAGACAGATATTTTTTAAAAATTTAGAAAATAAGACAATGGCATAATAAACCCTTCCCAAATGAGCTAAAGTGAATTCATCTAACCTCAAGCCACATTAAGGCCTTGTCTACACTACGGGAGGAGATTGATTTAAGTTACAAAACTTCAGCTACGTGAATAACGTACTCAGATCTACTTACTGCGGGGTCCACACTACGCAGTGTCAACTGGAGACACTCTCCTGTCGTCTCCCCTTGTGCTTCTCATTCAGATGGAGTACAGAAGTCAAAGGGAGAGTGATTGGTGGTTGATTTAGCCGATCTTCACTAAGTGTAGACAAGCCCTTAGAAATACACCAAGCCACAATAGTGAGCCTGAATCTGATCTCACTTACACCAGTTTTACATTGGTTTAAAAACTTTGATTTCAGTGGAATTACTTCTAATTTATGTTAATGTAAATAAATTCACAATCAAACCACAAATTTCACCAAGATAAACTAAACATAACATTTACCACCCACAATCATAGACTCATAGACTCATAGACTTTAAGGTCAGAAGGGACCATTATGATCATCTAGTCTGACCTCCTGCACAATGCAGGCCACAGAATCTCACCCTCCCACTTCTATAACAAACCGCTAACCTATGCCTCAGTTATTGAAGTCCTCAAATCATGGTTTGAAGACCTCAAAATGCAGAGAATCCTCCAGCAAGTGACCCATGCCCCATGCTGCAGAGGAAGGCGAAAAACCTCCAGGGCCTCTGCCAATCTTCCCTGGAGGAAAATTCCTTCTCGACCCCAAATATGGCTATCAGTTAAACCCTGAGCATGTGGGCAAGACTCACCAGCCAGCACCCAGGAAAGAATTCTCTATAGTAACTCAGATCCCAACCCATCTAACATCCCATCACAGACCACTGGGCATATTTACCTGCTGATAATTTTGGCAACTGATCTTTGATTAATTGCCAAAATTAGGCTATCCCATTATACCATCCCCTCCATAAACTTATCAAGCTTAGTCTTGAAGCCAGATACATCTTTTGCCCCCACTGCTCCCCTTAAAAGGCTGTTCCAGAACTTCAGTCTTCTAATGGTTAGAAACCTTTGTCTAATTTCAAGTCTAAACTTCCTAGTGTCCAGTTTATATCCATTTGTTCTTGTGTCCACATTGGTACTAAGCTTAAATAATTCCTCTCCCTCCCTAATATTAATTCCTTTGATATATTTATAAAGAGCAATCATATTCCCCTCAACCTTCTTTTGGTTAGGCTAAACAAGCGAAGCTCTTTGAAACTCCTTTCATAAGACAGGTTTTCCATTCCTCAGATCATCCTAGTAGCCCTTCTCTGAACCTGTTCCAGTTTGAATTCATCCTTCTTAAATACGGGAGACCAGAACTGCACAGAGTATTCCAGATGAGGTCTCACCAGTGCCTTATATAACGGTACTAACACCTACTTATCTTTGCTGGAAATACCTCGCCTAATGCATCCTAAAACCGCATTAGCTTTTTTAACGGCCATATCACATTGGCGGCTCATAGTCATCCTGTGATCAACCAATACTCCGAGGTCCTTCTCCTCCTCTGTTACTTCCAACTGATGCGTCCCCATTTTATAACTAAAATTCTTGTTATTAATTCCTAAA
The DNA here is from genome assembly GCF_025201925.1 of Gopherus flavomarginatus. Lineage (NCBI taxonomy): Eukaryota > Metazoa > Chordata > Testudines > Testudinidae > Gopherus > Gopherus flavomarginatus. Next base: position 149,452,317 of record NC_066618.1, on the reverse strand, counting down.
TGCATGACCTTGCACTTTTCACTATTAAATTTCATCCTATTACTATTAATCCAGTTTACAAGGTCATCCAGATCTTCCTGTATGATATCCCGGTCCTTCTCTGTGTTAGCAATACCCCCCAGCTTTGTGTCATCTGCAAATTTTATTAGCACATTCCCGCTTTTTGTGCAAAGGTCAGTAATAAAAAGGTTAAATAAGATTGGTCCCAAAACTGATCCCTGAGGAACTCCACTAGTAACCTCCTTCCAGCCTGACAGTTCACCTTTCAGTATGACTCATTGTAGTCTCCCCTTTAACCAGTTCCTTATCCACCTTTCAATTTTCATATTGTTTTCTTCCCTCTCAAGGTTAAATTCTGGCATGGAGATTACCTGGACATCTCCCAACCATCTCCCCAAAATTCATAGTTTAAAGCTCTCTTAAACAATTGGGTGAGCCTCCATCCTAGAAGTCTATTTTCCTCCTTACTCAGCTGAAGTCCATCCTGAGAGAACAGTCCTCCGTCCATGAATAAGTATCAGAGGGGTAACCATGTTAGTATGGGTCTGTGAAAGCAGCAAAGAATCCTGTGGCACCTTATAGACTAACAGACATTTTGGAGCATGAGCTATCATGGGTGAATACCCACTTCGTTGGATGCATGTAGTGGAAATTTACAGGGGCAGGTATATATATGAAAGCAAGCTAGAGATAACGAGGTTAGTTCAATCAGGGAGGATGAGGCCCTGTTCTAGCAGTTGAGGAGTGAAAACCAAGGGAGGAGAAACTGCTTTTGTAGTTGGCAAGCCATTCACAGTCTTTGTTTAATCCTGAGCTGATGGTGTCAAATTTGCAGATGAACTGAAGCTCAGCAATTTCTCTTTGAAGTCTGGTCCTGAAGTTTTTTTGCTGCAGGATGGCCACCTTTAGATCCGCTATAGTGTGGCCAGGGAGGTTTTTGTATATTGCCATTCCTAATATCTGATTTGTGTCCATTTATCCTCTTCTGTAGAGATTGTCCAGTTTGGCCGATGTACATAGCAGAGGGGCATTGCTGGCATATGATGGTGTATATTACATTGGCGGATGTGCAGGTGAATGAACCGGTGATGGTGTGGCTGATCTGGTTAGGTCCTGTGATGGTGTTGCTGGTGTAGATATGTGGGCAGAGTTGGCATCAAGGTTTGTTGCATGGACTGGTTCCTGAGCTAGAGTTACTACGGTTCGGTGTGCAGTTACTGGTGAGAATATGTTTCAGGTTGGCAGGTTGTCTGTGGGCGAGGACTGGCTTGCCACCCAAGGCCTGTGAAAGTGTGGGATCATTGTCCAGGATGGGTTGTAGATCCCTGATGATGCGTTGGAGTGTTTTAGCTGGGAACTGTATGTGATGGCCAGTGGAGTCCTGTTGGTTTCTTTCTTGGATTTGTGTTGCAGTAGGATGCTTCTGGGTACACGTCTGGCTCTGGTGATCTGTTTCCTTACTTCCTCATGCGGGTATTGTAGTTTTGAGAATGCTTGGTGAAGATTTTGTAGGTGTTGGTCTCTGTCTGAGAGGTTAGAGCAGATGCGGTTGTACCTCAGTGCTTGGCTGTAGACAATGGATTGTGTGATGTGCCTGGGATGGAAGCTGGAGGCATGAAGGTAGGCATAGCGGTCAGTAGGTTTTCGGTATAGGGTGGTGTTAATGTGACCATCACTTATTTGCACCATGGTGTCTAGGAAGTGGACCTCCCATGTAAATTGGTCCAGGCTGAGGTTGATGGTGGTGTGGAAGCTGTTGAAATCGTGGTGGAATTTTTCCAGAGTCTCTTTCCCATGGATCCAGATGATGAAGATGTCATTAATGCAGGGTAGGTAGAGAAGGAGCGTGAGTGGACAAGAGCTGAGGAAGCATTGTTCCAGGTCGGCCATAAAAATATTGGCATATTGTGGGGCCATGCGGGTGCCCATAGCGGTGCCACTGATCTGGAGATATATATATTCATCAAATTTGAAATAGTTATGTGTGAGGATTATCATACCTTTAGTCCCAGATTTGGACCTTAGCGTCCAAAATATGGGGGTTAGCATGAAAACTTCCAAGCTTAGTTACCAGCTTGGACCTGGTACTTGCTGCCACCACCCACAAAATTAGAGTGTTTTGGGGCACTCTGGTCCCCCTGAAAAACCTTCCCTGGGGACCCCAAGACCCAAATCCCTTGAGTCTCACAACAAAGGGAAATAATCCTTTTTCCCTTCCCCCCCTCCAGGTGCTCCTGGAGAGATACACAGACACAAGCTCTGTGAATCCAAACAGAGTGACTCCCCCTCTCCGTTCCCAGTCCTGGAAACAAAAGCACTTTCCTCTTCACCCAGAGGGAATGCAAAATCAGGCTAGCAAATCCAACACACACAGATCTCCCCCTGATTTCTTCCTCCCACCAATTCCCTGGTGAGTATAGACTCAATTTCCCTGAAATTTCCCAGTAAAGAAAACTTTAACAGGTTTTAAAAAGAAAGCTTTATATAAAAAAGAAAGAAAAATACATACAAATGGTCTCTCTGTATTAAGGTAACAAATACAGGGTTAATTGCTTAAAAGAAATATGAATAAACAGCCTTATTCAAAAAGAATACAAATCAAAGCATTCCAGCAACTATAGACATGTAAATACCAAAGAAAAGAAATCATATAACTCACTATTTGATCTTTGTCCTTACAGCTTGGAAACAGAAGATTAGAAAGCAGAAACTACTTCTCCAAAGCTCAGAGAAAGCAGGCAGACAGAAAACAAAGACCTCAGACACAAAATTCCCTCCACCCAAAGGTGAAAAAATCCGGTTTCCTGATTGGTCCTCTGGTCAAGTGCTTCAGGTGAAAGAGACATTAACCCTTAGCTATCTGTTTATGACAAGGATAAAGGCACAGAGCTCAGTGGCCAGTTGTGCTGTGGCATCATCAGGGATACTGTTTCTGACCACTTGTATTCCATCTGTGTGTGGGATATTTGTGTACAGAGCCTCTACATCCAGGGTGGCTAGGATGGTGTTTTCTGGAAGGTCATCAAAGCATTGTAGTTTCCTCAGGAAATCAATGGTGTCATGGAGATAGCTGAGAGTGCTGGTGGCATAGGGTCTGAGTAGAGAGTCCACATATCTAGACAGTCCTTCAATGAGAGTGCCAATGCCCGAGATGATGGGGCGTCCAGGATTTCCGGGTTTGTGGATCTTGGGTAGTAGATAGAATAACCTTAGTCGGGGCTCTAAGGGTATGTTGATTTGTTCCAGTGTTAGTGTAGGGAGTGTCCTGAGTAGATGTTGCAGTTTCTTAGTGTATTCCTCAGTGGGATCTGAGGGAAGTGGCCTGTAGAATTTGGTATTGGAGAGTTGTCTGGCAGCCTCCTTTTGGTAGTCAGATCTGTTCATGATAACAACAGCACCTCCTTTATCAGCCTCTTTGATGATAATGTCAGGGTGGTTTCTGAGTCTGTGGATGGCATTGCGTTCTGCACGACTTAGGTTATGAGGCAAGCGATGTTGTTTTTCCACAATTTCTGCCTGTGCACGTCGGCGGAAGCATTCAATGTATAGGTCCAGACTGTCATTTCGACCCTCAAGAGGAGTCCATGTGGAGTTCTTCTTCTTGTGCTGTTGGTGAGAAGGTACCTGTGTATCAGTGTGCTGTTCAGTGTCGTCCTTAAAGTATTCTTTGAGTCGGAGATGGCGAAAGTAGGTTTCCAGATCGCTGCAGAACTGTATCATGTTGGTGGGGGTGGCAGGGCAGAAAGAGAGTCCCCGAGATAGGACAGACTTTTCTTCTGGGCTGAGTGTGTAGTTGGACAGATTGACGATATTGCTGGGTGGGTTAGGGGTACCACAGTTGTGGCCCCATGTGGCAGGTAGGAGTTTAGACAGCTTACAGTCCTTTTTCCTTTGTAGAGAGATGAAGTGAGTAATGTAGATCTCCTGTCTTATTTTAGTGAAGTCCGTTTATCCTTCTCTACGTAAAAGGATAAATGGACACAAATCAGATATTAGGAATGGCAATATACAAAAACCTGTAGGAGAACACTTCAGCCTCCCTGGCCACATATATATACCTTGCTTGCATATATATACCTGCCCCTGGAAATTTCCACTACATGCATCCGACGAAGTGGGTATTCACCCACGAAAGCTCATGCTCCAAAACGTCTGTCCATGAATGTTTTCCAGTGGCCATACATCTCCAAACCCTCCTTATAGCACCACTGCATGAGCCATCTGTTGATCGCCATAATCTTGTCACACCTTTGTTGCCCTTGTCTAGGAACAGGCAGAATCCCACTGAAGATCACCTGAGCCTCAATTTCCTTAAGCATCTTCCCCAGCCTGGCATAGTTTCCCTTGATATGTTCCAGCGAGAATCTAGCTGTATCATTCGTTCCCACATGAAGGACAATCAACGGATTCTTTCCCGCTCCCGTTAGGATCCTTTTCAGCCTCAGGTCCACATCTCATATCTTAGCACCTGGCAGACAGCACATCCTTCTGTTCTCCGGATCAGATCTAGTTACATGCCTGTCTATTCTTCTCAGTAAGGAGTCCCCAATCACGTAGACCTGCCTTTTCCTGGTGACAGTGTGATTCTCCCGTCTATTCCCTGCTCCCACTGGCTGCAAGTCCTCTCAATTCCTATTCACCTTTGCAATCCTCTGCGACCCATCCCGTATCCTCCTGGGGCTCATATTTGGTGTTGTCTTCATTGACTCTTCCCCTCTTCCTGTAGGGCTAGCTGCTCTTCTCTTTTTCCTTGGCCTCTCACCTTCAGCGACCACCTGCTGTGCCCCTTCTTCATTTTCCAACTCCACAAACCTGTTCCTGAGCTCTATTTCTCCTTCACTGACCCCTCTTTTCCTCTGCCTGGTTCTCTTAGTCACATGCTTCCACTGTCCACTTTCCTCACTCTGCAGTATCCCCTCAGAATTCTTTGGTCCTGGTTCCATTTGCAAGTCTGAGATTATCCCTTCAGCCTCCTCATGTCTTTGCTCCATCATGTGCTCGAACTCCCTTCTAAACTCAACCAGAGTTTCCACCTGCATCTCCAGTCCTTGGATCTTTTCTTCCATCAGCTCTATCAGACTGCACTTCATAAAGACGAAACTCTTTTCAGGTACCACCTCCAGGATAATGTACATGCCGCAGCTTCCACATCCAGTCATCCTCATTGTGTCTTTCACTGCTTCCTCTGTATCGATCATAGACTTCCCACATAAAACCTGTTAGTCAAAGAAACACAAACCAGAACAAACCCCCAACAGGCACCAGAACACTGGCAGACAACCACCCACTCCCTTCACTAGCCTGTCAGTTCCTCTGCCTAGGTCTCTAAGTCTCCCCCGCAAACTTCCGTGAAACTCCCCTGTTTACAGCTCTGTTTGCTGGCTCCTGTGCCGCTGCAGCTGTCTATGCCGCTGCCTGACTGGCTGGCTACCTTTATAGGACCCCTAAGCAGGTAAGCCTCGCCCACTAAGCAGGGCTCAGCTTCTCTTCCAGCACACCGCCCCTACCAGCCTCCACACATACAAACTACAAAATACAATACACAAAATACAAAAACCTGCCCCTTCAACAGAACTCCCAGTGAAATTCCCCTGTTTACAGATCTGTTTGCTGGCTGCTGTGCTGCTGCAGCTGTCTATGCATTAATAAACATACAAAGAAACCCTAATATGGAATTAAGGCCAGAAAGAAACTTTTATACAAGAAGCCACACTTCAGTTACTTCAAATATCCAATAGCCTTCAATGAACTTCAGAAACAATGTCATTCATTAGTACACACTACTCTTCAGAATACACTGCCCACGCAGAATATTTAAAACAATAAATCTCAATCATCTGTTAGAAATATGCTGGGGGAAAAGAGACACATCCATATGCTAGTTGGACTTCCCCAAATGCCTCTCCCTCTGGATGGAATTTATAAACAGAGTCAACAAGAATCTGAATCAAGTACTTTTTGCAATATGGTGTATCTCAGTTGCAGAACCAATTCCACAAGGACAATAATGGAGCCAGAAACCTATAACACCAAGTAAAGGAATTAAATCTCCTCCCATCTAAAAATCCCCATTAATTCCAAACAGTGAATAACAAGACATGCAGAAATCAGGATTTGTTTGCTAACCAAAATAATTTAAGCAAAAACAATCCCATTAAACAAAGAATCCCATTACAAATCCTGGAAATCCAGAGTTAAGGGTAAGTAAGAGAAATCCACACATCTGAAAGTAAGGAACATTACAATTAAGGCACTTCAAAAAATTTTAACTCTGCTCCCATACCCTGAGAAAATAAGAAACTCTGAGAGGACTTATTCATCCACCACAAACAGTTTTATTTAATCAGTGAACACAAAAAAATAGAATACATTATTGTATCGATGCTGTCCTACCTGCACTACCAGATTTACAATGATGCCAGGAGTGTCCTGGCATCCAGCCCACACTTCGAAGGGGCCTATAATAACTACTTGGAGGCCCACAAGGGGTTAATGGAGCCTTGGCCACAGCCAAGCTATGTGCTGCAAGGTGTGGTGGCAGTTGTAGTTCGTGCACCACTGCCTTCTCCTCACTCTGCCAGCTACACTGCTAGTCCCAGAATGCCCTGCGCCATGCTGTGAGCTGCCCCAGTTGAAGTGGGTGGAAGCGGAGCAGAGCAAAACAAAAGAAAATAATTCAGGGGGCTTTCCTGGTGCTGGAGCACTGATCCCACCACATGGCCAACCGCATGGGGCACAGCATAAGGGCTGATGGCTTGGCCTCCTCGCCTGCATATCTCCCCCATTCTCCCGGGGCGGCAGCAGTGCTGTGACTCTAGGTATGCAGCCCCTGGAGACTCTGATGCCCGGTCACGGGCTCCTGGGCACCACCGTCTTGGCCCTGCAGCTTTGCGCTGTGTGTGTGTCTCCCTGCCGCTGCCATCCGGGGTGGTGCGGGGAGGCTGGTTGTCTGTGACCCTCAGAGCCAGGGCAGGGGGGTGGAGGCATGTGGCGACAGTGGGGCTGGATGCCACCCCCTGCCAGTGGGAATTCCCAGAAACTCCGACCCCTCCAAGGAGGGGAAGGGGTAGAGCGCAGTTTGGGGGAAGGAGCAGTTGTGGGGCAAATCCAGGGGCGACGGGGGAGCTAGCAGTGACTCTGTGGGGTGGGTGGGCAGGTAGGAGAAGAGCCAATTAAATGTGCCAATTAAACACTTGTTTTCAGAACCTCAAGCAGGTCCTGAGTGTTTAAACAAAAAAGAAAAAACTAACAAACAACCCTCTCCCACACAAGTAAACCAAGTTCAAGAGTATTCTGGGTATATTTATGCTAGCACAGTTTGTTCTCTATGGGAGGTCTCAGTCAAGTGTGGTTTGAAATATCTTATTTTGTTTTTGAATAAATATTTTCATCTCCATCCCAGCAGTACTGGGTATACTATGGCACCAATGGTACCGTCGCACTGAGCCCACATTAGGAAGGGGCCCATAAGGACAATTTGGGGGCCCATAAATACGTTTGGCCCCAGGCCCATAAAAGTTTAATCTGGCCCTGCCTATCTGAGCTTTCTTTACACTCACACACACACACTTCACAGAAAATGACCCACTTTTACAGAAATAACATACTGAAGGCTATGTTATTCCACACTCTTCATTAAGATTTCATATGCCACTAATTATGCAGGTGTCACTTAACACAGAGCTAGTGTATCTATGTATACACCTCTTAGGGACAAATTATGTAATTACAGTACTTACATGAGAAAAGCAAAAGTTAGTGTTGTGATGAAGCATCACATTTAGAATCAGAGACGTAAGAACCAGTTATAAAACCAGTGCTCTATAGTCCATATTTTTGACAATCTACCCACAGACTGTTCAAGTACAATGTCTTGCCCAAACATAGCAGCCGAATACTGGAAAAATTTAAAGCCCCTATGAAAAGAAAGCAGGGTCAGGGTGCGGGACAACAGAAGAGGGTGGCAGAATGATCACTGTATTGAGACAGTGGCTTTTCAACCTTAAGATGTCCACAGTCAGAGGCAGTAAGTACGTGTTAGCTGGGATACTTATCAGAAGTATAGTATTTGTCTGAACTAAATTTATTATTTGAAATGTAATAATACAAGTTACAAAAATTGTAATCAACTTGCAATGTTACACAAAACTGAGCTTTCAAAAGTTAGGTTTCTTTTTTTAGATACTATATAAAATATCAGCTTATGGCCCAGCACAAGAAAAGGAAACAAAATGTTTTCAATCAGTTTATTCACCAGCACAGCTATGAAAAGAGAAAACCACATGAATGTGGCAGCAACTCAAACTGTGGTCTGTTGATCACTAATAGACTACAGAGTACTTGCTGATGGTTCATGGGCAGCAGGCTGATTACAAAATACTGCATCTACTTGTCTGCAGTTGTTAATCAGCAAAATCTTGAAATGCATCACAGTTTTTTTTTTGAACATTACTTTTTGAATGTAAATGGGAGAGTGTCTGGTCCATGTTGATCACAAATAGGAGAAGAAATGTTCATGAGACAGTCAGCATAATTATCAGAACAGTTTGTAATAACATTATTACTGTACAGGACTTCTGATAAATTCTCACTAAAACAGCCAGGTTATCACTGATGAAAACAAAATCTTTTCATTTTTTCTCTTAGGTATCTAGCAAACAGAATTTCTCTAAAATGGATTACATTTCCCACTCCATTTCTACATGAAAAAGTTAATTGGTTAGATTTAATATTTGGAATGTCACACACTGTAGATTCTGCTTTTGCGTAAGCTACCATTTTAGCCCTCACATGGACTCAACAGCTGCTAATAGAAGATATGGTGTGGGTTTCCTTTGTACTTGTAGATCATTTATTTCTTGTTGTGTATTCAGTGTACAGATGTGCTTGTTGGTGAATGCATGACTGCAAAAAGTTATGTGAAAAATAAAATATGATATCCAGAAGATTTTAATTTAAATATCTCTGTGCTCAGAGTGTCCTGTTGAACACTGAAGGTAGTTAAATTTCTTACATAAAAATATTCCATCATCATATCCCAGTTTTTTTACTCATGAGATATTTGATAGCACATTTTGCAAGAGAGAAGACAAAACGCAGCCTTTTCTATTTTATATTTCTAATAACATATATAATTAAACATCTACTGGGTTGTTTTAGTTTATATCACTATACTGTTAATTGATACCCTCTCATTATAAAATATGCTAGAGCATTTTACATTTTATATTCCAAAACACTAAAAGCAATTAAAGGACAGGTGATGATTTGACTAGGGTCTCCTATAATCCTACTTGATTTCATTGTTTTTTTTTATTTATTGTTATTTTATTTGTAAAGAACTGGATGTTGATGGAAATGGGGGATTTACAGCACCCGCACTACAACCTCTTTTTGCAACCCATTGATATAGATGTTCTGCAGTAGATATCTGTTCACTACAATTATTGCTTTTTCAGTGGCTCAATCCTACTTCCATGGAAAGTTTTGGCAGAAATACCATTGAGATTAATTGAAGCCGGGGCAAGATAGCCCATCATTTTAGCTTAAATCCACTGATGGTAAAACACTAGCTTCCAGGGGTATGCAAAGCACATTTTTTCTTATTTCTTAGAATCATAGAAATGCAAGGCTAGAAGAGATCTCAAGAGGTCAGCTAGTCTATTCTTCCCCTCCCACCCTGCCATGCTGTTTTACAATTAAGCATACCAAGACCACTGGATTTATGTTTCAGAGGGGTAGCCATGTTAGTCTGTTTCAGCGAAAACAACAAGGAGTCTAACAAAGATTTGTCAGTCTTTAAGGTGCCACAAGACTCCTTGTTGTTTTCACTGGATTTATGGTTTACATGGATTACAACAATCTAGAGGGGTATCAATGGGCCATTTCACCTTAAATTGTTGCTTAGAATATGTGCTAACCACTTATCCTAAACTTTTTGTTCTTGTATTTATCTGTGACACTCGGAGTACTTTTCCCAGACCTGAAGAAGAGCTCTGTGTAGCTCAAAAGCTCATCTATTTCACCAACAGAAGATGGTGCAACAAAAGATACTACCTCATCCACCTTGTCTCGCTAATATTCTGGGACTGACATGGCAACAACAACACTGCATAGACCATCCCTGACAGCTGCTTGTATAAACTGCTCTTCAAATCTCTAGTGATGGGGATTCTACAATCTCCCTAAGTAACCTGTTGTAGCATTTAACTGTTCTTACACTCACAATGTTATTTTTCCAAATATCCAACCTAAATCTCTCTTGCTGCAAATTAAGCTGATTACTTCTCCTCAGTGGACATGGATAACAATTGATAAATATCTTCTTTAAAACATCCTTTTACCTGTTTGAAGACAATTATGTCCCACCTCTGTTTTTGCTTCTTTATACTAAATTTGATCTATTCTTTCAACCTTTCCCCATAGGCTATATTTTCTATATAGCATTTTTGATGCTCTTCTCTGAACTCTCTCCAATTTGCCATATCTTTCTTAATGTGAACTGGACTCAGTACTACAACTGAGGCCTAATAGACAAATAATACTGTGTTTTCAGAACACCTCCATGCTTCCCTTACAATATAAACTGATTATTTTTCTGCTTGTGTTTACAGGCAAATGTTTTTAGTAATGGATGGAGTGAAGAATGGAGGAGTCAAAATCAGAGAATATGAGGAAACAGTCTTTTTATGTACTGGAAAACTACTTGAATTTGGGATGGGGAAAAAAGATGCAACATCTTTTTCCTCACCTTTCCACCATTTTCTGTACCGCTATGATGAAAAGAGTGTATGACTTAACCAGCTACCTCTCACACAGTTTGAGCACTGGCTACCCAATGGAGCAACTTCCCATCACATATCTATCATTCTCTGGTATGCTGTGAATTAACATCAAGAGCACTGAGATGAAAGAACTAAGCAAAATACTGGCATCCTCTGTAAGTTATATGAAATGTGACAGCCAGTTAAGACAATGCTTAGTGCTGTCCAAGAGGCTTAAGCATCTATCTATTTATGTGGCTTTCTGCACCATCCATAGCATCTAAGCACCTCACAATCATAAATGGATTTAATCCTTACATCACTCATGACAGGTAGGGCTGTGTGATCCATTTTTTTAATGAGTAATTAAGGCATAGAGGAAATTAAATAGCTTGCTCAATGTTCACACAGAAAGTTTGTAACTGAGCCAAGAATTGAATCCACATCTCCTCAGTCCCAGCCCCATGTCTTCTGCATCCTCTAGAATCACCTAATACAATTTCTGCATATTGACCACTGGGGTCAAATTCAACCCTGGTATAAACAAGTGCAACTCCACTGACTTCAGGGGTATTCTGCTTTGCCACTTCTGTGCTGAATTTGGTGCCCAGGCTCCCATTTCAAGTTTCAGTTATGATAATGTGCAGGATGACATGAGGGACTCAACTTACTGGTTGAATCTTGGGGTCTGCACAACAGCTGCCACTTCCACCCCTCAGTCCCACTTCTTAAAATCTTCACAAGTAGGTAGTAGTCTTCCTCCCCCTCACCTTTAAGAAAAGAATGGGATGGTACAATGGTGGCCAGAATTTCTGGAATTGCTGAGGAAATAATGACTTATTTATTTTTATTTATTATTGGTTATGTCTTGTTTATTGCCATGATAACTTTTAGCAGAACATTTCTGAAAGATAAACAAAGAATTCATCAGACAGACTGTTTACTGTCAAAGTTCTGCCTGCCTAAAACTTGCTGTGCTTACTTAATTTAAAAAAGGATAGAGAAGGTAGTACTGAGAAAAAATATAAATCCATCTCATGACATGCTAGATTTGTTGGCAACTTTTTTTCCCTATAAGGCAATGGATGTCTCATGTTGAGATGTGTGTGTGTTAGGTATGACAAATGTATTCCTCTAAGAAAAGTAAAAGGGTATAAGAGGCAGCTTGATGTTGGAAGAGATTATGCACAGCCCAGTATGTGCATGAGATAGCAAAGAATGTGTGAAAGAAAAGGTCAGGTTAACAAAAGATTTTCCCTGGCAAAAATACGAAGGCAATTTGAGTGGTTTAATCATCTGCAATAGAACTGCATCTCTGTAAAGCTATGTAGAATGCATACCTGATCTTTACTATTATTTTCTAATTTTCAAAGTCAGTAATTTCTTTTAATTTCATTTCAGTGTGAGGCGTGCCTCTATCCTCAGGTGCAATACTAGTACGTGAAAAAGCAATTCAAGGAGCAAGCTTCCTACACTGCCATGCCAATATGCTTCAGCCCTACTTGACTTGGAGGCAAGGGGCCAGATCCTCAATTACGAGAGAAATTCTTCAGTCTCTACTTTCTTTTTCTAATCTTTATTCTAAATAAGCAAAAGTCACTCCACCCTGAGATGAGGCCTGGGAATGCTCATTTGAAAACTCAGAATTTCTAAAATGGTGCCCTGACAAAGGGCCAGGTATGTGTGTGGATCGGCAGACTCACAGCTCGGCGGTAATAAACAACAGTGAGCATGTTCAAAATTGGTGTCTACTGAGCATGTACAGTAAGGGGTGACAGAGAGGTCAGTTAATTGAGCAGCTAGCCAGTCATATCCTCCTCATTCCTGTCACCACTTGTTTTAAAGGTCAGAACTGTCAATCACAACTCTGAAGTAATGGCTGATATGTGAGTGAGGTAATTGCTTCTAAAAATAGAAAGATATAATAGAAGGCAGCTACAATGTCGCATAGAAGGCTAGCTGTCATCAGGCAGTTTCGGAGTCTCAGCCTGAGTCAGCGAAAGATAGAGAAAGAGAAGATTGGGAGAAGACGAAAGCCAACAAGAGGAAACAAAGAAAAGCTGCTGGAAAGAAGTCAGAAAAGCCGCTACAGAGAGAGAGAAGAAAACTGGAGTGGAGCAAAGCAGACTGACCAGGAACCGAACAGCAACAGTGATTGGAAAAAAATACTAAAGAATGTATAAAGCGATATCAATGGATTTATAAAGTAAGCCTGACATTCTTTAATTAAGCATAGTAAAAGCACACTGTAGGATAGTATATAGAGTTAGCATGTGTGTGTTTATAAGAATGCATAAAATTCTGTTATTAATTGCAAGATATCAAACTTTAAAGCTATTTAGGAACTGCTGTCAGCGATTTGTTGTAAACTGGACAATTGTAACAAATCGCTTCGCTTAGAATCATTTGAGCTATGTGCAATTGAAGTTTGAATGCTTTTTAACTTGCAATAAGAGATTGGTGTCAGGAATTCTGTGCCTTGTTTAGGATTTCTAGATCATATTGTAGTAGGGATTATTAGTAACTTTAATAAAAAAGTACTTTGTTTTGGAAAGAATAGTGCCCGTGTCAATTACTTTATCAGAAGAGTACACTGCTACCTCGATATAACGCCATCTGATATAACACGAATTTGGATATAACGCGGTAAAGCAGTGCTCCGGGGGGGAGGGAGGGCTGCGCACTCCGGTGGATCAGAGCAAGTTCAATATAACATGGTTTCACCTACAACGCGGTAAGATTTTTTGGCTCCCAAGATAGTGTTATATCAAGGTGGAGGTGCATATCCATGTCCTTTAATGTTTCCTTAACAACCCTGGAAACTTAAACCTCGGGAAGAACAAACTAAGAGGCGATAGGTAGGTTATTATATACATTTTTGAGGGTAACACTTCACAGGTCTAAGTCAGTGTAGCTGTATTGACTTCAATAGAGCTATTCTGATTTACATCAGCTGAGGACCCAGACCAATCACACTATGAGGAAGAGGCTGGTTTATTTTCCATTGCCTCCCTGTGGTTCCTGATGCATAGGGAAGCATGGTCACTGCTACATTTGCTTAAGGAGGGGTAATACATGCTCTCCTCCAAGCCAATTAGCTCTTCTGGTGGGCGTTGTGAAGGAATCATAGCACTCCTTATACCCTTCACGATCACTTTACAAGGACTGCATGGGACAGGCCACCTTTTTCAGGTAAGCGTAAGAATTGAGATTCTGACCAGTCACTGTGAAAGGCATGAAGAGTAAGGAAAGTTCTCCTCACACTCCCTACCACTGTTATGCACCAGCATAATGACCAGCCAAAATAAGGACCAAAGTTTTTTCCTCTACTGATTTTGCCCTTCTTTATTTACAAGTCTTCTCTCTCTCTCTCTCTCTCACACACACACACACACACACACACACACTCAAAACAAACATATTGACATATTAGTTTAACATTCTTTGTTTACTTCTCCCTCCCTTTTCATTTCCTTTGATATATTTTAATATCACTGATAATATTAGAAGGCATAGGCATAGCTCTGATAACTGCCGTTCTCTATTTATTTTTCCATTTAAGTGAACAGCAGAATTGGAATAAAATTTGTTTTTCTTAGGTTTCGTGCAGAAGGTCTGAACTTAGCAATACCTCAAGACACAGCACGGGATATTTAAACCTGTTTTTATTGAGCGAAGAATGTTGGGCAGGACATCGCAGCTTTTCCCTGGTCTCTCAAATGAGTTATAAGACCTTCCACCTGAGCAGACATCAGACGCAGTCGGAAGTGGGTAGCAACAGTTTAACCCCCATTAAAAAGGCCATTGCAGTGTTTGCTACTTTTCCTGGTATTTAACACAATATGTGAAAGGACAGGCATGGAAGAAGCTGGCAGTGTTCAACCTACCTGTGCACATGTTGTACCATTGTTAGGTTGGGTTCACTTTCAGATGTTTTGTGACTACAGGAATCCATATTGGTACCAAAATGGAGTTTTATGCCCACCTGCCTATGGACTTATAAATGTTTAATAGTTGGAAAATATAATAACAAAGAAGCCAAAATCCAAATGAAAAGAAAGGTACTAATTGAAGCCCCTACAAAGCCTTTTCTAAAAGATGTTAATACAGAACCATCACCAAAGGGACCAGTCAAGATTCGCACTCTTGGATTCGGCCATTGGGGAAGAAGAAACCTACCACCAGCTCAACTTGCTCTTAATGTGTCTCGTCAAGGAAGTAAATTCTTTCCAATTGAGGTAAATCAGTATTTAAAGTGTCAGGTTAACCCAGCAATAACACTGGTCTACAATTTTTGAGAAGTCTTCTGCTTCAGAGATAAAATGTGCTATTTATTATGTATTTTGATGTGCTGAATTCAAATATCACAATTAAAACAACTGATTGGCTACTGTTTCTAAGATATTTAAGTTTTTACATTTTATGTCTATGTATATTGTGTAGATAGTAGAGTTTTAATCATAAATTGTAAACCTAGGTCTTTTCATGTGTTTATGGTTGCTTTACATGATAATATTTCACCTGTCCTGTTTATGTAACACTTTAAAAATCAGCAAAAGGGTTATATAAATAAAATTTATTATGAAACAAAAGGCAAAAAACTATTATGTACATAGTTTAGTCCTATTCAGTGTCTACTCAGTGCTTCTTGGCTTGTCTCTTGTATTCATTAAATGGAGCTTCTCTTGTCACTATCCAGCAATAGTCTGCAAGCATTGATGGGCTTCATTTGCCCTGATAGCCTGCCAGGAGATTCCACTGCTGTAGTCTGGAGCCCAACAGCTCTGCCTTACTCTTGGGTAGTTCCAAATCCCTGACAAGGTCATTCAGTTCCCCTTATGTTATGAGGTGTGGTTCAGAGGAGGAGGATGGGAGAAAATGTGGGTCCTGTGACACTGATGGTTCAGGACCAGAAGTTTCATCCTCTTCCTCTTCCTCGTCTGACTCAAGTGAGAATGATTCTGGTGCATCAGGAACCGGCAGTCCTTCTCCGTGGGGTACTGGGCGTATAGCTGATGGAATGTTTGGATAATGCACAGTCCACTTTTTCTTCTTTGACACACCGTTCCCAACTGGAGGCACCATGCAGAAGTAACAATTGCTGGTATGATCTGTTGGCTCTCTCCAAATCATTGGCACTGCAAAAGGCATAGATTTCCTTTTCCTGTTCAACCACTGCCCAAGATTTGTTGCATAAATGTTGCAGCATATGTGTGGGGCCCACCTCTTGTCCTGATCTCCAATTTTGCAGCCAAAAGAAAGGTGATAGGCTTTCTTAACCATAGCGGTTAGACTGCGCTTTTGTGATGCAAAAGTCACTTCACCACAAACATAGCAGAAGTTATCTGCACTGTTCACACAAGTACGAGGCATCTCTGCTCACTTTGGCTAAACAGAAATGTGTCCCTTTGCAAAATCAAACACTGACAAATAAGAGAGCACAATACTGTATGATTTCTAGAGCTGATATAGGGCAATTTGTTCAGCAGAGTGAAGTAAGCTTCGTTATGATTGCATCATTCATGACTTCTAGGAATAACATGACGCAATTCATATCATGTATGATGCAATACCAACTTCAGATTGCATCATTCATTGTTTTGCCTCAAAAACAAGTACTGTCCAAACTCAGTCATAGATTTATTCACAGATCCAGTCAAAGATGTATTTTAATCATTTCTGGTTTAAATTGAGATCCCTTCCCTTTATAACTCACTTATCCTCCGCCATTCCCAAGTCAAGGGTTGTATATACTGACCCAATAGCATATCTTGAAAACTAGAGCCAATCAACAATTTTAAGCATCATTTTTGTTCTCAGTGACCGAGAATTAGTAAAGTTGGACTACATTTATTTCAGAGGCATTTTGGCTGTAGAGCAGTGTAATAGATCGATGGAGAAGTTCACCACGTACGGAAGGTACCCAAGAAGGCTTCAAGACCAGGAAAAACAGCAAGGAAGTTCCATAAAATAAAGTGGTACAACAAAATATCCTCAAGTGACTACTAGCCAAAGAAATAAACTCTTTAGAGTAAGGCATCATGGAAGAGAAAAATAAATGTAAATAATCATAAAAATTGGGAGCGGGTAACACCAAGGGCTTACAAATTAATGGGACATTGTTACTTAGCCATTTCAGAATATTCTCAAAATCAATTTGCCACCTTGTCTGACATCGTTACTACCTATGACCCAGTGCAGCTTTTCGGTCCCATACGCTCAGGATATGAATGTGTATGCACATGCCCACCGTAACGTTCACCAATTGCAAAGGAGATCTTTTCCAATGCGTTTCATTTAACATCTCATTTCCCTCCATGGTAATGCCCGGAGAAATGAGTTTATCAGTGAAAATGTACCATCAACAAACTCAAGTGGATTTTGTAGCCATTTATGTAAAACCTCCTAATCACAATAATACCGTGTTAAGATCAACCTGTAACACACCCCCATTGGGTTATAACATTTTCTTGTATTTCTAATAACAAAATTAATGAATTTAAGTTATTATGTACAAGTGTTCTCACAATAAATGTGACCTTAACACATTCTGTACTATGGACTATACAAGGTCCACTAGAATTCGAATATACAATAGAAATACAAGTGGTAACACCACCTTCTATTCATCGCGTGGGACCACTAATGGTAAAAAGGGATGTGGCAAGAACTCTAATGATAGACCCTCAGTACTTCATCAAAAGGATCATCATGCCTTTACAGTTGTCACTTGCATTAGTATATAATCGATGTGCGCAATATACCGAACTATTTTTAGTGGGATGGAGAGCCTGGGTGCAAGGAGTGCTACCTCCTTCCTACAAATCATCCCAAAGGCAAAAATGTGACTTGGTCACAAAGATCCTAGGTGGGGTTGGAGCTGGACTAGGTGTATTAAATACAGAGGACCAGCAACTTGTGGTGCAATGAATTGGACATCTAGGTCATGAGGCTGCCTCCCTTTCTGAGCCATTAACATCTGCATTCCAAGCCTTAGGCACTACAACATTCAATATCACCGAGATTCTTCCTTATTGGCTCAAGGTTCAAGAGCAAGATCATATGCAAATATTGGGGGCTTTGGGAATTCTTTAATCAAATATTTCCGATGCTCTGGTCTGTATAGAATTACAACAATGGTTAATAACAGTACCTAAATCCACTGTTAGGGATGGTTTTAATCAACAATTGTCTCTGGAGTTAAAGAAAATTATCCATGAAGATGCCAATGACTTTGAAAAGGCTCACCATCAATGGTGTCAGTTATTACCTTTTACCTATTTTCAGCATAATGATACTATCATGGCATTGGTACTTACCTTAAAATCAGCCAGTCAAGAAACAATATATCCTTTGGTTTCTTTAGGAATATATGCTAATTGATCTTTTTTGGTGCCTGTGGAAGAACACAGATGGGTGCATGTGAATGCCAATAATTCTTATGTCCTCATTATCCTCCAAGCATGTGTAGAACAACTCAATTTAGGATACTCCTGTACCACTCAGGTGTGGGAAGAAGATTCTACCTGTTTAAATCCCATAGAGGGAGGCTGTCATTATGAGATATTTCATCATTCCCTTAGCAAAGCCTCGGCAATAGTCCAAGTAGACATTCATTGTTTCTGTATTCAAAGTTTATATTCACACTTTTTAGTAAATAGCTTTTATAAGATCAATAACACAGGGATAGGAAATTTGTGCATATGCCACACCATGCAAATTATTGGTTGTGATATCAATGTGAAGGTACACAATGTGCATACCAATAATGTACATGGCGAATATAAACTGTACAATGCAGTAACACCAATCCATATTGGGGCAAATTTGGAGGCCATTCAAAAGCTTTTACACCACCAAAAATTGGCTCAGTACCTAAATAACTTAAAAATTGAAGCAAAAAACCCCTCCTTACAGTTCAACATTCTACCTCAGAAATAAAACGTATCTCCAAGAAAATTAGGGATGAAATCACCCCTACTTATTGGTGGGAAGTAATTTTCACCACTGATATGGGAAACGTAAGATCAGTATGGTACATCCTTTTACACCCAATCATGGTACTCTTAATTGTTCAGTTCCTTTTGATCATATATGTAATAATATTAACTGTTTACTTGTGTAAGCATAAAAAGGTTAAAGGTTCCCTTTAATATTTCTGTCTTAGATACCCTGTAAATGTTTGTCTACTATATTGTCTGTAAATTATGTATATGCATTATTGTTCTGTTCATGTTTTCCTGTTGTTATTGTTCTACATCATATTAAGGTTGTTTTGGGACCTTTTATCTTTGGCTAAGTAAAAAGGTCCCAAGGAAGGGATTGTTAGGTTGGGTTCACTTTCAGATGTTTTGTGACTACAGGAAGCAGTGTTGGTTCCAAAATGGAGTTTTATGCTAACATGAGCTATGGATTAATTTTCCCGCTCTTTTATTTCTCCTGGAGTTGTAAACAACTTCCCGTCAGAATGTTATTTTTTTTCTCTTTTTCCTAAAGGGTTTCCCAGAAGGGGTTTCCCGCCTTTTCTAAGGGGTTTCCTGGGCAAGTGTATATAAGGCTGCCCTGGACAGGGCCTCAGGGCTGTCCATCTGAGTGGCAGCCAGGAACAGTCACAGGTTTTACCTGCAGGCATCTACCCATCCTAGTGATAGAAGGGTTAGGGATTTTCCTCCAACAGCTTTCTCACCTGTAAAAAGAAGATAGAAGGAGAATAAACAACATCTCCTGAGTGTCCTATCTGTTTGCTTTCCCTTAATCCTGAAGGAACATCAAGGGACTCCTTGGAGCTCCTCTTCAAAGGCTTGCCATTAGCCAGAGGATCGAGGTCCCAAGCACCTGCTGTAGCTTTGATCTGTGAAGAAGAGGGTTTTTTAATTTTGTTTATTGGGTTGAGTTTGAGGGGGTAAACACTGTATCATGCCATTTTTCTGTTTATTCCCCTTTGGTTTGCCCCTCTCTTTGTTATAAACCCTTCAATACATTTTATTTGATTTTACCTTTTATTAATTGACTCCTTACTATCCAGGGTGGGAGGGGTCCTCTTTGTAGGAGAAGGGATCCTACCAGACAACAGACACTGGACAAGGAGGCCGAACCTAGGGAGACAGAAAGCGTAAGGGTCTCTAGTCTTTACACACACACACACAGACACACACACTCCTCCTTTTGCCTTTCCATCCATTTTCCCTTCTAACACCATGCTGTTGTTATTTCACAATTAGTTTTTAATCAATTAATTAATTGTGCATGTGACACAGTTGGGGGATTTTAAAAAAATAGATATTTAGAACATTTACGACATTCCTCCACTAGATATTAATCATTTGAACCACTGCAAAAAAAATCACATTTCCTTTTTATAGAGTGACAGTTGAATATGGCAGCAACCCACATAGTCAGGATTATTTTTATTATTATTTTATATTTAACAAAAATATTTTAAACAGTTGCATTTTCAAGTACAGGAGACATAATGCCTGAAAAGATTTCATTTGCCAATCCAATGAAGGCTTAATTTCCAAGAAAATAATAAATTGAGAATAACATAATGGGTTATACTTACTTAGAGATTTCAATTAAGTTATTCAAGTTAAAAAACGAACTCCTTCACCTTTCACCTTATGAGACAAAATACCCATTGTAGTCAATGTAACAAATGGGACTCAATGAGAATTTTAGTTAAATATGCATTTTTCCTCAGCCAAAGATAGTACAGGATTTGATCTCAGGAATATATTACTAAAATGTAATTCTTTTCCTGTCATTATATAATAAACTGGTATAGAAGGACTAGTGAAAAGTTTGGATATTTAAAAATATTACTTTTTTAGGCAGATAAGTAATTTACTTTACAAACACATCCCATTTTAACCATAGCATTTTGTGATAGACTATTCCTATTTTAATTAGTTTGCCTTACTGAGTTCTTGTGCCCAATTTACAACTGTGTAACATTTGGAGTATAATATCAAAAGACCTAATTAGGAGGCATTCTATTAAGTATGTCTTCAAGCATGTGTAGGTGTGCAGATTAAAGCACTATATATATAAAAGTAATATCACATACCAAAAGTATGGTATGTACAGAATACTAACAACAGGTAATTATAGACAGATATGCAGTTTGCTTCCGGTACCAAATTTTAACCTTAGCATTATGTATTAAAACAGGTGGGGTCCTTAACTCAGCTGGTGCCTTGAAGCACTACTGCAATGCAAATAACAAAGACAACCTCATCTGAACTGTAACAATTTTGTTATGTATCCAAACACAGAGCAAAACATGAACTTTTGATCTAAAATGACTTATTTTTAGATTAAGGAAAAATAATAGCAATAAAATAAAAGTAAAGGTCACAATACAGTGAATGCATCCCCTTTATAACAGGCCACAGCAATCCTGACAACAAAATGGCTGCTTTGTATGGAGTATGGAGAAAACAAAGCCATAATAAGTTGCAAACTATATATCCTACAGATGTGTTTGAAAATTTAAGGTCTAATTTTGTCCTACAATATGTACATGTGGCTCCTTTGGAGATCAGCAAATGTTACGCACACAAATGTGAGGGCAGAGATTAGTTTTTGGCAAATATCTGGAGGAGGATTCAGGCTGCTCTGGTGCCAGCAAGAAGCAATTAATCAGTCATCATGAGCGAAATAGACTCTGAAATTAACATAAGACATTCTGACATCCCCTTACTTGCTGTTCCAGTGGGGAATGCTGTATTTATTTTTTGCACTGAAAACTGGGTGTCTTGAAAAACAGGCTCTGAGGCAATATTTGATAGTTGAGAACACAGGTTTTATTTTTTCAATGTTATTGTTGTTTGTGGGGGGTTCAATGCTAGTGAAGAGGGAAGGTGAGAGAGGGGCTCCATCCCCTCCTCCCCTAGTTCAGCTAGTGGAGTCCCTTCAGGTGTTTGTACAAGAGCATATGTGATGTGAATAGAGCATGATTGATGTATTTAACATCCCTCTTGCTTAGCCTTTTTTCCTGCTCATTGGTATTTGCATTTTCCTTACCCAGATATTGAGTGAAATTCATTCTGCTGTAATACAAACATTCAGATTTGTTTCAGATGACCACATCAGCTGACAGTTTAGGATTTTTGTTTGTTATTTGATTTAGACACTAGTTTTTCCCTTGCAAGATTTTAGCTGAACGGGATTGTGATGGGTTTGGTCACAGAGAGCCCCTTGGGACTGTCACCTGATGTGCTGAAATTACCTCTGAGTCCATTTTCCCTGTCAGCTTGAGACTTCCAGAACCCTGTCTTGTTGAGCCAGATAAGCTAGCCTGCTGCAACACAGACCCAGGGCCTGTTCCATGCCCCCAAAGCTGCAGACTTAACTGAAAACAGCTCAGCAGGTTACCTGTCTCCAGTACCCAGTTCCCAATGGGATCCAAACCCCAAATAAATCCATTTTACTCTGTATAAAGCATATACAGGGAAAATTCATAAATTGTCTACTTTCTATAACACTGATAGAGAGATATGCACAGCTGTTTGCTCCCCCAGGTATTAATCACTTACTATGGGTTTGTTAGTAAACAAAAGTGATTTTATTATGTATAAAATGTAGGATTTAAGTGGTTTCAAGTAATAACAGACATAATAAAGTAAGTCACCAAGCAAAATAAAGCAAAACATGCAAGTCTGAGCCTAATACATGAAGAAACTGACTACAGGTAATATCTCACCCTCAATGATGTTCCAATAAGCTTCTGTCACAGACTAGACTCCTTCCTAGTCTGAGCGCAATCCTTTCCCCTGGTACCGTCCTTGTTAGTTCTAACAGATATCTCCGGTAGTAAGCAGGTGTCTTCTCATGACTGGCAGCTCCATCCCCTTGTATATCTTTGGCACAAGGCAGGAATCTTTTGTCTGTGCTTCTCCCCACCCCGCCTCATCAATGAAGAAGTACAAGGATTAAGATAGATTTTAGCATCATGTGACATGGTCACGTCACTGTCAGACCCCCTAGTCTCCATTCTTCCTGGGTCGGCCCACAGGCACACAGGAAGGTGTGCAGGTAAATAAACCATTTATAACCAGTTGTCCTAGTCAATGGGAGCCATCAAGATTCTAAACCACCATTAATGGCCCACACTTTGGATAGTTACAATAGGACCTCAGAGTTATACTTCATATTTCTATCTTCAGATACAAGAATGATGCATGCATACAAATAGGAGGAACATATTCAGTTGGTTATAACCTTTGCTATGATACCTTACAAAAGACCTTTTGCATAAAGCATATTCTAGTTACATCATATTCACAATCATATGCATATTTCCACAAAACATATGGCGTGCAATGTCACAGGGATGCACTGATTTTTATTCTCTCTTTCAACATCTGCATTATAATATTAGTCCTGCCCTGAGTGCTGGGGACTGGACAAGATGACTTCTCAAGGTTCATTCCAGTTCTAGGATTCTATGATTTCCTAATAATGGTAAGGAAATGCATGTCTGAGAACTGTCTGTATATATCCTGCACAGGCTTTGGAGTTTTATGACATGCATAATAAGTTGTATTGATACTGACATGCAACAAATATAATGTAATACCTATGCATCAGCATTGCCATGGGACAAAATATGATCATATGATCTAAGTTCAAGTTTAAGGACATATGCAAATCAATATTCAAATTTCTTTCTGCTGTCATGTCAGGAGTTAAAAATATTTTAGAGACTGGTAACTTATAGCAAAAGACAAGTCAGTATTGGGTGCTGCCAAATAAAGGTAATCTACACCCATTTTCCTTTACTTCAGAGTTTGACTGTAGCTGAACTGTGAACACGGATGAGGCTTCACTAACAATTACTGATTGAAGAGACTATTACTAGTTCTAGGATGCCATTTATGCAGTCTCAATTAACCTAAAGTGAAGAGGAATTTTGGTATATAATTCTTTCACATAATGGATAACATTCAACATTATCTGGACTCATTCACATTTTACAGCTACAGCATTAAGGGAATTTCCATTTCTCAGTTCTCTTGATAGTCCAGTCATGTGAGCAGATGAATAGTACCACTGCAAACACCAAGTCACACCAATGCATATGTAACATTGCCAGGAGAGTGTTTCAGGTCACTTCAATCTGTAACTATTCTTTTCAGTAGCCTTATTTCTATACATTTATATTGCAAGTTTGCCTGAAGGATAATTGCAAGCTGGTGGACTGACACAGCAGGGCCAATATTGAATCTGAACTCCGTATTTAGACATCTAAGAAAGTAGTCTGATCTTCAAAATTACTGGGCATCCACAGCTCCCACTGAAGTCAAGGTGGTTACCTGGATGTACATACAATTAAAATCAAGCCCCGGGATCTTGGTAGACCCCAGTACAGAATGTGCAGAGGAATACAGGGTAGAAAGTGTCCTGGAATACCAGGGGTTGGGGACGGGGGAGCAGTCACAAATAGGCCCCAAATGTGTAACCATTAAAGTTAGAAAATATATTTTAAAATGTCTATGTTTCTAACATTATGGATGTGATTGCTTTTCGCAACACTGGCTTTACCAGTGTCACTCCACTGACTTCATCATAGTAATTCTCAATTTATACTCAAGTAGGAGGAGAATCAGACTCTCTAGATTCCCGTATTAAACTGCCACAAATAACATTCAGAATTCTGTATTTGCTCTGCAACTACTGATAATATCATAACCAAGTTAACAGTGTACCTAGATTCCAGTTTAGTGATTGTGGTATCAGCTATTGCAGGGGAACCCTAGAAAAAGGAACTAGGACTCATCAGGTAATTAATAGAAGCACTGCTTTTAAAATATTTTCTCTTAAAATATAAATATAATTGCAAATTGGTAGCATACACACATTCTGTTACTAATTTGAAATCTTAAACCATATTTTTGATAAACTCTAGAATTAGAGCTAAGAGAATAAAAAAGTTTAAAAAAATCAAGAGTTCACAGACATTTCCACAAACAATGTCAATGAGTTTCAGTTTGATCTTATTCATCAAACATTAGTATTCATTTTTCACAACTATTCAGAAGACCTCTGGTTTATTCATAAAGGGCTTGATCCAAAGTCTGTAGAAGTCAAGCCCAACTGTCTTTCATTCGCTTTTGATTAAGCTCATAATTGTTTTCCAGTGGTAGAAATGTTAAGAATTCACTTTCTTGAAATTTCAAGAATGAACAGTTTTTCCTAAAACATATACTGGAAGTATTCCCATCGCCATTTTTACCCAGACACCAGTAGATTCAGTCTACGTTCTCGATAAGTAAGTTGTTTATGGTATGGGCAAATACATAGCTAAGAGTGCTGACAAACAAACAAACAAACAAACAAACAGAAAGAGCCAGATAGGGATCTAGTTTTAATTTTTGTACACACCTCACAAATACATATATATTCAGTTATTCAGAGTGAATGTGATAATAAGAAATTGAATGTCATCTGATTGGCAACTAATAAATATTAATGATATGTCTTTCTCCTTAGCTCAGAAAGGAATCTAGATACTTTTAACACACACGTAAGAAAATATAATGCTCTTTCTTGGGCAAATGGAATAAGACTTTGAAAGCACTGAAACACATATTTGAATCTATGCCTATTCAGGACACAACTTAAGTATGTTCTTAATTTATATAGGTTTATATGTCTCATTAAAGTAATATTTTAGGATATTTAAATATTCTTTATAACCCCAATTCAGGAGCACATTCTTATTCAGGGTAGCATTTTAAGTATGTTTTTAAGTTCCATTGACATCAATGGAATTTATGTACATGCTTAATTGCTATCCTGAATAACAATGCTTTCCTGAATCAGGTCCTAGGTAAAGATTTCAATATCTTAAAATTTCCTAGACTTGCTTATCTCCTATGCTTCTCTCCCTGAAGTACTGAACTTCCTGCTTGAGAGAATCAATTCCCTAAAGATTCCTTCAGGCATTTTTCCTATCTTAGAATGTTAGGATATTCAGTCAGAGAGCAGCTGCCATACCATGTCACTTAGGTGACCAATCACACAAAGAAATACTTTCACAAATGGTTTGCAAAAACACTTTAAGTGGAAATATGCTTTTTAACCAAGGATGTTGAACAATTAAATATAAGTATGTATTTGAAAAGAAATACAGAAAGAAGGACCCAATCCATTGAACCCATTGTTTGTAATGAATAGTTTGGTCTGCATTACTTACAATTTACCTTTATTTAAAAGGTAACACACCTGCTCCAGCTCTTGGAGGTTTTTAAGAAAAGGTTAGACAAACACCTGTGAGGAATGGTCTGTGTATACCTAACCTTGCCTCAGCAGAGAGGGATGAACTCACTAGATAACCTCTTGAGGTCCTTTCCAGTACTACATTTCTATGATTCTATAATTGTTATTTACAGAAATCATATTTATCTGTGCTTCATAGAAAACCAACAAGCCCAAGAATGCTTCAGTAGTTCGTACCACCTCCCAATGCAGATATAATACATAGTAACATCCTTAGACTGGAATCATTTCATGTTATGGTAGAAGCCAAGGATGCGACATAGTGTTTAAAAATTAAAAGGCTGAGTTTTTTGGACTGATGTTAGTTTCTTCTTGGATTGTCACCAGTGTTCATTGTTTTCTGATGAAGAGCTCAGGATAAAACATTTAAAGTAAAAATTTCCCTTAAGTGTTTACAAGACCTATAGAGCTGTAGGAAGCTATCCCACTCAATTTCTGCTCCTTCAGACCGAAACAAGAATGACTGCATCAGAAGTTGAAAGGGGTTTACAGTTGATTCTTCCCTCTTCCCACCTCTGGCACTCCTCCAAAGAACAGACCTGGACATCTCAGCTTCCAGTGTATACTGTGTGTACCTAATAAAAGAAAAAAAATTAGAGCAATCTGATTTTTTCAGACTACAGAGCATTACCAACATTTCATTCTTTTGGAAGATAGCACAAAACAAGCAAGAAGTACTAAGGATTTCTGCATGACTGAACTCATGGGCTATGACTTAAACAGTCTTTTTCCATTTTGAGAAAAAAATGTATTATTCTACTGCGGAATGCCAGGGAAGAGAGGTAACTGATTCACTGATGCTTCATGTTAATATCATACTGTAACAAAGCCTAGTACCTTTCAAATTGTCCAGGTCTCATTGCATCTACATGGCCTGTGCCAGAGCACATATGAAGAGGGGAAGTATAATCCCCTTTGGCCACAACCTCAGTTCATTGCTCTATTTATGACCTAGTGACCTCTGAGGTCTGAGATTAGATTATTTGTCTCTCCCAAGTGTCATCCTCCATTTTCCATTCTTCACATTAAACACCAATCAGACTAAAGAAAAGGAAGTTTTACTGCCAATAATAGAAAGAAATTAGATTAAAATTAAAGAAACTGAGTGGTCCCTCATGAAAAGCGCCCACCGTGACAAAGTTCTTCCTCTGTCTTGGTGGGTTCTGTGCTTTCTGGTGGATTTGCTCATCTCAGAGCAGGGATAGGCAACCTTTGGCCCACGGCCCGCCAAGGTAAGTACCCTGGCAGGCCGGGCCAGTTTGTTTACCTGCCGCGTCTGCAGGTTTGGCTGATAGCGGCTCCCACTGGCTGCAGTTTGCCACTCCAGGCCAATGGGGGTGGCGGGAAGCAGCAGCCAGCACATCCCTCGGCCCGCGCCGCAGTGGGAGCCGCAATTAGCCGAACCTATGGATGCAGTAAGTAAACAAACCGGCCCAGCCCGTGTGCCAAAGGTTGCCGATCACTGCCTCAGAGGTTTTCGGCAGTCCTCAGTTTGGTTCCTTTTGTTAGTGGCACAAACCTGCCATTCATCATCAAACCTCATCACTGGCCTCATCTTCTGGTCCACCTAATGGGTTGGGGGACAGGACAGAGACCTTCCCCTCTGTTGGGACCCACAGTCCAGATCAACTCTTCTTCAGGGCCGGCTCCAGGGGTTTTGCTGCCCCAAGCAGCCAAAAAAAAAGAAAAAAAAGCCTCAACCGCGATCTGCGGTAATTCAGTGGGAGGTTCTTCACTCGGAGCAGGAGTGAGGGACCCTCCGCCGAAGTGCTGCTGAATCCCTGAAAGTGCCGCCCCGCTCAGGAGTGGCCGCCCCAAGCACCTGCTTGATAAGCTGATGCCTGGAGCTGGCCCTGCTCCTCTTACATCAAATAGGGAGTTGAGGGACACTGGGATAACCCAGGCCTACCCTCTACTCTGGATTCCAGCCCAGGGCCTTGTGGATTGCAGTTGTCTTTAGTGTCTCCTGTAACAGCTGCATGACAGATACAACTCCTTGGGCTACTTCCCCATGGCCTCCTCCCAACACCTTCTTTGTCCTCACCACTGGACCTTCCTCCTGATGTTTGATAATGCTTGTACTTCTCAGCCCTCCGGCAGTACGCCTACTCACTCTCAGCTTCTTGCGTGCCTCTTGCTCCCAGCTCCTTGCACACCCTTCACTGACTGTAGTGAGGTCCTTTTTAAACCAGGTGCCCTGATTAGCCTGCCTGTTTTAATGGATTCTAGCAGCTTCTTAATTGGCTCCAGGTGTCCTAATTAGCCTTCCTGCCTTAATTGGTTCCAGCAAGTTCCTGATTGTACTGGAACCACCCCTGTCACCTTACCAAAGGAAAGGGGACCTGCTTAATCTGAGGCTAATATATCTGCCTTCTATCACTCTCCTGTAGCCATCTGGCCTGACTCTGTCACACCACATATGGACCAGAAATCTTACAAGATATTGATGAAGAAAACTGAAGATATAAGAAGTCCTTTTTTAGTGATGCCCAAGGTCATTGTGTTTTTTCCCCCAGCAGTGCTAGCAATATGGAATGGCTCTGCACATATACAGTCCGTGTACTCACCAGTAATTATTGGAACATCTTTACTATTTCTACTTAACCTCCAGTTTTTGGTGATTTCTTAGGCTCTCAGGAATTCAATGATGCCAAAAGTGTTATGGCTACATGATCCAAAAATGGCTTTGTGTAGAATAAAGAATATCTCAAATTATGATTTTTATAACACAGAGCATATCTTAACAAAAAGAAATTGAGGGTACCTCCTCTCCCATTCCCACTCATGGAAAGCACATTCTCTCCCATTCATAATTGCATAAAATCCCTGTGGCAGCTACAGCAATAGATTACATAGAGCAGTAATATTAAGAAAATATTTAGGGTGGAGTTTTCAAAAATTCCCATTGACTTTATTGGCAGTCAAGTTAACACCAGCACTTTTGAAAGCCCACCCTTAATATATTTTGGCTGTCTGTTAATGTAGATACAAGTAGAATGTACAGCACTATATGACCAACCAGCCCTCTATGGACCATCTGTCAACCACCTTTGGCTATAGCTTGAACACTGATAAGGGACAGATAAATGGGTCCTGCCTATGCAGACAACAAAGAAAGCATTTTCTGAAATAAGGAAACGTCAAAATCAAGAAAATGTTCATCTTTAATTTTGTCAAATTTCTGAGACACACCATGTCATAACCTTAGTCCCAGATTTGGACCTTAGCGTCCAAAATATGGGGGTTAGCATGAAAACCTCCAAGCTTAGTTACCAGCTTGGACCTGGTACTTGCTGCCACCACCCAAAAAATTAGAGTGTTTTGGGGCACTCTGGTCCCTCTGAAAAACCTTCCCTGGGGACCCCAAGACCCAAATCCCTTGAGTCTCACAACAAAGGGAAATAATCCTTTTTCCCTTCCCCCCTCCAGGTGTTCCTGGAGAGATACACAGACACAAGCTCTGTGAAACTACACAGAGTGACTCCCCCTCTCCGTTCCCAATCCTGGAAACCAAAAGCACTTTCCTATTCCCCCAGAGGGAATGCAAAATCAGGCTAGCAAATCCAACACACAGATCTCCCCTGATTTTTTCCTCCCACCAATTCCCTGGTGAGTACAGACTCAATTTCCCTGAAGTAAAGAAAAAACTCCAACAGGTCTTAAAAGAAAGCTTTATATAAAAAGAAAGAAAAATACATATAAATGGTCTCTCTGTATTAAGATGATGCAATACAGGGTCAATTGCTTAAAAGAAATATTGAATAAACAGCCTTATTCAAAAAGAATACAAATCAAAGCACTCCAGCACTTATATTCATGCAAATACCAAAGAAAAGAAACCATATAACTTACTATCTAATCTCTTTGTCCTTACACTTAGAAACAGAAGACTAGAAAGTAGAAACTACTTCTCCAAAGCTCAGAGAAAGCAGGCAGACCGACAAAAGACTCAGACACTAAATTCCCTCCACCCAGAGTTGAAAAAATCTGGTTTCCTGATTGGTCCTCTGGTCAGGTGCTTCAGGTGAAAGAGACATTAACCCTTAGCTATCTGTTTATGACACACCAGGTTGGGGAAAAAAGTCAGCCCTGTATTAATAGACACCCTGACTCTCAATCTCAGCAGACAGGCCAATGACAAAGTAATTCTAGAGCTACTTTCCCAACTACAGAACAGGCATTCCAGCCAGAGGCAAACCACACTAATGCAGTTATTTGGAGACAGCCACAGGATTGCTTCCCAGGTTGTAGCTGGGATTAAATAGATTTCTTTAGCCTCCAGAGTTTTATAACAAACCATCTTTGTGAGCACACAATTCACACTCAACAGGTCCAAGAATCTATGCCAGAGATATTGATGGACCAAAAGCCCAAGCTTCTGTAGCATCTTCTGCAGTTTCCTATGGGGGAGGGGAATATGCACCTACAGAGACAAGTGGGCCCCACCTACTGTAAAGATTGCCAACCCTCCTAGTTTTGCCGGGAGTCTACCGGAATTAGGTTCTATCTCCTGGAGGCTACTGAAGCCAAACTGGAAGATTTTAGGCCGCTAAAAGTCTGGCAGCATAGCAGGGTTAAGGCAGTCTCCCTGCCTGCCCCGGCCCTGCACTGCTCCCAGAAGTGGCGGGCATGTCTCCGTGTCCCATGAAGGGGAGGGGGCAGAGGCTCCACGCACTGCCCCTGTCCCATGCACCAACTCCACAGCTCCCATTGGCCAGGAATTGCACTTAATGGGAGCTGTGGTGTTGGTGCCTGCAGGCAGGAGCAGCGTGAGGAGCCCCCAGACCCCCCCCCCACCTACTGTACAGGTGAAGAGTGCCCATGTGCTGAGGGTTGATGGAGAGAATAAGGACTGCAGAGTTCCAGAATAATTTCACCATAACTTAAATTATTTATTTCCTTTTTAAGAACAACTTCATTCATCTTACATGTCCCTCTTCTGCCCCTGCAGAGGTTCTGAACCTGATACAGCCAGCATATCCCCTTTGCAGGGGGAATCCCTGAGGAAGACCTCATGTCTATGGCTTTCAGCCAGACTCCTTTTATGAACATAAATTTCTCTAAAAATAAAAGTATACCCAGGAATGGACTGGTTCTCTGAGGAATTAAAAATTGCAAAAGTTAATGATTTAGAAGCCACGGGTTCTTCACAACTTCACTAGGAAGTTTAGACTTGAAATTAGACGGAGGTTTCTAGCCATTAAAGGAGTGAAGTTCTGGAACAGCCTTCCAAGAGGAGTAGTGGGGGCAAAAGTCATATCTGGCTTCAAGACTAAGCTTGATAAGTTTATGGAGAGGATGGTATGATGGGATAGCCTAATTTTGGCAATTAATTGATATTTGATTATTAGCAGGTAAATAGGCCTAATGGTCTGTGATGGGATATTAGATGGGATGGGATCTGAGTTACTACAGAGAATTCTTTCCTGGGTGCTGGCTGGTGAGTCTTGCCCACATGCTTAGGGTTTAATTGATCACCATATTTGGGATCCGGAAGGAATTTTGCTCCAGGGAAGATTGACAGAGGCCCTGGAGGTTTTTTGCCTTCCTCTGCAGCATGGGGCACGGGTCACTTGCTAGAGGATTCTCTGCACCTTGAGGTCTTTAAACCACGATTTGAAGACTTCAGTAACTCAGACATAGGTTACGGGTTTGTTCCAGGAGTGGGTGGGTGAGATTCTGTGGCCTGCATTGTGCAGGAAGTTAGACTAGATGACCATAATGGTCCCTTCTGATCTTAAGTTTATGAATCTATGAATCTGGGGTGGAATTTTCAAAAGCCTAAGGCCAATGCTGAGTGCATTTGAAAAATCACACCCTTTGTGTCTAGAATTAATGGGCCAGATAGATTCCCTCCCCTGGTAAAGCCTCAGGAGAGGGCAAGAAGGGAGTGAAGCTCCACAAGGCTGCCCTTTTGAAGTACCTCCTGGATAATTCATTAAATGGGCCCACAGATTTACACATACCTTGGGAAGCAGTTAGAAGGAGGACATGGCCCTGTGCCTCCAGTGAAGTTGTGTCATCAGCTTCAATGAGGTTCTCAGTGAGAGGCCCTGAGCTCTGGAACGGACTTCCTCTCTGTCTTCTGATCAAATTGGTGACCATCAGGATGTGCTGAAAAGCTCATCTATTTTCCAGGCTATGTTGGGGGAACACATCAAGGGATGACTAGAGATTTTGGGAGGTTGGTATGGTTCACAGGGGAGCAGGTTGTTTCAGTGGGTGATAATCTTTTATAAATTCAGATAAATATTTATAGGCATTTTATGTTGCCTGTCCCTCCCCCACTGTAGAATCTGTTTCCTTCTTTAGTATCTGGAAACATAAGGAAGATAACTAATTTCTGGGTAAACAATTTAATGGTTTTTTTCATAAGTGCTGAAAGTTATAAATATCTCAGCCGGCATGCAACTGAACCAAAATATGCCATGATGATACACTGAATCAATAATCCATAAACTAGCATCTGTAAACTAACAGGGCAATGTTTCCTAAAACTCACTCTTTAAATAATAATTATCTCATCTCAACATATTCATCTCAAAAAAGATATACTGGCACTAGAAAAGGTTCAGAAAAGGGCAACTAAAATGAGTAGGGGTTTCGAGAGGGTCCCATATGAGGAAAGATTAAAGAGGCTAGGACTCTTCAGTTTGGAAAAGAGGAGACTAAGGGGAGATATGATAGAGGTATATAAAATCATGAGTGATGTGGAGAAAGTGGATAAGGAAAAGTTATTTACTTATTCCCATAATACAAGAACTAGGGGTCACCAAATGAAATTAATAGGCAGCAGGTTTAAAACAAATAAAGGGAAGTTCTTCCTCATGCAGCGCATAGTCAACTTGTGGAACTCCTTACCTGAGGAGGTTGTGAAGGCTAGGACTATAACAGCGTTTAAAAGGGAACTGGATAAATTCATGGTGGTTAAGTCCATACATGGCTATTAGCCAGGATGAGTAAGGAGTAGTGTCCCTAGCCTCCGTTTGTCAGAGGGTGGAGACGGATGGCAGGAGAGAGATCACTTGATCACCTGTTAGGTTCACTCCCTCTGGGGGCACCTGGCATTGGCCACTGTCAGTAGACAGGATACTGGGCTAGATGGACCTTTGGTCTGACCCAATACGGCTGTTCTTATGGTCTTATGTAATTAAAGGTATACACTTATCCTAAAGATCAAAACAACTGTGGAGGCTTATTAAGTATAAAATCCATATAGCACAGAGAGCCTATGAACCACTCACATGCTTCTTATGCCCTCAACATAGGATTGAATTGGTCTGTAGCCACTGAGTGATCTTTGCACTGGTTTGAACTTCATCACAAGTGTATAATGTGTATTTTCAATGTATTATCAGGACATGTTTTATGTGATAAACCACAAGGCTTAACAAAATACTAGTTTAATTGAGCACATAATGCAGTTTGTATCTAAAAAAATAAATGTCTAAATACATAGTTTTTCAAGAGACTGAAATAGCTTTTTAAAGTGTGGTTTAGAAAGGTAACAGTAAAACTGGCTGATTCTTACTTAATACAGACTAGATAGAGTATGCAGGTATTGCCAGCAGAGTGTGGGTGCAAAGAGCCTTTTCTCCTAATGCAACCATAGATAAGTATGACACTAGTAGACCAAGTGTCAGCTCTTGCCAAGGCTGTAGACGTCAGCTGAGCACTGACAAATTCATACCTGGAAACCAGATCAGCTTACCTGTATGTTAATATTGTTCAAGACAGGTGTTAGACTTGTAAGGATGGGTTTATTGTTTAGATTACGTAAAATCCTAGTAAGTTGTTGCATTCATTACTCTTTCTTCTAATGTCTCTGTCCTATGCTGTATGGTAGTATGTAAGTTTTGCTTTATAACTGTAAAACTGCCTGCTTTCAACTTGTGAACCCAGGAAGGAGGAGTGCTTCACCCACTCATCAAGTAGGATTATCAAAACTAAGTGGGCCATCTTGAAAGATCGCAATATAAAGAATGGGTTGATGGTCCTCTTTCACTCATGAGAGCGCTACATGCGAGAAAGCTCGTCCCATCATCCTGAATTCTAGAAAAAGGAAATAAAGATAGCTGACATGAAAATTCTTCATCTCTTGGCTGTTTGGACTCTAAAGGACTGGAGATAGGAAACAAAAGCAGAGATCCCCCTTGCCAACCTGGGTTAGTCCTAAAACACATTCAGTGCTGACAGATTACTGCCATCTCTGTCCCCTTTTGGAACCACCGATTATAACTCATTTGTTTATACATGTTGCCTGCTTTAACCTGAAAATAACTTTCTCATATCTTTGTCCTAGTTAATAAATACTTATTTAGTTTACTATAGGATTGGCAACAAGCATTTTCTTTAGTGTGAGATCTAAGGTACAAACTGACCTGGGGTAAGCGACTGGTCTCTTAGGATTGGGAGCAACCTGACTATTTTGTGATGTTTGGTATAAGTGATCATTTAACACTAGGTCTAGCTTATCTGAGTGGCAAGATAGATTGGAGTGCTGAAGAGGACTGTCTGTGACTCCATAGTAAGACTGATTCAGTGCTTCAGGAATTCACATTTATCACTGGGTTGGTAAAATCTAATTATAGAATTTATCACCAATTTGGGGTGTCTGCCCTGCTTTTTGTGTGCTCTGCAGTTGACATTCATGGTCATGAACCATTCCAGACAGCGTGACAGTAAGTAATTATAGTTTGTCTACTAGTGCTAAGTAGAATAAGACTTGCCATATTGGTAGTAGTATTGACTGCCAAACAGAGGGCACATTAAGGTAGAGATAAACAACTTATTAACATAGCACATGGAGAAAACAGGCTACACCTTTCAAGAAGAAAGATTCACTGAATTTCCTTGGCAAGCATAACACCTCATACCATTGCAGTTGAAGTGCAGATGGTATTTCCCATCATGTTCCTGGTGAAGTTAGTGGGAGTTTTGCTATTGACTTCTGTGGAACTAGGATTATGCTCTGTGTGACTGGGTCATATCTGCTTAGCTTACAGATAAAACCCTGCGGTTTGTTATTGTTACAACATGACAGACAACAGCTATTGAAGAATTAACTAGATTTTATTTTACCTAATAAGTCATCAACAGACTTGTCAGCTAAATTCTGACTATAGGATCATTAATAGTGGTGATGATGTCATGGGCAGACAAAATATGTCCTGATTTTTAGACACAAGGTTGTATCTGCAGGGCTAGCAGTTAGGGAAAAAAACAAACACCTTTTGACATTGATTCTGTGGAGTTACTGAGGGAAAAAAACATTTTTGTAAAATAAGACTGCACTTTGAGTCAGACTTTTAATACATATTTTCATATGTAAATCTATATTATGGCATAAATGTATTTTTAAATGGTACCAACATTACAAAAAAGTTTAAACTGTCAGAAAAGCCTTTAGTTATTATCAAGACGTACCCATTATAATTCACATATTCCTTGCTCCTTACTGCATGGATTATTGTCACAACAGAACATAATAGCTCTCTTCTTGTAGAATCATGCTGGAGCCTTTATTCAATTACCCAACACATATTAAATACAGTGTAATAGAGAAAATATATATTAGAAATACCTATTAACTACAATACATTTAAATATGTTTATTATTAGTGGTGGGAGCGATCCATCCTTAAATCACTGATTACACCCATTCTTGAGGAAGTAAATAGTGCATCAACCTTGTGTGGGCAATGTTCACAATGGTGAATTTCACCCATAATGATTGCCAGAAATGTTTAGGGCACAATACAAAAAGAACCCCAGAACACACAGACAAAAAAACCCCATTCACTTATTATTGGTTTTATAAATTATTACTACTTAAAAATAGGGCATCCTTTATTTTTTAATAAAATATTTTTCTGCAATTTCTCACTCACCTCATTTTAGCTGTTTTACAACCCAGAATCTCAATTATGAAAATACAAAGAATCATCAAATGACACAGATTGAGCTTAGACATCTTAAAGATGTCTGTATTTTGGGAGCATATAATTAGAACTTCAGAAATACAACAGCATAATTTAAAATGCATATGATGCAAAATTTGAATTTTACTCTTTAAACTTTTTAATTTTTACCATGGCTGGATTTCCTCACCTCAGCAGAAATGTCTTTCCAGGTTACCAAGGACCTAAGTGATAATTGGTATCTATCACCCTTTTATTCTCCCCCACAGTTGCATCAAACAGAATTGCAGGAATATCTTAGATAAGTGGGTGGATTTTACATCCATAGCTTTAATGTATCAAATTTCTTAATTCTGATAATGCAGTGGCTGCTCATTGTTCACAATATAAAACATAGGACAATGTAAAATTACAAATGGGCACGAATCAAATACTTCATATATGAGCACCTCAAGAGGTAAAGGAAATTGGAATCCAGTTCTGAACTCCCCTACTCTTATCATACACTAACTAGCACTCCTTTGCGGATGATACTGAGCTGGGAGGGCTTGCAAGTGCTTTAGAGGACAGAATTATAATTCAAAATGATCTAGTCAAACTGGAGAAATGGTCTGAAGTAAATAGGCTGAAATTCAATAAGGGCAAATGCAAAGTACTCCACTTAGGAAGGAACAATCAGTTTCATACATACAAAATGGGAAATGACTACCTAGGAAGGAGTACTGTGGAAAGGGATCTGGGGGTCATACTGGACCACACGTTAAATATGAGTCAACAGTGTAACACTGTTGCAAAAACAAACAAACAAACAAACAAACCATCAACCGAACATAATTCTGGGATGTATTAGCAGGAGTGTTGTAAGCAAGACACGAGAAATAATTCTTCTGCTCTACTCTGTGCTAATTAGGCCTCAACTGGAGTATTGTGTCCAGTTCTGGCACCACATTTCAGGAAAGTGGTGAACAAATTGGAGAAAGTCCAGAGAAGAGCAACAAAAATGATTAAAGATTTAGAAAACATATGAGGGATGATTGAAAAAAATGGGTTTGTTTAGTCTGGAAAAGAGAAGACTGAGTGAGGACATGATAACAGTTTTCAAGTACATAAAAGGTTGTCCCAAGGAGGAGGGAGAAAAAAAATTTTCTTCTTACCCTCTGAGGTTAGGACAAGAAGCAATGGGCTTAAATTGCAGTGAGGGATGTTTAGGTTGGACATGAGGAAAAAATTCCTGTCAGGGCAGTTAAGCACTGGAATAAATTGCCTAGGGAGATTGTGGAATCTCCATCATTGGAGATTTTTAAGAGCAGGCTAGACAAACACCTGTCGGGGTGGTCTAGATAATACTTAGTCCTGACCTGAGTGCAAGCGACTGGACTAGACGACCTCTTGGGGTCCCTTCCAGTTCTATGATTCTATGTTTCTATCCTTATCCAAAAACCCCAAATTGTGGCAAAGTGCAAATCTGGATCCAATGTTTTTGTTTTGACTCTTCTGTATTTGAGACATTTGATGCTGTGTTCAAACATTTATATCCTGTTTACAAGGTAGTGTGAACATAGTTAAGGAGATGAGGCACTGGATTTCAAGTTGTGAGATTTGTGTTCCATTTCTGGGTCTGCCAGTGACTTTCTGTGTGAGTTTGGGCAAGTCAGTTATGCACTAAATTC
The DNA here is from genome assembly GCF_025201925.1 of Gopherus flavomarginatus. Lineage (NCBI taxonomy): Eukaryota > Metazoa > Chordata > Testudines > Testudinidae > Gopherus > Gopherus flavomarginatus. The sequence goes on along the minus strand of NC_066618.1, from coordinate 149,414,682 downwards.
CATAAGTGGGAATCGATTTGGGGAGCCTCCATTTTTCCATGCCCAATTTGAGTCATCTGGGTCTGATGATTTTCAGAGCTACTGAGCACTGCAGCTCCCACTGAGCTGTGAATGTTCAACACTTCTGAAAATAATTCTGAAGGGAGTTCCTCTCTCTGTCGTAGTGCTGAACCTGATGGAGGGAACAAAGTAAACAGGTTCTCCAAAGATCAATTCTGCCCCCTTCTTCTATCTGGTTGAATCTCAGAATGAACATAAGAGTATTTTTTATAATCATTAGCTTCCAGAGTCCATTATCTCATGTAGTTAGAACACCTCTGGTTTTGGAACCAAGCACTCAGCATTCCAGTTCTTGTTCTACAGCTCTGTAGTTTACTATGGAGAGGTGATAAGCTCTTTCTAGTTGAGGTTGAGACCATAGTTCCATAAGGTTTTTATCCTACTTGTAACATAAACCCACAAGGAAATAAAAAAAAAACACCTCCCTGTTTTCCATTTCTAGGTTTAAGTCTCATTGACAACCAGAACATATTCTCAAATTTTTGATAAAAGGACCAAGTACTTTTTAAGATTAAAAGCATAGCTCTTTTAAAAATATTTGTGAAATATGTAATGTTTTTGTGTGTTGCTTCACAGAGCATAATTTTTTTAATCCACGTACAGAGTTTTGATATCACATTGATAATCACTTTAAAAATTGACAGACAGATTTTGATTTTGGCTCATGCAACAGGCAGTTTAAGGACAGGAATAGTAAAATATTTAAGCAACTGTTATCAGCAGAAACTAGGATGCAATTCTCCATCAGTGCAGCCAACAGAGAAAAGATAAGATGACAGCATACATTCTCTCAAGAAATACTATTTCAATAAGCAAGGCAAAGATGGGGTGTCATGTATTAGGGCACCAGGAATTGCCATTTTAGATCAGATCAGTGGTCCATTTCAGTATCCTGCATCCAATAACCAGGTGCTTCATAGCAAGATGCAAGGAACCTCATGGAGAACAACAGCGATTTCCTCCTATGGCCACTTAGGGACAGATTTTTAAAGGTAGTTTAGAACTTAAGGATGTTGATAGGCATCTAGGGGAGGACTTTCAAAAGTGCCTAGGTGATACCAATACGAGTGTGGTGCTCACATAGGCACTTTTGAAAATCCCACTAAGTGCCTATCTGCATCTATAAGCATCTAAATATCCTTAAAAAAATCTGTCCCTTAGAGATTGGCTTATACCCTGAAGTACATGGTATAAGTCTTTGTAAGAGTCCAGTTCTGCTAAGTTTACTTTCCTCGAGCAGCACTTTCAGTGACTGGGCCTTAAATTCAAGATTGTGGCACTAATCTGGAAACAGAAAACTGTATCTTGGTCATGCCGAGTTTCATCTGGAGCTAACCCATATAAATGCAGGAAGGAGCTTTGCACCAGTCATTAGAGAGGTATAGATTGCTTACTCCACTCACAGGATGGTGAACAGGGGCAGGGCCATGACCTACCTCCTCCCTATCCTTCTTCCCCAACTTGTCAGCACTTTGATCCCTGTATGGGAGGAGGAAGAGTGAAATGTCCTTGAACTCCTCACAGTAAATCATTACAGTACAACCTTAAGTGCCACTCATTGCAAAGACTGCTGTTGTGGGATGCTGGGGAGGGACTTTTTTGGGCTTGTCTACATTACCCACTGGATAGACGGGCAGTGATCGATCCAGCAGGGGTCAATTTATCACGTCTAATATAGATGCGATAAATTGACTGCCGAGCGCTCTCCTGTCAACTTTGGTACTCTACCAGAGAGATAGGCGCAGGCGGCGTCGACGGTGGAGTGTCAGCAGTCAACTCACTGCACTGAAGACACTTCAGTGAGTAGACCTAAGTACATTGACTTCAGCTATGTTATTCATGTAGCTGAAGCTGCGTAACTTAGATCGATCCCCCCAGTGTAGACCAGACCTTTGCGTGCACCTCCACTCCCATGTAAATCAGTTCTCACTACCTAGCCCTAAAAACACTGCAAATGTTTTTATTCCTATATAAGCCTAATCCTTTCCCAAAACCCATTGATTTCATAGCCTCAATGGTATAATTGTGGCAATATTCATTGGCCATATTATTGTTCCTGTACTTGTAGAGAGGGTAAGTAGAAGCACCCAACTGACCTTTTATAAATTGTTCATTACTTTATAGACAGACCTATGTCATGTCCCTTCTTATTTGCACTGACAGACTTTCTTTGTAACTTCAAAGCCAGTAAGCTAGCATCATTATTAGCTTGGCCAATGCTACTCATGCATTTAATTTAAGGATCTAGCAACCAGTCCATCCCATGTTTTTTAACTGTATTTATTTACATACACAGAATAAACATTAAAATAAAACGTTTAGGACTTGAAGTTAAGATAACAGACATTTACTTGTTCCTGATTTTTTTTATATTTTTTACATTTTGTATTTATTACAGTCAAGATACCGGTTCCAGTGAAATAAATGGCAAAACTCTCATTGATTTCAGTGATATCAGATAGAGTCCTGTGCATGCAGTAGGGCTTGTATATTCATTTCCTTGTTTTTAGGTGCTTGTAATTTGTAAAGGACATGATAGGTATACACACTGTTGTCACATAGCAACTGTAAGTGGTTTCTTTTTTTTGGAAGTAGCATTTGGTTTCCATCTCAGCACTACTCAAACCAGGGATGCTTTGTTCCAAATGTAGCAGCTTCTTGAGTGAAAGCAGGTTTTCCATTAAATGCTTTAATCTCTTTGCAGGCCTCCAGGTGCTAGAGGGTGAAACCATGACCGACTTCATCATTACTTGAGCAGGCCTGCCATTCCCTTCACTAGAGGATGGCACATATACAAAAGTCACTACATCTCAGTACACTTGTTTATGCATGTGTACAGGACTTCACTGCCTTTTCAAAAAGAGAATTAAATACATTTTATATATCTAATCTATTTCTCTAGGTCAGGGATCGGCAACTGTTGGCACGCGGCCCGCCAGGGTAAGTACCCTGGAGGGCCGGGCCGGTTTGTTTACCTTCTGCGTCTGCAGGTTTGGCCAATTGAGGCTCCCACGGGTCACGGTTCACCGCACAAGGCCAATGGGGGCTGCGGGAAGCAGCACGGGCCGAGGGATGTTCTGGCCGCTGTAGGTATTTAAGGCTTGAGCCTGTTAGGTGCCAAGTGCTTCCTGAGGGTACAATTGACATGAGCAGCAGCAGAGGGCACTCAGCACCTTGCAACATCAAACCCCTCATACAGTCCTCCATTAGTGAAGTAATTATAAAAGCACAAAAATACAAGGCGGGTTTTGTTTGTTTGTTTTGTTGGTTGAAATCGTCATCTGTTCCATGGCTTTTTATTATCCTTATTATCATTTAACCAGCATCTATAAAACTTACTTTGCTGCTTACCTATTTGTGCTAAAAATAAATGTGGAAACAAAAAAGCGATGCAGCTAGATCTAAAGATGCACAGCTGGTAAAAGAAATTATAAAAAGGGAGAGAGGAGGGGTCAAGAGCCAGATAGTATTTCTACATTTTTTTTTCATTACAGCTCAGTGGATTAACCTAAAGCACCAGACAGTGTGAAGTGTTGTTCCAAGTGGCAGTGAATTTTCTGAATTTCCCCAGTGCAGAGAAACATACTCACAGCAACACCTGTGCATCAGACAATGAATGCAGCCAAATACCTATGGGTCGACACATTTCCAGATATATGAATGAATCACTTTAGATAGACTTGTTCTGTCACTCTCTCTCTCTCTCTCTTCTGAACTTGTTCTCTTTGGTAGGAGCCATATACTTTGAATCTCCTCTGTGCTGCACCACTTCCCATTTCTTCATCACATCTGGCTTAGTATTACATAAAGTGCTAGCCCATTGTGTTTTGAGGTGTAAAGAAACATACACTATTTTCCTCTCCTCAGTGGGAAGTAAATGCTGAAAGCACAAATGCTGTAGGTATCCATTGGTGCCTTGGGTGCATTTTTTTCTTTTCTGTTGTGGTTGTTGTTATTACCCTCTTATCTCCACAGAAGATATTATCAAGTTTCCTTTTTCAGGAACAACTAAAGTTGAACTGCTAATATTTGATCCTGGCAATGTGTAAATAGGTAAAAAATGGCTATTCATGGGAGGCGGGCGATTCACTTCTTCATATGCTTAGCTTTCAGATTTTTGGTGTGTGTGTATATACATTCATACATACATACATACATATACATATTTAAATTATGTGTATTGGTATCACAAATTTAAAGTATAAAATTGCATCATGACAATAAAAGCATCAACTGGATGCAAAAACAGGGGAATCTTTAGTATAAGTAGAGTGCTTATATCACAGCCGTATTTGTCACTAGTGCAGCCACTGCTGGAATTCTACATCCAATTCTGGTCACCACATTTCAAGAAGCATGTTGATAAATTGGAGATGGTTCAAAGAAGACCCATGAGAGATTAAAAGATCAGAAACCATGCCTTATCATGATAGATTGAGCGCCATGAGTTTATTTAGCTTAACAAAGAGACATATAAGGGGTGGCTTGATCATACTCTATGAGTACCTATCTGGGCAACAAATATTGGATGGTAGGTCCTTCAATCTAGAAGATAAAGGTGTAACAAGATCCAATGGCTAGAATTTAAAGCTAGACAAATTCAGACTGAAAAATAGATTTGAATGTTGAATAGTGAGGGTAATTAATCATTAGAACAATCTATCAAGGGCTGTGATGGATTCTCCATCACTGAATTATTTCTTTAAATCAAAATGGAATGTTCTTCTAAAAGATATGCTTTAGTTTAAAGACAAATTATTTCAAAGAAATTATGTCTTATGTTATGCAGAAGGCCAGACTGGATAATCACAATGGCCCCTTTTGGCCTTAGAATCTCTGAATTACACTAAAAAATAAGTGTTGTAGCTATATTGGTCCCAGGATAATATAGAGGAGATAAGGTCGGTGAAGTAATATATTTTATTGGACCAGCTTCTGTGGGTTAAGGGGACAAGCTGAAGAAGAGCTCCCTGTAAGAGAGAAAGCTTGTCTCTCTCACCAACAATAAAAGATATTACCTCATCCATCTTGTCTCTGTAGTATAATAATAAGGCACACCATCACAACAGGTGGATATTGTGTACTGTTATCGATGGATTCTTTTTGTGCTATATTGTACCAAACACAAAAATCTACATACATATGTCTGTCTAAAGAAAAGATGACATTTAATAAGTTTAAGTGTATGAGGGGCTATTAACCACATTGTTGTAATGTCCATGTATCTTTGCAGTTATTCCCTTTACTGGTTATTCATTTAAAGCACGATCAGTGGCAAGTTCCAGCAATTCAGCTATAGAGATGACAAATAACTGACTTTTCAGTTCACTGGTAGCTCTGAAAAAAAAAAACACTAAACAATTAGATCTAATTATTTTGGAATTAGTCAAAAAGTCAACACAATTTTCATTTTAGATCAAATGAAACATTTCTTCCGACCTGAAATGAACCAGTTGTGTTTTGTTTCCATTTTTTAATATAAAAGTAAAGGAAATGAACAGCTAGATTCCCAAAACAACTAAAGGAGGAGCCCTTCTTCACCAGGTTATTCTTCTACACACGGGGAGACCCAGTTTCAATTCCCCCCTCGTCCTGAGATGGAGAATTTGATCTTGGGTCTCCCATGCTGCAGGAGAGTGCATTAGCCAATGGGCTACATGACGTTCTGATGGGGGTCGCAATGTCTCCTATTAATACTATTCACTTTGCATAAAATACCTGTATTGTCACTGAGCCAGAGAGAGAATGACTTTATAGTTTGGTGGTTAGGCACTCACCTAGGAGGCTGGACATGAAAATTATGTCCTTACTCCAGTGACCATTTATACAAAGTAGAACAGCTTCAGTTACAGAGACTAAGAAAGCCCACATCAGAATATCCTACAGTCCAGAGGTTAGGGCACTCTCCTGCTATGTGGAAGACTCAAGAACAAATGCCTTTTCCACGTTGGGCTGTAGGTAGAACAGAACACAAGTCTCTCACATCCCAGGAGAGTACCCTAACCACTGCACTCTGGATGTTTTGTGAATGGAATCTAGATTTTTTTAAAAAATGGTCAAAAGTATTTGGCAAATACGTGTCAAAATCATGAATAGTTTCAGGTTGACCAAGATGGTGTCTTGCAGCAAATAAACCATTCATCCAGAAAGTTTTGCTCTACTCAGTTCTACTCAGCTCTACTACTAAGTGCTAATGAATTACACAGAAGCAAATAATTAACAGCTGCAGAAAGGCCCCCCATCTACTCTACCAGCCTACTGGCATACTCTTTCTGCCTCCCTCCCCTTCTCCTAAAACACCATTTAAGGTACTTCATTACCATGGTATCTCAGTAACTCAAACTTTGATGTTTTTATACTCCCCAGACCCTCTGTGGGATAAGGAAGAACTATTATTCCCATTGCACAAATGGGGAATTGAGGCAAAATGGAAAAGGTAACATGCCAAAAGTCAAATAGAAAGCATGGGGTTGGAGGAGGGGGGGAGGAAGAGAAGAGCATAGACTTGAAGCTGGATCTCCCAAGTCCTAAACTAACACCCTAAACACTGGACCCTCTATTCCTTTGAAGGCTGGAGAAATTGCAGTCAATCCTCCAAGTGTATGTCCACAGCAGGAGCACCTGTAAAATAATATTCCACAGCATGGAAGCCTCACCATTTCTCCCTTATATCCAACAGAATCACAGATTTAGGGACCATTTTCACCAGACATTGACGGGCCAACATTTGTCCTTGAAGACTCGACCAAATATAAATGGCAGGTATGCTGCGAGCCTGAAGTCACTGTTGTTGGATGTTACTTCTGGAAGTAGCAACCCTAAAAGTGATACCTGCTGGTGCAACTTTGCTGTTTCTGCCATGATGACCAGCTGAAGCAGCATCCTCAGGCCTGAGAATTTTGCTACCAACCTCAATGTGCCTTTTGCTGTGCTAAGTCCTTCCCAGCAGAACCCACTTGCCAATTCAGGCAGTATTTGAGAGGAAAGAGTTCCCCTGTGTGTCACAGCAGGTGAGGGAGCAGACAGAGAGACTTCAGTCCTTAGTATCTCTAGCTCTTACTGAATTTTAAAGACGCTTTTATATCAATCACTTACTTTTAAAGATGTGAAAGCTGCTTGTTTATGGGCCTGTAAAAGAAGTTAAGGAGACTGGTGTTCTCTGAACAAATTGGAGTGTATTATTAGTGCAAGCAAGTTTAACTGCTCATGACACACTTTTCAGGGGTCACTCACTTTTTTAAAAAAGCATAAAGACACAACACAAATCAGATTTTTCAGCCTCCATGATCCTGATGCCTGTATCCGAATGACTCTGCTAGCCTGTGTCTGTAGTCCACATGCACATAACCCTCCCAAAACATCAGAATTAGTTAAAAAAATCAGGGCACCTCAAAACTCTCACACTGTTGTGTTTTCATGCCCCATTAAACATGGCATTTATGACAGTCCCATCACAAGGATTTGATTATATTGTATAATGAAGATTTTTTTTCCTGTTTATTCTTCTGTTAGACTCTCTCAAACAGGCTTTCCTAGAACTTTCTACTTCAGTTAATTACTCTTTGGTTAAAGTGTCTGATCTCCATGTATGAATAGATAGGTTGGGACTGATTATTCTAAACTATTTAATGTGTCTTCTGTTTGTATGCTGAGGGATATTTGTAGGTCTCTTGGTTAGAAGTTTTCGATGAGGCCTCTTGCAGGCTTTCAATTGCTTGTAAGGTGAAGTGTGCTAATACATAATGTATGTATGGTTCAACTTCAAAACTTGGGGCTTGATCCCACATTAATTGTACACACAAAATTCCTAGAATCTGATTCTCCAGTCCTTTGCATCTTCCATAGTCATGCAGCTGTCCAAAATGGGCGCAAAATGCTACCAACTTGTAACATGCAAGGTAGTGGAGAATCAGGCCCCACTGACTTCAGAGGAATTTTAAGGTGACAAAGAATAGATTTGATCTCTGCTTCCCTACCAAATTACTTTCTAAAATCTTAAAAGCAATAATTGGTGACTTTTAAAAACACCGTCAGTAATCATGTGTTTCTATTTGTAGGGACTGGAATCTGTGAAACACAATGTAGTTTGTAAAACCAACATTTTTCTTCTAAACCTTAATTTATCTAGAAGTGTTTTATTTTCCATGATTCTAACCATGCAGCATGCAGAGAGGAATAAAAATAAAAAAATACAAACACTAATAAATGTAACCTCTCCAAAAATGACCTAAAAAGTTTTCCTTACTTAAAAATATCATAATTTTAATTTGCATTATTTCTGGCCTTTCCAGAGTTCAAAGCAAGTTTTGAGCATCTCATTGGAGAGCTAGGAAGCTCATCTTTCCAAAAAGTATAAAGTTCCTATTTCTAGTCCTATATGGCCAGAAGACACGCTTTAAAAGTGGAATAATTCTTTCCATATACATATGTATACACACATGTATTATTGATAGTACAATTTGAAGCTTGTCAGTGTGGAGCCTAAAATAATAACCTCAATTATTTTGGATAGAAACACTTCTCTGACAGGTGTTGATTGGTTGGATTATTTTCAGGGGGTGGTATATAAAATTGGAACAGTAAACATATGCATGTGTACATGTACCCACACACGCGCACACACAGTATCACAAGGTTGATACCTTTCTGCTAAATTGCAGCGCTATGTGATAATTTCATTTATCATGCACCTTTGACTGTCTCATTTGCTGATTAATCCATCTTCTCTTGTACTTATTCTAATATTCTAACTTCCTGGGCTGCAACAGTCAGGTCCCACTTTATTTTATATATATACTTACACACACACTCACACAAACACACACACACACTTTATATATATATAGCAATTTTTTAAATTACTTTTTTTCTTTTTTTAAAGTCTACTAATAAATTCCTTAGACCCGTGGAGAAATTTGTGGTGGTGAACTGTTAAAGACATTAACTAATATAAAACTAACACACTTCAAAAAAACATATTGCTCTCTGCCATCATTAAGCTTTCACTGTGATGCATCAGTAAATTCACCTTCTTTTTGAATTTTTATTTGTTTCATTCAGGCAATGTATTATCTAATGTGGCAGCATGAGTTTATAGAAGTTAAAGATTAAAAAAGGCATGAGGCAGGGGTGGCCAAACTTACTGACTCATGGAGCCTCATATGACGATCTTCAGAAGTTCGAGAGCCAGGACTTTAGCCCAGTGGAAGCTGCCTGACAGGCCTTGGGGCTCCAGCCCTGTTCCTGCTAAAGCCCCAAGCCCCGGTAGGCACAACCCGTGGGACTCAATCCCCTAGACCTCCTCCCCACTGGGCAGAATCCTCCACAGTCTGGTAGGTGGAGAATGGAGGAAAGGGATGAGGGGGGGCTCTGCAATTCGCACTTTAACAGTAGGTAAAAGAGCCACATGTGGCTCACGAGCCACAGTTTGGCCACCCCTGGCATAAGGGATCAGTGTAGTTCCTCTCTCTGTTGATATAGATTTGTATGCCACACAGCACATCCCCTGTTACTTTGTCCATTCAAGTTTAAATTATTCCAAATTTCACCAAGTCCAACCAGGGAGCAATGAAGCTGACATCCTTTGTCTTGTACCACGGATCTTTCCACTGCAATCAGTTTACCAGTTTATTCTATACATTTTTCCTGCTCTCCAATTTGCCAGTTAAAGGATTTTCAAAAACTTACAAGTTCAGATATAAAAAAATAACAAATATAAAGCCAACACTGACAAGGCTATAGGGAGGAATAATCATATTTGAACAGGTGCACAACACAGAGTTTCCCAAACAGCTGGTTAGACTCAATCACATGCCAAGTCCATTAAGCCCTCATTGCTCCAGATTTAATGAGAAGCACATTTTGCATAGTTTGACTCTCCTGGGCGTTCCACTTCCCTCGTGGACTTGCCAAATTCTTTCTGTCTAAAATTAAGATTTCCTTTTAAGGATTCAAATTTAAACAAGTTTATGGGTAAACTATAAAAATGACTCCTACTTTTTAGCATAATAAAATAATCTAGTCAAAGGTTTATGCAATGAATAGATTAATCTTACTCGGTGTTTCTAATGTGGAACAGGAGCTATTTTCTATTCTAACTGACAGTTCCAAGGTGGTGGTTTGTTTTTTTCCCCCTCTTTAAACTGTTATTAGTTTAAAATGTTTTCCACAGCTCTAAGTTTGAAGTCAGCCAGATGTGCTTTGTGGCATGGAAAAGGTTGGGTTATTTTAAATCAGGAATCAGCAAGCTCTGGCACATTGCCCACCAGAGTAAGCACCCTGGTGGGCCGGGTCCATTTGTTTACCTGTCGCGTCCACAGGTTCCACCAATCGCAGCCCCCACTGGCTCCCAGTGCCGCTCCAGGCCAATGAGGGTGGCGGGAAGTGGTGGCCAGCACATTTGTCGACTCATGCTGCTTCCCACAGCCCCCATTGGCCTGGGACAGCGAACTGAGGCCAGTGGGAGCCGCGATCGGCTGAACCTATGGACGCAGCAGGTAAACAAACCAGCCTGGCCTGCCAGGGTGATTACCCTGGTAGGATGTGTGCCAAAGGCTGCCGATCCCTGTTTTAAACCAAAATTATCAATAGGGCTGTATCTATCCAGCTACTTTTATGGCCCTCATCCCCACAGTATCTGAGAGGCTCACTAATAGATTTTTACCCTCTCTATTATGTAGGAAGTATTTTCCCCACTATACAGGTGTGTGATGGAGGCATGACATAGTTTCACATGCCCAAAATCTAACAGGAAGTCAGTGCTGAATCAGGAACTGAACCAGCATCAGATTTTCCAGTCTCATACCTTATCAGCTAGACCATCCTACCTCCCTAGGTTCAGACCGAGCTTTAAGATAAGTGAAACTTTTATTTGTTCACCAAAGTTACCATTAATGCAGAGCTGTGGAGCTACTGTCTGTTAAATAAAATACAATAGAATAAAAGTATGTTTATTGTGCCCCATAGGATGCTCAGTATGGTATAGATTGCAAAATTATACAGCATCTCCAAGAGCAGAAAGATTTTAGAAACCAGACCTTGTCATTTCCTTATGCCCTGGCCCCTTTCTACAAATATATCAACTAGTATATAAAGCAAATTCCACTGGGTGAACAGTGAACAAAACAATGAAATTAAATCATTTACTGTCAGAGCCTATCTCTGTGGAAGACATTTCACTCAATGATGAGTAACTAATACATTTTTATTCACAGTTATTTAATTAAAAAGAACAGGAGTACTTGTGGCACCTCAGAGACTAACAAATTTATTTCAGCATAAGCTTTCATGGGCTACAGCTCACTTCTTCGGATGCATCACAAGTACTCCTGTTCCTTTTGCAGATACAGATTAACACGGTTACTACTCTGAAACCAGTTATTTAATTGTTTGCTTCTCACTAACTTCCTCTTTGACAACAAAATATTGATCCTATTTATTCTCAACTTGAGACTTCTACAATATGAGCCTGAATGTGGAATCCTCACATACACTGCAGAGTATCAATAGGATTACTCATGAAAGTAAATATCAACTTGAGCAAGGATACACAATCTAAATAAAACAGCATTCCCACTAAGTTATTTTATGGGTATTTTTGGTAGTTTTATTAAAGTCATTTTACTTCGGTGCTTCTTGGTCAAACCTTTGACATGTTATATTTTTAGAAGAGATAAATGTAATATATCTCCCCCGCCTCAAGCTTCATCGCACTATTTCCTCAGTTTCCTCTGTTTTATTAAAATACAAAGCATTACAAATTCTGCTGCTTACTCAGCTTTCATTACTTTTAGGTAACTGCCCAATTTAGTACTTTAAGAAATATATTTTTCAGCATGTCTTGTTATATTTCAGAGGGTAATCTCCTCGTTTCAAAGTGGTTAAAGTTAGTTTTGTAGACCTTTAAATGCAGAGAGATTTATACTCAAATTCTGAATGTGTATCTTGTGTGCCATTCACCTTCATATATACACATGAAAGCCTGTCCTGGTCCAATGAAGGAGAGCAATTGCACTCCAATTTTATCCATTACCATGTACCCTTCACGGTCATTTACTGTTTTATATACAATGACATACAAAAGACTACACTATGTGGGAAGAAGAAAGTACAGGCTTCTACCAATGGAGTTAAAAGAAAATATTAACTGTAGTAGTAGCCTTGTACCCTCTCTATACCAGCAAGGAGTAGCTCTTATCTGGTATGGGTCCGTAACACATTATAACACAAAAGATTAGAACTTTCAAAAGAACATACGAATGGCCATAGGCCAATGGTCCATGTAGCCCAATACACTGTTTTCCAATGGTGGCCAGTTACAGATGCTTCAGATGGAATTAACAGGACTATTACTGAATGATCCATTTCTTGTCGTCCACGCCCAGATTTTATTAGTCAGAGGCTGAGGAACATGCAGAGCATAGCTAATAGCTATTGATGGACCTATACTCAATGAACTCATCTAATTCTTTTTTTAAGCCAGTTATAGGTTTGGAATTCACAACATCTCATGGCAATGAGTTCCACAGGTTGATTATGTGTTGTGTGAAGAAGTATTTCTTTTTGTTGTTTTAAATCTGCTGCCTAATAATTTCATTGAGTGACCTCTGGCTCTTGTGTCATATGTTATTCACTTTATCCACACTATTCATGATTTTGTAGACCTCTATCATATCCTCCTTTCCTAGTTGTCTCCTTTTCAAGCTGAGCCATCCCAACCTTTTTAGTCTCCTCATATGGAAGCTGTTCCATACCTTAATCATTTTTGCTGCCCTTCTCTTTACCTTTTCCAATTCTAATATATCTTTTTGAGGTAGGGCAACAAGAACTGCACTCAGTATTCCAGGTATGGGAGCATCTTGGAGATACACATAGTGGTATTATATTTTCTGTCTTATTCTCTATCCCTTTCCTAATAGTTCCTAACATTGTTAGGTTTTTTGACTGCCACTTCACACTGAGCTGGTGTCTTCCGAGAAGTATCCACAACGACTCAAAGATTTCTTTCTTGAGCGGTACCAGCTAACTGACATCCATTCATTTTGTATGTATAGTTGGGATTATGTTTTCCCGTGTGCATTACTTTGCACTTATCAGCATTGAACTTCATCTGCCATTTTGTTACCCAGTCATCCAATTTTGTAAGATCCCTTTGTAACTCTTCCACAGTCAACTTTGGACTTAACTATCTTGAGTAATTTTGTATCATCTGCAAATTTAGCCACCTCATTGTTCACCCCCTTTTCCAGATCACTTATGAATATGTTGAACATCACTGGTCCCAGTATGATCCTTGAAGGACCCTGCTATTTACTTCTCTCCACTGTGAAAACTGATTTAAGCACTAGGTTACATACCACAGTTAACAGTTCTGAAATTTCACATTTTAATTTCTTCAGAACTCTTGGCCGAATGCCATCTGGTCTGGTGACTTGTGACTGCTTATCAATTTGTTCCAAAACCTCCTCTACTGACACCTCAATCTGGAACAGTTCCTCAGATTAATCATATAAAAAGAATGGCTCACCTGTGAGAATCTCCCTCACATCCTCTGCAGTGAAGACCAACATTTAGCATCTCTGCAACGGCCCTGTCAGTGTTCCTTTAGCATCTTGTCTAGTGCCCCACTGATTGTCTGGCAGGCTTCCTACTTCTGATGTACTTTAAAAATGATGCTCATTTTTGTGCCTTTTGCTAGTTCTTCAAATTCTTTTTTGGCCAGCCTAACTGAATTTTTACAGTTGGCTTGCCAGAGTTCATGTTCCTTTCTATTTTCCTCAGTGGGATTTGACTTCCAATCTTTAAAGGATGTTTTTTTTGCCTCTAACTGCTTCTTGTATTTTGTTCTTAAGCCAGGGTGGCATTTGTTTGGTCTCTTTAACGTTTTTTGTTTTATTTGGGGTATATATTTAGTGTGAGCCTCTATTATCATGTTTTTAAATAGTTTCCATGCAGCTTGCAGGCATTTCACTCTGACTGTTCCTTTTAATTTCTATTTAACTAGCTTCCTAATTTTAGTGTATTTCCTCCTTTTGAAGTTAAATATGACTCTAGTGCATTTCTTTGGTATTTTGACCCCTCCAAGGTTGCAAAATTTAATTACATTATGATCTCTATTAATGAGCAGTTCAGCTATATTCACTTCTTAGACCAGACCTTGTGCTCCACTTAGGACAAAAATCAATAATTGCCTCTCCCCTTATGGGTTCCAGGACTAGCTTCTCCAAAAAGCCGTCATTAATGGTGTCTAAAAATTTTAATTCTGCATCCCATGCTGAGGTGATGTGCACTCAATCAATATGGGGTAATTGAAATCCCCCATTATTATTGGATTTTCTCTTTTTGTAGCCTCTCTTGTTTCCATGAACATTTCACAATCACTATCACCATCTCGGTCAGGTCTTTGGTAGTATATTTCTAATGTTAAACTCTTATTATTCAAGAATGGAATTTCTATCCATACAGATTCTATGATACAGTTTGATTCACTTAAAATTTTTACTCCATTTGATTCTGTACTTTCTTTCACATGTAGTGCCACTCTCTCACCAGCACAAACTACTGTGTTATTCCTATATATTTTGTACCTTAATATTAGCATGTCCCATTGATTATCATTGTTCCACCAAGTTTCTGTGATGCCTAGTATATCAATTCTCTCATTTAATACCAGGCTGTCAAGTTCACCCATCTAAGTATCTAGACCTCAAACATTTGTATACAAGCACTTATAAAAATTGTCAGTGTTTAATTGTCTGGTTTCATGTGATGTAACTGGATAGAACTCCTTTTTTTGTTTGATAGTTTCTCTTTGGTTTCTACCTGTACTTTATCAACGTCTATCCTCTCCTCTGTACTAGGACATAGAGTATCCGCTTCAATAAATCATCCCCTATGGGATGTCTCTGTCTGAACCACATGCTTCTCTGCACCTGATGGTTTAGAAAAACTCCTATAAGACCTTTTAAATTTTATATGCCAGACAGTACTAGATTTACCATGATGCTGGACCCAAGCTCAGAAGGCGGCCCATAGCACTCGCTTCCTCCCCTTTCCCATCACTGCAAAAGCAGAGCTTCCAAGTGGCAGGATCCAGCATGGGAGCTCAGAACCCAAGATGCCCTGGGAGTTGTAGTTCCTTGGCCAGCTCCCTGAGTACAGAGCCTGCCCTGGAGCAGGGAAGGAACTATATTTCCCAGCATTCCCTTGGCTGCTATCAACAGGAAAGGGAGGGGGAGTGGGGAAGCTGAGACACCATGCACCACAGCTTGCTATGAATGGAGAGCTGGCTGCTAGGAGGGGGTGGCAGTGTGACTGGAGAACAAGTTTGCCCAAGGAGAAGAAGATATCAGCCTCAGAAGACTTCCCTAGACTAGATTAGGGATGCTGGTGTGACCTCGCCTGGCAGCCCCCAAAGAGGGATCTAGGTGGAATGAATGGACAGTGCACCTCTGTATCTGAAGCCTAACAAGGGAGATATGTGGACCCCACTAGGAGAAGTTAAAATGAAAAGTAAGGGAGGGGCAACTCTACTAGAGGGCCTGGGCAGCTTTAAGTACAGTACCAGGCATGCAGGAGGATATCCACTTCTGAACCATGGAAGCAGAAATTGACTTTTCCTTTCCAGATTTATCCAATATTCAGAGAGGTAATCTAGCACCTCTCAGATTTGTACACTCTCAAAATTCAGGAGTGCTCAAGCTCAATTTTTGCAGCTGTTTCCCAAATCAAATATACTGATCCACTGTAATTTGCTGTAGAAAAAAGTAGGATAAAATTGAGCAACAAATGCTGGCATCTTCCCAGTGCTATCTAGGACTGGAATTGCTATTTTCAACAGCCATTATCATTTATTTTGTTTAGTTTTGTTTGTTTAAAAGGAAGACAGTAATATTCCATTGGCAAATTCCCCGTTGAAACACAGAGTGGAACAAAAGAATAATAAAGGCACCTCAACTTTTCTTCATTTTTGTAACACAGGCTTATAATATGGATACAGATATCCTCCAATCACACAGGCTGAAAATTGTTCCACATTATTGCAGTTCTGTAACCATGCGGGAACCAGTCCTGTCTGTGTTCTGTGCAAATCCAAAATTCCTACTGAATTCAGAAGTGCCTTGCTTTTATAACCATACTACCTGATATTTTCAGCCCTTGTAAGCGAAGCAGGTTTACATTTAGTAATTGGGTGGGAAGCCTCTCAGAAAAAGTTAGGTGCTGTAGGAGGTATTGCTTATTCACTAGGTAATGTGAGACCTTCCTGTTACCAGTGCAGCATAGAATGCACTTTGCTTCTAAGTTTAGAATGGGGTCCTTTGCTTCTATATGTAGCCCATTAAAGACAATGAAAAGACACTCATTCACTTCAAAAGATTTTGAACAAAACTGGTTATACACACAGCAACTCCACTGTCTTCACAGAGTCCTGGTCCCACAGTGGAGGGGGGCCATGTGAGCTTGTTGCAGACCTGCTGCTCAGGGATGGGAACCTCCTGGCACCCCAGCCTCCAAAGTCATTCAGGCTGCACTTTCTGCATGACTGTGTGCTAGTTGAGGGGTACATGGGAACTGATGACCTCTGC
Organism: Gopherus flavomarginatus; assembly: GCF_025201925.1. Lineage (NCBI taxonomy): Eukaryota > Metazoa > Chordata > Testudines > Testudinidae > Gopherus > Gopherus flavomarginatus. The sequence continues at coordinate 149,398,039 of NC_066618.1, read as the reverse complement.
TGCAGGTGATGGGCATCTCAGGTACTTATAACCATGGCCTAGAGGAGGGAAGTGCCTAACTGCAGAGTCTGCAGCTGCCTAGGGCCAGCGCTGAGGATTTCGAGTCCCCAGTGCCGCCGTTGCGAGTTTCAAGCATGCTCAGCCTTGGAATTACCACCCCTCTCTTGACTAGTAGCTGCAGCTATCTAAGGCTGACCTCTGGCAATTGGCCCCATGGCTATAGCCAGAGAAGCTGCAGGTGGCTCTGTGGCTACTGGGGGCCATTAAGCTAGAGCAGATAAAGAAACTGGAGTTAACCTCAAGGAACAGAGGTCACCAGTAGGAAAGGAATGTCAAGGGGAGCAGGGAAAGAGGAAGCAGGTCACGCTTGCAGTGGGAGAATAGTCCCAGCTGGTTGGGGAGCATGTCCAAAGTAGAAAGGAAACAAGTATGGGGAGAGGTAGTGGTGAAGTAGTAGACTAGTTTTTAGATGGGAGCAGAGGGAGAAAGGCTGGTGTCTTCAGACTCCCAAGGGCTCGGTCCTCACTTTGGGGAAATGGTGTTTGCAGGTGGTTTGCTCAAATGGCAGGATGGGTGCTGAGGGAGAGATTTGTCAGAATTGATCAGGTATCTGCTGGCTTTAGAACTTCGAGCTGAGACTAGGACCACATACAGTGACTGGTGAAATAGGGTGGTACTGGAGACATGGCTATAGAAGGTCTGAATGAGGAAGGAGATAAATCTGTGGGAAGTTTCCCTGATCACTTTGAAAGTTCTGCTCATTGTGGACACTGGTAAACCCACAGGGGTGTACAGCTCACTGAGAAAAACTGGGTGCTGAGGGAGCTGTGTATGGCAACGCATAAAGTCATGTAGAGATGTGTGATCAAAATGAAAAATGTCTTTGAGATTCAGTTCTGGGTATACTATGTCACCAATGGCACTGCCACACCAGGCCCACACTTGGAGCCCACAATGACTACATGGGGGCCCACAAATATGTTTGACGCCAGGGCCCACAAAAGGTTAAACTGGCCCTGATACCAGAAGTCTGGGTCCATTTTGATTTAAGTGAAGCCCATCCTTTCTGTACAAGCTCCTCCTTTCCCAAAATAGTTCCTAGTTTCTAATAAACCTAAATCATTCCTCCCTACATAATCATCTTATCCACACACTCAGATCCTGCAGTTTTACCTGTCTAACTGGCTGTATGTGTGGAACTGGAAGAATTTCAGAGAATGCTACCATGGAGGTTCTGGATTGTAATCTTTCCTAGCAGTCTAAATTTGGCCTGCAAGATCTCTCTTCTACCTTTCCCTATGTCATTGGTAAATATGTGTATGATAACCACCAGCTTCTCCCCATGACTGCACATAAGTCTAGCTAGATATCTAGAGAGGTCTGCAAATTTCACGCCTGGTGGCAGATACACCAAGTTTCTAATCTGCCAGGAAGTACTCCTCACCCTGGCTCTGCCTAGGGCCCACCTCCACTCCACCCCTTCCCCAGTGCCCCACCCCCAGCCTGCTTGTTCCCATCCCTGCTCCACCCGGTTTCTTCCCCACCTCTTCCCACCCTACCTTGCCTCTTCCCTGCCCAGTTCCACTCCCTCCCCCAAGTGTGCTGTGCCCTCACTCCTTCCCCCTCCCGCCAGCGCCTCCTGACACCACGAAACTGCTGATCTGTGGTAGGCGGTAGGCGCTGGAAGGGAGGGGGAGGTGCTGATCAGCAGGGCCCACTGGTGGGCAGGAGGCGCTGGGGGAGGTTCTGATAGGGAGGCTGGAGCACCCACAGAGTTGGTGCCTATACTTGGCAGGCAGTTCCCCTGAAAGGCAATTCACCAGTTTTCCCTAGTCATCACAAACTCAATCTATATGTATAATAATCAAATCCTCTATTAATATTATCTGTCTTTCTAATAACTAGGGTATTATCAGTGTGAGAGGATACTATGATGGCATCAGGAAGCAGGGTCTCACCTATAGGATCATTTCCCTCCACTTCAGTTTGATGTTCTCCTTTTCCAAGTCTTTTTGTGCTACTCAAGAGGGGTGGGGACCACTCTACAGCATTCATTAAAGTCGTGTATATGTACCTCTCTGTTCTCCTTAACTCTGTTCAGCCTCTCTAGTCTCAAAATCATGTACTCAGACTCTGAGAGCAATGAGTTGCTTGCACCAAATTCACACATATGCTACCTTCCCACAAGGCAGGTAGTTGTAAATGCTGTAATCATTGCAATAAACTGGATAGCCGCCACTCTGCTGCTGCACTTCTGCCTGCATTATTTTTACTCTTGCAGGGTTTTTTTTTTGCTTGTTTGTTCTTTTGAGGGGGTTTTTAGGGTGGGAAGGGGGGAATTATTGGCCTAATTTTAGAGTATGTTTGTTAGGTGTATCTGGCACTCATGCTCCTGCTCTAACTTCCTCAGAAAACTCTCCAGTTTGTTTCTCCTTTGGTCATTTAGGAACTGACCTTTTAAACCCCTGTTCTCTTTAAATTGGCCCCATCCCATTGTCAAGGGATTCTAAAAGAATTAGAGATCAAAACATAGCAGATTAAAGCCTCATTAGTGAGCACTCAGCCAACCCTAGCATATAGACCCCAAAGCACACTAAAATCAACCAAAATTTCAATCAAGCACACAACAAACAAACTAACAGACAAATATACTAACTGGGATTCCCTCTGATTTATGAGTGCATAAGGCATGAGCATTTACTTAGAGTTAAGGTTTCTCAAATACTTTTCTGAGGCTGTCCTCTAGCAAATGAAAGGTGGGTCCATCAAAGGTAGCAGCTACCTCTGGAGTAGAGCTGCAAGGTCCAGCTTGCTGACAACTTGTACTGTAATTCTTCTCCTCTTACTTTCCCTTCCTAGCACAAGATTTCATTAATAAGGGTTTGAGCAGGGTGAGCCAAAAGAGTAGGCAGTAGAACTGGCTAAATAATGGATTTTTCAGTTTGCGGACAATGCCAAAAATAAATAAATAAAATCAAGTTTTGTTTCAAGTCAAACTGAAAAAAACACCCAATAAATAATTAAATCAGCAAATCAAAGTAAAAGTTTCAAATTGGGTCAAACTGAAATGTTTCAACCAATTTTTTTTTATTTTGGGGCATTTTTGAAAAAAGGAAAGAACTAGATTCACAGAACACCAGGGGAAAGAAAGAAGACCTCCTTTATAACTTCAGCCCAGTGGTCAGGGTACTTTCTTGGGATGTGGGAAATCCTGGCTCAATTCCCCCTTCTGTCTAACATCAAGGGATTTGAACTTGGATCTCACTCGTTGCATCTTCCTTGGTTAGGGCAACAAACACCTCACGGAGCTGTTATTTCAAGCTGTCTGCAAACTCAAGCTGGTAACATTGCATTAATTACATTCAATTCACATTTTCCAGGTTCTCTCTGAAATCAGAATGGTTACAAATATTTTTTTCAACCAAAGCCCTGATTTTGGAGCACAGTTCTACAACAAGGGGTGGATTCAGCCACAATGTAATTGCAGAACACATGACTTTAGATATACCCTGTTCTGAAACATTGGGAAAACACTATATAAATGGTGGAAAATGAGAATGTACTAAACAACCTTGTTTTCTGGTCTCAGAGATTGATCTTTCTAGGTGTTGAGAATCCTTATCTTCCCTTGTATTCAGGGAGAACTTAAAATGTTCAGCACCTTACATAGGAGATTTAATATCACACAGATTCAGGCCCTTAAGTAGACTGCAACTGGATGACAACCTCAGATGTGTGCGTATAGACCAGGGATCAGCAACCTTTGGCACGCAGCCCATGCCACTTCCCACAGCCCCCATTAGCTCAGAACGGGGAACCACAGCTAATGGGAGCTGAGATCAGCCGACCCTGCAGACGCTGCAGGTAAACAAATTGTCTCTGCCCACCAGCAGATTTCCCTGACAGGCCACATGCCAAAGGTTGCCAATCCCTGGTATAGATGAAGTGCACTAGCACCTCCTAAAAGACTTGTGTCAGAAAATTCTTTTGTTGGCTCTTTACTCTCCAGAAGAAAAGAAGTCAGTTGGTGGTGGTAGACAATTATATGTTACCAGTAAAAGATTTGAAATATGGCATCCCCGAAGATCCAACATCTCACTCAGGCTGTTCATTGAATACACTGATATTACCAAGAGCGCTCTGATCTACACAAGTCAGACTGTATCAATGGTATGCTCAAGACACACAGTGGTATTTTTTGTGCCTCTAAGTTCACCCTGCCATAGCAGAATTCTTAAATGATACTGCCCCATGGATGCATCAAAGGTACCTCAAGCTCACACCTGGGAAGAGAGAAGTATGTTAGCGAGTAGAGGTCAACACTATCAGAGAGATCACTCTTCCTTCATGTCTCCGGTTATTAAGGGGATATGTTTAGAGATAGTAAGTCACATTAAGAATCTGGGTGTCACTTTCAACCATGCCATCTCCATGGAAAGCCTCGTTTGGGAAATGTGATGAAAGTGCCCTTTTCTCTAACTTTTGCAGTCTGCCCCTTTAATTATCCTGTGATGACCTCACCACAGCAACATCATCCCTCAGGATCATAAGGATCTATTATTGTATTCCACTTTTCACAGGTCTTACAGTAGGACAGTTCCATTGCCTGCAGCTGGTTCAGAATGCAGCAGTACATTTGCTCGCTGTTTTAAGCAACTGAAGTGATAATATGCCCAACTTGCTTACTTTACAATGGATGACTATAAACTGGCAGATTGAGGGGAAAAAACCCAAACCCTTGAGACCATCTTTATTTATTTTATTACTTTTTTGCAACACATTTCATCCTTTAAAAAATAATTAAGCATTACTTTATCCATATTAACTTATTTTCAATTTACTCATTAACTGTTTTCAAGGATATGTACAGACTATACCTCTCTTCTCTCTTTGCCTCTTCTCCCACAAACATCACTTAGTGAGGACATTGTGATCTATGATTTATAGAATAATTTAGATGTGAGCTTGCATTATTTAGGATTAATGAGCCACTTTATGTGGATCTCCTGTTTACAATTCTTTTAAAATAAGTTACACACTCCATAAATGATAGTACAACAGAGACCATGATTTTCTCTCATGCTATTCCTTGCTACTTTAGTTCTAATCCTCCTCTTGTTGAGTGCCATTTAGCCACAGCATTTCTACAGAACGGAATTATCTTTCCCATGTTTCGGGAGCTGGTATGATTGCTCAGCCTCTGACAGACTGGATAATTTCCAGAGTTTAAAGTAATTGGAGAAGTCATAACTCAAGATACCACTGAAATAGAAGATGCCAATTGGGATTCTAACACTAATATTATTATTTGTATTATTCGAGTGACTAGGAACCCTCTAACAATATTTACTCAGTTAAAACAAAATCTCGGAGATTTAAAGGTGCAGTACTTTTAAAAAATGGCATACGAGTAACAAAGCTAAAGTAACAAAGGCTTCCGTGGATTCAGAGGAAAGGAGAGGAAAATGCCACCAAACCATTCAGCTTTGTCTACCACATCCAAAGCTTATACCATACCTTGATATCTGAGTTCTTAGCACTCGCCACTTCCTCTCAGCAGGGGCCATTTGCACTACTATTTTTTTTTCTTTTGCTCTCTTCTTCTCCACACAGTGAATGGGAGCATTGGTCTAAAGAGCACTTGTGATGGCAGAGTTAATAGCATTGATTAGAGGGCATATTAGGATAAATAGAGTGGGGCTTTCCTCTTGCAAACCTTAGCAGGGAAAGGAGAGAAGACTGTTAGGGGAAGAGGGCCCTAAGGCAGCCAGGAAAAGAACTGACTGAGTGCTGAAGCCAAGAAGCATGACTGGAATTGGGAAGCCAGCACATGCCTAAGGTCCATGGCCAGGGATCCTGAGCTAGCTAACAGATGCAGCCAGAAAACACAGATTGGCAGAAGCTGAAGAGTTAAGGACAGTTTGTCACTCCTTGAGAATGTTTCCATTTAATGAGCTGAAAATTATCTTTGCCACCCATCACTCCATGCGCTGCAAAGATTGAAGCCAGAATATTTAGTTTTCAGCAAAGAACAAAGGGAACTCTTACAGTAAGAGGAATGTTGGTCTAGATTCATTTTAGTTCATAATAAGTTCTATCAGTGCTGTGCTTAATATCAGTCAACATGCTTCCTATGGTACAAAAGTACCGAGTAGGGTGTTAATGTGTGTAAGGGTTGCAAAATCAGACCTTAAATTAAAAATACCAAGCTGTTTGCAAGTAAAAATTGTTACATCTGCAAATAAATGACTTGTGCATATTATGACTTTCCCAGTCTAGTTAGGCCAGAAAATACTACTCCAATTCATTCTAACAGCCAGATTAATCTATATGGCCACATCACCAAGTATGGTATTTGTGTGACCTAGCAAATGACGTAATAAGTAATCCAAGTCTGTTTAATTTTAACTTTAAAGAAAGAGTGTATAGAGCAGGAGTTGGCAACCTTTGGCATGTGGCTTGCCAGAGTAAGCACCTTGGCGGGCCTGGCCGGGTTGTTTACTTGCCGCGTCTGCAGGTCCGTCCAATTGCAGCTCCTACTAGCCACGGTTCGCTGTCCCAGGCCAATGGGGGCTGCAGGAAGCAGCGCAGGCCGAGGATGTGCTGGCCACAGCTTTCCGCCTCCCCCTTTGGCCTGGAGTGGCAAACCGCTGCCAGTGGGAGCCGCGATCTCCTGAACCTGTGGATGTGGCAGGTAAACAAACCGTCCCAGCCCGCCAAGATGCTTACCCTGGTAGCCACGTGCCAAAGGTTGCCAATCCCTGGTTTAGAGAAACAAAGTTTAGGCCCCTGTGGAAACTGTACATAAGACTATTTTATTTTTAACCCTTTTTACCATATTTGATATCAGTGCTCACCTTCAAAGTGTAAATATCTCTGGGAGTGCTAAAAAAATACAAACATGGCACATAACAGATGCATAAGCACATCCTGAGCAAATTTATTATGGACCTAGAACTGTTATCTCACCCCTCATGCATGTCTTGTCACTTACTCATATAATGACTTCAAGGCTTTTCGGCATTGCATTTGGTTACAAAGCATGACACTTACACTCCAAGCTAATCAAACGTTTTCTCATTGCATCTGTCTACAGTTATATTTATATCAGTATCTCTAAAAAGCTATTTTTTCCCTTTTTTATAAGCATTAAATGTAAATGCAGGATTAGAAATATATGCTTTGAAAATTCTTCATAGATATATGTTTCACAACTAGTAAGGAAAGCCAAAAGTACATGCCTTATGTTTCTGCCTATCACACAGCCATTATAATGGACATTTTCAAAATACCCACACAAAATCATTGACGACAGGAACTCTCCTTGTGACAAGCATTCGTGATAGCCAAAAATACATACGCTTGAAATCCTTGGAGTAAACCAATGTTGATGGACAGGAGCTCGCAAAAGGCAATTGAAAGAATGAAAACAAAATTGTAATATATTTGGAGAGGCAAGATTATCATCAGTAAGAGGGCGCACCATTAATTATGATTTCCAAAGCAGAAAAATAAAACTGAGAGCCAATTAACACCCAATTGGTCCAGGGTTGTTCAAACATGATACATGAAAATGACAATTAAACAGTGTTACACACCAACAGACAACCACAATAATGAGATGGAAGATCAATCCTATTACTACAAAATCTGATTGACAAAATTCCGAAGCATGACATCTATTTAGTAATGGGGAACTTCAATACCAAGGTTGGGAAGGATAACGCTGGGTAGAGAAAACAATGGGCAAGCATAAGCTTGAGCCACATAATCAGACTAGTGAAAGACTGGTGTCTGGTATCAGGGCTTATAATTGGTGGAACGTTATTCCCACACAAACATATCCATAAAGTAACTTGGAATTCCCTAGATGCAGTTACCAGGAACCAGACTGACCTTCAGTGTAGTAGAACGAAATTTAGATCAACTCTTCAGGACATCAGAACATGTAAAGGAGCTGATGTCACAAGTGACCACAATTTATATGTGGCAAGAATGAGGTCTAGTCTACCCCAGGAAATTAGATTGATATAACTACATCTCTCAGTGGTGTGAAAAATCCATACCCCTAAGCAATGCAGTTAAACCAACCTAACTCCTGGTGTAGACATTGGGAAGCCAACAGGAGAATTCTCCCGTTGACCTGACTACCACCTCTTGGAAAGGTGGAGTACCTATGCTGATGGGAGAATCCCTCCCATTAGTGTTGATAGTGTCTTCACTGAAGTGCTACTGCCACACAGCTGCAGGAGTGCAGCTGCACCACTGCACTGAAATTTAAAAACAAAACCCCATAAAGAATTAAGAAAAATGACAATAAAAGGCAGCTGAAAAAACACATTACTGCAGCAATTTAAAATTGAACTGAACTGAAGAACCAAGTTTCAGGTCCTATGAGACTTAGATCCACCATGAAAGTCAACATTATTATGTTTTGGTCCTTTCTGCACAACAGTATCAGACACTGCTGGTTTCCAGACAAGTAAATCAATAGTCTAGGGAAGTGAGGCCTGTCAAGGATCAACAAGGAAAGACTTTAACAACAGAAAATGAACAAAGATAGGAATGGGCAAAGCACTTTCAAGAGTGCTAAACATATCAACACCACAAGAAACTAGTGACTTTAACAACATAAACATCCCAAACTGGACATCATGATGTCTCATATCAAAACAAAAAAGTGAAAGAATACAATTAAAATGTTAAAACCTACAAAAGCTGCAGCTGAAGAACAAGTCACTGAGCAAATGCTTAATGCTTGCAATGATGAGACCATTAATAAAATCACTGAAATCTTCAGCAAAGTATGGGACAAGTGAAAGCCTCAAGAACAATGGGAAAATGGCATTAGAGTCCCAATGGGAGCTGCAGGAAGCGCAGGTCGCAATGACATGCTGGCCGCTGCTTTCCACAGCTCCCATTGGCCAGAAACAGAGAACCACGGCCACTGGGAGCTGCGGGGGGCGGTGTCTGCGGATGGTCAACATCAGCAAAATGTCTTATGGCTTGCAATCAGATTACCCTGATGGGCTGCAGGTTGCCCACCACTGCTCTAAGTGATGTCTGATGGTTCAGGAAGGGTTCAGACCCACTTGATAAATCTGCTGTGCTTCTGTGATATGCTTTTTAAAAAAATTTGATGTGGGGTTGTTTAATCAAAACTAATACTCAAATAATTTTTTTTAAACAAGCTTGTAAAACTTTTTTGGGAACCCCGTTATCTCACAGAGAGAATCCTAGATAAGGGTCAAATGGAAAAAAGTAAGCTCTCCAAGAACCTGAAAGTCCCTTACACTTTTCAAGGGTGCTCATGTGCGACCATTTCTTTCAGTTGTCACCCTTTTCCTGAAATAGCTCACATTCCTCTTGGGATGCACATATTATGTAGGTTAATGAATGATGAAATTGCATGTAAACAGAGGAACAGAGCAGTAGTGGGGGCAGTAGGTAATGTAATTTTACAAGCTTCAACCAAAGCAGCTATACAAATGGATTGAGGGATGTTTAAAAAGTGTCTCTCTCTCTAGTAAGTGCTTCTGAAAAGTAGTCAAAATTGTCATTTTGCTACCAAACTTTTTATCCTCTTTGCTGTACTGCTTCAAACCCTTTCGAAACCTAGAACTCCAAAATGTTATCCCAGTTAGAGGCTTCTCAGGTCAGATAGGGCAGATATTTTGATGTTTACCAACTGCTGGGAATTGGCTCCAAGTACATCTGAAGATACTAGTTTCAGCTGACCAACTTTTCATCGGTGCCACATCCATTAGTTCACCCATCTGTGTTATTTATACAATGAAAGAGTTGATAACACCTAAACATCTAATGTGTGAAATATGCAAAAATCACTTTGTTCCCTGAACAGATAAGAAGGGTTACTCTATTTCTGTGGTTCCCAAACTTTTTAGTATTGCAGCTCCCTTACAGATGGTTTAAAACTTGGTAGCTTCCCAAAACCAAATACTGTTTTTTGTTTGTTTTGTTTTATTTTAACCAACTCAGGACAATAGATACAAGAGTTCAGGACACTAGATTTAAGGACATTAGAGTTTTGACTGTTTGGGGACTTTATTCAACTATATACATTTAGTTTAATTATATAATCTGGGTTTTTAAAACCATGACTGAAAATATGTATTTTTGGGGTGTTGGGACACAGCCTAAGATTTTAGTGAGAAAAATGAGCCTGTTTCAAGCTGCATGTTCGCACATGGTTTGGTTGAATTTCCAATTACACCAGATGCAAGTCCTTTCCAAGCTTAACATTTTTTGTGTTTAGGTTTCACAGAAATCATTGCTGAAAACCCAGATTCAGAGATAACTGGAAGTGAATATTAGCAGTACTTTCATAGCTTCATCACTGAGTACTTCATACTCTCCTCTAGCAGAAATCCAGAAGTCTTTGTGTGTTAGATTTGATTTCTTGATCGTCAGCATATGATCACGTGACAGATATTTCCTAAGATATTTTCTTCAGCTGAGATACAGATGACTGGAATGAAATCAACTGTTTTGGAGAATAGGTTTCAAATCCAATCACTATGTGGAGATTTGTGGAAAATAGTCATCAAAATGGGAATACATCCAGATAGTTAGTTAATATTTAGTCTTTAACAGCATTTTGATTACTTTCACTCTGTTGTTTTTAAAAGTCTGACAGCACTGGAAACACCCTTGTAACTCTTTTCAATATGGTGTCTCCAAAGATAAAGCTTCTTCTTGAATCCACCAGTTTTCTCTTTCAGCTCTTATATATTTGTATTCTTGCCCTTCAGTGCATTCAGTTTGCCAAATACCTTAGCTGGTAAATGTAACAGCCAGGAAATCCGAATTACACATGTAATCTGCAAGGTCTTATTTCCCAAAGAGGAAAATTCTGGTTTCATCATGTAATTCAAAAACATGTTGTAAAACTTTCCCACATGACAAACACGTGACTTCACTATGAAACAGACAGACATTTTGCCCATCTCTTTTCACAGCATTCTAAAACACTGTGTTTTCACTGCCCAGGATCATGATATTCAGCTGAACATTTCTTACATGTTGGCTTAGCACTGTGTAAAAACTATTTCAATATAAAGATGACTCTTCCTCAGCTCCCTTCCACTGTCTGCTGCTGCTGGGGCTGGGAGCCTCTTTGTCATCTGCTCCAGAGGTGGACTTGAAGCAGAGAGACTTCTGGCTGAATGCTTCCCCCAGCCCAAAGTCTCTCTGCTGAAGGCCTCACTCAGGAGTGAAGGGATCACAGCAGCAGCAGCATGAGATGCAGACACACAGATAAAACAGAAGTGGTTTAATAGTCTCAATTAGAGAACAAAAAGGGCACATCAACTAAAAAATGTTCCCACAGACTTGTTGTTCCCCCATGAGCACGTTGTGGCTTCCCGAGGCAGCCATGGCTCACAGTTTGGGAAGTTCTCCTCTATTTGAATCTTTTGGCAAAATTCTTTGTTAGCAATGTGGGTCAAACACACAAATCGTATAATCACAGCTGCTGTATTTTAAAACAATTTTGGTTTTGGTTTTTATCTTGCAAGCTTATGTCATTAAGGATGCCAGCTATATTCACACTGAAAATATTATCAGTGAATGAATCATGAATTGAAGACATCACCAGATCATCCTGAACTTGTGCAAAGGTGTTACATGTGTTAATACTTTATTCCATGTTATGTATCTATTAAATATGGAGAGGTAACTAATCTATTTGTCATATACCATATAAATGGCATTTCTATTCAGTGACTACTATAACCATACATATGAGAAATTTAATAGGAAATTCATATCAAAAATCTTTTTTAAAGGGTTTTTTTTGGACTAACTTATAGAATTTATATCCTTTCTATTAAGCATTAAAAAATCCTATAGACAGGGTATCATCATTTAGGTTCTCTAAGTTTTTAGGGTAATCTCTGTACAATCCTATAGGTTTCATTTCTATTAAATTCTATAACACTTTTGCACAAAATCATTCTCCAGTAGTTTCTTGCACAGTATATACAGATTGAATATTCACCCCACTGTACCTCTTGATTCTAAACCCAGCTTGTTTTTCAGCCATAAAGTTCTCTATCTTGGAAGCAATTCTCTTCAAGGTGATGCACAGTTGTATTTTATTAGGCTGTGTCAATGAAATTGTGCAGAAATTTCCACAAACAGCTGGTGTCCGCCCCCGAGCCTTTTTATGAACAGGAACTATCAGGGACTGTGTCTAAGTCCTGGGTCGTCTTCCAAACTCCCAAATCACACGGATGAGTTTATGGTATGCCCAAATGAGTGTCTCTCCACCAATTTAAATTGGTCCTACTTGCACTTTATCCACTCTAGGGGATTTATTGTGTAAGCCAGGGGCTCAAACACCAGACCCCTGTGAAAGTAATAGGGGTGGGGACAGGTGTCCCAGCCAGGAGGTGTGGACTCTCCCTAAGGGTCCCCGGTCTGGTTTAACCTGTTCCTCCCCACTGTTCAAAGACAGAGCTAAGTCGTCTTCATTAGGAGCCTTTTGTTATTTCAAAGTGCTCAAATGAGAACTGAAATCACTTGTGGTGGGACAGCATTTCTGCCCAACCTGCGAAGAGATTTAAATCACTAGGAGACTGACCTTCAGTGGCCACAGCAGAGAGGCAAGTGGCAGTAGAAAGTGACTGACAGGTGGCCAGCCCTTGAGTGGGTAACAGGGCGGTGAGCAGAGCGGAACAAGCAGCTGATGAGGTGGCCAGTGGAGTGGAACGAGCGGCTGGTGGGGTGGCCAGCGGAGAGGAATGAGCAGGTGGTGGCATGGCCAGCCAGCACAAGTGCTCAGATGGCAGGCCAAGCAAGGTGCCTTCTTCCTCGGGTGAAAGGTGAACTCACACAGAACCTCTGAACCTTGGGTCCTCACTGACCAAGGACAACCACTGTGAGTGGGGTATGGTGAGGGAGCAGACAGGAGCACAGAAAAGGAACTGTTGTTTGTAGAACTCAAGAATGTGAGGCAGAAGGCACTGCCCCACACACTATGGGGTGGATGTCCTGCTCACAGTTTTATGATTATGAATCCTGCTTGTGGCATTTTCCCCAATTAATGTCGGGTGAGTTCCCTCCTTTTATTAAAATTTTATTTTCTACAACACAGATTCTGTGCTTGTGAGAGGGGAAGTATTGCCTCTCAGAGGCACCCAAGGGTGGTGTGTAATTTACCCAGGTTACTGGGTGGAGCCTCAAGCCAGTTCTATGTTGTATTGTTGAAAAGGAACCCCTAGATATTGAACCTGCCCTGGTTGCTACCAGCTCCACCTGGCAGAAGAGTTAAATTTGGGGAGGCTTGTCTGGGATCCTGGGTCAGTATCACTTGCAAGCACATGTGGAGTGATCCACTAAGTTGGGAAAACAATTTTGTTTATATTTTGGGGAACTCACAGTTTGTATAATGGCTAATATGTCAGGTCTGTTGGGCCCTGACTCAGGAGCCCCAAGCTCAGGGGCCACAGCGTTGGCCATTGAATGGGCAAAAGCACTGGGGCAAGAATTGGAAAAGGTTGTTGTCCCTTACTACGTCAAGCTCCTATCCTAAGTTAAGGTTATTTCCTGAGGATCCCATCCCAATACCTGGGAAAGAGGAGTTTGAACCCTGTTTGGAACATACCACTTAAATGCTGCAGGAGAGAGCCATACCAGATGCAGAAAAGTGAGCCCATCATTAGACATGATTCACACCCCAAAGCTCACTAACCCTCAGGTCAGTGTGAAGAGCTGCTTAGAGAGCTCTGAGGACATTTATTGTAAGTTCTTTAATTCCTGACAGCAAAGGGATGAGAAGGTTTCAGCCTATATGCAGGGGCTGGAAAGACTGCTTCAGAGAGCTGTCCAAAGGGGAGCAGTGACTCAAACTGTAAGAGGAACTCAATATCAGAATCCGACTCTACTTCATCTCTGGTTAAGAGAATGACAGGAATGTCCCCCAAGTTACTCCCAGCTGACAAAAGAAGTCAGAGAGGAGAAAGGAAGGCAGGCTGTCAGTGAGTTTTGGGAAGCCCAACCATCTGAGCCAGCCAACACAGCTCCCCTGCAAACAGACAGTGCACTGATGGTGAGCACCAGAGAGGAACTTGTCCAACAAGTGCAGGTCCTAACAGAACAGATAGCTAAGCTGCAAAGTATCACTGATCGATTTAAGACTCCAGGCATAAGGAGCCTCTGGCTATGGTGATGGAGAAGTCAGCATTTAGAGCCACCATCCCACCTAAGCGAAGTGGGAAAAGACAATTCTTCTAGTACTGAAGAAACAGAGGAGGCTGTGCAGCGAGGAAAGAAGGACGAGGAAGAAAATTGGCAGCATTTGACCTCCAGAAGAAGAAAGAGGAGCGTCCATGTACCAGCAACGGAGGTACAAGTGAGCAACCTTTTTCATGTTCTCTCCACAGGTACTAATGTGGAGAGTGGACTAGATGATACATCTGAGGGAAGGGAGCAGAAGGAGATTCCACCGATTGGAAGGCACGAGATGCACTGTCCTAGGGATGAGGGTTCCATGACCACTGCTCCCAAGAGAAGGAGGCGGGTGGTGGTGGCCAGGGACTCCCTCCTCAGGAAGACTGAGTCATCTATCTGCCGCCCTGACCGGGAAAACTGAGAGGTCTGCTGCTTGCCAGGAGCTAGGATTCACAATGTGACAGAGAGACTGCCAAGACTCATCAAGCCCTCGGATCATTACCCCTTCCTGCTTCTCCACGTGGGCACCAAGGATACTGCCAAGAACTACTTTGAGCGGATCACTGCAGACTACATGGCTCTGGGAAGAAGGATAAATGAGTTTGAGGTGCAAGTGGTGTTCTCGACCATACTCTCTGTGCAAGAAAAAGGCCTGGGTAGAGACTGTCGAATCCTGGAAGTCAACGAATGGCTACTCAGGTGGTGTCGGAGAGAAGGCTTTGGATTCTTTGACCATGGGATGGTGCTCCAAGAAGGAGGACTGCTAGGCAGAGATGGGCTCTACCTAACGAAGAGAGGGAAGAGCATCTTTTCAAGCAGGGTGGCTAACCTAGAGAGGAGGGCTTTAAACTAGGTTTACTGGGGGAAGGAGACCAAAGCCCTGAGGTAAGTGGGGAAATGGGATCCCGGGAGGAAGCACAAGCAGGAGAGCACAAGAGGGGAGGACTCCTGTCTCATACTGAGAAAGCGGGACAATCAACGAGTTATCTTAAGTGCCTATACACAAATGCAAGAAGCCTGGGAAACAAGCAGGGAGAACTGGAAGTCCTGGCACAGTCAAGGAACTATGATGTGACTGGAATAACAGAGACTTGGTGGGATAACTCACATGACTGGAGCACTGTCATGGATAGATATAAACTGTTCAGGAAGGACAGGCAGAGCAGAAAAGGTGGGGGAATTGCTTTGTATGTAAGAGAGCAGTATGAGTGCTCAGTATGAAACTGCAGAAAAACCTGAGAGTGTCTGGATTAAGTTTAGAAGTGTGAGCAACAAGGGTGATGTTGTGGTGGGAGTCTGCTATAGACCACCTGACCAGGGGGATGAGGTAGATGAGGCTTTCTTCCAGCAACTAACAGAAGTTACTAGATCACAGGCCCTGTTCTCGTGGGAAACTTCAATCACCCTGATATCTGCGGGGAGAGCAATACAGCGGTGCACAGACAATCCAGGAAGTTTTTGGAAAGTATTGGGGAAAATTTCCTGGTGCAAGTGCTGGAGGAACCAACTGGGGGCAGTGCTCTTCTTGACCTGCTGCTCACAAACTGGGAAGAATTAGTAGGGGAAGCAAAAGTGGATGGGAACCTGGGAGGCAATGACCATGAGATGGTCGAGTTCTGGATGCTGACACAAGGAAGAAAGAAGAGCAGCAGAATACGGATTCTGGACTTCAGAAAAACAGACTTTGACTTCCTCAGGGAGCTGATGGGCAGGATCCCCTGGGAGAATAACATAACATGAGGGGGAAAGGAGTCCAGGAGAGCTGGCTGTAGATGATACATCCTTATTGAGGTTGCAGGAACAAACCATCCTGATGTGTAGAAAGCATAATAAATATATCAGGCGACCAGCTTGGCTTAACAGTGAAATCCTTGCTGATCTAAAACACAAAAAAAGAAGCTTACAAGAAGTGGAAGTTTGGACAAATGACCAGGAAAGAGTATAAAAATATTGCTCAGGAATGCAGGAGTGAAATCAGGAAGGCCAAATCACACTTGGAGTTGCAGCTAGCAAGAGATGTTAAGAGTAACAAGAAGGGTTTCTTCAGGTATGTTAGCAACAAGAAGGAAGTTAAGGAAAGTGTGGGCCCCTTACTGAATAAGGGAGGCAACCTAGTGACACAGGATGTGGAAAAAGCTAATGTACTCAATGCTTTTTTTGCCTCTGTCTTCACAAACAAAGTCAGCTCCCAGACTGCTACACTGGGCTGCACAGTATGGGGAGGAGGTGACCAGCCCTCTGTGGAGAAAGATGTGGTTCAGTTCTATTTAGAAAAGCTGGATGAGCACAAATCCATGGGGCTGGATGTGCTGCATCTGAGGGTGCTAAAGGAGTTGCGGATGTGATTGCAAAGCCATTGGCCATTATCTTTGAAAACTCATGGCGATCGGGGGAGGTCCCTGATGACTGGAAAAAGGTGAATGTAATGCCCATCTTTAAAAAGGGGAAGAAGGAGGACCGGAGAACTACAGGCCAGTCAGCCTCACCTCAGTACCTGGAAAAATCATGGAGCAGGTCTTCAAGGAATCAATTCTGAAGCACTTAGAGGAGAGGAAAGTGATCAGGAACAGTCAGCATGGATTCACCAAGGGCAAGTCATGCCTGACTAACCTAATTGCCTTCTATAAGGAGATAACTGGGTCTGTGGATGAGGGGAAAGCAGTGAACGTGTTATTCCTTTACTTTAGTAAAGCTTTTGATATGGTCTCCCACAGTATTCTTGCTGGCAAGTTAAAGACGTATGGGCTGGATGAATGGACTGTAAGGTGGATAGAAAGCTGGCTAGACCATCGGGCTCAATGGGTGGTGATCAATGACTCCATGTCTAGCTGGCAGCTGGTATCAAGCGGAGTGCCCCAAGGGTCAGTCCTGGGGCCGGTTTTGTTCAATATCTTCATTAATCGTCTGGAGGATGGTGTGGACTGCACTCTCAGCAAGTTTGCAGATGACGCTAAACTAGGAGGAGTGGTAGATATGGTGGCAGGTAGGGATAGGATACAGAGGGACCTAGACAAATTAGAGGATTGGGCCAAAAGAAACCTGATGAGGTTCAATAAGGACAAGTGCAGAGTCCTGCACTTAGGACAGAAGAATCCCATGCACTGCTAGGACAGGGGGGACAGACTAGGGACAGAATGGCTAGGCAGCAATGCTGCAGAAAAGGACCTAGGGGTTACAGTGGACAAGAAGCTGGATATGAGTCAGCAGTGTGCCCTTGTTGCCAAGAAGGCTAATGACATTTTAGGCTTTATAAGTAGGGGCATTGCCAGCAGATCGAGGGACATGACCATTCCCCTCTATTCGACATTGGTGAGGCCTCATCTGGAGTACTGTACTGTGTCCAGTTTTGGGCCCCACACTACAAGAAGGATGTGGAAAAATTGGAAAGAGTCCAGTGGAGGGCAACAAAAATGATTAGGGGGCTGGAGCACATGACTTATGAGGAGAGGCTGAGGGAACTGGGATTGTTTAGTCTGCAGAAGAGAAGAATGAAGGGGGATTTGATAGCTGCTTTCAACTACCTGAAAGGAGGTTCCAAAGAGGATGGATCTAAACTGTTCTAAGTGGTACTAGATGACAGAACAAGGAGTAATGGTCTCAAGTTGCAGTGGGGGAAATTTAGGCTGAATATTAGGAAAAACATTTTCACTAGGAGGGTGGTGAAGCACTGGAATGGGTTACCTAGAAAGGTGGTGGAATCTCCTTCCTTAGAGGTTTTTAAGATCAGACTTGACAAAGCCCTGGCTGGGATGATTTAGTTGGGAATTGGTTGGACTAGATGACCTCCTGAGGTCCCTTCCAACCCTGATATTCTATGATTCTATGGACACAGTGATGCTAAGTGTCATAATGAAGAAAACCCCTTCTTAGTGTATAGAAAGCTGAGGACCAGTTGGGCAGGATCAAGGAACTGCCAAAGGGTCTGGGGAAGGAGCCCACCCAGAGTCACAGGACTTGAAGGCTCCTCTGGAAAAGACTGTCCAGCTGGGATCCCCTCAGGACTGATAGGGCCTCAAGCAGAGGTCACTGTGAGGACTGAAGGAGCAGACTGTAAAGCAGTGCTTGACACTGGATCTCAAGTAACGATTATATTTCAGTCATTCTACCAACGGATGCTTAAGCATCTGCCTGTACACCCACTGATAGGCCTTGGCCTGTGTGGCCTCATCATGGATAAATACCTCTACCAAGGGTATGCCATAGTGCACCTGGAAGTTCCAGAAGAGGTTGCTGGGGTAAGAGTAGAGGTGGACACTGCAGCCTTAATATGCCCCGATCCTAAAGGAATCTCTTATGTGTCTGTGCTGACAGGGACCAACTCCAGACTTGTCAAGGTACTTGCAGATTACTGCAGACAACGAGCTGGGGACTAATACTTAAACACCCTGATGAGCCATACACTTTGTGCTGAAGCCTGTAGAAAAACTGAGAGAACTAAGAAGGAGATGTCTGAGCTACTAATGAAAGCATTGAGGTAAGTGTGCACGACCCCCGTAGTAGTGCCTGCAAGGACGGAGCTAGAAGTGCTTGTCATGAGTACCTTGCTGCAAGGCAGTAAAGGGTCATTAGCAATCGTAGAGCAGTCAGCTGAAGGAGAACTCCCCAAAGGAGTGCTGGTCCCCAGTGGAGTCATAACCCTGTCTGCTGAAGCACAGGAAAAGGTGATTATACTGATTGCTAATGAAACAAGCCATGATGTTTTTGTGAAGCAAGGGCAAAACATAGCAGACCTCTTTGAGCCTGAAACCACTGTAAAACCCCAGTGTGAAATTGAAGTTCCAGCAATAAATCCTGCAAAGTTTGACTTTGAAGATTTGCCATTGTCCGAGGAATGGAAAGATCACCTGAGGAAGAAACTTTGTGAAAGTGTAATTTTCCCAGGTTACTTGGTGGAGGCTTGAGCCAGTTCTGTGTTATATGGTTGAAAACAAACGCCTAGATATTGAACCAGGCCTTTGTTGCTGCTGGCTCCACCTGACAGAAGGGTTTCAATTGCTTTTTAGTGTTCAGGCTGCATCTCCAAGTTCTTCAATGGCAGGAGGCAGTTTTCACACTCTCTGGAGTGGCTCCTAACCATGAGTTCCTACCTCAGGGCTGACTGTCAAAAACAGACCAGACCCTCAAACTGATGGTAAATTTT
The DNA here is from genome assembly GCF_025201925.1 of Gopherus flavomarginatus. Classification (NCBI taxonomy): domain Eukaryota; kingdom Metazoa; phylum Chordata; order Testudines; family Testudinidae; genus Gopherus; species Gopherus flavomarginatus. The sequence continues at coordinate 149,378,706 of NC_066618.1, read as the reverse complement.
TGTAGATTTAATTAATCCAGTGACAAATGTGAAGTCCCAGATCATATAAGAGTCCCACCATGGAGTCACAGTTAGTCCCTGTAAAGGTGTGGGACTCACCCCTGCGGCGCCTTCTGCTGGTCATTAGGAATTAGCTCTTTTCCAGCCTCCGGAGCACCCTCTGCAGGGCCAGTGTCCCACTTGTAGCTGGTTCCCATGTTCCTCCCAGGACCCAGTGCCCCTTGTCTCTGAGTTGCTGCCCCCTGGCAATACTCCTGCAGTCTCAGGGTCTCCCCACCCAGAGGAACACGCACCCACTATTCCCACCTCGCCTCAGTATAAGGCTACTGCCAGTCATTGTCTAGCCCCTACGCCCTGGGGCAGACTGCAGTATCAGCCAGCTCATCACCAGCAAGTTTGGGTTTGGACCTGCTGCCTTGGCTTACTCCTGGCCTGCCCTCTGCAACCTCCAGTACCCATTGGCCTTTGCTAGGCCACAGCCTGGGTCTTTCCAGGCTAGAGCTCCCCAGCTCCGCTGCCTTTCCCCAACCCTGCTCCACTCAGGTATTCTGCTCAAGTCCCTGCAGCCAGATCCCTCCCTCTCAGAAGCTAGAGGGAGTCTCTCTGGCTTCTGGCCCCAGCCCTCTTGTAAGGGCCAGCTGGGCCCTCATTAAGCCAGCTTCAGCCTGATTGGGGCAAGGCCCTCAGCTAAGGCTGCTTTCCCCAATCAGCCCCGCTTTCCCTGCCACAGCCCTCTTCCTGGGCTATTTTAAGCCTTTTCAGGCAGGAGCGAGTGACCACCTCGCTACAGTCCCCTTAAATTTTCTAGTCTTTCTTGGTACCCAGGCCAGCTGGACTTGGTGATAAATGGTCACCCAGTAAAACTTAGAACAGCACTAATAAAAACAATGGCAAATAGGATTTTAAGTATTTTAGCTTACATATCTTTAAATACTATCAAATATATTATGTTATATGCACAAACAGAGAGAGGGAGGGAGAAAATATATGTATGGAAGGGAAAACTAAATTGAGAAAAATGTACATATTACAAAAAGGAAAAACTTAATGCACACAAAGTAAATTCTTAATGGCCATAATAAGTATAATTTTTATATAGATGTAAGATGAACTCAAAACAGGAAATAACACTTGAAACTTGAAATAGAAAAGTTAGTAAGCAACAAGCACTAATTCTAAGCACATAAACCTTTTCTGAATAATGAGCCATATATTGCCAAGAGAGATAGTTAGAGGTCTCTAAACTCATCTATGCTATCATTACATTTATCGTTTACACTTTGAAATCTGGCCAGCTCAGTACTTCTGTTACTATTCCACTACCTTAAAGTGTAAGATGTGAAAAAAATCTTGTGTACAGTATCTCATAGTTTTCTAATTTAAACTTTTTTCTTTCTTGTGCAGAGGTCCTATATCAATAAACAGTGTAAATCAATGTCATTGAAATATACCAAATGAAATCAGCAAATTATAATGGACTGTAATTCATTCAAGTTTAACAGTACTGTAGCGATCCAGTTCTTGAACGTCAATGGACCTTAATCTTGCTTCCATTTAAATCAAATGGAATATTGCCATGGACTCCAATCAGAACAGGCCTGATACAAGTCATTGCAGTAAGGAATGGTGAAAGAGATCTGGGTTCTATTCCCAGCTTGTGTAACTCTCAGTGGCCTTGCTCAATATATAAACAAGATTTGGAAGGGCACAGAATCATTAAAACCAGTCTGTGGAAGCAGTGAATCTAGAACTCAGAATGCCCCAATCCAAAAGCTATTTTGATAGGAGTGGTGGTGGTAACAGTAGCCACGATTTTATTCGAGTCCTATTCAGTGATTTAGTTGTTTGACGTACTGAAGCAACACACCAGGGGAGTGCATACATTGTGCTAATGGAATGCTGACAGTTTTTGGCAGGAAATCAAGAACAAGCTCTTGCAAGTGAAACACAGATGGAAAATGGCAATTTTCAATATCTTATAGCTTGGCCCAAATCTGGATGGATTTTATAGGACTAGCAAAATGCAACTCTCACGCCCAAGACTACGCCCTACTAAATTGCAAAATCTTGCTACAAACCACAGGCATTCAAACTCTTCCAAAATGTATATTGTTGGAAGAATTTTTAGAACAAAGTGTTAGACATTTTCCCCAAGTACAATAAAAGCTGTTTTATCTGGCACTTCACCAACCGGAAAGCTCTATAAACCGGCATTTCTGATCTTCATTGAAATTCCGGTTTATAGTCTGGTTGGTGTGGGGCAGGTAGGGGGTTGGAGCGTGAGCTTCGGGAGAGCACTGTGGTGTGGGAGGAGGTTCGGGCCAGCGGGTTGGGGCATGGGAGCGGGTGCGGGGTGCCAGATCTGGGGGACACTCACTTCGGACGGCTCCCCACAAGCGGCAAGCTGTCCTGGCTGCTCCTAGGTGGATACATGGCAGGCAGCTCAGGCTCTACGCGCTGCCTCCACCTGCAGGAGCTGCCCTTGCAGCTCCTATTGGCCGCGGTTCCCAGCCAATAGGAGCTGCAGAGCTAGTGCTCAGGGCTATATCTGAGGACACTGCTGGTCAGAATATGGGTCTATGTCATTTCTGCTTTTTGTTGTATTTATGTTCCCAATTTGGGAGCATTCCCATACAAGAGAAGCATGTGGCCTATAGTACAGAACTCTGGATTTGATCATATAGGTAAGTTATAGAAGTACTCTGCTTGTTTTCCTGGACAAACCAGCAATCTCTGCTGATACTCTTTTTTCAGCAAACATCAAGCCTATATAGAGGCCAATAGCTTATTTTTGAAGCTAGAGAGCTGAAGGGGTAAAAGGGGGGAGACTTTAGTGATTCTGTAATATCAATAAATTATTTTAACCTTAAAATCCTCCCCAATTTATGTTTTCTATTACTAAAACCAAGAAACACATAAGTTTAGTTAGATAGCACCAAACTGTGCTCCATTTCCACTTTATATTGTTTGATTTGATGATACTGTCAGAATATTCCCCAAAAGAGTATATATCACTGTGTGGTACCAAATTTCTCCTATAGGTGAGCAATCCTATATAATAGCTGTGGCTTCTGTTTGCTTTAAGATGACTTTGACATCTGATGACATTATCCTAAAATATTTGTCCACTGCCTGACAACATGATGGATGGGCCACATAAATCAAATCATCTTGTATCAAGTTTACTTTTTCAAATAATATCTGAACTTAAATTTAGCCATAAAAGGTATAGAAGTGTCATTTGTTCTCCTGTACCTCCCTGTCAAAATAAAAATCAGAGCAGACTATATTTATTTATAAAAAATTATTGCCTACCAATTAACAAATAGGATTGCCACAGTAGAAAGACACTCACCAGGATAAGGAAAATTTGCCACTTGACAATTTTATTACAATACAACCAGCAACCACTAATTCCCAAAGGCTTGATGTTGGGAAGAAGTATAACCTAATACTTTGTCATTTAACTATTTATGAAGGGACTGGGAGATATTGCTAAGGCAAAGAACATGCTGAGACTCAAAAAAGGTTTAGATATGGATAACAAGAATATCTTTTCTCATTACCACTAGGTAAGATTAAAATGTATAAGAGATTTCAATAATGTAGATACTAAAACACTACCTTGTGGGAAAGCATTCTTCTGTCATGGCCACTGGCTCTCTTTACCACTAAAAGTCACAAAGAATCTTCTGCTCTCTAATATGGTCTGTATGAGCATGCTCCTCTCACACAAAGAAGCTAGACTGTGAACTTAATTCTGCCTGCCACTAGATTACAGGATGCCTTAAACCTACTCACATCAACAGCCTCTAGATCCTTGCAGGTATTGTTCTTCCTGGTATACACTGGGAAGTAGTAGAGTAGAGCACACCAAGCAATGCACAGATCCAGATCTATATAACACTGATGCTGAGTTCACTGAAGTCACGACAAAGTTTTCTTGCAATTGTTAAACCCCCAACATTGTCAACCAACCAGACATGGGTTCAGTTTTGGCAAACCAGAGTAGAGAATAACCCTGTAGCCCGTGTTCTCCATCTCCCACCAGTCAAGCACATATCATCTGGTGCAGATCAGCCCTAGACCATATGGCATTGCCTAAATCAACTCTGCACTGGAGCTGGCCAGCCTTGAGACATGATGGTCAAGTGAGGCTACATCTCTGGCCCTAGTATCTGTGACTGTGGCAGAAAGCCTCAAAATACGAAGCATCTCCTGTGATGCCAGCTGCTTGAGCATGAATGTTCTTCCAGGGACCTGGCAGAGTGCAATGATCAGGCAATCAGATGTGCATAGATGTGGTGGGAAGAAAGAAGAACAGATATCTATCCTCATGATTCAGTATAAGCCAACAACCAACTGCCTGGTATTAGTAAGGAATTTCCCTCACAGGCTTGTTATTGTGTAATAGTCTATTATGAGGATTTTACACTTTCCTATGGGGCCTATGATATGGTTACTGTCACAAATAGAATACCACAGTGGATGGACCATTTATCTGATCTGTTATGGATATTCCTATTTTCCTACAGTCACACAACACTGTTATACATAAAGATCTAGTGGCCAAGGAAATACTAGAAGCAGAGGAAGTATGCTTCTTCTTCCTCCTCTCACGGGGTCATGAGATTAGATAGCAAGAAAAAAATCTACTCAGAAGAAGAAAAGTATCGCCAGATAGCTGCTAGCAACCTCACTTATCTATAACAGCAAATCTTTCTACACATATCACCACAAAAAGAAAAAGAAAGGGGGGAAATTACCTGACCCTCAATATCATGCTCCCTGCAATCAGCCCAGTGCCTTGATAGTCTAGCAATTCAGTGTAATTTGGTGGAACAAATCTTATGACCTGGAATATTGGCAAGGAGGGTAGAGCATGTACAGGAAGGACAAGCTGGGCGGTGGGGTCGGGGGGAGGAAGTGTTGCATTATACATCAAGAATATAAGTACATATTCTGATTTCCAGGAGATGAAGGGCAGACCAGTTGTCATGAAGTTAGATATTAGGAAAAACTTTCCCACTAAAAGAACAGTTAAGCTCTAAAATAGGCTTCCAAGGGAGGCTGTGGAAGCCTCATCACTGGAGGGTTCTGAGAATAGCTTAGACAAACACCTGTCATGGATGGTCTTAGTTCATTTGGGCCTGCCTCGGCACATCTAGAGGTTCTTTCCAGCCCTACATTTCTATGATTCTATGATAATTGCTTGATTACTACTGTCACAGTATAATTCCCAAATCTGGACCTTAGCGTCCAAAATATGGGTATTAGCATGAATTCCCCTAAGCTTAATTACCAGCTTAGATCTGATAGGCTGCCACCAATCAGGATTCTGAGTACCTGATAAACTCTGGTCTCCCCAAACCTTCCCTGGGGACCCCAAGACCCAAATTCCTTGAGTCTCACAACAAAAGGAAATAAACCATTCCCTCCCCCCTCTTTACCTCCTCCCTGGGTACACTAGGAGATCACCGTGATTCAATTCCTTGAATCACCACACACAGAGAGGAATGATACCTTCCCCCAGAGGCAATCCAGATTCAAGCTCCATGAATCTAAAACAAAGGGATTCCACCCTTCCCCCCCTTCTCCTTCCCTGTTAAGTACAGACTCAACTCCCTTGAGCCTCAACAAGGGGGAAAAAAAAATCAGGCAGGTCTTAAAAGCAAAACTTTTAATAAAAAGAAAGAAAAAATAAAAGGTCTATCTCTGCAATTTAGATGGTAAAAAGTTACAGGATTTTTCAGCTTATAGACAATAGAATGAAATCTTTCTCCAGCAGAAATACAATTTAAAGTACTTTCACCCAAATGCACATTAAAACTCTACCAGCCAGGTACACAGTTGCAAATACAGAAAAACAATTAAAAAGACTAAACTGTCTTTCTACTTTTGTACTTACAAAATTGGAACAGAAAATTAGAGAGCCTGTAGGTATGTGTGGTCACTCTCAGAGCCTAGAGAGAACAAAGCAAAACCCCAAAACTACAAACAAAGGCTTCCCTCCACCAGGATTTGAAAGTATCTTGTCTCCTGATTGGTCATCTGGCCAGGTGTTGCAGGTCACTGTTGGTTAACCTTTTACAGGTGAAAGAGACATTAACCCTTAGCTATCTGTTTATGACAACTACAGTAATTGATTATGTGGCCCTTTGATGGCATTTCCTTTCATAGAACTAGCCTCATATTGCAATTCTTCAATAAACTGAACAAATTAAATGGCAGGAGGCAGGAACACTAGCAGAGAATATCTGCTTGAAATCTGACCAACTGTGGCATAACAATTTCATATCCTCCTTCTCAATTATAGCATCTGCTAAATTTTAACCAATTGAACTGTACAGTTTACTTTCTTTTCGTGCAGCTGCATTCTGTTATTTAATAATTAAACATGTCATTTTTAGACATGCTGTGAATGAGATTTTGAAAGATCTTTCTCACTATTCATGATTAATTTAACTGCCAAAACAATGGACCTGATTCTTCTCTCATTCACACTGGTATAATTCACAAGTAACTGTTGAAGTTAATGGCTTTACATCAATGCAATCAAGAAGACAGCCAGGTCCAGCTATTCCACCTGACAACATTGAAATTTCAGGACTAGCTGAAAAACAGATGTCAGAATAAAATGGAATGTTTGGGGTTACTGTATCTTTGGGATGATTCAAGTCTGAAGATCAATAAACTACTGTTCTTATACAGATATTGGATCACCACTTACATTGACTCAAAATTTAACTTATAGGGTCTTGTAGCAGAGAAAAGCTTGGCTACATATAAAAATCTTCAACTTCTTTATAATTTATCATCATGTTAATTTCATTGCTATAGGCTACTAGACTTGTTCAAATATTGGTTATCAAATTATGTATACAATAAACATATGGTTAATAAATTGGATTTTTCATTGTTTATCTAAATTGCTCTGCAAGTAAAACAGTGCATTAAGAGATTTTCAAAATAAAAGCTAGAAAATGAACTGCGCCCAGATCTTTGACTTGCAAGGCCACAGTAACCAGAAATAGGCAACATTAACATAGAAGTAAGATTTCATTCCCCTTATTAAAATTCTGTTAGTCTCTTCTGAAATCCTCATGGTATTTTCTGATTTAATTTCCCCAAAAGCAATATATTTATGGCACATTACAATCCATAGTTTTTATGATGTCACAGAATGATGCATTCTGGGCTACCGTCTGAAAAACCAGAAAGTATTATACCATTAGCATTTCATAGAGAAAAAAAGCAGAATTTAAATCTATTCTGTGCTGAATACCACTCCCAATTCTAAACAATATGGGGAATCTGCAGAGGAGTTTGAGTTTAACTCAATATTCATGTTTGCTTTCCAATTCACCTTTAAGACCTCTTCACTATTGGACACTTCTTCTCACAGAACCATAAGAAATGTATAAAAATTTTAAGAAGGATGAGCATAAAGTCTCATCACTATTCAAAACCTTTAAAAATGGGGGCTATATTTTAAATGGCTTGGTGCTTATTAAAGCCAAACTTAGGAGAACCCCCTCCTGCATAAAATACTATTTTAAACACATATCTGAGGTGCAGTACTGTAGGATCCTCTTAAATTATAATTAGACCAATTTATAATAGAATTTATTAGAATATTTCGTTCTTCATTGAAATATACATGAAGTTTAAAACAGATCAAAGTGATTATTCATTTTAAAATGTTCTAGGAATGTGTCAGCAATGCCTGATTGAAAGCCTCAATTAGCTTCTTAGGCTTTGGTATATGATAACCTATTGTTCTAGCAGCATAAATAAAGGAACTGCTGAACTTAACTATCTAGAGGAAAGACTCACTGCAATCTTGTGACTTGTACAGAAAGGATCAACATTTTCAGAAACAGCTTCCAACTGAAACCCCCATTGACTTAAATTGCAGCAGCATTGGCCCCACATCTACCTAAACAAATAAAAGAAAGTGTGTGTATGTGCTAAGTGTGAAGTTACAAGTACTGTATCTACCTGATTTGCATGTGCAAATAAAGGTTCTTGAGCTTGGAATCAGATCTGCATGGGCATCCTCTGGCATTCGTATGAAAACCTATTGAAGTCAATTAACATTGTGGGACCCATAGGTGGCCCTCTGAGAAGTCAGGCCACGGACATGGGTTTAGGTGCCCAATTTTGGTAGCCCTTCAAGCTATGAATGGAGCACAGGCAACTAAAGCAGGAAAATAAAACAAACAAAAGAAAATCCATTCTAGGAAGTTACCCTGGACGTGCTACTGAAGTTCCCATAATTCAAGATGAAAGCCTCCTAGACCTTCTGGGTTAAGAAAAACAAAGTCTCTGTTCCTTCCTTTTCTTCAGAAAGAAGAAACGGAATTCAAATCTTCTTTAAATAAACAAACAGACTGTACACAAAGAGAATCCCAATTCCTCCTCCTGGGAAAATTCCAATAGGCTTTCAACAAACTAACTCACAATCTTCCCTGTGTGAGCATCTTCAGCACAGCTACATGCCTGCACAGCAACTCCCAACAACTGATTTCTTCTTCTTTTTAAATGCTATGATCTAGTTTTGTAGGAGGCTAATGAGCCCCAGATGTTTTCAGATCTGGTGAGTTCACTCTTTACTACTCTTGTCTGGAAACTCATGGCTTCTCGACCATCCTGGGTCCCTAATGGGTATCAGACCTGGCCACAGCCCAAATTTTGAATTTTTTGAGATGTGTGGCCATTCTGCCTCTGAAAATATGAGTCTTTCGCGTCCCAGAGTTAAATATTTATCAATTGTGTATCTCTGTCAGAAGCCATTTTCAGTATGTCTACACTGAGATAAAAAATGCACAGCACTGAGTCTCAGACCCCAAGTTTGCTGACTCAGGCTCTTGAGGGTTGGGCAAGCAAAGGAACAGGATGTTGGACTCCAGAAGACAGTCCATCCTAGAAAGAATATGTCCAGGAGCTTTGCTGGCAGGTGGCAGCCATGCCTCTGGCTAGTTCACATTATTGTTGATAGACTTTCTGGACTTTTGCATTATGTTAGATATTTAAAAACTTGCCGATGACCTATATACATGTGATATTTCTATGCAGAAAATCAACAATATTAAAGGGTGTGTATGGCAAAAGATTAGGATGCTTGGAATCTCACCTTGAATGTCACCTTTCTATTAACTACTCTCATAAGAAAGTTGGGAAGGAAGTAACAAATGGAACTGCAGGAAAATAGTTTTTCCTTCACAAAACTGGCATACCCACTGCTGAGCCATGGACCAGTAGGGCTTGACCTATTCAAATGAAAAATATAGACACTATAAGGGAGCACATTTCCAACATCGACAAATCCAGTTTCAATCATTTTGAGCTGAGCTTACACAGTGCCTCTCTAAACGCTGATTCTTTGTCACTTTATTAATACAAAGCCCTAACCCTCTAGAAGAACTCTAGGATTTGTATCAATAAAAGGGGTTTTCCTTTTCATTCAAAAAGTATTTTGAATTGACACTTGTCAGGACAGCAGGGCTCCATACAAGATTACACTAAAAAAATCTCAACATTTGTTGCCCCCACTCACTGCTTTCTTTTTAAAATACAAATGTGTTCAGGTCATACACTATGAATTACCTTAATTTAAGTATAATGATGGGGAGCAGAGCAGAGAAGGAAACACAGAAACTGCCTCCTAAACATTGTTAAAACCCAGATGTAGTACAGACAGAAAATAAAGGAATTAATCAAAATAGACTGACCAATATACCCCCATTCACTTAGATTGTTCTTATTTTTTGCACTATGAAGGCTTTGGTGATGTCTATACACGAGATGGGTACCCAGAAGTCACCTACTACAGGACAGGCCAAACAAGGAAAATAACAGAACATCATTGGCCATCAAATACAGCTGCCAGCTAAAACCTTTCCAGCACATCATCAACAATCTACAACCTATCCTGGAAAATGATCCCTCACTCTCACAGACCTTGGGAGACAGGCCAGTTCTCGCTTACAGACAGCCCCCGCAACCTGCAGCATATACTCACCAGCAACTATACACCACACCACAGAAACACTAATCCAGGAACCAATCCCTATAACAAACCTTGTTGCCTACTCTGTTCCCATATCTACTCTAATGACACCATTAGAGGACCCATCCACATCAGCCACACCATCAGGGAGTCATTCGCCTGCACATCTACCAATGTTATATATCCCTTCATGTGCCAGCAATGCCCCTCTGCCATGTACATTGGGCAGACCAGACAGTCTCTATGTAAAAGAATAAATGGACACAAATCGGACATCAGGAATGGTAACATACAAAAGCCAGTAGGAGAACACTTCAATCTCCCTGGACATTCTAGAACAGATTTAAAAGTAGCCATACTTGAACAAAAAAAACTTCAAAAACAGACTTCAAAGAGAAACTGCAGAACTAAAATTCATTTGCAGATTTAACACCATTAATTTTGGCTTGAATAGGGACTGGGAGTAGTTGGCTCACTACAACAGCAACTTTCCCTCTCCTGGTATTGACACTTCCTCATTAATTATTGGGAGTGGACTACATCTACTCTGATTGAATTGGCCCTGTCAACACTGGCTCTCCACTTGTAAGGTAACTCCCTTCTCTTCATGTGTCAGTATAATAATGCCCACATCTGTAATTTTCACTCCATGTATCTGAAGAAGTGGGTTTTTTACCCACAAAAGCTTATGCCCAAATAAATCTGTTAGTCTTTATGTGCCACTCGACTCCTCATTGTTTTTATACACACCACTGCCATCTTCTGGATGGAATTAGAACTGATAAATTATGTCAGAAAAGCCCTAATACTATCACTGCTAAAGGGAATTCTTCTCTACACTGCTCAAGTGGTAGGGGGAATTGCGCCCATCTAGCTCTCCACGCTCATTTCCAATCCAATGTGGAAAGACTGAAAAGAGGAAGACAGTCTGAGAAAAGAGGATCAGATAGCAGAATTCCCTCCACCCCTCACCAAAAACACCACAAAACAAACACCCCCCCCATGAAAATACGGAGTATATAATTAGGCTTGTGTGCGCGCGCGCACACACACACATGTCTACTAATGTCAGTGTACCTTGGGCTGTTCTGGCCTTAAAGAAGGTTTGTCCATCAGATAAACTTTGGAAAAAAAGAACAGAACAAAATCATATTTGTGGGGGGAAAATTGCATAATTATCTTGACAAACCTCATAGTTTGTCTGGTTCTCAAAAAACTCAAATATACCAGGTTCAATGAATTCATTTATATATATTACACACACACACACACACACAAAGAAAAAACCCCAAACACTTTCTTAAGTAACACTTAAGATTGCTAAAAGAAATTCAAGAAGATGTTCTACTGAATATATGGGGGTGGGAGGGAGGGACAAAGAATGTAAGAACAAAAAATCCTGTTAAAATATGGAAGACACAAGCTAAGTTTACATAAATAATTCTGACACCAGACTAAACACTGAGTTCACACACACTATTAAATGCAAAATTCTCAGTGGCTAGCAACTTTGTTCATGTTACAAAACACGCAGCACAATAGCTGCAAAGTATAATTTAACCACATAATAATAGTTGCCAAAGTGGGGTTCCCTTCCATCAGATCTTACCAGATCCATCAGCTGCCAAAGGAACTAGGAGTGTTTTTTTCTCTCTAGCTACCACTAGGCAGTTTGATACATTGCCCCACCATGACTCCCATGACTCTGGGCATCTCATCTCCTGGTAGTTCTGTAACACATATGTAATTAGTACTGAAAGCTGGAATTGCCCAGACACAGGAGAAGACAGACAAAATACAGGGGATGTGGTTTATTTAGGCTGCAATTTTATTAACTTCCCTGGGAACTATGCAGTACTAACTCATACTGTACAGGTTATGCTTCCTCACTTAATCTTTTCCACCAGGAGGAGGGCTGCTGTTAGCCTACCGCCACTCAGCTGGTTCCAGCCCACTGCTAGGACTCCATCTCTCTCACACACACATATTTGTAGGTTAAAGGGTTTGGGAAAGGGGATTGTCTCCTCATTGTATCAGACAATAAGAATTTTAAACCCCCTCCTCAGCTTCTTTAGGAGCATGCCTTCTCCTAAATCCACTTCTAACTCTGGTTTATCAGGGAACTAGTGCCTCCCCGCCGCATGGAAGGAATACCTGCTGAATTGCGACAATCTGAACTGTACCTCCTGACCTACCCAACTGGGTCCCTGAGCTGCTGTGGAAAAGATGAAAAAAAAACCACTCCTGCCCCAGCTAATCTGAGGGGAAAACTCCTTTCCAATCCCCAAAGAGGTGACTAGCACCATGCCCACAGCAGACCAAAAAAAGTAAGAAAAGAAAAATATTTTTTCTGTGCTAATCCCAGAGGTGGGAGATGCTAATTCAAGAATGAGATGGGGCTCATGATGAAAGGAGAGTTCATATACTTGCATTCAGCTGTACAGGGGCCAACATACCCTGAAACCTACCAGTTCCAGAGATCCACCATTGCAAGAGCTGGGCAAAGTGAGTATCAATCACCACCAAATCTTAATTCTTCACTCACTCACAAGGGTGGCTACATTCTACTTTCACTTTGCACAGATATTAATGACTACAAAAGTTGGAAGGCAATGAAGGATCAGATCCATTGGGCCCAGCAACTGATTACTCTATGGCCCCTTTGCACCATCTGCAGATTTAAAAGAATGATGGCCGAGGTAGAAGTACCTTTGGGAAATACCATCAACACAAAGAGGTTGTCCCCAGCTGTACTAGAGCTACAGAAACAACTTTATGCTGGCCCCCATCCCAGCATTGCTGCACTCTGACTAGAAATGGGGAAGGGGCAACCATGGATGGAGCATTGCTTCACTCTGCCTTCTCTCTGCTATTGGATGGCGGATGCCGTCAGATTATAAATTAGAGCAATCCTAAACCTGTTCTGGTTTGCACTGGGGTTTAGATTAGCTCCCAGGAGGCCTTAGAATATTGAGAGCTGCATGGTGGCCGAAAGATATATAACTTACATGCAAGGACACTGGTTGAAATTAATGATCACTATCAAGACACAGTGACAATGAAAAGTCTGGCTGAAAGATATGCCAGCTATAGGAAAAGCAGTTAATGTGAATTACATAGGAGACACCAAAATCTGTCAGAAAACTGTTCCAAGTCATCCAGGTTACTGGGCCACTCAGCCCTGGGAAGGCAGTAACTTGATTTCACACAAGATAATAAAATGCATTGAATTTAGTTGTGGCTTATGCTTTTCCCAGGTGAGTACATATGATGAACACTAAGAATATTAAGGCATTGCAATAAATATTTGCTGTTTATGGGGAAGGTGACTTATGATGAGGTACGGGTGATTTTTTAAACTTAATAACTAAGCTTAAAACATTTTAATTATGACACCATTAGTATACTCCCATTGTTTTTTTTTAAAAGAGGTACAATTGACATGGACCTCAGTTCAAGTAGCTTATCTACTGGACAAAGCTTTGTAAGTCAGCTACCCAAGCCTGACACATCCCTGGTTTGAAATCAAAGTTTCCCTTCTTCTAGGCAAGCTGCCCACTGAAACTACCAAACCCCTTCTGTTCCAACAAGACTTATTTAAGGCAGACTTTATTCACCTTGACATCCTTGTCATAGGGTCTGTGTGGTATTTTATAGTGGTAGCTGCACCACCAGCTACCCCACCATGTCCTGCTCAGAGATGCTACCAGTTACTTATTGGATATTCACAGCATCCTGCATCTGCAGAATGTTCCCCTATCCTCCACCCCGGGACGTACCTGATGAAGTGAAGACCTGAGAGTTATATTGGTAGGATGGCTTTTACGATCATTGTGGACAGAAGATGACCAAGGGCGAGGTCAAAGTCTCTGTACATGGACCAGATGTCAATAGACCTTAGCGAGACCCATTTGCACAACAGATAGGTGTACAGTCGTGAGTTTTGGAAGAAAGCTATAAAAGTCATTGATTCTTTATAGGAAAGTGGCAAGAAAGAAGAAGATAATAAAAGAGGATTTATAGTTTTACCATTTTTCTTTCACACTTAATAAAATTAAAAATCACAATGAATATACTTATTGAAAAAAATCAGCCTTAAATCATTCCAATAAACCTAACATTCAAAATAATTCATAAATCACAACTGGAAGAACTGCTGCAACTATTTTCTTTGGGAGTTTGGAAAGGATGGTTTTCCACAGCCCACACCAGTGCCCCCTGTTGAGGAGAAGGACTGTCACAAGATGCTAAGCACAAAATAGGACACTAAGTGTCCCATTTTAGCCATCTAAATATCCAGGACAAACTGGGGTAAAAGAATACATTCCTGGGGGAGGGCGGGAAAAACAGGATATGTCGAATCATAGAATATCAAGGTTGGAAAGGACTTCAGGAGGTCATCTAGTCCAACTCCCCATTCTAAGCAGGACCAATTCCCAACTAAATCATCCCACCCAGGGCTTTGTGAAGCCTGACCTTAAAAACCTCAAAGGAAGGAGATTCCACCACCGTAACTCATTCTATATATGAATTACCTGACATGGCCATTTCAGATCATAAGGGTTCTCCATATGTTTCTAAAGAATTTTGACTATTCCTCAAGAGACATTCAGCAAGTAATTCTGGATTTGATGTTTGTGATCTAGGAACAGATAGGGCAGTAGAACATGTGCAAAAATTTAAAAGAGCAGTAGGAAAACAAAAGCAAAGGCACAATCCTGCAACACTGAGTTGCAACTTTTCTGCTATCATATAACATGTATAACAGAGACTAGAATTGAAAAATATCTAGCAGATCTTATTCTTAATTGTCATTTACAAATTAGATTTGATTAGACCAGACAAGATACAGAAGAGGAACTGGATGAAAAACACCACACTGTAATGGAACCACAAACTATATCTCTGATGGTTTTATGCCTACACTAGCGGGGAAGGGGGACTGGGGTTTGCTGTGGAATTACAGGGAAGAAAAAATAGTAATGAAATTCTGAAAGGAAGGTCCAAAGCACAGATCTCCCATAAGATGAAATTTATATTAAAAAATATGGAACAGGAGGTTGGTGTATGTTGGTATGTATAGTAAAAGGAGACATCCTTAAACATACAGATGTCTCCCTGCCTGATGCAGAGGCAGTTGTCATTTTGTGTATATGATTCTTACGTAACAACTGGCTACTTGCTAGCCATAAGCAAAACTGAAAAGGTTGAAAGGTGAAGCTCAGTTTGGATAAGCACAGACAAGTGTGAATTTTGACATGCAGTTTCCTAAACTTATCAAAACATTTTGAGATATTATTTCTTCCCAATTTTTCTCTATCTCCTCCAAACCTCACCTTGTGTTATTCTAATTTAATCCATTCCTCAACTGACCTTGATTTTCTCCTTAGCCCCTGTCCTGAGTATCATCAGACTCTTAGCTGCACCTCTATCTTGACTCAGTCTCCCATGATCTTCCAACTACAAATGCTTCTCTATTCTGATGCCTAATCTCTCCAACATTCCCATCCATGACCTCAAGTTGTTTCTCCACCTTAGCTGACATCTCACCAAATCCACTGCATTTGATAGAACTGGGCTTTCAAACAATGAGTTCCTAATAATCTCATTTGAAGTGGAATTAAAATTTTTCAGTTTTGCTCAGTTTAAATTAAGATTCATAATAAAGTCACAGATAATGTATGTGATTCATGTCTGTTCTCTAAACAGATGAGGCACATCAGAAAGAACTGTATATTTCTAAAAGGGAGTGGTATATTTCTGACAGGTAGTGGTTACTTAGTGATAATATTTTGCAGTGTTATTGTGATGGCCCAGGATATTAGAGACTGATGGTGGTGTGGTAAAAGATATTGCCTCACTCACCTTGTCTGTCTAGTGATAATAGCATAGGACTGGCAGAAGGACTCCTAGATCCTATACCAAATTCTGCCACTCTTCAGCCTGTGAATTGATGCAGACTAGGTCTCTCTATGACTCTGCTTACCCATCTATAAAATAAGTGTAATAAAGTAATACTTACCAATCTCACTGGGATCATGTGCTTAATTTCTCTTTGTAAAACTGTCATGGTATAATTCCCCACTCTGAACCTTAGCATCCAAAAGATGGGGGACCAGCATGAATTCCTCTAAGCTCAATTACCAGCTTAGTACTTATAGCGCTGCCACCAACCAGGAATTCCAGTGCCTGGTACACTCTGGGCCCTCCAAAACCTGGCCCGGGGACCCCCAAGACACAGTCCCTCTGGATCTTAACA
Organism: Gopherus flavomarginatus; assembly: GCF_025201925.1. NCBI lineage: Eukaryota > Metazoa > Chordata > Testudines > Testudinidae > Gopherus > Gopherus flavomarginatus. The sequence goes on along the minus strand of NC_066618.1, from coordinate 149,362,435 downwards.
CAAGGAAAGTAAACCCTTTCCCTCACCATAGCCTCTCCCAGACTTCCCCTCCCTGGGTTACCCTGGAAGATCACTGTGATTCAAACTCCTTGAATCTTAAAACAGAGAGGAAAATCCACCTTCCCCCCTCCTTCTCTCTCCCCCTCCCAGACTCTCCCTGAGAGAGAAAGTAATCCTAACAAAGAGAGAAAATAACCTTTCTCTCCCCTTCCCTCCTTTCTCCCCACCAATTCCCTGGTGGATCCAGACCCAGTCCCCTGGGGTCTCACCAGAATAAAAAAACAATCAGGTTCTTAAACAAAGAAAAGCTTTTAATTAAAGAAGGAAAAACAGTAAAAATTATCTTTGTAAATTTAAGATGGAATATGTTACAGGGTCTTTCAGAATACCCTCCCAGCCTAAGTATACAAGTACAAATTAAAATCCTTTCAGCAAAATACAAATTTGAACTCCTTCCAGCCAAATACACATTTGCAAATAAAGAAAACAAACATAAGCCTAACTCACTTTATCTACCTAGTACTCACTATTCTGAACTTATAAGAGCCTGTATCAGAGAGATTGGAGAGAAACCTGGTTGCACGTCTGGTCACTCTCAGAACCCAGAGAGAACAACCACCAAAAACTAACAGCACACACACAAACTTCCCTCTCTCAAGATTTGAAAGTATCCTGTCCCCTGATTGGTCCTCTGGTCAGGAGACAGCCAGGCTTACTGATCTTGTTAAGCCTTTACAGGCAAAAGAGATATAAAGTACTTCTGTTCTATTAACTCCTACTATCTGTTTATGACAAAAACATTTTCATATCCTCAGAAGGGTGATACTATAAAATGAAAAGAAGTATTATTATTCTGTATCATTATTCCAGAGAAATACTGGAGGATGTGAGATTTAATGGATGTAAACAGCCTAATAAAGACTGCCAGACATGCACTGGCAGATATGACGTGATAACCTAATAGCTGTTTTCTAGTTCTAACTTCTGGGATTCCTTCACTGTACAGTAAGGCCACACAATGGATTTTGCATAATATCAACAAAAGTTAAGGTGACCTGTTGGGTGTTGGGTGAAGAAGGGAAGGGGCATTGCTGATATAAACTAATCTATATTTTAAAGATTTGGATTATATCTAATATTAGGGCTATGGTTTGAGTATTCTCCTCCCCCGCCCAAATAATTCATCTGTCCCTATAAGAACATACATATTAGGATATTTTGCTTTTCCAAGATACATTTATAATAATTATCTTGCAATTCACAGTTTTAATGTTTGCATAATTGTGTGACTTCAAATGTAAATGCTAATGAATCTACAGGAAAAACATATTTAATTACTATGTACTTGCAATGTAATTACAGAGTACTATGTAGTTCCATGGTTACATGTGCCATGTAAATTAAAAGAGATACTGCTAACTCCTCAATTCTTTCACCAAAATCAAATACTGGAATCCAATTCCATCCACACTTTAAAAAAAAAAATCTTTGTGATAATAATTTCAACTCATCTACAGTTGATTTCAATTGAAAAAGGTCAGAGGCTACACAGGGAAGACAGAAAAAAATATATACTTGCAGAGAGCCAAGTGCTCGCAGAGAAGATCGGACAGCCTCTGTGCTCTACCTAATAATTTTTTTTTAAACATCAAACTTATAATTTCAAAACCTTAGTCCTAGCTCTTCCTTTCTGGAGTGCATCCAGCTACTGCATACAGTTTTCTTCTTACATGTCTCAAGAACATAGTCACAGTTCAGTACTTCGGCAAAATCATTCACATTTAGTTTTTTGGGGAGTCTCAGGTTACCAGACAATAAGAAATGACATTTTCATCATTATTAAACATAATTAATCAAAAGTTAATATATAAATTTGCATTTAGGGTATTAGTAGACTAACTATTTGCAATTAATTAGATTATCTTTAGTGCCCTACCAAATTCATGGTCATGAAAAACGTGTCACAGATCATGAAACGTAGTGTCTCACCATGAAATTTGGTCTTTTGTGTGCTTTTACCATATACTATACAAATTGCATCTGACGAAGTGGGTATTCACCCACGAAAGCTCATGCTCCAAAACGACTGTTAGTCTAAAAGGTGCCACAGGACTCTTTGCTGCAAATTTCATGAGGGAGACCAGCATTTCTCAAATTGGGGGTTCTGACCCAAAAAAGAGTTGCAGGGGGGTTTCAATGTTATAGGGGTTGTGGTATTGTCAACCTTACTTCTGTGCTGCTTTCAGAGTTGGGTGGCCAGAGAGTGGCGGCTGTTGGCTGGGAGTCCAGCTCTTAAGCTGGCACCCCACGAGCAGCATCGCAGAAGTAAGGGTGGAAATACCATACCATGCCATCCTTACTTCTGCACTGCTGCTGGCGGCAGCTTTGCCTTCAGAGCTGGGCTCTTGGCCAGCAGCTGCAGCTCTCCAACTGCTCAGCTCTGAAGGCAGCACTGCGATCAGCAGCAGCACAGAAGTAAGGATAGCAGTACTGCAAACCCCCTACAATAAACTTGCAACCCCCCAACAACTCCTTTTTGAGTCAGGACCCCTACAATTACAACAACATGAAATTTCAGATTTAAATAGCTGAAATGATCGAATTAATGATTTTTAACACCCTATGACCATGAAATTGACTAAAATGAATTGTAAATTTGGTAAGACCCTAGTTATCTTCATCTGTTAAATATACTGTATTAAAGCAGAGTATGTTGAAAATACATATTAAACTATATATAATTCAGAGTTTGTTTTTAACCATACTTAGAGTCAAAATGTGACTAGATTCTCATGGAGGCCCATGTTAGAGAAAGACAACCCCTTCACAATTATACACCAAACTATATCTAAATACTAAGGAGTGGGGAGAAAAATTTATATGGCAAAATTCATACCTAGGGTAATTCCACAGAAGACAATAGAGAGATACTCCAAAGGTTAATCTGTTCCATTATTTCTGTGAGATTGTGTAGATTAAAAATGGGCCTGAGTTGCAATAATTTAATCTAGATTCAGATACAAACCACATTTCCCTGAAGCACGGAAGTCTCATGGTTTGTCCCACTACAGACTTAGGTACCAGTTGCCAGTCTTGGATCCAAATACAAATTTCACCAGAATTCAGGACAGTTATGAATAAATCTGGCATTGCCGTTCAGGCCCCTTTCTACAACAACTTTTAGAGTATATGTTATAGGAACACAGACAGATAACAGAGATGTTAAAGAAAATATTTCCCAGTCATAGAACTCAGATGAAAGGCTCTTTGGAATGAAGGTTTGAAACTTGAGAATTCTCAACTAGTATAATAGAAGAAACTACGAAGACAGTGCAGGATAAGACTTTCTTCGCTGTTATTTATATCGAAACCGAATCAGAGTCCTTAGTGATTAGAAGGAACCAGATGGAAATTGGTATCGGAAATTAGAAACTTTTATAGTTGCCAGAGAGCATAAACCTACATCTTGAAAGAGAAGCTAAGTGACACAAGCCATCTTTTGTTCATTACATTATCAGAGGATAGACAATGAATGACAATCCTTGCAATCCTGAACTTTCATTGTTACAGGGGGAGATGGGAATGAAGAATGACTCGCAAAGTTCTAAACTTAATAATGGTTATCCCAGCAGATGACGGTGAAAGCAAAGCAGCTGTAAAATGTTCCATTCAGATGAAAAAGGATTGTGATTAAAAGGGAAACATGTCAGGGCATTTATAAAGTAGATATTGGGATTACTAGAAATATAAGGAATAATACAGAGTCAAGCTGTCATATTTTTGCTCCTATGTGACTTGTTTACTGTGACTTGTTTGTTTTGTTTGACTTCAGGGGCATGCAAAATTAAATTCCAGTGTACTTCCTTTTAAAATATGTCAGCTGATTTTCTAAGTGGAGTTTTTATTGTTTTTCATTGTTGAAATTTCCTAAGAGACAGCTCAGTAAAAACAATGCATGCAAAACAAATCGAAATGATTAACTCCTCATAATATAATGGGAGAAAACTTCAAGAAAATACCCTAGACTAAAGAGATATAATTAACAAGTAATATGGTGGAGGCTTCATAACTGAATGTAAAGTCAACACCTTGAAGTGCCAGTTACAATGGCTTGGAGGTGAGTACATTATTTCCCTATTACAGCTAAAGATGCACAGTTCTGTGTATATTTATGGCTTATTAATACTACCATATATAGGGCTCAGTGGTACCTTTAGGAAATAGCCCATGTTTTGAGTGATGCCAATCTATCCTGCCCAGTATGATCTCAAAGATGTATTCTGCCTCTGATAGAGAGACAACGCCTCCAAGAGTTCCTAAGTGTGCAGAGCATGAATGCCAGTTGCTGCTTCCTGTGATGCAGTGCTGAGTGCAGATCCCACTGCAGCTTGCCAGCTGCAATGGCCAATAGCCAAGGGGGTCATGATTCCTTCTCAACAGCTACCATGTCAGTCAGCATGCTCAGGGGATTACAAGGAACTGGACTGTATCTTAGGATCTCCATATGACCAAGGATTCAGGATGTCTGTGAACATAAGAAGGGCCATACTGGGTCAGACCAACGGTCCATCTAGCCTAGTATCCTGTCTTCCGACAGTGGCCAATTCCAGGTGCCTCAGAGGGAATGAACAGACCAGATAATCATGAAGTGATCCTTTTCGTGTCTCTCATTCCCAGCGTCTAGTAAACAGAGACTAGGGACATCATCCCTGCCCATCCTGGCTAAAAAAAGGACCCACTGATGGACCTATCCTCCATGAATTTATCTAGTTCTTTTTTGAACCCTGTTAGTATCTTGGCTTCACAACATCCTCTGGCAAAGAGCTCCACAGATTGACTGTGCATTGTTTGAAGAAATACTTCCTTTTGTTTGTTTTAAATCTGCTGACTATTAATTTCACTTGGTGACCCCCTAGTTCTCCTATTATGAGAAGGAGTAAATAACACTTCCTTATTTACTTTCTCCACACCAGTCATGATTTTATAGACCTCAGTCATATCTCACCTTAGTGTCTCTTTTTCAACCTGAAAAGTCCCAGTCTTATTAATCTCTCCTCATACGACAGCTGTTCCATACCCATAATAATTTTTGTTGCCCTTTTCTGAATCTTTTCTAATTCCAGCATATCTTTTTTGAGATGGGGCGACCACATCTGTACACAGTATTCAAGATGCGGGGGTACCCTGGATTTATATAGAGGCAATAGGCTATTTTCTATATAATCTATCCCTTTCTTAGAATGTGTCTGTGCCTCAGTTTCTCATCTTTAATGGGGCTAATGCTTCTTTATTTATTTCACAAGGGTGCTGGGAAGTTAAATTTATTGAAGATTATGAGGTGTTCATATACTACAGTGATGAACAGCATAGAATAAATAAATAATCCAAGACATGCTCATTCTTCAGAAAATGGTGTTCTGGGGAATAGTTGTTTGCTTCCTTCTTCCTCGCTGCAATATAGAACATGCTGGAGTATACTTCCTAGTCTCAATCTGCTGCTTTCAAACTAAAAAAAAAAGGCTTTTAAAAATAAAGTATTTTTCTTAACTATTACAATTTGCAAGACTACAATAGGTTTGATGAAAACAGCATAATTAAAGCATATTTTCAGACATACATGCTGAATTCAAGAGAATTTTTCATTAAGTGAAATTCAGCAACAATTTCTTTTGTGCTTTTTCACTTTGCAAAGTTCAAAACATTTCTAAAATTAAAAAAAACAGTTAAACTATAAGACTTTCAGTAGATCAAAAACAAAAGGCTGATTGCTTGCCTTTTTTTAAAAAAAAATTATTACAGGACTTTTAAAAAATTCTACTTCTCCACTTCATGATTTTAATCTAAAAAGTACATTTAATGAGTTTTGAGAAAAGAGGGAGAGTGCGAGCAAGAGAAATTACTTTAATCAGTAGCAATCTATTTATACACGGTGGGATTCTGCTGTGGCTTTACCAGTCAGAGCTGTGCTGTGCTAAGAGTGTCGCTGTATCACTGGCGGTAGGCAAAATACCTGAAGGGCTTGGCACCTCACTCTCTGTCCTCCACTAAGCAGGTGAAAAACCTAGGTAAGGAAATGGCTTCAGAAATATGTGGAGCCTGTCTATATTCTTAAATAAGCAATTCAAATATGCATCCTACAACTACCTCAATAATCGGAGAATATTTATATACAAGCCCCTCTGTGAAAGTGCAAAAGCTTGTCTCTCTCACCAGCAGAAGTTGGTCCAATAAAAGATAGCACCTCACCCACCTCATCTCTTTAAAATGTTTGAGCACAGCTCAAGAAAAAGAATCACATTAAAAAGAAGTTTCCATGTGTATAAACATATTACTGTACTGAGGAGTATACACTTTCTTCTGCAATAAAAGACACCACCACCATAAGGTGCACTGAAGACTAGGGGACAAGACTTGGCAGGATTTACTCAGAATGACACACCTAAAAAAACTAAAGAGGAGAAATAAAGGCCACGAGAATGAGTTATTACAACAAATACCAACATTTTCAAATAAAGGTTTTATGGCAATGAAGTTCAACAATTATACATTTGATATCAATAGGGGCACCAATGACGAAGTATGACCAAAAACCAACTAACAGAACCATATCCAGGCTATATAATTTTATAGCACCTATACATAAAAGCAAAACTCAGAAAAACAACAGAACGGAAGTAACTGTCTATAGGAAGATATTGAAGTTAAGCAGTGGGCAGAAGCATTAAAAGATATCACCTTCTCTCTTAGTAATCAAACAGGGGAACCACAGTCTATATATGCTCACTCTATAGATTGTGTGTGTTCCTCGTCCTTCTGAAATTATATCCACAGAATTGCCTCAGATGAGTTTCTGAATTATAGAAGTGAGAAAGCTCCTCTCCTTCAAACACTTGAGAAATATCAAAGTGTAGATATTTTGAAAGGAGATTGTACATTAGGGAGGTAATATATGAAATAATGAAATGAAATCCCTCTAGATCTTTGATTCACATATTCTGAGTACCAGAGACCAAAAAAAAAAAATAAAAAGTCCACCTGTTAAGAAACTGAAAAAAATCCTGTTCCTGAAGGCAAGGGAAACTATTTTAAAATTATGGACCCAAAGTGGCCTTAAACATAAGAAGGAGACAGCAAAGTCAATAGAAAATGTGGTCACAGATGGTTTGACATTAGCACCTACCACAGAATGTTTCCAGACAAAATAACTGAGAAATGATGAAGGTCATTGAACATTGGCTAAACATAAGGCTACAAAAATAAACTGTTGTTTCACTATGATTTCTTCAGGTAAAACTTTTAGAGCAGTGCTATACCTATATACAATTGATATAAAGTTACCTACAAAAAACATGCCAAAATCTTCCTGCAATCAGCTTTCTGTATCTGTATGTATAAATGAACAGAATTCAGCCCAATGCAAAATCGTAGATTTGAGCTCCGCCCTGCTCCCAGTCCATCCCCTTCCCCAGTAACACTATTAGATAGGCATACAGGTCTTAATCATGAACCAATCATCATCTTACCTGTCTTCTATCCAAAGTCCCAACCAACCTTGAATTAACCATTTTCATGCATTTTTCACGTTTGTGCTAAAAACATTTTGTTCAATCTGCAGTCAATCGTTTCTATATTATATGGAACATGCAATACCGATGGAAAGACAAACAAAAGACTCTTTCTTGTTGCCCAATAAAGACTGATGTTTCTTTACCAGATTGACATAGTCTGCCTCTTGCCGAAGTACCAGATTGTGATAATGAAGCTACTGTAATGAGGCTTGTGTTAGGCATCCAGCATCCACACAAGACCTTAACATGCCTTTCTCCCTCCACTGCTACCTCTCTGTTAAATAGTTTTGGGTGAATGACAATGCTTGATTAATGTAACGGAGGGACAGACTTGTTGAAATGTTCCCCAGATGCCTGACCAGAGTCCTTGAATTGAATGCACCTTTTTCCATCTAGGACTGTGCTTTTACATGAACTTGGCAATTACTTTGTGTTAAGGACTGTGATGAATAGTGATATGTGACAGAAAACTGGAAACTACTGAATCAGAAAGATAGCATTGGGGCATTATATATGAAAGAGAGCTCATTTCTTAAGAAGACAGCCTCCCAGGGACTATTGCCCTCCAGACACCTGGCTGTAGCTGACATTAAGGCTATACCTGGTATCTGATCACAGACTTCATAACTAGGACTTTGTATGCACACCCGTATCACAGCTGGCAATTTGTGTGCGACAGTCACTGTGATGAATAGTGATAGGTAACAAAATTCAAGGGTAGAAACTAATAAATACATTTGGTAGACATAGAAATATTGCTGTACAATGCTTAACGCAACCACAGTACATCTGGCCATAAACTGCATTCTCATGACTCCCAGACATAAACGCAGCTAAATGAGATGGACAGTTGTGTCCCCCTTTGGATACCCCCTTGTCCAAAAGGTAACTAAAATAAGATATAGATATGGTCACACCCTTTGCAGTCAAGACTGCGCCTGCACACATAATAGACTATTATTGCATCATGTAGCGGGGTGGTCACCCTCTTCAGCCCTGGTGGGGTTTAAAGACAGCCCTGGGAGAGCGGGGAGCAGCTACTAGGCTGATTGGGGAAGCAGCTGCAGCTGGGTCATGCCCCAATCAGGCCTTAATTGTCCCTATGTAAGAGTCTGGGAACCAAGAGCTCAGCAGACTCCCTCTAGCTTCTAACAGGGTGGGACCTGGCTGCAGGGATCTGAGCAGTGTACCTGAGTGGAGCAGGGCTGGGGAAAGGCAGAGATGCTGGGGAGCTCCTGCCTGGAAAGCCCCAGGCTGTGGCCTAGCAGAAGGCCAATGGGTACTGGGGGTTGCAGAGGGCAGGCCAGGAGTAGGCCAAGGCAGCAGGTCCAAACCCGACCTTGCTGGTGATGAGTTGGCTGATACTGCAGTCTGCCCCAGGGCATGGGGGCTAGACGATGACTGGCAGTAGCCTTATACTGAGGCGAAGTGGGGATAGTGGGTGGGGGTTCCCTGGAGACCCTGAGACTGAGGGATGTATGGTCAGGGGCAGCACCCCAGATAATAGAGGACTGGGTCTGGGAGGGACATGGGGACCAATTGGCAGCGGGACACTGGCCTGCAGAGGGCTCTCTGGAGACTGGATGAGCTAATTCCCAGAGATGACCAGCAGGAGGTGCTGCCAGATGAGTCCCCACATCACTACACATCGGAACAAAGATAATTTAAGATCTGACTCCTCATTATATTCCTGTATAGGTTCTATCTATAGCATACACTTTACCAGCTGTGATGTCTCAGATTTTGTTTGATGCTCAACTAGGTGAGAAATTATAAAATTCAAAATAGCCCCCCAAAAATCTGTAATCCAGTTTAGCTCTTTCTGTCTTGACAAATTTCTCACATTCTCTCCCTGAATGATTCAAGCGCTCTGTGACTTGATTATGATCCCTGAAGTTACATTCATCCAATCAGTAAAAAAAAAAAAAAAAAGTCATGTCACTGACTAAGTGGAGTTATCAGACAATGGGGGTAAGAAACAGCAAACATAGGCAGTAAACAACCAATAAGCTGGTGTGTGCTCACAGTTAAGTATAAATATTTTGAATATTCAACTTTATAAAAATTAAAGCCTGTTTGCAAACAACTTGCATACCAGAAAGAGAACATTTGTTGAATAAATTGTTTACTATAAATAGTTTTGCTAGATCTAATTCTAACTCTATTACTGTAAACCAATTACAATTAAACCAGGTATTTTATTTATATATTTTAAAGATTTCTATGGATAAGAGCAATTTTCATATAGAAACTGGGAAAATTTTGATGCATTAAGCTAGGAAGATTATAGCTTTCACAATGTACACGTGAAGACAGACAAGATCATTTATTCTGCAATGAAAGAGCTGACAACACAATGCATCCTTTGCTAAGCAATCCTAAATGATCTTTTGTGGGATGATTGTATGCTATGATTTCAAATGAAGGACAAGCAGAAACTTTGAGTGTCTCTTAAAAGAAACCACACATTAAGATATATTCAGTGAATAAAAGAATACTGCATACAACTGATTTTAATGAATTAAACATTTTAGGTATGTCAAAGGTTCTGAACTACTGATTTCCTCTTCTTCCAATATTTGTGTGAATGGTTGCAGATGGAGGTGCCTTATTTTCACAGCAACTTGTGCATTTTATTTGAATATACACATGCACAATTTGATATATTTTCCAGCTCAATTAGTATTTAAGATCTTTTAAATTCTGTTCTAAATTCTACGTTTCTTTGCTATGCTTCAGAAGATAGACCTAAAATACGATGGCAATCACTGAAAACAAACTTTTGCACTTCACCTCTGTGTGTGGAGAAAGAAAAGGCTATTTTGCTAACCACTATACTCCATCATGCTGCTATTTATTATTTTAATGTGCACTACATATAATAGGCAGTAGCTCTAAATTAAAATTGTAGCTTCAACTACATGTGCCTCCTATATGTATATCTAGATTGTGGATATTAAAACTCTTTCACCTACTGCTAACTGGAGATGTTAAAAGAAGAAACTTAAAAGGGACAGATAGTCTTAGTGTAGGCAGATACAACTTCAGTAAAGTCAACAGCAACACTATTTGTCCATATCAAAGCTGAGATTGGCCCAAATTTGGTTTTCAGAAGGTAGGTGCTCAGCACTTTCTGAAAACCAGGCCCTTTTACAGAGTCTCCAATTGGGCACCCAAAAACTGGGCCACCCAAAAATCACTAGCAACTTTTGAAAAATTGGCTCTTGGTCAGAATGTCTCATGTGTGGTTCCCAAATATTAAGACTCCAAGATCAGTGGCAGCTTTTAAAAGTTTGCCTGTAAGCAGTTCACGAAAGGCCACCCAGAGAGTGGCTGGCAGAATCTGAAGTAAGGAGTTCCTGACTTCTGTGCTCAGTCCATCAGACTACACTGCCTCTCATGGGGAAAGGAAAAATGTACCAGAATGGAAAGGTGAGCAGACCTGAACATGCAAAGTAACACTGATTCCCTCTACCCCCTTGTTTGGCACTGGGAAAAAAGGCTATTTCTATTCTATCAGTGTACCATCTAACCTGCGGACTTGTCATCATGTTGCCATTCTTGTACTGCCATGGTCTCAAGCTGACAGATGCCTTGAGCAATTTATGTTCTTCACTGTGTTCACAACAAATTCCACTGGTATTACTGCTAATTTTCTAGAAACCTGTCATTCTTTGGATAGCATCATGCAGAGGCGGTTTGTCAGCCCTAGCAACTTAGGCATAGCCTAACTAAGAATACCCAAAAGCTATGTAATACTTTTTGAATATTCTTTTTTTTATGTCATTGATAAATATATACAGATTTAAGGACAAATTGTGATTTGATCTAAATATCAGAACTCTTTCTCCAGTAGTGAAACGCAATGCCAAAAAGTTCTGTACGACTGCCTGAGGCCTTGCCAATAGTGCCTCCAGAAGCTGCCTTGTCACCATGGCAATTTACCACATCCAGGAGTCACTTTATAAGGGTCTTGCTGTAGTAACCACTACTTAGTGTGGCACAGCACAACTGTAGCAGTCAGAGCTGTCCCTTGGCTAGGACGAATAGGGGCAACTGTTCCGGGCTCCTCGCTTTGGAGGGCCCAGCAGACTGGTGTGATTGTCTGGCGTGGTTGGATCTGGAAGACATAGGTGCTGGAACTAGAGGTGTAGGGAGTGCTGCAGCAGCCCCAGGCTCCTGGCTGCAGGCCTCACACACCTGAACTTCTGGCTGCTGGCCCCATGTGCCACCGAGGGAGGCTGATTTGTCCCGAGCCCCGCACGTCCCTAGGGATGGCCTTGGTAACAGTTAAACCCAGGTTGCAGGAACTGGGCCTGTGACCTGTGCATCCTGGACTCCCTCCTCCACTGGGCAGGTCCCACATGTGTGCACGAGGAGCCACCATAGATCTCCGGGCCCATCTTGTGCTCCACCCACTGTGCCAGTCCAGCTAGAAACAGTTGGTTTGCCTGCTTCTTCGTAAATAAAGTATGGTTTTAATAGCTATTTAGATACACATTGGGCAGGAGTGGAAATAACTACTTTGTGATCTGTGCCTCATTTGTCAAAAAAGTCACCAGCTACCAGTTCCATCATGGCTAAGGAAACATAAAAAAGAATGTACATTTTGCTGTTAGTGAACAATACACATAATCACATTAAGCTGAAGGATGGTGGGACCACCACTAGTAACCTGTTGACCCAGTAGTCTAACAAGCATTATTATTAAAAATATTGGTTGGTATTCCCATATTCCCCTAGCAGCCAAATCACTAATAAGCAACCCATTAGGTGTCAGAACAGTAACAACGCTGATGGGAAAGTATGTGGTGGCAAAAACAAACATGATACATTTGAGGATTGCTTTTATTCCTTCTTGCAGCAATTCAACACAGAAAAAGAGGAAACTCCAACAAGGAAACTGTAATAAAGGGGCTGACTGGGTTACTCAGAATATTATGGGTTGGAGCAGAGGTGGGCAAACTATGGCCCGCTGGTTACATTTGGCCCACAGGACCATCCTGCCTGCCCTTGAGCTCCTAGCCAGGGAAGCTCGCCTCAGCCCCCCACTGTCCCCATCCCTCGAAGCCACACCACTGCGCTGTCAGCGCTTTGGGTGGTGGGTTGCGTGCTTCTGCCGAGCAGCATGGCAGCATATCTGGCTCTGGCCGAGTGGTGCAGCTGCCAGACATGCTGTTCTGAGCGGCATGGTAAGGGGGAGGAGGGTCCTGGGGCGCAGTCAGGGGACAGGGAGCAGGGGGTGGTTGGATGGGGCAGAGGTTCTGGGGGTGGTGGTCACGGGACGGGGGAGTTGGATAGGCGTAGGAGTCCTTGGGGGCCTGTCAGGGGCAGAGATGTGGATAGGGATCAGGAGATGGGGAGCTTGGCTAGGGGTGAGGTCCCAGGGGGCCTGTCAAAGGTGGGGGTGTGGATGGAGTCAGAACAATCAGGGGACTGGGAGCAGGGGAGTTGGATAGGAGGTGGGGTCCTGTGGTGGTTAGGGGCAAGGGGTCCTGGGAGGGGTGCTTAGGGGACAAGAAGCAGGGGAGGTTGGGTGGGTGGGGGTTTCTGAGGAGAGCAGTCAGGGGTGGAAAGTGAGAGAAGTTGGCTAGGGGATGGGGGCCTGGCTGCTTAGGAAGGCACAGCCTTCCCTACCCAGCCCTCCATACAGTTTGGCAACCCCAGTGTGGCCCCAAAAAGTTTGCCCACCCCGGGTTGGAGCCATGCTTCACTTCGCTACGCTTCCTGTTTAGTCAGTGTGTGCTATGTGTAGCCTTGACAGAACTCATTTTTTTAAATAATTTTGACAGATATTGATGTTCATTTAAGCATTTTTTGTTATTTTTTTAAAATGTCAGAGTTGCGCAGAATTATAGATTCCATGCTTTTTCAATTTTTATTGATTTAAGTTTTCACAAAATTATAGTTGAATAAAGCAGCATGTTCTCAGGCAGTGGTACTACTGTATAAGTAAAGTGTTTCTTTTATGTACTGAGTAGTGCCTTTACAAAAGAAATATGACTTGTTTAAGGTTGCTTTTCAATAATATGTTGTGATGCTGCAGCATTCGGAGGACCTCTCAGTTATTCAGCAATTGGCCGAAGTACCCAGAAATTCCATTCCATTTGTCCTGTGTTAGTGTATTTTTACTATAATTTATTAATTTAATCCTTGTGAAAGGTGATGTTTTTACTATTTTAATGACTGAAGTCATATTTACCCGCAGAATAGATACAGCATGACAAGCTTGCTCTGCTGTTGTCTAAAGAGATGAGGAAATATTTTCATTTCAATGCCATTCAACATACCTCATTTCTGCCAAGATACTCAACAAGAGTGGTAATCGACAATAGTACCATGATACAGGTAGCTGTCTACTAAGAACTGGACTGAAACAACCAATACATTTCATATGAGATACTGAAGAGGAACAGATGGTAAGAAATTTCAGGCACTACCAACAGAGGGCTGATTCTGATCAACTATCTTGGTATAAATCCAGAGCAGTAACAATGAAATCAGAGGCATTACTCTGGCTTTACACCAACATAACTGTGTCAAGAATCTGCAAACTCAGTCCCTGGACTAGATTTACATCAGTGACTTACATGTGTACCAGGCTAATATTACTCCAACATAGTAGTTTTCTGAACTTGGAGTTGTCTAAAAGATGTTTCCATGTTCTGAAATGGAAATTTCTCTCTCTATATTCCTGATCCAGACTTTCCAACAACCAAAGAGGAGAATTCATTCTAGATTTACACTGATTCACAAGTTTTTTTCACAAAGAGTGAAGCCGAATGCAATGTAAACTGAACAAACAAAATGTTATTAAAGTATGTGGACTGCTCTGTCGATGTGGCAGAGTTGCTTCCAGCCTAACTCCCACATTCCCTGCCATGCTAGTGTCCCATCAATATCAGTCCTGCCAGGGAACATTGGACCTCTACCTCCAGTTCCAGTGATGATGATATATCTTCCTTATTTTACAAGTATTTTAAATATAAACATGAAAAAACAAGTAATTGACAACCAGACCCCTACCCCTTTCAGCCAGATGTTGCTACCACATAGCCACATAAAGTCTCATCTTCACCACAGACTCAGCTGGTTGCATAGTCTTTGAGATAGTTTGGTCTCCTCAGCAGGTGACTGCATAAAGAGGGACCTCTCTGTGTCTCCAAGTCTAGCAAACTACCTCTCTGTGGAATCTCCTCCCTCCCCGTGGAGTTGTCTTCCAAATGATTCTCTCTTCTGTGATGATCTCTGTATCTTGGTAGGCACTCTCTTGATGGTGTGTCTGCTCACCTCCTGTTCCTTCAGATCACTTGTCCCTCTTTCATAGCTACCTCATGACCTGTGCACAACAGTACCCCTCATGACTCCTTTAATCCACTCCTTATAATCTCTCTTTAATGGCTGGATCCTCACAGGTGTGTCTGTCTCCAGAGATAGTAGGTCCTTGGCTGACCTGTTGTACTCTAGTATCTGCTTTCTCTGATTGTTGGCCATCGCCTCTCAACACTATCTCCATCCTTCTGACTGCCTTAGGTCTTCCCTCACTGGTAGCAAGGTTTTGGTTCTTCATCCTATGAGTGCACACAGTGGAATTTTTTGTATCCCTGTGAAGGGGTATTCCTGTGTGCCAAAACACTAACCAGTGGTCTGAAACAAACAAACAAAAAGCTTGTTTAATAGTCTCTTAGCTGCTTTCACAGCTGAGTTCACCTTATCATTTCTGTGTGGGTATGCTGGGGAGGAGTTCTGGTCATCAAACTCTCATTTTTTGTGTACATTCCTTGAATTCTTCTGAGGCAAACTGGGGTCCGTTTCTGGTATGCCATATCTCACACAGCAGACCTTCAGTTTACCAATCACTGACTTGCTGCTTGTATCAGGCAGGGTACCGACCTCCCAAACATTTGAATAGTAACCTATTGTAATCAAGTAATTGCTTTTCATTAAAGGTAAATAAGTCCATTCCCACTTTTTCCCATGGTCAGGCAGGCAGTTCATGTGGTAATCATCTCTCTCTGCTGGCACTTATCACACGACCAGCAGGTGTTACATCCTTCTATAAAGAAGCAGTGTTAAGTATTTGTTCTTGGCCAGGAGACAAACAGCATTCTGTCCTCTAAACATGATTCCAGCCTGCACACTCAGTTCATCATTAATTTGAAAATATAGTTCTTCTCAGACCAGTACATGGCTTTTGTTTTCTTCGCCAGCTAGGCTCACTCTCCTGACTATCTAGTTGGATGTTCTTTTCAGTAGCCTCTTTGGTTTCCTTTAGCTTTGATGCTGAAACTGAGAGACAGTGCAGCATGTTAACAGATTCAGTCCCCAACTCAATGATGCAAGGTATTTGTATCCTGCTCAGGATGTCAGCTAACAATAGTAGTTGTCCTGGACGCAGGGCCGGCGCTACCATTTAGGTGACCTAGGCAATGGCCTAGGGTGCCAGAATTTTTTGGGGGCGCTATTTTGCTGGGGGGTGGCATGTGAGTCCGGTGGACCTACTGCAGTCATGCCGGCAGACGGTCCGCTGCTGGAAAGGCTCTGATGGAGCTGCCGCAGTTATTTCGGCGGACGGTGCACTGGTCTAAAGGCTCCGGCGGACCTACCGCAGTCATGCCTGCAGCAGGTCCACCGGAGCCTTTAGACCAGCGGACCGCCCGCCAGCATCACTGCGGCAGCTCCACTGGAGCCTTTCCAGCAGCGGACCATCTGCCGGCATGACTGCGGTAGGTCCACCGGACCCATGGGGGGCGGCGAAATGGCCGTCCGCCTAGGGCGTCAGAAACCCTGGCACCGCTCCTGCCTGGACAATATCTGATCTCTACATGGTGGCCCTGGCATCACATCAATATGCTCTTTGAAGCACTGAGAAGGGACTTTGCCATGATTATCTCTAGGAGGTTGTTGTTTAATTAAACTATTACTGGCTCCTCATAGATGTACTGATAGAACCAGTCCACTCCAAATATCATAGCCAGAAGGTCTTTTCTATCTGGATGTATCCCTATTCAATCTCTGACAAGGATCTGCTGGCATAAGTGACCGGCTGCTTCTGCAAAATAGCTACATCTAATCATAGAAATGTAGGGATGGAAGGGACTTCAACAGGTCATCCAGTCCAGTCCCCTGTGCTAAGGCAAGCCCAAGTAAACCTAGACCATCCTGAGAGATGTTTGTCCAACCGGTTCTTTAAAAAACCTCCGATGACAGGGATCCCACTACCTGCATTGGTAACCTATTCCAGAGCTTAAATATACTTATAGTTAGAAAGTTTTTCCAAATATCCAAACTAAATTTCCCTTGCTGTACATTAAGCCCAATACTTCTTGTTCTACCTTCAGTGGACATGGGGAATAATTGATCACTAACATCTTTATAACAGCCATTAATATATGTTAAGACTTATCAGGGCCCACCTCATCCATCCTTTCTGAAGACTAATCCATTTTCTCTCTCTCTCTTTTTTTTAAATTTCTTCATAGGTCAGGGCATCTAAACCTTTTATCATTTTTGTGGCTCTCATCTGGATTCTTTCCAATATGTGCATATCCTTCTAAAAGTGTGGAATCAAAAACTGGACACAGTACTCCAGCTGAGCCCTGACTAGTGCTGAGTACTGTGGGACAATTACCTCCCGGGTATTACATATGACACTTCTGTTAATACACTCGAGAATGATATTAGCCTTCTCCGCAACTTTATCACATTTTTGACTCATGTTCGATTTTTGCTCCACTATGACCTCTATACCCTTTTCAGCAGTACTACCAGCTAGCCAGTTATTCCCTATTTTGTAGTCATGCATTTCATTTTTTCTTTCTAAGTGAAATACTTTGCATTTGTCTTGATTTTCACCTTCTTTATTTTAGACCAATTCTGCAATTTTTCAATCCTTTCTCCGATCCAGCACATTGGAGTATCCATAGCTTTCCTGGCTAGTAGTACTTCACAACACAGGCATCCACTATAATTTATTTCAGCATGTCAAATGCTTAGTGTTGGGGACCTGCCCACTTGCACTCAACATCTTGCCTTGTGAGCTGACATATGGGGTTCCATTACCGCAGCCAAGAATGATAGAAACTTAATCATTCCTCTGAAGTGCTGTAACCCTTACACATCCACTGGAGGTGGCATGCCTCTGACTACCTTGATCTTGTTGGGATCTGTTTTCAGTTTCTCTGCTGTGAGCAGATGTCCATTGTATGTCACCTCACACTGAGTCACATTTTTTCCAGGTTAAGTTTATGTTTTTGTCCATGCCTCACAATAGAAAAGTTTGTAGTTTTCTGTCTCATTCAGATTCTGTATCCTTGTAGATGAAGAGAGCAATCATGATATCATCTCCAGTTATTTAGACTCCAGGCAGTCCTTCTACTGTCTGGGTGAGTCTTCTCTGGAATACCTGTGGTGCGGGCCTTATGCCCTTTGATATGTGCAGTCATCTGTAGCTACCAAATGGTGTTGCAAAAGTCAGCAGCCTACTGGACTCATTAACCAGTCTTCTGTGCCAAAATCCATTCATCACATCACACACACCATAAAAAGTCCGGCTTTGGAAAATACTGGCAAGATGTCATAAATTATAATCAGTAGATAGTGGCATCTTTTCAAGGCTCAATTCAATGAATTTGGGTCTATGCAGATACATGATTTGTCTGATAACTTCTTTATTACCATGACCAGCACAACCACCACATTGCTTATCCAAGCTGTACGTATCTCTACAGGTGCTACCCAAGCTCTTCAGACTTTCAAGAGCATTGGATACTGGATTATGTAGTGCCACTGGAATTTTCCATTGTGGTAAGCACAGGTTCTACTGTGGGGTCTATTTCCAGTCATAGCTTTCCTTCAAGGCACCCTTTGCCTTTGAAAACATCCCTAAACACTTTTAAAATTGTCTCCATTGTCAATGAGATTCCCACTTTTGCTTCTTGCACTGCAGCTATAAAATTCTGATGCTGCACCCTCATCAGAATCATGGCTTGTGTGGCTGTATTTCCCCAAAGGGGCTTGTGATCCTTACCACCCACCACCACCACACTCTTCGGTTGGTGCCACCTGTTATTTTTTGGATTAACTACTAAGGAGGTCACATTTTCCTATGGGCTGCTTTAATAGATTGTGCCTACTCTTTGTAATGGGTATATCTCAGTTCAATTCACCATAAGGAATCACATTGCAGGAGGCCCCACTATCCCACCAAAATTGCACATGGTATTTCTTTATTAACATTGGTGCACATGTGGAACCTGGTATTGTCCCTTGTTGCTTTCCTGTCCCAGCAGCCTGAACCTGATATGCTCGTGGACTCAAGGAGAAAGTCAAGATGTCATCACTGCTGTCTCATTTGCCATTCCTTTTTTTTGTACATGACAGACTAATCTTTCTGGGACCTTCCTCTGCTCTTGCACACACTGCTAAAGTGGTTCCATTTGTCACATTCCTTGCAATGCAGAGCACTTCTCCTTTACCTGCTCTGCTGTCTCCCACAGTAAATGCATCTCACTTGGGATATGGAGCTCTGGCCACCTGCTCTTCTTTGCTGTTGTCTCACTGCAGTCACTTCTGGGGGTGATGCACCTCTTAGGGCTTTCATCCTTTCTCGTGAATCTTCTGCTGCACACCCCATGTCTAAGCATCTGCCTAATATGAGATTCCCTTTTGGGGAAGCTGTTCCCGCATGTGGTGATCCTCAGTGCAGCAGACTATCCTGTCCCAAATCGGGGAGTTAGTCAAGTTCCCAAAATTGCATGTAGCAGCCAGTGTATATAAGCTAGTAACATAGGGGTCAATCCCCTCCTGTTCAGATTGGTCTGTCTAATGAAAAACTTGCATAGCCGCACACTTGTATTGTGCTTTGGGGAGCAATCAGTCCCCAGAGCTCTTAGGATTGCTGTTAGGATTGAGGCAGTGGTGAGCTTCAGAGTGGTGCAGATCTCTCTGCCTTCTTCCCCAATACCAGTTTTATTTTCCTGCTGCTGTCATCCTCTCACATGACTGGGCCTGTGCACAGTTTGAACTTCTCCTTCCACTGGGGCCATTGTATGGCTAGGTTTGTGTCTGCAAAATCCAAGGATCCTGGGGGTTGCAGACCAAGTTCCATGGCTGATACTGCCAGTTGCTGCACTGCGAGAACTTGGAGCACAGACACTGCCATCATGTTGTTTTTTTTTTCACAAAGAGAAGTTAAATGCAATTTAAGTAAAATTTTATTAAATCCTGTGGACTGCTTTCTCCGCATGGCTGAGATGCTTCCAGCCTAACTCCCCACATTCCCTGTTGCGATGGTGTTCCATCAGTAACAGTTCCTCCAACGAACACTGGCCCCTTGACTCCAGTTCCACTGATTATGACATATCCAGTGCCTTCTGGGATTAGATTTTGAGAGTACTGCCAGTGCTGTGTCAATACTTATGCAGGGCAGATATAGGGTAAAAGTTTCTAAAGCACTGAAGTAACTTAGAAAGGGCTTGTCTACACATGGCAGATGGGGATGTGATTTCTCAAGTTAGGTTTCCTAGCAGTGTGCTTTAACATAATACTGTTGAAACAGCACTATGTCAAAGTATACTACAGAACCATTAGTGCACACCTGCACAGTCTACACAGACCAATTAATGCCCAAAACATTAGTGCACTTTAGAAATCACATCCATGTAGGGTACATTACCCCACTGTTTCTAATTCATGTAGGCCCTTTTGAAAATTTTATCTATGGTCAACTAAAAATTCAGCTATTTATATCCTTAGCATGTCTCAGTGCTTTGATGTAAACAACTCTCAGTCAGCCCCTACGTTACTCAAATTTTTACCCAGAAACCATATTTGTAAGTACAGTTCTTCTTGACCCTATCAATGTAAATTTATTCCTCCTAAGAAAGATCCTGTGACAGAGAGGGATAAGCATTGTGATATGATGGCCCAGAATTCTAATCTTCACACACTGGTATAATTCTAAAAGAAACCTATCAACATCAACAGAGGGTCTCTGGATTTACACCAGAGCATAATAGAGCAGCGTACGGCCCAATAACAATATTACAGCCTTGATTATATACCTATGCTTGTATCACATGTAGTTAGTTATTTACACCTGTACAACATGAGTGTAAATTGCTATCATCCTGCTTTACTAGAATTTTAGGTCTTTGTATTCACTCAGCACAGACTTGACTACACAAGGTGCAAGGCAGTAGAGAATTAGGCCTTAAATAATTCTGAATCTCCCGCAAAACATATTATTTACTTGTGCACTTTGATAAAGGGTCCTCAAAGTGAGAGAGTGAACATTATATTAAAAACCAGGACCACTGGCTCACACATCTGTCACAATGTGAACTTGACCTTTTACCTCCATTTACATTTCACAATACTCATTTTCATCATTTTCTGAAGCCTTTGTAAAATAAAGTCCACGATGGAATATCATGCTAAAAGTCAAAAGCCACTATTAATTTCCACAATGGTCTGCACACCACCATTAAAGAGAGTAACACACACATCATCTAAGCAATTTTCTCATTCCAAGCCCAGACAAGGGGTATGAACTCGATCATATTTGGGTTTTGCTGACATCATTTCATCTAGTGTTTGTGATGAACTGACTCTTTGGGGACCTTTTTGGGTTATCAGAAACCTAAGATGTCATTCGCTCCAAAATTTCTCAATTATATTATAAAAACTGTAGCAACAGCAAATATTGTTCTTTATGTACACCATTCCTGGCTGGTTGATATCCCTCAACATGTTATGTTTATTATCCATCACTAAAATAAGCCCACAGCCCTAAAGAAGTTTATAGGTCACTTAAAAATTGATTCACCGTAGCCTTGGCTTTCTATACAAACACAGGGAGGTTTTAGTAAACACATATCTCACTGCTTTCACCATACAGTGTATTTTCTCCTACCTGATGGAGCAGGTGATACCTTTAGGACATGGAAGGATTACAAATATTCCTTGATGGATTTGCAAATAATCTGGCACAAGACTCATATTAAGCATTACAATGACTAAAAAGATAACTGGAAAAAAGGTTCATTCTGCCTAAAAATCTGTTTCATGATACTATAATCAAGAAGGTTATTAAGGTTATCAATGAATCACATCCATTAACATTAAATGTGTCATTAGGCTTGCGACATGTGAACAAAGCATTTTTTTAGTCAGGCTAATGGGAAGCAAAAGCTTTTATTACTTTTCCGCTGCTTTGGAATAGTGTTCATTCTAATGTACTGTATGCACTGTACAATGGAAAAGGAATTAATAAGAAAAGTAGCCTCTTAGATATATTAGTGGACAGAAGATGTAATGACCAGATAGGAAGGAAATGAATCATAATGACTCTTCTGCAGGTAATATCTTCTATTGGAGTCTAATTGCCCATTTAATGTTAAGAGAGGGTTCTTATAGAATACGGTGAATCACATACTAATGAATAGTGATGAGGCTCACCTTATTAATGACCTTCGCCAGTAAAACTGATTTTTAAGCAGAATTGTTATCTTGAGAGATGGATTAAATTGATTCAAATTGCATCTACAATGCCATTTGGTTACATGCTAATTTGCTATACATTTTCTTACAAGTAGTGTGAATCAGTTCAGTTTTACAAACTATAAAGACAACAGTTAAGGCAGCCTCACTTTCACTTAGTTTGAATTACTTATATTTAAACCTAATGCTATCTTAAAGGTGAACTGCAAAGGAAAATAAAATTGAGTTTTTGCCCTTTTTGCTTCTGTATGATGTACTATCTAAAGGAAACCTGAAACCTGCCTTTTTTTTTTTAACTTTACAAACATAATTTATAAGGAATGTTAAGATTTATCTTCCTGTTCCCTTTCCCCCTGGAATTTCTCTTGGAAAACTCTGGTACAGAGAGGAGGGCTTTCTCAGCCTTTACTTGAAGAGATCATATAACAGGGCCACCGGGCAGCCAACTCTCTTCTGGATAGAAGCCCAGCATGCAGGTACTGGGAATCAGCTGACCCAACTGGACAGCAGTATTGAGTCTGATTCCCAGCTGAAGGAATATAAACATGGGTGCTGGAACTAGGGGTTGGCAGCATCCCTGGCTTGAAGTAACAACAGCAACTGAATGCATGTGGTTTACAGTTTTATTCAATGGCTGTCAGCACCCCCCATTACAAAGACATTTCCAGTGTACTTGGATATAAATGATGACTTCAGCTCCATGATGGAGCCTGGGACCAGGAGAGGGCTGAGAGTACCCTCTCCTGGGGCCCCTGCAGATAAGGTTGCCAACTTTCTGACTGCAGAACATTGAACACCCTGGCTTTGCCTCCAGCTCTACCCCTTCCCCAGGGCCCCACCTGTTCTCCAAAGCCCCACCCCCACTTATTCCATCCCCACTCCCTCCACTGCTCACTCACTCACTCATTTTCACTGGGCTGGGTCAGGGGGTTGGGGTGTGGGCGGGAGTGAGGGCTCCAGTTGAGAGTGTGAGCCCTGGGGTGGGGCTGAGGCATGGGAGGGGGCTGAGGCATGGGAGGGGGCTCTGGGAGGGGCTGTGGGGCCAAAGGGATTGGAATGTGGGAGGGGGCTCTAGGCTGGGGCAGGGGGTGAGGGCTCTGGTTGGGGGTGCGGGCTCTGGGGTGGGGCCAGCGATGAGGCCTTTGGAGTGCAGGAGGGGGCTCAGGGCTGGGGGTTGAGGTGAAAAAGGGAGTGTGGGGTGCAGGCTCTGGAAGGGAGTTTAGGTGTGGGAGGGAGGGTAAGGGCTGGGGCAGGGGTGCAGTAGGGGTGTGGGTTCCAGACAGTGCTCACCTCAGGCAGCTCCCAGAAGTGCATCAGCATGTCTGGCTCCTAGACTGAGGGACCAGGGAACTCCATGCACTGCTCACGCCTGCAGTTTCCATCCAATGGGAGCTGCAGAGCTGGTGCTTGGAATGGGGGCAGCACAAGGAGTCTCCCTGGCCGCCCCAAAGCCTAGGGGCCTCAGGGATATGCCAGCCACTTCCAAGAGCTGCAGGGAACTTGCTTTAACCCCACTACGCTGCTGACCGGAACCACCGGGATCCCTTTTTGACCAGGCATTGTGGTTAAAAAATGGACGCCTGGAAACCCTACCTGCAGAAGGCTGTGAGCAGGCAAGCAGACTCCATGGATCCTCATAGGCTAGTAAATATCTCAAACCTTTTACTACCAAGGTCAGAGGGCCTACAGTTTCAGCTGAAAACAGGGCTATTGCTTTTTTGTTATTACTTCACATTTCCTTTTAATTGAGTGTTGAAGAATAAACAGAGCCCTGAAAAATGGGTTACAAACTACACCAGGCTTAGCAGTTTCTTTGTCCCAGGCTGGTGAACTAGTTCATCATCCTACAGATGGCATAGTGAATGTTAAACACTGAAGTTTTTTTCTCATGTAGTTCTGGGGTATTTAAGTCAAATAGATGTTATTGAAAATAAACAAAGTTTTAAGCATTTTGAATAAAAAACTATCACTTTTCATCTAAATTAATCAGTTATCATTTCGTTTGCTTTTATTCTGATGTTATAAACCAATTAGCTCTCCAGTCATACATAGAGTCTTTACAGGGGAAAAAAAAAAAACAAAAAACAAAAAAACAGGTTGAACAAGACTTAAATAAACAAAGAAGAAACACTTGATATAAAAAATACATTTCAAGCCTACTTTATACACAATAAAGAATCAAAAGAAAAGAAATAGCATTTTTCCTTGAAGGCACTTACAAAATAGTTTTGATTAAAAACTGGTAGTTAGTAGTTTATGTGGACTGAAAACAGATAGTATCCTCTTTGCTATACTGTTTTGTCTTTTGCGATTTTGCAGTTTGTCAGTTTCCCATTGGAAGAGAAGTTAGTGACACACATTTCGTGAGTTTTCCTGTGTAATTTATTTATAAAATGTAAATGAGTTGTGTTTACCATGAACATAGGAGGCTAAAATTGCACACAGAAAATTCTACATGCAGAAACCCCAGCAAAGGTACCACTGATTTCAACCCTGTTGCCAAAAATAGTGCTCTTCTCTCTCCCCCTCCATCCTAATCCCTGCTTTTAGAACATTGTTCCCTTCTCTCATTAGTTTTGCAATATGTTTCTCTTTTTTTATAAAAGTGAAGTTAGAAACTAGTAAGACTGGAAGCCCTGAAAATGTATATTCCTACAGTGATCCATTTTTTGTTTACCTGTCTGGTCACATCCAGGTAAAATTCAAATGTACCCAAGTCTCAGAGTTTGTTTTCTTTTACATGGCTAAAACATTTTTTAAAATAGCCAACTGTGACATGTTAAAATTCTAATATTACAATAAAAGCTGACCCAATTCCATCATAGTATTGTTACTCCATTTAAAACAAAATAAACTGTGTTCCTGACAAAATGAATTCATTCCTACTATCCAGAACCACATTCAAAAAGTTGGAAGATATGAATCTTTAGTAAAATAAAATTCAGGCCAAGTATTTCAGAAGTTACTAGAGATTTTTGAGTGTCCAAGCTGAGATTCCATGAAGTGGTGAGATTTTTTAGAAAATGCTGAGGCCCTGCTCTCTGAAATTCAGATCCCTGAGGATGTCTCAGTATTTTGATGTTCAAGTAAAGGCACCCAAAATCACTAATCACTTTTGAAAATCTTAATCTCTGTACCTAATGTAAGGCCTACTCTGTCTGACGCAGGCAATTCCAGCTCACATGGAGGATGAGAACCCCTGGCCTCCTGACTCCCTGATTAGCCTGTACACCCTGTCAATCAGGCTGACCTGGAGCATTGGCCTCTCCCCATTGTTCCTGAGGACTGTCAGTCTCAGGGTCCTGATTTCCCATTGACCCTTCCCCTTTCAATACTGGGAGCTAGCCAATCAAAACACTCCCACTGATTGTTAGTAAGGGGGCAACAGTCCCCTTACACTAAGTTATGGTCATAAGTGGCAATATCATCTTCAAATAATTATGGCACAGAACAAGTTGATGGCAAAAAAAATGCTACATCATTTTGAACAATTTTTTTTTCCGTAACATGTATTCCTCAGTGTGGCTGGAAAAATAAAGACATCTGAAAACTTGCTTTTGTAAACTCTCAAGACCAGAGACAATTTACAAGCTTGGCTTTCCCAAGCTAAAGCAGAGATCATCAATACATTCTGTCCCATTCACTCAATTTTCTTCTGAACATGTTTGACTAAGCAAAGCTTTAGATGTCTTTGTATACTCTTTCCCCAAATATACCCTTTTCCATATGGGAGAGAGGCAAAGAAAGTCTTCTCAAATACTTATCAGAGGGCCCTATTTTTCAGAAAATAAAATCTCATAACTTAGATAATGATACAGTGTGGTATATAACCCCACATAAAACTCTGTTTCAGGTAGGAGGCCCTGGGTCTTGTCCTAAATTAATACTATTAAGAAATGTAATCAATGGACTTTTGCATCTGTTAAAAATCAGTTCCCATTTGATCGTGTTCTTCAAAAGCCAGGAGAAGAAAGTAATAGATATTTTTAACATATTGTTATGTGACACAATCTTCCAAATTCTTTTTCTTATTGTATGATCAAGTATTCATTCTTAGGAAGACATGCTGTATGTTTGTTTTGTTATGCTAGGTTCTGGAGGGAGGAAGCAGTACAAACATCAGGAGAGTGTGTTCTCTACACTGGTTTTTGGCTGGAATTACTTTTGAGGCAGACTTGTTCCCTGGGAACTGGTGTTAGGCTGAGATTCCTGAAAGGGGATTCCCTGAATGCTCTTTGATCATCTCTGTTCCAGGACTGGTGTGTGTGTGTAAACAAAACAAATTATTCATAGAATATATCCTGCATCACTGATTTCTCCTCCAGTAGGAAGCTGACCTGCAAGGCCATGAATACCTGCTACCTCTCAGCAGATGGGCAATAATTTTAACAGAACAGTAATAATATTATCAAATTTTATCTATCTCCCCTTCTGCGTCAGTAATAATTAGCTCTTACACTTAGCTCTTATATAGTGCTTTTTATCAGTAAATGTCAAAGTGCTTTACAAAGGAGATAAGTATCAACAATACTGGGACCAATTACCACAAAGAAATTGGATTTGTGCAGAGGGAGCAGAAAACCTTTGAAATAATATTTTCTGAGCAATCCCCCAAACAAATGTATCTCACTGTTTTGCTGCACTGCTTTTTTAGCTGACCTAATATTTGTTAGTCTCTCTCTCAAAAAGAAATTGAAGTGAACCAACACATTTCTCAGATACATATATTACTAAACTAACAATTGAAAACCCTAGACTGATTTGAAAAAATGACAACAGGTTTAAATTCTGTCTCAATAAATTTGTAACATATAGGGGCAAGAACAATGCAAGCAGAAAGACAGCAGAAAAAAAAATCAGCAACACTAGAGTGAGAGCAGTCTCTATTTCCCTCCAATTTCTACATTATGGTTACAACAGATATAGCGCCACCAGTCAAAAAGCACTAGGAATTCAGTTGCAGAGGAAATCATGCATGAGCCATGGCAGTGGTTTTCCAGTAGCAGTCCTTCTCCATCTGAGCCCATGCCTGACCACACCTATTGTGTCAGGGCTTTTTCTAAGTGCTGGTTGTGGAATCTCCAGGTATAAAGCCTATTGGCTGGATTCCCTGTCTTTGTCCCCTGAAGTTATTTAGTTCATTATAACACGAGGTTGAGGGAGGGGATGCTCTTTATGTTTTAATCTAAGCTATGTAATGTACTACTCAAGCGGAGTGCCGCAAGGGTCGGTACTGGGGCCGGTTTTGTTCAACATCTTTATTAATGATCTGGATGATGGGACGAATTGAACCCTCAGCAACTTTTCAGATGACACTAAGCTGAGGGGAGAGGTACATACACTGGAGGGTAGGGATAGGGTCCAGAATGACCTAGACAAATTAGAGGATGGGGCCAAAAGAAATCTGATGAGGGTCAACAAGGACAAGTGCAGAGTCCTGGACGTAGGAAGGAAGAATCCCATGCACAGCTACAGGCTGGGAACCGACTGGCTAAGCAGCAGTTCTGGAGAAAAGGACCTGGGGATTACAGTGGATGAGAAGCTGGATATGAGTCAGCAGTGTGCCCTCGTTGCAAAGAAGGCCAAGGGCATATTGGGCTGTATTAGTAGGAACATTGCAAACAGATCGAGGGAAGTGATTATTCCCCTCTATTCAGCACTGGTGAGGCCACACCTGGAGTATTGTGTCCAGTTTTGGTCCCCCCACTACTGAAGGGATGTGGACAAATTGGAGATAGTCCAGCATAGGGCAACAAAAATGGTTAGGAGGCTGGGGCACATGACTTACGAGGAGAGGCTGAGGGAACTGGGGTTATTTAGTCTGCAGAAGAGAAGAGTGAGGGGGGATTTGATAGCAGCCTTCAACTACCTGAAGGGGGGTTCCAAAGAGGATGGAGCTCGGCTGTTCTCAGTGGTAGCAGATGACAGAACAAGGAGCAATGGTCTCAAGTTGCAGTGGGGGAGGTCTAGGTTGGATATTAGGAAACACTATTTCACTAGGAGGGTGGTGAAGCACTGGAATGGGTTACCTAGGGAGATGGTGGAATCTCCATCCTTAGAGGTTTTTAAGGCTCGGCTTGACAAAGCTCTGGCTGAGATGATTTAGTTGGTTTTGGTTCTGCTTTGAGCAGGGGATTGGACTAGATGACCTCCTGAAAGCCCTTCCAACCCTGATATTCTATGATTCAAGATACCAAGGAGAAGGGCACTTAAACTGCATACAAGAGTAAAAATAATATAAATGTGTTAAAGAGATCATTTCTGTTTAACAAGTCATACCATCTTTTTGGTCTGTGTTCATACAGCACCTAACATAATAGGTTCCCTGACTAGGGCTTCTATATGCTATGCTAATATAAATAATAATAATTACAATATCTTTGTATTATATTTGATTTGGTTTAATTACATGCTGCCATCTTTAATTTTGACATCATTTTTGGTGTAGCAACTTAAATCATAGAATATCAGGGCTGGAAGGGATCTCAGGAGGTCATCTAGTCCAACCCCCTGCTCAAAGCAGGACCAATCCCCAGACAGATTTTTGGCTCAGATCCCTAAATGGCCTCCTCAAGGATTAAACTCATAACCCTGGGTTTAGCAGGCCACTGAGCTATCCCTCCCCCACCCCAATCTCTTGATCAGAAATTTTTATAATGTATTTTACCAGCCATAAATTACATAATCAATATGCAATTTGTGCATATATAATCCATGTTGCATCCCTTCTTTACTTTTATACAAAAGTAAAGTCTCTAATATAATCAGTATAAAATTGTTCCCAAAGTATAAATAAAATGAAAACCAATCACTCTGTTGCTAAAACCCCCAATTTTATTGTGAATCTCACAATGTTTGCTGCGTTTCATAAAGTCCCTGCTCCTTGACTCAGGTTAAGGAATGAGAATCTCAAGTTTCATTTACAAATAAATATTTTGGAAAAAGTTTCTAGCCTGAATTATGGAGAAGCTTG
Organism: Gopherus flavomarginatus; assembly: GCF_025201925.1. Classification (NCBI taxonomy): domain Eukaryota; kingdom Metazoa; phylum Chordata; order Testudines; family Testudinidae; genus Gopherus; species Gopherus flavomarginatus. Next base: position 149,333,392 of record NC_066618.1, on the reverse strand, counting down.
AAAATGTGAACCTTGGTGGTTCAAAAACCAGAAGACAAATAGAAAGAATTAAAAAAATATATTTTCAATATCTGGTGATATTTGAACTCTTGGGGTTGGCAATAATGCAAGCTATGTATTAATTACAAGTTTTTCATCCCAGATTTTATTCTATTATTTGTTTCCAAAGTTTATATAAAACAACCCAAAGTCTTAGTCCAGTCTCGACTTTTTTTTTTTTTTATCATTGATCCAAACTTCTCTCACTGCCATTCAGGAGTGAGCTGCAGGTCTTCTGGCACGTCTCTCAGTATTTGTGGAAGGTGAGGAGCAGACCACATCAGTGGTCTCGGGCAGTCATATTTATGATGAAATTATTGGCAATTTTATAATTAGAGGGGGCAATAAAGGTTTATTTTGCTTATTCCCATCTAGATCTTCATAGATCCTAAAATCATGAGGCAGATTCCAAAAACAAAGTCATCATAGTGGCTTGAAAAAAATCGCAAGACTTAAAAAAAGTAATAAGTGTTAGGTTTGTTTCTTTTTCTTTCTTTCTTTTTTCTCTGCTTTTTTTTTTTTGAGTCTTTAGGGTGCCCTCGAGTCACACTTTCAAACTTCTATGTACCCATGAGGGATAGAAAGTAGAGATTCTCACATAATTCCTGATCTTCAGGAGCAGAGGCTTTAAGTAAAACATTTGGCATCACAAGACTGTGATAAAATCCTGAGTGTTTGTGACACTGGGACAGTCACATAGGGGAAAAGCATGGTAAACAATTAATAATAGTCATTTTAAAAAGTTAATGAGATATTGAGACAAAACTGAAAAATCTGAGAGTTCATTTCATCAACTGACAGGTTCATGCACAGAAGACAAATACTTTGCTCTAGCTAGCAGTTCTATCTATTGGCTTATACACACACACCATTAGCTACCTGCCAGATCTCACTCTTGCATCATGGCTTCAAAAAATCCTGAGCTATTAATTATTCATATGCCTATCTGGTATTTCTTTTGATCACCAAAATAAAGTGGTTCATCACATTATTACTGCAAAAGAAATCTCAGCAGCAACAAAATGGTGATCAGTGTTTTCCTTGTGATATATACTTGCCGGATCCTAACAGGATATGGCATCTCCATCAAGCAGCTCTAACTCCTTTGAATATGAAGTGATGGGGACTGCTCAAATGAGTAAAAGCTGTAGGGTTCAGGCCCCAGGCTCTGAGATATCAGGATCAGCACCTGAAGGTGGGGAAGGCAGAGAACCAAATTGAACTGCTTAACTTGGGTTTTTCTACTTTCTCTCTGCTTAGGAACGCTGCACAGCCTAGCTTGACATAAGTATGCAGCCCAGGCTATAATATTTTTTTAACTGAATAAATTGTCTGGCACCACTGCTTTTTACATAAAGAGTGCTGAATAAGGGCCCCACTGAGCTCAAAGACAAATTAAAATGTGTATCACATTATATTAGAATCTTTTCTACATTTTGCCTGAGAGGGACAGCTATATCTCTACAAAAAATACATAATTGAAAGGGATGCATCTCAACAGGCCTGCCATGATAAAATTCGAAGGTTATTTATAGTGAAGAATAAGTGACTATGTAGCAAAATATTACTGAGAATTAGTTAGAGAAAGAAAGCATAAAGTTCTGAGGATGAAAGATAAAAGTGGAAAAAGAAAATTTACAGCAAATGAAATCTGAAAGGCCAGAAAAATGCAATTTAGTGATTATATCACGAATAAACTTGGTAAATGTAAGAGAAATGCAAAGCTGATAACTAGACACAGAAATGCTGAGGATATCAGCAACAGATTGCCAGCTCCTGCATATTTGCGGGATTTGGAGAAGAAGGGGAGAAAATTTAATTTAAAAGAGGACATGCAAATGGTCAAAAGTTTGCAAGGTAATTTAGTCTTTCTCCCCACTCTACCTTCACCTTCCACCCCCACAATATTATCTGAGTAATGTGATATTATTATCTTTAATGTGGAATCTGGCCAAGACAATGAAGGAGATTCATTTGTCATTTGTCTGAATTTCAAAATATTGGGATTTATTTTCTAATAATTTACAGAGGTCTACAAATCCATCATCCATAGTAAGGCTGATTGAAATCTTTCCAATGTGAAGATCATTTTGGACAACAAATGGTTTTTTGACTATAAACAAAAATCGTGAAAAATTACTGTCTGAAATTCTGATTTCTCAGGAAATGGTTTGAAACAATTAGATTTGTTGCAAACTGCGTCAAAATACTAAATATTTTTACTCTGATTAAAACAGAATCCAAACAAAAAAAATTGGTCTGAATTTCTTTAAAGCTTTTGGAGGAAAAAAAATGCAAAATATATATTTTTTAATGTTTGCCTCTAAAAAATTAGAAAAATTTGCAAAACATTTCAAAGAACATGAAACCTTTTCATTTCAGTCAAAATTTTTCTATGGAAATGAAGTCCCCTCCCTCTCCTTTTTTTTTTTTTACCACCCCCCAGTTATGGAAAAAACTCAGACTATGTTTTCAGGAGCCGCAGCACAAGAGCCAGTAAACAGAACTGAAAACAGAGGAGTTTCAGTGGGAGTTCAGTTGGAGGAGAGGGAGGAGACAAGACCTTGTTCCTTAGGGGCAGTGAGTGAGTTCTTATGTTTTAGTGTGTGTCTTTGTGGGTCTTTTTTCTTTCTTCTTCAGTTTGTACAAGCTAGTAGGGGCAGTGTGCTCTGAGAGAAGCAGAGACCTGGTTAGGGTGTGGGGCTGCCTTGATTTAGGGCCCTATAAAGGCAGAGAAGCAGCGAACAGTGGCACAACAGACAGCAAACAGAACTGAAAACAGGGGAGTTTCAGTGGGGTTGTAACAGCAGTTTGAGAGAGGTGTGTGGTTTTCTGGTTTTGTTTTTGTGTTGTTTTTTTTTTTTGCTCTTGGTTTTGCAGTCCCCTCCCTTGATGGGAGTTTAGGCGAGAAGGCTATGTTAGATACAGCGGCAGCAGTGGTAGTGACCCAAGCAATGGAAGAGACAATGAAGATGACTGGATATGGAAGCTGCAGGAGGTACATTATCCTGGAGCGGGTACCTGAAAAGAGTTTTGTTTGATTGAAGTATCAGAGGGGTAGCCGTGTTAGTCTGGATCTGTAAAAGCAGCAAAGAATCCTGTGGCACCTTATAGACTAACAGACGTTTTGGAGCATGAGTTTTCGTGGGTGAATACCCACTTCGTCAGATGCATGTAGTGGAAATTTCCAGGGGCAGGTATATATATGCAGGCAAGCTAGCGATAATGAGGTAGTTCAATCAGGGAGGATGAGGCCCTCTTCTAGCAGCTGAAGTGTGAAAACCAAGGGAGGAGAAACTGGTTCTGTAATTGGCAAGCCATTCACAGTCTTTGTTTAATCCTGAGCTGATGGTGTCAAATTTGCAGATGAACTGAAGCTCAGCAGTTTCTCTTTGAAGTCTGATCCTGAAGTTTTTTTGCTGCAGGATGGCCACCTTAAGGTCTGCTATAGTGTGGCCAGGGAGGTTGAAGTGTTCTCCTACAGGTTTTTGTATATTGCCATTCCTAAAATCTGATTTGTGTCCGTTTATCCTTTTCCGTAGCGACTGTCCAGTTTGGCCGATGTACATAGCAGAGGAGCATTGCTGGCATATGATGGCGTATACATTGGTGGACGTGCAGGTGAATGAACCGGTGATGGTGTGGCTGATCTGGTTAGGTCCTGTGATGGTGTCGCTGTAGCTCAGGAACCAATCCATGCAACAAACCTCGATGCCAACTCTGCCCACATATCTACACCAGCGACACCATCACAGGACCTAACCAGATCAGCCACACCATCACCAGTTCATTCACCTGCACGTCCACCAATGTATACGCCATCATATGCCAGCAATGCTCCTCTGCTATGTACATCGGCCAAACTGGACAGTCGCTACGGAAAAGGATAAATGGACACAAATCAGATATTAGGAACGACAATATACAAAAACCTGTGGGAGAACACTTCAATCTCCCTGGACACACAATAGCAGATTTAAAGGTAACCATCCTGCAGCAAAAAAACTTCAGGACCAGACTTCAAAGAGAAACTGCTGAGCTTCAGTTCATCTGCAAATTTCACATCATCAGCTCAGGATTAAACTAAGACTGTGAATGGCTAGCCAACTACAAAAGGAGTTTCTCCTCCCTTGGTTTTCACGCCTCAACTGCTAGAAGAGGGCCTCACCCTCCCTGATTGAACTAACCTCATCTCCAGCCTGATTCTTGCTTACATATATATACCTGCCCCTGGAAATTTCCACTATATGCATCCGACGAAGTGGATATTCACCCATGAAAACTCATGCTCCAATACGTCTGTTAGTCTATAAGGTGCCAAAGGACTCTTCGCTGCTTTTAAAAACTAACAGTTGAAAATAATAGCCAGTTGGGTGGTTTCAGAATTTTTTTCAATTTAAACTGATAGTTATGATTCTGGCACAATATATAAGCATTAGAAAAATTCAGCAAGATAAGAAAAAATAAAGATAAGTGTGGTTAAAAAGAAGCAGGTAGGGTGATCACGTGTCCCATTTTGGCTGGGACAGTTCCTTTTTTAAGCCCTGACCCATCCATCCTAACTTTTTTGACAAAAGTGGGCATTTGTCTGGTTTGCTGTTGCCAACTTGATCACTTGGCAAGAGCAAATGGGACAAATGCCCACTTTTGCCAAAAAACTGAGGTGTGGAGGAACATGCCGGGGGGCGAGTGGCAATGCCTGCCACACACGGCGGGGAGGCAGGACTCATGCAGTGGGAGGGCAGAACCTCTGACAGCCTCTTGCGGGGGGCAGGCACAGCTCCAGTGACCAGCAATCCCAGCCTCGTAGAGTGATCCAGGCCAGCCCTATGCTGGGGTGGGGTGGGGTGGGGGAGGGCCAATTCCATGCAGTGTCCCATTTTCCCTTTGGGAAATATGGTCACCCTAGACATAGGTGACATAAAAGCTGGCTATAATAGAAATCAAATATTAATTTAAAATGTGTTTATAGTGTTCTACATATTAATAAAATCTTCCAAATGATTCTACTTAATGACACAAGCCCTTGCAGATTTATAATTTGTAAAAATGGAGTGGTCCATATGTATCCAAGTATCATTCTAATGCTGCAGTATGAGAACCCAATCCTGCAAAGCTATTCACTGTGAAGTTCCACTGGACATGGAAAAGACTGCCCAAGCCAGTGGTGCCTGAAAGATTATTAATTCTTAGCATTTACATAGCATGTTTTATGCAAGGATCTCACAGAAGTTTTACAACACAAGTTTCTTCACTTTATAGACAGAAAAACTGAGACAGAGAGGTTAAGTAACTCGCTTGGGGCCACATGGGCAAATCAGTGACAACCTTGGGAACACAGGTCTCCTGACCACTAGTCCAATACCCTATCTATTGGGCTATGCTGCCTCTCAGGCTCTTTGTTGTTTTTTTTTTAAACACACGCAGAAGCTGAAATTAACATTAACAAAGGTCCTCCACCACCACCATATCTGAAAGATGTGATGTTTCGTAAAGCCCTTTGCTGTGGCATGACAAGGGTGTGATGGGCACTGTGGATAATCTTTTGATCCCCCTTCATAGCTTGTTTTTTAGTCACCTGAGCCCAATTCTGAAGGTAATTCGAATTTTGCCCTTGATTTTGGCCCCACTCCCTATATCTTCTCTGGGCTATATCATTTCTTTTACCTGTGGGAAGTGTTTTGCAAAATTATTTCAAACAACAAATGTTCTTTCATTTGTAAGAAAATGTTCACTTTCAAATAGTAAATGCAACATTGAATTCTTAAATTTCCAGAGCAAGAGAGATCAAAGAACCAGATGCTGCTGTAGCTTTGAATGTGATAAAGGTGTTGTGGTTCTGGATGTAACCATTTGATTTAAACATTATCTCCACTTATGCCATACTAGCATTAAGATGTGGCACCACAAGGCTGCAGCATCTGCTCTTTGCCTCCCATAGAGAACTGAATCCAAGAACAAACTGTGGCCCCTAGATCCAGACCTTTTGACCTTGGACAGAGTTTGCTACTGTGGACAGGTAAATTGTAGTCAGAAGGTGCATATGTTTTTTTTTTTCTGTCTATGAATTTCACAGCTAGAAAGCTGTGAGCACAGTGAAGAGTTTTCACCTAACATCTGTTTCCTAGATACTCATTGCCACAGATATTGCTGTAACTTGGCTGTTTTTTTCCGTAAAGCAGGGGATTTCAGGAGTGACAGAAGGAACCAGCTGGAGCCTAGGTAAGATAAAAAAACAAACAATTGTGCCTGTATTAGTCATATCTCTAGAATAAAAGGTCTGCTTTCTAGGTTAGCCTGAATAAAATGCAACTTGTTTGCACACAGAGCTCCAATAAGTGGAAAATACTTGTACTTTGGACTCAAAGGTCAAATTAAAAAAAAACATATGCAAATTAAGTCACCCAGACTTCCTTGGGCTCCTAATTACCTTTTCTTTGTGTCTAGTTCATTCCTTCTCACAGTAAAATCCAGATAGTTCTAACTACCAGAGAGAGGAAGGACAGTACAAGTTGTTAGAACACTAGGCTGGAACTTGAGAGACCTACGTTCAATTCCCTTTATTGCTACAGACTTCCTGCAAGTTGTTGGGTAAATCACTTCATTGCTCTGTGCCTCAGTTCCCCATCTGCAAAAGGGAAAGATAATACTTCCTTACCTCATGGAGATATTGCAAGGATGCACACAGTGAAGAATATGAGGCAATCACATACCATGGTGACGGAGGCCTTGCACCGATACCTAAGAAAGACAGAGCTCTGCTCTGCTTCTCACTCCAGCTGTGCCCTCAGCCTTCTCCTTCAGGCTGTCCATGTGCAGCTTTTAAAGCCCTAGAAGTGCTTTGTTAGCTCTTAGCCAGAAAATCAGAGTGCAGCTCACTTAAATCTGCTGCAGTGTCTTGCTTTTCTCGACCTCTCTTACCTCCTAGCAGCTGAGAAATTCCTCTCCATTCTCTTGCTGAGCATTCCTGAATAGGTAAGTTATGGGAAAGACTGGGAAGCCACAATTTTAGTCAGAGCCTTATTATTCCCTTCCCTGTGCAGTGATTATCACTTCAAACAGTGAAAAACCTATTACAATCCTTCACCCACCCATTTTAAACCTGATTTCTTTAGCTATGGCAGGGCACTATTCTATTAGGGAGTAAACCCACAGCAAACAAACTTTTAAAAATGCAGTGTATGTGCACTAGTTAATACTCCTGAGGGCATTCTGTGCCAAAAAAATAAAAAATTCTGCACACAATATTTTAAAATTCTGCAAGTTGTATTTGTCAATCAATAAATGCAGAGCCTCCAGCATGGCAATGGGGAATGCAGGCCACTGGCTGCATGAAGGTGGGAGATCACCCTGAAGCCTCCCCACCCTCAGGACATGGACTCAATGGTGAGGCTGAACTTGACCCTGACACAGCACAAGGCCTGGGCCTGCCCCAGAAATACCCTGGGGCCTTGCCTCTCTGTGCCAGGCATACCAGGTATGGAGCAGGGAGGCTCAACCAGGCAGGATCCAAGTGTGGAGGAGCTCAGTGTAGGGGGATCCAGGTGTTGGGTGGAGGATTCTATGTGAGACAATCAGGGTGCAGGCAGCTCAGTGCGGGGGTCTAGGTGTGGTGGGATCTGGATGCACAAAGGCTCATTGGGAGATGGGGGGGTTCCAGGTGCAAGGGCAATGGGACTCTGCAGGGGCTTCCAGATGAAAGTGGTTGGGGCTCAGCAGAGGGGTCTGGTAGGGGTCTCAGCACTTTGTTCCTCAAGTACCTATTTTATCTATTTTGTTTTAAAGATGAAACCCAGCCTAGTATTGTGCCATGGGGCCTTCCCAGCAATCTTCTCATTAAATTAGGTATCACAGGTCTCACACACCAACTGCATTGTTCAAGCTTGCTCAATGTGTCTGTGACACTGACAGATCAGCTAAGATCAGAGCCCTTGGCTAATTCATTGGTGGGTGAAAGTCAAAGAAATGTTAAAAGGCATTATTGTGTATCTAGACAATTCAACTGTTAGACTAGATTAAAAGGAAATGTTCAGTTAATATGTTGATTGTATTTGTCTTCATTTAGCTACATCCTGTTTGATGTATACTAGTGTAACTAAATTAACCTTTTGTTATAGCCTTTTCATGTCCTATAACTCCATAATTACTTTTACATTATGTGTGTGACTCTACTTAATTAACATTAAAAACATTAGTGCTTCAATGTGAGTTTACTTGATGTGGAAACCTAATGAAGGATACTTGTATTGTTCCCACTTAGCCATCCAGTTTGTAATGAATGTCCAGCAATTACATTACACTGTATATAACACTGTAACTGGATTACTTGTGTATGCATAGGAAGTAGAATATTAACTTCAAAGGGTGGGTTGTTATGTGTTCAACAATGGAAAGTCTACAGACCCCTTGTGCTAGGAATGTTTGCCAAACAATTTTCAGTTATAAAGATGCATCCTGGGAACAATCTTTATCTCTGGATTGCTTGTATTTTAAGGGGGAACTTTAAGTGATTGGACAAAGGACCCCAAAAGCCATTTTGGGAAGCCCTGAGGAACTTTGAAAAGAGACTGGCAGATTATAGATTTGCAAAATGGACACCCTTAAATTTAGGCTTGAATAAAACCTGGGAGTGGATGGGTCATTACATAAAGTAAAATTATTTCCCCATGTTAATTCCCGCCCCCCCCCACACACACACACTGTTCCTCACACCTTCTTGTCAACTGCTGCAAATGGACCATTCTGATTACCACTACAAAAAGTTTCTCCCTCCTGCTGGTAATAGCTCACCTTAACTGATCACTCTCGTTAGAGTGTGTATGGTAACACCCATTGTTTCATGTTCTCTATCTCTCTTCCTACTGTATTTTCCACTGCATGCATCCGATGAAGTGGGCTGTAGCCCACGAAAGCTTATGCTCAAATAAATTTGTTAGTCTCTAAGGTGCCACAAGTACTCTTGTTCTTTTTGCGGCTAAAGACTAACACAGCTGCTACTCCAAAACCTGGAAGATTACTTTATCTCTTCTATCATTTTGGACTTACAAACTAACTCATCTGTTATATATTTTATTTGCTTCAACCTTTTAATAACTCTTTTCTTTTATAACTAATACATCTTTAGTTTAATAAATAAATTGGCTACAGAATGTCTTTGGTGCGAGATCCAGAAGTATTCAGTGACCTGGGGTGAGTGACTGATCCTTTTGGGGTTGGAAGAACTTAGTGTATGCAATTTTAGATTCTAATAAACTTTCATCACAAAGTGATAGAGAGATTCTAGAGAACTTAAGGGGACTGTCTGTGACTCCATGATAAAACTAATATAGTGATCCAGGAGTACACTTTTGTTAATGGTTTGGTGAAATCTAATGAAAATGATAATACCACCAGAATGGGGTGTATGCCCTGATTTCCGACAGTCTGACCTGAGTTTGGAACTCTTAGCTGTGAGCCACTGCAGGCACTGTGACAGTGTCCTTCACTGTCAATAATTACTATGGTGATAGAGTGAAAATCCACAGGTACACAGGTAGATTGATGTTATAATTCTTGTTCACCAAGATACAGGAAATATATTGGCTGTGGTTTATTATTTGAATGGTTGATCTATGTGGCACAGAAACAAAACTAAAAGGAAAAAGGGATGATGAACTTGCTTACCACAAAGTTTCCCTTTCATAAAGTCGGTCCAATTAGAATGACAACCATATTAAACACAGAATCCACCCAAACTATAATGGGAATGCTTAGTTTGGTCTGCTTATGGTGCTTAAATATACAAGGCCAATTTCAGCTGTCAATTACACCTTTGCACCCAATAGCAGAATTGAGCCTGCAATGTGTGCACAAAATATGTCAGATAAACCTTAGCCTCCATGTTAGACATGAAAAGGCAGTGCGTGTATGCATCAAGAAACAGAAACCATGAGGAAAATGCAATGCTACATATTCTTGGAGACCTTTTTAATATAGCAATGTCTTTGTAATAATTTACAGATACAGTAAGTTAATGAATGAGAATGTCAGCCTAACAAGATGGATCTTGGTAGGAGTGCTTTTATAACCATTGTCAATAAAGGTTACTATAATAAGAGACCCAAGTAAAAAAAAAACACAGCAGTACTATACCAATATGATGATTATAAATACACTAAGAAAACACAGCCCTCATAAGAAAGCAAGAATGGTATTTTGCTTTATTAGCTCTTAAATTCTAGTGATATATTACAACTGACAGTTATCAAGTTCTTCATTCTGTGGTGCACATGTTCAGCTTTAAACAACAAGCAAAACAACAGAAAGCTGGATGCACAGAGAATAGCTGCAATCCCACAGAAAGAAATAGAAAAATTATTTTTGTGCTTGGGAACATTTCAAATGTAAAAGTCTTCAGTTATGTTTTAAATCCATTTTCCTTTCTATTGCCATATTTGCATTTAAGCAGTGGGCGTGTTCCTCCACATTAATTTATTTGCAGCAAAGATTTACTGGTTAATTTGAGATATTCCAATAATTTTCATGGCAATTGACTATAATATCACAAACATGGGATTTAGGTCTTCACTGCTAGAAAACAGATGAAAAAGCTTGGCTATCAAGTGGAAAGTGCATATTTAAATAACAGTTTGAGAAATAGTAGCAAAAGAATTATAAGAAATTACTGGTTAAGTAAACTGTTTTTAGTATAAACAGCCTCTGCAACAACATTTGCTCCCCATCACTTCTCCAACATAGCTGATTTTAATGAGAGAGTGCATGGTTTTTGTCAGCATCTCAATGGGTACATTTAATCTTGGATGAATACCTTTAATTCCTAGTGACTTATTCTCTAATTTTCTAATTTGATACATTAGTCTTTGGTTCTGTGGCATCTTCCCGGGATACTACTACTCCCATACCTAGATGACCTAGTCTGTCTATAGCCGAGTATTATAGTATCATGCTGATTTTTGGTATGTCATCATACTTCAAGAATCCCTACTGTGTCAAGTTTCTCTTCTATTGCTATAATTCTAGCTCATCTATTTTTGCCTGAATTTCACCCCAGTATATGATATGAAGAGATTTGGGGTTTGGTCATATATCTAGTTTGGTACCACTTTTGCTTTTCCAGAACCTACCTTTGATCTCAACCAATCCCTTTTTCAGTGTAGCTGTATATTGCTCTATTCTTTACTGACTATAGCAATAATTTTGTATTATTGACATCTTTGTCCAACCAGAGTGTTCCTCAGCACCTGTCAGCTTTCCCTTCCAATCTTAAATAATCTCCCAAAAACTTGTCAGTTTTCTGTAGAAGGAATCTGGTTCAGCTCAGGTTAAAGTGGAATACATCCATTGGTCTTCCACAAAAAGTTGTGTTGTGCATAATAAACTGCTTCCATTCACACCACCTGTCATGAAATACCAGTCTCAGAAAGCAATTTAATACACCATGGTCAGAAAAGCTTTCCTATGATTTATAACAATGGGGGAAAAGGGAGAGAGGAGGAGGAAGTGTTTGTTTACGAGATCTCACACCATGAAGTCCTATCCTTTTGATTACCATTTTGATTCTGTCCCCTCTGCACCCAAGCTTACTTATGTGTGACAGCAACAGCAACCTGGACATGGGTCAGAACTTGATGGGAGAGGAAACAAGCTGAAGGGCAAATATTAACTTTATCTTTACTGAACAGGTTTTATGTAATAAACATTCAATAACATAAAAACAATTTGGTGACAGACACAGTTTAAGGTCATGCATTCTGTTACTTATCAGGGCAATAAAACTCTCTGGCTGAACAATATAAATGGATTAAATAAGTCCCAAGACCAGAAAGAAAAAATTCAATTTCTGAATTCCACCAGTTTTCACACAGTTGTACCTAACACAACCCACAGCGATAAGGTGCAGTATTTAAAGTGTGTTTCTGCCATTAAAAGGGATTTTGTATATGAGGCATTGTGAGGTTTCATGTGTGTTCTCTTGCAGTGATTTCCACACCAAACACAATTGGTTTACAACTGAAAAAAAAGAGATATTTCTAGCCTGGTCAAAATTTTGTCCATCAAAACTTGTTTTCAAGGGAAACCAAATTTTTTTACTACTGCAATTTTTTTGTCAAATCTGTCTGTGGTTGGGGGGGGGGGGCGAGACGTTGTGAAAAAATTCAACTTTCATTAAAAAATTAGTAAACAATTTTATTGATGCATAAAAAGGAATAAAAACCAGCTTCTTCACTCTAAAATGGCTCTTAGTTGGCTCTGAAGGGCTAATGGGATTAATAGCAGTAAAAGCTGATGTTAGTCACTAAAGGCAGTAGATATTATTCTGAATTCACAAGGCTGAGTAAGAAGGGGAAATTTTTACATAGATACTTTTCAAAGAAGAATAATACTTTAACGTATTTCTGTACTGTGGGTTGCGGGGCAGGAAATGGTTGCTTGCTCTAAGGAGGTGAAACTTGGACTGTGGCCTATTCTTATAGCACAAAATTCTGCCCACTGATCCTTCCCCATCCTTTCTGGGAATGATTTATTAAGAGTGATGCAATGCCTGTACTTCACATAACCTCAAAGTGGTTAAAAACAGTTTCCAACAACTATGAAACAATTTACTAACACTACAGTTATGTTTCATTAAAGAAAAAAAAGCTATATAATAAGATGGTTCATCTCGATGTTTTCTATTTTTAATTTCATAGTCTCAAAGCAAGGAGCTTTTTGCTACAGGTAGCTGTTAACACCACACAACAATATTTCTGGAATTGCTAAAAAAAAAAATCAGATTAGTAGGAGCTGGAATAGTTAAATAATAACAAATCAGCACTTTCAGAAATCAAACAGCTCTGTAATGTAAATAAGTTCAGCTATTTGAAAAGTCTTGCACAAAACTGAGAAGTTAAAATTCTCAATAATTAATTAGAATCAGAATATGTCTGTTTATTTTAGAAAAAAAACACACACATTTCCTACAATTATATCATGCCATTAAAAATAAAACCATACTGCTGTGCATTATTTGTTATAAAATAACCCAAACTTTATTCTCTGTTCCCATTGGTCAAAATTACACGCAAACCTTGAGGATGATGAACAAAAAGAAAGAAATTCTATTGAATTACTTCAGAACAATTTACTAATCAGAAGGTCATCACTATAGAAAGATTAAATATTTTTTGTGAATCAAAATCTGTGGAAGGTAGCTCTGTTATTTCTGTTTGTGAATTGTTTGCACAGAGAATTTGATTTTTGCAAATGTATTCATTGATAAATATTCAAATAATTTAAGCAAACCAATTTCCGCCTATGGGTTATTTGTGAATATTCCACTCTCAGTATTTGTTATTACAATGAAGGTGAGGAATAATAATTATCAGTGGCAAATACTAAAAGAAGGTGATTTGTTTGGGTATTTTTAAAAAATATGTTTGTAATTTCATTATAATGAAATAAATGGGAGCACTAATCAGCCAAAAATATCTTTTTGTTTGAAAGCAATTCTTCAAACTGGTTCGCAGCTATATTAAGTACAGTTTGGATTTGAAGTGGGTTTTTTTTTCAAAAAGCCATAAAATTTGAGTTTTTGATCCTCTCTGATTCACATATACTAGGCTTGATGGAACATGGAAAGTAACACTTAAAACAGAAGAGCCTACCACTTAAATCACTGTAATTTACATCCATCCAAAAAAAGAAAATATTAATTGCTACAAGTATCTGCTTTCTTACAGTTCCAGCTCATGGTCCCCTACAAGTTCCCAAATGTTTAACAGGAGATATGAATATATTCAGCATTGTTTTTATTAAGATATTATGATACACACGCAGTAGGCAAGGTTGGACCTAGCATTGCATGGGTGCCCAAAGAGCCGTTTCCATTTCAGTATTGCACCCCTGTGAAGAGCTGGATCAAATCTTGGCACCTCTGCTTCAAGGGTAGGGAGGTGCTGAGGTAATTTTGTACGCAACTATTTCATTCCCCTTCTTCCTGCAGCTCAGTTTACCAGTTGGCTAAAGTGCAAGCCAGAGATCTATTCTTCCAGGATTTTCCAGAAGAAAAATAAAAAGAAAGAAGAAGAAGGTATTGCACAGATTTAAGAGGTCAGAACTATGTTATGCAAAACCTTGAATATAAGTGGTAATAAAAGCTGCCAGTCAACCTCAGAGATAAAGTACCATACAGTTTATTTGTGTATAATACATTTAATACAAATGTAACATTTGCAATTAGGAATACTTTTGATTAACTTTCTTAAACTATTAGGCAATACACTTATTTATATTTTTTATACAGGTTTCCCAGCTTTGCTGCTTCCCTGTGATTCAGTGTGAGGGCTTGACAAAACAAACTTTTATCCTTTGGTACACACATACCAACACATTCCCCTCTCATCTCACAGGGATGGTTTCTCAGTCTCCATAGTGGATGTGCATGTGTATGTGAGAGAGAGTGCATGACCTGGACTTATTGGACCCTGAGGAGATTGACAGCTCCTCAGGCCCCTCCAAAGTCTTCTCAGCAAGCAGCTACCTAGAAGCCTCACAACCAGCAGCAGTTTCAGATCATTGATCCAATACCTCTGTCTCCTCAGTTTTCAAATGAGATTTGGGAATCTGTAGCCTGTATTCCAAAGTGATACAATATTGGGTCTCAACCTTCACAGCAGGCATACCATTTGGTCCTATGCTGAATAGATGCTCAATACACAGGGCTGTCTCCAACTCTTATATGTACAACCTTTCCCTCCTTCAGCTGTGATTGGCTCAGCTTTCAGAAAGGGAATATATGGAATCTGCAAAACTGATTTCTCTTCAATGGGAATCAGGTGTACAGCTTCAGAAACAGCTACTGACCATGTGTAGTAACTATCACACTCTATTTCTGGATGTTTCTGGGCCCTTCTAACTCAATTGTCCTGCTCTCTGCATGTGTGCACCAACAGAGGATTCAGTTAAAATCCATGTCTCCTCCTCATTGCTTCTCTCCCCTACTTGGGACTTAAATGATAACCAAAAGCACTGAAAATGGCACTAGAATTGATCAAAGGGATGGCGAGAACTTAGGAAACTGAAAAAGACAGCATCAGCGTCTCCCTACACACAAGTCAGCAGAGTTAGACATGGTTCTAGGATCCCAGAACACACAAGTAGTCATAATTACAGGAAAGAAGTCAAAGTAGCAGAGGAACAAAATCAATTATTACACTATCTGGGAAAGGTTCAGATCAGAGTCTAATCTGCCCCTCTGTCTTTTGTTTTCACTGTAAAATGAAAAATATTTTCCTTCTCCTGATGTCAGCATTCTGTTCTGACACCACTGCAGATCTTCTACCAAATGGTAGCAGATATCCAGGACCTTGTAGGTCAGCTTCTCAGTAGATGAGAAATCAGTGACACAAAGTAGGTGTATATTCTCAATGTAACTTGTTTATCAATGCACATACACAAGTCTTGGAACAGAGGTGGTCATAAACAGCATATAGGGTAATCCCTTCTTTCAGAAATCTCAGGACGCACACAAATGTCCAGTTCGCAGTGGGCAAGTCTATCTCAAGAGATCATTTTAACAAGAGATTAAGGCAGAAAAACTCTCTTGTTGCTTGCACATCTCCCTCTACACAGAATCTTGCATAACAAACCACCACCACAGAAAAAGTCTTCCTAAGACTGAATATTTGCTCATCCATGCCATGAAAAAGAACTTAAAAGACTATGTGTAATAGTGCCACCTGCCATAACAATACAAATCGTGGTTGTTGGTGCTGCTGTAGTAGCCACAAAACACAATTCTCTAAACAGCACTAGTAACTAGAAACAATGTATCCAGGATTTAACTTGAAATGGTACCAGTTAAGAATGTATGAATAATGCATTTTTTGATAATTATACTTATTATATAAGTGTATAGTCAGAATGCCTCTTGAGCATTCTTGGAGTTCAGGTTGATCCTTTTCAAATAGGATTTGACATTCACATGATGACAGTTTCAGGACTTGATCCTACCATTGATTTCACTAGAACCTCATCTAGGTGCTTAACTTTGATTTTTTTTTTATCCCAGATAAAACTTTTATAACAAAACCTGAAACTCATTACAGGTGTGAGGAATGTCTTGAGCCAAGATTCATGTGAGCTCCTCTCTTCCCCACATCTGACAGATAGTAAGGGGATGTTTTGTGTTTAACTCAAAACTATTTGAGACTTTGTACTTTCAACAGATGTACTCTGAAGTGGTTGGTGTGCTTGATCCTGAAATTCAGGGGTACTCAATGAAACTAAGAGAAAGCTCAATAAGTCAGATGTGAAATGGAGAGCCGTAGTCAATTTATGTACAGCACTAGTCAAACTTGACACTTAGGCCTGAGTGGTCAGGGAAATGGAATAGTGATCAAATGGATTTTCTACATCATTGTCTCCTTTGACACAATAATCACAATAACCAATAAACAATACATTTATTATTCCTATTCTTTTTTTTTTGGGGGGGGGTGGACATCTTCTCCCTAAACTGTAAAATGTTCAGACAATTCAAAAATTGGGGTTTTGGAAAGGATGTAGTGGAATTCAACAAAATTAACAAAAATGTTATTTCTGATTTTCATTTGCCTGCCAATCTAATGAACACTGTTATTAAACAAAAAGAAACTCATCTATAATGCCATCCTATAATGAAGCAATTAGCTTATTTTTCAGTCTTCTGCCACAATCCCTGGCTTTCTTTCTGGGACCTTGTTCACATTGGGAACAATAAGAGATATGAGATGCTGAACACATTTGAAAACCTGTCCTCTCATGATGATAATAATGGTTCCTTCTGGCCTTGGAATTTATAGTTAGGATTCTCACAGGCATCTTAAACCTTTCTAAATTAAGCCCCTGAATTAATTTTAGTGTTTACCATTTATAGTAGGTTTAACCCTAAAAATATATGGTGATTCCATAGCCAGTATTTCACTGACTTCTGTATCAAATTTTGTCTCTTTATAAGTAACAGATAAGTTTTCTTACTGCCAGTCCCCAAAAAACTTACCCTGGGTTCTTTCCATTGCAGGTAGTGATCATCAGTAGGTTCCTGAGGTCAAATCACAATTGAACCTATACTGGTACAGCCCCTTCTCTTTCGATTATACCCACAGTGACACCTATGCAACTCATTAGTCTAAAATGGATTAATACAAGTGCCACTGAGGGAATAACCTGAAGAAAACAAGGTTGCACAGGTGTCACTAAGGGACTAATTTGACCTGCAGAACCTCTATTACTGATGATTCCCAAAAATGGAAAAAATGAATCAGATTATCAGATTGAGAAGCAGTGAGTCTGGTGGAGAGGGCACTGAACTAGGTGTTAAGAAAACAGGGTTCAATTCTTGGCCTTACCAATTTATGTGATTTTAGGTACCTCACTTCACCTGTGTGCATGTGTGTTTCCCATCCTACCTTTTTTCACTGTTGTCAGAATGTCTATTATTGTTTATGTACAGGAACTAGCACAATGGGTCCCTGATTTTGTTTCAGGATTTTAGACTCTTCCATAATAAAAAAATGAGATCAGAACCTATGTTGAATTTGCAGGGATTATATTTAAAAAAAGCTTGCCAGTTGTGCAGATTTGATGTGAAGATACGAGTACAGTTATGGAATTGATAATTTCCACTTTACTAGTAATTAATATTAAGATTTTCCCATTTAAAGTTGGGCCCAATCTATAGAGCAAACAGGGCCATTGTTTTTGTCCTGCACATGTAGGTAGCTTTGCAGAGACTGTTCACTGCAACGGACACAAGTCTACCCACAAGATTCCAGACGAGAATTGCTGCATCACAATGCAGGACAGGGAGGTGAGACACATGGAGCAAACTGAAAAAGGAAGTAAGGGAGGAAATCTCCAACCCTTAATTCTTTGGGTAACCCAGTTAACTCTGTCATGACAACTGAACTACAGGTTGCAATTTGCATTCCAAACTGATTGATCCTGAGGCCATTGTAGAAGAAGAGGGAAGAGGGCAGCTCCTCAGCTATTCCATAGTCAGAATTTACAGAGGCCCAGGGAGAAGAAAGCACTAACAAAAACAATTTCCCATTTCTTTTCAGATCTAGATTCCTCTCTTTTCACTCTACAGGTCTTTCAGTAGCTACTGCTGCCCTGTGGATATAATTAGTCTCCCCTGAAATAAGCCTGGGCTGGAAGAAGCTAAGGGGTGGGATAATTGTGAATCTCCCTCAATAGTAAGCTGATCATGATACAGGAATTGAAAAGATTGTGAGTGGCTCTGATGTCCCACTGCTCCCAGTGCCCACAGGAAGGAGAGTTCCTCAGCACCTGTTCCTGACTGGCAGCCCAGTTTTGGATCTGCAGTTAGATCTGGTTCCTCAAGTGACTGCAGCCAGGAAGATGCTATCCCCCAGTATGTAATGTTTCAGAAGGTACTCTTCTTCCCCATTTCCACTTCCTTCAATGCCATAGATAGCACTGAAAAGGAGGAAAGTTTGGAAGTCACAAAAAGATTCTCCGGGGGAAGACCCAGAATGGTGTTTTCTCATGGGGACTTGGGTATGACGTGACCCTTTAAGCTTTTTGAAAAAAGACTAATATTTATTTTGACATATGTTGTCTTAATATAATTATTTCTTACCTCATGGATTAAAATACTGCCTCTTTTTCTCTTGTCATATTGCACCATTTAAAGAATAAATGTAGTTAAAATGGACTTGAAGACACTAGATTTTGGAAACAAATGTATATTTAAGACTTATGTAATTCACCTGAGACACATCAATAGTTCTCTCAGCTATTCACTGTTAAATGGATTATTTTTAGTAGAAAACCCCAAATACAAGCTGTGTTCTCAGTGGGACTACTTCATGCAAGCTTTAATGGGCTTTATGACTTTGTAAACTCTTCAGATGCATATTCTTTTGTGAATTAAATTCTCATGTGACTTAATGTCTGCATAATGTTTGATTATATCCAGAGGATATCACTGCTGGGAAGTAGGGAGAACAGGTTCAGGTTAAGTGTGTATGGATCACAAGATCATTTACATCTTCAACAGCAATGGGAGCTATTTCCTCTATGTTACCATACTAAATGGCACATCTGAAGTTGGAACAAATTATTTTGAATGAACAAGTGATACTTATGCTTAACAGCTGGATTCCCAGATTGCGATCAAGCTATAGGAAAAGGTAGCATGTTGTTGAGCTCTCTTGATGTTGCTCCAGAAGGGAGTAAATTGTGACCTGTTGCAGCAAACACTTCCCAACATGGCACTGGAGGGCAGTCACAGTTCTGATCACTTTGTAGCCCTCTTCATCCATCTGCATGAGACCTGGGGTGTGGAGGAAGCAGCAGCTCTGTGGAGCATCCTCATTTATGCAGGAAACAGTGGTATGTCACAGTGTCACAAGGGATAAAGAGCATCAGGAACTCTTTATCTACTCCCTTGCACCCAGGAACAGAATGGGTCACAATCTGGCACAAAACTATCTCATCAAAGGTGAACACTTGTTACTTACTATACTACAATTTTTAAAAATTAGTTGATTTTAATTTGGCTTGAAATTATATACAATTTGGTTAATCCTAGAATGTAAAAGCTAGGATATTTTTAATACATGAGGAGGTTATTCTCAATTATTTATAATTGCTTAATATTTTATTAACATTGTTTTTTGTAAATCTTTGTTCATATTCAGAATGCAAATTTCAGTAGGCTACATCCTGAAAGGCAACGAAACTCTCTCCATTTAACCCACCTGATTCTTCAGATCAGAGTCCATTGTGAACAATAAACTAGGCTTGCCATGTTTCATTTTCTCTGATGATTTATGGATCATAGTGTCACTTGTTTGGACTTTATTTTGAAGATTGTGTTGCTTTAAAGGACTTTCACTGGGGTTGCTTTGTGAAACCGGAAACCCCCAAAGGTGTCTGATATTTACTAATGTCCGAGATGAAGTTCTGCTTGAGTTGTAATTGGATAGATGGACCTCTCCTCAGCATGTTTTCACCCCTGAAGTGTTTACACACACAAAAATCCCATTGATTTTAGTGGGAGTAAAACATATGTTTGGTAAAAGAGGACTCAATCTCTTTATACACATATGAGCCTTTCCCCCGTTTCTATCCAATGCACCCATGAATATGCTTTTACAATGCTATTTATGGATTTAGAAGCAATCTTTGCAAAATTGTTCTCTTGTTTATATCTGCTGCTGGGACAGTCGCTCTGCTATCAAGGTATGCATGAAAAAAATTAGCAAAACAGTTAACTATGCCTTAAGATTTCATCAGACAAAAGGTAACATTGTCAAAGTTACTAAACATAATCTGCAATCACCCTTTTAGAGTTTGACAGGAGATTACTGAACAAAAGTCATTTGGCCCTGTTTTTCCTCTTTTAGTTATTATGCTCCAAACAAGTGCATCACTAGAGATGACAATGTATCATAGGCACCTCTTTATCAAAAGGTGAAATGCATCAAATGAATTATTCATTATGAATTATTTGCTCAGCTCTAGTACATGTAATGGAAATCCATTCCTTAAGTCCTGCACCTTAGAACTCAGGAGTCCCTTTCCTGAATACAAAGAGGAGGCTGAAATATAGAAGAACAAAGTAAAATGAAAGGAAATTAAGGTCATCATGACAACCATTTATCATCAAGACAAAGAGAAATATAGTTATATATTCATAAATCTAAAGGGAATTTGTTTCCCTTCTTGTATTAGACTCATGAATCATCACTAAAATAAAGGACCAGTTAGTGCCTGCTCCTTGTGCTTGTACAAACTGGGGGTGGGGGGAACAATGAACTTCTCTTCTTCTTATGAAAGCCGAATAAGCACCAGGCACAAATACACTACCTGAGCTCTACTGGGCACACAGACCTCTTTTTTCATAGTACTCCCTAGGATTCAATCCATGCAAAATGGAGGGGAAGGATTATGTGCTCCCTGCTCTAGTGTGACAGTTGTCGGGGCACCCAGTACTGTTGATCACTTTGTCCCCCCTCCACACACCTTCTTTTGGTAGCTGGATGTCACCTCCCTGACACCAACAGCCTTTCAGCCACTCAACACAAGTTAACAATAGATGCACCCCAGTCCCCAAGTCCCTTTGAATATCTCCTTTGTGATAGCCAGCCCCTGACACTAGCTACTCTCAGAAATCCTAGATCTTCTTCCCCTAAAGAAGCAGTGTATCCAGTTTTACCTTAAACCACTGGCCCTGTAAACCACACAGCACTCATGAGCACTTATAATAAAACAAAATTAGGTTTATTAAGAAAGAATAAATATTTAACTAAGAGTGTAAGAGTGTTGGGAACAACTGGTTACAACACAAAACAAAAACTAAAAATATTAATTGTTATCCCTCCTATATTATAAAGTGGCTCCGCCCCAAAGTTCAGTCCATTACAGAACTGACTGGGTTCACAAGAACCAGAATCAAAACATTCATGAAAGCCCCTTGCTTCTTAAGGAGTTTCCTCAGTGCATGGATTGAGAGTTCCTTTCTCTACACTCTGTTATACTGAAACAGTCTTTTGTCTTTATTCAGAGCCAGAGTGATCTGCTTGCTAAAAATGTTCTTTTTCACCTTCAAAAGTTTTTTGCTATTTGCAATTATCTTTGATTGTTTCCCATTGGCTGTTCTGGGATGGGACAAGAGTACATAACAGAACTTTGCTTTACCTTGTTGGATGACTAGAGAGGGTGACAATTCCCTCTTGCTTGAATGGATCATCCCTGAGACTCCTTACCCTTAATGACTATTTTTAATCCAAGTCTACAAGTCATACTTTCAGTATAAATATATTATTCCTTAAATATTTCCTATACCTACATCTCACAATGATTATGAATCTTGCATGTTACAAGCTGTCTGTAGATACTGTACATCAGGGATCGGCAACCTTTGGCACGCGACCCATCAAGGAAATCTGCTGGAGGCCCGGGACAGTTTGTTTACCTGCAGCATCAGCAGGTTCAGCCGATCGCAGCTCCCACTGGCTGCTGTTCGCCATTCCAGGCCACTGGGGGCTGCGGGAAGTGGCGTGGGCCAAAGGACGTGCTGGCTGCTCCTTCCCACAACACCTGTTGGCCTGGAACGGCAAACTGCAGCCAGTGGGAGCTGCGATCGGCCGAACCTGTGGACACTGCAGGTAAACAAACCGTCCTGGGTTTCCATCGGATTTCCCTGACGGGCCGCTGGCCAAAGGTTGCCGTTCCCTGCTATGCATCTTACTCTTCATAGGTAAATATCCTGTAAGATGTGTTTGGTATAGTGTATTTGTTAGATCTGAGGTAAGGATTCTTTGAAAAAACAGGGGACTGTTTGCCACAGAGTTTCACTTGCCAGAACAGGCTGACTGAAGAGTAAGGAGTTTAATGCACTGTGTTAAAGCATGGAACAACAGAAGCTCCAGGACCAGCTGTACTACTTTGAGGCACACTCAGAACTTTCTCTGGTGTAATTTGGCACCCGGGCAGAATAGTGGTTGAAAGATAGAGTCTGAACCAAACATGACAACTCTCTAAAAAACTTAGTCTTCCCTATATGTTCCAATAAGAAATGTGTGCATGCATAACTCTAATGTTATTCACGCTGAAGGCATGAGACTGTTCCTAACTCTGCCACATAGTTCCTGTGTGAACTTAGATAAGCCATTTATTTTTTTCATCTCATCTATAAAGTGGGAGTGTTAATATTCCCCTACCTCAAAAGGGTGTTGCGGAAAAAAAAAAATCACTGATGTTTGTGAAGCACTTTCGGGATATGGCAACGAGTGCCACAGAAACATCCTGTAAAATATGTTTTTGGGTAGAATCTAATTTCCATATGAACTCTTCACCTGGCCTGCTAATTATATAAAACAGCACACATGCAGCACAAGCTTCCTGGAGCTGTTTGCCAGTGGGCTACCATGACAGACAGTGACAGTAGGTAAAGCTCTGTGTCACGGAAGGAACTAATTTTAGTAACCAAGAGGTATGCTCTTTGATTTCTCACAGACAGGATAACAATATTAAGGCCAAAGCCTGTGATGTTACTGTAGAGGAATTCATTCCCTTTGATATTGTATGTGCCAGAAAGTCAATATCTTTGATTTTAGTATTCTTAGAAGAATGTATAATTTTGCAAAACCCATGGGTTAAATTCCTCTGAGACATGCTTTTCTCACAGAAAAATTGTATAATAAAAACTTCAGAAATTTCAGCTGATGGAAAGGTTCCAAATGTGAATGTGAGAGTAAATGTTGGCAGAAGCATTTCGGATAGTTTCATGCTCAGTATCAAGCAGATTGGGTCCTATATCTAGAATATGTTTTTACTATATAATCTCACACCATTTTGAGATCTCTGTTGCTATAAATTTTGAAACTGGAAGACTGATAAGGATCGGGAGAGATAAAGTATTATCTTCTATTATTGCAACTACAGGTTTTGGTTTATTCAGAGTAGAGAGTAAAAATATCACCTAATCAAATTCTCTGAGCAATGTATTCATGCTATCACCCTGAAAACCTCAATGGAAATGGTTAACAAAAATAAGAACAGTCCTGAAGCTCAACCTTATCTATGACACCTTTTTTATGTCCAAATGTATTTGAATAATGGGCTCCTTCCTTCTCCACAACCACTTTTAGCTCCATTTTTCCACCCTAAACAAGCCATCCTCCCTTTCTGCAGCCACCAACACCCTCTTGACTTTGTTTTACCAAAAAGTACTCCCTTTTTGAAACACCCCCTTGTAGGTTCTCTCACTTCAGCAACAAATTACTCCAGTTTCATTCCCTTTGCACTGACACCATATGTAGATATGGTAAAAAATATTTTTTTTAAAAAAAATGATAAATGTCAAGAATGCTTTTGTTAGAACCCCTCCTGAGTTCCCCCTTGTGGCCACTCACCAGGCTGCTAAAATAGAGCCAAAGCTTAGACCCCATGTGTCTCTTAGGCTGGCTGGGTCTGGCCAGAGTCCAGTCACTGTCTCAAGCCCTGGGTTCTTAGGCACTATCTCAAGGTGCAGTTCTCTGTCTAGCACGCTTTCCTGGGATATGGGACTCTGCAGTCCAGCTGCGTAAGTCCTAAATCTGGTGTTGGTCCTTCTAAGCCTCCCATTAGAAATTATGTGTTCCTCAGAGTTCCTTCAAAGCTGTGGAGCCTCTGGATTATTGTTTCAGCTAAAGCAAATATCACAGAGACATTGCAAAGAGGTTTCTAGAGTACAGCATAAACAATGAACAGCAGAACACAAAAGATACACAGATCTATTGAAAATAACAGAGTCCTTTGGGTTTTGAACAGTCCTACAGGGACTTTTAGGGACCCTCCTCTCCTCCTCCAAGCTTTTGCATTTTTGTCTTGGTCATGAGAGAGTAAGAGTGAGCTTTGTCCTTTTATGGAGGCCCATCCCCCTGTCAGGTAAATCCCTCCCTCCCCGCAGTGACTTCAAGTCCATTATAGAGCGTTTATTGCATAATTACAGATGGGGGGTGGGTGGGTGGGGAATGGATCTCCTGGGCTGCAACTAGCTTATTGTTTTAGGGTGCTTCCATTTGAATGGAAGACCTTCCAAGAAAATGACTCTTGCTCTGCATGAACCTTCGACTAGTGGGCACACTGAGGGCTAGTCTATACTAGAAGCACTACAGTGGCATAGGTTACGTACACACATATATCACCTGTAGCTAGCTGTAGCACATCAGGTGAAGACGCTCTATGCAGCATAGGCTATGTACACACTACAGCTTATGTCGGTATAAGTTATGTCACTCAGAGGCATGAATAAGCCACCCCTGTGAGCGATGTAAGTTACACCAACCTAAGCACCGGTGTGGACAGCTTAGTCATACCCCAAGCGACAAAAGTTATATCAACAGAAGTGGGAGTGTGGACATTGCTGTGTTGGTGGGAGGACTTCTGCCCAGTGCAGCTGTGCCGCTGTAGCACTCCTAGTGTAGATTAGCCCTCTGTGTGCCCACTAGCAGAGGGTTAATGCAGAGCAAGTGTCATTTTCTTGAATATCCCAGTCCAATATGGAGGTTAAAGACAAAGATGAAGGGCAAAGTGCAATTTGCAGTCAAAATGGTGTTCAGAAAACACAATGGAGTTTGTAAACTGATATAAACATATGCAGACATACATTAATCCATCATAGTTTTGAAATACATTTCCATGACATTTTTTTAAATAGGTCTGCATAACAGGTTGTTACAACTGACAAGTTCCCTCAGCTCTTAACATCCCCTCCTCCTTCGTATTTCATCTCAGGTTCAGCTAACTTTGAAGATCCTAGTGGGAGCAAATTCAAATGATTCAGCAATGTTTCTTCTGGGAACTTAGTCTGCTCTTGCTGATTTAATATCTGGCTTGCTCTGAAGCATCTATGGTCAGACACTTTTCACTGATAAGGTCCTAGAAAAAGCCTACATGCAACATTAGTCTGGACCTCAACAAATGCTGAATCCTGCAAACATATGGGAGCTGAGGGTGAAGAGAGGAAAGAATGGGTCTGGATTACTTCAGCAGAAGCCTGAGTGAACTCATCAAGTGTTTGGGGGTCTGGGGAAGATTAGTAGGGGCTCCTATCAAAGATATAACGGGTTGATAATACCTAGGAGAAGGCTTGGGGGGTGGGGAATAGCAGGAATGAAAGTATATCACTGCAAAATTTTCAGATACTATTCTGATTACCTACAGCTTTTCAAAACCAAAACTTCTGAACTTTTAAAAGATATTCTGTTATTTTTTGTGTAAATGAATTTAGTGTTAAGTAGGATTTTTTTTTAAAAAAAAGCCACTAGAGCAGGGGTGGGCAAATTTTTTGGCCTGAGGGTCACATTAGGGTTGCGAAACTGTATGGAGGGCAGGTTAGGGAAGACTGTGCCTCCCAAAACAGACTGGCCTGTGTCCCCTATCCGCCCCTTCCCACTTCCTGCTCTCTAACTTCCCTCCTCAGAACCTCTGACCCATCCAGCCCCACCCCGCTCCTTGTCCCCTGACGGCCCCTCCTGGGACCCCTGCCCCTAACTGTCCCCCAGGACCCCACCTCCTATCCGACTCCCTATGCTCCCTGTCCCCTAACTGCCCCGACCCATATCCAGACCCCCTCCCCCTGACAGCCCCCCCCGGGACTCCCATGCCTATCCAACCGCCCCCTGCTCCCTGTCATCTGACTTCCTCCTGAGACCCTCTGACCCTTATCCAACCCCACTCTCTTCCCCCTTACCATACTGCTCAGAGCAGCAGGAGCTCACAGACACGCTGCCCAGCTGCAGCCAGCCATGCCACCGTACTTCCCGGCAGGAGTGGTGGGCCAGAGTGCTGGTGGCATGGCGAGCTGAGGCTGTGGGGCAGGGGGGACAGCAGAGGAGGGGCAAAGAGCTAGCCACCCTGGCTGGGAGCTCAAGAGCTGGGCAAGATGGTTCTGCAGATGTGGCCCACGGGCCGTAGTTTACCCATCTCTGCTCTACACTGTTCTGCACTATTATTTGCACTGTAAACTCTATCTGATGTTATAAACCAAATCCCCCAAATCTGAAAAAGGAGCTTATACAGAACTCAGAGATATGACAAAATTCATATAGAGCCCCCAAATACAAAGTGAAAGGTGAATGCCTTCTACACAGTTTTGAAATGACCTTTTCCCAAACTCTGTCTCTTTTGCCCCTCATCCAAAAATATCCATCCTTATCCACGTCACCTTATCTTCAGTCACACTCTTGTCTGAGCTGGCTCTACCTTTCTCCTCATCATAGAGCTTGACTTCTCCCTCTTTCACCACAGTAACTCCTGCAGGGTCCTCTAGATTAATAGACACTGCTGAGGTAGGATTTGTGCCCAAATTGCAGCATCTCCTTATTGGCCATGGTTAAATAAATACTTTTAACTTGGGTCTGGCTGGAGACACTCATTGTCAAAGACTGTGTTCTGACTGAAGGACTGGACCCCTGTGATTATATCACAACTATATACATCTCTACCCCAGTATAACAGAACTCGATATAACACAAATTTGGATATAACGCGGTAAAGCAGAGCTCCGAGGGGGCAGGGCTGTGCACTCCGGCGGATCAAAGCAAGTTCGATACAACATGATTTCACCTATAATGCGGTAAGATTTTCTGGCTCCCAAGGACAGCGTTATATTGGAGAAGAAGTGTACCTACTATCCACAAATCACATTTGAGACCTCATGCAACCAAAGAAAAGATAAATTCCTCTACCTGTTGTGTTGCTTTGGAAGCATACTACAAGAGGCCTGTAGATCATACATTAGATCAGCTTAAGTTTAAGGCTTCCATATCAGGTTGTTTTTTTTTTTAGCATTTAGGAGAAGGAGAGGCTGGAGAGTGAAGGTGGAGAAGAAGGTCAGGGGAATAGAGGGGCATGGAAAATGGAAGATAGCAGAAGATAAAAGCAAGGAGAAGGAGACTTTAATAAACAAAGAAAACTTTAAGCTACCCCTGGAAGACAATTCTCCTGTTCACCATGCACTTGACTGACCTTGCTGCAGCAGGTTGTGGTCCTTCCCTCCCAAACTGCTCCTGAAAGGCATTTGGTAGTGCTGTCTACAGGAGAAAAGAGAATGAGTATTTAAGCCAATGGATTTTCTTTAAAAAGTGGGGATACATTTTTAAGTTCCTGTAACAATTATATTTAAAATAATAAAGAGATGTTTATAGCTCCTTATATATTATTTTTAATTCTTCTATCAGGAATGAGTGTCTCTAATGAAAGGTACTTTGCATAACCACCCCCTTCTATTAATTTGATTTTATTTAAAAAAAACAAAAAGCAAAAAAACTGGATTATTTTTATCTTTGAACCTCAGAATGCAAAGGGTGCACAGATGATTTATGGTCATTTTGCTTATACCTCAAAAAACCATTTAACAGAAATCTCAATTTAATCTTACTCCTTGAGTCAGCGTGTCCCTAGAGCTGTTCTCCACAGCCTCATCTGTCCTACTTCCTACTTTTTAGAGGGCCATTCTCACCTCATATAATCCAGAGTGGACTTAATGATTTGCAAAAGCAGCAAAGAGTCCTGTGGCACCTTATAGACTAACAGACGTATTGGAGCATGAGCTTTCGTGGGTGAATATCCACTTCGTCTGATGCATTTAGTGGAAATTTCCAGAGGCAGGTATAAATATGCAAGCAAGAATCAGGCTAGAGATAACAAGGTTAGTTCAGTCAGGGAGGATGAGGGCCTCTTCTAGTAGCTGAGGTATGAACACCGAGGGAGGAGAAACTGCTTTTGTAGTTGGCTAGCCATTCACACAGTCTTTGTTTAATCCTGAGCTGATGGTGTCAAATTTGCAGATGAACTGAAGCTCAGCAGTTTCTCTGAAGTCTGGTCCTGAAGATATTTGGCTGCAGGATGGCTACCTTTAAATCTGCTATTGTGTGTCCATGGAGACTGAAGTGTTCTCCTACAGGTTTTTGTATATTGCCGTTCCTAATATCTGATTTGTGTCCATTTATTCTTTTACATTGGGACTGTCCAGTTTGGCCCATGTACATAGCAGAGGGACATTGCTGGTGTAGATTACATTGGTGGATGTGCAGGTGTTGAAATAAGGAAACAGATCAACAGAGCCAGACGTGTACCCAGAAGCCTCCTACTGCAAGACAAGCCCAGGAAAGAAACCAACAGAGCTCCACAGGCCATCACATATAGTCCTCAGCTAAAACCCCTCCAACACATCATCAGGGATCTACAACCCATTCTGGACAATGATCCCTCACTTTCACAGACCTTAGGTGGTAGACCAGTCCTCACCCACAGACAACCCGCCAACCTGAAGCATATTCTCACCAGTAACTACACACCGCACCATAGAAACTCTACCTCAGGAACCAATCCATGCAACAACTAACACGGCTACCCCTCTGATACTTAATGAGCTGCACCTCCTTCAAGAGTCAGCAAAACTTCAGCAACTTAATGCAGTGTTCTAACACCTGATAACAATGTGGTTCAATAGAAGATCCTTCTCACTAAGTCATTAAAGTAGAACATTATGGGAAAGAAAAATTGCTATATGAAAAAAATACCACACGTTTAAAATTCTCAGTGAATCCTAACAGAAGGCATTAAGTTGGATGAAAAATATATGGAAAAATATGTTAAATTGTGGTAAATCATCATAAAGATAAAAAGCTACCTTACTGCAATCTTCTACCCTCTACTCTTTCCCTTTTGCTCACAAACATACCGTTTTTGTGAAGAAATTTAGTAAGACTCTTAAAAATTCATGATAAAGCCCAGAGAAGCGAAGAGGTACATAAGGCAGTTTCAACAATATGTGAGGAAGTCTCTGGAGACCAGACCAGCACTAATATGTTGTGTCCATAAATCAGGAACCTGATACCAAACTCTTCACATGGGAGACAACCAATCTTAACAGCATGTCCTTAAAGCAATATAAAATGCACAAATCATAGTTTTTCATTAATGAAATATTCTCTCCCAAGGCCATCATAAAAGAAAGTTGATTATACCACCTGCAAAAATGTTTAGGAGGCTTTACTGAAGTCTAATTTGTCCATAAAATTCTCATGTTAAACAGCAAATATTAAATCTTCAAGCCTTCCATTCTGAATAATTTTGTTTTCAACAAGGAGTTGAGGGTGGTGGCTGAATTCTCTAAGAGGCAATTGCTTTTTGAAGAATTTTGGAAGGCAAATAATGAGTTTAACCAACCTCCTGAGTAATCTAAATGATGAACAACCTCTAGGACACCTGAGGCAAGTGCACTTGCTCCTCTGTATTTCACAGCTCAACTACAATACCAACACTTCTATGAAGTGAAATCTGGCTGCTGTAGGGCCACCCACAGCATCTAATTACCTGAAGTTTTATACTAATGGCAGTTACTAAAGGCTGCAGAATTACCGTTACTATTAACTATCTATATTTGTTACTCACAGAATCCACAGGCATATTATGCTAAAGTAAAAGTTAAGTGTGTTTTCTCCTGGCATTCATGGTTTCAGTTGACAGTAGTTTTGATTAGCATTTGATGGGACTCATTCACTCACATATCAAGATGGCTCAAAGTGAGTAGCAGTGAACTTTGGTAAATTTCAGCTGTTATTCCTTTTAACACAAGGTTTGTTCAGAGAAAGTGAGCTAATTTGAATCCTCCAGTATGACATACAGAGCTAGTTGCTGTAACGTGATGAGAAACTCAGCAACATCTACTTGTTAACTCTGTTCAAAGGTTTTGTTTTTTTCCTCAGTTCTACAGCCTCATAGTAATGTTCATCTCTACACGGGTCTGTTTTAATGAACTGGATGGTCTAGAGGCCTTAATAGTGATATTCAAGAGCTCTTGCCTCTGCCCAATCACAATGGGTGCCTTGAGAAGGTTACACTAAGCCTCAGTTTCTCCAGCTGGGGTGTGTGGAAATACTACTGACCAGGCTCAGAGGGATGTCACAGGCACTGCTAATGCTTGCCACCACATTTTGAAGCCACATAGTTTAGTTATTACTGCCACCATTTCTTAAAGCTGAAACTATGAAACCTGCTGTAGAAATATTTTTCATTCTATTGCAGTTACTTCAGTTCACAACAAAAAGTATTATTAAAGAAAGTATAATTAGTAGCTCTGTGGGAAAGAATTACATATTTTCATATGGCTTTTGATCTATTCCTGGAAAAATGGGCGTCTTTGGCCTCTCCAGCACACCTCCCAGGCACAGACTTTGTTACCCCTTTAAGGAAGTGTGACCTCATGGTCCAGCAGCCTTAGGCCCTCAGGACAGGTACTGACCACTCCAAACTCCTCAGTTGCTTATCATGCCTTTTCCAAGAATTCCAGCCTTGTGGGAACTTTGATTTACAGCCTACCTCTCCAGAGGCACGTGGTACTTGATGCATATAACACAGACTTTTCAAAGGTTCCAAAGTCAATCACTCTGCCTTCAGATAGCAGAAGATTTATACAGATCTCGACAAAACAATGAAACACCTGCATGCTACTCTCTGCCTCAGTTTCCTCACCTCTCTTGAGCATTCTTTGGGATTTGGGAGAGTGTCCCTGCAGGATTCCAAGTTTCTGTTCCTGGACCCAGTATTGCCAATAATAAGTCAGACACCCAAAAATCATGAGATTTTTTTCAATCACATCATATTTTTCATTCTGTCTTTCATATGTTTTACTACCCTCAACCCCTCTGCCAATGTGTGTGTGTGTGATAATTTCAGATTGAAAAGTCAACCTCTAAAGCACACAAAAATACATGCCTCTCCTCACATCTGATATAGGGGAACTGCCATCCATTCCCTATTTCTGTCTTGATGTAGCAGTGACACTTCTCTATCTCCTGCTATCCCAGGGGACTCCTCTACCTGGGACCCCGCAGCACCACTTCCCAACTCCCCCATTTCTGCTTCCCACTGTCCCAGGATCCTCCTTCTGCTCTAGACCCATACATTGAGGCAGGGCAGGTCTGTGTCCTCAGCCCCAAGGTTCTTACAGAGTTCTCTCTGTGTGCCCAGCCCTGAAAATTGGAGGATTGGAGGAGCTTTAGGTGCCAAAATCCTGTGACTCACTATTAACTGATGATAGCTGGCAACTCTGTGTTTCCCTGGATGCTTGGAGGGGACTGCCCTAACCCACTGCTACCCCCAGGCTGGGAAATTTGCCATCTGATCCCTCCACCTCCATCACTGTCCTCTTCAGCCTCCCTCCAGCCCCCACATCCTCCTGTTCTCCTTCGCCTTCCCATTCACCTTTCAGAGTGTTTTGTTCCTACTGCTGCTCACAGTCCCTGTTTCCTCTCCAACCTCTGAACCACAGAGTGGCAGCCATAAGCCATTTTACTCATGGGCTGACTTCAATCTCCTTGCCAACACTGGGATGTGGCAGACAACTTTACAAAGGGCAGCCTCAATCCTGCATGCAGATAATCTATAGGGAAATGGCAGCCATCTTGCTGGCTTCATCCCCATTGACAGTCATAGGAAATGGTGAACATTATTAACAAGAGAAAAAAATTGTGAATTAGCACCTACCAGCATGTTTTCATGAGATAGGTAAAAATCCATTCCAAAAATCACTATAGTAACATTAAAATTGAAAGATTTGACAATCCTATGGACCTCTCTCCTCATGACTTCCCCCTCTGGACCACAGAGTCTTCCCTCTCCTTCTCCAGTCAGATGCCTTGGACGTTGGCTGGTCACTCAATCAAAGTAGTCCTCTGACCCTCCAAAAGTCTGTGCCTTTGCTCTTCTCTCAGTCAGCCTCTGTGGTTTTCAAAGGCTGGCACTAACATGCCATATCTGCTTTCACGTTTAGGGATTTTTCACTTTACGCTCCACCCTCCCCTTGTTCAAACTGTTTTATTTCCAGTTCAGACATTTAGCATTGCTGTTGCCCAGCCAGAGCACAGTCATTAAGGTTAACAGTTTTTATTTGTTTTGTAGTTTCTCCCACATAGGTTGGTGATACATGTCAGGGACCTTGTCAGCCCATGGAGCACTCACTACTCATTGACACATTCAATAACAACATCAATTTCATGAAATTAATCAGAACTAAAGGCAAACATGGACAGATTCCCCAATTCATCATACCAGCCAAATGTGTACTGCCTGTCTGCAAGCCTATCTGATTGCTTTGTGTGTGCATGTTCTATAAAGTAAGGTGAGGGGGAAAACAAGTTTAAATGTGTGTAGGTATTTTAGGGATATGCCTGTGCATGTAATATATGCATGCAATACACTCTCATTTCTGGCAAAGTCAGAATACATACCTTATCTCTCCATCATTCTCTTATCACAGCCATCATTGATCTCTTTTTGACGTTTACTTGGGGCAAGGTACTACTGGTGTCATTCCTGATCAGTTCCATTCAGTAGCTGTCAAACTTAGTTTTAAGTCCACTTACATGTACCCAGCTGTGAGTTCTCCACTAAAATGGTAGTTTATGCAGCAAATAGCATATCAAAATTGCTAGCATTTATTAATTGAAGACAGTGTCAATAGGTAGCCTGTAACTGGAACCTGTATATCAATTAATAGGTTATTGTTTAGTAGGCTAAATCCTGAAGTCCTTAGTCTGACGAAATTCCCATATGAAAGCAATTTGAATTTTATTTGAATAAGGACTTCAAGATTTGTTACATTATTTTCAGGACACTTTCCAAACAATGGCTCCAGGAGAAAGAACCTCCCCTGTAATGTCATTTCATGTTCTATGAGTGCCACTACTGAATAAAAAATGAGGATTCCTTGCGGCACCTAAAGTGCTTCACTTGTATCATGCATAAGCCACTTCAAAGGTACTTTCCCGAAGTGTCTGACTCCTTTAAGATAAATGGGGTCATGATACCTGTTCCCCTCTTACCAGAAGAAATACCTTACAGAAAATTGATATTGCAGCTCTTTACATTACCAGTTAAAGTATATGAGTAATTTCGTATATTTTTATAATCCTTCTTTCCTAAAGATAGAGGGATTTTTCCTGCAAAAATGCCAACTTTTCTCAAAAATAAACAAACAAAAAAACAATTTTTGAGTTGCAGTTCCCCAATAAAAAAATTAAATGTTTTTGTGAAATACTCAGTTTATCACTGGGAAAAAAAGAAAACCACCTTTTGGCAGAAAATTTCTAACCAGACTTATTCCTTCCTTATTAAAAAAACTCATAACTAATTGTACCAGGCGTGAGACATGACCATGTTCAAAACTACTTCAAGGTAAGAGTGACTGATGCAATTTTTTGGAAAGATGGAATATGGAAAGATTATTGTTATATGTATTTTGATAGGCTTGCTAGTAATTGTATTCCTCGCTCAATGGGTGAGCTAAAGGATAGTTTCTGCAGGAACTAAAGTCAATGGGGACTAATGAATTCAAATCCCCATTACTGGAGCAATGCAGGTAAAAAGTGTTTTGAAGTTTTGCCTCCAGGGGAACAGCATAGACTAATTTGAAAAGGCCTAAAAAGATAAAGAACTTGAAACCCTATCAAATATTAGCAATGACCAGAGGAGAGGACTGCTCACTCTATCCAAGAACTGGTAGACATAAATCTGTGACCAAACACAAACCCCCTGGAGCACCTGAAGTACTTTGAAACCTGGCAGGGTTTCCAAGTGGAAGATCAGTAGCCTCTTGATAAGCCAGTCATGTGTGTAAGCTACTTGTTGTTTTTAAGATATGTTTTCTTTGAAATATTTTTGTTCTGAATAGATAGTACACTGTTTTATGAGTGCTGGCTGGTCACAGAATAACCATATCATTGTCCTTGAAAGAACAAGGCTGCAGTTGCTAACTAAAGTCAGACCCGCTGAGACATTAACCATAAATTATAGGATTCTGCAGTCTAAGGCCCAGAGAGAAAGATTAGCAGGAATCAGCTCTGAGAAAAATGATAGTTACAGACCTGAGGTCTACACAGAATGTCCTTGAGGACCAGAGGGGGTCGGGGCTGCAACTAACTTGAGAACTGTGACACAAGCTTACTTCTTCACATATCCCAGCTTCCAGACAGAACTGAGAGCTCTTCCATGGCAATATACTCCACTGGATCCCCCTAAGCATCAAATGGGACAGGATCCTACCACATCTCAGAGATGGCTTCAGATTACTGAAAGAGAGAAAAAGAGCAGCATACAGTCACAGCCCCAGGAGCCTGTCAGGCACCAGCAGAGACAATTTATGGGAATTGTTAATTTGTGCAGGCAAAGAGATTTTTCACAGTGAGAAACAGATGATTATCAGGATAATATAAAGATACTGGGGGAAAGGACAATGGAAAGCTACAGAAAATGATTTTGGAAATAGTTGGGTGAATAAGTCCTCACCAATCTAGGCAAAGGGTACACAATCTGTCTCTGAATTAGCAATCAAGAAAAGGGACCTCATTCTCAATTAATCTGTTCCTCCACTTGAAAGAAGCTGGGGGTAGTGGGGCAAAAGTGCCCAGTCTTTGGTGAAAATCAAACTTTCGCATTCCTTCCCATGACTCCTGGGAACAGGGATAATGCATAGCCTTTATGAGACCACTCAGTATCTCAAGGAGGCCCTCTCTGCAGTGGGTATTCTCAGGGAGACATTTCTGCCCACTTTAAGACCACTCTAGGCCTCCGTAGTATTACTTACAATCACCCAAGATTTCCAAATCTTTTCAGAATATTTGGATTTCTTCAATGCATATAGACTTTCATAAATTATAGTATCTGTCATGGCACTGACTCATTCTTTATAGCAGGGTGTTTCTGTCTAATGCCTGCAAACTATCTGTTTTGCTATGAAAGAAGCAGTTATGAACCATTTCCTACACATTTTCAAAATTCTTCTTTTAGAGATCTGTCGAAATTGCTACAGGGCCTAGTGTGATTTTTATGGCCAAATATTTCTTCTAGTATTTTGTATTTTCTTCAAGGGTACCGGGAAATTCCCAGTCATATGAATATAGAATTATTTATCAATTTTACAGTGCCAGTGTAAGAGTGAATTGTTAGGACCAAAGTGTTTAATTGTATTGAGGTACACGGAAATAGATTAAACTCTTTATTTAATATGAATTAGAATCTTTGGATGATTCATAATTTGCCTCTTGAAAATTAGAATAAGACCGTGATCCTGCTCTCAGTAGCTCAAGTCAAAACTCCCACTGTCTATAAATAGGAGCAAGTTCCAGGACTAAATGTATCCTCATACATTTGAGAGATGAGGTGGATGAAGTAATATCTTTTATTGAACCAGGTCCTGAGTTAGAGCTCAAATGTAAGTGCAAAAGCTTGTCTTTTTCACCAACAGAAATTGGTTCAATACAAGATAGTGTCTCACCCACCTTGTGTCTCTAATATCGTGGGACCAACATAGCTACAACAACTCATCATGCATTTGATTATCAATTATTTCCAGCTTGTTCTTTACTGATTTAGTCTTTACTTATTAAGAAAGTATGATTATTTATTTTTTTCCTCCTTTCCTTGAGGGAATGGGGACTATGGAAGAGATAGGTTCTACCTTTACAAGATCTGAATATTTATTAGACACTTTCTAGCCCTAGGTAGATACAAAACTGAAAAGTGCGCAGGTCCCATCACTGAGATTTAGAGCCCACAGCTGGTGGGAAGTCTGCTCCTACCTGCTTGGGAGGAGGAAAGTGTTGTTCTTTTTACCAGTTTGCTGTTTCTGGATCTTGTTTGGAGACTCCTCCTTTCATATGAACCTCCAGAAATCTAGTGTTTGCTAAATTTGAAGCTCCAGAAATATTTCAAGTGGCTAGTGCTTTCCCTGTCCTGAAAGAGGCAGGGCTTTTTGTCGCTCTTCCTTCACAACAGGGCAGGGTCCCTGCACCAAAAATACATGAAGGATGGAAATATGAAGTTTTCTGGAAAGTCTCTACTTGTAATGATACACATTGGTTCCAATGACATTGCATCATGTGGAATTACACAGATTATAGAAAACTTCAAGAATCTTTGAAGGAAACTGAAGAAGAAAGTCCAAGTGCTCTTCTAGGAGATCCTTCCAATCCTTCAAGCATGAGAAGGCAGAAAATAATGTAGGTGAACTGTTGTGTATGCAACTGGTTTGAACCTGAAAGTGTTGTGCAACATTAAACCACATTCCAATGGAAGAAAGGTCTTTATGAACAGGATGACCTGTATCTCATAGGTGAAGGAGTGCTAATCTTGTGGGTTGGAGACTAGCTGGAGCAGCCAGGAGGGCATTAAACTAACAGCACAAGAGGATTGTGCTAAGCAGAAAAATGCAGCATAAATTCAAAATCATTAACCTGTCACAAACAAATTGAACTGATATTGGCAACAATGTGAAGTGAAGAATATTTTCAATTGTTTATATACCAATGCTAGGAGTCTGGGTAACAAGAAAGAGGAATTTGAAATTCTTATTGTTGAGAAAAATGAGACGGCAATCGTGTGGCTTGGTAGGACAATTCAGGTGATTGGAATTTTAATTGAGGATATAGGAGATGCAGGGTCAAGTTCCCACTCTGCCTGATGTGGAGAAGGGATTTGAACCTGGGTGTCCTACATTACAGGTGAGAGCTCTAATCACCAAGATATAGATATATTTTCATACCCTTTCTGACCCAATTACTATTTAATTTAATTTAATTTTCAAGCATACCTGAAATCAAAATGAAATATTTCATTGGGGGTCAAAATGTTTTCATTTGATCCAAAACCATTTTTTTTTTCAGATTTTTGTTTCACATAGAAAACCAAAAATATTTTTGTTTCAAGTCAGTTCAAAAAGATTTTTTTTATTTTCAGTTTGGCCAGCAAACCAAAAAAAAAAACCATATGTTCACACAGCTCTAGCAAAGAGGGTCAATGGGATCCTTGGATGTATAAACAAGAGAGTAATGAATAGGAGTAGGGAGGTAGTTTTATCTGTGTATACAGAATTGGTGACAATGACATTGAATACAGTTCTGGTGTCAAAATTTTAACAAGGAAGTTAAAAAGTGTACAGAGTGCAGAAAAGAGTCACAAAAATTATTCAAGGGGTGGAAAAAATGTCTCATAATAAGAAAGTTCAAGATCTCAATCTATTAAGTTTATCAAAAGAAGATTGAGAGGTGACTGATTACAACCTATAAGTAAGTATCTTAAGAGGGAGAAAATACTTGGCACTAAAGTATTCAAGAACCCTTGGCTGGAAGGTGAAGTCAGTCAAATTGCTTTTATGGAAGATATTCTTTAGCCAAACACAAGTTATACTTTAGTCAAATATACAAGGTATTGGGCTCAGTACAGCTCCCCTATAAGACACTCTCTAAGGGCATGTCTACACTATGGGATTATTCCAATTTTACATAAACCAGTTTTGTAAAACAGATTGTATAAAGTCGAGTTCACGCGGCCACACTAAGCACATTAATTCGGTGGTGTGCGTCCATGGTCCGAGGCTAGCGTCGATTTCTGGAGCGTTGCACTGTGGGTAGCTATTCCGTAGCTATCCCATAGTTCCCATAGTCTCCCCCACCCCTTGGAATTCTGGGTTGAGATCCCAGTGGCTGATGGGACAAAAATCATTGTTGCGGGTAGTTCTGGGTAAATGTCATCACTCATTCCTTCCTCCAGGAAAGCAACGGCAGACAATCATTTCGCGCCCTTTTTCCCTGGATTGGTCTGGCAGACGCCATAGCACGGCAACCATGGAGCCCGTTCAGCTTTTTTTTACTGTCACTGTATGTGTTCTGGATGCCGCTGACAGAGGCGATACTCCAGCGCTACACAGCAGCATTCATTTGCTTTTGCATGATAGCAGAGACGGTTATCAGTCGTTCTGTACTGTCTGCTGCCATTGTAAATTGGCAATGAGATGATGGTTATCTGTCATTCTGTACCGTCTGCTGCTATCATGGGTGCCCCTGGCTGAGGTCGGCCAGGGGCGCAAAGGCAAAAATGGGAATGACTCCTCAAGTCAATCCCTCCTTTATGGTATCTAAAAATAGAGTCAGTCCTGCCTAGAATATGGGGCAAGTGTACTAGAGAACCAGAGAGCACAGCCACTCCGTGTCAGATCCCGCAGAAATGATGAGCTGCATGCCATTCACGGGGGGTGCCCCTGCAACAACCCCACCCCTTGCTTCCCTCCTCCCCAACCTTCCTGGGCTACCGTGGCAGTGTCCCCCTCATTTGTGTCATGAAGTTATAAAGAATGCAGGAATAAGAAACAGTGACTTGTTAGTGAGATAAAATGAGGGGGAGGCAGCCTCCAGCTGCTATGATAGTCCAGGCAGGACATTAAGCGGTGTGGGGGAGAGGAGCCCAGCCTCCAGCTGCTATGATAGTCCAGGCTGTACAGAATCTTTTCTTTACACATGAAAGGGACGGGGCTGATTGAAGCTCAGCCCCCAGTTGCTATGATCAGGACGGTTACCAGCTGTTCTGTACCATCTACTGGGAATGACCAGGAATCATTCCTATTTTTACCCAGGCACACCCTCCGGCCGGCCTTACCTGAGGCCAGCCAGGAGTATTCAGCAGCTATCAAGCATATTGTACCGTCTGCCACCAGGGAGGGAAGAGGAGCAGATACTGCTCTTTACTGCCGTAGCATCGCGTCTACCAGCAGCATTCAGTACACATAGGGAGACATTAAAAAAAGTCAAGAAATGATTTTTTTCCCTTTTCTTTCACGTGGAGGGGGGGAGAGAGTAAATTGATGAGCTATACCTTGAACCATGCTGGACAATGTGTTTGAACCTACAGGCATTTGGAGCTCAGCCAAGAATGCAAATACTTTTTGGAGACTGCTGTGGACTGTGGGATAGCTGGAGTCCTCAGTACCCCCTCCCTCCCTCCATGAGCATCCATTTGATTCTTTGGCTTTCCGTTATGCTTGTCAAGCAGCACTGTGTAGCCTGGAGATTTTTTTCAAACGCTTTGGCATTTCGTCTTCTGTAACGGAGCTCTGATAGAACAGATTTGTCTCCCCATACAGCGATTAGATCCAGTATCTCCCGTACGGTCCATGCTGGAGCTCTTTTTGGATTTGGGACTGCATCGCCACCTGTGCTGATCAGATCTCCACACTGGGCAAACAGGAAATGCAATTCAAAAGTTCGCAGGGCTTTTCCTGTTTACCTGGCTAGTGCATCCGAGTTCGGATTGCTATCCAAAGCGGTCACAATGGTGCACTGTGGGATACCGCCCGGAGGCCAATACCATCGATTTGCAGCCACACTAACCCTAGTCCAATATGGTAATACCAATTTTAGCGCTACTCCTCTAGTTGGGGAGGAGTACAGAAACCCGTTTAAAGAGCCCTTTATATCAATATAAAGGGCTTCGCTGTGCGGACGGGTAGAGCGTTAAATCGGTTTAACGCTGCTAAAATCGGTTTAAACGCGTAGTATAGACCAGGCCTGAGTGGTGAAGCAGGAGAGACAGACCCTTCCCTTTTGCCTCTGACGTTTCATGGCCTGCCTCTCTTTCTGAAGTCTGCATGGGCAGCAGCTGTGAGAAATGCCTTGAAACAGGAAGTGGAGCTGAGGGGTCATTCTACTCTCAAATCAAAAGCAGTCCTGGGACGTGGCTGGGAATCAGACAGACACATTATTGAGCTGAATTAATCTAAACATTAGAAACGAATTTTGGAGTTTTCCCTCAGATAAACTCTTCAACAGGGAGGCTTGGCTGAGCCGAAGGCCATAAGGGAGGCAGAGAAAACTGGAGGAAACTTCAAGAGGCACAGCATCTGTGGCTGCTAATGATGACAGGTCAGGTTCTGCCTCAAACTGCAAGCAGGCTAAAGAACCCGTTGTGATGGATATGTAGATCTTAACATGATCAATAATGCTATTCTGTTGTGTAATCAAAGATAAAATCATAAAAAAGGACATTTTCTCTGACTCCTTGTAATTTGTGTCAGAATTATCTCCTTGCTCACATACACCGCACAACCACCATCATCCCAAATTGGATCTTTTACACATGGTAGTTCAGACATAACTCACCTTTGGCCATATTTTTCCTTTTGTAAATCCATGTTATCAATCTTATCGACAGTGTCTCCTGAAATATTCTTTTGTCCTGCTTCTAAAGAGTGTTTCCAGTTTAATCCCTACTACTCATTTCTTTGCCACTTCTTTCAGAGTTCCTGGA
The DNA here is from genome assembly GCF_025201925.1 of Gopherus flavomarginatus. NCBI lineage: Eukaryota > Metazoa > Chordata > Testudines > Testudinidae > Gopherus > Gopherus flavomarginatus. The sequence continues at coordinate 149,292,736 of NC_066618.1, read as the reverse complement.
AACAACATCCCTAGTTCTGCTGCCAATTTTCAGTAACACCAATTTTCATTTTTTACCTGTTCTTTGCCTGACCCTGAGTTTCTTTATCCTTTCCTGGGAAATATATTAAATAATTTTTTACATCATTCTCCCATATTACCTTGTAGACAGTGGGGTGAATAATTTATCTTAATTGGCTGTAATGTCTACTTTATTTGTGCATCTAAAGTAGCCCAGTGAGAATACTGGCTGATATATCTCTACACTAAACTATTTCAAATGTAAACAAAATTAAATTTTCTTCTGCAATAAAGGAAAGTGATTGGTCACATGTAGCTCCAGTATATGCCAATTTACTCAGTAGCCAAATGTTCATTTAAAGAGAAATGTAACACATGAATGTGCATGTGCTTTTATCTGCAAGTTCAGAGGCCTAGAGAATGCACAGAAGCCTTTAAAAAAGAACTGTAGATGATCAAGCAGGTAATTGTGATAGAAAAGACAGACATGATATTGTCTAGCTGTCAGGATTCTAAACAAATAACTTTCGGAATAAAATTACAGCTGATGTCCAAGATAACTATGGAAAAGACTGTGCAAATGGCAAGGCAGATTGAGCTAACAAAAATGCAAGGAACACATCAAGAAAGTTGAAGCACAGTGCAAAAATTAGAAGCAAAACTATTTGCAGGGTTAAAAGAAAAAGTAAGCTTCATTAAAAAATTTAAATGCTTCAAGAGGGCTGAGTTCCCACTGTAAAAAATAATGTGAGAAGTGTGGCAAGGAAGAACACTCCAAATAGATAAAGTCTGTCAGGCCAATAGACAAGTAAGTTAAAAGGACACTGGGGAGTATGTCTGTCAAAGTAAACTAAGCAGGGAGATAGCCCAAGCAAGGATGAACGTTGCCCATTTCCTGGGATCTGCAGCAAACAGCAACTAATTTCAAGATCCACAATATTGCTAAATTTAAAATTGATTCAGAGGCAGAGGTGACTGATTTGAATCAAGACATAAGGAGATGAGCCCAAACCCTAAGTTGGAACTTCTGTTCCACAGTCTTTGTAAAAAATGTGGATATTTACTGCCCTATATCACTTGGGATTTTTTGCTTAATACTTGCAAAGTGCTTTTGATATTGGAAGTACTATTTGAATACTATGAATTATTATTTTCAAAGATGCCAATAAACAAAATTAAAAACATTGAGAGAAATGTGAAAACCCCTAACTTCCATGGTTTTCTTCAATGCAAAAGATAAAACAGACCATGTAGACAGTCACTCCTAAATAAGCCCCACTGGAAGCTAATTAATCTGTTTACTCAGGAGATAAACATACAGTGTTGTCAGTTCAGCAGACATCATGTGTAATGTGCAAATTAACATTGGCTTAAAAACTATATGAATCCTACAACAGAGAAATGCAAGATTTAAAAAAAAAATATTGACAAGAAATAGACTGGAAAAAAAGCCAGATTTAAAGGCATTAATACAATCTGATTGTTCTTGTTCTAGACGTTTAAAGCTTCATAAAGAAGAGACACAATAAAATAATATTTTTGGTAATTAAATCAAGTAGCTAATTTCTAAACTATATAATGAACAAAGTTTTTCTAATGCATAGATAATAGCATTTTTCATTATCTAATTTCTTAATCCCTATATAAATGAGTTCTATTATTCAATCACAAATGACAAACATTCTATCTGAAATCACTGTAGCTGATTCTCTCTATCTGTACTGTACATTAAATAAAGCTACAAGGAACTAGCCTGGGAGAAGGGAACAAAAGCAAGGGTAAGGTGCTAGGGAGAAACCTGCATTGCTCCTGAGCATAGCTGAAAGAAGTGCTTGGCTGTTTTCAGCTCTACTTCATCATCTTCTGCTCTGCAACTCATCTTGGAGACCTAGTAACTGTGGCACATTTATGTTAATAGAATATTAGCACAAATAACTACTGAAATAAGTTGTTGTAGTACTCCAGGTGCCTTCATGCTACTGAGGGAAAGAAACACAAAGGAAGAAAGGAAAGGGAAGAATGAAGAACCTTGAGTAAAACTGAAGTGACACTTGGTCCTCACTGTGAGTTGGTTTTGCGCATCTCCAGAATTCTGCCTGCTATAGCAGTTGGTTCTGGTAGTCAATTGATTTATTGTTCTCCTCAAAGTCATGGTGACTGTGCCCCAAAACACCAAAATTTAAAGCTAAAAACACACATGATACTAAACCAGGAGACTCAAATGCTTTTCTTGAATTTAGTAATTGTAAGTTCATTAGTTGTATCTTTAGCATGAAAACTGCAGGACAGTTTGATTCAGTCTCTCGAAGTTTTAACTTGGGCTTTCATATTATTACTCACTTCAATCACTTCCAATACTCTGCATCTCGGAATATACCCAGCTTCACTAATATTCCTAGGAAAAGCTGGAGAAGTTTTTGGGAGGAGTTGTAAGTTTCCATAGCAAATAATCCTTTCACTAAATACAAAATATACTTGTCAGGCTTTCCATAAGATTCTTTTAAAATCTCATTCTCCCAGGCTGCTTCCACATTGTGCATACAGTATTCACACTTATAAGCAGTTCTAGTACAACAGTTATGTCACTTCCAACCCCCCCAAACAGGACATTAACATTCTACATTAATACATCATGCACTGTCCTTCTCAACTGGCACTTCAGTTTCTCACATTCACCTGTGCAGTGAGAAGGAGAATAAGGATGCTCCAACCAAAATTGCCACAGTCACATTGGCTGAGCCTAGAATTAGGGCATGCATGCATAGTCTCAGGTGGTTCACTCACAGGTGCTCAAGATTACACAAGTGTTTTAAATTTTATTGTAGCCACCAGGAAGCAAGCCATATCCAAATCCCACAAATTGAAGTCAACAGTGAGTAACTCGTGGAGTTTTAAAGCTAACCACAGTGATAAAGAAATCACTAATCTTATACCATCATGCCGCTTCCTACAGTTCCCATTGGCCAGAAACGGTGAACCGTGGTTCCCGGGAGCTGCAAGAGGCCATGTCTGTGGACGGTCAATGTAAACAAAATGGTCTTGTGGCCTGCTAGCAGATTAACCTGATGGGCTGCGTGTCAAAGATTGCCAACCACTGTTATACCGTATATAAAAATCCATGTGTTTTTAGTAAAGGAATTTGACCTGTTTCCCTTTCCCATCTAATCAATTCCCAACACATTCTTAGTAGTGGGAGCAACTTTTGCAATTCTTAAGTTGTTTTTCCTTTCTTGTTTGGATTTCATTCAAGGAAAACTTCACTGATACTCTGTTAAAACTGGGGCTGGAAAAGTAAAAAAAAGTGTGAATATAATATTAGATAAATGTGAAATACTAGTATATTCATGAGTATTCACAATTTATTTCCCAATCTCTATAATTTGAGCAAATACAGTTAAAATGTCAATTTATTCAAAAAATATTGAGAAATTCACTGAATACATTAGTCCCTTTATAAGTCAACCATCTCTAATGAAATCAAAATGGGTTGTTGTTCTCACGGGTATTGCAGAGTTTTTCCCTGTAATACATATTATTTTGAGTAATACATGAAAACAATCTATGCTGATACTTCTGGAAAGGTCAGAATGATCATCATGATCATCTAGTCTGACCTCATGCACATTGGAGGCCACAGAACCTCACCCACCCTCACCAGTAATAGACCCCTAACCTCTAGCTGAGTTACTGAAGTCCCCTAGAAGTGTAATTCCCTAGATTAAATCAAAGAGTGATCAGTACCCCATGCTGCACAGGAAGGAAACCCCCATTCTTGTTGGGATCTCCACCAATATGACCTAGAGGAAAATTCCTTCCTGTCCCCAGATTTGGCAATCAGCTGGACCCTGAGCATGTGGGCAAAACCCACCAGCCAGACACCTGGGAAAGAATTCTCTGTAGTAACTCAGAGCCTTCCCCTTCCAGATTCCGATTTCTGGTCATTGAAGATACTTGTAAATAGCAGTTGCAGATGAGTTATATGCCATTGTAGGCAATCTCAACATACCATCCGCTCCATAAATTTATCAAGCTGAGTCTTGCAACATGCTTTTTGCCCCTGTTACTCCCCTTGGAAGACTGCTCCAGAACTTCACTCCTCTGATGGTTAGAAACTTTCATCTAATTTCAAGCCTAAACTTGTTGATAGCCAGTTTACATCCATTTGTTTTTGTGCAAACAGTGGTCCGTAACTTAAATAACTCCTCTCATTCTCTGGTATTTATTCCTGTGATGTATTTATAAAGAATAATCATATCTCACCTCAGCCTTCATTTTTTTAAGCTAAACAAGCCAAGCTTCATAAGTCCCCTCTAATAACGCAGATTTTCCATTCCTCTGATCATCCTGGTAGCCCATCTCTGCACATGTTCCTGTTTGAAATCATCTTCCTTAAACATGGGAGACCAGAATTGCACACAATATTCCAGTTAAAGTCTCAAGACTGTTTTTTATATAATGGTAATAACACTTCCATATCTCTACCAGAAATAGGATCATATTAGACTTTTTCACAGACACATCACATGGGCAGCTCATAGTCATCTTATGATCGAACAATACACACAGGTCTTTCTCCTCCTCTGTCAATTCCAACTGATACATCTCCAGTTTATAGCAAAAAACATTGTTTTTAGTCCCTAAATGCATGATTTTGCACTTTGCACTATTAAATTTCATCCCATTTCTGTAACTCCAGTTTTGAAGGTCGCCCACATTTTCTTGTATGATATTCTGGTCCTCCTCTGTATGGAGAATACCTCCCAATTTTGTGTCATCCACAAATTTTATTAGCACACTCGCACATTTTGTGCCAAGGTAATTAATGAAAATGTTAAATAAGACTGGTCACAAGACTGATCCCTGAGGAACTCCACTAGTAACCTCTCCCCAGTCTGACAGTTCACCATTCAGCATGACCTGTTGTAGTCACCCATTTAAGCAGTTCCTTCTCCACCTTTCAGTTCTCATATTAATCTCCACTTTCTCCAATCTGAATAATAATTTCATATGTGTAACTGTATCAAATGCCTTACTGAAACACAGGCAGCAGATTGCTCAACGAGTGCAGCTCATTGACCAGAGCGGCATTCTGAAGGCCCAGTCTTGCAAACAGTTATTACTGCACTGAGTAGTCCCACCGAACTCAGTGAAGCTACTCAAGTAAGTAAAGATATTCACCCACTTGTTGGTAGCATCAAGCCCGGGATCAGAATAGAAAAGGCAGGTGGGAATACAAAGAGAAGCAAGTTGAAACAGATAGAGGTGTGAACAATCCTGTAAAATGAAGGGTTAACATTTTGTACATAAGAATGATTTTACGGCTCTCTTTTATATATACATATATGAGCTGCGAAATCATATTATCTATATATATAGATATAAATATATTTCAGTCACACAGTATAATAGCTTTTTTCTAAACTATTCTTTTCCTAGGGTTCACTACTTTTAAGAAGCTGCCTCAAAATGTATAGAGCTGTTCTCTCTTCTCAGGCAAAATGATGCATATTTTATCAGTCACTACAAAATAGTTAAATAAAACAAGTACACGTTTAAATTACAATTAGGAGAACATTCATGTTGTGACAAAAAATAGGGAAGAGGCAGGATGCTCACTTTAGACTATCATTCTGACCTTTAGGCCACGCTGGTATGTTTTATTTTCTTTGCTCACTGCGGTTTAAAATGCTGTGTCTATTTTGTAAAAATGACTATACAAACAGCTCTGTCTCAATCAAAAGACCCACACTGTGTGTGTGTATTCAGAACTATATTTGCTGGCTTTAGTAACAAAAATAAACCCTTATTATTTTTAATCCTTTTAGATCTTCAGAGCTGACACAGCTAAGAGAGAGAGAGAGTGACCTGCATTCTAGTCCTCCTTCTGCATCATCCATAGAATTGGTTACTCAGTTCTGAACATCACTGTACAAATCCACTGAAGGTAAAAGGTTTACAGAGATGCTTTTGAGGATATAATCTGAAGACAATATGTTCACAGACCATCATTATTTATGGTGTTAAAAGAAGAAAAGAATCCAATTTTACATGAGTTTGAAGTGAGTTGACTGAGAATGGGGAGGGGGAAGTATGATCTTGAAATCACTGAGTTACCACATGCTAAGTAAATTCCATAATGCTGTTTTTAGAGTCACTTATATAGTGACACAAGTCTTGTGACACAGGCTTAATATTCGTCTGGGCATTTCTGGATGGCTAAATCTTTTACCTTTTCCCTCAGAAAAACTGAATACAGCTTGCAAGGGTCCCACTCTCCCTATCTGCACAGAGATTTTTCTTTAAGAGTTTAAGATCTTGGCGCCACTGAGTATCTTCCTACACATATGTGCAGTATCTCATACAATGAGTGCTACTGCAGTGCAAATAATAGGAGGAGTGCTGTGTGCAGCTAATCCTCCTTAACACAGTGATCAGAACAAGTGCAAGAGGTGAAGAGATAACAAGAGCACACAACAGCCATGAAAGGTAAGGCTGCGTCAAAGGGGACAAGTTGATCTCAGCATACTAGCAACAAGCCGTAGCAAAGGAACTTCACTAACCATAGTACAAGGTCAGAACTCAGCTACAAACCAGATGTGGTGTTTTTCGCTGATACTTGTGTACTTTCTGTGACTCTGGTAGATAGAGGGCTCAGCAGAAACAAATGCATCCTGCACCTCTGTGTATATATGCAGTTGGTGATGAGTAATATCATTCATGAATGCTACGAAGAGAGCCAGTGCAATGTTAGGCTTCCTGCCTCATAAACAAAGTAGGGAAATGTGGTCTAGGTGAAATTACTATGAGGTGGGTGCAAAACTGGTTGACAGACTGTACTCAGGGTAGTTATCAATGGTTTGCAGTCAAACTGGAATTCTGCAGCAGTCTGTCCTGGAGCTGGTACTAATCAATATTTCCATTAATTACTTGGACAATAGAATGGAGAGTATGCTTATAACATTTGTGGATGACACCAAGATGGGAGGGACTGCCAGCATTTTAGAGGACAAGATTAGAATTCAAAATAACCTTGAGAAATTGGAAAATTGGTCTGAAATCAACAAGATAAAATACAATAAAGACAAATGCAAAGTACTAAACTAAGGGAAAAACATCAAATGCACAAACAGAAATGGGGAATAACTGGCTACCCAGTTATATTGCACCAAAAGATCTCAAGATTATAGTGGATCACAAACCGAATATAAATCAAAAGTGTGATGCAGTTGAAAACAAAGGCTAATATTAATCTGGGGTGTATTAATAGAAGTATTGCAATGCAAAACACTCTACACTACTCTGCATTGATGAGGCCTCATCTAAAATACTATGTCCAGTTCAGGGATGCCACACTTTGAGAAAGATATGGACAAATTGGAGAGAGTCCACATGAGAGCTACAAAAATAGTAAAAGGTTTAGAAAACCTGACCTATGAGGAAATGTTAAAAAAAAAAATCTGAGCATGTTTAGTCTTGAGAAAAGAAGACTGAAGTGGGACCTGTTATCCATCTTTAGACATGTTATGAGCTGCTATAAAGAGATTGGTGATTAGTTGTTCTCCATGTCAACTGAAAGTAGGACAAGAAGTAATGGGCTTAATGTGCAGCAAGGGAGATGTAGCTTAGATATTAGGAAAAACTTTCTAACTATAAGTGCAGTTAAGCATCAGAATAGGCTTCTGAGAGCATTGTAGAATCCCCATCACTAGAGGTTTTTAAGAACAAGTTAGACACATATCTGTCCGGGATGGTCTACATAAAGCTGATCCTTCTTCAGCACATGGGGCTGGAATAGATGATCTTGAGGTCCCTTCCAGCCCTATATTTTTATGATTCTAAATCATACACAGATTGTTGTAATGCCTGAGGCCTCCTTAAAATGAGTAATACAACAGTTGTAAAGGTTAGTGTCAGAACAATGGGTATGTTAAAGAGAGTGGCCATGCTAAAGGAAACTGATTCTCCCAGTTTGTCTCTAAAGGGGTTGGAAAAATAGCCACCTGACCGATATGCTGCAGCTTGCCAGTGAGTCATATGACAGAGGAGATTGAAATCTTCTTTAAGGGCGAGATCCTGTTCTTAGTGCTCTCTCTCTCTCACTGACTGTTTTCTAACTGACAATATAAGTACTGCAGGAGGCAGAGGTTAGGAGGCACCTGTCGCCCTGATCTGCAGCCTAGGTCCAAGGACTCACAAGAAGGGGTGAGCAGACAGTCTGAGGAGTTGTTTTACCTAATGATCTGTAATACTTGTATGTTCTGAAAATAAAGTTACTGTGGTTTTAGAAACTCCTGTGCAAAGCCCATGTTCCTAACATTACCTGTCATGTGTCCCTGAAGAGTTAAACTAATCCAGAGCATCCACAGAGTTGGACTCTGGAGGAATGTACACAAGCAGCTGGAGAGGCCTAGGTGGTAAGGATTCAGCATAGGGCAGCTGGAGTGTAGATTCCTACCTTGCAAAGAAAGGGGACAAACAAGGCTGAACTCAACATGTGCCATAGAGGCCCAGAGTTAGAAACTAGATACTGTCCAGATGCAGCTGGTGTGGAAGTGCATGTGATCCAAAGGGGAGGGAGAGGGATCCAATTAAAATAGACTGGTGGCTATCTTCCAATGGAGCTTAGCCAGCACTGTAACAGGCACCTCACCAATTCCACTTAGTTCTGCTGCTGACCTCTGTATCACCTCCCATCACAGTGTACTCACTGGAGGGGAACCAAGAGCACTTAGGATCTGACTGTCTGGAAATGAGTTCTTTCCTACAACGTAAGAGCTTTTTTCTCTCTCTGAACATGTGGTCTTCATTCTCACCCTCCCCCACAGCACCAAATCAAAGTCTTTTCTAGTTAGGGTGACTCCCCCAGTGTCACTAGAGGAATTGTGAGTAGGTAGGTAGCCTATGGAAAATGAAGTTCTCCAGGGCAGCACTTCCCTCTTTTCACCAATAGAAGGAATAAAGAGTGCTTTCTCCTCCAGAGCTCCTGGCCACAGCATTTAAAATACAATATACATTAAGAGCTCCATAGATAATTTTTATTGTAGTTTAAAACATCTGAGGGTTGTTAACACTTAAAATTCATGCCTGCTGCTCATGTGTTCAGGAGCAACACTGGGCACACTGAGGGTTCTCTCATGCGTACAGTCTCTTTCTACTTTCTAAACTTCTCACTGGGGGAGCAGTGGCTGCATAGTTACAGTGACAACACTGGGTTTAACAGGAGCAGAGCCATTTTGGGGATGTTATTGTCATTATTAATTATTATTATTATTATTATTATGAGGCTATCCTCTGACATGAACATTAGAGGAGGAAGAAGAAACACACACTCTCACCCTTCCATCTGCGTCCCCCTCACCAGCATAAATGCTTCTAAAGTTCTCTCTTTAAATTCTCCAAGCTGATTTTAGTGCAAATCTGCCATGATGAAACTTGTTAAAAAACAGACTTTAAATGATAAAGTGCTAGAGGGCTACAACAGTACTTTCTCTCATTGACAGTACAACAATAAAACTGAACCTCAATGCCACAGGGTTACAGTCTCTCAGAAGCTTGAGGCTCAAGGCATTCACACATCTTGCTAATTCCACATTCCCATGAGTTCTGAGATTCAGGCTTAGAAATAATTCCCTTTCCTTGGAATCAACTGTGCTGGAAGAGGTTAAAAAAAAAAAACCTAGACAGAAATCTGTTAAGAACAACAATACAAAAGTGCTCAAATCTTTTCAGGCTTAAAAAGTAGATATGTATACATTCCTGGGGAATATGTTGGTTGGTTCTCAGCTATTTTAAAGTGTATATTTTGGACTAAGCTCCTTCTGAAAATATTTCAAACTAAAGTAGAAAATGCAAGGAGTATTCTGTATTCAGAATATTCTATCTGCAATCTAATATCTAAATTCTTCTTCTGCCGTCATCACTGTGGTATCTCACAGCATATGGTGAAATTGTTTTGCTTGGTGCCATCACTCTCTTCTTCTCTGGTTAACCCTTTGAATGTGTGTTCATAGTTTACCTCCATATATTTAAATGTTCATTTTTATTTTATTTGTATCTCCTACAGCTCTCAACCAATTTGGCACTTAGCGGGTTACACACCGAGTGGAATGATGTTCTTCTGCACTGTCTAAATGGAGTTATATGTTTATTTTGAGAATTTATAGTTTCAATCATATTTCCTTAATCCAGATGAAATGTGGTAGCATTGCAGTTGACAGAAAGCATTCTGACAATGTTAGGAGTGCAGAAATTCATTACACTACCCTGTGTTTATTACAGGCCTACATAAATTCAGATTTTAGCTAGGATTAATAGGCCCAGGATGGCAGTTTATCTGCAGACGGGGAGCTCTGCATGTAAAGCACACACACTCAGGACCACAGAACCAGGACTGGACTATGGCATAAGCACTATATGCCTGTTCCTGGAGGCCTAGTTCCTGCAATCATGAGATCAGATCAGAAAATACTTTAATTTGAAAAATTGCTTTAATTAGTCTCTACTGTCAATACAAAGGAAGAACCAATTTTTTCTCCCTGCAGATTGCTATGGAAGGGCATGGGCGTCAGGATCAGAAAGCTGGCTAGGTTCACACTGCAGAGTTCGCTTAGTATTCTCTCCTCAGATGTGGAGAAGGCTTAGGGGCCCACAGAGGAGAGAGGGTGTTCTGCTTCTCAGCCCTATAGATCATAGAGGGTACATAAGGAAGGGAACTCTATTTGGAGACGTTCCATTGGAAACCCTTCCCCTGGAAGCAAGACTCCTACAGGATCCATTTCACCATTGGATAGGCCACCCTATGGCAAATCATCCTCAAAGAATGTGGATGGCATAACATCTGAGTTAGCACTGCTTCGAGTTCTATGAACTTAGTCACCTGGAAATGTGCTGCCTAAGAAGAGGAAAATACAGCATAAATCAATCCCCCGCACACACTTGCATCTTCATCCTTGGCCTTCAAAATCCCATTAAGCACACACAGAGGGATTTATTTTGGTGCTAGGGGAAACTGAGAGCACATGAGGTTGGCACTGTACCCTTTCTTAGCCCTTCCTCAGCTTAGAAATACAGGGTTCTCTTATCCAACACTCACTTAAGTGGAAGGTAATGTGGGACCCTGCATTTGTTTTTTAAGATGCAGAATCTGTTAATATTTTTATCTGTGGAAATAAAAAATAAAGACAACTCAATATATCATAAAAATCCAGGTAGGTCTGTGTCACGTGCAGCTAGGGAAATCTCCAAGATGGCAGAGTTTCCCGTTACTACTACAGGAAAAGCAAGTGATATTTTTTTATAATTTGGACACTAAAACAGGATAACGTGTGCAGCACATAGGCAACAGCTCCTGAAGTTATTGTGACAGAGGAAGACAAAAGGTCACCAGGAGAGCTGGAGTGTGTGCTGCAGCAGCTACTGCTATGCACTTACAAAGAGAGCAGCATGTACTTCCTGTGTCCATAATAGCTGTTGTCCATCAGTCAGTGCGGAAGGCTGCTAGATTCCCTTCCAAGAAGGCCAATCTAGCCTTGACCCAGGAATACAAAGTGGAAAGAGTACAACTTGTATTCTTCCTCCGCGCTTCTGCAACCATGCAGGGCCAGCCTTAAACTGCCCCTTAATTACAAATAGAGATGTGTGACCCTTACTAACTGCAAACTATGTTAATTCTCCTGGGATATAGTGTGGTTGCGTATTTTGCAAACCCTAAACTCTGCCTTGTTTGGCAAAAGCTGTATTTTTTTTTTCCCCTCGAACCTCTGCAATAAATCCAAGCCCATTCTGAGTGACTCTTTTCCTCTCACTAGAGGTTGAAAGAAGAAATATATATGGATTATATAGTTCAAAATAATATAAAAACTAATTGATTATTATGCTTTTGACCCAAAACAAGGAGACATGCAATGGACTTGACTGTGTTTCATTTTTAGTTTAGGATGAAATTTAATAGTGAAAAGTGCAAGGTCATGCATTTAAGGATTAACAACAAGAATTCTGGTTATAAACTGGGGACACATCAGCTGGAAGTAACAGGGGAGGAGAAGGTCCTTAGAGCATTGTTTGATCTCAGGATGACTATGAGTCGCCAACATGATATGGCCGTTAAAAAAGCTAATGCGGTTTTAGGATGCATCAGGCGAGGTATTTCCAGTAAAGATAAGGAGGTGTTAGTACCGTTACACAAGGCACTGGTGAGACCTCATCTGGAATACTGTCTGCAGTTCTGGTCAGGGCCGGTTCAAGGATATTTTGCGCCCTAGGCAAAACTTCCATCTTGCGCCCCCCGCCCCAAAAAATCACATACATTATACACAATACACGGTCACAGAGTAACATGTTATAATTTAGAATGTATGTTTCCGCGCTTTAAGTTTAGCAAATTTAGAAACAAGTTCCTCCAAGTCAATGCTGTGAGCAATGCCATGTTCTATTGACAAGGTAGATAGCCCAACAAGTCTTTGTTGCAACATTGATGTTCGCATATATGTTTTTATCAACTTGAGCTTCGAGAAGCTTCGCTCACCACTGGCCACAGAAACTGGGAGAGTCAAGAGGATGTGAAGAGCAATAACTGTGTTAGGGACACTATCTGTCAGCTTATTTTCCCATATGAAGTTCAATACATCTTGCGGTGATGAACTCCTTTGGACTCGTCTTGCAATAGCTTGCAATTCACTGCACAAGTCAAAGGCATCAATATCTTTGGATTCACCATGTTGCAAAGCTTTCTCCAGATTCAAGCAATGTTCCATAATTTGCTTTGGTGTTTTATTTTGCAAACTGTAAACATCATATATGAAGCCAAATACTGAACTAATTTGCTGCATCAATGTGAATCTTTCTTCAACCGAATGTATTGCTGTGTCAATGACTGCAAAGTAAAAGTTCACTTTGAATTTTTGTTTCGGATCATAAATAGGTTCGTCTTCTGCTTCATATGTGAACTGCTTCCTTTTCTTTCTAATACGGATTGGATCTGGTTCAAAAAGTGCCGGTACATCCAACTGCTCCGCAAGTTCACCTGCATCTACCAATGTTTTCTCAAAGGCTGCGTCACTTCTGCGGCCCACAAGAAACTTCTTGGTTTCTCCAAGTTGATTAATGGCATCACATATATCAAATTTTTTTGCCTGAAGTTGTTTGCTAGTTATGTTGATCTCAAACAATATGTCATACCACAAAACAAGAGAAACAAGAAACTTGAAACTAGAAATGGCTTTTGTAAGAGCCTTTGCATCAACTTGTGATGTATTGCCAGATGATCCTGTCAGAGTATTGTTTTCATAGATGTCTACCAGAGCATCACAGATGTCACCAATGAAAGCAGGATGGAAAAGCTCCCCCCGCAGAAGACTTAAGACATGATGGCTGGATACATAAACAGACACCTGTCCCTCACAGGCACTACCTCATAACATGCCAATTTTGCTCAGGACAGAACATCATAGAGGAATACTATGCATTCAGTGGTCTCTACACTGGCCAAGCAACAGCATGACAACTAACCTAACCAGTCCATCCAACTTTTTTGACTGCTTCTTGGGCACTGGTGAGGGGTAGCGGTGCCAGACTGAGCCTGGTGATGGGTGCACTACAAATCTACAAACTGAGGCAAGGTGCTGGGCCTAGAGTCCTGCTGAGTCTGCTGTCCTGCACCAAATGGAGCACAGCCTCCATGAGGAGAGAACTCAAACAAATATCACGCTCCTTCTGCATGATTCCCCCAAGCACTTCTTCAGGCAGCTGCTATGGGGGTCACTCACAGGCTTAGGCCTGCCTGTTGCAGGCAAAACACAGCAGCAGGGCTTACAACTCAGACAGGGCTGCCCAGAGGACTCAGGGGGCCTTGGGCAAAGCAAAATCGGGGGCCCCTTCCATAAAACATTTGCAATACTATAGTAACATGTATTAGGAAATGTAAAAAATAACTAGTGAAATACATTCAAAAATTAATTTGTAATAATTTGAAAATAAACTAAATACATTATTTAAAAACATTAAAAGCTGTAATGGTCTGTATACATTTGCAATTACATAATGGGCAGTTGCTGGATGATTGTGATAGTTGGTACCAATGGGCTGTCGTTGCCTGGGGGTGGTGCTGTTGTTGCCCACGACTGGGTGGAGCTGGGCTCTGGGTTCAGGGGTGCCCAGCTCACAGGGGCTGGGCTCAGGGATGTGGGGAGATAGGGTCAGGGGGGTGTCCAGCTCAGAGTGGCTGGGCTCACAGCTGGGGGTAAGGGCTGTGGGGGGATGAGTGAGTGATGCTGGCTGGTGAGTCTTGCCTACATGCTCAGGGTTTAATTGATCGCCATATTTGGGGTCGGGAAGGAATTTTAATTGAATACAATTAAACATGATTTCATTTATAAGATTCTACCCAGGAGGGAGGGTACACTTGTTAAGTCTTAGATAAATTCCAGGCATAACCATTAACTGTTACCATGAAAAATCGTAAGAACATGAGCCTAGAACACTGAGCCTATCATGTGAACATACTGTATAAAAAGATGATGTGACAGGGTCTATCAGGCCTCTTCTGCCCCCAGCTGGAGGCATCAGTGCCCTGACACCCCTCTGCTCAAGGAAAACCCATTCAAGTTAAGCTACCAACAAGACAGTCTTCTAGCAGCCTAGAAGGGCCAGGAGGAACCAGCACCGGCCGGGACCCAGCAAGCCAGTTAAAAAGGCTTGCCTGCTGCTGACCAGGAGCAGTACTGGATAGGGACTGTGGCAGAGGTGTAAATCCTCAGTGCTAGCCAAGAACCTTAGGGCTAGTTAACCACCTTGCCTTGAAGTGCTGCAACTAAGCATTTGCCTTGGAAGTTGTAAGTTTGTGTACTTGGATCTTTGCAGCTGTAAGGGTCTGGTCATATGGATCAGACTGCAAGTTCGTAGCTTTAGGGCCTGATCCCGTTCTCATCAAAACTACCATTCACTGTGATGGGAGCAAGATTGGGCCCTTATCTCTAAAAGATACTTTAGGAAGTGCAATCTCTTCATATTGACACATTTAACTAATCACTCTTTTACTGACACCATTTTATGGTGAATATTCCTTTTCATCCTTGTCTCTCACCTTGGTCTTTTTTGCAGCTTGTTTATCATATATCCCTTTTCCCATTTTTTGTTTATGACACTTTATCTGCCAGAGTAGTTTGTTCCTGGATATGTATAAGACCACTGAGGAAAGACTTTTGTGAGAAATAATGGGCACTCTTATCAATTTAGTGATGTATGTATATATAGAGGATATTTATAGCTAATGTGATTCTGACTAGACCTGTGCAAAGCCCATCCATTTCTCCTTACAGAAGGTTGTGTAAACATGCCACTTTAGGTCCACCTGGGTTCATAGCTTCCTGTTATATGTTAAGTTTTAAGTTAAACAAACTCAGAATCTCACTCAAAACTCATTGCAAACTACCCATTTACACCTTTTGTGTACAAAACCAAATTCCTGATATTCAGAGGTGCACTACTAGCAGCTCCCAATTATCTCAAATGGAATGGAGATCAGCATCTCTGCAAAACAGGCTACTTGCAAACCCCCATTGAGACACATTTGATCAAACAGTTTGTAATCCGAAGTGAACCTTTTGTCAAACGTAAGTTTCCAGTTGTTCTGGTGAGTATCATGTTTTTGGGGGTTTCTTTGTGAACACTTTGATGGCTCTAATTCTAATGTGTCTTTCTTATTTTTACCACTGGTGTAACTCCAATGAATTCTTATTCATTGGAGTTACACCAGTAACTAAGTAACTAAGTAACTAAGTACTTATTTTCTTGTTTTCAACTCTGTTATACCACTAAGCATAGTGTTGCAGGCACTCTCTGCCTTAATCTCAAAGTTGTGACTACCTGCTCTGAGCAAGGGAGCCTGTGTCCTAAGCTCAGTGTCAGCCTCTAAACAGTTAAATAGAAATAATTTTATAAGGGATTATTTCAGCTTTCATCTTGAGGGAGCAAACAAGACTTGATTGGTTTTGCAACCCAAAATTAAATAACTGCCCAGTAAACACACTTCACTCGCAGCCAGTGGTTTCTTTTTCTTTTTTTTTTTTCCTTCTTCCTTTTTTTGGCTTACTATGCATACTCAGAAAATCTCAGATGTAGCATCTGCTTTTATTTCTCTATTTTTGAAATGTTTGTTTACACTTGAGTCATCCAAGCCCCCTTTGGTGCCCCAATGCTCAGGAGGACCTGTGAATCCACCCTCTAACATTCCTACCCCTCAATCTAGGGCCCTACATTACAACATTCCCATCAATAGTGAATTGGATGCAGTTCTATCTGGAATCCATTAGTTTTACTGCATACACCTAGGGTTGCCAGGCATCTGTTTTTTGGCCACAATGCCTGGTTGAAAAGGGACCCTGGCGGCTTCAGTCTGTATCGCCAAGCGGGCCATTAAAAGTCCAGTCAGCAGTGCTGCACGTCTAAGGCAGGCTAGTCCCTACCTCTCCTGGCACCGCTCTGTGCCCTGGAAACAGCCAGCACATCCGGCTCCTAGGTAGGGGAGCCACGGGGCTTCACACGCTGCCCCCACCCCAAGCACCAGCTCTGCACTCTCATTAGCCAGGAACCATGTCCAATGGGAGCTGGGAGAGGGCAGTGCCTGCAGGTGAGTGCACCGTGCAAAGCCTCCTGGCCCCCCTGCTTGGAGTCACACCTGCCAGCCCCTTCCAGGGTGCAGTGCGGTGCCAGGACAGGTATAAAGCCTGCCTTAGCCCTGCTGTGCCACTGACTCTGAGCTGCCTGGGGTAAGCTTGTGCCTCATCCCCAAGCCCCAGCTCCCTGCCCCAACCCTGAGCCCCCTCAAACCCAAAGCCTCCTCCTGCATCCCAAACTCCTCATCCCCAACCCCACCCTCCCAGCTCAGAGCCCATCCCCCCTCCCACACCCCAACCCCGACTCAATCCACAGCCCCTTCCCACATTCTGAATCCCTCAGCCCCACTCCCCAGCCTGGATCCCCCTCCTACACCCTAAAACCCTCATTGCCAGCCTCACCCCAGAGCCTGCACCCCCAGCCAGAACCCTCATGCCCTCCTGCACCCCAACTACCTGTCCCAGCCTGAATCCCCCCCCACACCCTAAACCCCTAATTTCTGGTCCCATCACAGAGCCTGCACCCCCAGTTAGATGGGGTGTGGGAGGGGTAAGGGCTCTCTCTGCCCCAGCCCAGTGAAAGCGAGCGAGGGTGACGCAGAGCAACCCTCTGAGGGAGGGGGAATGTAGTGAGTGGGAGCATGGCCGTAGAAAAGGGCCAGAGAAGGGGGCAGGGCCGGGGCTAGGATGGTCCATCTTGTGCGATTAGAAAGTTGGCAACCCTACATACACCCACTACAAGAGATTCCTTTATGAGATGCCATCTGCCTCTCTGCCCTATCTTCTGCTGGCCTGCACAAAAAAAAGGAGCTGAAATACCTTATGGATTCACTCATGAAACGGCTGATACTACAGATCACCAAGCCAGACCAGATGTGTTTTTTCAGAAATTTGAGCTTTTCTTTCATTCAATTTGACAGTAGTACTGTCTAAGGCACAAGCAAGAGCCTGGATGAGCTGTGATTATGTGTTCTCTGTCAGTGTGCCAGAGGTTATCATTCTATACGAGTAACAAGCCATCATCATTATTATTATTTCCATTATTGCAGCCTTACAGCCAAGAAGACTGTAATGACTCTTTTAAACATGTGTTGTTGATACTGTAATAAACTAATATTGTTTGGACAAACTGTGTTAACATCTACTATACTTTTAACTACTTCCACTGACAGAAACTCACCCTCTATTGTTTATAAACACAAGTAGCCAGAAGAGGTGATATGGATTGTTTTTTTCAGAGTAATGTCTTAACATATGGGGGTGGGGTGAGGGGAAGCATTGTAATGTTGTGCAATCTATTCCTGTGACTTAATTTTGATCACTGCACGTGAATATCATCATACAGCAGCAGATCTACTTAGGAAAATAGGCAGCTAATAAGACAATTAACAACAGAAGTTGGAGGAGCTAGAGCAGGTGCAGAAAATCTAAGTATTTATGCACTGAAACAATGGGAACAACTATCTTATAGTGAACTGATTACAATAGGAAACCTTAGGTATAACTTTACCCCAAAGTACATAATGAAGAAATGGTTTTAAAATACTAAATCCAAATATTAATTTCTTAGGTGAAAGCCCCATCAAATTAAGATACTGTATGTTTCAGTGGCTAGAGTCTAACTCAGACTAAGTATAGTAGTGGTGAGTTATTGCAACATATACACATATGAGGCCAATTGCTGCTCTTAGTGATACTTACGTAACAGAGCAGAATCATACCCATGATTATTAAGAGCTGAACTCCCCTTGAGAGAGGCTGTAACAGGAAGATGCAAGAGGGTGGATTTCAAGATGGTTTGGCAACTCTTACTTAGAGCTGCCTCACTTCAATAATGTCAAAACCATAATATTATTCTTCTATCTTTAATTGTATATTTGATTATCAAATTGCATTGTACCACTCTCACATAGCTTGCAGAAGAGGGGGGAAGTATTCTGCTCTCCTCCACACCCTAACATACACAAAACAAACCATGCACTTTGTCAGACTTATCATATAGACTCCTCCAGAAAGAGCCATTTACGGAAATATTGAGACTGACCTCTTCTTTGTGTGGAGGTCCTGAATCACATAAACCAGATATTTCTGAAGTCTGAGAGCAGTGTAATTTCATTCTGCTCCCTATGATGTAAAATATAGAACCATTGGTGTCATAAAATCGAAGAAGTATAAAAATGAAAGTCCTTACTGATAGAAGCATGTGCAGTTTATATTAAATTAAGAGGGATGGAAACAGATCTGTGGCTTTTGAAGTACATGAAAAACTACATCGCCACCAAAGACACCAGCAGGTCAGGGGTGTAAATGGAAATAACTACTTTAGGGACAGGCTATTCAGGACCCATATTGAAAACCTGTGTATCGCATATTTTCACAAAATCAATTTATTTCCAGCAACTTGGGAGCTTTATGGTTTATGAAATATAGTTATAGTCCAACTGTCAGCAAGGAGCAAGATTTCTAAAGTGGGAAAACCACTGAAGGTTCTGTCCCTTCAAGGAAAAAAAAATATTATTTGCTTCCATCTGAACCCTAATTTCTCCTATCTTTTGGAATTTACTTTCTTCTGGTAAAACTTCAATATTTTATCTATAGCTCAGACATAGTTAAACTCCAAAGTCTAAAGTTCATGTGTATGTCTTTATTTCATAAGAAATAAAATATCGAGACTAACTTGGGATAGAATGAGATTTTTACACTTCTAACTGATCAGTAAATATTTTTGGGTTTTTTAAGGATAAGTCTAAAAAGACACTGTAGGTACACTGATTGTAGCTAATCCGCTTTGTTATTTAACCTCCAAATGAGACAATTTTTTTTTAAATAAAATGGCATGTATTAAAAATTATGTAATTGAAAGTGCTTCTAAAGCTTGGTATACTGTGCTATGCCACGGATATTTCAATACATTCAAAACCATTTACAATTATTAGAGAAATTTCTGCCCTCAGATTTTTTATTTTTATGAATTATAATAAAAGAGAGAATCCTGCTGACTACAATGAGAGTGGCACACACACTCAACATCAAATATGGCCCATTGCTCCTTTTTTTTTGTAATTTCTCATATAATTTAAAGCATTGGTTAGGGATAATAATCTGGGGTAATCCATACATGAATGTTTTACTACTGACTATACTATTCTCTTCAAGCAGCATGCCAAAATATATTTAAAGCTGTTTGTGGAATAGGTGCTGTCAAAATTTGGTGCTATGAGAATAGCGTCATTGCTGGAAGTGCACAGCCTGACGGTGGGAAATGAGGGGATAACATGCCTGTTTATGCACTCCCAAAAGCAGGTTCTCTTCACATATCCTCTTCCACAATGCCTGCACTTTAAAAGGGCCACACCCAGACCTGCAATGGGGCAGCTGTGATGTTGGTGTCAATTGTTGCCAAGACTGCAAGCATTAGCTCAGAATTGACAGACTTATAGCTGGGGACCAGACCAGTTCACCTATACGTTAATTTTGCTCAAAATAGGTATTAGGCTTATAAGAATGTATTTAGTGTTTAGACCACGGGTCAGCAACCTTTCAGAAGTGGTGTGCCGAGTCTTCATTTATTCACTCTAATTTAAGGTTTTGCATGCCGGTCATACATTTTAACGTTTTTAGAAGGTCTCTTCCTATAAGTCTATAATATATAACTAAACTATTGTTGTATGTAAAGTAAATAAGGTTTTTAAAATGTTTAAGAAGCTTCATTTAAAATTAAATTAAAATGCAGAGCCCCCTGGGCAGTGTGAGTGCCACTGAAAAATCAGCTTGCGTGCCACCTTTGGCACGTGTGCCATAGGTTGCCTACCCCTGGTTTAGACTCTATTAAATGCCATTTAACACTAAGTCCAGTTTGACTGGGTGGTAGGATAAACAGGAGAGCCTATGGGGGCTGTCTGTGACTCCATGTAAGACTGTTACCGTGATCCATGAGTTCACATTTATTACTGACCTGGTGACTTTAATTATAGAACACACCACCAGTTTGGATTGTCTTCTAGTTGTGAACCACTTCAACTGGGATCCTTGGGACATATAAAGTTGCCAAGTTCTCTCAGTTCTCTGGAGATTCCTGATTCCCAGAATGGTTCCTTGGGACTGAGAGTAGACAGTGGAAGTTACAGTAGTTCTCAGGCTGCTTTAATTTACTCCAGGGATCTAGATGGAGCACATGGTGGCTCCAGGGCAGAAGGAAGTTCAAAAGCAACTTGTAACCACCTTTATGCCTGTATTCCCCATGTCCCCCAACCTTGGCTGCACCAAGCACACCTCAGCAAAAGATCATATTCCAACATTACTACCTATCAGCAAAATTGTATGGGTTGTAGGGATATTCCTTATCTATCAAATCCCTGGTACTGTAAGTGCAATAGAAAAAAATTACATGAAGATGGGGTGTGGCATAAAGGTTTTAGCAGCAGGAGTCTGGGATGACTGCATTACTCATGAGTGGCAAAGTCACAAGCAAATTATGAAGGTCATCCTAAAGCAGAGCTAATGGAATCTTTATAACACTCCATCATATATTATGTACCTGCCACATATTTTACAGGAAAATTAGAAGCCTGATCTACACAGAGAAGTTTAACTTAAATCAGTTTGGACCTGAACCAATCCCCATGTACACTCACACTGGTTTAGCTAGTTTGTTGGCAAATGTGCCAGCTTGTGAGAGGGTTTTATTAAAGACTACTCTTTAAATCACTTTATATTTGGAGTCAGATGCCTTAATTACCATGTATCTAATAGTGCAGGGTTCAGAGGCCTGTGAGTATAGTATAGCCACTTACACCTCCTAGAGGAAGCAAGTGGCTACCTTGCTGTTAGATATTTTGTCGATGTTGCTTTACTTGGTGATACACACCATCAGTAAGCAATGAATCAGTCTAGGAACTTGAAATAGAATGAATCCTGATTAGTCTTCCTAGTGGCACAGCATGGCCCTTTCGGTTGCTCATACAGCATGCTGTGTGCCTGAATTTAATAATGATTTGAGACTGTCAAATAACAGGCTCAAATGGAATTATTTCATCAAAGATTATTAATCAGAGATTAGTACCATACTATACAAAATAGAGAGAAAAAGAATAGATATACCAAATGTGGATGGAAAAACACTTTCCTGTGATTGAATTTGTCATGTTATGTTTTAATGTTTTCATTTACCTCACTGCTTATGGAATTTCCCTTATGGTAACTATGTTACATGATTGAAAAGCAAAAAGGGAATTCTAACTTGGTCACTATTCCTAACAGTGGGCAAACTGGCAGTTCCCCAAAAACATCTTTTAATGCATGCCCATTTCATTATTAAAGAAAACGTCTGCAATAACAATAGTTCCTTAGTAATCAAGAAATTCTGCCTATAACTTAGATACTTTTGGTAGTTTGAGGGAGTCTCTTTCGTAAACATCTATCTTCCCATAGACTTGGAGGTGCCCATCATGATGGATTATGGTCCAATATTCAAACATAAGAAATTCCTGAATACAGGTCGTTTGCAGGTTATGGATTAACACTCTGGACTTACTAGTCTGGACTTACTCTTTTCTAATACCATAAAGATTTTGAGAGAACAATTAATATGTAAATGAATTAATATTCAAATAAGAGGACTAAAAGGGTTAATATTTACTGACAGGTACCAACAAGCAGAATGTAACTATGCCATAAAAACAACATGATGTGCTTAAAATAACTTTTTACATCAGTCTTACAGATGAAAAGCCTGCTATCCAGGGTTTCTAAGGTAAGGGACGGGAAATTAGTTTAAAAACTAATCCACCTGCACTCCACCCACCTGCACTCAAAGCAGACCAGCTTCTTCAATACAGAACTGCCCTGGATCTATTCCAGGAAGTCCCAACTCTCAGTCACTGCTACTGCAGTGAACAGTCTGTGCCTGATGATTCCTAGCATGAAGCAGAGTAACACTTCAAACACTTCAAAGTAACAAATGCCAGGGAAGCAAGACAGCTGAACAGTCTCTATCTAGCACTATAGATTCTTACTCCTCCCTGGCACAAAACACTAACAGCCCTAACCTAACCCAGCCCTCTGGTCCATTTCATGTTGTAAAAAACCTCAGAACTGGGCAGCATTACATGGATTCATTTCTCAGATAGATAACCTTTACGAGCCAGTAAGCATCAGATTCCGGATCTGAGACACCACACAAAAATATGTATCTCTACAGCTACTATGCTTGCGAATTTTCATGCAATGTCTAAGGTTTATAACTCTTATATAAGGCAAGTGGCATTTAAGTCAGTCCCACCCCTGCATGCCTTACAAGTTGACTTGACAATTAATAGCTAAAATGAAATTAAATACCTGGATTCATAAACTGTCTGTCAGGCGCTGAACAACTCCAGGAAGTACAGAGTACTCTCAACTTCCAATAGTTTCAATGAAAGTTAAGGGTATTCAGCATATTACAAGATCAAACCTGCACACAGGGTTAAACTGTTCACTAAACTTATGTCAGGAATGACTGTTCCTCAAAGACACATATGAAGAGACTCTAAGGTGTTTTCACCATCCAGCATAATTTGAAACTCTCCTCAAAAAAAAAGAAAAAGAAAAAGAAAAAAAAACAAGAAACAAAAAAAACCAAACCAAAAATCCCAAACAATTCCTCATTGGGATACACTGTTCCCTATCTTGTTTCTGTAGAAACAATTATAAAATGCAAATATCTTTATATATCCCATTGATCTCCAGTAATCCTCAATAGCAATTCAAAAACCAGTGTTATATTTTACAAATTAGAGAGAAAAAATATTCCTCCCTTTGTAATAAGCACTGTGCTGGCACTCAAACAAGAGGGCTAGAGGTTTATTCTCATAAGATTCTCACACACACACAGCCACCTCCTCCTAAACATGTATTTTATATTCATACTTTAAAAAGGTTAACCAGAAGTGATTTTCTTTCTTCTTCCCTTTATACTAATATAATTACAAAATAACTGTCTTATCCACAATGCCTTTCCCCCTACTAAGCAGTCAAAATGGCCTTTTGCTGTGCACCACTCATGTTAGACACAAGAAAAAAAGAAATTCTAATAGTGCTGAAAGAGTTGAAGATCAGTAAAAGTCAAGACTCACCCCAGATAACACTATAAGAAATATAGATTGTTGGAGTAGGCATGACTTGTTATGTAAGAACTCTCCAGACTGATTGAGCATAAATAGCATAGAAAGAGACCTCTTCTTTATAAGACAAAAGGAAAAAATAAATCTTCAATATATTAACCAATATAGAGGATGTACTCATCAAGATGAAAACTGAAGGATGTGATTCATCATAACGATACACATCACTGAAGGAAAAAATGCTTTAAAACTCTGGACTTAAAACAATAGTTAAAGGAACTACAGTTGTTAGAAAAGCAAAGCTTTTAAATAATTCTCCCTTTTTGAAAAAGGATCATCATATATTTTGTCTTGTTTTATTTTAAAACGAAGATGAAGACAACACAAAAATCTTTCAAACCCTTGCTCTCTTTGTGATGATCCTCATTGTTTTCCTTTTGGTTTTGTCATTTGCATTTCAGATTTTTAAATAATTACTGTGAAAAAATAATTTAATAAATGTCTCTTGTTTATAACAATACTGTTAAATGACTTTGCCACTGTTACAAATGATCTTGTGGACTGTTTTTTTTGTTTTGTGGGGATTTTTGTTTTGTTTTGATTTGATTTCTTTTTTCTTCAAAAAATGACAGCAGGCACAGGTTCATCACACAAAAGAGCTTGGTCTGCTAATTGTTGGAAGAGCATACAGGGCAGTTAGCCTCATATTTCTGATGTTGTTTGTACATGCACATTAACATGTGAAAACACAGACATACCCCTGACTTCTTCTCAGAATTATTTTCAGAGCAAGCGGTCCTTCCTGTACGAGGAGCCATACAATTTCAAAGTTGCCTAGGGTGTGTGCCAAGAAATACTCTCTCATCAGCCAGAAAACTACTCCATTACAATACAAGCTGAGCAAAATTCAATTTTCCATTCTGTGGGAAACGCCAACATTGTAACATTTGTTCTTGTCCCAAATCGAGCTGAAAAGTTGAAATTTCAAAATTTTTCAAGAAACAATCATTCAAAAAAATTCTATTCCAAAAACCTTGAAAAAGTTTCATTTCAACATTTTCAATTGAAATGAACATTTCAGCATTCCTAAAATTGAAATTTTTTTTCAGTTAGTTGAAATGGCCAAAAAAACTTTATTTCAAGTTATTTCAACATTAAACTGCTTTTGCTAATTATGATGTTCTGCTTTATGGGAGATGTAATTTAGGATCCTGATGCCCTCATTTCCCGGGCCAAACTATCAGTCCTATAATGCATCCAGAATCATATGACTTTCATGATGACCACAGAGGGAACTCAGTACATTGTCTTATGGGGAGATGTAGTCCTCCAGGGGGGCCAGCCCATAGGAGAAATAATAAGGCAATGTACCTCAACAAGACAATGCAGTTTAATTTTTTGATGAATTGGTTTGAAATGAAATGTTTCAGATAAGTTTAAAAAATAAATATTCTGATTTGGGTGGAACTGACCCAAAATGAAATATTTCATTTGAATTTTCCAGAAGGAAAAATTGAAAGTGTTTGGCAAAATCAAAATGTTCTCATGGAGAAATTTGATTTTGTGAAAACTGCATTTTCCATTGGAAAATTATTCCAATGGATAATTCCTTACCAACTCTAGTTACAGTGAAATTAAAAATACATATAAAACTGTTTATCACTAAATTTACTTTAAACATTGTTTAATCTTACCTTATGGATGATTTATTTGAGTTAATAATATTTCTACACAAAATATGATGTATAGAGTCTAACGTAACCACTTTTGAAGCCTACTCAGTAGCCTGAATACCATCTATGGAGATGCCACTAAGCCTAATAACCTTAAGTATTAAAACTAAAGGTGAGCTTGATGACAGCATAAACCTAAATATATATTATCTGCTATGGAAAAGATTGGCCAAACTGCATTGTAAAATTGTCTGATCAAACAGGGATCAAAAGGTCACATAGATGACAGTTTTCCACAGGGTATTGGACTATTTCTTGTGCTATAAGGGGCAAATCAATTATCCTTGATGAATAGCCCATCACCTTAGTAGAGGAGTTCATGGCTATTTCAATGGTGACAGCCTCAAAGGGCAATACTAAAAGGTTACCTTCCTTCTCCAATCAAGCCTGACCAAAGCCATTAGGCAAGCCCATCGCTATTCTCTCTCTAACCTGAATTCACTTTGTGCTATGCTTGATGCTTACTCATATCCAGATAATCATGTTCTCCTTGGTGGCAAGTATTGTGAGAGAGGTGGCATACTTTAGTAATATAGTGCATGGTGTCATGACTCAAGAGCAAGATGCCTGTCGGATGTAAGTGTGCTGGTGTTGTCCTCAATTTCAAGTTACTCTTAATAAGCAGAAATGTCTTTCTGGGGTGCCAGAAATAACTTGTGTGAAATACAAGCTCTCTCAGTGGCAGGCATCACTCCCCTTCACTCTAATTCAGAAGGTATTCTGTGCCTTCCAGTCCTCAACAGCCTGTATTTCACAGGTTAGGACACATTTGAGGATTCCAGTTAATGTGACAGTGAGGTCATATATGAAGTCGGTGACCTTAATTCAACTGTAGGAAAACTTACCTTTCCTTTGACATATGATACAACTCTCACCTCCTAAGAATTTGCACTTAGCTGCTTGAAAGAGTAGGATTAGTCCACAATCTTAATGCAAAAGTAGGAAAATTATCTTTCCAGAGACATGCAATGTAGTATGACTTTCAACTCTGGGTAGTAAGGGTGATTTTCACGTTTATGCAGACAACCAAAATTATCAAATTATGCATTACATAATGTGCAAGGTGAGAATGGAAAAATTGGAAGTCATTATACTGCAAAGCAGGTCTGAGCTGTAAGGCACAAGAGCAGGCACAGAATACAGTAAAAGAGAAAGTACTGCATAATGTAACAGACACTAATTATATGTTCTTTCCTCCTTTCTTTCAAATTGTATTTTTTAACTTTACCCATTGTTTTCACTGATGTTGCAGAGTACACAAATACAGGATTTGCATCATTGAAATACAAGACAGGAATAAAATTTCAATACTTCCTTTGTAACTGGCATATTATTTCTGCCATGTATTTCAATGGGAGGAATAAAATGTCAAGTAAACGGCAATTACACAATGAATATATGACGTTTTATATATTTGGTAGATAAGCAGGAAAAGAATTTGCTGAAATCGTGTTTTCATTGAGGGGATGGCAAAAAAAGCAGGCAAGAATATAACGTGCCTCAATTTAAAGACTGCAAAGGCTCAACTTTTAATTTTTTGGTATTTGACATTTAAGGAGGACAGGGTACCACAACTGAAGGACAAAGAAGAGAGGTAGAAATTGTAATTTTTAAACATGGATTTTTAGTGCTGTGGGAACATACCTGACTGACTACTTGTAACTGAAATCCTCGGTATTATCTATGGAACTGATATGCACTGCTGACCTTGCTAATCTCCTCCACATCATGTTGCCATTGTACTTCATTTATGACCTATGGGCTGACCACTAGGAGTAAAAGGACAGTTCAGTACCTGTGTCCATTCTTTAACTGGATTCCCTGATCAAACTGTAGAGAAAGGGGTCTATTGTAATGGTGTTCTTTTGTGGACACTAGCCCACTGGCAAATTGATTAAAATCACTACATCAGTGATCATCCACCTGACAGTAACAAATACGAACCTGTAAATCAAAGCAAAAAGGCTCTGCTTTCCATTATTAAACTACCATATCTATCAGCACTGAGAGTTATAAATAAGGACACTGATAGAATGAGGATGCATCTTTTAAATCTCTTGAAATGCATTGGGGTTTAAGAGACAGAACAAAAAATGATACCTGTTTTATTTAAAAAGGAAGTACTTATTTTTCTGAATAGGTATATCTAGTATGTATGACCATCAAATGCCCCAGAAAATAGTCTTCACAAGATCCCATTACTGGACCATTAATTAAAGCTGGCTTTAGCTATTTTAACACACACTGTTCATTTTAAAGAGCAACTTTACGCCATGGAATGAACAAGAGAAACTCTTTTAGCATGATCTTCGCCTTTTAAATTCTGAGTCTCCTATCCCACTGGTGGATTTATTTTCTGTTAAAGCATGGAGACAATTTCACCCATCACAGCTCTAGACACCAGTATTTTAAGCAGCTCTTGCATTGTGCAAGAATATTGCACTGTGTTATAGAATACGTATGGAAATATCCCTAAAAAAGACAAGAGATTTTGGGAGGATTCTGCTTTACAAAAATATTTTTGAGTTAGAAAATGTGGTGTATTAGGAATTACCCCCCACCTTCCATTTCTGGAATTATAAAGAGCTCTTCTTTGTTCATTGGGCAAAACAGTGTAGTACATTAAATTTAATTATACACTTGTAAGCACCTCAGCTGCACTCTTTCCATTAACCATTTCCAACCTATCTGCTGCTAATACTTCAAAACTCTGAGCCATTTCAATCAGCTGCTCAGATTGATTGTTCTCAAAAATATTGACCAGAAAAAATACTGTCTTCTTTCTCCAAAAAGTTGTGTCCTGCTTCCCATAACCCTTCCAGAAAGAGGGCATAGATCCAAGGCCCATGGATAGGCAATATTCATTTCTGAACCAGTGGCAGGTCTAAGGTCCAATATTCATCCATCAAAGCTATAATTGAGAGTTTGTATAATTGGAAAAGGAGTATCCCAAGTTCCCAATTTGACCCACATAGTAGTTTATATAGGTCTTGTAGGTCCCAAGTCATTAGACTTCAAAGTCATGACAATTTGACATATATATATATATATATATATATATATACACACACACACACACACACACACACACACACACACAAAAGCTTTTGAATGTAATGTTATAGGTTTCTAAAATATACATTATATTTTTTCTTTCCCTCACTGACTTGTATAATTGAACTAATGGTACTAACATCCTTATTTTTCCATTATTCCAGTAGGAGTCCTTGCAGCATAAGGTATAAATCATTGCAAGTCAGGATGGGAAGATATGACCTTGCTTTACAGGTGAAGGGATACAAAAATAGGGCCAAAAAACCTCTCCAAAATATTTCTTAAATAGTTTTTCCACCTGCTAAATATGTGGCATATTTAGAATATTTGTTGATACATGGTTGTAGAAAAGTTTTTTTTGGCACTCACTTTGGAAGATCTGCGTAATTTGCTCATGTGTTTGCTACTCATGAATAATGCAGTCAAATTTAACTCATGCCAAAACACCTTTTTCATACAGTGCCATACCATACTATCATGTATTCTGTATACACATGACAGAGGCACCTCAGCCAAATCTCCAGATCCAGAAACACTCTTGAATTTTGAGATATTAGACCTGCATAGACTTGGACAGGAAATATTCCCATATTGTGATTTTTTTCAAGATTCCCAAAATTTTCCTGTTCTGCACTAGGATAAAACCAAGATCTTCTGAAGTTTTGAAACAGAAACCTCAGCCAAAAGCCCACTGGTTATGGCATTTACCCGGGGTGTGGAAAACCCAGGTTCAGCTCCCTGTCCCATCTTATTATTCAGACAGGGACTTGAACGTTGGTCTCCCACATAAGTGCCCTAACCATTCAGCTCTTGTTTTTTCCAGGGGAGGCTCTTAGCTATTCCACACAGTCTTGAAGTTGTTTCCACTTGTATAAATATTTTTTGAGCAGGGATTTGAACCTAAGTCTGCCATATCCCGGGTGAGTGCCCTACCCTCTACTTTTACAGTCAGTCTCGGTTTCTTTTTTGTCCAAAGTAGAACAGCTCCATCGGGGTCTGGGTGAGGGAGAGATTAATTATAAAGCTATTTTTTATACTAGGCTGGGTGACTCTCTCTCTCTCTCCCCCGCCCACCTTCCCCATCCTGGACTTCAGAAACCTTTCCCACTGAAAGTTACATTGAAACTGGTACATTCCCATTAAGGAGTTTTATTTTTGGCAAATCAGCATTTTCTGAGAAAAAAATGCTTTATAAAAAAAATTCCTGACCAGCTCTAGATCTGAATCCAGATTGAATATTACTACCTATTATTAGTATACACAAGTATACTTCTTATATTAGAAGCTTTGTTTGTGTTGGTTAAGTGACAGCTGATTTAAACTCTGATTTTTGTTAAATGATAGGAATTTAATTTGACTTCTTCTAGCATGCCCTCTGATATGAGCACTTTGAACATGTCATTTAAATTATGTTCACTGGAGAATTAAGCCATCATACAGACTGTAATCCTTATAATTCCTTTGACTGTTTTATTTTAGATGGATATGTGGACTAAATATCTGAAATATGATAAAAGCCATGTTTCTCATTTTGATATTTAGCTTCTGCAATAGCTGGATGGAAACATGGAATGAGGGGCTGGCTGATGACCTCATATGTTCTTGGTTTTATTCCTAAAGCTTATGCATAAAGTAGGCTGGATATTAGAGAAGGTACTATTATAAGCAGACATCTCTACTTTCTAATGTAAGTGGCATAGCCAAGGCATCCTCAAGGACCTCATTTAACATTCCAATTACAATTTTGTCAGAATGATGGGCACTAATGAAATTGCTCATTAATGCTGAGCACTGCAATTTTGTTAGCGATGCTAATAAACATGGACGGTGCTATCATTTCTCTGGAAAGATCTGATGTGTGTGCACGTGTCTCTCTCTGCATGATGGATACATGCCATGACTGAGTTCATGCCATTAACAGAGATTTCACTAACCAGATGGCCAGAGTAACAAAAGGTGAAACTTTGGCAGCAGCTTTGGGTTAACAAATATTATGGCTTACAAACAATTTAGATTAATCCTCTGCCTAGTAATTTTGCTATATTAAAAAAATTAGTTTAATTTTTTATTCTTCTGTAATTAGAAGAGTGAGCCAGGGAAGAACTTAAATATTTACCAAAAAAAAAATTTTTTTGGCATTCCTTGAGTTTTGTGACTTTTGATAGTTTTATTCATAGTGGTTTGTATAAACCCTTTTATCTTAAATGAATCTTAGTTTTCATTAGTTCAGATCCTGAATTTTGTGTTAGGCTCTTCTCCAGCTTTAAACTCAAAGTCAGTCTGGTTTCAGCTCCATATTGCATTTTTTAACCGAAATCTTAAACTGCATCAGGATGGTCTAAAACTAAAATCACTCAGAAGATATGGCCATTTTTGTTATGAAAATTTCTCAAAATTGGTTCTTCTCTCACTTAGAGCATTTTATGTTTACTTCAGTGCAACTTCTCCTGCTTTATGCCAATGTGGTGGGTGGTGCCACACCCCCAAGAAAAAGGCTGGAACAGGACTTTGAGGCTGTGCAGGCCGGCAGCCAATCAACAGAGGCCTCTTAGGAGCCATCAGGGCAGGGCAGAAGCAGCCAATAAGGGCCAGGTGAGGTCCTATATAAAGGCAATCTAGCAGGAGAAGAGGGAGGTTCTCCCTGACTGCCAAGGGAGGAGGACTGGCTCCTGGGCTGAAAGGTAGCGCCTTGGATAGAGCAGTACTGGGGAAGGGCAGAAGGAGCTGGGGAGCTCCAGCCAAGGAAAATCCCAGGCTGCAGGCCTTGCTACAAAGGGCCAAGTGGGTGCACAGGGCTGAAGGGGAAGTGGCCCAGCAACAAGGTCTGACAAGGGGAGAGAAGGAGGGCAGGGTGGCTGCCGCTAGAGGGTCCCTGGGTTGGGACCCAGAGTAGCAGGTGGGCCTGGGTTCCCACCTTTCCCCTTGTACTACACTTGGCTGGAGAGGAGTGTGGCCTGATACAGGCTGTGGCTGGCCCCTGTGACAAAGGCTTTGAGGCTGCAGATGGCCACTAGAACAGATGCCGACAGAGGACTGCTGATAACACCAGACCCCTGGAAAGTGGTGAAACCAGAGCAGTGGGCACTGCTGGAGGGCAGTGTCCTGAAGAGGATGCCACTACACAGGGAGCAATATGGATCCAGACACCAACGGGGAGCAGATGATGGACGGGACACCACCAGAAGAGGGCGCCCTGCAGAGGACAGAGCTAATTCCCAGATGTGCCAGCAGCAGTCACTGAGGTAGTGAGTCCCAAACCTGTCACAGCAGGCATAAATGATTTTACATGCAATGAGCCCAAATCTCCTCTGCCTTGCATTCTGCCCTAAGTGGTTGTACCATTTTGGTCTGGAATGTGTTTAATAGAGTAAGCCCTCCAGAAACCATAGAGATGACACATTTCCTGTACTTTAATTATGCAGGAAAATTGTTTCTTTCATGTGATGTGCTGCATGCTGGAAAGGGAAAACAGAAGAACTAAGGACAGTGCATTTGCAGAGACTATGGCCAGAGAACAGTAGGAAGTTTGTTACCTTCTTTCTGTACAGAGTTTCTGTTCTTAATTAAGTTTAATCCTGAAACCAGTCTTGCTAGTTAAGTATAGTACATAATACCAGAAGTGGGAGGCAGAGTGTTGGAAGGCCCAGTAAGAGAGGTAACAATGAAATGGCTGCTTTGGAGCCTGTGCAACTGCAAGTAACTTCCTCACCAGCCTTAAGAAATCCTGAAGATGCCTGAAAACATTGAAACAGGCATTTAAACTGTACATGAAAGCTGCAGACAAATGAACTGGAAGATGAGTGAAAGATTGTTTTGCTCTTAACAGTGGCAGACACAGAAGCACTAGCTATGCACAATGCATTCCATTTACATGGTGGAGTGGGGGAGAGAAGTAAGCTTTGCAGGAAAAAAAATAAGTCTTTGAAGATCATTGTGTCCCTAGAAAAAAGTTACTTATGAAAAAGGTATATGTGCTTGAAGGAGAACTGTCAAGGAGTTTGTCTCAGACTTAGCACTAAAAAGTCAGTTCTGTGAACATGGAATATTAGACTCTCTCATTAATGATCAGATTGTCCCGGGCTGTAACTATACAAAAAATCTAAAATCAGTAACACAGAGATGGATCTAACACTAGAAAAAATATGTATATGCCAAGCAGCAGAACAAACAGAAACATATAAAAGCCCGTACAAAAAGGCACAGAGCATGACTATTATAGCTAGCCCAGCAAAGGGAAACTTCACAGAAATTAAATTGGCCAGTGATAGAAACACTGAAAGCAGGAAACAGTGCCAGTTAGCCTAAGTATAGGAAAGGCTCAAAATTTGGGAAATATGCAGAAACTGTAATAGGCCAACCATTATGCTAAAATGTGCAGAGAAAGCAAGAAACTGAATTTATTAAGTGCAGAAAGGGATTCCTTCAGTGAAAACAAAGAACTTTCCTTATGCACAATAATAGAGGAGGCTGCAAACTCCAAAGATTCGCTAATTTAAATGTGCATAAATGTCACATCTGTGCAGGGCAGTCCCTAGGGTGGTGCGGGGTCCAGGGCCGAAATAACAGCACTTGGGGGCTGGAAGTGACATTACTTCCAGGACCGACCACGCCAGGGTTGGCTAAGGGAGGCTGGAGTAGGCGGTGCCTCCGCAAACTGCCAGCCTGGTCCAGCTCACACTCCGTCCTCCCACAGCCTCCCTTCAGCAGCACTGCTGGGATCCGAGGTCGGGGCCACACCGCCTGCCTTCCTGGGGCTGGGGAGGCTATGGTGGCACCAAGCACTCTCCTTCCCAAAGCTCCAGCTGCTGTGCACTCTCCCTCCTGGAGTGTTCCCCCTCCGGTGGAATGGGCGGGACTGGGGTGTAGCCTCCCTCAGCCAGCAGTTCACCAGCTGCCCCTATGGTGCTGGCCAATTGTGCTGGCCCATGGGCCCCCCAAAGCAAGGGGCCCAGAGTGGTCACCCCAATTTGCCAGCTAGGGATGGCTCTGCATCTGTGACATACAAGATAAACACTGAGGCACAAATAAATATTATAACTGAAACAGAAAGATGTAAGGAGCACAAAAATGGAAGAGCCAAAAGTATTCCTCCATTAAAGTTTTCACAGACAATTACAGCATTGGGACAGAGCACACTGATACCTAAATAAAAATGGATAATGATAAAAACAAGAGTTTGTGGTGGCATCCAGAGACAACCAACCAGTTTTGGCTCCACATACATGAAACGTTGGTCCCATCAAGATGAAATATGTTATAGAGACATAAAGACAACCTAGAATCAGATAAGAATATATTACTAGCATTATATGAAGTTGTATTCACGTGAAATGGGTACCTCCTGCTAACATACAAGATATGGTTAAGAATGATGCAGAACCTGTGCTACATGACACACAAACTTCCAGAAGCTTTAAGACAGAGGGTAGAAGAGCTGCAAAACATGACAGCAGATGGTACTATTCAGAAAATACAACAACTGATGGATTAGGTTCACTCCTTAGTTGTTGTAGAGGGGGAAAAAAGAAGTGGAGAATTCCAGTTATATATGGACCCTAAGGAGCTGAACAAAAACATAAAAAGGAAATATTTCCACATGCTCATAAGAAGTGAAATATTGATAAGGATGGAAGGAGTCAAATTCTTCAGCATATTAGATGTATTGGTAGGAATTTGGCAGCACTACTTAGACATAGAGTTTCAAGATCTGCACTTTCAGCACTCCAACTGGCAGACACTGCTTCAGAGACTCTTTCAGAATATATTTGATTCTAGAAGTCTTTCACTGTAGAACAAGCCAGTGGCTAGAAGATCTAGCAGGCATGAAAGTATAAATTGATGACATAACAATTTTGGACTGCACCACCACTGTGCATCAGGAATGAGAGCTAATAACCTTAAACTGAATAAGGCCAATGTCAAACAATGGAAAACCATACTTGAGTGAGAGAGTGTGTCCTCAAAGCAAATCTTGCCCAATGAATCTAAGATTCAGGCAATATTGAACATGCCAACGTCTGAAGATAAAAACATAATTCAAAAGCTTCTAGGCAGGTTGAGTTAGGTCAGCAACTTCATGCCTAACTGTACAGCTCACACAACTCATCTAATATGGATGCCAGAGCATGAAAGAGCATCCAATAATTTAAATCAGAGCTCCAGTGCTGCAAATTTTTGACCCATTGAAAGACCTCAAACTCCCCATAATTGCCATGAAAGGAGGGCTAGGAGCAGTAATAGCACCGTGTCATGAAAATGATTGGTTGCCAGCCTCATATGCATCAAGGCCCATGACAATTCCAAGATGTACACAAAAAAATTTCACACCTTTCTTTATGTTCATAGGTTCAAAGCAGAAATTGATCATAAACCACTTATTGCAATACACAAAAAGGGCGTTGGAGAAGCACCATCAAGGATGTGACCTGAGTTCCACTTTTGCTAATACGTACAACTTTCATCATAAAACATCTATTCCCAGATATTCTCAAACCAATG
Source organism: Gopherus flavomarginatus (assembly GCF_025201925.1). Taxonomy (NCBI): domain Eukaryota; kingdom Metazoa; phylum Chordata; order Testudines; family Testudinidae; genus Gopherus; species Gopherus flavomarginatus. The sequence goes on along the minus strand of NC_066618.1, from coordinate 149,257,742 downwards.
GATTAGCTGAATGTGGAAGAATTTTCTTGAAAAAAAACAATGGATACAACAGAGGGAGATCCATATTTTGCATTACTCATCTAATACTACTACATTTGGCTGCTGACAAGTCCTGAACTTTGACCTGCAATATTCTCTGGGCTAGCCCAATAGCTCAAACATTGGTGGGGGGCATGGTGGAACTGCATCAGGAATGTTGTCTGGCAAGTGACTGAGATTCAGCCCTAGAAAGGATTTCAAATGTGGTCAGCTGGTTGGGTCATCAGTTTCCCTGGTATGAATTGGGTACTCCTAGGATATACAATAAGAACACTGATCACTCCTTCCCCCCCCAAAAAAATCTGAGTGATATTAGGAGCAATACTGCTGCTGGCTCTGATGAGGTACCACTAGGTTTCTTGAAGTAATTCAGGAATCATGCTCACCAGTGTCCAGCACAGTTCTTCACTCAAATGGACAATGAACATCAAATTCTGAAGACATGTCAAATGTCAAAAGTCATAAGTCATAACTCCTAAAACTGGAGAAAGACCCACATAATGTTGCAAGCTATTGACCAATCTGTTTGTGCCATTCAAGGTGCTGGAGTGTTAAAGTCAATACTCAGCGTAGAACAAGCTTGCTTTCAAAGAGCTCGGAGCACCTGCATTCAAGTGCTAGCTTTGACACCATTAATCAAAAGTAGTTCTCAGATGGGAGCAGGACAGCAACATATGATACTGTCTGGCATACGGGGCTTTTAGTCAAATTGTCAAGAGCACTCCCAGCATGCATAGCCAAGGTCATTGACTTTCTCCTCTGCCACAGACAATTCTGAGTGCACATGGGAGATAGAGTTAGCATGGGGAAAGGGAAAAAAAAACCTAAGTCTACCCCAAGGCTCTGTGTTGGCAATGACACTTTTCAACCTATACACAAATGACCTTCCACTCACCCAGTTCCACAAGATCACATATGTAGATGACATTTGCTTGGTCATCCAAGCATGCTCATACTCAGAACTTGAAGATGCCCTAACGGCTTACTTGGTTAAGATGGCCAAATACTGTGGTCAGTAGCATTTACAACCAAGTGTGATCAAGACAATTTTGAGTGTGTTCCATCTTGAGAAAGCCAGAGCAGCCCAAGAACTGAATATCTTTCTCAATGGATATCTCTTGGGGAAAAAAAATCCCACCCAGACTACCCCATGTTGAGCAACATCACTCCTCCACATATCCATCAGGAGGATGCTACAGCCAGAATGGTTGAGAAGATCAGTACAAACCCAAGTCTACCATTACACACATATTTCTTTGACCATCCAAGATCACACTTGTCATCAAGGTGCCCATTGTGGACCCACTTGTCCTGCCCAGATTTCTCTGCAACACTGATGTGGCATGAAAAATGGTCTGCAGTTTACATTAAATAAAAAAAAAAAAAAAAAAGGCTCTTGTAATTGATCCAACCAAACGTATCAGCTTTGATTTGCCTCAGACTCCTGGGGCCTTCTGAACCAATTTTAAATGGGTCAGAGTCAATGTGTAGCCAGCCTTCTGTCTGGGGTCAACAAGAGGATCCCACCCGCACCTGTGGCGAAAGACAATGTCACACATCACTGGCAACTGCTCTTTGACCAGATTGGATGGTAGTCTGAGGGCTCTGCACTTCTGATGAGGCTGCTGCAAATTGGCTTGGCAAGCTCTGCATCTGGTAAGAAGATGACTATTCAACTAAAGAGCAACCCACTGCAATATGGAAAGGAATATGAACTCCTTTACGACAGATGTATAAATGCCAGATATGACACAAAAACAGAGGATGACTAAAGAGTCTGTGATAGTGAGGACAAAACTAAGAAAGTACAATCTGACAAAATATGACAAAGGAACAAGACCTCTTTCACTATAAAAACAAACAAACACCCCAGTGAGCCTTTGGGAATATGGGTATTTGCCAGTCAAAGATATAGTAGTCAAAAAGAAGAATCTCCTTGCTCATATAGAGTGATCACAGATGAATGCAAATTCTTATGAAGGACTCATAAGCACCTGTTCAAGATACCTGAGGAGGCAGAAATGAATGAACTGACAGCAAATGTACGAGTAAAAAATAAGTCACAAACTGATCCTGTTACTGCCTCTGAGACTGAACAGTCCGTTACAGATGAGGACTTGCCCAAAGAGGGTTCACAATAAAGCAGATCAGGAAGATTGCTGAAATGCCCTGAAGAGACTGATTAGGACATATTAAAGTTTAAAAAAAAACCCCTGAAGAATAGCATTTGTAGTTAGTTTTAATTTCATAGTGTTTTACTTCAGTCAGGAAATTAAGAAGAAATGTTAAAAAAAGGGGGGGAGGGGGAAGGTGTGCTATAGGTTAAGTCCTTCAGCAAATGTTGAAATGTGACACTACTTGTACACTCTGCATGCAGTCTTTTTATTTTCTTGTGAGGTATTGAATGCTGGGTAAGACAAAAAGGGGTGGGGAGAAACCCAAGACAGAGTGTGAGTCACAAGTGACAGCTAGAGAACAGTAAGAAGTTTTGCCACCTTATTTCTGTATGTAGTTATCATTCTTAATAAAGTCTTTATTTTGAAGCCAGTCTTGCTCATCAATAAGATAACACATGGTAGGCACATTGCCTATGGGTCATAGGATGCATTTCCTCAAGCTTACACCTGCGTGATTTACTACACATAATCCATTTATTCTGTCTTTGTGTGATTGAAGAGAGGGGAAGGGGGTGGAATTTTGATGTGTGTGCATTGCTGTGGGAGGATATGACTGAACATGAGTCAATCAGATTAAAGAGAAGCAGGGCTATGTTGTAAACTCTGAACGCTGAGGACTTGTGTGAGAAGAAATGCACCTAACAACCAGGTCGGTGTTAAAAATAACAGTTTTCCTTTGGGAGCATCTGCATGAGGAGTTTCCTGACAACATATAATAAAGAAAAAAAAATTGGAGAAACCTTTTTCATTTCAAATAGCAAAATCATTTTGGTGCTGCATACATAGCAAAATACAAAGGCAAGATAACAGTGCAGGATGACATTTTTTGCAGCAAAATTAGAACATTTTTGCAACCAATCCTTCATGCTTGAAATGGCCATGTTTTATATATGTCAAACATTTTATTTTTGTGGAAATCTAAAAAATGAGCCCATATTTTCACTAGCAGTAAATATTGTCTTATGCCCTTCTATTTAACAAAGACTTATTTTTTGACATCATCATTAACCGAATATCTTTTTAGCAGTGGTTTATAGTGCATCTTTAACATCAACACTAAATCTTTCAAGAAGATCATACAAATGGGATCACATACAGTACTGAATATAAAAGTGTTGACTATAGTGCACAAAGGTGTGGGTTTTTTGTAGCAATAAAAACTTTAACAGGTGGTTAAATAAGAGTTCAAAGAAAGAAAATGAGACACTATTGGCCAATTTTTTAATATTTTAAATCAGGATACAACAACATAAGTATCATGTACAGCAACTAAAATATCATAAATCACCCCCTTCCTCACATGCCTCAGCTAGTTCTCTATTAATTTCATGATCTCCGTCAAAATTGCCATCCTTTAAAAATCTTTTCACAGACTTACTCCAGCCTACTCCACCAAAACACTTCTCCATTCCATCACACAAGCTCATTCTGTTGATGCAAATAGAACCCAGCTCTCACAAATCCAACTCAAGTCTTTAAACCACAAGATGATCCTCCCTCATCAAGTACTTGCAAGGCTAACATGGCTTACCACAGTGATAGTAACAGGCTAATAATGGGTAGTAGAACTTTACAGAAGCACTCAGACTGTGTTTATGCTTCAGTTTCACAGTACCAACAGGACTCCACTGGCCATCACATACAGTCCCCAGCTAAAACCCCTCCAACGCATCATCAGGGATCTACAACCCATCCTGGACAACGATCCCACACACTCACAGGCCTTGGGTGGCAGGCCAGTCCTCACCCACAGGCAACCTGCCAACCTGGAATATATTCTCACCAGTAACTGCACACCGCACCATAGTAACTCTAACTCAGGAACCAATCCATGCAACAAACCTCGATGCCAATTCTGCTCACATATCTACACCAGCGACACCATCACAGGACCTAACCAGATCAGCCACACCATCACCAGTCCATTCACCTGCACGTCCACCAATGTAATATATGCCATCATATGCCAGCAACGCCCCTCTGCTATGTACTTCGGCCAAACGGGACAGTCTCTACGGAAAAGGATAAATGGACACAAATCAGATATTAGGAATGGCAATATACAAAAACCTGTAGGAGAACACTTCAACCTCCCTGGCCACACAATAGCAGACCTTAAGGTGGCCATCCTGCAGCAAAAAAACTTCAGGACCAGACTTCAAAGAGAAACTGCTGAGCTTCAGTTCATCTGCAAATTTGACACTATCAGCTTAGGATTAAACAAAGACTGTGAATGGCTTGCCAACTACAAAACCAGCTTCTCCTCCCTTGGTTTTCACACCTCAACTGCTAGAACAGGGCCTCATCCTCCCTGATTGAACTAACGTCATTATCTCTAGCTTGCCTGAATATATATACCTGCCCCTGGAAATTTCCACTACATGCATCTGACAAAGTGGGTATTCACCCACGAAAGCTCATGCTCCAAAACGTCTGTTAGTCTATAAGGTGCCACAGGATTCTTTGCTGCTTTTACAGATCCAGACTAACATGGCTACCCCTCTGATACATACTGTGAAAGTATCTCACTCGCTTCCAGAATCCTATTCCAGACCTACCATGCCTTATAGTTGCACACATGATGCTGTGTGGTGACCTAATTGTTGCTCATTGCTATCTTACAGGCCAGATTCATGATAGTACTCAGCATGATGAAGGGTATCTGATTACACCAAAAATCTCCTTTACTTCAATAGGATACAGAGATGGACAATGATTTCCTTAGTATTCACGGCCTGCCATATGTGATAGTCAACGGGATTTAGGCTACATCTACACTTGGAGTTAAGTGTGATTCCCAGCTTGCACAGGTATAGTCATGCTAGCTGTTACCAAGCTAGCACACTAAATATAGTGTAGCTGTGGTAGCAAGCAGTGGCAGGCATAGCCACCACAAGTACAAACCCATCTGGGTCCCAGGGGTATGTACTTCGAGTCACTGTGCTGTCATTCACCACTGCCTGTGATATCACAGCTACTCTACATGAGAGCTCTCATCAAGGTAGCATAAGTTTGCCTACTTGAGCTGGGAATTACACCTCTAGTTGCAAGTGCAGATGTAGACTCCCAAGTGCCTAAATCCCTTTTAAATGAGATTTAGGCTTCTAAATCAGTTAGGTATTACAATGCTGAGCTCAGCAATGCCTAAATACCTTTGAAAATCAGTGCCTAAGGGCCTAACAACTGGATTGAGTCCCCCTACAACACATACACACACTATATAAGAGTATATTGATAAAGATTGTACACCATTATTATTATTGTTGTTTGTACCCATGAGGTACAGTCATGGACCTGGACACAGGTTTGCTAGATGCTGTAGAAACACAGGACAAAAAAAGACAGTCATCATAGTATAGCTGGGTTTCCTTTGTTTATTTTGTTTTCAGTCCATTTCTTTTACTCCATCCATGTTGGGAGCCTAACTCCCACTGAAGTCATTGGCATCAATAGAAGATAGATGCCTAACCTTTGTAGGTACCTTTGTAAAGCCTACTAGGGGCCTATCTGCATGGCTAAGAATCTAAATACCTACATAAATCTGGCCCAATATAAAATTTTAACCAAAGGCAGGGTGTCTGCACTACAAGCTTGTCCAGACATCTTGAGAGATCTGTCATCCTAATACTGGATAGGAAATTCATGTATTGGTTCTCATTGACCCTGTATAGCCAACTACTGCTATTTCTAATGATCAGATTTACCACCACAGCTTGTCTAGACTTCACATTGTAAATCCTCCTGGAGTGATCTCCACAGTGTCTAAGAAATGATCATACTGCTCTAATTTTAGTGGAATGTGAGTCTCATCTGAGGGAGTTCAGTATTCCAACTAGTTTCCCTTCCACCATAAGACTTGCTTCCTCAGCTGGAGGATCAGGGCAGATAGTTCTCAGGCAGGCCAGTTCTACAACATGGTGAAGCCATGAATAATTCCATCTCTTGCTGCTCCTCTAGCCTCAAACTGCTGTACTAGACTCAGAAGGGATAATATGTATCAATTACCTGGCCAGAGGTAGTCATACACTCTGTTCTTTGAGCAGTAAACTGTGCATCCCCTACCCTAAAAAGTCTATTGATGACTTTAGTTGGTAAATGAGAATTAGGCTAACTTAGGTTTCATTATCAAGATAGACGTTAAAGGACTTGGGATTTTTTGTTCACTTAATGGATTTTCTTTACCATTGTCCACTAACAAGTAACTAAGCAGGCTACTGCTGAGTGCAGAATGCAGTCAAAACTCACTATGTCATTGTCTCAGGCCTCAATCAGCTCAAGATTCTCTCTGTTTCCCCTGATATAGCTGTAAAAAAAACCCTCTTATCTCCAAGCCCTTTGGCTATGAATAAATCTGTTCTTGTGTTTGGTTTTTTTGGCCCTTATTTATTTCTTGATTGCAAGCCTTAACTGCCTCTGCGTGTTTGTTGCTTTTCCTATTTCTTAAGTCCTATACAGCTTTGTTTTTCCTCTGATGTCTTTGAGCAGCCCTTTATAAAGCCCCATTGCTCATTTCATCTTCCTTGCATTCTTCTCCAGGAATTTGTTGTCTTTTGTGCCTTTTTAGGATCCTCCAATCTTGTTCTATATCATGTATTTTAATAGGGACCCAGTGTGGCCTAGTGGATAGAGCACTGGGCTGGTTTCTATCCTCGGCTCTATCACTGGCCTGCAGAATTACCTCAGGCAAGTCACTTCATCTCTCTGTGCCTCAGTCTCCCCTTCAGTAAAGGGCTAGATATTTTTATTTTACTAATTCTCATCTACCGTGCCTAGTTCATTCAGGGCCAAACTCTGCAACCATCATTAACGTGGTACAGCACTCAGATAAGTAGTCCTATTTATTTCAATGTTATTTTTATGTAAGTAAGAATAAACAGAATGTGGCCATATATTTCTTAATTTTCCAAAAACTATTTCTTGAACTCCTATAACTTTGTGATGATGTAGTTCTACCCTAATTGAAGTAGAAGCAGGATGTTTCTCCTCTAGTCAGATTATCTATTTTCTAGACCATAAAGCTAAGTTCTATATTGTCTACCTTAGGAATCTCAGGGATGATGAATGTTTGGTTTTTCTGGTTGCTAAAAAGATATGGGTAGATAAATCCCTCCATGGGGAGAGTATCCTGTGATTTCAAGTTTCTTGAAAGTTGGTCCAATATTATTTTTCTCCCTTACTAGTATCTGTAGCATAAATAGACATGCTTTCATTTTTCTCTTTAAATTTCTTCTTCTTTGCATCTTCATCCAAAGAATTTCATCACCACACTATTCCTATTCCAGTTGCACAACAGTAATGCCTCCCCCAGAATGCAAAAATTCTAACTCAAGCTCCCTCCCCTGCTCCAAAATCATGATTGGCTCAAAAATTGAGAGTTGTTTTTTTTTAAAATACTACATGTTGGGTGTTGTTTTTTTAACCTTTAGGGTACATTCAGGTCATGTTTTCAAGTTTTTCTCTGTGATTCCAGAACCTGGGGTTTTAAGAAAATATCATGAATCACATGATAAAAATCACACGCGTTGGCAGCACTTATTGTGCTAGCCTTGCAGATACTTTTGATTCATATTACCATTCCATCCTAGTTTCCTTTCCTGTCCCCCTCTCCTGTAGGAAAATGCTCGGTAGAAGTTTAATTGATACATGTTAGTAATTACTCAGTTTTTTAGCTGGAAGTAGAAATTGATATTTCCCACTCCCCTGCCCCCAACACACACACTTTTGATTGTCACAATTTACAAAGTTAACACTTACTTGAAAAATAGTTTTGTCTCCTGTGGCCATTAATATTCATAGTGCAATGAAATTACATATTGGGGTCAAAGATAAGGAATACAAACTATGTACTTAAAATACTTTGCAGCATTATACATGGTATTTATTTTAGTGCTTTATAATTTATGCAATATTATCTTTTTTTCTGAACCTGTGATGAATCATGTTTTAAAATCATTAAAAATTGAATAAATAAAAATTACCCTTATGGAAGATTGTTATGGAACTTAATAAAAATTATTCTAATAACCCATAATATTCAACAGAGAATTAACCTTTCCATCAATCGTTTCAACCATTCTTTAGAATTTTAAAATTTGATCTACTAAATGCTATGGTACAAAAAAACCTATACAATGATTTTTATTAGCTTTTCCATAAGACTAATTTGTGAGAGGCCTTTTACAGAAATGTAAAGTGATGAAAATATTTTTTTAAAAAACCCTTGAAAATAAACATATATTATCCACTGAATTAATTTAATATACATGTTCTTTCAAATTGTGTATATATCGCATCCATCCATATGTATGTTCCAGCTAAGAGCATCGTCCCACCACATTTAAATTATGCTCACAAGATTACACTTCCAGTTCTTGCTTATTTCCCATACTCCATGTTTAACAGAATGTCTAAAGTCAAATTCAGGAACATTTTAGTATGGATGAGATCAGCAATTCATGTAGTCTGGCATCCTCTCTCTGGTAGTTTCACAAGCTTCAGAGAAAGATGCAAGAATCCAGGTAATGGAATCATCTGCTCATAAGAGAAGTTTTTTCTTGGACCCTCCTCCCCATCAATTAGATGTTGACGTATCTCCTAAAACATGAAGGGTTATAGCTCCCTTTTAAAATCCAATCTAACAGATGTTTTCATCCATATAAATATCTAATCCCTTTTACAATCCTAAAAAGTTCTTGGATCTCAGTGATATCTAGTAACAATCCATTCCATGCTCCATTATATATTTCTTAATCATTCATTACATATTTCTTATTCATCATCATTGGAGAACATCTCTATCTGAAATAAACACCACATTAGAAATAAGCAAAAAGACCTTTTCAACCCTTCTCTACCTGTTTTAAAACCTGCTAATAAGTTTTGCTCATTTTGAAATTAGGGAATTGGTATCTTTCTACTTAAATGAAGATCCCCTTATCACAGATCTACAATCCAGTTCTCCATGAAGCCAAACCACTCCCTACTTCTAACACCACTGGTGCATATTTAATCAAGGTCGCAATTCAGCAGAGTACTGAAACGCATGCCTAGTTTTCACCTGAACTATTCACATGCTTAAAGTTAGGCATGTACTTAGGCTATTGCCACGATTCAATTAAGAGCCCTTTTTCATTTGTGCTTGACACAAACTTTTTTGACCTAATGTCCAATTCTATCATATCTAGACAGCACTTTCTTCCTATATATGTATCCATTAACCCATTCAACAGTTCTGACTTCTCTGACAACTATTACAATAACCACCCACCAGCAGAAATACCAATATACAAACAATAACCTCACCAACAGCTAGCAGCCTAAATCAAATGGAAATAGTTTATTTTAGCCAGCTAACAGAAAACAATTCATAGATACCTCTAAGCACCCCCGCCCCGCCCCGCAAAAAATCCTATCAACCAAATAACCATTCTCTTTGCAAGTCCTTGAATACAGTTTGATTTTATCTTTACTTGCTTAAGTGGAGAATCTAACCTCCCCATAATGTAAGCTGTTCCTATTGCCTTCACAAGGTTTATTTGACCAAATATTCCTTTAATATCCAGATGGAGGAACTTCAGGAGCTTATGTGACTTGTATGGAAAACGCATCCAAAAATTTTCATGCTTTTCTACACATTATCCAAGATATTTGAACTTAATGAGTTTACAAAATCTAGCCAGAAATTTTGCAAGAATAGAGCCTTATAAGTTTTCCAGCCTTTCCTTCTCTTTATTTGCCAGGATGGAAATACTATCAGAACAGACATTCTTGTGCAGTGCATAGTTTGCAATGAAAGCAGTGTGGGGTTCCAGCAACTTTTTTCTTTCATAACTGATGCAGCAACCCTAGAGGTCCTGGGGCTCAGCCCTGGCAAACCCTGGCACAAAATAAGCACCGTTCTTGAGGCAAACTGTGATATCACTTCTGCTTCCCATCCTACCTGCAAACAGGAAGTACAAAGTCAGGGAAAGTGATAAACATTAGTAGACAGAAAATTATATATATATATATATATATATATATATATATATATATAATTCATGTAGGTAATTCAGAAAATATATATATTTATGGGTCAGATCATATTTTATCCAAACCTGTATGCCCTGCCCTATTCTCGTATGTCCTGGCTGTTTTATAAGTCGCAGCAACAATATGCAATAGAGCTGGAATTCTCCTTAATACATGGTCATGAATGAATTACAATATGAAATTAATTACCTACATGAATTACAACCTGATGTCCTACACTGCTGCACTGATTAAGTGCCACAACAAATAGCCATGGCTTTCAGAACCAGTATTACCAGTGACCTTAGCAAATCAACAACTATATCCAATGGAGAGACTGATTAATTGGTTGATTGTATACAGCCTATGTAAGTCATCTTTCTATTTTCCATAAGACAGAATCACATAATAAAATACTATGAACTTGTTAAATCTGATTGGATAATGACATTTTGATTAGCAGGAAACCACTCCAAGCTTATCAGGCTAACTAACTAGCAGCCAGGCCAAAAAAAGACTGACTAATTATAGTATTTGTAAAAGAGACCCAAGAAGGACAATTTTCCCCTCTGTGTGGATTTTCTCTTGAATCATTCAAAATAAGCAACTCTGTTCCTATCCTACAGAAACAAACATTTTCTTTTCCTACTGTTTCATTCTACTCGCAGACCCTTACACACAGTAGAAATGGTAAGCACATATCATTATGTTTTTTTTTCTTTTTACTCTCAAGGGGAAAAAACATTGAAGGTCTTCCCACATTTTATCCATCCAACCTCACACCCTCTAAAGGCAATTCACTGTGGTTGGCCTTATTTCCAAATATTTGTTTCTATGAACAGAAATTACTATATTAGAGGCTCCACGTCTCTATTTTCAGGGTAAGACTGACTGACTGGTCTCATTCCAAGGGCATAGCCATCCCATTTCTTTCTACAAGTGCCTTAAAATTCACTAAAGCCTCACAGAAATGAATCTCATTTCAGAATTAACTACTGTATTTAAAACACTAGCAAAAGTCATGAAACATTTAATGCAGGTTTAAATTTTGAATAGTTTTCTGTAAATGTATACTGTTATAAGCCACGATGCATTTAAGAGCCCCATAGAAATATCTGAAGTTTATAACAGGCATATTTTTAATGGTATAAGATTAATATTTTTTATATTTTAAGTATCAGTCTCAGGGTTTTCTATAGCACCCTTGACAGTAGTATCCAAGAGCTATCCAGGTAAATTAGATCTGAATGGTGAGGACCTGAACGTACTCCATGGAGTCTTCCACTCTTTTTCTGTCCATGCTTTAGGAAGCTCTGTTTGGGAGATGTTATATTGCATATTTTATTATAATATATATTTGAATACTTATGTACACATCTATACTATAATGTTTAATATAAGTATTAAATAATATACTAGTATAGATATTTATGTGGACATGTCTACATATAAGTATTTGTACATGTACTGTGACAAAGTTCCTCCTTTACCTTGGTGGGTCCTGCGTTTATTGGCAAATTCACCACAGATTCACTCTGTAGTCTGGAAACAGCCCAGAGACCTTCCCCTCTGATAGAAGCCACAGTCCAGGTCAATTCCTCCTGTGTTTGATCAGGAGTTGGGAGGTTTGGGGGGAACCTGGGCCCGCCCTCTACTCCAGGTTCCAGCCCAGGGCCCTGTGGACTGCAGCTATCTAGAGTGCCTCCTGGTACAGTTGTGTGACAGCTACAACTCCCTGGGCTACTTCCCCATGGCTTCCTCCCAACACCTTCTTTGTCCTCACCACCAGACCTTCCTCCTGATGTCTGATAATGCTTGTACTCCTCAGTTCTCCAGCACTGCACCTACTCACTCTCAGCTTCTTGCACGCCTCTTGCTCCCAGTTCCTTGCACGCACTTCCTCTCCTCTGGCTCCCTTTGGCCTGACTGGAGTGAGCCCTTTTAGAGCATCAGATGGGCCTTAATTAGAGGCAGGTGCTTAACAGGCTTACCTGACTCTTAGCAGGTTAATTGGAGTCAGGTGTTCTCATTACCCTGGAGCAGCTCCTGCTCTGGTCATTCAGGGAACAGAAAACTGCTTCTCCAGTGGCCAGTATAGCTCCTTTCTACTACTCCGCTGTTCCCAGCTGGCCTGAATCTATCACAGTACACATACATGTATATAGACACACACACACCTTTCCACGTGTGCATGTGGGTACATATACATATATACACATTGTAATAGCTTGGACTCTTAGGTCATGTCTGGATGTTTTCAGAGATCTTGCCTCATCAGAAGTCCTAGTTATGAGGGCACTCAGACTCTGAGTGTTTCAAAAAAAAGTCTAAAGAAGGTCTGGCTTATTTCTGAAGGTTGAGTACAGCTAGACTCCAGGGCAGGGCTTATCTTCAATCTCTCCCTTCAGCAATCAGCTTGCGCCTGGCCTAGTGGGACCTTTTGGACAGCAGACATTCACTAGCTGGCTCCCCCCCGCCAGTAGCTCTGTTGCAAATGTCAGCTAACTCTGGGGCATTCTTCCTGGTCATTGCCCTTTCCTGTGACAAATTCTCCCTTTCCTACAAGTGGACCAGGCCGTGCAGGTGTGCCTATTTAGTACCAGTTGAAACCAGAGGAGCTGTGCCCCATGACACACACATTTATCTGTAAAATATGGCTAATAATACTTCCTTTCTCCTACCATTTGTCTATCTTGCCTATTTAGATAATAAGCTCTTCAACTCAGAATGTCTTACCAGGTATTTTTAAGTGCCTACCACAATGGGGTCTCTGAATCCTATTGTAAGACAAATTAACACTACTACTTTTTAAAAATAAATACAAAATGTCAAAATGGAGATTCTTGCAGCCTGATATAAGAGTGATAATACTTCGGGTTTTTGTAAACCTTTTGGTATTTTATGGGTCCACTGCAAATGCTTTCTCTTCATCTCTCATGTATTGCATCCAGGGTTTGTTAGTTGATGCAGATTGTCTTGATAGGTAATGGATGGTAATGCAGTTGCTGGTGTAAACTGAGTTTTGACCAATAGGTGGCTTTGGACATCAGAAAATGAACTAGAAGTGAATGGCGGGATCAAGAGCACAAGTGCTCACTACAGATAGGCCCACTGAAGCAGGCTGTGCATTCTACATGAACTGAAACCTGTGCAAAGCTTCTATCTTCAGCCCCACTTTCAGTCAATTACAGTAATTTAAATCAGAGGCAATGAATACATGAACCACTCTGATCAAATCATCAAGAAGAAGAGACAAAGTTGGAAGAAGATATTTCTCTACACTGGTGCTAACTAACTATTCAGGATTACTAAGGAATCCAGTAAGACCACACCACGTTACACTTGGATGAGCTGTGCAGTGAAAAAGGGAGAATCACACCTAGCTCTTCAAAGTTTACTTCCTTATACCCATCAAAACTGTAGTTTTTTGTCATTAGTCTAAGCCTACTGTTCCTGATCTCCCAAAAGCACTGGGATGAAAACAATTAGATGTTCAGGTAGGTGTCAGTGGTGCATTTTTTGTGGTGGAGAATATGACATTTCACAACTTCGCCTTGAGGTCTCCTGTAGACACTGAAAAGAAAAATAGATTCATGTGGCACACCATAAATGAGGAGCTTTAAAGAAGAACAGTCACCTACCACCATACTTTGGGTCCTGCTACACAGGAATGATAGATGACTGGCATTTTGTGGTTCACTTCATCCATAACTGCAGAAAGTATGATTAGTAGCATAGGCACCAACTTTCTAAAGTGCTGGGGGGTGCTCAACCCGTGGCTCTGCCCCAGACCCTGCCCCCACTCCACCCCTTCCCCCAAAACCCTATCCCACCACTGCCCTGCCTATTTCTGTGAAGTTCTGCCCCCTCCCCCGAGCACGCTGCATCCTTGCTCCTCCCCACAAGCCTCTCGAATGCTGCAAAACAGCTGATGGTGGTGGGTGGGAGGCACAGGGAAGGGAAGATGTTGATTGGCAGGACCCGCCGGCAGACAGGAGGCACGAGGAGGTTGAGGCAGAGCTGATAAAGGGGCTGCTCATTTTTTCCCCAAAGGTACTCCAGCTCCAGAGCACCCACGGAGTCAGCGCCTATGATTACTAACATGAGTTTTGAGATATGGCCTCTACCTATTCATATGAGCAAGTAACCCTTTAGTGCTCCTACAGCTGTCTCCATACTGTGCTCTGGTCTGAAGCCTAGCTGTGATGGATCCACGATGTTAGCAGGTCATATGTTGTTGGATATTGGTTTTCCATTACTGTAAACCCAGGTTTAAAATTAGATTGACAAAGATCAGGAAAATCTGAGATCTTTGTATGACTCTAAATATGCCTTACTACCACAATCTTCTCTAGACTCTTTCCCAAAAATAGAAGGTGACAGACAGGACAATAGTTGGCAAAGACATCAAGAGATGGGCAACCAGAAACTGAAAATTGGTCCAGCAGTAAGCATGTTTGAAGAATGCCAACACCATACCTTCCATTGAGGAAGCACTAACAACCTCAAACAAAAATGAGTCCAATACATCTCAATCTGATTTCATAAGGCATAGAGAACAAGGAACCAACTTTAAGGAAGCAATATTAAATATAATATCAGAGGGTTAGCCATGTTAGTCTGGATCTGTAAAAGCAGCAAAGAGTCCTGTGGCACCTTATAGAATAACAGACATATTGGGGCATGAGCTTTCGTGGGTGTATACATCCAACGAAGTGGGTATTCACCCCCGAAAGCTCATGCCCCAATATGTCTGTTAGTCTATAAGGTGCCACAGGACTCTTTGCTGCTAATATTAAATATAGTTATTTAATATCTGCGTATTTATTGCCGTCTCTAAATCCTCCTCTTAGTTCTTTAAATATTTTGCACTCGTCCCTTATTTGCTTCAGACCGTATTTTAAATGTATACATACCTCCCTTAGGATTTGCATCAAGCAGTTTGTGTTTGGTTTGTCTTGATCTACAAAGTCCTCTACCAAATCATCAAAAGGACTGACCATAGCATGACAGTCTCTGTGGCCTGGATAAATAAAATCTTGTAGACAAGTGTCAGGCAAAACAGATACTTGTGGTAGCAATTTGAATTCCCTACTGCTGTTAAGTTATGAATTGTTGGAAAAACTGGCCTGTAAATACTGAGGTTTAGAAGAGGGCTGAAATACTGTGATAAAAGCAAAAATACCCATACAAATAGTAAGCTAGGATGTTATTTCAGGTTTTAAACTCTGACTTGATCTGCTGCCTACTCTGGAATGACTTATTTTGACTGAAACAATTTTCACCAGATCACTGTCATATTTATATATAAAAAAGCAATCTTTCCAGAGACATTTGAATTTTGTCATAATTAAATGAAACAGGACAGAAAATATTTGCATGCACACATAGGACTAGATTCTTCCAATTAGGCATAGGCCTGAGTAAATTGTAGAACAGAGCTATTCCCTCTATAGGGGGACTTTAAGAGGGGATTGTCCCCTCCTGAGAAAGCACATACTCTTTAATAGATTGCACTGCATATTCTAAGGAATGGTAGGAGGGAGAACAGCAAAAAAAGACAATGGATTTTAAGATGGCAGATTTTAGCAGATTCAGGGAGTTGGTAGGTAAGATCCCATAGGAAGCAAGTCTAAGGGGAAAACAATTGAAGACAACTGGCAGTTTTTCAAAGAGACATTATTAAGGGCACAAAAGCAAACTATCCCACTGCGCAGGAAAGATAAGAAGCATGGGAAAAGACCACCCTAGCTTAACCAGGAGGTATTTAATGATTTAAAAATAATAAAAGAATCCTATCAAAAGTGGAAACTAGGTCAAATTACAAAGGATGAATACAAATAACTAACACAAGTATGTAGAGACAAAATTAGAAAGGCCAGGGCACAAAACAAGATCAAACTAGCTAGATACAAAGAGTAACAAGAAAACATTCTACAAATACATTAGAAGCAAGAGGAAGATCAGGGATGGGATAGGCCCATTACTCAATGAGAGGAGGGAAGGGATAACAGAAGAAAATGTGGAAATGGCAGAGATACTTAGTGACTTCTTTGTTTCAGTTTTCACAAAGAAGGTTGGTGGTGATCGGATGTCTAATGAAAATGAGGTAGGACCAGAAAAGGCTAAAATAGGGAAAGAACCTTGCATTGGTTTATTTTTATTTTTTCCATTTGAGACCTAACACCCATGACATTTTTCTTATTCTCAGCCTGAGGTTAAACCTTCTCAAGGAATGCAGCACATCAACAGGCCATGCAGCAGTTATAGAATCTTTAGCACTTCCTCATGCTGGAGGCCAAATTTTCAAAGCAGCTTGTTTTTCTTTTTTCATGTAAAAAATGTCTATGAATGCAGCATTGGGAGAATTAGTCTGCAAATATATAAGGCCAATTGTTTATAAAGCACACAGATACTTCTGTATCAAAGGTGCTTTTTCAATGCAAATTATTATTTTTCACCACTTTTTCCTCTAACTATGCACCATGTGTAAGCAATCTGGCCTCCATTTTGCCATCTTTACTCAGGACCCCAGCACTGGGCTTAGGCAAGAAAGGGCGCAGAGAGTATTCATGGAATCTTACTGGTCTGTCTGTTGAATACGGTTTGAACTAGCGTATGCATATCTGCCCAGTGAGGATGACTTTCAGGGGATTCCCTTCCTACTGGAGAAGGTACATATAATGCCACAAACAACACATACACAATTACATTTTAATTTAATGTCCCCCACAGGTATTTACCGAACTGAATAAAGTTTATTTTAATTCCATAAAATTTGTTCAGGATATTGTCCATCTGTCATAAGTAATGTACTATAATTAATGAAAGGCTAAATTTCCACAACAAATTGTACAGTTAGCTGAGGAAATCAACAAGTGAAATTTTGCGAGGCCTGTGTTAGGTTATAGGTTGGACTACAAGATCACAATGATCCCTCCGGCCTTAAAATACATTAATCTGTAATAGTATATATGAACCTCTTAAACTGGAGGAGTCTTATTTTGGCCATGAGACTTTATTCAGACAACTCTCCCACTGAGGTCAGTGGGGGAGTTTTGTCTGAGAAAAGACTGCAGTTTTGGTCATGGTTCATAGAGTTTAAGGCCAGAAGCAGGGCCGGTGCAACCATTTAGGCGAACTAGGTGGTTGCCTAGGGTGCTGAGATTTGGGGGTGCCAAAAAGCGCCCCCAAATTTTTTTTTAAATGGTTGACCGGCCACTGCTGCCGGCAGCCCAGGGTGTCCCCCGGGTCAGGGTGCCGCTGCGGCAGCCCGCAGCCCAGAGGGTCCCCCAGGTCAGGGCCCCGCCGTGGCAGCCCACAGCCCAGGGGGTCCTCCGGGTCAGCGCGCCGCCACGGCAGCCGGCAGCCTAGGGAGTCCCCCGGGTCAGTGCGCCGCCACGGCAGCCAGCAGCCCAGGGGATCCAGCCTAGGGCGCACTGACCCTGGGGCTTCCCCACAGCTGGGCCTCAGGCGCCTGTGCTCCTGCCCCCCTTGGTCCTTGGCTGGTCCCTGCTCCTGCTCCCCTTGTATGTGGGCGGCTCGAGAGAACAGCAGCCTGCAGAGCTGAGCTGCCCCAGTGCCCCCAGGCACCCCCCTTGACCCCATCCCCCACAGCCCTGACCCCCAGCTCCAAGCCCAGCCCCTCTGAGCTGGACACCACCCTGACCCCATCTCCCCACATCCCTGAGCCCAGCCCCTGTGAGCTGGGCACCCCTGAACCCAGAGCCCAGCTCCCCACCCAGCCCTGGGCAACAACAGCATCACCCCCAGGCAGCGACAGCCCATTGGTACCAACCATCACAATCACCCATCATCTGCCTATTATGTAATTGCAAATGTATTCAGACCATTACAGCTTTTAATGTTTTTAAATAATGTATTTAGTATACAATCAACATTGCTTAATTTTAAAAGAAAGTCATCTTGATCTCTTATTCAATATTTACGTCAAACAGTTGATGAAATTCAAATAGTTAATTATAGTAAGTGACATGCATTCTCTATCCTTTACTTTTAATAGTGAACAAGAAAAAGGACTGATAGGAATAAAATTTCATTTCATTTACAGTTGATGCAGCCTCATAGCAGATAAAAAAAAAAGGTCTGGGGCACAATTTCATGACCATGTATTGTGTATAATGTATGTGATTTGGGGGTGGGGCGATGGGGGGGGCGCAAGATGGAAGTTTTGCCTAGGGCACAAAATATCCTTGCACCGGCCCTGGCCAGAAGCAAGATTAAAATCATCTAATCTGACCTCCTGTATATCAAGGGATACTACATTTCCTCCAGTTAACACTGTTTTGAGAGGAATAACATGTTTGGCTAAAGGTATCTTCCAGAAAGGCATCCAGTCTTGATCTGAATAAATCAAGAAATAGAGAATCCAAAACTCTGGTGGTAGTTTGTTCCAGGGGTTAGTCACCCTAATTTGAATTCGTTGTGAGATTAAAGAGTCCTTTAGCCAGGGCTGGCTCCAGGCACCATAATTTTGCTCATAATTTCCCTAGCTTTGCAAAATTATCCCTTAGGGCGGCAGGCACGTTTCTGCGGTGGTGGCAATTCTGCAGCAGCTTCTATATTTAGCTGTCCATGGCGGCTTCAGCTAAACATAGAAGCTGCCGCTGAATTGCCGCTGCCTTGGAAATGGGCCTGCCGCCGTATGTGCACACGGACTGCCCCCGCCATCCATGGCAGCACGCTGCTTGGGGCGGCAAAAGCTGTAGAGCCGGTCCTGCCTTTAGTACTCAGCATTTTCTCCCTGTGGAGGTACTTTTTACACTGTTAATAAGTGACTTCTCATTCTTCTTTTGATAAGCAAAAGAAATTGAGATATTTAAGTCCTTCACTGTAAGGCACTTTCTCCAGCCTTCAAATCATTTTTATGGCTCTCTTCTACACCCTATCTAATTTTTCAACCTCTTTTTTGAAATGTGGAAAACAGAACTGGACACAGTATTCCAGTATCAGTCTCATCAATGCCATAAGATCATTACTCCTACTTTTGCTTCCTTTATCAAGTTTCCTACACTTCTAATATATATGGTTTGCTGTCTATTTTCCTTACCCCACCTCATTCTTTTATATACTGCTTTTGTATTTCAAATTGCTGCCTACACTTCGCCACTGAACCAAGATGAGACTTTTAGACAAAGTTGTCCCTTTCTTGATTGTAGAATCATGGCTTTTAGTGCACTTAATGAACATTTTCTTATAAAGCTCTTCCTTTTCATTCACATTTTTTGGTCTATTTTTTTCCTCCTAAATCAATTTTGCTCATAATTTCCCTAGCTTTGCAAAATTATCCCTTTTGAAGCAATGTCCTCTTTTAGCCCACACTGAATGTAATCTTATCCCTAGCGAACTATCAACTTCCAGTCCATTGATTTATTCATTTATATCCATCATAATGAGGTCCAAAATAGTTACCTCATGGTGAGTGTAATACCATTTGTGTCAGAAAATCATCATCTATAAATTCTGCAACCTCCAATGATATTTTACCACTGGCTGCATGAGTACTGCAGCATATGTCTCCCAAAATGAAGTCCTCCATTCTAATACACTTTCTTTCCACAAATTACACAGATGCTGAAGGAGTAACTCATCCTGTTTGCTGGCTTGATTCCATAGTCTGTAACAGGCCCAACTAATATGCCCTCCTGAGCTTTTTTGGTTAGCATGTTGATCCAGATCCATTCAATATCTTGTGATTCTGAGTTACCAATAACTCAAAAGTGCGCAGAGTGTCTTAAATGAAGAGTGTTCCCCCACCTCTTTACCCATTGTCCCTCCTAAACAAGTTATAAGCAGTGATTATAACATTCCACCAAGTTTCAGTAATGCAATCCATACCAAATTTCTTCTCATCAATGCAAATTTCAAATTCTTCTTCCTTTTTATTCAGACGCCTAGCATCAATACATAGGCAAATTAAAAAAAAAAAATCATTCCACATCCGTTGAATTTCCTCTCAGCACACTGAGTTTGAGTTTGAGTTTGTACTCCATTGGACACATTATCACCCTTCCCTTGCATTTTTGGTTTAACTCTCTCCTGGTTGCTTCAGCTAGTCTCCAGCCCAGAAGGTAGCATCCCACACCTGAGAGATGCAGACTGTCCAGTTCACCTAGCCCCATCTCCCACTGGAATGTGGCACAATATTTCACAAACCCGAAACCTTCAGCTTCACTCTAGTTACATAACCAACAGTTCACCTACAAGGACACTCATCTGGTATGTTCCCTATAGTTTTCTCTTCCTTTCCTCCAGAGACAGGCTCCTTATCAGTTGACTGGTTATCTGATAACAAATCAGATAAGAGCTAGGAGACATTCAACTTTTCCCCCCCCTTCTTGGTCAAGGGTCACCTGTCCATTTCTTTGATTTCTACTCTCTCCAATTCCCTTAGTACCCATCCTTCCCCCTATGACTTTTGTTGGAATTTTTTCCAAATATGATTGTCCAAAGAGTCTTCATTTTCTCAGATGCTACAGTGTTGAAACATCCAGACCACATATCTTCCCCCAAGTATTGTATTTCATGCACCATACATTTCTTCTACTAGCAAAAAAAATTAAAAAATAAAAAAAATAAAAAAGGTGGAGGGAGTATATCCAAGGCAGGGTACAACAAACAGTTATCTATATTCGCTACCTGGTATAGATCCATACGTACACAGAAGGAACCACCTCCAGAACTCCCATTTGCTGCTCTTGTTTGTTTGCTGAATAATGAGGCTGTTCATAAGAGTAAATAGGCTACGACTCAGCTAAAATTGTATTCTCAGACCCTAAGTAAGAACTGTAGAAATATATATTTTTAGTATAATCAACATTTCATACTAATTGGTTTGGCCAATTCTATTGATATACACCATTTATTTTACAGTTTTATATTTCTACTTGCTTAAACTCAAAATGGCTGTGATTTAAAAAAAATAAGATTTGACAAGTGATTAAAAGAATGAGTATTTAATTTCTTTAGAGTTACTGAAATGTTTAATTTTGCCGAGTGGCTCATGTTAAGCTGATCATTACTATATAAAAGTATTTTCCTTCTGTAGTCCACTATGTGTGACAGCAAACAACCACACACGCAAAACCTTTTTCTATCCTGTGTTAAATTCAATAGCAAAAATAACATACAATGTAGGATTTAAGAAAAGAAAGTATAATTATGTTAGACTAAAATGGATTTGTGAGTGGAAGAATTCATTGTTTTAAACGTTTGGTATTAAGATTCTAAAAATCCTTGAACCCAGTGTCTGTCTGAACTGACAAATCTCTTGGAATAATATATTAGAGGAGCTTAATGCCCTTTAACTTAAAAGTTCTATATACAGTAATCACTTCTTCCACTGAAGGGCAGCCACCTGTGGTATAAAATCCAGCATCTCTTTAAAAGTGCAGAGTACTTCCTACTTAGGATTGGAAGTGAAGGCACCTATAAGCAATTGAAACAGTAGAAGGAGTTTATGTAGGTAGAATGTAATTACCTGAGATGTAATTTGACCAGGTCATTGGGATTACTATGAGCATTTTGTGGGAGCATCAAAAACCACAAGCAGATATCTAACAGAATGTGCAACACTATAGTACTAATCTCATTAATTTTGTTTTTTTCTGGCATGCTTGAACTTTTCTGTTCTAAAGGCAATTGTAATTTCTTCTGTGCAGTATGCATAAACTGATAGAAATTAAGTTGTTTTCCTAACAACTGTGCTCTTCTAGTGTAAAGACAAACAACATTAGTCAGGATCTTAGTTTTATACATCATCCAAATAATGGTATACTCAGCAGTAAAGTTCCCCCAACCCAGTGATTCTCAACCTATTTACCACTGTGGAACACATATGCGGCGCTCTGTGTGTTCGTTGGCTGCACCCACAAATATATATGCTACCTGTATGGCCCTGAGGATGTCACATGGGCTACAGCTGTGTGCTGATTGGGCCACAAGCAGCCTGAAGCATGCAGGTTGAGAACAACTACCCAAATCCCCAAAAAGGTGTGTTCAATCAATAGTGAAAAAAATGTGGAAGAGTACCCATATTTATCATTGTAGAAATGCGGACTCACCCCTGCGGCACCTCCTGCTGGTGACTTCCAGGAATTAGCTCATTCCAGCTCCAAAGCACCCTCTGCAGGCCAGTGATCTGCCTGTCCTCTGGCCCCCATGTCCCTCCCTGGACCCCAGTGCCCCTTTAACTGGAGTGCTGCCCCCTAGCAGTACCCCACCGATCTGGGTCTCCCCTCCGTGGGGAACCCCCAACCCACTATCCCCACCTCGCTTCAGTCTTGGCTACTGCCAGTCATCACTTAGCCCCTGTTCCCTGGGGCAGACTGCAGTGTATCAGCTACTCATCACAGGCAAAGGGGTTTGGACCTGCTGCCTCTATCTACCCATGCGCTGCCCCTTTGCAACCCCAGTACCCAGTTAGCCTTACCTTCAGGGCCAGCGCTTCCATTTAGGCAATCTAGGCGGTCGCCTAGGGCACCAGAATTTGGGGGGGCGGCATTTTGCGTCCCTCGGCAGGGGTCCTTCCACGCTCCCGGTCAGCGGCAATTTGGCAGCAGGGGGTCCTTCTGCGCTCCGGGTCTTCGGCAGCAATTCTGCAGCGGGTCCTTCACTCGCTCCGGGACCCACTGCTGAAGTGCCCCGAAGACCGGGAGCGCGAAAGGACCTCCCCCGCCGCCGAATTGCCGCTGACCGGGAGCGTGGAAGGACCCCTACCTAGGGCGCCAAAAACCCTGCCGCCGCTCCTGCTTACCTGGGGCCTGCAGCCTGGGGGGTTTCCAAGCCAGAGCTCCCTAGCTCCTCTTGCCTTCCCTCAGCCCTGCTCCACTTGGGCACCCAGGTACGCTCCCTAGGAGCCAGGCCGTTCTCCCTCTAAAGGCAGAGAGAGACTGAGACTGCTTCCGCCCAGCAGTCCCTTTATAGGGCCAGCTAAGTCCATTTGGGACATGGCTACAGCTGCAGCTGTTTCCTCACTCGGCCTGGACTGTTCTCCCAGCCTGCCAGCCCTCTCCCAGGGCTGGTTCCAACTCTGTCAGGGCTGGAGTGGGTCAACACCCCACTACATTCATCATCAATACTACTTCTTAAAGTGCTCCTTGGAGATCCCCTCTCCAAAACTAAAGAGGTTAAACTCAGGCATCCCATAATTCTATAGTTGCTAAATGTACCTGATTTTTAAAATGTGACCAAAAGAAATAATGAACTTTGTGATTTTTTTCTTGGCATGTATGAATAATTCTCCCTTTTAAAACCACCTTTACAGATAGTGTAGAGTCATTCCAGTGTTCCATATTTCCTATAAACCTCTGGATACTGGATGTTGCTTTGTTTTGTTTTTTTAAGAGATATTTTTCTATTAATGTTTCTGAGATGAGAAAAAGAGTTAGAGAAGCAAACACTCCCATTTTCTTCCTGACTTCTTATCACTGTTGTCCTGTTTTCCATATCTAAACTAGTCAGTGAATGTGTGTAGTGCCCATGTATGTGTCCATGTAACAGGACATGCTGACCCAACATTCAGTTCCTCTTCTCTTTACACTAATGGAAAGACAGGCAATAGGAAGAAGCTGTCAATTAACTGAGTGGAGAAACAGCTGATGGGCTAACTGGGTAAAAGCATCTCCAGAAGCTAGGTTCCATGGTCCTTACACCCCTTATCTCAGGGAATTTCACCTCACCTTCCTCAGTGGCTGCTAGGGGAACCCAGGCTCAGGGACCATATAGCTGGTAGCCAAGGTCTACTCCCTCAGACTCCTTGCTAGAACACTTATTTCTTCTAGCCCCCAGAAAGTGACTACAGACTCTTCCTATAGCCCTTTTTTTCGCTGCAAACTTTCTGGCTTTATAATCATGACCCAGCCCCTCCCCAGCTGGGCTTCATTATCAATTAACCCTAACTTTCTCACTAGCTAGCTTTGTTAATTGGCCTCTGAGGCCCAACTCCATCACAGTGCACTTATGGGCTTAAAAGTAAAGGGCAGAGTAAAAAGGTTATAGAAGCAATGATATTGAGGGGAAAAACGAAGCAAAGGAAAAGTAGTTGCTTGATTCAACAGTCTTCGAAATCATATGGAGTCTTTCTGTTTACTTCAGTGAGGGTTGCACTGAGCCCTAAAAGAGGACAAGAAGGAGATGAGATTAATAGGACAAAGAGCAATAGAAAGGAGAAACGGAAGGAAGGAAGGAATGTAATGAAGTGGTGGTGACAGATAAAAGAGCAGAGGAAAGATGAAAGAAATGTATCAACATCAGTGAAAAGCTTATTGTGTTTGTGCAGTCCACAAACCATCCCAGCCCTTATACCCTATTTTCTAGAAGCATGCATCAGGCAGACAATTTTAGTTTTTAAAGGACAGTTTTCTTTTTAGCACATGCCTACAGGTTTCCAGAGCATTATCTCTGGAGTGCAGGGACTTTCAGCAGTGACAGTTTTCATATTAAAAGCTGATTTAGGAAATTTTACATCCCACACTTACTTTTGGTATGAAAAAGTTAAAACTGGCAGTGTGAATTTTGTTTGAGGTGAGGGTGCATAGTCCTATTTTATGGGAATGGCATCAATTGCAAAGTACAGATTCCATCACGCCTGTGAAATACGAAGTGTTTTATATTTTATCACTATTTCTGGCCTTGGACTTGTGCTTGAAACATATTCATATAGTCCCTGATCATAGCTGATCATTAAAAATCCCACAGCAGTTTACTTAGAAGTGTGGGTTCCCCAGAAATATTTCAAGAGGTGTATAATGACCTTCTGTCTACTTAAAGATCTCCCTGGAGATTCAGTTGTAAAAAATATTCATCATCTCCTGTTCAATATACCAGATTTGGATATATAATGTTAAACAACCACCCCCAAATGGCCGTATTTTAGTTGTGTGTGAAGTGATATCTACATATAATTTGTGTTCTGTATGCCAGATGCTGATTTCAGTTGCACTTGTCGAAGTCTGGAGTAACTCTCCTTAAGTAAATGGAAATATTCCTAATTCACATCCTTGTAACAGAAATCAGAATCTTACCCAATAACTATCTAAAGTATGTACAGAGTACCAATCAAAGTAATCTATGAACAACAATGTTGTGACGTTGCACTCCATATGATTTTATGAAAATATACTAATGAGTGTGAATATAATGTAACTTGAATATTCTTCATGCAAAAGGTCTTTTGTAAGGTAACATTACAAATCTTATAATCTACCAATTTCCACTGCATGCATCCGATGAAGTGGGTATTCACCCACGAAAGCTCATGCTCCAATACCTCTGTTAGTCTATAAGATGCCACAGGACTCTTTGCTGCTTCTACTGAATGTGGTCATCCTGTTTGTATAAATGTATAATTATTGTATCTGAAACTAGAAATATGAAATATAACTGAGGTTATTGTAATTATGCAAAGTGTGGGCCATTAATGGTGATTTGGAATTTTGATAGTGCCCATCAACTAGGACAATTGGCTGTAAATGGCTCTGATTATTTGAAAGCCTTCCTGCAAGTCAAGGCAGGAAGAATGAAGGCTTGGAGTCTCACAGGACATGTGACCATGTCACCTGGTACTGGAATCCATCTGAAACCTGGGGTTGTGTCAGACTCATCATGAATATCATTGTGAAAAACATGTATGAATTTTGTGTAAGGAGTTGCGTATATACATTGAAAATGCATTCTTAAAATCTGTGTCTATGTGTCCAGCAAAGGTGAAAAAAAACAGGTTTTCTGGTGGACAAGAGATGTTTATCCATTTATCTGTTTACATGAAAAGTGATTATTGTCTCACTCACAATCACCAATTATTAATATTCTAAGTCAAATGTTAATGAAGTGCTGGTGGGGACTTCACAAAGAAACCAACAGGAAGAGAGAAACAGCGGGAGGCTGACCTCCCTATCTGGTAGTGCAGATCAAAGGGTTGATCTACCATATCTGGGGGGCAAAGAAGGCACTTTCACTGAGGAAGCAAACATGTAACGAGTTTGCTTCATGAAAAAGCAGTCTCAATCAGGATCCCTTGAAAACACTGGGGAGAACCACCACTCCTGGGCTGTTCACGCACAGCCTCTGGCATGTAAGCTGCTCCTTGGATTGTGCAACCTAATGACACTAGCCAATATCTCTGGTCCCAGAAACATCCCTAGGAACTTCTGTCTTGCAGTGTCCAGTTATGCCACTGGACACTGCAAGCTTACATGAGTTCGTCAATTTAACAAAGAAATTGATATGTACCAGGCTTGTTATCCCAAGAGGAGTTGCTTACACACTTCAAACCAAACACTGCTTCAGGTAGAATGAACAAACAGATTTAGTAACTATAAAGATAGATTTTAAGTGATTATAAATCAAAGCATAACAAGTCAGTTTTGGTCAAATGAAATTAAAGCAAAACGCATTCTAAGCTGATCTTAACACTTTCCGTTTCCTTACAAACTTAGCTGCTTCTCATCACAGGCTGGCTGGTTGCTCTTCAGCCAGGCTCTCCCTTTTGATCAGGGCTTCAGTTGCTTTGTGTGGGGTCTGTAGATGTAGGTGGAAGAGAGAGGAAGAGCATGGAAAATGTCTCTCCCTTTTATCAAGTTCTTTCTTCCCTCTTGGCTTTGCCCCCGCCCCTTCAGAGTCAGGTGAGCATTACCTCATCACAGTCCCAAACTGACCAAAGGAAGGGGAGTGACTCACTGGAGAGTCCAACAGATCCTTTTGTTGCTACCTAAGCCAGCGTCCTTTCTTCCTGTGAAGCTGGGCTGGGTTTGTCCCATTCAAGCCCTGATAAGGTGTGAACTGTCTCTCTGCTCTTGGAAGGTTTTTGCCTGGGCTTATTTTAAGCCATGAAGACACATTTGCAGCCTCATAACTACATGCATGAAATTATAACCTCTAACATTACTATAATAACAGTTACTATAACATCACTATAACAACAATGTTCAGTTCATCATGAGCCTTCTGAAGATACCCGACATGACAAACTTTGCATTGGATACCACACAATCATTTTACAAGGATGAACATGGGGGTGGTAGGTGTTCCCCAAGGTACAGAGTGTCACACACATTATGACGGAAAATGTACAATAGTACAAAATACAAGGATCTGATACACAGGAAATAGCAAGAAAGGGGAATTCTGTTTTCTAAGGATTCCAAAAGTACTCATGTCATATGAAAAAAGATAAGTACTCACTGATTTTAGTTATGATTACAACTTTTCAAGTTACAGAGCCTTTCTTTCTTCAGCTACTCCTGTGAATGGCTCTCACGGTCAATAAGGCAGAATTTCTTCTACTATTGTGGAGTTAATTCCTTTAGCATAAATATTTTCTATAAAACCTTCCCCATTTTCATTGTTTATGAAGTTTTGTGTAATGTAAGAGAGGGATAGCTGAATTCTATTGAAATGTTACACAGAACATTGTTCTGTTTTGATACAACATAAATGATGTTCGCTATTATTTCATATCAAAGAATATCTACAAAGCTTGTTATATTTTTTTATTGGAAATACGTTGAAGAATGAAACTTTCCAATCATTTTTTTCTTTTGGACTACAGATAGACAAAACACGGAAACAACAAGAAATTGCCCATTCACCTAACAAGATAATGCAAGCACTTCATCTCCAAAAGGTAGCATAGGAAAAGAGTGCATGTGCAATTTATGAGTATTTGAGCACAATTCATATTCGGAATTTAATAGCCTCTTTTCTTCGCATATTGAACATACCAGTATAAATTGCACTTTCAAAAGCTGTTAGA
The DNA here is from genome assembly GCF_025201925.1 of Gopherus flavomarginatus. Classification (NCBI taxonomy): domain Eukaryota; kingdom Metazoa; phylum Chordata; order Testudines; family Testudinidae; genus Gopherus; species Gopherus flavomarginatus. Next base: position 149,229,743 of record NC_066618.1, on the reverse strand, counting down.
GTTTTGAGAGCAAAACTGACAGGAAATAAAAGTTAGTGCCTGTTTTTTAGTCTCTGTAAGAGACTACATCCCCTAGGGCCTGATCTTGTGAGGTACTTAGCACCTCCTATGAAGCAATGAACACTTAAATCTTATTAATGTTCCTGTAGTTGAGGGCAATCACCACATTGCAGAAGACACTCAGGCCCAGGTTTGTAAAGGTATTTAGGCATTGCTGCACCCTGTTGCATGGCCTACATGACTTAGCTGTCTAATTGAAAGTCAATAGGAATTTAGGCTCTTATGTCATTTCTGACAATGAGACTTAGGTCTTGAAACACTGAACCAGGTAATGCCTAAATACCTTTACGATGTGTCAGTCCCTTGTGCGAATAAGGCCCCAATGTTGGCAGTATTGCAGACATCTAGTGCAACTAGATTAGAGAAATCACATGCAAAAGAAAGCAGGACAAAAGCAAATAGCAGTACCACACACAATATTCCATACAGATGTTAGAGAGGAAAAATGCACACTTAGGAGAGGGACACTTTGCCCCAGTAAAAACAAAATAACAGAATCAAATTTAAGAACACTCCTAAGAGGCCAGAGCTTCCCCAAATTCACAAATGAGTATTTCAGAATTAGGATTCACTCTGGGGAAAAAAAACTCAAGCAGGAGAGCACCAGCTATTCTGTATCATTTTCTTCCTCCCGTCAGTATAGCACAGAGAGAGTACAGTGGATAGAAGGTAGATACTGGAGGAAGGTTATCACATGCATGCCATAAAAAGATAATTTGCTAATGGTGTTACCATGATAAGCCCTAATTGCTGAGATCAAGCCACTATCCCTTAGCTCTTCACTCCACTGAAGACTTGCAAAGCTGCCATCCCCAGACCCTATGCAAAGCAAAGTCAGTACAGTGGGGGACTCCTTGTGACATACAATTTGTAGTATATGTTTAAATGCACCCAGTTCAAAAAAAAATATTTCTGTATCTTTATTTGTTTAAATGAATACATGACCAAAAAATGTACTGAACATTTACATGTAAATCTAGAATGGAGACCATTCATGTATGAAAAATAGTTTTTCTTGTAAGCAAAAGTCATGATGTTGTTCAAATATTACAGGGTTGAGAGCAAGTGCCATTTAAACATTACCCTCTACACAAAAATAAAATCCTGGAAGAGAAATGGGGATGTTTTTTATAGTGGACAGAAGCAATAAAGAATTATAACACTGCTCTCCCCATAGAGGAGTTCAGTTACTGCCCATCTTGGCATTCATGTAGTCCTGTTTGAAGAGGACTATATTAATGCAAGCCAGAAACTTTCTAATCAGCACCTGAGGTGTTCACAAGCAGGTGATACAGTGCAGCACTTTGGTGCATACTGCTATTCACACCCACAAAGTCTGAAATATGAGACAATGTAGACATAGTTGTATAGCAGGGACTATCTCTCTCATATATGTTTCTAAGGGACCCTGATTTTGATGCTATTGTAATTCATACAATAAATATGGAGTTTAGAGGTGGTATATAAATTCTAATTCTTACTTCATTTGGTGAGGTTGTTTTTTTTTTTGTTTTTTTTTTTAAGGAACTCTTGCCTAGATCTACTTTGTAATTATTAATTATCGTCTGTACAAAATAACTTTTGAACACCACATCTGATCAATTACAAAATTTGAGGGAATGTTCTAGGCATCCTTTGGCAGAACTCTGTCTGACTTTTACCAAAATGAACAAAAAAGAAAGCGAGTGTGGAATGGAGGAGATAGGTAGTCCCTGGTAACTGGTTAGGAGACACACCCAGTTCAATGACATCTATAATTATCTATAGATCAGAGAACCCATTAATGGCAGCCATCTTCCAGCATAATAGAACCCACCTCCAATTTCACCACTGCCTGTGGCCACAATACAGTTTAAAAAGTTGACACCCTGAATGACTTATGTACGAGAGAGGGAAAAAAAGAAATAATGGTGGATGGGAATAGGGGTACACACAGAGTTTCTGGAATGGGGGTGAGAGAATGGGTGACCACAGAATGGGGGAAGTGCAACTCAGAGCCTCACACATGGAGAGAGAGAGGGAGAATAGGAGACGCTCAGAGATCCTGACATGCAGGGAGAATGGAGGGCAGTGCTGTGCTGGGCATGAAGGTGATGGTAACTGAAGTTGTGAGGGCATGGGATTACCCAGGCCAAGAGCACAGAGGGAGAATAGAAGCGTGCAAAAGCTGGATCCTGTGGGAAAAGGAGGCACTACTAAAATCTTCAGAATTACTCAGAGCTAGGTGGAGAACACAAGAGAAATCAGATTTGCACAGGTAAAGGGAAGTTAGGATGTCAAGAAGAAGGCTGTGTTCAATGGGTGACAAAGGATCATCATTCTTGTCAGGCCACCTGTCAATACCTGGCATAGTCTGGGGAAGCTAATGATCCTCCTAAGAAACAGAATTTCACAAGTTCATACTTGAAGAAACCCAGTATCACCACTTCTGGTAACCCTGAGAATGTACAATCCCATAGCTTCCATACAAGTAGGCCTGCACTTTGAGTCTTGCAACTCAACGTTGAGAGTTTATCGACAGCGAAGCAACACTTAATCAGCGCTCTTGCTCATCAACATGCTATCAATGTTATCTGCATACAAGAAGCTCACATTTCATCTAATAAAGCCGGCTGATACAAGATCAATGGCTTTGATCTAATATGCCACAATGCACACTCATGTGCCCATATATTTGGGTTACCATTGCAGACACAATCCATCTGTCATCCACTGAATACTGTGAAGTCATCAAGACTGGCACATTTTGGATAGCAAACATCTACAAGCCTACTAGCATTAGCTGGGGTTCAACGGATTCTTCCATGTTTATTGCACCCAGCCGTTTATTTTGGAGACTTCAAGAGCCATCATACAGACTGCAGCTGCAAAGTGGCTGATGCCATTGGTGAACAACTTGTGGACTAGGCCTCACAAAAAAAAAAGGTTACTCACCTTTGTAACTGTTGTTCTTCGAGATGTGTTGCTCATATCCATTCCAGTTAGGTGTGTGCGCGCCGCATGCACGTTCGTCGGAGAAACTTTTACTCTAGCAACACTCAGCAGGTCAGCTGGGTGCCCCCTGGAGTGGCGCCGCTATGGCGCCAGATATATACCCCAGCTGACCCGGCCACCCTTCAGTTCCTTCTTGCCGGCTACTCCGACAGTGGGGAAGGAGGGTGGGTTTGGAATGGATATGAGCAACACATCTCGAAGAACAACAGTTACAAAGGTGAGTAACCATTTTTTCTTCTTCGAGTAATTGCTCATATCCATTCCAGTTAGCTGATTCCCAAGCCTTACCTAGGCGGAGGGGTCAGAGTGAGATGCAGCAGTATGCAGAACTGCTGCGCCAAAGGCTGTATCATCTCTAGATTGCTGGACCAGCACGTAGTGTGAGGTGAAGGTGTGGACCGATGACAAGGTCGCTGCACGGCATATCTCCTGGATAGGCACGTGCGCCAGGAAGGCGGCTGATGACACTTGAGCTCTAGTAGAGTGCGCTGTGAGGTGGGCCGAAGGGACATGAGCTAGGTCATAGAATGTGCGGATGCATGCAGTCACCCAAGAGGAGATCCTCTGGGAAGAGACTGGCAGGCCTTTCATCCGTTCCGCGACCGCCACGAACAGTTGGGGAGACTTCTGGAATGGCTTCGTTCGCTCAATATAGAAAGCGAGTGCCCTGTGTACATCTAAGGAGTGTAGCTGCTGCTCCCGCCGAGAAGAATGGGGCTTCGGAAAGAAGACTGGGAGGAAGATGTCCTGGTTGGTATGGAAGGCAGACACAACCTTAGGAAGGAACGCCGGATGAGGACACAGTTGTACCTTGTCTTTATGAAAAACAGTGTAGGGCGGGTCCACCGTGAGTGCTCTCAGCTCGGAGAGCCGCCTGGCCGATGTAATGGCCACCAGGAAGACTGTTTTCCATGATAGGTACAGGAGCGAGCAAGTCGCTAGCGGCTCAAAGGGTGGGTGCATAGTCTGTTTAGGACAAACTGAGATCCCAGGTAGGGGCAGGGCGACGTACGGGGGGATAGAGATGCTCTAGGCCCTTAATGAACCGAGAGACCAAGGGGTGGGAGAACACGGAGTGGCCATCCTCACCTGGCCGGAAAGTGGATATAGCTGCTAAGTGCACCTTCAGAGAGGATGTCGCCAGGCCCTGTTGCTTAAGGTACCAGAGGTAGTCTAGGACCGTGGGAATCAAGGTCCCCGAAGGAGTAACGCTCTGAGTTGCGCACCAGCAAGAGAAGCGTTTCCACTTTGCCAAATACATGGAGCGGGTGGAAGGCTTCCTGCTGCTGAGGAGAATATGCTGAACTGGAGTGGAACAGCACAACTCCGCTGTGTTTAGCCATGCAGGAGCCATGCTGTGAGGTGGAGGGCTCGCAGGTCTGGGTGACGAAGTCTGCTGTGGTCTTGCGTGATCAGGTCTGGGAGGAGAGGAAGGGGAACTGGGGTGTCCATGGACAGATCTAGCAGGGTGGTGTACCAGTGGTGTCTGGGCCACGCAGGCGCGATCAGGATCAGATGCGCTTTGTTCCTGCGGAGCTTTAACAGGACCTTGTGCACCAGAGGAAACGGAGGGAAGGCATACAGCAGGTGGTGCCTCCACGACAGGAGGAATGCGTCTGTGATCGACCCCGGAGAGAGACCCTGAAAGGAGCAGAACTCCTGGCACTTCCTGTTCGAGCGGGAGGTGAACAGGTCTATGAGGGGAAATCCCCACCTCCGGAAGATCGAATGGATGACGTCCGGTCTTATTGACCACTCGTGACATAGGAAGGACCGGCTGAGCCGATCCGCCAGAGCGTTCCGGACCCCCAGAAGAAAGGAAGCCACTAGGTCTATCGAGTGGGCTATACAGAAGTCCCAGAGTTGAATGGCCTCTTGACACAGGGGAGATGAGCGGGTCCCCCCCTGTTTGTTGATGTAGTACATGGCCGTTGTGTTGTCCGTGAATACCCAAACACAAAGGCCGTGAAGATGTTGCTGGAACACCTGGCACGCAAGGCGGACTGCTCTCAACTCCTGGACGTTTATGTGGAGTGTCAGCTCCTGGGACGACCAAAGGCCCTGGGTACGCAGGTGACCTAGATGGGCCCCCCAACCGAGGGATGACGCATCCGTCGTTAAGGTCATCGAAGGCGGCTGTGGATGGAACGGCATCCCTGCGCATACCAGGAACAGAGTTAGCCACCAATTGAGGGAGCGGAGGGAGCTGGGGGGAACTGTCACCAAGGCATCTATAGGGTCCCTGCCCTGGCAGAAGACTGAATGGAGCCACATTTGAAAGGGTCTCATGCGGAGTCTGGCATACTTGGTCACATAAGTACATGCGGCTATATGCCCCAGGAGGCCGAGGCAGGTGCAAGCTGAGGTGATTGGGGAGGCCTGTAAACCTCGTATGATCGATACGATCGCTTGGAAGCGGGGCTGAGGCAAGTAGGACCTGGCTTGAGTGGAGTCCAGCGTTGCTCCTATGAAGTCCAGCCTTTGTGTAGGGACCAGGGTGGATTTCTCGGTATTGAGGAGTAGGCCCAACCGGGAGAACAGGTCCGTGATTATGTCAGCATACTGCTGGACCTGAGATTGAGAGGTCCCCTTGATGAGCCAGTTGTCCAGATACGGGAACACATGTATCTGTTGCCGGCGGAGGTGGGCAGCGACGACGGACATGCACTTCGTGAACACCCTCGGGGCCGTGGAGAGGCCGAAGGGGAGGACTGTGAATTGGAAGTGCTGGTGGTTGGCCATAAAGCGAAGGTACTTCCTGTGTGGTGGAAAGATGGCAATGTGGAAGTACGCATCCTTCACGTCGAGGGCGGCATACCAGTCTCCAGGATCCAGGGATGGGATAATCGTTCCCAGGGAGACCATGCGGAACTTCAGCTTGAGCATCCATTTGTTGAGTCCGCGCAGGTCTAGGATAGGTCTGAGGCCTCCCTTGGACTTGGAAATCAGAAAATAGCGGAAGTAAAACCCCTTTTCCCTCTCTTCTAAAGGTACCTCCTCTATAGCTCCTGCAGCGAGGAGAGATTGAACTTCCTGTAGGAGGACTTGCTCATGAGAGGGGTCCCTGAAGAGGGACCGGGATGGGGGCGGGAGGGTGGTGATGAAGCAAATTGGAGGTAGTATCCTTGCTTCACCGTGCGCAGAACCCAAATATCCGACGTCAATTGGGACCACGCCAGGAGGAAGTAGGAGAGACAGTCGGAGAAGGGAAGGAAAGGATCCTGTCCTGAGACTGGTACGCCGTCCCCGGGCGCACCTTCAAAAGTTGGACTTAGGGCCTGGTGAAGCCTTAGAGGGTCCGTGGTTCTGGCCCCCCTGGGGACCGGACTGGCGTCTGCGGCCACCCTGCCCGCGCCTTCTACTGAGGTCTGCCTCTGCCGAGGTGTAAAGTACAGGCAGTGTGTTTGGGGCCTGAAGGGTCTACGCTGGGTTACGGGGGTATGCATTCCCAATGAGTGCATGATGACCCTATTATCCTTCAGGCTTTGCAGCCTGGGATCAGTCTTTTCCGAGAACAAACCCTTGCCATCAAAGGGTAGGTCCTGGATGGTGTACTGCAGCTCAGGAGGCAGGTTAGAGACCTGAAGCCAGGAGATACGCCTCATGGTGATGCCCGAGGCCAAAGTTCTGGCTGCTGAGTCGGCCGCGTCTAGGGAGGCCTGGAGAGAGGTCCTGGCCACTTTCTTTCCTTCCTCCAGGAACGCGTTAAATTCCTGGTGTGAGTCCGGGGGTAGCAGCTCGGTGAACCTACCCACTTCTGCCCGAGTTTTATAATTGTATGGGCTCAGTAGAGCCTGTTGGTTGGCCACTCGGAGCTGTTGGGCCCCCGCTGAGTACACCTTGCGACCCAGGAGATCCATCCGTCTGGCCTCTTTGGACTTTGGGGCCGGCACCTGCTGGCCATGTCGCTCCCTTTCATTGACCGACTGGACAACTAAGGAGGAGAAGGAGGATGAACGTACAAGTAGTCATACTCTCAAGAGGGTACCATGTACTTCCTCTCAACTCCCTTTGCTGTCGGTGGAATGGAGGCTGGAGACTGCCAGAGGGTATCGGCAGTGGCCTGGATAGTTTTAATGAATAGCAATGTGACCTGGGTGGGAGCATCAGCGGTGAGGATGCTCACTACGGGGTCTTCGACTTCTGGGACTTCCTCCACTGGGAGGTTGATATCGAGGGCCACCCTGCGAAGGAGGTCCTGATGGGCCCTGAGGTCTATCGGCGGGGGCCCTGATGATGAGGTCCCTGCCACAGCCTCATCCGGTGAGGAGGAGGAGGATACCCCGGGAATGAGAGGGTCCTGGACGGCCTCCTGCTCCTGGGACGGTTCCTGCTCCAGCTGCCCCGGGGAGTCCGGAGGACGTGTCGCGTGCTCCTCTGACTCAACCGCGGGGGGGCGGGAAATGGTGCCCTCTGGTGCCTGATGTTCTGAGTCAGCAGAGCGGGTCTGGACTAGGGGAGCACCCTGGGCTTGGTGGTACGCCCAGGGTGTCCAGAAGGACCAATATTGAGGTCCTATGTCCTGCGGCCGAGAGTCTTGGAAAACTCCCGTAGGTACCTCCATATCCCAGTCCCGGTCATAGTAGCTGTCCGCCTGGGAGGATACAGACATGTGTCTGGACAGCCATGGTGGAGCAGAAAAGCCTGGAGCCGAAGTCCCGACGGATCTCGCACCCCTCAATCGTGAGGACCGGTGCTGGTACACAGAGCGGTACCGAGAGCGAGACCGGGACCTGCGACCAGACCGGTGCAGGGAGGTCGACCGGGATCTCGAGTCTCTACGCTTTGACCTGCTCCAGGAGGTACGGTGCCTGGGACGGTGCCGGGAACTGGAGCGATACCGGAAGTAGTGGGTTGGGGAGCGAGAGTCCGACCGGTGCCGAGAGTCCGACCAGTGCCGTGGTGAGGAAAGGTGCCGGGACTGAGAGCGACGTCGAGAGTGGGAGCGCCTGCGGGATCATGATCTTGAGCGGTGCCGGTCCGCTACACTGACAGACGGCGGTCTGGTCAGGGTCGGCTTGCCCGTGGACTGCAATACCCGCACCGGCGGTGCCGGGGGTAGGGCCGGTGTTGCCTCGGTGATGGCGATCAAGTCCCTCGCCGCGGAAAAAGTCTCCGGGGTAGACGGCAAAGTGAGCTTTACCACGGCAGGTACCGGGGAGCTGTCAGGCGCCGGACTCAACAGCCCTGGTGGGGCTGGAGTCGACGGTACCGGTTTCGGCTGCGCCGCGGCAGGTATTGGTGCCAGGCGATCAGACCTAGGCGCCGTCTCTGGCTGCAAAGCGGGTGTTGCCGTCTGACCCTTCGCCGTCTTCGACCTCGGGGAGAGGGAGGGGTGCGGAGTCGATTTCAGTGCCGGCGGTGGCCGGTGCCAGGAATCCTTAGGTGTACCGGCGACGCCCGGTGCCGTAGGGGTGCCTCTGCTCACTGACTGGCTCGTGCTCGGTGCCGAGGGAGACGGTGTCAGGGCCGCTTCCATTGGGAGCTGCTTTAACCCAATGTCCTGCTCCTTTTTAGTTCTCGGCTTAAAAGCCTTGCAAATTGGGCACTTAGCCGATAAGTGCGATTCCCCTAGGCACTTCAAACAGGAGTCTTGGGGATCTCTTGTTAGCATCGGCCTATGACAGGCCGAGCACTGCTTGAAACCCGGTGAGCCAGGCATGAGCTCCGGCACCGGGTGCGGGGAAGGGGCTACCCCCCGAACCCCGCAACACTTGCTAACTAACAACTGTAACTATGAACTATAACTAAATCTAACGAACTATATATATACAATAAGTATAAACTTATTGTACATATATAGTATAAGCTAAGCCGCACTCCACTGTTCCAACGACCGACACGGGCGGTAAGAAGGAACTGAAGGGTGGCCGGGTCAGCTGGGGTATATATCTGGCGCCATAGCGGCGCCACTCCAGGGGGCGCCCAGCCGACCCGCCGAGTGTTGCTAGGGTAAAAGTTTCTCCGATGAATGTGCACTCGGCGCGCACATACCTAACTGGAATGCATATGAGCAATCGCTCGAAGAAGAATGACCTTGCCCTTGTTCATGATAAAAAGCAGACATTCCATTCTTCTAAATGGAACTTTGACTATTTACCTGACATATGTTGGGTCAGCTCAGTACATGGCACCTTGCATACATCATCATGTCAAGTCTTGCACAACTTTGCACACAGCCAGCACAATATGGATTGAGCCATCACTGATCCATATTGGTCTTCAGCTACTAATAGTCACAAACATAAAGAAGCAGCAGTGGAACCTGTGCAAAGCCAGCTGGAAAAAATATAGTGAGGCACTGGAATGGAGTGATGTAGTGATACTGCTCTGCCACATCCCAATATATCAGACTTATAGGCATTTCTGTAGAGTCATCTACAAAGCAGCCACCAGAGCCATTCCATGCGGATATTGCCCTGTGTATATGCCCTGACTTGAAGAGGAGTTCACCACTCTACTTAAGCAGTCTGAGTCAACTGGTGATCTGGACGTGAATGACCACTTAATGTTCTGAGCTGTGCTCGCTGAGCCAGATGGAAAGAAAAGACCAAAAACCTGGACCTCACTTGCTCCAGCCAGAAATGCTGGAGTTTACTTTGTTGCCTTGGAGTAGTCTAGCAACCACTGACACCAAGCCAATCATCTGTGCATGCCAGTCAAATAGCCAGTCATTTCCTTTGCATGGGACAGACATTCCTAGAAAAGGAGTGAAGATTCAAGTTTGGAGTGAATGGAGGATCTTCTGCAGGCAGCACAAATCTAGAGCTTGCCCTGAACCTTTCACCATTCCAGCTCTGTACTGAGTGTTGTATAATATCAAATCTGGCACTCCTGCCGGCTATGACAACATCCTTCCAGAAATATCTTAGCCCATGTGCCTGTGTTTGGCTGGCTCAGTTCCTCAGAAGGATCCCCATTGAAGGAAGACTGCTGAAAATCTGGTGCATGTGAAAAAGTCATCTGCCTCCCCAAAAGATCTAAACTAGGCATCAAGCTACCACCTTATATCACTGCATTCTGTGTGTCTCAAGGTTCTAGAGCACCTAATTTTACAGAAAATAGAACCAGAGATGGAGAACATCTTGAATGTTGACCAACCAGGCTTTTGACTAGGTCAAAGCATGTGAAACCAACTATGTGCACTAAAAACAGGCGCTATTTTCCTTGACCTCACCACAGTGTATGACACAGTGTGGCATACGGGTCTACTTGTTAAAATATCAAGAGTCCTCCCACTATAGACTACTGATTCCATTGAACTGCCACTCTGAGACAGACAGAGCATGGTGCATGTGGGTGAGAAAACAGGTGCTTTGAAAAAATAGATGAATGAGTTACCCCAGGGCATCTGTTCTAGCCCCAACCTTGTTCAACCTATACATCATTGACCTGCCATCAACCCAGTCATTGAAGTTCATCTGTGTAGATGACATTTGCTGCAGGCTACAGGCTCTGACTTTCTTGGAGCTGGAGAAGACTGAGTGACTATGTTGCAAAGCTGGCCGACCACTGCAAGACATGGTGTCTTCAGCCTAGCACCAGCAAAACAGTTTCTAGCACATTCCACCTCCATCATGCCAGTGATAAGAGGGAACTAAACATCATATTGAATAGCCAGAAGCTGAAGCATGACGCTTATCCAGTTTGCTTAGGCCTCAACTAAACATTGACATACAAAAGCCCCCTGAGCGATATAGTAGCAAAGGTCAAGACTTGCAACAACCTTTGCAGCAAACTGGGAGGTTCTTCATGGGGAGTGGATGCTCCCACTCTAAGGACCTCAGTCCTTTCCATCTCGTACTCAATAGCAGAGTACTGTGTGCAAGGATGGAGTTGGTCAGCACATACCAAACTTGTCGACGTGCGACTCAACTCAACAAAGTCCATCATCACAGGAACTGTATGACTAACTCATCTTAGTATTTGTATGTTTGCTGAGCCAAACAATAGTATTCTCAGTGGCCAAGTGGAACTCTCAGAGCCCACTGCTGAATTTGGTTAGTGGCTTTCAGTTCTAAGCCACATTTACCCCCTTACATAAGGAGGGAGGTTGCAAGTGCAAGCTGCTTGCAAAGGTTCATGCCAACCAAAGCTTGCCCTTGTTTAATGACCTTTTTAATTCACCAGCTACATGTCTTTCATCACGTAACCCACTGTGGTTGAGGCTGCCATGCCAGGACATGAGACCAGAGACCCTGTGGCGGGAAGACTGGTGCTTAATAAAAACCACTAATCAGTTCCTCGTCCCAGACCCTGCTGCTCACGCTCCCAGCTTTGACATGCCTCATCATTAGTGGGCCCTTCTTAACCAATTCTGGACTGGAAAAAGCCTCTGTGCAGTCAAGCAGCACCAGTGTGGTCTCCGAGACAATCCAAGCTGCAGCTGTAGCACAGATCAAACAATGATATGTCAAGCAGTGGCTGCTATCCAAATTCAGTGGTGGGCCCTGGGAGTTCCATTTAGTCACTGAAATGCTATTGCTCGGCTTGGTGAACATGCAAATATCAAATAAAAAAATAAATGCTGCTGAAAACAAAGAATAGATTGAGGAACATAAAGAAGTAGGAAAGGGAATATGACCACAAAGAAATTGTTAGAAACCTTGAGAAGAGCAGTTTGGAATAATCTAGATGGATTTGGAGCGTGAGGAACGGAAGGAATAATAGAAAGCAGTGGCTTGTAAGTGGTTCTGTCAATCTGCTTAGAAAAGAAAGGAAAGGATGAAAGGATATTTGGGTGTGTTGGAAACTCAAGTGGGACAAAAGTCTGGTGTAAAACAGGAAAAAGGTCAGAGCCACTGACAGGAAAAAGCCAATCTTTTTTAGAAAATTGATAGCCTGTGTTTGTACACAGACATACAGTCTGCTGTCCTAGCCATATTTCCACTTTGTGAGCAATTATGAATGTTACAGTGAATGTTCAATAAATTATACTTAGAATGCACTCTGGACTTTTAAAATCAAGCAGTAATGGGCTTCCCCTTGAATATACTAGTATAGTTTATTTCTAGTCACTATTGCACTTTTATTCCTTTCTGAGCAACCTTATTTTTCTTTTTTGGTTTGCACATTACCTAGAGCATAACTTAACTGGATCATAATGTGATACATCATTTCTCAATTACCATATCACAGAATTTACTTGCATCAGGTGACTTAATCACCTTCATGCCTTTTCTTTACAAAGCCTGCAAAAAAGACTTAATTACGTGGGTGTTTGATGCAGTAAGATAATGAGATTCCCTTTGATTGACTCAGACAGGATCTGGAAATAAATTGCAGGCCTGATCCTATAATGAAGTTTCAACAAATACATGAGTGACCAAAATATGGTTAGGAAAAAATTCCAGTAATATCCAGACAAGATATTTCCATTACTGATGAGAAACAATAGCTGAGGAAATAAATAAAAGTTGGATTTTTTTCTTTTTTTTTTTTTCGGTATTATGATGTATGTTTTTTCAAAATGAAAATAGTTGTTATTCACACTAATGATGCACAATTTTGGAATAAAAGGGGTAAATTTAAACCCAAACTCTATATTATAAGAGCCAAATGTTGCCGTTAGGTGCACATAAGATGCCTCATTCAAATCTTGTGTTTGATCTGTGTTTGACTCCAATTCATCAAAGCCCTTAAACATGTATTCTGTTGAGTTAGCATCTTAGCACTTAGAAAACTTAACCTTCTAAATTTTCTAGAGGGAGGAGCCTGTTTGTGATTTATTCCTCTGCAAGAATAGTAACTTTTGTATGTATTTATTTTTAAAGGAACAAGAAAAGGCTGCACTCTTGAAGAGCGGATAAACAGTTTGAATGGACAGAGCTGACCTCCAACATAACTTTTAGCTCAGTGGTTAGGGCACTCACTTAGAATGTGAAAAACTCCTGCTTGAATTCCCTCTCTGTCTGAAGGAGGGGGGGAGTGATTTGAAGAGGAACCAGCCACTTCTCAGGTGCATGCTCTAACCACTTGGCTAGGGGATAATATGATAAGTGGGGCTCTCTAAGTCTTTCCTGTTGAAGCTCTTTCACTGTGGCTAAATAATTAAACAAACAAACAAAAATCATTGGAGCAGGAGGACTGGACTTCCCACCTCCAAGGTGAGCGCTCCAGGCACCAAGCAATAAAGTCACTCTTTTACTTGCCTGGTCTCCCTCGTCTAATGATTCTTTCATTGTTGATCCACAGTGGAACAGGTCCAGCAGGAGAGATGAGGGAGCCCCATCTCAGAATATCCTTTAGCTCAGTGGCTAGAGCACTCACCTGAGAGGTCACTTTTCCCTCTCACACAGGGAGGGAAATTAACTGGGGCTCTCCTACATCCAAGATGAATACCTTGACCACTGGTCTAAGAGTTCTGAGGGAGGTGGTGCTCCTTCTCCTGTCACTATACCTAAATTCCTTTGTAGCCTGATCTATAGATTATGTATTAATTATACTGATTGCTTAAGAATTTCCAGTAATCACTCTGAGGTTTGACAAGTTTTGTCCCAAGATCCAGTCCAGTATTATTAAAATTACTGTTCAGTTGAGAACCTTAATGTGCACAGTTGCAACACTCACATTTTAGGAACCCTTCTGTATTTACAATAGTTTATGAATAGATTTAGCAAAGTCACAAACACTCTAACCCAGCAATGTACGTAGAGATAATACAGACTGTACATCTGCACATCCATATACTCACACCAACCCCTTTCAGAGCCAAGATCTTCCTCATCACCTCACCTTCTCCCTCATCACTAGTGTCCATCATTCTGGCATCTCCCAAGGGCTACTTCTCTTTCTCCACCTGCCATAGGCTGGGATGCAACTTTTAAAATATGTTACGTTGATGCCACTATGTCTAATCCATATTCAGTAGGTGATTCTCCTCTCTTCCTTATTTATATGTCCTCACCCTACAAATGTTGGCATGCCCTTCTGTCATAACATTTTCCCAGATTTGGACCTTAGCGTCCAAAATATGGGTGTTAGCATGAAAACCTCCAAGCTTAGTTACCAGCTTGGACCTGGTAAAGCTGCCACCACCCAAAAAATTAGAGTGTTTTGGGGCACTCTGGTCCCCACAAAAACCTTCCCTGGGGACCCCAAGACCCAAATTCCTTGAGTCTCACAACAAAGGGGAATAAACTATTTCCCTTCCCTCTCCTCCTTCCCAGGTGTTCCCTCCCTGGGTTCCTGGAGAGATACACAGAAGCAAGCTCCGTGAATCTAAACAGAGGGACTCCACCCTCTCCGTTTCCAGTCCTGGAAAACACTAGTACCGAGATATCTAATCTCTCTTCCCCCTTACCCAGAGGGCATGCAAAGTCAGGCTAGTAAATCTAACACACAGAGATTTCCCCTGACTTCTTCCTCCCACCAATTCCCTGATGAGCTACAGGCTCAATTCCCTGGAATTCCCACTAAAGAAAACTCCAACAGGTCTTAAAAAGAAAGCTTTATATAAAAAGAAAGAAAAAGTACATAAAAATGGTCTCTCTGTATTAAGGTGACAAATACAGGGTCAATTGCTTAAAAGAATATTGAATAAACAGCCTTATTCAAAAAGAATACAATTCAAAGCACTCCAGCAACTACACACATGTAAATACAAAAGAAAAAAACAATAACCCCTATTGTTTTATGATTTTGTACTCACAACTTGGAAACAGAAGATTAGAAAGCAGGAGACAGAAAAATCCTTCCCATAGCCGAGAGGGACAGACACCAGACAAAGAACAAAGAACTCGCACCCAAACTTCCCTCCACCCAGATTTGAAAAAGTCTTGTTTCCTGATTGGTCCTCTCGTCAGGTGTTTCAGGTTACTCCTTTCCAGGTAAAAGAACATTAACCCTTAGCTATCTGTTTATGACACCTTCTCCTATATATTAGTATATTAATGATTTCTACTTATGATCATATATGTCAATGCGTTGCCACGGCTCACTTGTGGTCAGACATCTGCAGATGTTCCATCCTAACGTATCCAAAAGCTGGTGTTAGCTCATGATCTTCAGGCTGGCTGGGGTAGTTATGCACAAACTTTCCCCTTAAGCACTCTTAGTGGTAACCGTTAGGCTATTTCTCTGTGACAAAGTTCATAGGCCTCAAGCCTTATGCTAACTGCTGAAGCAATGTCTTACAGGATACAAGGCCTTTAGGTTCCTTGCACTGATGCCAAATAAAATAAATGCTAACGCTAACTCTATAGGCTAGACATTTGAGAATCAGAACGTAAACTATTTTTAATGCTGATACTTGAGGGAAACACAGTCAATTCCTAGAGTGGCTATTAACTGTTTTAGAATTCTTTGGATACAACTTACATTATTAAGATAGTTGAAGCCCCAAGTGATACAAGTTATAGTAATGCATGTGTCAGTGTAAGAACAGAACTTGAAATGCTCTTTTTGATTTAGGCCTAGGGTTATTTAAGGTTAGCTTGTGGCTTAATCTCACAAAGAGCTGTGATGATGCATTTTACAACACTTCTAACAAAGCAGTCCATGAACCTGAACAGACAGTGTTTCCTGGTGTGTTTTACAACTGGCTTCCAAATGAATTTCAATATTAAAATTCAAACAAGAGTAGCAGCAACAGCAGCAAACCACCAAACTAAGGAAGCAATAATTAAGCTTATCCACAGAAGGAAGGATTATCTGTGGTATAACTTTGTGGTTAAGAAATTCACATCGCAAACACAAATGCTTTATTGCTATTTGTAAGTGTCCTACATTTGATTTGTCAGATATGAGTGATTGCTCATGCCGAAGAAATATCCTTATAAATAATTCCAAGTATTATACATCATAAAACATGCAGATATATCTAACAAGTGCATTTTAGCTTTTCATTTTTAAAACATGTTTAAAATATTAGCCAATCTTCAGAACATGCTTATCTCATAAGTACTATTTCTAATTTAAAAGACAAATGAGTTTTACAAACAGAGGGAATAAGCATCAGAGATAAGATTGTGTCACACTCTACTTGCAGCCACAAATGTGGCACTGCAGGCACTCCCTGCCTTAGTCCAGTCCTGCTAGAATCACAGTGGCCTATCCTCTAAGCTCAACATCAGTCTGTAAACACTTACATAAAAAATAAACTCAAAAGGTGTCTGCTGCTTGTGCCTTTAAACAAACAAATAGCTTCAAAGGCAAGTGCAAAGTTGTAGCATTTGAGGTCCAGGCCCTTCTTAACTGGCCTGCCTGCTCCTGATTAGTCAGTGTCTCCTCCTGGCCCTTCTAGGCCTCTGAGGATATGTCTAAACTACGGGATTATTCCAATTTTACATAAACCGGTTTTGTAGAACAGACTGTATAAAGTCGAGTGCACGCGGCCACACTAAGCACATTAATTCGGTGGTGTGTGTCCATGTACAGAAGTTAGCATCGATTTCCGGAGCGTTGCACTGTGGGTAGCTATCCCGTAGCTATCCCACAGTTCCCGCAGTCTCCCCCGTCCATTGGAATTCTGGGTTGAGATTCCAATGCATGATGGTGCAAAAACAGTGTCGCGGGTGATTCTGGGTAAATGTCGTCAGTCATTCCTTCCTCCGTGAAAGCAATGGCAGACAATCATTCTGCGCCCTTTTTCCCTGGATTGCCCTGGCAGATGCTATAGCATGGCAACCATGGAGACCGTTTTGCCTTTTGTCACTGTCACTGTATGTGTACTGGATGCCGCTGACAGAGGTGGTACCGCAGTGCTACACAGCAGCATTCATTTGCCATTGCAAGGTAGCAGAGATGGTTACCAGTTGTTCTATACTATCTGCTGTGCCATTGCAAATTGGCAGTGAGATGACGGTTATCAGTCGTTCTGTACCATCTGCTGCTGTCATGGGTGCTCCTGGCTGGCCTTAGCTGAGGTCGGCCAGGGGCGCAAAGACAAAAATGGGAATGACTCCCCAAGTCAATCCCTCCTTTATGGTTTATCTAAAAATAGAGTCAGTCCTGCTTAGAATATGGGGCAAGTGTGCTAGAGAACCAGTGTGCCAGAGAGCACAGCCACTCCGTATCAGATCCCGCAGAAATGATGAGCTGCATGCCATTCACGGGGGTGCCCCCTCAACAACCCCACCCATTGATTCCCTTCTCCCCCAACCTTTCTGGGCTACCATGGCAGTGTCCCCCACTTATGTGATGAAGTAATAAAGAATGCAGGAATAAGAAACACTGACTTTTTAGTGAGATAAAATGAGGGGGAGGCAGCCTCCAGCTGCTATGATAGTCCAGGCAGGACATTAAATGGTGGGGGGGAGAGGAGCCCAGCATCCCGCTGCTATGATAGTGCAGGCAGTCCAGAATCTTTTCTTTAGACATTAAAGGGGGAGTGCTGATAGAACTCAGCCCCCAGTTGCTATGATGAGGACGGTTACCAGCCGTTCTGCACCATCTACTGAGAATGACTAGGAGGCATTCCTATTTTTACCCAGGCGCCCCCGGCTGACCTCACCTGAGGCCAGCCAGGAGCACTCACGGGCTGATGATGACAATGGATAGCAGTCATATTGTACCATCTGCCACCGGGGAGGGGAGGGGAGAGGATGCTGCTATTCATTGCCACAGCACTTCATCTACCAGCAGCATGCAGTAGACATAGGGTGACATAAAAAAAGTCAAGAAACGATTTTTTTCCCTTTTCTCTCATGGGGGGGAGGAGGGGTAAATTGACGACATATACCCTGAAACACACCAGACAAAGTGTTTGACCCTACAGGCATTGGGAGCTTAGCCAAGAATGCAAATGCTTTTCGGGGACTGTGGGATAGCTGGAGTCCTCAGTACCCGCTGCCTCCCTCCCTCCATGAGCATCCATTTGATTCTTTGGCTTTCTGTTACGCTTGTCACACAGCACAGTGCTGTGGCCTCTGTCTATCACAGCCTGGAGATTTTTCAAATGCTTTCTCATTTCGTCCTCTGTAACAGAGCTCTGATAGAACAGATTTGTCTCCCCATACAGCGATCAGATCCAGTATCTCCCATATGGTCCATGCTGGAACTCTTTTTGGATTTGGGACTGCATCGTCACCCGCGCTGATCAGAGCTCCAAGCTGGGCAAACAGGAAATGAAATTAAAAAGTTTGTGGGGCTTTTCCTGTATACCTGGCCAGTGCATCCGAGTTCAGATTGCTGTCCAGAGCAGTCACAATGGTGCACTGTGGGATACCACCCGGAGGCCAATACCGTCGATTTGCAGCCACACTAACCCTAATCTGATATGGTAATACCGATTTCAGCGCTACTCCTCTTGTCGGGGAGGAGTACAGAAACTGGTTTAAAGAGCCCTTTATATCGATATAAAGGGCCTCGTTGTGTGGATGGGTGCAGCATTAAATCGGTTTAACACTGCTAAAATCGGTTTAAACACATAGTGTAGACCAAGCCTGAAGGACTAAGTTTTGTTGGTAGCCCAGTCTGAGAGGGGTTTCCTTAAGCAGAGGAATGTCTAGGCAGGAGGCAAAGAAGGTCTGATAGTCTCCATCATAGATTGTCAATCAGAAGTTTCTTCCTCTAGTCAAACACACCCCACTACACTCAAATATTAGGAAATACCCCATTTACAGTTGTCTGTATAGCTTAATTCTGCCCCCTTATGTTTTAATCCTGTGTACTGAAAGGGGCGGGGTCCTGTGGAAAAAATACTATACAATTATGTAATGAAAGCCTATCACAAGGCATATGATCAGATAAAATTTCCTCTGATCAATATTAAAGCATCTCAAAAATAACATCCACTATCATTGGACTGTGGACAGGGCACTCTGCAGGAATTAAAATCAATACAGATGAAACTAAGATATATACCCTCTGCAAATTGCATCAGGAGCAGGCTTTAATAGCTACCTATGCTTTTGAATATGATATTGCAAGGAAAGGGTTTTTGTTTTGTTTTGATACCTTGGATCATTGCCTTTACTAAAGGAGCTTGTAATTCCCCAAATTCATTCTTGAATGTCATGGGCTGATATGATTATCATGGGACAAGAGAGAACAACAACAAAATACATACAAGAGGGCTGAATTAAGGTTACACAGGAAACAGTGTAAATCTGGCATTTCTTAATGTAAAATGCTTGACTTTACAACCTAAATAACTTGGTTTTTTTTAAACAGTATTTTAGACAATTTCCTAGGGTTTTTTTTTGTTTGTTTATTTGTAAGGCAAAAGCATTCTAAAACTCTTCCTCATCATGCCCCAACAGACGGGCTTGAACTTGGAGCACTGAAGAAGAGACCTCTAACATTTGAGCTATAGGACTAGCTACATGAGTTGGCAACAGCAGGTGGCTGATGAAAGGGATGGGTCACATGCTGGGTACAGGAAGCATTATTCAAGCAGCATGGACCAATTCTTTGTTCTCTCCCCCACCCCTGTAGAAGCTGGGGCGGGGTGAGGGATCTCCTGGCCTATGTGATATGCCCATAACGGGGAGAATGGAACACTCTGCCATGCACTGTGTCTAGGGAGGTGTGCTTAGCCTGAGCTGGCTTTCCCCTTCCTCTAAAGCTATTCCTAGAGTAATGTGCAGCAGCATAGGCCCAGCTCTTCAAAAATGTTTATGTTCAAATATTTTGGCAGTCTACCAAGTTTTTCAAAGGAACACAAGCCGGAGAAGGGAATGGAGATTTTTATGTTTGTATCATTCTTAGCTAAATCTCAGTGTAATTTAATGGGAAAAGAAAAGACAGCAGGAACCCAACATCCATGCCACAGTCTGATTGAAGGCATGGGGTCTGAAAGAAAGAGTCTTCTGTAAGAGAAGACAGCTGTAGAGACAGTGTCAGATGAAGTGAGCCAGATCTCTGTAGGAGTCAGGAGCTGGAGAAAGGGAGATATGAAGAGATTGTGGATGGTTGTGATCTTTTTAGTGATGGAGTGGGCAGTCCTGAGACAGCAAGAGAATGGGAGCAGAAAGGAGGGGGCATGAGAGAGGTGGAGGTGATGCAGGGATGGGTGTAGGAAGTAGACAGGAGTGGGATGGAGTGAAAGCCAGGGTTGGGGCAAATGTCACCAGAGATTAACAGGAGGATGTGGATTGGGGACCTAGATTTGTGCTGGCAAGAGGAAGATCAGGGTAGAGAGGGCAAGAGGAGCAGGTGAGAGCTGGTGAGAACTGTAGAAGGTGGAGAGTAACTGGGAAGGGGAGATGAAGGAGGACAGATGTTATGCCCATGCAGAAGAGAGGTGCAGTGAAAGCCATGGGCGAGTGGCAGATGGACAAGATTACAATACAAAAACAACTCACCACAGAAGATCTGAAGGCATGCTTCTAATCCCACTGCTGAATCACTGCTGTCTGAGGGGCTCCCTGCTATGGGCAGAGTCCCCCACTCACAGTCCCTGTTGGTGGTGAGGAGGCAGCTCCAGGCTGTGACCTAGCAGTGTACACGTTTGCACGCACACACCCCACCAATAAGCTGTATTGTTAATGTAATAGGTTTATAAGGAAAATAATTCTATTGGCATATAGACGTATGGAATTCTTGCTCAGCTTGAATAATGAAAACGCTAACAATGTGAGGTACAGGAAATATGCCCTAATCAGAAATTTTAATGGTAATATTTGCTAGAACTTCTTATTTTTAACACAGAGAGACAGTCACTTCTACACACACAGAGACAACCACCTCTATCTGCGCGTGCACGCACACACACACACAGAGCATACTGCTTCTTGTTGCTTTTGTCATGCAGTGGTGAACTTTGATCTTTGTGTAACACATCATTATCCAAAAGGCAGAGCTGTTGGCATTACTTACATGTGTTATGCAAGGGGAAAAATGCAACTTGGAAAATCTCGAGATATGTATAAGAAAGGTTAATTACTTTCAGGGCTGTTTGAACTGTGTAAAACATAAAGAACAGTCTGAACAGACGAAAATGATAGCAGACATAGTAGATAATACAGTACCACTTGTGACTAAAAGCACAGGTACTATGTTTTTAAACAGGAAACCATTAAAAATGCACTTTTTATTATTTAAAACAAAGAAGTGATCATTTTCCTTTCTACCCAGGCTTTCCAATCCTGCCATGCTGTAAAGAATAATCAATAACTGGATGGACAAAAATTAAGTTATGTAATGTATTTCTGAGTGAGATGATATAAGTTAGAGGGTCAACTAAAATTCTACAATTTAAGCAGTGTTCAAGCATGTACTGGCAATTCATAATTCCACTCACATTATACTCTCTGACATAAAACAATGGGGTTTATTTTTGAGGAGTATTACTGTTCAGGAAAGAGAGATTTTGCAATAGTGACACTAACATATTTCCTCTCATATTTTTTTCCTCTCTCACTAAGTAAAATAAAAGCTTTATAGCTGCACACAGAATTGCATAGATATCATCAGCACTGCAGAAACATCAGCTTTAGTCATTTTGGCTTTCTTCCTGAAATTCCAAATAGACATTTAATTAAGTCACTGTTATCAAATATAATGCTTCCCTTCCTTCTGTTGTAGCAAAATGTGTAACACAAGCAATTACTGTATCTGAGTTTTCAATGAAAAAGAGTCAGAGGAAGAACATCAAAGCATACAAGACCCAGTGGAAAGTTAAAGTATATTAAGAAAATTAACAAGTACATTAGTTTATCACTAGTGGCATGTACTGTGAACAAAATTCTGTAAAACTCCAATCATTTCTCCTCATTTCATCTCCAAAATAATTCAGTATTATTGGATTTATTTCAGATTTGAAAAACCTCATCCTTCATGATTAAAAAAAATCAAAAATCTATTCTGAAAATAAATTTTTCTACAGACATTTTTAAGGTTTTTTTTTTGTAAAATCATCAATTTGATGGAATTATTATAACATGCCAGCATAGATCAGATATACCGAACCACTGCTACTTCAGAAAAAATTATCTATGTGTCATTCTTGGAAAGATGTTAAGTACTGTAGTAGCAGCAAATGTTTTCTGAATCTATAAGGCTTATAAAGGACACCATGGAGGAGTAAACAAATAGAAAGAAAAAAAATAGATAGACTTTCTATCAGAAAACAAATTCAGCCCTTGCAGTTCTAAATTACCTTTTTTAAAGTAATATTGTAATGCAAAGCTGACAGCTGAGAAAAAGTAAATTAGAGAATAAATTATGCCAAGCCACCACAAAATACGTTCACAAAAATGTGTTTGTATTCTGCAAAAAAGTGTTTTTGATTGATGTTTCACATTTAGCACCCTTTACATTACAGGCTTCATATCTTCCATAGTACATTACAAATTGTAAATCGTATCCAACTGGTGTTCAATAAGAGCATGTGTTAGCAACTAAGTTAATATGAGCTCTTCTGTTATCCAGTATACTCTAACTTTCACATCTCACAGTGTTCCCAATGATCTATGAGCATTCTTGGTGGTGTGCTTTAATGCTTTAAAGGGCAAATCCATGCCCCAGCACCACGGGTGAAAGTAACTTACAGGACTTACCGGTACTGCCAGAGTCCTGAGGGGGGCATGGCCTCATCCGGAAGAGGCGTGGCCTCTCAAGATTTAAAGGCCCTGGGGAACCAGCTGTGGCTGGGAGACCCAGGGCCTTTAAATCAACCAGGAGCTCCCAGCTGCAGAGGAGGCTGGGAGACCCCCAAGGCTCAATGGCAAATTAAAGGGCCCGGGGCCGCCAGGGAGAACCCTGAGATTTGTGGGGCTGAGGCAGGGATTTAAAGGGCCCAGAGCTCCTGCCATTGAGGGAAGCCTGGAGCCCTTTAAATCCTGGCCCCAGCCCGGCCACCAGAGCCGTGGCCGGGATTCAAAAGGCTCTGGGCTGCTTGCAGCCGTGGGGAGCTTTGAGCCCTTTAAATCCCTGCCCCAACCCAGCCGCCGGAGTCGCGGCTGGGATTCCGCAGGCAGCCCAGAGCCCTTTCAATCCCCGCTGTGGAAGTCGATGTGGTCCAGCATGCCGTACTGGCTCTTGCCAGTACACAGTTCCAGACTGGACTGGCTTACTTTCATCTCTGACTGTATGTATGTGAATGTGTATAAATGTGTCACAAACAATGCAGCTACAGCCTTCCACTGACCAGCAGCAACCCCAGCAACTGGACCCGTGGACTGCTGCCTGCAGAGAGCCAGCAGGTGCCGCTGGGCTGGGTCTGCCAAGGAGTAAATAACCAAGGCAAAAACCACAGCCAGCCAGCCAGAGAGGGAGCAGGAGGAGGGGAAGTCAGGGGTGAATGAAGGACAACTGGAATAGCCTTCATGAAATATACAAGATATTTAGAGACAGTTTTGTCAAGTTCAGCCTCTGCACTCTGCAGGCAGGACAAAACAAAAAGAGATCTGAAATTTCACCCGATGTCCTAAGGACATTTCAGGTGTTTAAATCAATATATAAAGAGGGTGGATTGGAATGAAAACTACTATTTCTTTCAAAGAAGGCACAATAATTTCTCTGAATATTCAGTTTTCCCCTCCAGTCCCTTTGTGGTTTTGTCTATGGAGGCTATTTGCTTTCCCTATGAATCTTTAGTTGCTTTAGCAAAACTGCTTTGCCCAAAATAAACCCTAATCATCATCACACATCTTTCCACCATGTTCTCCATGTTTTGTGTGTTGTTTTCTTTTTAAATGTAACATTTCAAAGAGGATCTGCACGCAGTTTGGACATCACAACCATGATTCTCTGCTGGGAAGGGAATGCTATAGATTTGAACTTGGAAATGGTTCCTGATTTTGATTGTATTTAGGAGATCTCCTCATCCCGAGGGCAGAAAAGAACTGCCCCTGCCATGGTCACACACACTCAACAACAACAGAGAGTGGAATTAACAAGGATGCCGGAAACAGCTCCTAACTCTGGGCACTGAACTGCACAGGGAACAGCTGAGTTTAAACTGTTCTTTTGCAGGCAGCAGCAGCAGGCATCTCAGCCAGTGTCCCTGCAAGCTAGAGCCTAGAGGAGAACTCTTGCTGGGGGTGGGGGGGGGAGGAATGCAGAGCCTTGTCTGCAGCCTGGCTGGAGGAGGGAGAGGGAGGAGCCGAGAAACCAATGTGACAGTGAGTTTTCTCCTTCCACCTGCTTTTATTAGCTCTAGATTTAAGCTATGCAGCCAAATGCTTGTATTTGTTGTGTATATTAGTATTGGAGAGATCCCCTTATCCCAGGGGAAGAAAAGGACGGCCCCTGCCATGGTTAAACACACCCTCCCCTCGACCCCCTCCTCCTAGCTACTGTGAGCTAAACTAACAAGGATGCCAGAAACCTAGCCCTGAGGGCTGAACCATCAGGGAACAGCTGAGTTTAAACTATTCTTATGCAGGGAGCAGGCTTCTCTCTCCCTCCCTCAGTCAGTCTCCTTTTCTTACCAGTCCTCTGTACTGGCCCGTACCAGCTTACTTTCACCTCTGCCCAACACCCAGTTTGAATATATACACTGGGAACAGGGGAAAACCAATGGGACAAAGATTTCCCCCTCTTCCTGACAAGATACAGAGCAGCATTTCATGGAGACTACCACAGCCCAATATGAGAAGTAATTCCCACAATCAAAGCCCCACCCACTCCTGTAGATGGAAGTGCCAGAGAACTATGTAGTGGCAGATGCTTCTTATCTCGAAGTCTACTCCTGCCTTTGATCACAGACTCCTAGGTTCTGTGTTACACAGGGTTTTGGCTTCCTGATAAGTGGCCTCCCCACGTTTGATCTTACATGCAGCAGAACCTCTCCATTCCTATGGCCAGAGGGCCCTTCATGCCCAGTAAAGATGTGCTCCCTTTAGGTGCACACAGTAGCAAAAGATGGTGCTGATTTCTTGACATGGCAATATCATTCTTTGATTCACTATCTTCACAAGATGGTAAACTAGAAAGTTATTTGACACTGGAAGAGTCTTGGTTATGAGACAAATACTGTGATATGCTCTGATGGCCATAAGTATTGTGCAATACAACACTTTGTCATCTTAAATATCAGTGATTACTGATTACCGCAAACAACTCTACCTGTTTTGTAATGAATAAATAAATGATGCTTAGTGACTTTTAATCCTTTGCCAAACCTGGCACAGAAATCGTGCTACTCTTTTCGTATGAAAGTTAAACTGCAACAGACAAATTACAGTGCCAAAATACGGGGTGCTAGTCAAAATATCCCGAACAATTCAATCATTCTGAGTTCAGGTCATCTGAACTGAAGTTTAGAGAGCCAGAACCAGGAAGGAGTGCCAAGAGATACTGGATTTCTAGTCAGTTAGCTAAGATGCATACTGAGGATTTCTCAGGCTTGGGGGACTGAATGCCGATTAATTTAATGGGAAGGCAAACCCATTAAGAAAACACTGAAGAATATCTAGTCCTGTACTAGGGTTTTTCTACCATAAGGGATGATCTGTAGCTTAGTTATTACATGCTGTTTTCATGGACACATTAAGCCCCACATAATCCTATGTATTTATTTTAATAGTTCCATCTGGCATATGTTGGTATTATAGCCCTTGGATCAGAGCAGCGTAAGTAGTAGGCATCCTAAAACTTGTATCAGAGAAAAATCTTCATGCACCTAGAGACGAGGTAGGCCTGGGAGTAGAATTGGAAACAGAGAGCTACATGGAGGAAAACTTAGTGTCCAAATGGGGGCAGGGGGTGCAGAGTAAGAGGCCACGAAGGCTGCTAAGTTGTGGGTGTAAGTGAACAAAATTCTGGGGTGGCAGAGTGGGGAGCAGACTGCTTGTACAGCTTATAATTCATACATGGCTCAGTGTGGGCAATATTTAAAGCTACATTTAAAACAATCAAAGTCTGAAGTATCGAAGTGCTTGGGTAGGTCTCCATAACAGCTTGAACTCTACCTCTACCCCAAATCATGCCTTATTGATGAACATTGTGCACAGACCATTAAACTATAAATTCTATATTCCAAGAACAGATCAAAAATATCACATACCATTCATATAAATGCAAATATATATAGATAGATAGATATAGATATAGATATAGATAGACAGATCTCTACTAACATTATACACAGGAGTTGGTGCCACAGGTGCTGAATTTTGTTTTTTCCTGTGGGTGCTCCTCTCCTCCCCCATCACCCCTGTGCAACCAATAGATGAGGCCTCGGGGGAAGAGCCAAGTGGAGCTAGGGCCCCAGAGTGGAGCATGGGCAGGGCCTTGGAGGGAGTGGAAAGAGGCTGAGCAGGAGCAGGGCCACAGTCTGGGCACTGAGGCCCACAAAAGATTGATTCGTCCCTGCAGGTTCTGAGCACCCCTATTTTTTTTGGTGGGTGCTTGAGCCCCGGAGCACCCATAGAGTCAGCGCCTATGGTTGGTGCCATCATAAAAAGAGAATGTAAATGCCTCTTCAACTCTTCAGTGACTGTAGCAGTCCGCATGCCTGCTCATGCAGCCATCTTAGATTACACAGAGTCTTTTGGACTTATTTTATTGAATGTTAGGTTAACAAATGTACTATGTGTGGAAAGACAGAACAGAATAAGTGGGATGAACTAATTAAAACAAATAATTGACGTTTCTTTTATAGTGATTTATATTGTACTTTTCATAACCCTTACACTATATTGCCACTACTCTGCTGTACATTTAGAAATATCTTACTGTTTATGAAAGAAAATAACTTGCGCTATCAACAATTCTGCTTATCTTTAGTAAAATAAATTAGTAACTAAATGCACCCTGCTACCGTATTACACCACAAAGCATTGAACTTTAGAAATCTGCAGTCATATGCTCCAGTCTTCATTATGTCAACACCCAAATAATAAATCATTTTGGCAACTGCCTAAAACCTCTAGAAATGACCTGATTCAGGGCAAACCACTAAAGTATATGGACTGAAAATGTCAAATTGCTGGCATCTTTTGAGTTTAAAGAACAGACATGTCTACTATAGACACATACAAGCTTGCATGGAGTTCATAGGCCAAATCTGCTAATATGCACCTTTTAAGTAAGTTGAGCCCACCTACAGTAGTTTTAAGATTAAAAAAAAATTATTTGTATACCAAGGCCCTGATAATGCATCAGGATCCATTAGTGCAGAGTCCTAGTCATGGATTTCAGTGAAGGAACTGGTTCCAAGTTTATCAGAGTTAAGGATCTGGGCTTCAAGGCAGCATCATTATTATGGCAGGCATCACTAGATTGCACACTTACACAGTTTTCAAATATCAGAGGGGTAGCCGTGTTAGTCTGGACCTGTAAAAGCAGCAAAGAGTCCTGTGGCACCTTATAGACTAACAAACATTTTGGAGCATGAGCTTTCGTGGGTGAATACCCACTTTGTCAGATGCATATAGTGGAAATTTCCAGGGGCAGGTATATATATGCAGGCATGCTAGAGATAATGAGGTAGTTCAATCAGGGAGGATGAGGCCCTGTTCTAGTAGTTGAGGTGTGAAAACCAAGGGAGGAGAAACTGGTTCTGTAATTGGCAAGCCATTCACAGTCTTTGTTTAATCCTGAGCTGATGGTGTCAAATTTACAGATGAACTGAAGCTCAGCAGTTTCTCTTTGAAGTCTGGTCCTGAAGTTTTTTGCTGCAGGATGGCCACCTTAAAGTCTGCTATAGTGTGGCCAGGGAGGTTGAAGTGTTCTCCTACAGGTTTTTGTATATTGCCATTCCTAATATCTGATTTGTGTCCATTTATCCTTTTCCGTAGCGACTGTCCAGTTTGGCCAATGTACATAGCAGAGGGGCATTGCTGGCATATGATGGCGTATATTACATTGGTGGACGTGCAGGTGAATGAACCGGTGATGGTGTGGCTGATCTAGTTAGGTCCTGTGATGGTGTCGCTGGTGTAGATATGTGGGCAGAGTTGGCATCAAGGTTTGTTGCATGGATTGGTTCCTGAGCTAGAGTTACTATGGTGCGGTGTGGAGTTAATGGTGAGAATATGTTTCAGGTTGGCAGGTTGCCTGTGGGTGTGGACTGGCCTGCCACCCAAGGCCTGTGAAAGTGTGGGATCATTGTCCAGGATGGGTTGTAGGTCCCTGATGATGCGTTGGAGAGGTTTTAGCTGGGGACTGTATGTGATGGGCAGTGGAGTCCTGTTGGTTTCTTTCTTGGGTTTGTCTTGCAGTAGGAGGCTTCTGGGTACATGTCTGGCTCTGTTGATCTGTTTCCTTATTTCCTCATGCGGGTATTGTAGTTTTGAGAATGCTTGGTGGAGATTTCGTAGGTGTTGGTCTCTGTCTGAGGGGTTAGAGCAGACGCGGTTGTACCTCAGTGCTTGGCTGTAGACACATGATCATGTGATGTGCCCGACACCATCACAGGACCTAACCAGATCAGCCACACCATCACCGGTTCATTCACCTGCACATCCACCAATGTAATATATGCTATCATATGCCAGCAATGCCCCTCTGCTATGTACATTGGCCAAACTGGACAGTCGCTATGGAAAAGGATAAATGGACACAAATCAGATATTAGGAATGGCAATATACAAAAACCTGTAGGAGAACACTTCAACCTCCCTGGCCACGCTATAGCAGACTTTAAGGTGACTATCCTGCAACAAAAACACTTCAGGACCAGACTTCAAAGAGAAACTGCTGAGCTTCAGTTCATCTGCAAATTTGACACCATCAGCTCAGGATTAAACAAAGACTGTGAATGGTTTGCCAATTACAGAATCAGTTTCTCCTCCCTTGGTTTTCACACCTCAACTACTAGAACAGGGCCTCATCCTCCCTGACTGAACTACCTCATTATCTCTAGCTTGCCTGCATATATATATCTGCCCCTGGAAATTTCCACTACATGCATCTGACGAAGTGGTTATTCACCCACGAAAGCTCATGCTCCAAAACGTCTGTTAGGCCTGGTCCACACTACACAGTTAAATCGATTTAACGCTATACCCGTCCACACTACAACACACTTTAAATCGATTTTAAGGGCTCTTAAAATCGATTTCTGTACTCCTCCCCAACGAGAGGAGTAACGCTAAAATCGATATTACTATATCGATTTAGGTTTAGTGTGGATGGAAATCGAAGTTATTGGCCTCATCATTTTGCAGTAGCTACCTACAGTGCACCGCTCCAGAAATCGACGCTAGCCTCAGACCATGGATGCACATCACCGAATTAATGTGCCCTAGTGTGGACGCATAAAATCGATTTTATAATATCGGTTTTATAAAACCGGTTTTAGTTATTTCGATTTTATGCTGTACTGTAGATGTAGCCTGAGTCTATAAGGTGCCACAGGACTCTTTGCTGCTTTTACAGTTTTCAAAGGTGTTTGTTTATTCATTTTTTTAAAGCATGAGAGCAAATAGTATTGGGAGGATGTGCTGTGGTATTAAGTTTTTGTGTTATGCAAACTCCTGTGTAGAGAGTTTCTGGAGGGGATCATCTGAGCAGCAGCAGAATATACTCTCTATTTTGATCTCTGCTTCAAGTCAATTTGTGAAGCAAAATTGTTCTCTGGGATTAGTGCTGCACTGAGACTCCCACATAAAGGGATTGCCCAGCATGCTATTTGACCACCTCTGTTCCTGGACTAATATGTGTGTAAATAATGGAAAGTACACGTAGAATATACCTGGACTTTGCATTACAGCTTTATCCTCCTCTGGGAGGCCAATCTGTGAGAATCCAAAAATCTGCTACCACCCAAAGGAGGAGAGATGATGTTTTCAGATTAAGAAACTGCTGTCAAAATAAAGAGCATCACACACAAAGAGTGAAATATGATTTCAGTTTTAACTTCTATTTTAAATTAACAAAAACAAAATAAAGATAGGCTTCTATGAATGAGAAATCATGTGAGCTCTGTCTATTTCTATTACTCTCTCTCTAGCTGCCATTTGGAACTGATATGCAGCAGAAAAGGAAGAAGACTTTTAACATGTAAAGGATGAAAAGTTGAATTTTAGCACTGCTAAGAAACCACAACTCCCAGTGACTTCAGATATTGAGAGGGATATCCAGCATCCACAAAATCCATGCCAGCTGTACACAGGACACAAATCTCCACTACAGGATATTTATAACAATTACACTGAAATTTACCAATGGAGTTTCTGTTGCAATGTCAACCATGCACAGGAAACAAACCTACTTCCACATAATCTAGAAAATGAAATTTACAGAAAGGAAAGGTTTTACAATGTGTATCCTTCTAAAATAAAAGGACCTCAAGTGGAATTTTAAATGCTAAAATATCAGATGAATATCCTATTGATATAAAAATTAAAAGCAGTCCCATTACATAATCACTCTTCAATTTAGTATACTTTGGCATATAGTATATGTCAACTAAAACACAAAGTATTAGATGTCTATAAAGTCCAAACTACGGGGTTACAAAAACACACACACACACACACACACACCCCAGCACATTTGCTATATTAGAGATAGAGAGAGCACGAACATATGTGTGCATTTGAGAAAGGTCACATACATACATGAAGCATGCTTGTATCTGCCAAATATATTTTCTATTTCAGGCACAATTAGCTGATATGTACAAATCCAGGAGTGGATTTACCATGAAACAAACCATGTGGTGACATGGGGCTCCCAATGACCTGGCCCCCCAAAAATGCAGGACAAATATCTGATAACCTGCCTCTGAGTCCCGGCTAGCGGCGCAGCAGGGCTCAGGCAAACAGGCTGACTGCATGCCATGGCCAGTGGCCCCACACTACTCCCAGAAGTGTCCAGCTGCTGGAACGTCTCTGCACACCCCTGGCAGAGGGGGGATGTGGGGAAGGCAGTTTTGCACACTGCCCCTTGGCAGTGCACAGAGACCCACTACTCCCCAAGGGGTGTGCAGAGATAAGTAAGTAGCAGGGCTAAGGCAGCTCCCTCCTGCTCTGCCTCCCTCCCTCTGCATCTCTTCGCTCCTGGAAGCGAATGGCATGTCCCTGCAGCCTTGGGGAGTTCCGCACGCTGCCCACACTCTGAGCACTGACTCCGCAGCTCCCGTTGGCCAGGAAATGTAGCCAATGGGAGCTGCAGGGGCTGCACCTGTGTGCAACAGCATGTGGAACCCCCCTGCCCCCACACCTAGGAGTTACTGCCGAAGGGCTGTGTGTGCCAGTCACTTTGGGAGCCACCCTGCCCCCCTTCCACCCTCTAACCCCCTGCCCCAGCCCAGAGCCTGCACCCAAACTTCCTCCAAGAGCCTGCTCCCTGCACCCCCTCCTGCACCCCAACTCCTGCCCCAATCAAGGTACCTCATTTTATTTTCTTTTATTTCCTATTACTTATAATATGGGAGGAGGATGAAGAAAAAAGAATGAAAAATGGGTTGGGGAGAATAAGAGAGATTGTTATTTTCCTTGGCTGGGTCCTGAAAGGGGGAGCCCTGAAAATGAAGCTGTGCACATGGCCACACTAACTCTGCCACTGTACAAATCCTGAAATACTGTTATTACATCCATAGAATATCAGGGTTAGAAGGGACCTTGGAGGGTCATCTAGTCCAACCCCCTGCTCAAAGCAGGGCTAATCTCCAAACAGATTTTTACCCCAGTTCCCTAAATAGGTTTCTCAAGGATTGAACTCATACCCCTGTATTTAGCAGACTAATGCTCAAACCTCTGAGCTATCCCTCTCCTCTACTTGCTGCTCCTAATTGTTTTTTTTTATATCAGAGCACACACACAACCACCTGTGCTTTTGTTCAGTATCTTTTTTGTTACAAGAGATCTTCAATTCATATTTATTGTGAGACTGTTTGCATGTACTAGTTATAGTGAATGCCACTGGATTTCAGTAGTCTATCTAGACCCCTCAATGACATCTTCAGATCAAACACACACCGTGAGGCAGTTCAGCTTTGGACCTATGCAGATTCCACATTACTGAGTCCATTCCTGAAGATCCTGTAATCCATGTTTCCTTCTTACTTTGGCTGATCCTAAGGAGAGCAGGAAATGCCAATCAGAAGAGCTCTTCTTGTTCCTATTTGAGGAGAGAGAATCAAAATACTGTTCCAAAGCACTCAAATGGAACGGGTAACAGGGAAGCAGAATGATCAGCAATTACACACTGTAAATGTAAACTGTGACTGGAATAAGGCTTGAAGGATTATGCATTGTAAGACAGAAGAATAGAGGATGGGCAGAAAGAAAGGAAACTAAGGATGTAGGGGGGGCACAGAATGAAGGAAGCAAGAAAGCAATATGGAAGCTTGGGAATAGAAGCAGCAGAAAAAAGTGAGAGAAGATGAGTTGCAGAGCAAGTGATGTCAGTGAAAGGGACAGAGCTTAAGGGAGAGAAAGAAGATGACCACGGAAGAGATGGAGACAATGTGGGAAAAGGCTAGAACACTGAGAGAAGCAAGAGACAGAGAGGAAAAAAGGAAAAGTATTTCTGACATTAGGGAGAGGCCAGTCAGGACAACCCAGGTGTGTGGCTACATAACTCTTAGTTACATATTAGGTATGGGGTGGATTGTTTTAAAGGGCATGGCTAAGTGTAATAGACAAGGATGGAGCTTAATTAAATTTTTTGCCCTGTGGAAAGATGGCAAACCTACTCACCAACCTGTATAGCCTTCCACTTCAATTACACATGCACTTTACTTAATAGAAATGGTCGAAGAGTCAGGCTTAAGCAAGCCTTACAGCTTGCTTTTTCTTCCTTCTGATCCAGTGCAGAACAGTCTGATGTCAGGCACAGCTGATAGTGAGGAAGGAGAGCATTGCGAGAATGGAAACAGGAAAAACATTCATCATGTGTTTAACTTCAGACTATTATCAGACTGCACTGGTGGTCTGTTAATGGCTGGCCAGCTCCAAATTCAGATTCTTCAAGTTCTCACTAGAACCTAAGCTTAGGATCTGGTGTCTTTGAAGATGAAACAAAGTGATGTGAATGGAGAGAGAATAAACAGCCCCTTCATTTCAGCAGTGATTTTGCTGCTAGGGCATTAAGACAGGGTGCGTGGCTGGCAGAGTCAGGTCTGGCAGAGTCAGAGGCATTTGTTAGGTACCACTAACAAATGATCCCATTGATGGGAAGTTGCCGGACTGGATAAGACCATACAGCTCCCATACTAGCGGTGTCTATCTCATTACACTCATTTAGTAATCTCAGCTGAACAGCTCCTTGTTACTCCCAAAACGTAGGGTCCATTCTTGCCATTGCCAGCTGGAACTCCCCTTTTGCAACCACTGCCTTACTAATGTTTTGTTGCCTCCCTGACAAACTAGGTGCATGTCTATTATTTCTTCTGAATATTATATGTGACTCTGTTTTCCTGTTCACTGTCTGTTTGAATACATAGAGTTAAATGAAAGGAGACAGTATTCAGGTTCTTGAGGGGCCAAGCAGGAAGGGTAAAACAATGACACGGATAGGTCAGATTCTAGGTGCCCAGATTCAAGGGAGTTCATCTAACAATGGCTGGCCACCAGTTGTATGGATAAGTTACCCAGCTGACTCCATCCAGGCTAGGACATTTTACTCTTCCCAAAAAGCTAAGCCTGAGATAAAAAAAAAAAAGCTATTAACTGATTGAAAGGTATCCTTGGCAAAAAGGAAGAGAGATTTTTATGGTTACTGAGAGAGGCTGACCAGGATGTGTCAGTGAAGAGGCTGACAGTCTGAGACATAGAGATAGAGGGACAAGTTTGCAAGAAGTGTCAGCTTGTTCTCCCAACTCAGAGATGGGAAATAAGCAAGACCTGCCTGAGCTATGGATAGAGAGATTAAGATTAAGTAAGGGAATATGCATGTTGGACTCTTATATTAAATCCATCTCTCCAAGCGCTATATACCTTTTGGGAAAGATAAACCATGCTTCATTTTGAAGATGCTGATTCTGTCTCCTTGCAAGTATGTGCTGTCACAAGCTTCCAAAGTCTAACCCTCCATTTGGACTTGCAGAATTAGATATGCTTGGTACATAGGAGACTGTAACCCAAGTTTTGGTCTAAGAATAGATGGGTAGTGGAATTCCATCCCAGAAGAGGTAAAGGCCTGAGGCCTGATCTTATAGGAACTGTGTTCAGAGAAATCCAAGAAGGGAGAGTGGTACAGGAAACCCAGCAACCAGGACAACCTCTTTTGCAAGCTGCCATTTCCACCTGAGAGGTAATACTGTGCTGTCTGTACACCACTCACCCTAAAACACAGAAGTGATAGAGCCTTCCTTGTCAGTGATAGAGCCTTCCTTGTACATAGGGAGTGTACTCTGCCTCCCCTGAAAGCCCCCTACCAGAGAAAAGAATCTCCTGGATTTCTCCCTTGAACACTCTGCACCATGACACTACAGGAGCGGGCTAGGATGGAGTAGATGGCACTCAGAAGAAGGGGTCCTTGTTGCTTGCTAATGAAAAGTTGCTCATACCCAACAACATATTGTAGCAGCTGTCACAGTCCCTGGTGCAGGTTACCCCTTCTAAGCCTCTTTCCCATTACTTGAAAGAGGTGCACTTGGGTGACATACCCATGCCTACAATTCTCTTTGGGGTGGGACTCTGCAATTCATCACTCTCCAACTGTGTCTTCAGGCTGAACACACTTGGTTGCTGACTGTGCTACTTATCAGATCCCTGGGCTTGGATCCTTGCAAGAGCTCTCCTTTGGAAGCCAGTGCACAGCAACACAGAGGCAGGTTCTTCAAAACAAACTATGATTTATTTGTCCAGAAGGTACACAGTGCTTAAGAGAAATGAATTGAAAACAAAGGCCTACCCACATTCCCCTCACATCCCTGGGTAGTCTTGATGTAGCCCTTGGTGCCAATGGAGAATGGAAGAACACGAGTTACAGCTTGCATGCTCCAGACCCCTGACTCTCAGTAAGTCTCTGGCATGTTCAGCACACACTCCCTGTGTGCCTCTGTCTCAGCCTCCAGTTGCTGACAACTTCTCCCCATCCCCTCCATAGGGCATATCTTATTACAGATCATTGCTTTTTCATCTCCGCTTCTCAGTCCTGTCACCACAGTTGGGACTGAGGAGACACTATTCACAGCTACAAGCCTGGCAAATAATGATTTTTAATGATAACCACTGTACACAGCATTACATAGACTGATTCTAAAAATTCATTGTAAATGAGGAAGAAGCCCGTTGCCATTCATTTATGGCTCCTCCAAGTCAGTTAGACGGACAGACCTCTCTGAGGCAGGCAAGAGCATGGCTTTGAGTTAGACAGACCAGGGCCAGTGCAACCATTTAGGTGACCTAGGCAGTTGCCTAGGGGGCTAGGATTTGGGGGGTGCCATTTTCCTTGGCAGCGACCGCGGCAGCCGGATCTTCAGCCATCCCGGTTGCCGCTGGCATTTAGGCAGAGGGAGCTGGGGTAGGCGAGCGCGGCAAGGGCTGCCTGCAGCAAGTAAGGGGGGTGGGCAGCATGCAGGGGAACTCCCCGCCCCAGCTCACTCCTGCCCTGCCTCCTCCCCAAGCACACCATGGCTGTTTCACTTCTCCCGCCTCCCAGGCTTGCGGAGTCTAAGCTGATTGGCGCTGCAAGCCTGGGAAGCGGGAGAAGTGAAGCAGCCACGGCGTGCTCGGAGAGGAGGCGGAGCAGGGGTGAGCTGGGGGGGGTGCCTCAGGGCAGGGGGGAGCTGCTGGGGGGGCACCTCAGGGCAGGGGCTCGGGGACAGGGGAGGGTGCAAGGTGGAAGTTTTGCCTAGGGCACAAAACATCCTTGCACGGGCCCTGAGACAGACTGTTTCTGGCAGTGACCAGTGGCAAGCAGGCTAAAGTGTGCCATGGCCTCAGAGTATAATAGGTTTAGCCCCGCTCACAGAGTATGGCTCAAGCCTCCTCTCTGCTGCTTGCTAATGAAAGCAGCTTTGTCCCCCTCCTTACATGGGTTGGGTACTGGGTTCTCTGTTGCAATGTCTGGTGCCTCCACCCTGGTGACTCCTCTCTGTGCCTGGGACATAAAAGGTGCTAGTCTCTTGGGAAAGCCACTAATACTACTCTTCTTAACAAGGAGTATGACATTGTGCATAAACAACATACATGAACACAAACCTCAACAAATGAAATGCCACGCCCAAAAATAACAATTTAACAAAGGGGAACTTTACTGTGGGACAAGAAACAGACTCTTGTGAAGGAAAAGTTTAAGGTTAACTAATATATGCTAAAAACATTAATATTATAACAAATTCTCAACCTCTCATCATTTGTAACAAGAACAAAAGCCCCAGCTCTTCTCTGGCACCTTCCCAAGAAGATGAAATGCATACCATGGGTCTAGATATGGCTGCTGCAGTGTTGAAAATGTTGGCCAGCTTAAAGAAGATAAAATGAGCCTTCTTACAGTGTATTCACCCCAGAGTGGGGCAGAGTCCTCTCCTGGCTCCCTGGACTGGAATCCTGTGGAGCTCTCTGCTAGCTCTAGGTAGCTGATGCTGGGTCAGATCTCTGCCACTCTAGATGCCAGTCTCCTCAGGGCTGGAACTGTCTGACCATGCAAGGGATCCTACAATAATTCAGAAACCAGCTTTGTGGGGAGTGGAAATTAGAGACTCTCCCTTCTCCAAATTCAAACAGTGCCCAAAGCAAAGTTAAGTGTACTCTCTTTGTCTCTGAGTCAGGTCGTGTCCTCTCACTGAGGTATGACGACCAGATGTCCTGATTATATAGGGACATCCCCAAGATTCAGGGCTTTGTCTTAAATAGGCTTCTATTACCCCACACCCGCATCCTGATTTTTCATAGTTGTATCTGGTCACCCTACACTGAGGGACTGAGCAGTCCCAGCTGCTCACTGGCCCAGCAGACTGAGTCTATAAACCCCTACATCAGAAACCTGCCTATTAGTCTCCACAAGAGCTTCCAATTCTTTATGCCCTCACAGGACATAATGCAAGCTGTGAAACAGTGTCAGAGGGCTCTGGTAGTTACAGCCAGAACTTAACAGGGCGGGACACCTATAGGCTCAGTCCAGCATTCCAGGATCTGGAAAACACCAGGAGTTACAGAAGTGATTACCAAAGAGGCAATATCTTCTTATTAACATTTTCTGTGGCCATAAAGCCTACTTCTTCTTAATGAATAATGAGAACAGAGAACAAAAACTTGACATGCATAATATTCACCAAATAGGTGAAACTCAGAATTTGTTTTCTTGTACAGAAGATTAATGTGCATGTTTGAAAGAAAGAGAAGTAATGAAATCCATTTTCAAAATCAATATGAACCACCTGAAAAGAAAGCCAACTACTACCTGCAAGGAAATAAATGCAAAATATAGCCTTAAATATCTCAGTGGTGACAGGCATAAAACTAAAATGCTACTTAGGCAGCCACATGCAGTAGCTAATATGGGAAGCACAAATTCTTAGCTCCTACGGAATTTGTTAAATCAACCCCTTAACTAAATTGTTCTAACTACCTGAATGTTTACAAGGTAATTACCAGTTACTTTCTGGCTTTACTGTCATTCAGAAGTCTCAATAACATTCTGCTAATTATGAATTGAGAAGATTAACTTTTTCCCTAGATGAGATTACCGGAGGGCTACTTAATTGCATTAATGGCATGGAGTCATAAAAGTGGCAACTGATTATTTTATCTCCATCATTACCTAGCGCCTGCTCCACTGAACTCAATAGCAAAGCTTCCATTAAC
Organism: Gopherus flavomarginatus; assembly: GCF_025201925.1. Classification (NCBI taxonomy): domain Eukaryota; kingdom Metazoa; phylum Chordata; order Testudines; family Testudinidae; genus Gopherus; species Gopherus flavomarginatus. Next base: position 149,192,154 of record NC_066618.1, on the reverse strand, counting down.
TTAAATGGAGGCAAGATCAGGCTCTTAAAAATCTCATTTTCAATTAATCACAGGCTACAGAACCTGATAATGAAATCCTGACACTTTTACATGCCAGTCAGAATCCAGCACAAAGGCTTGCCCACCATTTGACTTCTGAATTCATTGACATTCTGCAATCAGTCCAAAGAGCTATTTATATTAGTTTAAGGTTGGCTTTACTTGGAAACCTTGCCAACAGTCTAGTTTTGACATTCACACAGCTTTGTCTTGCCAAGAACAAATGTTAGTGTTCTCTCTAATGTAGGGAAGTGACTGCACATGAACCTCTAAGACAACACCCCCCCATATGCACAGTACAAAGTGTCAAAAGGACACTCCCTACAATCACCTATCTCAAAAGTGGCTGTGTGTTAATGATGCTATGTTGATATAGTTTGTGAAATGCTTCAGCAGCCCTCAGAATAAAAGGCACTATTAAAATAAACAAAAAATAGACCCACAATTTCAAATGCTACTTATAAATTGTCTATGCATTACTATTTTATTAGGAGCAAAGTGTCCTGTGGCACCTTATAGACTAACAAACATTTTGGAGCATGAGCTTTCGTAGGTGAATACCCACTTCATCAGATGCATGTAGTGGACATTTCCAGGGGCAGGTATATATATGCAGGCAAGCTAGAGATAATGAGGTAGTTCAATCAGGGAGGATAAGGCTCTGTTCTTGCAGTTGAGGTGTGAAAACCAAGGGAGGAGAAACTGGTTCTGTAATTGGCAAGCCATTCACAGTCTTTGTTTAATCCTGAGCTGATGGTGTCAAATTTCCAGATGAACTGAAGCTCAGCAGTTTCTCTTTGAAGTCTGGTCCTGAAGTGTTTTTGTGGCAGGATGGCCACCTTAAGGTCTGCTATAGTGTGGCCAGGGAGGTTGAAGTGTTCTCCTACAGGTTTTTGTATATTACCATTCCTAATATCTGATTTGTGTCCGTTTATCCTTTTCCGTAGCGACTGTCCAGTTTGGCTGATGTACATAGCAGAGGGGCATTGCTGGCATATGATGGCGTATATTACATTGGTGGACGTGATATTGGTGGACAGATACCCTCCTACCAACAGCACAAGAAGAAGAACTCCACATGACTCCTCCTGAGGGTCGAAATGACAATCTAGACCTCTACATTGAATGCTTCCGCCGACATGCACAGGCAGAAATTGTGGAAAAATAACATCGCTTGCCTCATAACCTAAGTCATGCAGAACGCAATGCCATCCACAGCCTCAGAAACCACCCTGACATTATCATCAAAGAGGCTGATAAAGGAGGTGTTGTTGTCATCATGAACAGGTCTGACTACTAAAAGGAGGCTACCAGACAACTCTCCAACACCAATTTCTACAGGCCACTTCCCTCAGATCCCACTGAGAAATACACTAAGAAACTGCAACATCTACTCAGGACACTCCCTACATTAACACAGGAACAAATCAACATACCCTTAGACCTCCGACTAGGGTTATTCTATCTACTACCCAAGATCCACAAACCCGGATATCCTGGATGCCCCATCATCTCGGGCATTGGCACTCTCACTGAAGGACTGTCTGGATATGTGGACTCTCTACTCAGACCCTATGCCACCAGCACTCCCAGCTATCTCCGTGACACCACTGATTTCCTGAGGAAACTACAATGCATTGGTCACCTCCCAGAAAACACCATCCTAGCCACCATGGATGTAGAGGCTCTCTACACAAACATCCCACACACAGATGGAATACAAGCTGTCAGGAACAGTATCCCCGATGATGCTATAGCACAACTGGCTGCTGAGCTCAGTGCCTTTATCCTCACACACAACTATTTCAAATTTAATGACAATATATATCTCTAGATCAGTGGCACAGCTATGGGCACCCACATGACCCCACAATATGCCAATATTTTTATGGCTGACCTGGAACAATGCTTCCTCAGCTCTCGTCCACTCACGCCCCTTCTCTACCTATGTTACACTGATAACATCTTTATCATCTGGACCCATGGAAAGGAGTCTCTGAAAAATTCTACCACGATTTCAACAGCTTCCACCCCACCATCAACATCAGCCTGAACAAATCTACACGGGAGGTCCACTTCCTAGACACCACGGTGCAAATAAGTGATGGTCACATTACCACCACCCTATACCGAAAACCTACCAACCACTATGCTTACCTTCATGCCTCCAGCTTCCATCCCGGGAACATCACACGATCCATTGTCTACAGCCAAGCACTGAGGTGCAACCACATCTGCTCTAACCCCTCAGACAGAGACCAACACCTACAAAATCTCCACCAAGCATTCTCAAAACTACAATACCCGCATGAGGATATAAGGAAACAGATCAACAGAGCCAGACGTGTACCCAGAAACCTCCTACTGCAAGACAAACCCAAGAAAGAAACCAACAGGACTCCACTGGCCATCACATACAGTCCCCAGCTAAAACCTCTCCAACGCATCATCAGGGACCTACAACCCATCCTGGACAATGATCCCACACTTTCACAGGCCTTGAGTGGCAGGCCAATCCTCACCCACAGGCAACCTGCCAACCTGAAACATATTCTCACCAGTAACTGCACACCGCACCATAGTAACTCTAGCTCAGGAACCAATCCATGCAACAAACCTCGATGCCAACTCTGCCCACATATCTACACCAGTGACACCATCACAGGACCTAACCAGATCAGCCACACCATCACCGGTTCATTCAGCTGCATGTCCACCAATGTAATATACGTCATCATATGCCAGCAATGCCCCTCTGCTATGTACATCGGCCAAACTGGACAGTCGCTACAGAAAAGGATAAACGGACACAAATCAGATATTAGGAATGGCAATATACAAAAACCTGTAGGAGAGCACTTCAACCTCCCTGGCCACACTATAGCAGACTTTAAGGTGGCCATCCTGCAGCAAAAACACTTCAGGACCAGACTTCAAAGAGAAACTACTGAGCTTCAGTTCATCTGGAAATTTGACACCATCAGCTCAGGATTAAACAAAGACTGTGAATGGCTTGCCAACTACAGAACCAGTTTCTCCTCCCTTGGTTTTCACACCTCAACTGCAAGAACAGGGCCTCATCCTCCCTGATTGAACTACCTCATTATCTCTAGCTTGCCTGCGTATATATACCTGCCCCTGGAAATTTCCACTACATGCATCTGACGAAGTGGGTATTCACCCATGAAAGCTCATGCTCCAAAACGTCTGTTAGTCTATAAGGTGCCACAGGACTCTTTGCTGCTTTTACAGATCCAGACTAACACGGCTACCTCTCTGATATTTTATTAGGACACGCCTAGTTTTTCATATGATCGTCTGGTGTTCCAGGAACTTTTTTTATGATGCTGGCAATGCCCCAGTTATATGGTTTTGTTTTTTAGTTGTTTCTCCCTAACTACAAGACACTTGTTTAAGACTTATTGATATACCAAAGAATTTGCTCTGTATTTACTAGAAAGAACAAAAAGAAGGCATCCAGTGATGAACTGTGTTTGGAGTGAAAAGAAAAATCAAATGAGCATAGACAAACAACAAAGATGTTCTTTGCTCAAAGTGAATGTAAACATTTGTTCAACATTTCATGATGAACTCATTCCGAAGCCTCAGTTACTGTGGATGGGGGGGAAGCCTTCACTCTGAGAAATAAGCAAATGTCGCATTTGAGTCAGAAGCTGGCATTAGTGAGACCAGCACATGTCTAAAGAAAGTGACCTTAAAAAAAAAGTCTTCCCAGAAGTGTCTAGTGAAGGGAAGTGACGGGATCTTGTCATCAAGTTTGGAGACTCAGTTTAGATCCCTACCAAAAGATCATTGGTCTAGACATCTGGCTGGATTTTTTTTTTAAAAGAGCATCTAAAAAAAAAAAGAATTTCTGATACTTTGTTTCTTATTTGACTGAAATACCACATAGTAATTACAGCACCATAGTATTCTGAAACTTTCTTTTCTAGTCATGACTGGAAAAGTGTAGAGAAGCATAAACATGAGAAAACATAAGTATTAACTTAACTAGTTTGAACTTCAAAAGTATAATTTTCTGTGTTCACTCAAGTATTGGACAATGATTCATTCTGGTCCTTATATTATCTAAACCTTATTATTAATATTTGTAATTATTAAAATATTATTGATTATTGTTATTATTAGTATGGTACCACCTAGGAGTGCAATCTTGGATCAGGACTCCCTTGTGCTAGGTTCTGTACAAACACACACTTCACCAATCCTTAGTTATAACTTAGCACTGTATAGTATCTTTAGCGATATAAACAAGTATTTTAATACAGGTTGGCAGCCTCACTATCAGCTCCCCTACGCCTCCCCCCAATGCCTGCCGCCCACCGGTGGACCCCATGAATCAGTGCCTTCTCCCTGCTCCCCCCGCCTCTTGCCAGCGGCAATCAGCTGTCTTGCTGTGGGCAGGAGGCAGGGGAGGGAGTGGGGAGGCTATGTGCTGTGTCCTCACTCCTCTCCACAGCCTCCTGAACACTGCAAGACAGCTGATTGCCACCGGTAGGAGGTGGGGAGAGCAGGGGGAAGGCGCTGATCCGCGGGGTCCACTGGCGGGTAGAAGGCGCTGAGAGGGCATGGGGGAGCTGATGGGGGGCTGCCAGCTGTGGACAAAGCAGGTGGCCAAACGATGTTATAGAGGAGCATTGCACAACTTTAAACAAGCAGGTTCTGTAATGGAGCAGGGACGTCATGTAACATCGAAATAACATTAAGCAAGAGGACATTAAGTGGGGAGTTACTGTATACAGAGTGGTGCCTATCTCTGAGGGAGGGGCAGGACATAGCACACACTTCTATCATTGGCATTTCCTATTTGCTAGCTTAGGCGACTCCCTGCCCAGCGTGTTGGCTTTGTGGATAGTATTGTAAGGCGGCTATCTCTCCCTATTCATTGTAGGGAAGCTAGGCATCTAATCCAGGCTTTGTGGATTGCAGTGTTGTTCCTGTGATTTTCTAAGCACTTAAGTCCCTTCTTTTTTTGGAGGGGGGGGGGCACGGTGGGCATAGTGAGTAAGTAATCCTCACTGCTTCCTGATCCCACTCACCATACACCCCGCATTGGGGGACCTTGCAGACTGTATATGTTATGTGCTAACCAATTCCCACATACCAGCGTCCCCCTATACTCTGTATGTTGCCCCCAATGACCAACAACTGACGCTTTGAACTCTTCGTATTATTTTTATTTAAACATTCTCTAACTTTTCTCTTAACTGCTCCTTGGAGTTGCAGTGCTGAAATACTGCAAGGAGTGCTATAGCTGAGAGAACTTTCCTCACCCCCCCATAATACAGTAACAAATATTTACCTTAATTTAAATATTGTTGCAACACGCTTCAGGCAGCAGCCCTGAAAAGGACACATCTGCTCTTAGCCCTCCAAACTCTGGATCTAAACAGGCAAAGTTGTGCTAATAAAAACGACTCATTACGCTTTCTTAAATATTTTGTCTGAATTACAGAAGGAAAGATTAACTACTGATATTTTTTCTGATACTTTATACCAAAGGCTGAACGGTTAAATCACCATGGAGATTTTCTTTTCTTTTGAGAATAGCATAATTTTAACTAACTTCCTTTTACTATTCAGCAGCTGCTATCTGATCTCCCATCACACCTTTAATTAACAGTTCCAGAAAGAATATTAATTGTGATTGTAATACAGAATATTAAGTAAGTCAGAAGAGCAACAGATACAGAGTTTTGAGATATTTGTTTAATACAAATAACTGTAACTATTCCTATTTGGATAGACTGGCACAGAGGATGACAAATATACTTAACAAATACAATAACAAAGTTCTCTTTTATGGTATTTATACTGAATTACAATGAGAAAGCATAGTCTCCAAGTGTTTTCAGCAGAAATACCAAAAGAAGGATCAATTTTTCTTGGTATTTACACAGATGACACTCTGATTGGTGAAGGGGCAGGGGTGGGGAGGGACAGGTAATGCAGGGAGTATTTTTATTTTACCGAATGGTTCCCATCTATAGCAACAAAATTTCCAGAGGACCACATTCAGCTTCACAGTACTATACAGTAATTTTCAGGGGAAGACGTCTAAGGCAAATGCAATGAAGCTGGAAGACTGATGTAGGGCAGTTGTTCTCAAACTGTGGTCCTTTGATTACTGACAGTCCATGAAGCAGACTGGTCTCATCATGGTGTTGGCTGTCCTTCTTTCCAGCTTCTAAACTTCATTTAAAGACATTCAGAAAATATTTAGTGTATTTTACATATAAGCAATTGCTGTGATTGCCAAAGGATGCTGTGAGACGGGAGAGAGTCAGTCTGTGTGACCAAGGCCATGGCTACACTGGAGAGTTGCAGGGCTGGTGGTGGGTTTACAGTGCTGCAATTTAGTAACTGTCCACACCTGCAAGGCACATCCAGTGCTGCAACTCCCTGGCTGCAGCACTGGCTATACACCTGGTCTGCTTGGGGTATAACGATTGCGGCGCTGGTGACGCAGCGCTGCTCATCAAGTGTGACCACCAAAAGCGCTGTAATTGGCCTCCAGGGTATTAGGAGGTATCCCAGAATGCCTGTTCACAACAAACCGGAAGAGTGGCTGAACTCCGGGCACCCCAGAGCTGCTTATCTAAAAAACAAACATAGCTCCTGTTTGCTCGAGCGAGCGAGCAGAGGCAGGCAGGGGAATTGCTTTGGAATGTTCACAGCTGTTTGCTTGAGGAGAGAAGCCACACGGCAGAGGGGGAGGGAGGAGTCTGTGTTGAGCAGCTGCCTATGTGGTCTGAAGGCTATTTAGGAGTGCATAATTTGCATTTAGTGAATAAGAGAGGGGTGGGGGAAGGGGTCAAAACTTTTTAAATGATTGAAGGTAGGCACTGTGTATCTTCCAGTCCTTAGAACTTGCGAGGCAGGGAGCTGAGAACAGTGTCAGCTCCAAAAATCCACTCTCTCTGTCTCCCCCATGCTCCCTGTCACACTCCACCCCACCCCACCCCCCTCTTTTGAAAAGCACGTTGCAGCCACTTGAACGCTGGCATAGCTGCCCACAATGCACCACTCCCAACAGCGCTGCAAATGCTGCAAATGTGGCCACACTGCAGCACTGGTAGCTGTCAGTGTGGCTACACTGCAGCGCTTTCCCTACACAGCTGTATGAAGACAGCTGTAACTCCCAGCTCTGTACAGCTGTAAGTGTAGCCATACCCCAAGATAGGGAGCTGAGGCAGCCCAAGATTATGACTTAATAAAGAGATTGTCCGAAAACTCTGAAAGCTGGAAAGCCCGACAACACATTTAAAAACAAACTTAAGTTATACCATTCTTTCGCCACACACCCCTCCCCCAACCACCACATGCAGATTCCTTGCTATTGTTAAAAACAATGCCCGTGGAAAAGAAGTTTCACCAAAGATGTGAATTTTTAATTGTAAAATTGCCACATCAATTCTAAAACAATACCCATCCTGTTATACTATTGGAAGAGTCTTTAACACACTTATCTCCTACAATGTTACATGATGAATGAATGAAAGAATCTTTATGTTACCTAGAGTAAGTGTTTCATTGATGTGAACTTTCAACATGAGAACCCTCTGGGGCTATTGTGAATTCTAAGGAAAATTCCCCAGATAGATGGAATCAAATAATGAGAATAAAATGAAATGAAACCTACAGTACAGAGATGCCTTGGAATTCAAATGCGTAATGAAAGAGCATATCTACCTGCTGAGATTATTTACCCACTGTCCACTCAAACCCACCCACTGAGGGCTAGGTTTGCACAGCCCTGCATGGGTGTGCTGGCTTTTACTCACTTTCACTTTGCAATTCTAAATTCACTTGAACTCAACAATGATTGCAAAATGTGGGTGAGGGAAGGTGAACCTTGAACCCATGCGTAATCACAGAGAGGGTTTAGGCTCTTGAGTGATATGTAAACATTAGTCTAAGTTCATGTTCATGGCCCTGGTGTGATGTTGTCTGCCATAGGGTCTAAGAACTGTCTTCCCCCATCCCAACATACACATAGAGCTAAGTGGCTTATTGAACTATTGGTCTGAAAATATGCACTAGAAATTGCTGTATTAATGGAGACAGCTACTACAGGTGCCAGGGAAAAACAACAGCATCATGTAATCTGTGCAAGAACAACAAAATACTTGAGCATCAAGCAGGAAACAACATGAAGAACACTCAGAGACTGTGGTTTCATTGTGGGATAGCATCACAATGCAAATGATTGTTGGTTTAAGGACAAACCTCCTAGAAACTGCAAGAAATTGGGGAATGGAGCACCCAGAAAACATATAAATCTGCACAAAGCACAACCATCACCATTTTACAAGGGCCATACCAGAGGATTTCTGATTCATCAGCTTGCAGGTGACATGGAGTTCAGTGAGAGTTCACTACAGCTGTTGATTTAGAATACAATCTATTGCAGGGGTGGGCAAACTTTTTGGGCCTAGGGCCAAATTTGGGTGGGGAAATTGTATGCAGGGCTGGGGCAATGGGTTGGGGTGCTGGAGTGAGTACAGGGTGTGGTGTGCAGGAAGGGGCTCAGGGCAAGGGATTGGGGCAGAGGAGGGGTGTGGGGTGTATGAGGGGGCTCAAGGAAGGGGGTTGGGGTGCAGGAGGGGTGCAGAATTCAGGAGGGGGGCTCAGGACAGGGTGCAACTCGGGAGTGGGCTCAGGGCAGGGGTTGGGGTGCACAGGGGTGCAGGGTGCAGCAGGGGGCTCAGGGCAAGGGGTTGGGGTGCAGGAGGGGTGTGAGGTGCAGGTAGGGGTCTTAGGGTAGGGAGTTGGGGGTGGAGTGCAGAAGGAGTTCAAGCTCCGGCCCAGCACCACTTACCTAAAGCGGCACCGGGGTGGCAGCGGCCCCGTGTCGCTCCAGGAAGTGCTGTGGCCCCTGGGGGAGGGGGAGCAGAGGGATCAGTGTGTGCTACCCTTGCCACGCCTCCAGATACCTCCTCCAAAGCTCCCATTGGCCACGGTTCCCCATTCCCAGAAAATAAGATCTGAGTGGGAGGGGAGGGGTGTCTTGAGGCAAGGGCAATGCATGCGGAGCTCTCTGCCTCCATGCCCGGGGGCCGCTTCTGAGAGCAGCGGCGGGCCTGCAGCACCATGAGGGGCAATACCGTGAGCCGAATCCAAAGCCCTGAAGGGCCAGATCCAGCCCGCAGGCCATAGTTTGCCCACCCCTGATCTATTGTCTGGATTTAGAAGGAGTAAGGTTTACAATGGAGCTTGTTTGTGCAGTTTCTCTAACTTCATATCACTATTAGAGATTAATTAGAGGTGAAATTGCAGAAAACCTCAGTGATAGTAAAATTATATGTATAGGGGAAATCCTCATTCCTCTGGGCATTATTATAGGGAAGGCAACAACTGTAAACTGCATATGTTAAACTTCTTTCTTGTGAAGCAAGCAGGTCATGAAGTAGTTGATAGACAATAATGATGGAGAAATAAAGCTGCACTGGCAAAGAATAAAATGCCTGCAAGTTGATTTGTTTTTTTTAAAATATGAACTCCAAAACAAAAATTAGTAGAATTTTGATGTCTTTCACAACAGCATTGAAATCTTAAATAATAAAAATGTGCTTGAAGAGCAATTCCAAAATTTCACAATGCAATTTCAAAATGTCATAAAGCTCATCCTATACCTTTTGTGATATACCAAATACAGAGGAAGAAAATCAGCAGTCCCAGAACTTTGGCATTATAGACAAGGTTAGTTGGAGTTAATGGGATACCTCTACTCTACAGGGGCAGTGATTAAAAACAAAGGGGTTGTACATATCTGTGTTGCTTTCTAGGTTACCATTAACCCAATATTACACGTGAATCAGATTTCTTTACCTAAAACAGAGAATTTCCTCATTAACAGATGGTAAGCTCAAACCTATCTAGTCATAGAGATAAAAGACACTGAGGGCCACAAGAGGGCTAAGAAGCTAATTAAAAGGATACTACCCAATTCTTATGCACTACAGAGTATCAGACATCCTGTGCTCAAAAAGCAGATATTTGAGGTGCCTAGCCACTGGCAGCAAGATGAGTGAAGTTTTCTAACAAATTTGGACAAAGTAGAGATTTTTAGGCATGGAAGGGAAGCTTTGTTGCCTTGTTCTAAAGACATTGATTTATCTGACCCTGTAACGTCATACACTAACCAGCCATAGTACCCCCGTTGCATTCAGGTTGCAGTGCTGCAAGGGGCCCTGGTCTCCAGCGCCTCCTGCAGATCATCTGCCTCTCACCAGGTCTTCCATGGCTCAGCCCGCTGGGCAAGTCACAAAAATCAGTCCCTTCCAGGATAACAAAACATCCAACTGAAAGTCCAAGCTAAACAGCTCAATAATGATTCTTCCACCCCTCTGAGGGTTCACTGAAGTATTTTCACTGGCCTTCCCTCAGGACCTTCCTCACAGGAAACCTAATCTACTCCTGCAGTTGGGCTTGTGTGCTCCTTCCTCAGAAGCTAGTAGGGGAATCCTGCCCACCCTCTATTCTGGGTTCCAGCCCAGGGACCCTCTATTAAGCAGCTAGGTCTTCTTCCTCCAACATGCTGCTGTTTCCCTGGGTCACTTCCTACCTCTGAATCCCTTTGTGCTGCTTCCCTGCAGCCTGTGCTCAACATAGGCACTCTCTGGTTCTCAGGTTTCTGGCTTCTCTGTTGTCTGCTTAACTAATAAGTCTTCCACCTCTCTCAGGCCCCACTGAAAGACTTTTACTGACTTTACCTCAGGGCCTCTCCCACAGGAATCTGCTCCCTGTTGGTTTTCCTACATACAGAACAGTCCTGTCTTCTCTGCAGTCATGCCCATCTCCAAGCTGAGCTCTCCACTCTGTTTGTATAGTCTTTTCGTTTTACAGCTGGGATTACTCATTATCATTACATTACCTTATCTCCATCAGCCCATGCTGCCAGTGAGAGTCTAGCTTGCCTTAAAGGGGCAGTCAGCCTCTGACAGGCTCACACAGACTCAATTCTGCAGGGAGCATCTGCCCCACTAAACAAAAGCCAAAGAAAACATCTGCACAGAACAAACCATTGATTTTCATAGGTCTACCAATGTGACATATAGTTTCTTGTGTTATCAATTATGCACTATCCACATATAAATCCCTGGAATCTGAATTCTTATCTAGCTTACCCTGGTGTAAATCATAAGTACTGCAACTCCATCAAAATAAATGACATCCAGAGTAAAACTGGTGCAAGATCAAACTTTTTTGTCATGATTTAAAAATATTTCTAAGTAGTTGTTTTTTTTAAATTAATTCTACTTATTTTCAGAAAACAACGTTCATGGGTACGTCTAATTGTGACTTAGTATGAATCATAATAAAAATCACTCTTTTTTTTATCTTCTGGGATTGCTAAATACAAAAAAAGTCCAATATGGCAACATAATACCCAGTACATTTGGTAATTGCTATGCTATTAACATTCAGCTCCATCTTGCCTTATGAATAGATTCTGCCACATTTGTCCCAGCAGTGTTTTCCCATCTCCCAGACACACACAAGCAAATGTCACAACAATTTTGAAAGATAAACACTTACGAAAACCAAACTAGTATCTCTCTTTATTGTAGCACCTGGCTGTGGGGAAATGGATTCTTCTCTTGAAATGTTAATGTTTTATTAGCAACCTATCTGCACAGCAAGTGAAAAATTTCACAGCAACTTGACCAATTGTGTCTTTTGATTTATTGTTCTATCACTTAAATAGTATCACTAGGATTCAGGTCTTTTTTGCCTTAATATGACACTAGAGTGTGATCCTTGGATTGGTCACTTCAAGACTTGATTATTGCCATATCCTCTTTAACACACTTCCTTGGTAGAGTTCTGTATTGATCATAACTTGTACACAATTCTGCAGCCAGGGTTGTTGTTCTTGCTAGGCACTTTCAATTATTGCCTTTTCTAGGAGATCAGAATAATCAGGTCTAACCCACTGTGCTGAAAATTGCTCTTTTAACATACAAGGCACTGAATAAAATAAGTCTGGCCTATGCCACTGACCTTTTTATTTCCTGAACTCTGTCTTGCACCTTGAGGTCAAGTAATGCAAGCCTTCTGCTTGTGCAAAGCTGACTAGCTATCAGTGTAAAGACATCTGGGTTTAAAGCCTTTGAGCACAGAGACTTTAGCTACTGTGTTCATTTAATTTGGAACTCCCCATGTTGCTTTGTGCTGTTTTCAAAGCTAGGCTTAAGCCTGATTTCATTAATTTGGCTTATTCTTTATTGCCAATGGCCTTGTGATGCTTGAGATGAAAGGGGCTATAATAGTATAATCATAGAATATCAGGGTTGGAAGGGACCTCAGAAAATCATCTAGTCCCACCCCCTGCTCAAAGCAGGACCAATCCCCAAATGGCCCCCTCAAGAACTGAGCTCACAACCCTGGGTTTAGCAGGCCAATGCTCAAACCACTGAGCTATCCCTCTCCCACAAAGCCAAATGAAAACTGTTATGAGGTCTTGATCCTTCATTCCCTGGCTGGCATGGTCTGGGTGAAAGAAACAAACATACTTTTGCCAGATGGCTTTCCAGGGAAGGCTGGCTATCAGAAGCTCCTTAGAGGTTTGGAATGTGGAATAATCCTGTGAAGATGGAGTAATGGTCAGAGTGCAGGCGAGATGGTAAAAGGTATATGATAAGTTTGCTTTATTTCAAGATGCCACAAGTGATCCAAAAGACTATTGCTAACATGCGCAAATGTGTGTGTGTTTATTTATTTATGTGATGGCTATAACAACATTGTCCATTTTGGAGGTAGAGAGGAAGAATTCCTACAGACCCCTCTCTATAGCAGTGGGATTGTTAAACCACTGTAGATATTTCAATCCATTAAAACTTTCCTTTTACACTCAACTGGGGGGAAAAATGTCTTATTTGGGTATTTTTGTATCTTGAGAATAATGACAGGCAGGTTACTAATATTATACAAATGCTGACTAACTCCAAAGGCAATAGCAGCTACCAAAAAAATGGAGTTCCCTCAGGTAAAGAATAGTGCCTTTGATTATGCATATAGTCCCCAGCTTTTGGCTTAGGGAAATTTATCAAAATCTAAAGATCTATTTTTTCACCCAGGGACAATATTTGCTATTGTTATTGTCAGAGAAAAACTGAGTTCCCACTTATTTGTTTGGGTGCAGCAAAGTCAGATACTTTATTCTGTTTAGCAGCTACAGCAGGGTGAGAGTGCACTAGGACATAGGGTCTCCCCTTCCTAGACAGGTCCCTCAACAGGTAAACAATTACAGCAAGCATTTATACTTTTGTTACAGACAATAATAAGCAACAGCTGCATTTTGTTTATACATAGGTCATCCTGATATCTTGTTTTTCTCACTTAAGAGACTCCAGTCTATGTTTCGTATTATCTACACAAGGTTGAAAAACTTCTCACAAAGTTCTTTTCCACTTGCCTCACACAACCCTCGCTTCTACAAATCTCACGTTATTAGGGTTACAGTAGCCTAACTCTTGCTAACAAAGACTGTCATGCATTAAGATCTCCTACAAATCCCTGTCCATTCTTTCTCTACTTCCACACTATAAAAGCAGAAAGTATTTGTTTTATTTATTACCAGTAAAACATTTCCACTAAATTAACTTTTTATGAACAGAAAGCTTCTAGAGGCCATCTCTCCATTTAGCTGGAGAAAGATAGGACTCAGGATCCCCTCCCTGCCCAAGAAGGGGTAGGCTATAGGGAAAGACATGAGGGAAGGGAATAGATGATCTGTGGTTTGAGACACCTCTCTCTTCCTCCATTTCTTTGAGAACATTTTTGACGGAAAGGGGGAAGGTGCAGGTCCTACTCCCAATGTAAAAGGACATGGATCAGTAGGGCCAGGCTTCACCTAATCAGAAAGTTCTGGACATTGGGAGAGATAGCACCACTTTCTCCTAACCAACTTGTAATAAACTATACTCTGCTCCCCAGTTCAGAAAGACCTTGTATTAAGATGCAGAACTTTCTCATCTCCCACTAGTATAGTGTGTTACTGGCACCTGCTGCTGCTAGAAGCCTGAACACACTGAGTTTGGCTGGAGCACAGAAAGCTGAAGTTTTGTCTGGGCAGGCGGCTTTCTTTGAACATTGGTGCTCTGAGACTGGGGACCAATCACTGTGAAGCTGCTGGCTGAGAAACAGCTCATCACAGACAACCCTCCAAACTGGCAGGCATCCACAATGGACCCCATTTGTGAATTACTGCCTGAGCCCATAGCACTCTGTTCAATGTAAGGACAACAGGACATGTTCTTTTTCATTAAAGATCACTGGTTAAAAACCAATAAAACTGCAAGACCATAAAGGGTTAACAAATACTAATATATGTCAGGATTCTCCCGCTACCTAATCCCCATGATGAGGCAGTGGTATCTTCCAGATGTAAGTCAATAGACATCTTTAATCTACATGTATTTTCTCTCAACTGCAACTAACACTTTATGGATTTAGATGGTATGATGTGCTGTTTGCTGCAAGTCTCTCAGGCACAGTTTACTGATACACTGCGCACAGTAAATTATCAATAATTTGCTTGCTTTAGTCTATATAAATGATTTGTTTGCTTAATGTGTTGGAAATAATTTGATGTATGATAGTCACTGCTGTTGCTGTCATCAGACTACTACAATAAGGAAGAGCTGTACCTCATTTGATCTTTTGCTAGCAATTTTTAAGTAAATGCAAGAGTTTTGCCTCTTTTCTACCTTTATCATAATGCTGCTCTTGTAATTATTTTGCTCATATTCATTTATTTACATGTTATATACTGTGAAATAATTAACCAAAACAGTTTTGGTTAATAACAAAAAATCCCATGATTGTTTATACCAGTCCATCACAACTTTGTACATTATAATTCACAGTCTCAACAACATAATAGAAAACTGCATTTCTTAGTAAATTATACTTGTATGATGAATATTTTTCAGTTGTCTATTTCAAGATTTTTTCACTTTCTCTTTTATCAGCATGCTTATAAGTTATGCCATCAAGTTACAACTTGCAATTTTGTAAACTTTACCTATTTTGTTTCCTACAAACAATGACAGATTTACATTACTTTATCCAGTTTTCTGAAGAAAATGATACTGATTTTCATATTAAAATTTTACACAAGTTGAAGACAGACATCTTTTGTAGTCAAATTATTCTATTCACCCAACTCTTCTATCTTACTCTGCATCAGTAGGATCCGAGAATGTCTCTAGACTTCAAATGGTCATATCCACAGGAAAATAGCTTCCAAGGCTTCTGGACCATGAAAACTACAAGGCCTTTCTAGTTCTTCTGCTACAAAGGCTGTGAAATACTCTGCTGGAAATATTTCTCCCTTTAGCCACAGAATCAGAGTGCCTAATTAAGTGATACATATGACTCCCCTCTTATAAGTAACAACCCTGTCCCCATCCAGCTTTCTATGTGTGTGGGTGGAATGTATACGTATTACACACAAAAAGCTACATTTAAAAAAAAAACAAACAAACATGACTACAGTTGCAAAGTAAAGCACCCAAAAGTTATGAAATGCAAGAATTGCATTGCCTGTGCAACCTTAATTTGCCCCTTTTGTACAGATGCATTATGATGTAGTGCATAATTACATGATCATATATTCTCTCTCTACAGTGCACAGAACTGATGTTGCTCAATTAGGGTTAAATTAACAAAGGAACTTGGATGTGATGATGCTGAGTGTGGCCATGCCTAACTTTTAGGCACCTAGAAAAATCACTGGGATTCACAAAGTCTGAGTTAGGCACCTAGGCTCCCTGAACAATGAATGGGGAGAGATAGGTGCCTCAGGGCATGTCTATACTTAAGGCTAAATCAACACTGCTGTGATCAATGCAGGAGCGTCAATTTACTGGATCTGGTGAAGACCCGCTAAATTGATGGCAGATTTACTCTGTACTTCAGCTCCCTGAGAAGCTTAAGAAGTTGGTGGAAGAGTTTCTCTCATCAGCACAGTGTGGTGTAGACACTGTTTTAAGTTGATCTAAGTTACGTCGACTTCAGTTACATAACTTGCATAACTGAAGTAGCGTAACTTAGGTTGACTTACAGCTTTAGTGAAGACCAGTCCCCAGAATGTGGGATTCACAAAAGCCAGCATGCTAGGCAGCTGCTCACCTAAGCTAGCAATGGCAAACTGAGCCAGAAGCTGGAGGGTGGGGGAGAAAGAAGGGAGGGGTCTAAAGCTGTAAAGCCCCATCCTCTCTCTGAGAGAGGGGCACCTAAATCTGAGCTGCAGGGAGGTGGCACTCTCTGCTTGGGCTTCTTGGATGCAAACCTTCCTTTGGGTTAAGTGTCTACACTGGTTTTTGCAAGAGGCCAGCAAGGAAAAGAAGAAGGGGACTAGGAGCTCTATGACATACTGAGGGTGTTATCCAGACCAGCAAGACACTATGTCTCACCTGCCCTACAACATTGGGTACCCTGCAATACCTTTCTGCATTAGCTCTCACCTGGGTTGCTCACAAAAAATCTTCAGGAATGCAAGCCATGCCCCGAGTAGATATCTGAAAGTAACTGCAGCCTGCCAGTCACAGTCAGATTACGCTCTGGCTTTTACCAACCTCGGCTATGCTGCAGGGTGATGCCAACAGACTCCCAACCCCCCCCTCCGAAAAATATATATGTCCTGTACTGCCCAGCCCTCTCCTGAACAGTCCAAATATACTAACTCTATTATTCCTTTAAGGCAATAACATACCAAGCTTATCCCCTTAAAATTTCTGGGTAACTCAATTTAAGTTAAATACTCTGGATTACATAACAAATAAAACAAGTTTATTAACCACAAAAAGATAGATTAAGTGAGTAAAAGCAATAAGCCATAAAAATCAGAAATAGCTACAAGACAATAAATATGAACACTTTCTAGATCCTAACTCAAACTATATTAGATTCAAAGGGAAGTTTCTCCGTGCATGTTTTCAACAGCATAACTGACCACATTTTCAGATTAGGACCTCCCCTCAAGACTCCAACGGCTGTTTCCTTTGTCTTCTCGAGTGCAGAGAATGAGATGGGTGGGGTGTTGAGGTATTTGCCCCTCCTTTTTGTAGTTTTAGTCCCTCTTTGAAAAGCTTTGCCAACTGAGAACTAAGAGACAGGGGGTATGCTGTACTCCTTTCTTGCCAGAGAATGGGCACTTGATAGGTGATCACCCATCCTTGTTGACACCTGGCTGGGGCATCAGCTCACCCTTTGTCTTGAGAAACTGATTTAGTTACTCCCCATACTTATCTGGGAAAGGCTTCACTCATGATTTCAGTTTATGTTCGTAACTTTACATATAATGTTGCTACATGCATTTTACCATATTACTAATCAGCAAGTTATGCGTTTTCAAATGGTATCTCACCTAGCATGCATTGTATAAAGATTATTACAATAGGGTGTGAATACAGGAGTGCTCTCCATCAGAGCAAACAGGAGCTGCTAACAGGGAGTTTTGCAAGGGAGTTCTCCAGGTGAAGGAGGAGCACAGACAGCATCTGTGGGGTAAGTGACTGTCTGCAGTGTTTGGGTTTGTGTGTGTGTTTGGGGGTTACTTGCTGTGTGCTGAGCTTGTGTTTGTCAGTCTGTTTGGTTTGTTTGTTTGAAGGACCGTGTGCTGTAGCTGGCAGTTGGAGGTGGAGCTACTAGGAAGGTTTGAAAGCTAGAAGCCTCTGGTAATTGGCTGAGCCTTAACCAGTGGGCGGGGCATTCACTCAGGCCAGGGCTTTATAAAGCTGCGCACAAGCGATCAGGGAGCTTAGCGAACAGGAGCTGCTAACAGGGAGTTTTGCAAGGGAGTTCTCCAGGTGAAGGAGGAGCACAGACAGCATCTGTGGGCAAAGAGGAGCGGACAGAGAGCTGTAGACAGGAATTTGAGACTTTGACAGAGGGAGGCTTAAAATGGTGAGGAGGACCCGTAACACCTGTGCCAGCACTGCTTCTGTCTCCTCCACCTGCGCCTGTAGCCAGACAGAGCACCAAAGCATGGATGCTTTTACCCAGATTCTGGTGTGGGCTTGCAAAGACTGTAATTTGCAATTTCCACTTACTGATATCCAGGCTGGGGGTGGCATCCAATGTGAAAGGTGCCTACTGGTGGAATCTCTCAGGCAGCAGGTGGGAGAGCTACAGGAGGAGGTGGCCTGGCTGAGGAACATCTATGTCCATGAGCAATTCCTGGACAGTATCCATGTGGAGACAGCTGATGGTGCTGTCCCAGTTGACGGGACTACTGACACTGCAGTGGAAGAGGAGATGCCTCAGGGTGTACCTGACACACCAGTGGAGGAGGAGGCTCAGGGTGGACACAGCCAGCTGGTTACTTCTAGCAGCGGGCAGTGCTCCACCACTGCTGCGAACCCTCCTGTTGTGGTAAAAGATACAGGAGAGAAGAAATCACCCCCAACAGTTAAGGGGGTGAAGCCTCGTACCCCTAAGGCTGGGAGGTCTGCTGCCACCACTGATAAGAAACGTAGGGTAGTGGTGGTTGGAGACTCTCTGCTGAGGGGGACGGAGACACCCATCTGTCGCCCTGACCGTTCATCCCGGGAGGTATGCTGCCTGCCAGGGGCCCGTATCCGAGACCTTACAGAGGCTTTGTCGAGGATTATCCGGCCTTCTGACTACTATCCCATGCTACTCATCCATGTGGGCACAAATGATACTGCGAGGTGTGATGCTGAGCAGATCAAGAGTGACTACAGGGCTCTGGGAGTACGGGTTAAGGAGTTTGGAGCGCAGGTGGTATTCTCTTTGATTCTTCCTGTTGAAGGTAGGGGTCCGGGCAGAGACAGATGCATTGTGGAGGTGAATGCCTGGCTGCGAAGATGGTGTCGCCAGGAGGGCTTTGGCTTCCTCGACCACGGGATGCTACTTGAGGAAGGACTGCTAGGAACAGATGGCGTTCACCTTTCGAAGAGAGGAAAGGCCTTATTCGCGCACAGACTGGCTAACCTGGTAAGGAGGGCTTTAAACTAGGTTCGACGGGGACAGGTGAGCAAAGCCCACAGGAAAGTGGGGAACAAGACCTGGGAGATGGGTTGGAAACAGGAGGGAGCACGGGCTATAATGGCAGAGAGGAAGGAGGGTCAGGGCAAAGCTGGGAGGCAAAATCAAACCAGTATCTTAGATGCCTTTATACAAATGCAAGAAGTATGGGTAATAAGCAGGAAGAACTGGAAGTGCTAATAAACAAATACAACTATGACATTATTGGCATTACTGAAACTTGGTGGGATAATACACACGACTGGAATGTTGGTGTGGATGGGTATAGTTTGCTCAGGAAGGATAGACAGGGGAAAAAGGGAGGAGGTGTTGCCTTATATATTAAAAATGTACACACTTGGACTGAGGTGGAGATGGACATAGGAGACGGAAGGGTGGAGAGTCTCTGGGTTAGGCTAAAAGGGGTAAAAAACACAGGTGATGTCGTGCTGGGAGTCTACTACAGGCCACCTAATCAGGCGGAAGAGGTGGATGAGGCTTTTTTCAAACAACTAACAAAATCATCCAAAGCCCAAGATTTGGTGGTGATGGGGGACTTCAACTATCCAGATATATGTTGGGACAATAACACCGCGGGGCACAGACTATCCAATAAGTTCCTGGACTGCATTGCAGACAACTTTTTATTTCAGAAAGTTGAAAAAGCTACTAGGGGGGAAGCTGTTCTAGACTTGATTTTAACAAATAGGGAGGAACTTGTTGAGAATTTGAAAGTAGAAGGAAGCTTGGGTGAAAGTGATCATGAAATCATAGAATTTGCAATTCTAAGTAAGGGTAGAAGGGAGTACAGCAGAATAGAGACAATGGATTTCAGGAAGGCGGATTTTGGTAAGCTCAGAGAGCTGATAGGCAAGGTCCCATGGGAATTAAGACTGAGGGGAAAAACAACTGAGGAAAGTTGGCAGTTTTTCAAAGGGACGCTATTAAGGGCCCAAAAGCAAGTTATTCCAATGGTTAGGAAAGATAGAAAATGTGGCAAAAGACCACCTTGGCTTACCCTTGAGATCTTGCGTGACCTACAAAATAAAAAGGCGTCATATAAAAAATGGAAACTAGGGCAGGTCACGAAGGATGAATATAGGCAAATAACACAGGAATGCAGAGGCAAGATTAGAAAAGCAAAGGCACAAAATGAACTCAAACTAGCTATGGGAATAAAGGGAAACAAGAAGACTTTTTATCAATACATTCGAAGCAAGAGGAAGACTAAGGACAGGGTAGGCCCACTGCTCAATGAGGAGGGGGTAACAGTAACGGGAGACTTGGAAATGGCAGAGATGCTTAATGACTTCTTTGTTTCGGTCTTCACTGAGAAGTCTGAAGGAATGTCAAGTATAGTGAATGCTTACGGGAAGAGGGTAGATTTAGAAGAGAAAATAAGCAAAGAGCAAGTAAAAAATCACTTAGAAAAGTTAGATGCCTGCAAGTCACCAGGGCCTGATGAAATGCATCCTAGAATACTGAAGGAGTTAATAGAAGAGGTATCTGAGCCTCTAGCTATTATCTTTGGGAAATCATGGGAGACGGGGGAGATTCCAGAAGACTGGAAGGGGGCAAATATAGTGCCCATCTATAAAAAGGGAAATAAAAACAACCCAGGAAACTACAGACCAGTTAGTTTAACTTCTGTGCCAGGGAAGATAATGGAGCAGGTAATTAAAGAAATCATCTGCAAACACTTGGAAGGTGGTAAGGTGATAGGGAATAGCCAGCATGGATTTGTAAAGAACAAATCATGTCAAACTAATCTGATAACATTCTTTGATAGGATAACGAGCCTTGTGGATAAGGGAGAAGCGGTGGATGTGATATATCTAGACTTCAGTAAGGCATTTGATACAGTCTCGCATGATATTCTTATAGATAAGCTAGGAAAGTACAATTTAGATGGGGCTACTATAAGGTGGGTGCATAACTGGCTGGATAACCGTACTCAGAGAGTAGTTGTTAATGGCTCCCAATCCTGCTGGAAAGGTATAACAAGTGGGGTTCCGCAGGGTTCTGTTTTGGGACCGGTTCTGTTCAATATCTTCATCAACGATTTAGATGTTGGCATAGAAAGTACGCTTATTAAGTTTGCAGATGATACCAAACTGGGAGGGATTGCAACTGCTTTGGAGGACAGGGTCAAAATTCAAAATGATCTGGACAAGTTGGAGAAATGGTCTGAGGTAAACAGGATGAAGTTCAATAAAGATAAATGCAAAGTGCTCCACTTAGGAAGGAACAATCAGTTTCACACATACAGAATGGGAGGAGACTGTCTAGGAAGGAGTATGGCAGAAAGAGATCTAGGGGTCATAGTGGACCACAAGCTTAATATGAGTCAACAGTGTGATACTGTTGCAAAAAAAGCAAACGTGATTCTGGGATGCATTAACAGGTGTGTTGTAAACAAGACACGAGAAGTCATTCTTCCGCTTTACTCTGCGCTGGTTAGGCCTCAGCTGGAGTATTGTGTCCAGTTCTGGGCACCGCATTTCAAGAAAGATGTGGAGAAATTGGAGAGGGTCCAGAGAAGAGCAACAAGAATGATTAAAGGTCTTGAGAACATGACCTATGAAGGAAGGCTGAAGGAATTGGGTTTGTTTAGTTTGGAAAAGAGAAGACTGAGAGGGGACATGATAGCAGTTTTCAGGTATCTAAAAGGGTGTCATCAGGAGGAGGGAGAAAACTTGTTCACCTTAGCCTCCAATGATAGAACAAGAAGCAATGGGCTTAAACTGCAGCAAGGGAGATTTAGGTTGGACATTAGGAAAAAGTTCCTAACTGTCAGGGTAGTTAAACACTGGAATAGATTGCCTAGGGAAGTTGTGGAATCTCCATCTCTGGAGATATTTAAGAGTAGGTTAGATAAATGTCTATCAGGGATGGTCTAGACAGTATTTGGTCCTGCCATGAGGGCAGGGGACTGGACTCGATGACCTCTCGAGGTCCCTTCCAGTCCTAGAGTCTATGAGTCTATGAGACCTCCCTCATAACTTTTAGTCCTGCAGTCAGAGTACTCTCTTGGGATGTGGAAGAACCCTACTTCAAATTCCACCTCTTCCTGAGTGGGAGAAAGGATTTGCTGCCTCTGAGGTGAGTGCCCTAACCACTAGGCTATAGGATAGTCTGATATGGGGATCCGTCAGTCTGTGTCCTGTTGAATCTGTTGCACTCTGGATAAAAAAAAATTTTAAAAAAAATCATTGGAGCAGAGGGACTGCATCCTAGGTATTCCACCTCCAGGTGAGTGCCCTATCAAGCTAAGAAGTCATTATTATGCTTGTCTTCTTTACCCATCTACTCCAGGGTCTCTCAAACAGGGGTCACTGCTTCTGTAGGGAAAGCCCCTGGCAGGCCAGGCAGGTGTGTTTACCTGCCACATCTGCAGGTCCGGCCGATCGCAGTTCCCACTGGCCGCAGATCGCTGCTCTGGGTCAATGGGAGTTGCTGGAAGCGGCGGCCAGTACATGCCTCGCCCTGCGCCGCTTCCAGAAGCTCCCATTGGCCCAGAGCAGTGATCTGCGGCCAGTGGGAGCCGCGATCGGCCAGACCTGCGGAAGGCGCAGGTAAACACATTGGCCTGGCCCGCCAGGGGCTTTCCCTACAGAAGCAGCAACCCCTGTTTGAGAAACCCTGCACTACTGCATGGGTGCCCAATGATTCTTTCATTATTTATTCACATTGATTCTAATTCAAATCTCTTTTCCCTCTGAGGTGGAGGGGCGACTTGACCCACAGGTCTCTACCATACCAGTTGAGTACCCTAACCATTGGGCTTATAGTCACGAGGGAGGCAGCCCTGCTACCACAGCCTGTGGCAGTTTTCTGCAAGCTTGCCCACAGAGGCTCAATTTGGTAGGCGAGCTCTGATAACACCTACTAGGTCAGACCCTATAGATGAGGTAGGTGGAGCAACACCTATCTTCTCTTAGTCTGAGCATCGCTTTGGGGGCTTCAGCATCAGGACATCTGGCATGGAGCTGCAGTGAGCATGCTCAGAAGCAAAGACATATGCACCTAGGGAAAGCCTACTGCAAAAATGTAGGTGCCAAGTGAGTTTAGATATCTACAGGGATCTGGGGAAGTTCCTATGAATCATAGTGGGCCCTGATCCTGACATTTAGACACTTAAAGTGACAGCTAGGCACTTAAGCCCCTTTGTGGATCTAGTTCTTATTGAATCTTACCTTAAGCTTCAGTACCTCCTGTGCCACTGACATCTCAGCCAGTCTAGTTCCTCCATGTATTACAGTTGCTGGCTACTTGTGGTACTACTTCCCAGATGGTGCCAGTATATTAAATATCCTCGGTTACTATCTTGTGCCAGTTCTTCCCTGGCCTTCTTTACTTTTCCTTTTCTCTCTCTCGGGTACCCAGTTCAATGCCTGCTTAGCATGTCTTCCATATGGTATACAGCTCCCAGCCAACTGAGCCTTCTTTCTTTGAAGATATTTTCTAATATGCCCAACTCTGTCAACTCCCTTACTCTCATATTCTCTATTTTGTCTTTCCATGAAATGTGTAATGTCTTCCTCAGCCATCTCTTTTTGTTAGACATTGTCATTGGCCAAGTTTCTGCTCCATATATTAGGATGTTCAGTACAATCACATGATCTAATCTGACCTTTAGTTTGGTGTGGAGGCCTCTATTTGACCAGATGTTGTTCACCCTTCCAAAAATGGTGTTTGCTTTTCCTAATCTCATTTGAATATCTTTATCAGAACCACTTTCAAATATCATCACACTCTCCAGGAAGCAGAACTCTAGCTGTTCAATTTCTTTTCCATTCATGTACACCTTTAACATAAAGAGGAGATATAGTTAAGATAGATTCAATTCAGATTCAAGATACATGGGTTCAAGAGAGTGCTGCAGAGGCAAAAGCAGCAGCAGAGAGAAGAGACTGCAAGCCACTCTACAGAATACTGAAAAATATTTAAGGAAGAATGAGACCATCACAGCTGATATCCATTGGGGCTCTCATGAACAGGTGTTGGAAATGCACAAAGAACAAGCCAGATGATGGAACGTACATTTTCTTTCCATATTAAACTGTCCAGAGCTGACAATAATGCACAAGTCCAAGAGAAATGTTTTAAATAGAAGAGAGGAACCAATAACACCCAATGAAATTAAAGCAGCCATCAAAGGTCTCAGACCGAGGCAAAGCTCCTGGGGTTGACAGAATTCAAGCAGAGGTGCTAACAGCTAGAGGCAAAACTGCAATTGAATAGCTAACAAAATATGTGTGAAACAATAAGGAGCACAAAGTTGTAAACATGGCATCATCGTGGCATTGCTAAAAAATGTGAACTTTACAAACTGAATAGCTATTGTACTGCTATCAATCACAGGAAAAGTATTGGCTACCATTATGCTGAATAGAACGAAAAGAGTGGATGAAATATTACAAGAACAAGCTGGGTTCTGTTCAGGTAGACTCCGTTGTGAACAGACACTCACTTTTTGACAGATCATCTAAAAAGGTACTGTTTGGCAAAAACTCATCTGAATCAACATTATCAATCTTTAGAAAGTGTTTGATAGTATCCAGTGAGAGTGACCCACATGGAATATTGCTAGCATAAGAGTTTATATATCATTCAGCATACCTCATGTGCTAATACTATTATGATACATATGAGGATTAGCTTTTCTGTGTGACAAAAGCCAGTCCTCTAACATTATTAGCATTATAACACTTGAATACTTCAAATGAGATTGGAGTTCCACTGTGCTAGGCACTGTAAATATACATAAGAGTTTGTTCTGAAGATTAAATAGACAGGATAGACAAAGGACAGGAGAAAAACATCAGATGAGAAACTGAGGCACAGAGATATCAACTGGGTTGCGGAAAGTCACATAAGATGTTTATGGCACAGTGAAATATTGAACTCTGATCTCTTGATCCCTAATCTAGGGCCTTAAACTTAAAACCATTCTTTTCTCCCTGACCTGGAGTGATGGCCATTTTTTCATCAATGTTTAAGCCTTGTAGTCTGTGTAGTCCTTTTCTTTTCTTTCTTTCCTGACAAGCTTATTCTAAAAATAATCTATTCTCAATTGAATTCTCTGGAGAATAAACAGCATATGGCACAGCATTTGGGAGGAATAGTGGTTCTGATATGGATGGAAGGAAGATTTTTAAAAGGTGCCTACTGTGAAATTTAGGTACTGGGGTCTACCCTGATCCTATCCTGAAGTGAGATGGAAGAATCACGTCTGACAACAATGTATTAATCATTACATGGTTTTCTCTAGATAACTTTACTTATGGGTCTGTCAAACAGGGGAAAGGATTTGTCACATTCTGAAAGTTTAAAAAGAAAATGTATTACCAACAGTGATACTCCTGGTACTTAGTTCTCTTAAGATATAGTTTTCACATAACTGACCTCTTGGCCAGATTACAGGATGGGCTGTGGACCCACAGGAGAATTAATGCAAGATAGAACTGGTGTTAACTCCTGTTCGTTAACAATATGGCCATTAGAGAAGTAGTCAAAAGAAACAAGACATCAGGTACTGTGGGTGGCAAGCTTATTGGCAACGGCTTTCCATTACCCTACTCATGTCACTTTCTGTGACAAAGTAGGTGGTAGCTGGCATATGGTTTAGATAGCATGCAGAGCTTTCCTGTGAAAAGGGTGGACTGATTTACAGCCAGCAAGCATCACTTTCCAAGGGATTACACACTCCGTGCTACAGCCTCTTTCGGAGAGCAGAATGCATAAAGGTTTTCAAAATCTCATCCATTTTGTCCTTTTCTGCTTTTTTGGTGTGTCTTAATGTGTTATAAATATCACTGTCTTATGACTTTGCTATTGTAAGAAATAATGCTCTGCTTTTGTCAGATTTGTCATTTGCACCAAGTGCTGTAAGAGGGAGCTAAAAACCTTCTTAAAAGTTCCTCAGTTACTGTCTATATTTCCTGCCATTTATATTGGCATCAGAGGTTTAATTGCATCCATTTTAGCACAGTAGCCTGATCTCTTCTTTTGTTGCACCTTTGTAATTTGCTTTTTATCTTTCTTTTTTGGAGTTTAGTTAGTTCTGGCACCACAGACACACAGTAATAATCACTCAGAACAGCCATGTTAGCTAGAACAGACAAGACCACCTTTTTAAAGGTGTCTCAATCGTACCTCTGACTTTCTACCCTCAATCAATTACAGGCACAATTCTACACATAATCTTAAGTGACTGTCGATGTACAATGGTCTGATGTGCTGATTGGTAATCTTTTAATGAGACATCTAAATTCTACCACCTATGCTTACAAAACGGCACTCACAGATATGCCAAATTAAAAGCCACTTCACAAATTTGATCCAAAGAATCTGGGCTTCTCCTTCATTTTTTGGAGGGGAGGGAGTTTATCTAGAAATGGCACTTTATCCTAATAATTTGTGATGTCATAGTATTTGTTACTTAATTTTTCAACAAGATTCTTGATCTCTCTGATGATAGATTCTCCCAAGTCTATGTTAATGAACATATTGGCATGAGTTCTTGCTCTACAAACAGATCAGCTCCAGCACACAATTATAAAGTCACAGAAATTAGAGATGCAAATGAACTATTAGGTTATCTAACACAATACGGAACAGGAGTAGTGGAGGCACAAAACTTAAATGGCTTCAAGACTGAGCTTGATAAATTTATGGAGGGCATGGTAGGATGAGATTGCCTACAGTGGCATGTAGCTA
This sequence comes from Gopherus flavomarginatus, assembly GCF_025201925.1. Classification (NCBI taxonomy): domain Eukaryota; kingdom Metazoa; phylum Chordata; order Testudines; family Testudinidae; genus Gopherus; species Gopherus flavomarginatus. The sequence goes on along the minus strand of NC_066618.1, from coordinate 149,165,373 downwards.
ATCTGTGACTGCTAGGAGCAAATATCTTCAGTGGCTGGTGATGGGACACTATATAGGGAGGGCCCTGAGTTACTATACAGAGTTCTTTCCCAGGTTTCTGGCTACTGGGTTTGGCCCACATGTTTAGGATCCAACTGATCACCATATTTGGGGTAGAGAAGGAATTTTTTCCCAGCTCAGATTGGAGGTTTTCACCTTTCACTTGCAGCATGGGACCCAAGTCACTTTCAGGTTTAAAGTAGTGTAAATGGTGGAGTTTCTGTAATTGACATCTTTAAATCAAGATTTGATGACTTCAGTAACTCAGCCAGAGGTTATGGATCTATTATAGGAGTAGGTGGGTGAAGCTCTGTGGCCTGAAATGTGCAGGAGATCAGACTAGATGATCACGATGGTCCCTTCTGGCCTTAAAGCATATGAGTTTAAGTTATTTTTTGCAATTCACCAACAGCAGAAATGACTCTGCACTTCTATTATATGTATACTTCGATGTTTATCGGCATTTTTTCATGCATTTGGTGAATCAAGATTATTTCTCCTCTACTATTTCTTCCTGTTGAGGTTAAGATTACTCAATCAGGATCTAGGATTAAAACCAGGGCATTTAGAAGCTGAACTGTTGCCTTGACTGCTACCTCCATTATCAGGCTTATTATTTACAAACATGTATTTAGTAGTTATCCCCCTATTATCAGAGCACCTCATTAATTTAGCTTTGGAACATCAGCAGTGATATAGGAAAATATTAATTTGTCCCTCTCCTTGGCACAGTTCTGAGGAAAAACTGTAAATAGTTTTGGTATATGAATCAGTAAGGTGGTGGAAAGCGCAAATATAAATAAACTGCACTGGGGTGTTTAACAAATGAATGTCTCTGAATATGTGTAGACAGAGCATAAGACAGGAGCAGGATGTTGCCCTGTCTACAAGAAGAGAGGGGAAATCATTACAGGAAGCATGAGCAGAGGCGGCTCTAGGTGTTTTGCCACTCCAAGCACAGCAGGCAGGCTGCCTTCAGTGCCACACCTGCAGGAGGTCCACTGAAGCTGTGGGACCAGCAGACCCTCCACAGGCATGCCACCAAACGCAACCTGCCTGCTGCCCTCACGGCAACCGGCACAGCGCCCCCCCGTGGCTTGCTGCCCCAAGCACGTGCTTGGTGTGCTGGTGCCTGGAGCTACCTGAGAGCATGAGGCAGTCAGGAAGCAAACCCAGACCTCTAAACTCCCACTCTAATGTTTGACTAAGGTGAAGTTGAGAACTTGGATTAAGGACAAAAAAAGCTATTTACCAAAACAAGATTTCAGCATACATATTGACACGTTATGTATTTGATAATGAGAAATACCAGGAAATCTGTCCATTTTGGCAAGGGCACAAAGTTCTTTAGTGTAACCTCTTATTTTCTTTTAAATTAATATAAAAGAAAAAATAAGTTAAAGGTTCAGAAAATCTATTATCCACCTCAGATGAGCCACTCAAAGCAGTTCTGTATTTGCTATCTGAATCAATCATCAGAATAGAACAGTTTTCACCTAACTCACCTGCAGTCAGTCAAAAGATACACTCACTTATATCTGCATCCTGATTGGTAAAGAGAATTTTTCCAGACTTCCAAATTTTTCACTGAAGAGGGAAACAATTGATTCTTTCTGACTCATGGCTGAAAACAGATAATCAGGAAACACGATATTTCTTCTTATGTGCATGCCTTTAATTTGATGGTAACCTTGGAATTATGTTTTACTGCAACTAATTCTGCAATTGTTATACTTATTTGGAAGTTGTAGACATGTGGACTCACCCCTGCAGTGCCTCCCACTGGTCTCTTAGGGAATTAGCTTATTCCAGCTCCAGAGCACCCTCTGCAGGCTAGTGATCTGCCTGTCCTCTGGCCCCCATGTCCCTCCCTGGATCCTGATGCCCCTTTAACTGGAATGCTGCCCCCTGGCAGTACCCCACCAATCTGGGTCTCCCCTCCCTAGGGAACTCCCAACCACTATTCCCACCTCACCTCAGTATCTGGCTACTGCCAGTCATCATCTAGCCCCACACCCTAAGGCAGACTGCAGGATCAGCCAATTCATCACTGGCAAGGAGAATTTGGACCTGCTGCCTTCTGCAACCCCCAGTACCCCTTGGCCTTCTGCTAGAGCACAGCCTAGGGCTTTCCAGGCTGGAGCTCCCCAGCTCCTCTGCCTTCCCCCAGCCCTGCTTCACTCAGGTACCCTGTCTCTAGCTCCTTGTAGCCAGGCCCATCTCCCTCTACAAACAGAAAGAGACTCTCCTTCTGGGCCTCTGGCTCACAGCCTTTTATAGGGCCAGCTGAGTCTGTTTGGGACATGGCCCCAGCTGCAGCCACTTCCTCCAATCAGCCCAGCCTAAAAGCTGCTTTCTCCAGCCACAGCCCCCAACCAGGGCTGTTTTTAACCCTTCAGGGCAGGAGTGAGGGTTCACCCCACAATAGAAGTCCTGCATAAAAGTTTTTGACCAATCATAAACTAAAGCTCCAAGCTACTGCAGCAGTATCAGCTTTGTAACAGTCCTAAAATCTTTTCTTTTAGATCAGTATCACACTCTGATACTGGAGGCTTGAAAGCAAAACAGTGTGTATTCATTCTGTGGTAGAGTGAGGGAGCACGTGCTTTTGCAAAAGTGCATAAACTGCTACTTGCGTATGAGTGTCCAGCAAAAATAGCAAACCAAAAGATATTTTTAGCACACAAATATTGAGGCAGAAGGTTTAATGTTTTGCAAAGCCGGTTGATGGCTGCATTCCAAATTAGGAGAACATGATCTGAACCTTTGTGATTTACAGTTCTAAACTAGAACTGACAACTCTGAATGATTAGACCAGAGTGCCAGCTCTGCATTCGTTAGAGTATCACCGTTTAAAGGTGGATTATGCTAAGTGCTCTAAAATCCACATGCTAACCTGGATTGTCTTGAAATTCACTGTGCCTCCTGGAGGGCGTTAGTGTGACCAAAGTTGGGGTCATTTAAACAGGAGGCTCCCGATATGCTTTCCCTAAAAAAAAAAATTAAAAAAAAAAAGCCTTTTAAAATGCATCTTGGTCTTTTAGCTTTTTCTGCACTTGGTGACTCAAGCTTACATGCTGCGGTCATTGAACCAGAGCTGTTTTCTGTTTTAAGAATGGTATTTTAAAGTTTTCTAAATCCACAGGCAGAGTCTAATTTAACTTTAGAAGTACTGTCAAGGAAATTAGCATTGATAAAATAGAGGGGAGGAAGAAAGACTTCAATAAGTAGTTACAATAATCATGTTTCCTGAACAATGGGACTGAGTGTGAACAAGGGAAAACAAGTTGGTGGGTTATTTGATAAAAGAATTAGCTGATACTCAAACTCTTTAAGATGAGCTGCTTATAACATCTTCAGATTCTTAAAAAAAAATTGGCACAGGACTAGGGACTTTGTGGGAGAGAGTTGGAGCACTGAGGGATATGCTGGAGTGTTTGGGAGGAATGCAGGGAGTGGGCCAGGGAGGCTACAGTGAGATGGGAAGTGCTTAATTTGCAATGAAAGAGGTGCCGGTGATCAATCTGGGCAGCCAGAGAGTGCAGGCTGCTGGTGGCTGCGCTGCCTTCAGAGCTGGGTGCCTGGAGAGCAGCAGCCGCTGGCTGGTCTGAATGCAGTGTCACGACTAGCAGCAGTGCAGAAGTAAGGATGGCATGGTATGGTGTATTTCCACCCTTATTTCTGTGCTGGTGGTGCTGCCTTCAGAGCAGAGCAGCTGGAGAACAGCAACTGCTGGCCAGGAGCCTAGAAGTGCCAGGTCTATGAGCTGCCAAGCCTAGAGACCCAGCAAGCCCCGGCACAAATTAAGCACTGGAAGTGGCATAATAGAGGGAGAGGGACTCCAGCAAAGGAAGGGCGAACAGGAGCAGCTAACAGGGGAATTTTGCGAGGGAGTTTAGAAGGGCGGGGGGGTAGATACACTTGCCATTCTTTAAATTTAAGCCCCAGACACTCCCTGATAAAAATAAAGAAACAACAAATGAACAAGCTACAGGAGTAAAAATATAATGCAGTCAGAAGTCCAGCAACAGAATGGAGGCTATCCAGTTTATTGCACCCAATGCAGGATATATGATTACCTACCCTATGGACAGGTGGCATGTGTGTGCATTCGGTGCAAGGAGCTCCTGGCCCTCAGAGAGCATTTATGAGCTTTGGAGACCAGAGTGGCTGAACTGGAGGAGCTAAGGGAGACACGGAGATACATAGGTGAGACTTTCAGAAACGTGGTAGAATGGTACCACCCTGGTCTGACAGCCTTTGTGCTATTGAGGAGTATGAAAGTCTCAAGGAAGGAGAACATCCAACTCAAGCAGAGGGAAATGATCCCATAGTTGGGACCCTCCTTCCAGATGATGTTGTGGTATCCTCCCCCACTGAGGATACCTCTCCAGGGGAGGGAACTCCAGTTATTAGGAAGAGACAGGTATTAGTAATGGGCGATTTGATCATTAGAACATAGATCGCTGGGTTTGCGATGACCGGGAGAACCTCATGGTGACTTGCCTGCCTGGTGTAAAGGTTGCAGATCTCTCGAGACAATTAGATAGACTTATATGTAGTGCTGGGGAGTAGCCAGTGGTCGTGGTACACATAGGTACCAATGACATAAGAAAGGATGGGAAGCCAAATTTAGGCTGCTAGGTAAAAGACTGATGTCCAGGACCTCTATGGTAGCATTCTCTGAAATGCTTTCAGTTCCACACGCAGGGCTAGTTAGACAGGCAGAACTCCAGGGTTTTAATGCGTGGTTGAGATGATGGTGTAGGGGGGAGGGTTTAGATTTATTAGGAACTTATTAGGAAACTTTTGGAAAATGGGGAACCTATATAGGAAGGATGGGCTCCACTTAAACCAAAATGGAACCAGAATGCTGGCACTTAAAATTAAAAAGGTCATAGAGCAGTTTTTAAATTAAGGGTTGGGGAAAAGCCAACAGGTGCAGAAGAACACGTGGTTTGGACAGAGACATCGCTTAGGGGAGGACCTATTAATGGAGATTCTCAGTGGCTTACTAAGGAGGAGAGGATGGAAGATGATAATATACAGGTAAAATCTGATGAGAAACAGTCAAATGAAAAGAAGTCCCATTCAATTACATCACATAATGGCAGACAGTGAAAAAGTGACAATTTTTTAAAGTGCTTATATACAAATGCTAGAAGTCTAAATACTAAGATGGGTTAATTGAATGCCTCATATTAAATGAGACTATTGATATAATAGGCATCACAGAAACGTGTTGGAATAAGGATAATCAAGGGTAAACAGTAAAGCCAGGCTATATTATATGTCAGAAGGACAAAATAGACTGTAATAGTGGGGGAGTGGCACTATACGTGAAAGAAAGCGTAGAAACAAATGAAGTAAAAATCTTAAATAAACCAAATTGTATCATAGAATCTCTATGGATAGTAATTCCAGGCCTTAATAATATGAATATAGCAGTAGGGATATATCACCGACCACCTGACCAGAATGGTGATAAAAACAGTGAGGAGTCTAGTGGCATCTTAAAAACTAACAGATTTATTTATTTATTTTTATATATTTATTTAAATAAATGTGTTAGTTTTTAAGGTGCCACCAGACTCCTCATTGTTTTTGTGGACACAGACTAACACAGCTACCCCTCTGATAGAATGATGATAGTGACTGTGAAATGATCAGGGATATTAGAGAGGCTATTAAAATAAAAAAAACAACCCCTCCATAATAATGGGGGATTTCAACTATCCTCATATTGACTGGGTACGTGTCACCTCAGGACGGGATGCAGAGATAAAGTTTCCTGACACCTTAGAGGACTGCTTCTTGCAGCATCTAGTCCTGGAACCCATAAGAGGAAAGGCTATTCTTGATTTACTCCTAAGTGGAGCACAGGATACGGTCCAAGAGGACCGCTTCATAATAGCAACCATAATATAACAAAATTTAACATCCCTGTGGTGGGGAAAACACAATAGCAGCCCAACATTGTAGTATTTAATTTCAGAACGGGGGACTACACAAAAATTAGAAAGTTAGTTAAACAGGAAGTAAAAGGTACAGTGAAAAATGCAAACTCCCTGCAAGCTGCATGGAAACTTTTTAAGGATGCCATAATAGAGGTTCAACTTAAATGTATACCCCAAATTAAAAAACAGTACGAGAACTAAAAAAAAAAAAAAAAAAAGCCACTGTGGCTAAATAACAAAGTAAAAGAAGCAGTGAGAGGCAAAAAGGCATCCTTTAAAAAGTGGAAGTTAAGTCCTAGTGAGGAAAATATAAAGGAACATATACACTGGCAAAAGAAGTATAAAAATATAATTAGGAAGGCCAAAAAAGAATTTGAAGAACAGCTAGCCAAGTCTCCAAAAGTAATAGCAAAAAATATTTTAAGTACATCAGAAGCAGGAAGCCTGCTAAACAACCAGTGGGACCACTGGATGATTGAGATGCTAAACGAGCACTCAAGGTCGATAAGCCCATTGTGGAGAAATTAAATGAATTTTTTGCATCAGTCTTCACAGCTGAGGATGTGAAGGAGATTCCCAAACCTGAGACATTCTTTTTAGGTGACAGATCTGAGGAACTGTCCCAGATTGAGGTGTCATTAGAGGAGGTTTTGGAACAAATTGATAAACTAAACACTAATAAGTCAGGACCAGATGGTATTCACCCAAGAGGTCTGATGGAACTCCTAAATGTGAAATTGTCCATTTTATATTTATGTAATCGGCAGAAAGGTTGTTACATGCATGACAAAGTCATCCACGAAGTATGACACTGCTGGTGCTGAAAATTGGGAACTGTGTGATATATAGTACAAGGTAGGCCTATATGCACCATCTATTTTTAATCTAATATACACAACTATTAATCTCCCTCCCTAAAAAGAAGTGTCATAATTCTTAAAACTTGCTTTCTGGACACCCTGTTACAAAGCCACCGTTAACCTCAAGTCTATGCAAAGACTGTTGAGCCAGACCATAAGAAGTCTCCCAACCTTTTATAGGCTACTGTACATGAGGGCTTTCACAATTTAGAATACGCTGAAGCTAAACTATAAATCAAGTTTTAACAAACATTTCTGTTGCTTCATTTTCCAATCTAAAAGGAGGAAATGACATTCTATGTAATAATTGTGGGAGAAAATGCAAATCTTGTGAGACAGGGAAAATAATTGTTAATGCTGATACTAGGTGGGAAGAAACTTTTCTTTCCATTTTATTCCCATCTTTTATTGGCCCTTAAATATCTTTACTCTGCCTTAGTACTCTGCCTAGTAGGGGGGTGTCATGGGATAATTCCCCACTCCAAAAGATGAGGTACCAGCATGAATTCCTCTAAGCTCAATTACCAGCTTAGAACCTGTAGCGCTGCCACCAACCAGGAATTACAGTGCCTGGTACACTCTGGTTCCCCCAAAACCTTGCCCGGGGACCCCCAAGACCCAGACCCTCTGGATCTTAACACAAGGAAAGTAAACCCTTTCCCTCACCTTTGCCTCTCCCAGGCTTCCCCTCCCTGGGTTACACTGGAAGATCACTGTGATTCAAACTCCTTGAATCTTAAAACAGAGAGGAAAATGCACCTTCCCCCCTCCTTCTCTCTTCCCCTCCCAGATTCTCCCTGAGAGAGACAGTAATCCTAACACAGAGAGAAATTAGCCTCTCTCTCCCCCTTCCCTCCTTTCTCCCCACCAATTCCCTGGTGAATCCAGACTCCATCTCCTGGGGTCTCACACCAGAATACAAAAAAACAATCAGGTTGTCATAAACAGAGTATTAAGGGTTAATGTCTCTTATACCTGTAAAGGGTAACAAGCAGGAAACTGGACACCTGACCAGAAGACCAATCAGAAGACAAGATACTTTTAAATTCCGGTGGAAGGAAGTTTGGGTGTGAGTTCTTTGTTCTTCTCTCGGAGGGTCTGAGAGAGACCAGACATTACTACAGGCTCTCTAAGTTTCTTTTCATATAGTAAGTAAAACAGGCGGTTTAGGCTTTTTAATTGTTTTATTCTATTTGCATTTGTGGATCTGGCTGGTTAACTTTTATATGTGTAGCTGCTGGGAATATTTTGATTTGTATTGGTACTGGTGGGAAAGTCTCTTTCTGGTGTCGGTAAGCTATAAGACCCTTTAATATTTACATCTTGAAGTTACAGAGATAATTTTTTACTTTTTCCTTTCTTTTATTAAAAGATTTCTTTTTAGAGAACCTGCTTGATTGTTTTTTTCTCTGTTTCCCTTGTTTTATCCCAGGGGATTGGGATAACTCACCAGGAAGGGTGGGGAGACGGGAGGGGGAGAGATAAAATCTCTCTCTGTTTTCCTTGAATCTGTTTGCCTCTTTGTGGAAGGGAAGGGAGATGCTTCTCTGTATGGAAATTTAAGAGGTTAGATCAGTATCTCAGGATAGCCCAGGGAGGGAAGTTCTGAGAGGGGGAAGGTGGGGGAATGGTTTATTTCTCCTTGTTTTAAGAACCCAAGGGATCTGGGTTCTTGGGGTCCCAGGGAAGGTTGGGGAGGTCAGAGTGCCCCAAAACACTATATATTTGGGTGGTGGCAGCCTATCAGATCTAAGCTGGTAATTAAGCTTAGGGAAATTCATGCTAGTATCTCATTCCTGGACTCTAAGGTTCAGATTTGAGAAAGAATGCTATGACACAGGTTCTTAAACAAGAAAAGCTTTTAATTAAAGAAAGAAAAAACAGTAAAAATTATCTTTGTAAATTTAAAATGGAATAGGTACAGCGTCTTTCAGCTATAGACACTGGGAATACCCTCCCAGCCTAAGTATACAAGTACAAATTAAAATCCTTGCAGCAAATACACATTTGCAAATAAAGAGAACAACCATAAGCCTAACTTGCTTTATCTACCTAGTACTTACTATTCTGACCTTACAAGAGCCTGTATCGGAGAGATTGGAGAGAAACCTGGTTGCACATCTGGTCCCTCTGAGCCCCCAGAGTGAACAACCACCAAACATTAACAGCACACACAAAAACTTTCCTCCCTCAAGATTTGAAAATATCCTGTCCCCTGATTGGTCCTCTGGTCAGGTGACAGCCAGGCTCACTGGACTTGTTAACCCTTTACAGGCAAAAGAGACATGAAGTACTCTTGTTCTATTAACCCTTACTTATCTGTTTATGACAGGGAGGAAATAGTTTTGATGATGATTAATCTATTAAGGAGTGAAGTATCCAACTCTCACTGAATGTCACTAGGATTTGGGTACATAACTCCTTCAGGCTCATTAGAAAAAAAATAAAATTAAAATACTTAACTTATAATACCATCTTGAATCCTCAATCACATTCTGAGTCAAAACCTCTAAGATAAATCCTGAGGTCCTTGCTCGTTTTTTTTAACTCAGTCCTTACTCCAGAAAATTCCTAATGATTTCCTGAGGATGTCTGATTATAAACTAAGTACAAATTTAAGGATTTGACTTTGTCTCATGGTGTCATCCAATTGATTACACATTAATATGTACAATTCCAATTTGAAAAAAAAATCATTTTTTTCTTTGGTGATGCTAATTTTGATGAAGCTGTCATTTTTTCATACAAACAAAACCAAATATCCCATCCCTAAGGCTTACAGTCCTCAACTTCCACCAACTTTATTATGAGTTAGGGTGCTTAGTACTTCCACAGGAGATAATTAGTATCTAAAGGTTAATGTAATTGCAATGAGTGCATAGACAAGTAATTTTTATTTCCTGGTAACTATGTGGCAAAATACATTGAGAGCTTCCATGTTTAAAAGAGCTAGTGAGATAATATAAACTGAATCAACATTTCAAGAAATTTAGTTATTTAGTTGTAAACTGGCCATGGTTTCTACTAACATATATGTTGTTAATTAGTATTCACAGAAGGCTTGTCTACACTACCGTGACAAGTTACGATTTTCAGGTTACAGGTAATGGGAGTCGACGTAGCTTAGGTTGACTTACCATGGTGTCTACACCGCACTGCGTTGATGGGAAACATTCTCCTATTGACTTACCTTCCTCTTCTTGGACTGGTGGATTACCATAGCTGTGCAATCGATTTAGCAGGTCTTCACTAGACCCACTAAATCAACATCTGCTTCATTGACTGCAGCAGAGCCAATCTATTGGTAAGTGTACACTGGGCCTGACTGTTGGATAATTTTCAAAGTGTCTCACAAACCATTCAATTACAATTATTGATAACCACTTTTTGCTTGCAATTTTTATTCTAACTTGTGACATGGCATTGCTTTTGCCCCCTCCTGGATGACAAACTTTTTAAAAGAATAACAGATAATGAACAATAAATAACAATGAATGACAATGGACAAAATATTTCCCACACAAATTTTAATAAATATCAGATTCTTTTCCAAGTATTCCGATAGATTAGTTGGAGCTCACTCTTGTGCAAAGGGACAACAAGGCTATGCAACTCTAAAGTCTCACTTAAAAGCTATTTGAGGTTTTAAATGGAATTTAAATGGTGCGTAAGACTTGTTTGGCCTCTATACAGGAGTGCATTTCACTCATAATGAATAATATGACCTCATGAATAGCAGCCAATTGAATTTGATTTTCTTTATTCACAAATATATTAGTGTATTTTCACTCATTGTTCAATTACCAAATTGTTAGACTCTGAGAGGGAAAGAGCATGTCTCAGGCTATACTGGATATTTGATTAAGTCACATCACTGGCATTTACAGTTTTCTGAAGGTGTAATTTAGTCTACTGATGCGTAGTCACTATTTCATTTAGCAGAGTTAATTTATACAGTTGAACAAGTTACCACTATATATCTCCATAATCTTCTAATAGTTTTATTTCTTTATCAGATATTTACTGCAGAGAATCTGATTGTATGTGGTATTTTTTTAAAAAAAGATGAACAGAAAATATATTGTTTAAATTCATTTTTCCAGAGACTTGTTGATTTTTCTCCTTTTTTTTCCTATCTGAAGACATCTGGCTTTAGGTCTTTGGACACCTAGTTGTACAATTCTCTTCTGCTGAAAATTGGTAAGACTATCAATGATTTCAAATAAGGAACTTTAAATAGTACTTAATTGAATTAATCCTTAAGTAATAAATGAGCAATCTGTATAATAGTTTGTACAGTGCTCATCTAAGCTGAATGGCACAAAGGGCCCTGAATTGGTTTAGCATTTAATTACACTTCACAGGTTTACAGTTCATATTTATAATATATTCTCCTCAAGTGGGCTTTCAAGAATGTCTGTCAGACACAATGAATAATGGTTACGTATACAGCTGAATTTGTGGCGATTCAAGGAAAGGGAAGGGCTTATCAAATTAAAATAAACATTATGGCTGCCAATGTGAGTCCTATACACTTTCCTCCAAAAGCTGCTTTTCACCAGTTAAAATAGATAATCAGTAATACAGTGTTCTGAAAATGCAGAGTGATGCTAATATCCTCATACTTTTTTTTACTTCAAATGTAAATCAAATCCATTTGTTCTACAATATTTATCTTGTAAATTTCTGTCATTATGAACACTGCTTGAAATTCTCATATTTGATTTAAATTATACTTGTTCCAAGTTACTTTGATTCAAATTGCATCCGGTGGATTTCAATAATGCAATTTCATTTTACTTTTTTTATTAGTTATTGAAACTCATGAAACCACTTCTCCCAGAGCGACTGATCTGCAGCTTAGAGCTACATATTTTCTCACAATGTCTTTTGAAACTTTTTATGAGGGTTAGTCAACAATAACCACAGAGGATGATACCTAGTGTCACATTTTATTTTCTATTTACCCTAGCAATAAAGAAGCATACAGACTAAGAAATATCAACTGTATAAAGCTCAGAATCCACATTATATTATGTAAACTGTGTCAAACAAATGCAACAATGTTTAATATACTTGCTTATACTTGTTATTGTTCATAGAATACAATTATTCACTGAAGTGTTATACAGAATTATAACTGAACATTTTATTGCAAAATCTTACATCTATATACCTGGATGACGGAAATAGTGTTAATAAATTTGTGTGCTCTCCCTGATGTCATATATTTTACTTCAAGGATTCCTACAGTAAACACAGTTTTGTTAGCAATAGCTCTTTGATGGTTTGTAAGTACAATCAAACAAAAATTTGATTATGCATATGTAGAAAAGAATACCATGGGATAATCCTTTAATGTACTATGGGAGCTATTTAGCGTATTACTTCTACCATTAGACTTGATCTTGCAGTCCTCACATAGGCAACACTCCAAATGAAGGAAATGAGAAATTATCTGAGGGAAGACTGCAGGATTAGACATGTATTCTGCTAGCAAAATGTTAATGCACTATATCACATAATCAAATAAATTAATTCTGGAGAACAGCATTTAATTCTTACTTAGTGTTTTTCAACCATATATGTGAAATACCTTTACAAAGTACATTAAATATCATTATCCCCACGTATCCAAACTGAAGTATATAGAGGAGAAGCAATTTCACCCATTGCAGGATTGTCCTGTGCATTAATTTCTGGTGCTTTGTTAAGTTTTATTTTAAATGTCAAGAGACGTGGCTCTCACCACTTCCCTAAGGAAACTATTCCCAAAAGAAAGAAGTACAATTCTTCTTTCAAGTATCAGGAGGTAGCTGTGTCAGTCTGTATCTGCAAAAACAACAAGGAGTCTGGTGGCACCTTAAAGACTAACAGATTTATTTGGGCATAAGCTTTCGCGGGTAAAAACCTCACTTCTTCAGATGCATGGAGTGAGGGTTTTTAGCCACAAAAGCTTATGCCCAAATAAATCTGTTAGGCCTGGTCTACTCTATGCGTTTATACCAATTTTAGCAGTGTTAAACCGATTTAACGCTGCACCCATCCACACAACAACGCCCTTTATATTGATATAAAGGGCTCTTTAAACCAGTTTCTGTACTCCTCCCCAACGAGAGGAGTAGCTCTGAAATCGGTATTACCATATCGGATTAAGGTTAGTGTGGCCACAAATCGACGGTATTGGCCTCCGGGTGGTATCCCACAATGCACCATTGTGACTGCTCTGGACAGCAATCCGAACTCGGATGCACTGGCCAGGTAAACAGGAAAAACCCCACGAACTTTTGAATTTCATTTCCTGTTTTCCCAGCGTGGAGCTCTGATCAGCATGGGTGGTGATGCAGTCCCAAATCCAAAAAGCGCTCCAGCATGGGCTGTATGGCAGATACTGGATCTGATTGCTGTATGGGGAGGCAAATCTGTTCTATCAGAGCTCCATTCCAGAAGACAAAATACCAAAGCATTTGAAAAAATCCCCAGACAGAGGCCACAGCAGGGACTCAGCATAGTGCTGCGTGACAAGCATAATGGAAAGCCAAAGAATCAAATGGATGCTCATGGAGGGAGGGAGGAGGTACTGAGGACTCCAGCTATCCCACAGTCCCAGCAGTCTCCGAAAAGCATTTGCATTATTGGCTGAGCTCCAAATGCCTGTAGGGTCAAACAGATTGTCCAGGGTGTTTCAGGGTATACGTCATCAATTTACCACCACCACCCCACGTGAAAGAAAAGAGAAAAAAATCGTTTCTTGACTTTTTTATATGTCACCCTATGTCTACTGCATGCTGCTGGTAGACACGGTGCTGGGGCAATGAACAGCAGCACCCTCTCTCCTCCGTGGCAGACGGTACAATATGACTGCTATCCATCATTATCATCAGCCCATGAGTGCTCCTGGCTGGCCTCAGGTGAGGTAGGCCGGGAGTGCCTGGATAAAAATAGGAATGACTCCCAGTCATTCCCAATAGATGGTACAGAAAGGCTGGTAACCATCTTCATCATAGCAACTGGGGGCTGAGCTCCATCAGCCCCCTCCTTTCATGTCTAAAGAAAAGATTCTGGGCTGCCTGGACTATCATAGCAGTGGGATGCTGGGCATCTCTCCCCCGCATCATTTAATGTCCTGCCTGGACTATGATAGCAGCTGGAGGCTGCCTCCCCCTCATTTTATCTCACTAACAAGTCAGTGTTTCTTATTCCACATTCTTTATTACTTCATCACACAAATGCAGGGGACACTGCCACGGTAGCCCAGGAGGGCTGAGGGAGCAGAGAAGCAACAGGTGCGGTTGTTGCAGGGGCACCCCCTATAATAGCATGCAGCTCATCATTTCTGCAGGATCTGACATGGAGTGGCTGTGCTCTCTGGTATACTGGTTCTCTAGCACACTTGCCCCATAATCTAGGCAGGACTGACTGTATTTTTAGATAAACCATAAAAGAGGGAATGACCTGGCGGGTCATTCCCATTTTTATCTTTGCGCCCCCAGCCGACCTCAGCCAGGAGCACTCATGACAGCAGCAGATGTTACAGAACGACTGATAACCATCATCTCATCGCCAATTTACAATGGCATGGCAGACAGTACAGAACAACTGATAACCATCTCTGCTATCTTGCAAAAGCAAATGAATGCTGCTGGGTAGCGCTGCAGTACCGCCTCTGTCAGCGGCATCCAGTACACATATGGTGACAGTGACAAAAGGCAAAACGGGCTCCATGGTTGTCATGCTATGGCATCTGCCAGGGCAATCCAGGGAAAAAGGGTGCAAAATGATTGTCTGCCATTGCTTTCACAGAGGAAGGAATGAGTGACGACATTTGGCCAGAATCACCCGCGACACTATTTTTGCACCATCATGCATTGGGATCTCAACCCAGAATTCCAATGGGCGGGGGAGACTGCAGGAACTATGGGATAGCTATGGGATAGCTACCCACGGTGCAATGCTCCAGAAATCGACGCTAGCCTCGGTACATGGATGCACACCACTGAATTAATGTGCTTAGTGTGGCCGCGTGCACTCGACTTTACACAATCTGTTTTACAAAACCGGTTTATGTAAAATCGGAATAATCCCATAGTATAGACATACCCTTAGTCTTTTAGGTGCCACTGGACTCCTCCTTTCAAGATTGAACTGTGCTAGGAATGGGAAAGAGGGGATGCTACCTGAATAGCAGAACCTAGGGGCTTATGCCTTTGAAAGGCATAAAGCTCTATGGGAGTTCTGATAAGTGCGGTGAGAGGAACACTTTGCTCCAGAGCTTCTTGCAGTATATATCCACCTGCAGTGCTCAAACACCACCCTAGTGCAACTAGCACTAATAGCAGCACTAGTTATCTTTCCTTCCCCTCCCTTGCATCTAATAGGTCAAACAGCTAAATAATGGCCCCTCACTTTGCATACTGGGAAAGGAAGGGCTCATTCCCCTCACTCTCCACTGTAGTGTGCCTCTGTTGGAGTAATCATAATTTTATCCTGTAATTATAAATAAGTAACAACTCCAGCATCAACATAGGACTAAAACATCCTGCAATCTCCCCTTCAATCAGATACAACAAAATAATATCAAAACAACAACATACCAATAAGACAAAGATACATCACCATCTATTGGTGGAGGTGCTGTGTACACTAATGATTAGAATATGATTAAATGCTATAAAAAGACCTGTAGTTAGGTGCCCTGGCTCCCAGCTGCGCCTGAGAGGGCCGAGCGCCTGCAGCCTCCAACATAGGCGGAGCAACCACCGCCCATTCCCCACCCCCCACCCCACCCCCGGAAGTCAAGGGGCAGGACAGGAAGTATAAAAGCACAGCCCTGGCACTCACTTGGAGGCCGGCTGCCGAAGAGACCAGACGCGGATGGCTGAGCTCCTGCCCAACCTGAGCTTCCCCGCGCCCAGTATCCTAAGGAGCTGCCTGAGCTTCCCCATGCCCGGTATCCTGAGGAGGACTGGCCAAGCCTGCCCTGTACCCGGTATCCTGAGGAGCTGTCTGAGCTTCCCTGTGCCCGGTATCCAGAGGAACCCATAGTCTGGGACACACCGGAAGGTGCTGGCGAGACACAGGTACCCAGAGAGGAGGAGGTCGAAAGTGACCCGGGGGTAGACAACCCTGATTTGGCTCCCGAAGAGCCTGAACCAATGTCAGTGTGTTGCGGCCAGGATCCCCACTGACAGCAGCTAGTCTTGGCTGCTGCTAGGGCCCCGGGCTGGAACGCAGTGGAGTGGGAGGGCCTGTGTTCCCCCTGCCACACTTCCAAGAGTGGCAGACTCCCCCTCTCGCTGGCCTAGGGAGGCCTTTCTCCTGGGCTCATAGACTATTTGTTTGCTCAGCCCCTGCTGAAGGGCCTGAGCACTGAACTGATTGCCCCGCCCTGTCCCAGGGCCTGGGCTCAGAGACTATTTGTTTGCTCAGCCCCTGCTGAGGGGCCTGAGCTCTGAACTACTGATTGCCCTGCCCTGTCCCAGGGCCTGGGCTTATCGACTATTTGTTTAACCACTGCTGAAGGACCGGAGCCTGGCACTCCTTGCTGCCTGTAGTGAGGCGCCCTGGCTCCCAGCTGCGCCTGAGAGGGCAGAGCCCCAACTCCGGACATCTACACGTCCTATAAAAGGAAAAACTTTTTTTCTTAACTCTCTTAGATATATTTTATTTTTTAGTCTGTGTAGAAACTGCTGTGTATCGTACATGTAAAGAATATATTTTAATAATGGTTGAATCATGGAAGATTTATAATTTTGAGTAAGCTGAAATATGTATCCAAAAGTCTAGATCCAAACTGCTTGAACCTGCAGAACTGAGTTGGAAATTTAATGAGCCAGCTATACTACAAGAAGTAGCAGCTCTCTAAGTAATTCTAGCAGTTGTGCTTGGTTTGATCTCAGTCAAAACAAGGAAGAACAGAGGCATGGGAGAATGTATAGGATTAAAAAAAAATCTATGTAAGACTGTATAACTCAAAGATTATGTATTTCATTTGGAGTTCTGGACA
This sequence comes from Gopherus flavomarginatus, assembly GCF_025201925.1. Taxonomy (NCBI): domain Eukaryota; kingdom Metazoa; phylum Chordata; order Testudines; family Testudinidae; genus Gopherus; species Gopherus flavomarginatus. The sequence goes on along the minus strand of NC_066618.1, from coordinate 149,148,511 downwards.
AAGGTTCAGGTTGTTCTTCATTTTCATCACATTCAATTTCTGAAACTTTTATTCTGTACTTTTTATTTATTTATTATATATAAAGTTGAAATTTTTGTATAAAGAAAGCTAAAGAGTCCTCATCAGTTTAAATTTGGCTTCCCAGAAATGTCATTTCTTTACAATGTGCAGGGGAGCTATGTTGTAATACTTTAATTATGATATAACAGGCTATTGCTATTGTAACAAACCTGCTGTTATGGAGTCCCTAGTGCAACATCCAGGCAGTCAAGGGATGCATAATCCCCAGAGTATAGGAAAAGAAAATAAATCAGGACCTGGAAAGAGCCAGAAGCTGCATGACAATGGAAGCAACAGGCTGAAGACAAAAGCCTGGGAGCTGGCTGTGGAGGAAAAACTGGGTAGCAAGCAATGTGGGAGCTAGAATCATAGAATTATAGAATATCAGGGTTGGAAGGGACCTCAGGAGGTATCTAGTCCAACCCCCTGCTCAAAGCAGGACCAATCCCCAACTAAATCTGTAGGGCTGAGAGTTAAGTAGATAGTGTTATTTCTGGCCCAGGGACAGTTGTACCTGCAATAAGGAAATACAGGACAGCAGCCTGCAGGTGGTACACAAGTATGTATGGGTTATAAGTAGAGCTGGTCTGAGAATTTTAGTTTCTGTTCCTGAAAAAAATTCAATGAAATTTTCACTTCCATCAAAATTTTATTCAGAACTTTCTGGGTCTTCATAAAAAAATCCTACCCAGCATACTGCCAACTACTGAAAAGTTTCTCAATTTTTGGCTGCTTTTTGAGGGGCAGGATTTGGGAGCTTTTGACAATTCTCCCCTCCTCCTCCCCCCCCCCAATTGAAATTCCCTGCAGAAACAAATAACAAAGTACTAAAAACAAGTTTTCAATGGAAACATGTTGACCAGTTCCAATTACACTATTATTGTTATAGCTATGTGCTAGAGTACCCCTTTGGGTTGAGACTATATTTTTTCTAGCTATGGCACACAATTTTATCTAGGATGTTTTCCCCTTTTAGTTTCTCGAAGCCCTAGTCAAGCAATTGTGTGTTACTCAAAGTGGGTAAGTGTTTATGGGAACCCACTGATGGTACAGCTTGAATATCTTAGTGCTTGGAGCACTTACAGCGCTTACCTCCAGTTCTAAAAAAAGAAGGCCTGGAATTCACTTCTGGTACAAAGAGTGACTATTAATGGAATGCTGTCAGATTGGAGGAAGGTCTCATGTGAGGATCTCTTCTGGGTCTGGTGTTATTTAACATATTTATTAATGACCTGGATGTAGGAATAGAAAGCATACTGATCAAGTTTGCAGATGACACAAAGTGTGGGAGGGCGGGGGGGTTGCAAACATTTTAGAGAATAAAGCTAAAATTCAAACAGATCTTGATAAAGTGAGGAACTGGGCTATTGACAACAAAAGGAAATTCAACAAAGTCAAATGTAAGGTGGTACATGTAGGAAAGAAAAAAACAAATGCACAAATATAGAATGGTGGATAACTGGCTTTGCAAAAGTATTACTGGGAAGAATCTGGGCATTGTCATGGATCACAACCTCGACATGAGTCAACAGCGCGATGCTGTTGCAAAACAAGGCAAATGCGGTTTTGTGTTGCATCAACAGAGGCATAGCATGCAAGTCACAGGAGATGACAGTTATGCTCCTCTCGGTGCTAGTTACACCTCAGCTAGAGTACTGTGTCCAATTTTGGTCACTACTGTATAGAAAGGATGTAGAGAAATTCGAAAGGATCTAGAGGCTGGCGACAAACATAATCAAAGGGATGGAATGCAAGTGTAGCGAGGCGGTGGGATACTCAACAGTCTCGCTGAAGGACGAACCGATGCCAATGGGGGCGGAGCCACTGGGTCCTGCGCCCATCCCTCAGAGGTCACGACGGAGACCTGAAAGTATAAAACCTCCCTGGCAGAGCTCAGCTGAGACTGAGCCACCGCCGCAGAGGCCAGACATCTGCGGCCAAGCTCCCTCAGGGGAGACAGCAGAAGGCCGCGGCCGGCCTGAGGTTGCACCGGGCCGGCTAAGCCTATCCCTCGCTCGTTACCCCGAGGACTGGCCGAGCCTGCCCCGCTCCAGCTACCCTGAGGACTGGCCGAGCCTGCCCCGCTCCAGCTACCCTGAGAACTGGCCGAGCCTGCCCCGCTCCAGCTACCCCGAGGACTGGCCGAGCCTACCCCACTCTAGCTACCCCAAGGAGCTGAGCCTGCCTCTGGCCAGCTACCCCGGCCAGTAGCTGAGCCTACCATCTGCTACTTACCCAGAGGAACCGATGGTGTTTGAGACCACTGGCGATGCTACCACGACTCAGGTACCCTACGAGGGGGAGTGTGGAAGTAGCCCGGGGGCAGCCGACTCCAGTCTGGCTGCAACACTGCCAGAGCCTATGTCAGTGTGTTGCAGCCAGGATCCTCACTGACAGCAGCGAGTTTCTGCCACTGCTAGGGCCCCGGGCTGGGACTCAGTGGAGTGGGAGGGCCTGCGTTCCCCCTGGCAGCCCCTCCTTGGGTGGCAGACTCCCCTTTTTCCCTGGCCTGGAGAGGCTAGGACCTCCTGATATTGAACTAGTGACTCAGCCCCTGCTGAAAGGCCTGAGAACCTGACTATTTGCTTGCTGCCCCACCCTGACCTAGGGCCACGGCTGCTATTGAACTGCTGACTCAGCCCTTGCCTAAGGGCCTGAGTCTCTGACGGGTTGCTTGCCATCCCGTCCTGACCTAGGGCCGGGGCTGCTATTTAACTGCTGACTCAGCCCCTGTCTAAGGGCCTGAGTCTCTGACGGGTTGCTTGCCGTCCCGTCCTGACCTAGGGCCGGGGCTGCTATTTAACTGCTGACTCAGCCCCTGTCTAAGGGCCTGAGTCTCTGACGGGTTGCTTGCTGCCCCGCCCTGACCTAGGTCCTGGGCCGCCATTTAACTATTGACTCAGCCCCCGCTCCAAGGGCCTGAGCTCCTAACCGAGTGTGCGTTATTCCCCAAGACCACAGAGTCGACAGCCGGCGAACTGCAGTGAGGCGGTGGGATACTCCACAGCCCCACTGAAGGATGAACTGTGGCATAGCCGCACTACACCAAGTCATATGAGCAAAGGCTGAAGGAACTTGGTATGTTTAATTTGGAAAAGAGGAAAAGAAGTGGAGGCATGATAGTAGTCTTCAAATACTTGAAAGGCTGCTATAAAAAATGTATAAAAATTGTTTTCTCTTTCCACAGAGGTCAGAACAAGAAGCGATAGGTTCAAACTACAGCATAGAAGATTTAGATTAAATCTCAGGCTGTAAGAACAATAGAACAAACTGCCTAGGGAAGTTGTGGAATCTCGTTCACTGGAGGTTTTCAAAGAGGCTGGAGAGCTGTCTGCTTGGATGGCTTAAACACAACAAATCCAGCAACTTGGCGGGGGATGACTCTTGAGGTCCCTTCTAACCTAAGAGTATATCATCCTGCTTCCAGTACTATCACCCATAAAAGTCACTCTATAATTAAGTTAAGGGCCAACTTAAAATTTTCTACTAGTTTTGCAGTGTATGAGACAGTTTCTTAACTATCACATTAAAACAGCATGGGACACAAACTAATTGCATTCATTTGATAGTAGAAATGCCTCCAAGCTCTGTTGCACCCACCCCAAGGCCCAGTTCTTGGTTTTATACACACACCACACAGAGTCCATAGGACAGTATCTCTGTGGAGTGATCAGTGGGGGACTAGAGAGAGAAATGCATTTGTGGGGAGGAAATGAAAAAATATTCCCCTCTTGAAGTTTCCTCCCTGTCAACAAGACTTGAGAGGTTCATCTCTCACCCGTATGAATCGTCAAAATAATAATTACTTTCATGTGATAAATATCAGCATTTTAATGTGACACACAGAGCTGGACAATACTGCAATATAGTACCTGCAAAACTCTTTTTATTTACTTTTCATGAACATGCATGTGAACCAAATTTTGGTCACAAGTATATTTTCAGAAAGATAGATGAAGATTTTCATATACCCTTCTGTCTATGTAATCATCCTGAAAGCTCACTCTGGGTTTTGGGAGTTCTCCAGTCACGGAACAGAAGAATTGACATATGGCTTACATGACCAAATTAGTTAAAGAAATAGTTGCAGGAAATAGTTCATGAACTGAACTGTGTCTGCATAAACCAGTTGACAAATAATGTCAAGCAATTAATCTATACAAATCCAAGTCTGTGGCACATGATTTGCCAAGAGAATGATGGAATGCATTTGTTAAATTGTTTACTAAAAACAGTGCAATCATCTAAAAATTGTTCCCTAAAAATATCACAGTCCTGCAACCTTAAAATGTTACCTTTTTATCAGGAAGGGAAAGGAATCTTGGTGACATGCAACGGAAATCAGCCTGTGAAGCAGGAAATCTTTAAGGTAGACATTTAATTCTCCAAAGTAGTAATAGTAAAACAATGGATGAAATTTTGAAGAAAAAATCACTGGATGGCTTGAAAGTAGCAGAGCCTCGAAGGTTTTTTCCCAGATTTACTTAACTGCTTTGAACAAATAAGAGAATTAGTAGAAGAATAGAAACTGGAAGGAGTTGCAAATAATGTACTAGAATCTAATCCCACAAACTGCTGCAGATCATCTCTGAAGCACTTAATGCACAAAAACTTCCACTGACTTCAAATGGAGTGGAGAGTGCTTAACACCTCACCAGAGCTGCCTGCGGGAACAAGTCCCTAGGGAAGATTCAGAAACAATACCAAGGAGTCTAGAGAGATTAGGAATATGGACAGTAGGTAACACAATGGGAAAAGGAAGCCAGTACACATTTGGGGGAAATTTTTTTTGAAACACTGGTAATGAAAGGAAGGGAGAAGCCTGAAAAAGTAGACATGCTTGAAGAGACTAATAATAAGGATGTCAGTACACTGCAAATTAGTTCAGAATGTGTAAAGTGATATGTCAGATAAAAAGATAATTTTGGACTGCATTGAAGAGTGACCACATCACATAGCAAACATGTAACCCCTTGTTTAAGATTCTTGTGGAGCCACACATGGACTATTGCACTGAGTTCTGGGTACCATACTACCAGATAGATATTGACAAATTAGAGACTTCTTATTAATGAAGCACACCAAAATTATCAGGTGTCTAAAGGAAATGACTTAGGTATCTCTTAGGCAAAATATACGTTTTTAAATCTTTTCCCCTTATGAAGGAAGGACATGGTAGTGTTCCACAGATATAAACAGTGGGAATGGTGAGGAATTAATTTGGTAAGTGCACCACTACCTCGATATAACACCACCCGATATAACACGAATTTGTATATAATGCAGTAAAGCAGCGCTCTGGGGGAAAGGGGGGGCGCAATCTGGTGGATCAAACCAAGTTCAATATAACATGGTTTCACCTATAACATAGTAAGATTTTTTTGCTCCCAAGGTCAGTGTTATATTGAGGTGGAGGTGTACAAAGGTTTATAACAAGAAGAAATGGAATGAAATTGAAAAGATGAAAAATTAGGCTTAATTAAAGCGAGGCTAGACAAAACAGTAGAAAAATATTCTGGAAGTGCCATGTATTGGCGTGAGATGGCCTACATAATGAACAGGATTCTTTCCACCTTTAATGGTTTAGTGAACATATTTTATTAGCTTTGTGTGTCATTACAACCTTCTATAGATGTTCAAAGATCACTGTGTTATAGCTAAACAGCAACATTTTTCATATGTGGAAAAGAATAGCCTATGGATAATCATAACAAGAAGAAAGGTCAATAGATTGGTTGTCATACTAAAAATAATTATACTGTTCTAACTGCCACATTGAAAATATGCAATGTAAATCATCTAACACTAAAAAAAATTACAATTTACTACATAAAAGTAGTTTGAAAGGAAACAGAGAATACATTCATTTTGGTATCTTTCATATAATATTTGCTTATAAAATGTAATGCTATTGAAACCAATTTTGCAACCTACATATTAGAAATAGATCTCACTTAGAATGATTTACAAGTCATATCTCAGAAAGCATGCCCACTTAGACACCAAGAGCTATTTCTCTAAAACCAGTTTCCAAAATTGTGCCCACAAGTTTTTGTTCACACAAACTGCTACATGTGCATAACTCGTATGTGTGCACATATACAAGGTGTGTATTCACGCAAATGGAAGTTAGATATCTAACTACCAATTTGCAACATCAAATATCCATTTGGATATTCTAATACAAATTTGCCATTTCAATGTGTATTAGTGCAAAATTTGCAGAAACATTTTTAGAGACTGACATCCAGACCTCCTGATTTTTTGATCACAAGTTTTCTTTGTCAGTAAAGAATGACATCCATAGCAGCTTTCCAATGCAATGACTTTACAATCTTCTAAGTGATGATGCATGTGAAATGCATTTTACATTTTTATGAGATATTGCTAGAAATGACAATCATAATGTTCCAGCCAATGACCTCATGTTTTCATCCACTGTTTTCAAATCCACAGAACTAATCCTTCAGGAAGAAGATTAAGGGCCAAATTTTGTTCTGCAATGCTGGTGTAAACCAGAATAGCTACTGAGTATACAAAATGTAACAGAAGAATTTGTCCATAAAAATTCAAAACCAATTACATTAATTCATGTCTGAAGCTCATATGAGAAAGTAAAAAGTCCTGGAAATAAAGATAATTTTTTTATTATTTTTTAAACAAACAGGGGAAAATGCAATTTAGTGACCCACTGGTTTAGAAAGTTTGAGCTGTTAGTGATGCAAGGCACAGCAGGAGGAGCATCAGTGTCCACACAATGTAGTTGGGAAGTCTCCATTCAGGATTTGCAATGCAAGTGAAGTCCCTTGAAAACTAAACAAATGTTGCTTTTCAGAGCACTAAAAGCCTTTTGCCTAAGAATCTCTAGCACTTCATGAATTAAAGTAAGGCACCAATTACTGTTTCTTGATAAGGCAGAAAGCTTTTGGAATAAGGAGCTGTTCTCCCCACCCAATAAAGCAATCACACCCATGAGTTTGATGCCCTTAACCCAGCAGGCTCACTTCACATGGTGAGACTGAATTCCCACTTCCGCTAAAATAATGTTGAAAGCCAATGAGAGACTGAAGCGCATGAAAGCATGGGAACCAAGTGAGTTACCACAATACGAAGATTTAGATTGAGTCTAATTTTTAGAAAGAGGGGTCATAAAGCTGTGGGAACAAAATTCACATTACTGGCACAAACAGCAAATGATTAAAATTCTTCTGGATCGTGAAAGTCTCAGATTGGCCATTTCACCTCAGATTGTTCAGGTTCAATGAAGTCTAGGGTGTTTCTCTGTGTGTGTGTGTGTGTGTGTGTGTGTGTGTTTAATGCAGGCTTTGCTGCTTCTGTAGCATTAATTTACCAAGCTGAAGTTAAATAACTGCACAACCACTACTTCTGCTGTTAGTGTCATTAGGCAACCCTCCAGAAAAAATAGCCTCTAAAGAACAATTTAAGGAGTGCACTACAAGAAAGTGCAAGACAAAATCTGAATGTTTCACTCTCCCCACCTTGCCACAAGGGGTCCTGACAACAGTGCAACTAATGTGGCTGTGCTGCATAGGTGGGAAAGGGCAAGATTCTAGGACTGTACACAAGGGATTTGAACCCCATGTAAGGTCATCGTCACCAGGTACAGAGGAGGCTTGGAGAAGACAAGGATCTACAACTACAAAGATCCACTGTGTTACCATATTTCAGGTTCCCAAAAAGAGGATACTGCTGGAAGGGAAGAAGCTAGGGAGGTGAAAGGAGGGGAAGGAAGAGAGGGGGACCTATAGGGAAAGTACTGTTGGGAGTGTTGGAGGGGGTATATGTGGCCGGGGTACTCACTGGGGGTAGTACCGCTCCCTGTCACGGTGGCTGGTGCAAGCCCAGGATGAAGCAACAATTGCCAGTCAGTGCTGCCCTGTGGAACCACTTCCCGAGGGCTGAAAGCCTGGACCTGCGTGGTTGGGATCCAGCAGCTGTGGCTTGCAGGGGGATGGACCAATCAGCTGCAGATTTGGGGAGGGACCAATCAGGGCTCTTTCTGAACTGCAGCTTCTCTGCTCCATAAAAAACCTAGCACATTTCCTGATATTTTTAAAGTCTCCCCTGGACAAAGCCTGAAAAAGAGGCTTTGTTTGGGAAAACCCAGACATATGGTAACCCTACCTGACCTGCACCCCGATGTGTCCTATGGCATGGGAATTCTGGAGTCACAAGTGGACTACTACACCCTGAGACTATAGTAGCTACTGCAAAATGTTGATGCAGTCTGGAATGGAAGAGTACTTTGGCTCTCCATTAGAGTCTGCTCACTGAGGCTGTGTGCTTAGACTAGGATTTAATTTTAAAAGATATATTACACCTAGAAGCAAAAGCGAATCATCAATCATTCCACACAGCATTTTTTTTTTTGGTCATGGTTGACTTGAAGAGTGATCACATGGTCAGCCTGAAAATACTGCAGCACACTGGAGTATAAAACATTTAAAATGTGCCCATCACCATCATGTCTAGGTACAATTTCGACAGCTTAGACCAATTTCCCCAAAACAAAGACCCATATACTGCAAACAAATCCACTACAGCAACTGAACTGAGATCAGAGGCAGGGAATTGTCAGCCAGCCAACACAATGCCAGAAATATTCAAAAACCTCCAGTTAGTAGAAAGCTTGTGTAAAGACAGGTGTCTTACTTAGTGCTGTAAAAGTGCTTAGACACCGATATATTTCTGCTGGGACTGGGAGTGAATACCAGAGCTACTGCCTGCTCTTGAGCTCACAACAACTCCACCCTTGGGACAGATAACCAGTGTTACTTCCAAATTCAGCTGTCACAGTGACTGTGGTGGTCTATGTAGTAACCTAGCTTCAATTAAGGCTCAGTAACCAGCATCTTGAATCTTTCCTAGAAGCAAACTATAAGCCAGGGTAAAGAACAGAATACAATGGTAATATGGGCTCATCTAGTTGTTCTACCTAAAAGATAGGGATTTGTATTCTGCACCATCCTAAATTTCCAAATACCATTCAAGAGTAAACCTAGTTACAATGCGATGTACTTACTTAACCATAAGGTGAAAAAGGCATAGGTAACTAATTACGGTATGCATCCCAGAGGCCACGTCCAGACTAGGAATCAAAATCGATTTTAGATACGCAACTTCAGCTACGTGAATAACGTAGCTGAAGTCGAATTTCTAAAATCGAGGTACTCACCAGTCTGGACGGCGCGGCATCGATGTCCGCGGATCTCCGTGTCGATTCCGGAACTCCGTTCGGATTGATGGAGTTCCGGAATCGATGTAAGCGCGCTCGGGGATCGATACACCGCGTCCAGACTAGACGCGATATATCGATCCCCGAGCAATCGATTTTAACCCGCCGATGCCGCGGGTTAGTCTGGACGAGGGCAGAGGAAAGGACACAATCCCATAGCCAGATGCAATTGCAAATATATTTACAGCCACTGGTGCTTCTGGAAAATACAGAAGCAGATAGTTGTTTATTAAAGTCCTCAAGATTGTAATTAACTTAGTAAGAATTCCAGAATCCATCAGAAATTCATCAATAAGAGCAGATCATCATTACTAGTCCACCACCTCATCAGGAAAAAGAAAAGACCCTGACCTTTGCCTGGAGAAAGCAATCACATCATTACAGAAGTATGTTCATTATATCATCAATTACCATCCCCAAGACAAAGATAAAAATCTAGAGTGTATCCACTTTTGTGAGCAGAGTCAGAAACCATTAATAAGGTTGGCAGAATGTGTGTGTTTGTTTGTTTGTTTGTTTTCAATAATTGTTGATGGATAACATCAATCCTTATATTAAGCATTTTTTTATTTTTAATCAGTTTAAATTTTCACAGTTGCAGGAAATGATGGGGAGGGAATGGACAATTATTTAATGACAGACGTTGAGATTCAAAAAGTTAGCTTTATAACCTAAAAGCTTTATAATCATTAAAAAAATAACTGTCAACATGATATGTCAAAATATATATAAAATAAATATCCTTAAATCAAGCTCTACTATGTCCTCAAGCAGCATTTTTCTTACTTTGCGTATCTGTAACATTCAGTTATTATTTTTGGATTTTTTTTCTTATCAGTTTGTGTACATACAGTGAAATCATATTAACTGACATTTACCAGTAAAAAAATTAATCTTTCCAAGCCTAACCATCAGGCATATTAAACCGATGCTGAATATGAGGGCACTCAGGTCACAGGCCAATATCACAATATTCTGATTAGAATCCCAATGGTTCTCAACCTATTTACCATTGTGGGCTGCATATGCAGTTCTCTCTGTGTTATATGGAACGCATCCATGCAATATATTTACCATCATGCGTGCTGTGGCTGCCCAGTCGGGCATATGTCCCTCAACGCCTGCTCCCAGACAGTCAGGAGCAGAGGCAATCCCACCCACTGAGCCATGGGGGACCCTAGTTGGGAAGCCGCCCATGGAAGAAATTTCCACCCCACACCAGCTCTCCCCCCAGAGATGGGACTTATAGGGCAGCCTCCTGTTCTGGCTATGAGCACCAGGTCTGGACTTGGCTAGCAGGGGTTGGGCAGGTGGGTACTATCTGCTGCAGGCAGTCCAGGGTGCACTGCAGCCTGGAGCATGCTCATCCCATCAGAGGCGACACATAGCTGTGTCTAGTCAGTGGATATGTGCCCGTCCCATTACTCCGGACACCCAGAAGTGAGGAGGCAATGCTTCCCCAGTGGTGGCACACTCAGTCATGCCCTTCTCTTTCCCCTGCCACATCCTCCACCCTCTTTTCTCTCCCCACTGTCTCCTACCCCTATCCACTCCCCTATCCTCTCCCTCTTTCTCTTCTCTCCCCGATGCCCTTTCCTCCTGTCCCCCTTCCTCCAACCCCATTCCCTCATCCCCTTCTCTTCCCTGTCTTCCCCCATCTCTCTGCCTTCCACACTGCCTCATCCTGCTCCCACATGGTAGTCCCCATTGTAGAGAAACAGGACCCAGCACAGTAGAAGAGGATGATGATGGGCACTAGAATCCAGGAGAAAGTGTCCTGGAGCTGCCAGCTCAGCTGGGGAGAGGAGACGAGCGAGTTGGCACAGATTGGGAAGGACAGAACCTCCCTACTCCCTGACAGGCTGAGCAGAGTAAGCCATCCTCAGTGCTCACAAAAATCAGGGTTGGGGAGTTGTCCCCAACTACTCCTGAAGCTGGTGTGGGTTGATGGCTGGGCACCTCCCTCTGCCCTGGCACCCCTACAGCATGTCCCTGAAGCATGGGAGCTCCTCCCCCACCACAAAGGGCTGCTTTGCTTTCCCTGTGGACAGGGAGTGTTCCAGCAGGGTTCCATGGTGCCATCTCCCCCTCAGCCAGGACCCGGAAGCGGCAAACTTTGAATTTTTTTTAGCAGACAGCTGGGTCGCAGCCGTGTGCTAATTGGGCTGCAGGTTGAGAAGCACTGCTGTGGAGCAGGGGAGTGGCACATAGAACCTCCAGATCCCCAAAGCAGCTTTATCCTAGTGCTCACAAACCAAGTGGATATACTTGAAAAAACTGCAGCTTGACGTGGAGCACCTCTTAAATCTGAGAGTTACATGTACGAAGCATTTCCCCCCATTATATTATCATAGAATATTAGGGTTGGAAGGGACTCCAGGAGGTCATCTAGTCCAATCCCCTGCTCAAACAGAACCAATACCAACTAAATCATCCCAGCCGGGCTTTGTCAAGCTGGGACTTAAAAACCTCTAAGGATGGAGATTCCACCATCTCCCTAGGTAACCCATTCCAGTGCTTCACCACCCTCCTAGTGAAATAGTGTTTCCTACTTCTAACCTAGACCACCACTCCCACTGCAACTTGAGACCATTGCTTCTTGTTCTGTCATCTGCCACCACAGAGAACAGCTGAACTCCATTCTCTTTGGAAACATCCTTCAGGTAGTTGAAGGCTGCTATCAAATTCCCCCTCACTCTTCTCTTCTGCAGGCTAAATAACCCCAGTTCCCTCAGCCTCTCCTCATAAGCCATGTGACCCAGTCCCCTAATCATTTTTGTTGCCCTCTGCTGGACTACCTCCAATTTGCCCACATCCCTTCTGTAGTGAGGGGACCAAAACTGGATGCAATACTCCAGGTGTGGCCTCACCAGTGCCGAATAGAAGGGAATAATCACTTTCCTCTATCTGCTGGCAGTGCTCCTACTAATGCAGCCCAATATGCCCTTGGCCTTCTTGGCAACAAGGGCACACTGCAGACTCATATCCAGCTTCTCATCCACTGTAATCCCCAGGTCCTTAGGCTCACGTGGAGCCACGAAGCAAGCAGGATGAAGTGCCTCATTCACAATAAAATTATAATGTTTGCTAGTTTTATTGATGGTGAATTTTACATTAATCAACATCAGCCAGAGTTTGGTGTTATCAAGTACTTTTGCACTTTCTGGGTAATCAAAGGGACAGATGGTAAAGGGTGCATCTTGGTCACATCACAGGTAGCCTCCTTCTGCCTTGGCTCCTCGCTACAGTGATGGGGAGGAGCAATGGAAACCTAAAACCTGGTGTCAGTCATACCACTTCCTTGGCAGATCACCAACTGGAAGACAGTGATGAGTCACCTTCTTGGTTACTAGGTTAATGCTACAGCCCACGAAAGGCCATATTAAAAGTCAGGTGAAGAATTATTGTTGGATTTATTTTCAGTGATTTTTGTCTTTCCTGATTGAAAATTGTTTCTAATCAAAGCTCGATCTTCTCAAATGCATTTGTTATCCAAATTGTTAAAATAATTTCTTGGTTCACAGCATTTCATTATGAGTATTTGAAATTCAAGTAGCTTTGATTGAATGCATGGGTCACATACAGAGCTCTGACAAGTACCAGATTACATGAGCCTATCCATATTTTAGCTGAATCATAGAATAATAGAATATTAGGGTTGGAAGGGACCTCAGTAGGTCATCTAGTCCAACCACCTGCTCAAAGCAGGACCAACACCAACTAAATCATCCCAGCTAAGGCTTTGTCAGGCTGTTTGTTTCACTGCCCCATCAAATCAAGTGGTATTCCATGGATATGAGCCTAGAGAAAGGTATGTTGAGCTGGGACTCAGGAGACAATGAGTTCGAATATCAGTTCTTCAACTCACTACAGTATATGTTTCCGTGCACTTCATAGCCCCTATTAGTAAGCAAAGTTTATTGTAGGAGACAATCAACTATCATCTCTCCTGCCACTTTACAAATAAATTAACCAAGATATTGCACAAGGTCATTTGTGGCAGAGTTGAGACTAGAACTCAGGTCTTTAATACGATGGATTGAAATGTTATCAACTCAGTACCATGCTCCCTTTTAGGCCTGTTATTCCAAATCTTGCTTGAACCATTAGATTAAACTCTATTCTCAGAGCCAAAACATAGCTCAAGAATCCTGAATGCCAACACTCTATTGCTATCTAGCCAACAGTTCTATAGCACACTGGCAAAGTGTCCATCATGCCCTACAGCTTTATTTCAAGCTGCAGAGGTCTGCGCTGAGGGTCTAAAGGTCTATGATTCAAACCTGTTGCTGACACCTCAAGAGGGGTGTCCTTATGGTGAAACACTTGCAGTTTCCTTTAAGGAAAACAGATTAATTAGCAGCGGAAAAAAATAGTATAAAACCTGTTTTAAAGGACTATAAACCATTATAACTGGTCAGCTATGGTGTAACATAAAAGGGGTTCCACATTTTGGTCATTTGCCACACATTTTAATTGCTTTTCATCACAGATGGGCTGGTTTGAAGGTTGAGAATTACAATTACATGATTTGTGTGTGTGTGTGTGCGAGTGCCTCACCTGAATAAGCATAACTCTTACAGATTTCTAAATATTCACAATTCCAGATTTGTTTTCCCTGGCTTAAAATTCACTGTTTGGTTGGACGATTTGGCTTGTAAACAGTTTTCACTAGAATATTTGCAAAATGAATAAAAAATAAATGGGCATGAGCACAATGAAAGTAAATTTATTTAAAACTTCAAACTAATATTCACAGCCCTAGTCACATTTGTGTACCTGTAAAAGAGATCATGTGATGGGAAAGAAAAAGTTGTTAAAAAATCTTTTTTTCTCACTGTTTGAAGATTTAGGCCACAGTCTACATATAGAGGAATGGCGGGAGGATGGGTGTGTGTGTGTGTGTCAGCATTTCACTAGTTTTAACCTACTGCATCTGTGGCATCCATTTTTTGGCATTAATGCATGCTAATAACCCCTTCTTCTCTGTTTTTTCACCCCTGAAAACCTCATTCTTGAGCACAGGTATTGAATAATAATAATAATAATAATAATAATAATAAGAAGAAGAAGAAGAAGAAGAATATATAATATATAATACATAATACAGTAGGAAAAAGGGACCTGTGGTCACCAAACAGTGAAGCCCTATAATAATCCCAAATGTCGGCAAGTTTGATGTAATATTGGTTTGTGTCCTCTACTACCGAACTATATTCTTCCCTTTCACAGAATGAAATCAATGATCTACTAGTGTTTTCTATTATTAACTATTAAACACAAATGACCTAAATACATAAAATTGATGAGACAGGCCACAGCAAATTTAAGAAGCTTCCATCCCTTATCTTGCATTCCCTTATTTTTTTTCCCCCTATTTTCAACTTTTCTCTTAATATCAAACATAGTTCTAGGCTCATAAGTTTAGCAAAGCTGAAGAACTTTATTAGGGAGAAGGGATAAAATATGTTTGGTTTCTGAATAACTTTTCCTAACGACTAACGTGTCTGAATATCATGTTTGTACACTTAAATTTGTGCTGGTAAACACTTGTACACGGGTCAATATTTAACACCACAAGCGTTAAATCCCTTGCTGCTCAACTAATAGAAAATTCACAATGTAAAATGAAGAGCTGAAATTCCAACCTTGAAAACATGAAATGCATTCAACTCATTTGAACTCTAAATTGATTTCTGCTAAACATCACTCAAGGCTAAGTGAATTTTAGTTGAAAAGTTACTGTGGCATCATCTGTCCCTCTAACAAGGATGACAAAAATAGCCTCTGGTCTGCCTCCAACTGAGCTCTTCTTATCTTTTCCAGAAACCCATCTGCTGTAACATCAATGAAGACAGATTTTTTTCTGAGTCAATTTTAAATGTGGTGACATTTATTCTAGATACTTTAATATGCATGTGTATTAAATCTGCTTATGACTTTATATTTGTAAGCAAAGTACAAAGAACAACAAAAAAAGAGTCTGTCTTGTTATGGTCCATGAAGTTCATTTAAGGAAGATTTGTAAAACAAAGTTGATTCCAATAGCTCATTTTCTTTGATAATTCTACCTCTGGAAAGTGTGACTGGGAATTCTGTAATGTCAATGATATAGGAAGAAAAAAGTTCTCCTCAATGTACTGTATCAAATTTAGTTCTAGCATAAGGGGGGATATAACTTCATTAGGAATTACACCACTTTCACCTAAGTGGAATTTGACTCATATTTTTCTGATGCATTGGCTTGTTTTCTAAACACTGGAAAGAAAAATCAATCAGATATTTGCCTGTATATCTTATGCAAATGATATAATACTATAATGAGTCTGATCTACCATTCAGAATGCTCATTCGTAGATTGATTTGAAAATATTTGTTTAACTTCTATGAGTTTACTGACTGTGGATGAGATCTTTACAAAAGATAAATTTGGATTGTTGTTGCCCCTGCTCTGCATATATGTTAAAGATCTCAGGACACTTCTTTTATGAGTAAGTAAAAGTTTGCCCCAGTATTCTTGGCCACTATAAACACTATAACATGTGCTGTGTACTAGTTGTTCTAAACTTCACTTTCGTTTGGAGAGGTGACTGTTTCAGGAATGAAATGTAGTTTGTTCAGTGGTATGGGATGAGAGTCAGAACACACAACAAATTAATTGCTTTGCTAGTCTTAATCTTAGAGAATGAAGATATTGAGTAGAATACTGTAGTAATTCTAATTAGTAGTTCTCAGCAGATCTACAACTATTTTGAACCAAATTAACTTTCCTCTCAAATGCCTACATGGGCTGCTGTTATTAACAGAGTGTTTCAAATTTCATATTTATTTGAGTTTACCCATTGAGAAAATTAAAATATTTTCAAACATTGTTTGGACATTCTTAGGTAAGGCAGGTATATTATCTGCAGTATTGTCTCAACAGAGCTCTTAAGCTAAAACAGTGGTTCTCAGATTGGGGGTAGGGATCCCTCAGGGGGTTGCGAGGTTATTACATGGGAGGGCGCAAGCTGTCAGCCTCGACCCCAAACCCTGCTTTGCATCCAGCATTTGTAATGGTGTTAAATATATAAAAAAGTATTTTTAATTTATAAGGGAGGGGAGTTGCACTCAAAGGCTTCCTATGTGAAAAGGGTAACCAGTACAAAAGTTTGAGAACTGCTGAGCTAAGACAGTTAGGAGCTGCCATTAATATAGATGGTCCTGAACCCGTTCCTGAATACCAAATACACATAGCATTCTAACTTCCTGTGTTTAAAATATCATCAGCCAATATTCTAGATCCAAATGCTCTTGAGCTCAGGGCTTCAAATTCCAAATCCAAACCTAAAATTTCACAACTTTTGAAGTGTTGAGATTCAATGCAACAATCTGATCAATAACTGAGGTTTAAGCAGTAAACTCTGATGACAAGTCAATATGGAGCTTTTGCCTCTGGTGACCTTAGTTCAAGCTTATCTCTAGTCAGGAGTAGATGGGAAGCTATCAGGAATTAAAACTGTAAAGTGGTAAAAATACGAAAACATTTTCTGACAAACTAATCACAGTGAAGGAGAAAGGAGGGATACAGTGCAACAGGAAACACTCTATTTTCAAAAACTCCAAAAAGTCCTGTTTTTTATATAAAATGTTTTATTTCTCAAGTTGTTTTTTTTTAAATTAAATAACTCTTAGAAAGTTTTTAGCTGAAATAGTTATTAAAGAAGTTGTTGATACCAATGTTGATGACCCTTGTCTTCCTCATTTCTGTGAGGGAATTGTTTGAGCACTATTAATTCCCCACTAATATAAATATTCTATATTTAAATGGCTTCTTACATTAGTAATTATTTTAACAAGGTCATTTGATTCCATGCAGGTATGTAAAGCATTTTACCATTTACATAGTAATGATATTGGAAAATTATATTAAGATTTTTGCATTTAGCTAATATATTTGAAAATATGTTTTCACAAAGGTGTTTGCCATTTCAACACTGAAGAAATAAGCAAAAGGTCTGAAATATTTCCACCTTCCCCTTTTTTTTTCCTAGAAGCTTTTCTGAATGAAGTTTAAGGGTAATTATAACATTTATTTCAACAAGTATATTTCTAGAATTCTCTGTGCAAGTTTACTTAGAAGTTGTTGTTGGGTTTTTTTGGGGGGGGGAGTGAAAAAGCCCATTGCACCATTATATTTAATACACTACATTCCTCTTTACAATCAGATCTTTTCCTAAAACATGAATGGTTTACATTGTTTGTTTCTTGCTATAAGGATTACATTGGTACCAACTGGCATGGTCTAGATAAAACACTCTTAGGGGTTTGTTTCTTGACCCATGGTCCTTTGAGTTACAATCTATACGTTGCAAAGAGTCCTGTGGCACCTTATAGACTAATGGACGTACTGGAGCATGAGCTTTCATGGGTGAATACCCACTTCGTCGGATGCACCCACGAAAGCTCATGCTCCAATACGTCTGTTAGTCTATAAAGTGCTACAGGACTCTTTGCTGCTTTTACAGATCCAGACTAACATGGCTACCCCACTGATACTTGACAATCTGTATGTTATAGCACTTCAACTTCTATTAAATATTTTGTACAAAGCACAAATTTCAATAACCAATCTTTTAAATATAGTACAAAAGAAAATAGTATAGAGATTAAAGCAAGGTAAGTTTTAAAACATCACTTTTCTGAGTTTGTATAATACTCTTAGGGGTAATAAATAAGATTTTGTGGGAAAGGAGGGGTTATCATTCTTACATTTGCTTGCCCTTTGGAGACAGAAACAGAGGCTTCCTGAAATGTTTTTTAACCAGCCTAAATATTTTTTATAACATAATAACTAACTAAAACCATACACAGGTATTGCTATATTTTAAAGCAACCTACCGTAGGTATGTCTTTAAAGTCAGCAAAGATGCAAACTAGTTTATAATGACCTAATGTTTTTTAAAAAGATATAATAATTTTATTAAGACCATTTCTGCATGCATACTGCGGTTTCTCCCCTTCAAATTGCTTCCAAGAGTGGTATCTGAAAAGCATAGGCCTGGCATAGTACAAAAGTGCCACTGATGACTTTTAATGAGCTGGTGGAGTCTTTTGGACTTCACTGGATGAAGAGAGTAAACATACAGATGAACAAAAGCAATCAATGACTGGGTTCTCTATTGTGCTGGAAGCAGAACAAAATTTGCCCCACTAAATTTTTTGTGCTGAAAAAAATCTTTACAAAGGTGTCTGCAAACCTGAATCATGATGTCTATATCCTTTCTGTTCAAAGCCTACCTACAAGAATTACATATCTGTGTAGAAGCATTGATTAAGGTAATCCATTAACCCTTTGTCTGCTGTACATTCACTTTCTCTTTTTTTTTAATAAAAAAAGTCAACTTCTCAGGTTACAAAATTCCAATGCCTGCCTTCATGAAAATGTATTTCACAATGTAGCAATATGTTAATCTGTTCCACAAAACAATAGTGTGAATGGAAAGAATATTCAAAAACATTTTTCAACCTTTTCAGATATATGCAGTTTGCAACAAAGTCAAGCAGAGTAATTTCATACATCTGTCAGAGTTCGATAAAATGAAAACTTGAACTTCTACGTGCAATTATGAAGAATCTTTTTTTAAAAAAATAATGAGCGAACATCTGCCACATACAGCTTTCTCTGACATTGATATTAGGGGCTACTTAGTACCCATGCGTAGACAATCTTTAACTGCTGGAATAATTATGTGATTATACGAGAAAATAGATCATTAACACTGCATACAGCACTTCCTCTGATTTTGTTTTCAGTTACATACTTCAATATTCATTAAAATATTTTATGAATTTTAACAAGAGCATATTTTAGATCTTTTTTCACAAATTGCTGTATATAGAAATAACTTTAATCATTGTATTTCTTTATATTTTACATTGGTCCAAAATTAATTATAAATAACAGGCATAGCAGTAATAAATGGATTGTTTCTTTTATTTTACTGACAAATGTTTGTGCTTAATCTTTCATGATATCCCCAAAGTTGTGCTGATCATTTTTTTAACAAATATTATTGGTCTAGTTTTTACTTGTCCTAATAGTCCTTTTCTCAAATCCTTATTCAATTATTCAGTAGTCTTTGATATGAAAATTATATAAATGCTTTCTCTAAACTAGATAAAAGAATTCTAAATTGTTCAAAAAGAATATAATACTTTCTGTCATTTAGCACTGCATGACAGTCTGTGGATCTCTTGCCATACCCGTTCCTTCTGTATGCCTCGCTATTAAAAGCAAAAATAAAATAAATTAAAATAATAATTAGCTGTTAGAACATCTGTTTGCTAAAACACTTTTTTCTTATAATTCTCAATTGAAAAACATACAAATGGGGATCTGACAATATCACTTGTGTCTGAGTAATATATTGCCACAGAAATTTTTTTCAAAGAACCTCTCTCACTTTGTTCTGTTTTCTTGCTCCACCTAGAAAGCTTCCTCCAACAGCCATGTATTTCACAAAGACAGGCAGCTGAGCAACAGCAAACCATGTAATAAAATAGGAGAATAATAGAGCAATAATAATACTTTGTATATTTCATTGATAACCCATATTGCTGGTGTTCATAGAACTGTCTTTTACTCACAGATACACTTGCTTCTTGTCCTCAGTCTAATCTGCTGAAAAGCTAGATCATTACCATCACACCATTGTGGCCTGTGAATTCAGTTCAGCTGTTCATTAGAGCTGAGAGTAAAAGCTTGAAATGTTTTAGTGCCAAGTGACGGATGTTGGCAGAGGTAAAGCTCTCAGTCTCTTCTTGCCAAACTGCAGCTACAGTAGTGACCTACACTTTAAGATACAAACTATAACTCTCAGAGGGGTAGCCGTGTTAGTCTGGATCTGTAAAAGCAGCAAAGAATCTGTGGCACCTTATAGTCTAACAGACGTTTTAGAGCATGAGCTTTCGTAGGTGAATACCTACTTCGTCAGATACATGTAGTGGAAATTTACAGGGGCAGGTATACATATGCAAGCAAGCTAGAGATAATGAGGTTAGTTCAATCAGGGAGGATGAGCCCCTGTTCTAGAAGTTGAAGTGTGAAAACCAAGGGAGGAGAAACTGGTTTTGTAGTTGGCAAGCCATTCACAGTCTTTGTTTAATCCTGAGCTGATGGCGTCAAATTTGCAGATGAACTGAAGCTCAGCAGTTTCTCTTTGAAGTCTGGTCCTGAAGTTTTTTTGCTGCAGGATGGCCACCTTAAGGTCTGCTATTGTGTGGCCAGGGAGGTTGAAGTGTTCTCCTACAGGTTTTTGTATATTGCCATTCCTAATATCTGATTTGTGTCCATTTATCCTTTTCCGTAGAGACTGTCCAGTTTGGCCGAAGTACATAGCAGAGGGGCGTTGCTGGCATATGATGGCATATATTATATTGGTGGACGTGCAGGTGAATGAACTGGTGATGGTGTGGCTGATCTGGTTAGGTCCTGTGATGGTGTTGCTGGTGTAAATATGTGGGCAGGTTTGTTGCATGGATTGGTTCCTGAGCTAGAGTTACTATGGTGCGGTGTGCAGTTACTGGTGAGAATATGTTTCAGATTGGCAGGTTGTCTGTGGGCAAGGACTGGCCTGCCACCCAAGGCCTGTGAAAGTGTGGGATCATTGTCCAGGATGGGTTGTAGGTCCCTGATGATGCGTTGGAGAGGTTTTAGCTGGGGACTGTATGTGATGGCCAATGGAGTCCTGTTGGTTTCTTTCTTGGCTTTGTCTTGCAGTAGGAGGCTTCTGGGTATATGTCTGGCTCTGTTGATCTGTTTCCTTATTTCCTTGTGCGGGTATTGTAGTTTTGAGAATGCTTGGTGGAGATATATAACTCTATAGTTCAACCCCTCTCTTCACACTTCATCTGTGTTTCATATAGCCTGTAACAACTTTAGGTCAGAGAATATCTAGTGTATGTACAGGGCCCAGCACAAAGGGACCCCAGTCCTGATGGGGAGTGAAGAAGCAGCTGTGGAAATATTTCTTGCCTAAACTCTATTTGGTACAACTCAGCAAAATAAATTAATTAGTGTATACTTATATAATAAGGACCAAATTCTACCCCAGCATACATCCTGTGGATTCACCACTACCTTCTGTGGGATTGCATGAGTTCTAAATTAGAACAAAATTTAGCAACAGGCCTTTACATTTTTTAATACATTGATCTTCCCAACATTTAAAACCAAGATTCTCAAAGCACTTCTGTAAGTCTGAATTATTCCATGTTGCCATACAGAGAAAAGGAAAGGCACATTTAAAATTAATTGAAATATATAAATGGTGTATTTAGTTCATAGTTCCCACATCAGAGTGTAACTGATTACTATACACATTCCATAATTGCTCACTGCTGCAATACCTGAATGTACATGTTTTCATTTACAAGAATAGAGCATAACACCTGCCTTTTCTCCACTTTCATAGCCTCCTGTTATACTGACCAGTTTCCAAGTGGAATTGCCCCTCACACCAAGCAGTAAGATGTGTCTTGGAATACATTCTGAATATGGTAAGAGTCTAGCTCATACAAATCTCAGAGCACATTTGAAGTATATTAGTTGCACTATTGTTGCACCATTGAGCCTTACAACTTCCTCTTGTAATCATTAGATAGCAATGCTATAAACCAGTAAGAGAAACACTGGAAGTGGTCCTTTCTTTTTCTTAAAAAAAAAAAGCGTAACAGAGAGCCTTTCAGAATCAAATTTTGACCTCAGATGTGCATGTGCATCTTCCAGTATCTTGAATTAGAACTGTATGCTCTCTTGAGGATTTAATTGGTCTGAAAATACATGATAAATGAAAATGGTCCTGTAGTGAGTGAATCTCAGAGTGAATATGAAGAGCAAGTACCAAATGTGTCCCTTCTCACAGGTACTTTCAGTTGAAATATAGGTATAGATGCTTTACCAAGTAGGGCTTGTCTACACAGGGACATCCAGGAGAGTAAATTCAGACCTTTAGTTAATTCAGATTAATTTTCCTAGGTGTCCCCTTGTAGACAATCCATAACCTTGCAAAATAATTATGGAGGAATCTGGTGTATATAGCTATGATCCTGTTTTCTGTGCACTGCATCTTTACATGTACTTACCTTTCTGTTATGGGGCAGGGCTTTGAGGTGATTCAGAATAAGGAAATCTTAAGGAGTGGGACACATTCTGCTCTCATGACAATTTATTATTTGCTCTGTTGTGTTACTTCATCTAAAATAAAAATGAAAGTGCATGTGTTTGTGAAAGCAGGGAAAGAAAAAGAAGGTTTAAGTGCAGCTACTTAAGTGTCAGAGACAGAACAACTGTTTTGTCAAGTCTTAGCCTAATATTGCAAAACCTATAAAAGCAGAGTTCATGTCAGAAGAAAGTGGAAAACAGCAAAATAGTCAGTATAACCTAGCCTTAAAATAACAATGTTGTTTTTTTTTTAAAAAGTAAAAAATACCTCTAAAATAAATAGCAAATAGCCTAAATAAAATGCAAATGTTTTTAAGTAATGCACGTCACAAAGAAGTATAAATGCTTGTGTAATTTTGCTTGTACTTTGGAAAAACTGAGGCAAAGATGCTCTCTGTCAGCTGTGTTCTTCCCTTGCAATTACATGTCCTAAATAAAGCTGTCTCTGATTTTGTTGCTTCCAACCTAAGAGTGGAGTTCGTTTCTTCCACAATATTTGGTGCTATGACTCGGATGGCTATGCCTGGCTGAGGCAGTAACTGCTCAGCCCCCTTCGAACCTCAGGCACTAAATCTCTATTGGGGTATTGGAAGAGGACTAACCGTGGGGCCATCTGTCCCTTTGGGCTCATGCCATGAGAACTTTTGCATATGCAACAAAATCAGAAGCAGAACGGTGTTGGGGAATTGGTTTCCCCATGTAAGGTTAGTGATATGCGTAAGCAGGGCTGGAGAATGTGTTGTTGTCCCAGGGTAAGCCAATGTGTGGCTTAGGTCAGACCTATTGAGTTAAAGGATTGTGGTAACGCCCTCAGAGAAGAACACAGGGGAATCAGGCCCAAGCGGGCAGGCAACAAATAAAAAAATAAAGAACAGGATGAAAACTTAAAAGGCATAGTAAATAAATAAATAAAAATAAATTTAAAAAATGTTTTTAATTAATGCATGTCACAAAAAATATAAATACTCATGTAATTTTGCTTATACTTTAAAAAAAAACTAAGGCAAAAATGCTCTCTGTCAGCTGTGTTCTTCCTTTGCAATTGCATGTCCTAAATAAAGCTGTCTCTAATTTTATTGCTTCCAACCTAAAAGTTCGTTTCTTCCACATTTTGCTCTTTATGTAAACAGTTTCCACCCAGAAATCAGATAGTTAATGGTAGGTAGCTAAATTTAATCATTTGTGCTGGTTATTGAATGTGCTTGCAAACTTGAGCTTTCAAGATAAGAGGTATGGCTGAAGCTCACTTTGAAAATACAGCCTGTAAAGAATTAACGTGCTTTTGAGTTTTTACAGCATTGAGTGAGATACTTACATGGGAAAAATCCAATATGTAGTTCCCAAAAGGAATACAAAATTAACAAGGCTTAAACGGAATACTTGGCTTTCTGTTGCAGATGTGCTGTCTATGGAGAAACAACAACTTCTTATTAGAAGGACATCTCTAAGTCATTATTGTTGTTTGTTGCTGAAGATTACACATAATGTAATGTGCAATGTTAGTGGAGAAGCGTGGCTGTGTAGCCTTCCCCCTCCCGCCTCTGAACATATTGCATTCTCTAACAGCAAAGCAATATGGTCTAGTACAGGGATTGACAACCTTTGGCATGTAGCCAGTCAGGGAAATCTGCTGACAGGCCAGGATGGTTAGTTTACCTGTAGTGTCCGCAGATTCGGCTGATCTCAGCTCCCACTGCCACAGTTCACCATTCCAGGCCAATGGGGGCTGCAGGAAGCGGTTCACGATGAGGGATGTGCTGGCCACTGCTTCCCACAGCCCCCATTGGCCTGAAACAGCAAACCGCGGCCAGTGGGAGCTGAGATTAGCCAAACCTGCAGACCCTGCAGGTAAACAAACCGTCCTGGCCTGTCAGCGGATTTCCCTGACTGGCTGTGTGCCAAAGGTTACTGATCCCTGGTCTAGTATGAAAGCAGAAAGCTATCCGTGTACAGAATGGATTCCTGGAGCTTTCACTCAACAATGAAACCCTACCTAAAAAGATCAAGTCACAGGGACAGATCATCAATGCACTTCCTTTATGAATTTTGGATGAGCTTTTGACTCATGCTAATATTTGTAAAACTTCAGCTCTCACAAACATTTTTGTTCATACCTGGGAGTTAAAATCCAAGGAATAAAGAAAAAAATATTCATGTTTTCTTGTTTTTTCTGTTGCACGCCCAGCACTATTCCCAAATATAGTCCAGCAAGACAAGTTGTTTTTTTGGGATAAATGCATTGTGTGTGTTAGTGGACAAACTGCAGGGCCTACTTTATAAATATTATGCATCCCTTGTATTGGCTTCAGTGCTACTCAATATGAGTAAGGTGATGGAAAGTTGGAAGCCAGTTGAACAAACATAATTTAAATCTACTCTCTTCACTGTGTGTGATGGGTCTTAACAGGAAGTTAATTAATGTAGCCTACTTCTGTACAGTGTGTCAAATTACTATTATATGATTCTGTGAAAAAAAATCACTATTATGGACTTTGAAAGTAGCTAAGACAAAAATTAGTGTTGCACTGAAGTTCTGAGACAAAAGTGTTTTCATGTTTTCAGTCTTAGTACTCTTCATGGCAAAGTTTTATTTAAAGTAAAAATGGAGAATATAAACTATGAACAGGATGCCAGTTCTTTCACTCAAGAAAGACTGGGATGAATATCTCTAAGCTGTCCAGTCAGTTAGGGAAATTTAGCTTTGCTTAATTTCTCATAACTCAAAGACTAGCTTTGCCCTTTTGCAAAATGGCCTGGGCATGCTCTCATCTTATATTTATAAATAAGTGATGTTGGGGGAGATTGTCAACAGCAACTAAGGAAGTAAATGCCCAACTCACATTGAATTGAAATGCATGAAAAATAAAACTCGTATATACTCCAAAGATAGCCTAAAATGTTGAGTGATTGGTTCTGATGCATCATAATGAGAATTATAGATGAAGTTTTTGTGGCAGCTATATATATAACATTGCCTACAGTTTTCCATTTTAATTCCCTGCAGATTAATGCACTGATGAGCCTCCATATATACCCATGAGGACTCCTGTTGACCAAACAAATGATCTTGGGGTAATGAATTTCAGGAATGCATAGAGCAGTACATGTTTATTTCAACATGCTACACATATGCAGGTTGGTTTGTAGAGAATAATGACAGAGTACAGTACTGTGTAATCTGAGAGAGGGTATGATGGCTTCAGCGTTGTCATTTCCTGACTTTCAAATGTGCAGCTGTGCAGCCTTAGCATTCTTTTAATATAGCTTTATTGACTGATGTGAGAGTTTCCATTGACAAATTATGTTTCATTTATGAAGAAGATGTCTTATCTCCAGTTCTAGTCGGCAGTAGTGAGTGGTTTTGTAAGACAAAGTGGAAACAGATATAGAATAGAATTCTTATCCCAGCAGAAAAATTAAGATTTCTTCACAGCACAGTAGCAATCTACCAGTAATTCAGTCAGGCATACATAAGCCACCAGGAAAGTTTCATTTTGAGATTTTATATTCACTAGAGTAACTAGGGGAACTTATAAATACTGAAGCTTGGACAGGATGAAACAGCCAGGAAAGGGTTAAGGGCTGCCTGCAGTCACATGATTCAGCAGAGGCTAAAAGAAGGGGTGTATCTTTTTTTCCAGGACAGAGAGCGATGCTGGGGAAAGGCTTTGGGACCCCTGCAAACATTTCTTTTTCCCATGGGTATAGCTTTGTTTTGTGTTACTTTGTGACTTTTTTATTTGAATAATGAACTGTGACCTGAAAAAGACTTAAGTATGACACTGGTTCCCTCCTGTGCTGGCGAGGGAGCCCACAAGCATATGAAGTCCTTATCAGATGATTACAAGATTTAGATGATTGTATGTCGAGTCTATGAAAGCTGAATAAGGCCAAGATCCTTGAAGGTATCTTCAACTGCTTTCAGTGGAAGATAGGTGCTTATAACTTTTAGGATGTGAGCTTAAATGTTTATACACAGAATGTGAAAATGCCCAGTGATAACTAGAATTTGGAAAATTTCGAAGACATAATTAATCAAATGTTTGAAGTGAAACTGACATTATTCCTACACTGTCACACTTACATATCTCACAACTGTCAGCAAAATGCAGCAAAATATGAATATCTTAATTCAGCTTGAATGTCTGAAATTTGAGTTGTCACTATTCCCCTTTTTCAAGTTTCCAACTCCCTTGTTGAAATGTTGTGCCCTCATAAAATCTTGTAAGTGAAAGTTATTTATATCTATCTTCTCCTAGAAGTTGCTATTGCTGCTGCTGTGGTGGTGGCAGAAAAAAAATCAAGCCACTGATTTAAGTTGCTTATATTTGGATTTAGGTTAAGCATTTCTTGTGTGAACAGGTCGTGGAGTGCTGACGGGTGCATCTCCCACTCGTGATCGTGCAGGAATTTGTGACTGAGGTTGTCTGCTATCAAGTTCTGCGTGCCCGGGAGGTAATTCACAGACAAAGTGACATTGTGAAAGATGCTTCAGTTCCATAGCTTCATTGCTTCTGTGCTTTGCGAGAGTGACATGTCCCCTCCCGCCCCCAGTGACTGATGTAGAACATGCAGGCTATGTTGTCTGTTAGGATCTTTGTATGTGATACTCCTATCAGTAGGAGGAAATGGGAGCAGGCATTCCTGACTGCTCTCATTTCATGAAGATTCATGTGTAGAGACATCTCTGTAGGTGACCATTTGCCTTGCATAGTGAGGTCATTTAAATGTGAGCAATGTCACTGTGTGAGTGATGTATTGGTGGTAAGGAGCAATGAGAATGGGATCCCTTTGCACACATTGACTGGATCCTTCCACCAGTCTAAGCAATTGTTGATCCTAGTACTAACAGAGGTTTGTCCAACCTGTCTCTGTTCGGTCTGTAGTCCAAACTGAACCACAGCTGGAGGCATCACATGTGGAGTCTGGGATGTAGTATCACTGCTGTTCCCACTGCAATATTCCCCCAACAGTTGGAGGCAGAGTCTGGCTGGTATTTGTGGAGTGCGTTGAGCCGTGTCTATGAGTGAGACCACAGATAGCAGCCTGTGTTGAAGTAAGAAGGCTTTGGCCTGTAAAGAATCCAGGTTGTCCCCTATGAATTCCAGGAGTCGCAATGGCATGAGGGTCAACTTCTGGACGTTGATCTGTAAGCCTAGTTCTGTAAACAAGTGTATTGTGGTGATGATGGATTTATGAGCCTCCTCGAACAAGTTGGCTTTGAGAAGACAATTGTCCAGGTATGGGTAGATCATTATTCCTTATGAGCGTAAATGAGCAGCTACTACTGAGAGAACTTTGGAAAATACTCTCAGGACTGATGAGAGTCCAAAGGGGAGGACTCTGTACTGGTAATGGTCATGTCCAAGAGTGAATCTGAGAAATTGTCTGTGAGCTGGTAGTATATAAGTATGAAAGTAGGCATCCTGTAGGCCACAGGCCAAAAACCAGTCTCACAGTTCTAATGATGGAATGATCATAGATAAGGTGACCCTCTAGAAATTCTGAGCTTTGATAAACTTTTTGAGAACTCTGAGGTCCAGTATGGGTTGGCAACCTCACTTTCTTTTGGGTATTAGGAAGCAAGAAAAAGGGAATGCCTTGCTTCATAGATGTTGAGATACTGATTGTCATAAACAGATAGTTAAGGGTTAATGTCTCTTTTACCTGTAAAGGGTTAAGAAGCTCAGTAAACCTGGCTGACACCTGACCAGAGGACCAATGGGGGGACAAGATACTTGGTGGAGGGAAGTCTTTGTTTGTACTGTTTTTTCTGTTCGTTGTTCGCTCTTGGGGCTAAGAGGGACCAGACGTGCACCCTAGGTTTCCCCAATCTTTCTGAAACAGTCTCTCATGTTCAAAATAGTAAGTACTAGCTAGAAAAGGCGGATTAGTCTTATGTTTGTTTTTTTAACTTGTGAATGTATATTTTGCTGGAAGGATTTTGACCTCTATTTGCTGTAACTTGAATTTCAGGCTAGGGGCAGGGAAGTCCCTCTAGTCTATATGATCTGAATACCCTGTAAATATTTTTCCATCTTGATTTTACAGAGATAATTTTTACTTTTTTCTTTTTTTAATTAAAAGCTTTCTGTTTTAAGAACCTGGTTGATTTTTTTTTCTTGTTTAAGACCGAAGGGGATTGGGTCTGAACTCACCAGGGATTGGTGGGGGGAAAGGAGGAGGGGAAGGTTAATTCCTCTCTGTTTTAAGATCCAAGGAGTTTGGATCATTGTAGTCTCTCAGGGTAGCCCAGGGAGGGGAAATTCTGGGAGGGGGAAAGGAGTGGGGATGGTTTATTTCTCCTTATTTTAAGACCCAAGGGGTTTGGGTCTTGGGTTCCCCAGGGAAGGTTTTGGAGGAACAGAAAGTGTGTCAAACAAAATATTTTGGCTGGTGGCTGCGCTATCAGGTCTAAGCTACGAATTAAGCTTAGAAGGGTACATGCAGGTCCCCACTTTTGGACACTAAAGTTCAAACTGGGGGAAAAGTAACTTGACACTGATTCTATAGCTCCAAACTGGAGGAGTCAATCTCTCTCCTATAATAGTAGATTCTTGTAAGAAAGGTCCCTGAAGATGTAGGGGGAAAGATGTCATGAAGAGAGTAGACTGGTAAAGTCTACAGATCGGGCAGTCTCTAAGACCCATCTGTCTGAAGTTATATGCTCCGAGGCACTGCAGAACACTGCCAAATGATGGCCAAATGGGTGCATAATTATAGTCAGTTACAGGGAATGGTCTTGTGGCTCCTTGACCTGCCTATCAAAAGTGGAGCTTAGAGGCAGGGGGCTGGAAGATTGTTGACCAATTGGATTGCATCTTGGGAATTTTCCCTTCTTTCATTGTGGCTCATAGTGGCGCTGCCATGGGATTTTAGTCTTATATGGCCTGTGTTGGGACTGGGGGCTAAAGTGTCTTTTTTGCAGGGTATAGAGATTCCCAGCAAACAGAGGGCGGACCTGGAATCCTTCAAGGTATGAAGGGAGGTGTCAGTCTTCTCCACAGAGCTTCACACCCATAAAGGGGGGTCTTCATGGTGGTCTGTACCTCCTTTGGGAATCATAACAAGTGGAGCCATGACACCCGTCTCATCACCCAGCCATGGAGATGGACCTGGCTGCTGTGTCGGCGCCATAGAGGGCTAACTGTAGCATTGTTTCTGAAACTAGCTGTCCCTCCTGAATGATGACCTTGAAGGATTCTGGATGACTCTCTGGCAGCTTATCAATAAAGTCATTCAGTTTATTGTAATTTGTGTAATTGTATTTTGCCATGAGCACCTGATAGTAGGCAATACAGAATTGTAAAGTGGCTGAGAAATATGTCTTCCTGCCAAAGAGATCAAGGCACTTACAATCCCTGTCATTGGGCATTGCCCTGGAATGGTGTTGTCGGCCATGGGAATGCACAGCATCCACCATGATAGAGTTGGGTGGCAAGCAGGAGAAAAGGAACTGTGATTCCTTTATGGGGACAGAATATTTCTTGTGTGCACACTTGCACATCAGGACTACTAATACCAGGGTTTGTCACAACTTTTTAGCTAGGTCTAAGATGGCTTCATTAATTGGGAGGGCGATTTTCAAGGAAGATGAATAATGGAAGATATCAATAAACTGGTGGTGTGCATCCTTTACCTCATCCAGTGATATGTGAAGGATATCCGCTACTCTTTTTGCCAGCTCCTGGAACAGACAGAAGTTGTCTGCCATAGATGAAGGCATGACTGTTTTGTCCAGGGATGAAGAGGATATGGCCTTAGTTGTTACATCCTCCTCTGTGTCAGATTCTTATTCCTCTTTCCTGAGGCTCTGAGGCCTTAGATGCCGTGGCCAAAGGACCATGCTGGAAGGTTGTCAGGCGATGCTTGATGCTTGTGAGGCAGGCTGTCAGTATGCCGCCCAAGGGTTCCAGTATGGCCATTGTGGTGGCATAGGGCCTGATGAAGGTGTCCATGGGTGGCCATACCAAGATGGTGGTGGTTCCATCTGTGGGTACATTCCTGTGTAGAACTAATAAATGAAATTGTTTTCAATTGTTCACTTTATTAATGTAACTTCTGTTCACCATTCACTACACTTGCCTATACTGTAACTTCTGTTCCATATTGTAATTCAAACCCCATTTTAAAACACTCACTCCATTTTGTAAAAGCTTCCTCCAACCTTCATTTCTGCAAACCCTGCTGTAATCTTATTAGTTTAGTTTAGATGTGTGAATGAGGTATGTATGAATGATGGAATCAACCTCCAGCCCCAGCCTGTCCTGATGAGATAAAGTTCAAATACCAACGGCTGAAGACCTAGACAACAGCCCTAAACAAAGTAAAAAGCATCCACCCTAAAAAGAAAAGGACAACAGAAGGAAGATCAAAGCCAGGTTCAAGGCTGAAAATCACGCCTGCAATTGATGGGTGATCAATCTAAACCCAGAGGCAGTGTGACACAGCAAGACTTATAGACTTTGAATCCAAACTAAAAGCCTATAAAAAAAGAAGGATGAGATGAGAGACTCTGGGTAACATTCTGCTGCCAACATGGAAGAACATTGGTGCCTGCCCAACAGAGATCCAGCTCAGCCTTGTGCCCAGCTTTCCTGGCCAGTTAGCTGCCACAAGCTACGAACCCAAGCTGCAAAATCAAGCCATGAACTTAAGCTATCTTCAGGACTGGTAACTATGCAGCAGCTGCAGAACACCTGATGAATGTGGATGTGTGTGTGTGAATGTGTGTGTGTGTGTATAGGTATTAGGTATAATGTGAATGTGTGTGTGTGTGTGTGTAGGTAATAGGTATAATGTGAATGTGTGTGTGTGTATAGGTAATAGGTATAATGTGTGTGTATAAGAATTAAGATATCAGTTATTAGTCATAAATTGTTATCATAATAAATGTGGCATCTTTGCCTTGTCCCCTTTAATAAGATCCTGCTGGTTTTATTGGTCTAATATAATTGGTACAACACCTGGACCCTGTTGATAGTGGGTCTCATATGTAGCTTGGGAGGAGTATTATGATATCTCCGATGGCTCACTGTCTGACTGCTCACTAGACAGTGGAGGGGCATGGCTTGAATCCACGGATATGCTCCATGCCTAGTAAAGTCAGTACTGAGGGGCAGAGACTTGGGTGTCTCTGACATGCAGAGGTCTCTGGTCTGATGGAAGTCACAGGTACCGATAGTCCCAGTGACAGGGGCAGTGATGGCAATATGGAGACATTGTGTGTACTGGTGTCTCAGGTGCTGGGCAAACTATTGTCACTGACAGTACCAAGGTCGACTCATATACCGGGAGCATTTTTGTAGGATGTTTGCCTTTATCTTTTGGGGCCAAGAATTTGTTGCCTGTGCTCAAAGTTTCTGTGGGCCTGTCAGCAGTACTGGATACCAATGGTCAGTGTAAGACGTGGGTGCCGGATGGTCATCTTGCTCAGTATCCTCAGCACCAAGGTGAGCACTTATGGCTATCCCAAGGCTCTTTGAGGGGATTTCCCACTCTCTTTTTTGAGTTATGAGAGAAGTCCTCAGACGGCTTCTTCAATCCACTATCCTTTGCCCTGGTCTACACTACAGAGTTAGATAGAATTTAGCCATGTTAGGTCGATTTTAATATGAATGCGTCCACACAACCAACCTCATTCGGTCTTAAAATCGACTTCTGTACTCTTCCCCGGTGAGGGGAGTAGCGCTCAAATAGACCTTGCTGGATCAAATTTGGGGTAGTGGGGATGCAAATCGACGGTATTGGCCTCTGGGAGCTATCTCAGAGTGTGCCGTTGTTACCGCTCTGGACAGCACTTTGAACTCTGATCCACTAACTAGGTAGACAGGAAAAGCTCTGGGAACTTTTGAATTTCATTTCCTGTTTGGTCAGCATGGTGAACTCAGCAGCACAGGTGACCATATAGTCCCCCCAGAATCGTAAAGCGTAGAATGTTTCTACACTCTCCCCTATCATCTCCGTCCCTGAGGTTATCACAGATTAGAAGGTGAGAAAAACGGACTTGTGATGACATGTTTTCCAAGCTCATGCAATCCACCCGCACTGATAGGGCACAGCTTAATGCCAACTTAATGCGCTTAGTGTGGACATATACAATCGACTACATAAAATTGGTTTCTAAAAATCAACTTCTATAAAATCGACCTAATTTCGTAGTGTAGACATACCCTTTGAGATTAAAGGTTGTGTGGGAGACTCTCAGTCACTCAGAGGTCGAGATTGAAGAGCTGCCTCCCTGAAAATAATATTTAGCACCACTATCTGGCCTTGTGGGATCTCGGTCAGAGCTGCTGGCAGAGGGAATACTTTTGTAGCACGTGGCCCTTGCTGAGGCAGTGGATGCACTGAGAGTGCTTGTCTGCGACCAGGATCGCCTCACTCGAAGCCCAGGAGCTTATGAAAAACATTTGATAACACAGGTATTCATGAACCAGTTCCATTTGGAAACACCTACAAACAATGGAGAAGAACTTCAATTCTAGCTTGGCTGTACAGAAAAGCTGTTTACTTAGTTTGTATTTTTATAGACTGAAGGTTAAATATAGTAGCAGTTCAGGTTAATCAGAAGTAATTATATTGTACATCAGCCCCCATGCTTACCTGCTCCTGAAATGTCACGCTTGAAGTCTGCTTGTTCTCTGGTGATAGTATTTGCAAACCAGTCAGCACAATACAAGTCACACATCAGGAGAAGCCAGCCGTTTATATTTGAGAATCATGAAAGGATTCTTGATCTTTTTCTGGATCAAAGAGTTTGTCAGTTTTGCTGTGGTAGGTACACATTTGGCTAACTGCACATACACAACACAATTAGTAAAACAAAAGTTGTTAACTTTAAACTGTATTCAATTAATAAAACAATGAAATGATGAGGTTCTTTATGAAGTTAGCTGTTTGACTGTGGGGCCAAAGTCATAGTCTCTACTTTAGCCTGTACCTTGCTAGCTGATGTTCTATACAACTACTATTACAGTACCAGAAGCTCCATTACTAGGTGACCTAACTGGTCTTTGTCACTTCTTATGTCTATGAAGCTGTGAATTAGTCTATGCAGCCTTACCCTGACTGCAGCAAGAACTCCTGGAACTTTAGAATTACACCTCTCCTACAGGAAATTTCTGGCCCTGCAGGCTATTGCCACCTAATAATATAGAGTTCTTAAGGGAAAAAAAATACCCTGCCTTTTTGAAGCACATATGTATTTTTAAGGCTCCAGAAATATATGTTTGGTCTCTTTCCTTTAAGATCTACATTTCCCAAAGACAATTTTTAGAGGACATAATTTATAGGAAAGATTATATAATGTTGTTCAATTAATTTAGACCTTTTGTTCAGTAATTGTCTCTTTGCAGCTTATGATTCTCAATGTTAATTGTTGTTCAAAATTATTTGCTAACACTTCTCAAATCATTACTGGTCTGTAGATTGAGTGTTTCCTTGCAAGTATTCAGTATTTGAATTTTGAAATGTATTCATTAGTTCTGATTAGAAAAATAGGTCACATATGATCATACCTGTTTCTTCATTGGATGAGTACAACTAAGAATACATGTTTTGGTGCAAATATAGATATCTATTAATAGAACCTTCAGTTTCCCCTGTCTCCATCTTGATCTGGAGGGACCAAACCTGACAGTAGTATAAATGAATGTAACTCCATTGGACATAATCGAGTTATGCCTGTTTATATCACTAGTGATTTTGTCCCCTACCAGTTTGAGACTAAGCCTGTGCATTTGGTTGATAGTAAGTGTAGAAAGGCTCGGCCGAGGCTCGGCCCTCCATGGGGCAGTGGGCAGGGCCAGTGGAAGGATGTTTTGTGCCCTAGGCGAAACTTCCACCTTGCCCCTTCCCCCGTCCCCGAGTCCCCGCCCTGAGGCATCTCCCCCCATACCAGCTCCCCTCCTCCGCCCTGAGGCGCCTCCCCACAGCAGCTCCACCCTGTGGGCCCCCTCTGCGGCAGTTCCTCACACCCCACCCTCTGCCCTGAGGCACCCCCTCTGCCCCAGCTCACCCCTGCTCTGCCTCCATCCCGATCAGCTTAGGTGCCACAAGCCTGGGAGGTGGGAGAAGTGAAGCAGCCATGGCATGTTCGGGGAGGAGGCAGGGAAGGGATGAGCTGGGGAGGGGAGTTCCCCTGCGTGCCACACCCCCCCGTTACTAGCTGCAGGCGGCCCTCCCTGCACCCCTCTGCCCCAACTCCCTCTGCCTAAATGCCGGCAGCGACTGGGGTGGCCGATGATCCAGCCGCTGCGTTGCTGCCAAAGAAAATACCGTCCCCCAAATCCTAGTGCCCTAGGCAACCGCCTAGGTCACCTAAATGGTTGCACTGGCCTTGGCGGTGGGAGATCCCACCGCTTTGCAATAGTTTGCTATGGGCCCAAGCCCTGAGTCAGGGCTGGCCAGTAAACAAACAGTCAGGAGCTCAGGCCCTTAGGAAGGAGCTGAGCCAATAGTTCAGTATGAGCCCAGGCCCTGGGTCAGGGCGGGGCAGCAAACACCCAGTCAGGAGCTCAGGCATCTGAGCATCTGGTGCGAGGGGGAGACTGCCACCCATGAGTGGGGTGGCAGAGGGGATGTAGGCCCACCCACTCCACTGAGTACCAGCCCGGGGCCCCAGCAGCAGCAGAAGACTCGCTGCTGTGTCAGTGGGGATCCTGACCATGACACACTGACATGAGTTCTGGCT
The DNA here is from genome assembly GCF_025201925.1 of Gopherus flavomarginatus. NCBI lineage: Eukaryota > Metazoa > Chordata > Testudines > Testudinidae > Gopherus > Gopherus flavomarginatus. Next base: position 149,113,297 of record NC_066618.1, on the reverse strand, counting down.
GGGCTGCAGCCAGACCAGGGTCAACTGCCCCCGAGCTACTTTCAGACTCCCCCTCATAGGGTACCTGGGTTAGGACGGTGTCCTCGGAGGTTTCCAGAACCATCAGTTCCTCTGAGTATCAGGCGAGGGGTAGGCTCGGCTGCTCCTCAGGGTAGCTGGCCAGGGGTAGGCTGGGCTGCTCGTTGGGGTCGCTGGCCAGGGGTAGGCTGGGCTGGCCTGGCCAGTCCTCATGTCAGCCGCAGCCTACTGGCGTGTCCCAACCCGGAGCTAGGCCACAGGCATCTGGCCTCTCTGATGGCTGGCCTTCAAGTGGGCTCTGCAGTTGCTCTTTTCTATTTCCTGTCCTGTGCCCTGCCCTCTGGGGGGCGGGCGCAGGACACGCTGGCTCTGCCCACGTTGCTGCTAGGGGAGGCTCGTCCCTCCGCAGGGCAGTGGGGGATCCCACTGCCTTGCTACAGTAAGAAAAACGATTTTAATTAATTCTAGAGAAAGTTTTGAGCTAATGGACTTTACATTTGAAAGAATATTTTTTCCACACAACTTTGTATTTCAAATGCCTGGGCTTCCATCTATGTTGCTATGACAGTCCTCCTTCCCCCTAGTGCAGCCTAAGTTACTATGGTAAGCAGAACATCCATCAAAATATCCTTGTACTTTGAAAGTGTTTGCTTGTTAATGCCAAGCATGCCCTTAAGGAATGTCAACGAAAAGACAAGATCAGTAAAGAGAGATCTCTTCTATACAGTCCAATGAAGCAAGTCTTAACTTAGTAACACAGTTTTTCCATAAGTTTCTATCTCTCCATCCCAGTTAATTCTGTGTTTAAATTTACACTTATGTCTCTCCTCTTAACCTCTGAAGTCTCCTCATTAAATTCTTCATTGAGGTAGGGTGTTTCATCTATTGCTTTAGATCCCAATTATTTAAACCTTTACATCACAGCACAGTAAAAATACACTCCACTTCATATCAGCACATTTGGACAATGTAGCTATTATTAATCAGAAACCACTCTTCCTCCACAAAAAATACACAAAATTATAAATCAAAGCTATGTGAATCCATCACAGTTGCCAAATTCTTACTTTTGACAATGATTTGTAAAGTACAAATTTGTAATACTTAAATTTTACAGCTACATTCTTAAATGAGCTAAAGAAAGAACTGACTTCCTTCATAAAAACAAATAATTTTCAATTAAGAAATAATCTATATAAAAAGAAAAAAATGATCAGATAAAATAAATGGAACAATTTATTTAGATCTCTTTGGACAGTACAGAGAAGTCATGAGATAGGAATTTTTTTCCTATATGTCAGTATTAAGATGTATATTATTGCTCAAGTCACATTTGTTTCTGAATGGAGACTCCTTCATGAGAAAGAGACACAGAGAGAGAGAGAGAGAGAGAGAATATCTTACTCATGTGATGTCAACAGGAAAATTACAAGCCTGACACGTACAACAGATAATGACACCTTTCTCCAATATTTTTTATGCTTAATTTCCTCCAAACACAAAAAAATGTGGTTGGATTAAAAAGCTAATTTAACTAAATAAATCTAACATCTTTCCCACTTAAAAACCAAATACTATTCATTGGTTTTCAAATTACTTTCAGTAATAACCCCTGTGGGCACATAACTGCTCATCAGAAATCCAAAACTATTCAGCTATAATATTTTATTGGGTATAGTCATTTTATTTCACCATGAAAATATATTATTTGTGAAACCCATAATACTAATAAAAATATTAATCAATAAGAAAAAGAAAAACTTGTCCTCAATGACAAAATAAAGTTAAGGTTTTCTCGCTGCTATATAATTCTTACATGTTCATTCGATAAACTTGCACTATTTCACAAATCAATGGCCAACCATCTGAAAAGCTGTTTCAGTTGAACTCACAAATCAAGTAAAAAATAAAAGTACTCTGCAATCATGAAAGGACTTTTTCTCTAAACATTTGTGCCTTATAAATTAATTCAACAGAAAATCACATTTAACATTTTTTCCCTAAGCAGCAACATTCTTGTAAACCAATCCCTAGAAAAACCCCAAGTTCTCACAAACAGTAAATTATGTTAAGACAAATGAAACATTACGTTTTCATTTCATTTACATTTAGGCGAGTGATTCAAAAATTAAAGGCTTCACATCTAATTTGGGTATGGATAAGTGTAGAGTGTAATATATACTGTACTTTTCTACTGCCAACCACCCTGGGATGCAACTTTCTATACATTCCTAACTAAACTATTTATATCTTCATATCCGATCTCACTGTGTTTTTCAAAGTCTTAATTCTACACACTCTGGTCCAAATCCAGGGAAGAGTTGAGCAACTGTAATACTTTGGTCTAAACTTGGTTGTGTTAGTGTGCAGGTGGCTGGGTAGCGGTGGTAGTTTGTAACATAGAGGCCATCAGACTAGATGATCTGGTGGTCCCTACTGGAATTGAACTATATGACCAACTGTAATCCTCACACTACTGTGTTCCCAGGACCCAATCATGCGCCCAGTGGAGTCAATAGAGATGCAACCACACAGCACCTCTGAAGAAATGGTCTCATTGTACACTCCCATCCTGTCAAGATCATACACATTGAATGCTGGTGACTACTAAGTGTTGAGCAAACATCCACTCTCACTCTCTCTTTAAGTAGGTCAAGTCACAAAGGATGAATATAAACAAATAACACAAGTATGTAGGGAGAAAATTAAAAAGGCCAAGGCAGAAAATGGGATCAAACTAGGTAGAGACACAAAGGGTAACAAGAAAACATTCTACAAATACATTAGAAGCAAGAGGAAGACCAAGCACAGGGTAGGCCCGTTACTCAATGGTGAGGGGAGGAAGAATAACAGATAATGTGGAAATGGCAAAGGTGTTTAATGACTTCTTTGTTTCAGTTTTCACCAAGGTAGGTGGTGATTGGACATCTAACATAGTGAATTCCAGTGAAAATGAGGTAGGATCAGAAGCTAAAATAGGAAAAGAAGAAGTTAAAATTATGTAGACAAGTTAGATGTCTTCAAGTTAACATGACTTGATGTAATGCATCCTAGAATACTCAAGGAGTTGATTGATGATATATCTGAGCCAATAGTGATCATCTTCGAAAAGTCATGGAAGATAGGAGAGATTTCAGAAGACTGGAAAAGGGCAAATATAGTGCCCATCTATAAAAAGGGAAATAAGGACAACCTGGGGAATTACAGACCAGTCAGTTTAACTTCTGTACCTGGAAAGATAATGGAACAAATAATTAAGCAATCAATTAGGAAACATTTAGACGATAATAAGGTGATACGTAACAGTCAGCACGGATTTGTCAAGAACAAATTGTGTAAAACCGACAAGGTAGCTTTCTTTGACAAGGTAACAAGCCTTGTGGATAGGGGGAAAGCAGTAGATGTTGTGTATCTTGACTTTAGTAAAGCTTTTGATACTGTCTCGCATGACCTTCTCATAAACAAACGAGGGAAATGCAACCTAGATGGAACTACTATAAGATGGGTGCAAAACTGGTTGGAAAACCATTCTGAAAGTAGTTATCAGTGGTTCACAGTTATGGTGGAAGGGCATAACTAGTGGGGTCCTGCAGGGATCAGTTCTGGGTCCAGTTCTGTTCAATATCTTCATAAGTGAATAAGATAATGGCATAGAGAGTACACTTATAATGTTTGCGGATGATACCAAGCTTAGAGGGGTTGCAAGCGCTTTGTAGGATAGGATTAATATTCAAAATTATTTGGACAAACTGGAGAAATGTTCTGAAGTAAATACAATGAAATTCAGTAAGGACAAATACAAAGTACTCCATTTAGGAAGAAACAATCAGTTGCACATATACAAAATGGGAAATGACTGCCTAGGAAAAAGTACTACGGAAAGAAACCTGGTGATCATAGTGGACCACAAGCTAAATATGAATCAACTGTGTAATACTGTTGCAAAAAAAGCCAACATCATTCTGGGATGTATTATCAGGAGTGTTATAAGCAAACGCTCTACTCTGTGCTGATTAGGCCTCAATTGGAATATTATGTCTAGTTCTGGGCACCACATTTCAGGAAAGATGTGGACAAATTGGAGAAAGTCCAGAGAAGAGCAACAAAAATGATTAATTGTCTAGAAAACATGACCTAAGAGGGAAGATTGAAAAAAATTGGGTTTGTTTAGTCTGGAAAGGAGAAGACTGAGAGGGGACATAACAGTTTTCAAGTACATAAAAGGTTGTTATAAGGAGGAGGGAGAAGAACTGTTCTCAACTTCTGAGGACAGGACAAGAAGCAATGGGCTTAAATTGCAGCAAGGGAGGTTTTGGTTGGACATTAGGAAAAATTTCCTAACTGTCAGGTTGATTAAGCCCTGGAATAAATTGCGTAGGGAGGTCGTGGAATCTCCATCATTGGAGATTTTTAAGAGCAGGTTAGACAAATACCTGTCCTTCTATGAGTGCAGGGGACTGGAATAGATAACCTCTCGAGGTCCCTTCCAGTCCTGTGATTTTATGATTCTATGTCTATGCTTATGGTGGTGTGAAGAGTACAGATACTTCATGTTAAAACTAGTATAGGTATTATCAACAATATACATGGTGAGGCAAGGATTAGGCAAATAGAATAGAGTAGTGTGCCCTACACACCTGAACTCTTGAGAATATACCCTACATGGCTCTCTACATGCCCAAGCAGTGCCTCCCACATGTACATTGCTATTTTTAGCAGGGAGACACTGAGACACTACTTTACTAAGAACACAAGAATGGCCATACTGGGTCAGACCAATGGTGTTCTAAAGCAATATCCTTTCATCCAGCAGTGGCCAATGGCAGATGCTTCAGAAGGAATGAACAGAACAGAGCAATTACTGAGTGATCCATCCCCTGACATCCAGTCCTAGCATCTGGCAGCCAGAAGCTTAGGGACATACAGAGCATCTTGGCTAATAGCCATTGACGGATCTATCCTCTTTTTTGAAGCCAGTTATATCTTTGGCCTTCACACCATACCCTGGAAACGAGTTCCACAAATTGACTGTGCATTGTATGAAGAAATATTTCATTTTGTTTATTTTAAACGTACTGCCTATTAATTTCATTGGGTGACCCCTGATTCTTGTTTTATGTGACAGTGTAAATAACACTTATTCACTTTCTCCACATGAGAAATGCATGATTTTATAGATTACTATCCCCCCATGAGCTGTCTCTTTTGCAAACTGAACAGTCCCAATCTTTTTAATCTCTCAGTAGAAGCTATTCTATACCTCAATCTCTGTACCTTTCCAATTCTGATATATCTTTTTTGAGATGGAGCAACCATAACTGCATGTAGTATTCAAGGTGTGGGCATACCATGGATTTATACAGTGGCATTATAATATTATCTATCCCTTTTCTAATGGTCCCTAACATTCTGTTAGCTTTTTTGACTGTTGCTGCACATTAAGTTGTCAATTTCAGAGAACTATCCACGAGGACTCCAAAATCTCTTTCTTGAGTGACAGTCAGGGCCGGCTCCAGGCCACAGCATGCTCACATGGGGTGGCAAGCTGCGGGGGGCGCTCTGCCGGTTGCCGGGAGGGCGGCAGGCAGCTCCGAGGGACCTCCCGCAGGCGTGCCTGCGGAGGGTCCACTGGTCCTGTGGCTCCGGTGGAGCATCCGCAGGCACGCCTGCGGGAGGTCGATCGGAGCCGTGGGACCACCAGACCCCCCGAAGGGAAGCCTGCAGGAGGTCCACCGGAGCCGCAGGACCGGCGAGCAGCAGAGCACCCGCTGTGGCGTGACGCCGTGCTTGGGGAAGCGAAATTGCTAGAGCTGGCCCTGGTGACAATAACTCATTTAGACTAATTTAGACTCCATCATTTGTATTTATAAGTTTTTTTTCTAATGTGTGTTACTTTGCATTTATCAACTTTGAATTTAATTTACTATTTTGTTGCCCAGTCACTCAGCTTTGTGAGATCCCCTTATACCTCTTTGCAGTCAAATTTAGATGTAACTATCTTGAATAATTTTTATATCATCTGCCAACTTCACTGTTCACCTCCTTTTGCAGATCATTTATGAATATTTTGAACAACATTGGTCCCAGTACAGATTCTTGGGGGACCCCATTATTTAGCTCTCTCCATTATGAAAGGTGACCATTTATTTCTACCCTTTGTTTTTTATCTTTTAACCAGCAGATACAAAACTGAGGCAAAGGACAATGAGGAAAAGGATACTGTGACATCACTTGCTTTCAAATTAATGCTTGGTTCCCTTTTCCTTTAAATAAAAGTTCTTTTGTTGTGCACAGACTAAGTTCTTGCAAGTGGGAAAGCATTGCCCCTTAGAAGTGTCTAGGAGTGGTGTTTAGTTTTCCCTGGATTACTGGATGAGGGCTTGAGCCAGTTCTGTTTTGTATTGTTAGGAAGAACCCCTTGCCCTTGTTGCTGTCAACTCCACCTGGCAGAAGGATTACATGTACGCTATTTTCTCTTCTCTACAGATGTCTAAAAGAAGATAGGCAGAAGTGACACATGAAGGTGCACTTACTGACATTTTACACAAGCAGCTAAAGATAAGCCTGCATCTAACTCAAAACTAGGAAGAGCAATACTTCTTTTGGAAACCTCCACTGAAATTGTGGCCATGGATGGTTGCTACTGCTCCTGTTAGGGAGGATAGGCTGACAGGTTCTGTATTTCTTAATGGTTTAAAGACTAAAGGCCAGATTTGCTGATCTTTACTCATGCTGAGTAGTACCTTAACTCCATAAGTAGTTCCTAATTTCAGGAGAACTCCTCCTGGGGAAAATACTGTTTTTGTAAGGTGGCCGAATCTACTCCTGAATGTTTCACTAACAACCCATTCCTACTTTGCTGCTGTAATTCCTACTAAAGTTGATGGACATTTTCCCTGCACAAGTCCTGAATGAACAAATATCAGAGATGAAGTATTTAAATATTCAAAGTGTACACCAGATCTCATAGACCACAGACTGCAAGCCTCATGCCCAATTGTGCACTAATTACTATTGAAACACCTAATGATGTCGAGGACCTTTGTGTGTGCTAAGAATGCAGGATCAAGCCTTCATGTAATGCTAAAAGTGACAATTTGAAGGAGTTAAAAGTAGGTCTGGGTGCTAAATCTGTGGTGAAGTCTCTCTGAAAAATTATTTGTGACTCATCAGTCACATTTTCCTATTGTTAAATCTTTCCTATTGTTAAATGCTGCTGCCATGTGAAAGTTCCACAGAAAGAAAGAGGGAACTAACTAAATGATTGACGACACAGGAAAGAAGAGAAATTGTCTATACTGTCAAATAGGCAAAACACTGAAAAGGATATCTTTCTTTAATCTCTTTCTGTTACAGTGATCGTAAATGTTACTTGTAACAGTAACAAAACATTTTCAGACAGAAATGTAATTTTTTTTAGTTGATAGTTTCCCTTTGAATGTTTTCTTTGCATAGAGGGATCAGCCTTGATTGAGGACTAATAAGATATTTAGCTAGATGTAATGATTTGCAGATTTCTGCGCTGCAGTACTTGATGTTTTTCAATTCCATGGAAAGTCAGCCAGGGAAACAGAAGCCATTTTCTTCTTCAGCACAAGTAAGAACATGGTTTTCTGCAAGGCAAGCCAATAAGTTTTCTGTTTGTTTATTACTAATCTCTTGATTTGTGTGGGTGTCCTTGGTAGATAAATAATATTTTTGTAAACATAGAAGCTTTAGTCTAGGCAAAAACCAAAGAAGAAATATTTACACTTTAAAACTTTTTCTGTAAACAAATGGATTAAAATGAAAACCATCCCAAAAAAGGACGGAGGGAGCATTCTTCTGAGTTACCAATAGAACAAACATCTTACAAGGTTCAGAGTCCTACACAACACAGACTAAAACCAAAGAATAAATCTTCCTCCTAATTCTTTAAAAACTAGAGTAACACAAACGTGAAACTTCCCTAGTTCCATGTCATGGGATTAGTAATAAAAACAGACAGAAAGAAAGAAACACCCAGCAAACTATATCTCAGCAGGGCTAATTACTGCCCCAAATGGGTAACCACTAGCCAGGGGGAAAAAAAGCTTCAGATTGCAACAAACTGCAAAACTAAAAATACATTAAAGCAGCATATCCAATAAGATCAACACAAATTGAGACTAGGACATGATGAACAAACTTATATGACACATGTACTGTAAGCTAGGACTGAACCTTGATCTTCATAGATCTAATATTCCTTTGTACTTACCTTTCTTGAGTTTATGGTAAACAATACAGTTGCTTTCTTTAGGTTGTCCTGAATTGCAACTTCCCTAAGGAAAATAAACAATAAATAAATAAATAAAAGGAAGAAGAAAGAAAAAAAGGAGGGGGGTCAATTTAACGCGTGCTCCATAACATCAGCTCGAAAGATGACATGTTCCACAAGAGCTGTGGATGCATCTAAAAACTAAAAGTCCATTCTTGTAAACATGAAAAACTAATATAAAAACATTTGCCAGAATATGCAAATAACTTGCTCCCTGTCCACATACCTATTGTCAAAAGGCATTGTTTGAACTAACCCTCTGTGCTAGGTTATATGAAATGACATATGTCTGAACCCAGAAGGCTGTACAGCAAACTGCCCTGTCATATGATATGACATATGTATGCACCCAGGCTATATAGCCGCCACCTTAATAAGGGCTCCTTTGACATAACAGATGATCTCTCTATTTATGTAGTACCTTTAAAACATTTTCTGCCTCTTTAAACCTCTTCCTTGCAGGAAAGTACAACAGTAGCTACAGGAAGATAGCAAAAAACTCTTGAAACATTAGAACAGGCTACTTCATAATATTGATTTCTTCTGGTCCCCCAAAGTATTTCTTTTTATAGTCTATCATTCTTTTTTAAGGAAGTGAATATAATCCTTGATATGTTCCAGAACTGTGTGCTCCTCTACTGCAATTATGGCTGCTTGCTTGGTCACTTTCTGAAATGATCCAGTAACAAAGATCATGTGGCAAATACTTTTGATAACAAAGGTACTGTGCAAGCGCAACTGATTATATTTTGTAGCTTTCCCACAAGCACATTAAAAAGAACTAAAATGTCATAGGGGAATTCCAGATAATATTAAATGATTCACTGTTCTTACACCAAACACAAAAATACAGACTGGCTCTAAATATATACTCTTCCTTCTATCTCTCTCTTTAAGATGATTGAAAAAACTAGTGTGTAATGAACTATGCTATTTAAATGGCTAAATCAAATTTAGCCACTAGTAGTGGGGATTGGAAACTCCAACAAATGTGTAAAATTTCAAGAGTGAAAGCCTTCCTAAGACAAAATCATGAGCAAATGGTTAATTTGACACAGACTCATAATTTAGTATTGCTGTGCAGTGAGTGACCTTCGCTGTAGTGCTTATAGAGAGGTATATTTCTGTAAACAGACACACTCACACACCCCCTCTCCTCCTTCCACATGGCCACTTTAACCTGTCATATAAAGAATAGTGAAGATTCTGCTTTGACTTGATATGGACGATGCCTGCTTACTGGTAACTTTTTGGAAACTTGCTCCACTACAGTGTGTGGCACATTCTGCAAGAAAATTCTACTATGAAAAGGCAACAACATTGCAGAACTACAAGATGATGCTTGACTGAGTGGCTTCACAAATGAGGCAGGAACTGGGCCAAGCTCCTTACTCCCTTAAACGCCCCACCTGTCTTGGACTAGCACTTGGTTCCCATGGACCATTCTTCATCCTTCCCCGGGGACATTGCATGGGCTGGAGCACACCCAATTGCCATAGAGTTATGTGATGGGTCCAACCACTCCCAGGACCCAGCACATGACCCCAGCGACCTATTTTCCCCCACCAATCAGGGACACATTATGGGACAGGAGCTCTCCACAAACTTCAGGGGAAGTTAATCGTAATAGAAATTATATAAGAAAAATGGGAGCTGTCCCTCTGATAACAGGGTGGGATTACAGTGAGTGAGACACTGAAGAGGCGAGAGTGTCCAGTGAGCCTGCTACTGCTGCAAGAGGAAGCTGGCCTGTAGTTGGGCACTGATGAGATCTTTGTCTGCAAGAAGCTCCTAAAGGAAAAGGCTTGAATCCTGGAATAAACAATGTTCTCTCTTTGAAGAATTGAGTTTTATGATGGAGGGTGCAACAATTGCACATAATACAATATGTTTGTTGTTAAAAACACTAGGAAATAAAAAATCGTCATCATAATTATTTAAACTGCAAAGTCAAACACTCAGAAGTTAGGAAATGTCAGATTTACTGTTATCTGTGCAACCTTAATTCAGTTTTCTTGTTCATATGCATTAAGATAGTATGTGATTGTGTAATTAAAGAAAAACAACAAGAAGTCCGGAGGCACCTTAAAGACTAACAGATTTATTTGGGCATAAGCTTTTGTGGGTAAAAACCCTCACTTCTTCAGATGCATGGAGTGAGGGTTTTTACCCACAAAAGCTTATGCCCAAATAAAGCTGTTAGTCTTTAAGGTGGCACTGGACTCCTTGTTTTTGTGGATACAGACTAACACTGCTACCCCTGATACTTGTAATTAAAGACTATTTTTTTCCCATAGGATCCCTGCCTCCATCGGTGCATAAAATGGATTCACAATGAGACAAAATTAAAATTGCTCAGGAAAATGTAAATAAGCACATCTTTTCCCATTCTCTAATCTTCCTTGTGACTATTGTCTGAACCCTCTCCAATTTATCACATCCTTCTTGAACTGTGGATACCAAAACTGAAGAACACAGTATTTCAGCAGCAGTCACACCACTGTCAAGTACAGAGGTAAAATAACTTCCCTACTTGTCCTTGAGATTTCCCTGCTTCTAAATCCAAAAATGGCATAAGCTCTTTTTGCCAGCACGTCACACCACAAGCTCTTGTTCAGCTGATTTTCCACCATACTCCCCAAGTCTTTTTCAGAGTCACTACTTCTCAATAGAGTTGCCATTCTGTAAATATGGCCTACAATCTTTGTTCCTAGATGTATGGCCTTACATTTGACACATTGAAACACACACACTTTTGATTTTGCCCAGTATACCAAATGCTTCAGATCTCTTTGCGTCAGTTATCTGTCCTCTTCATTATTTACTATTCCACCACTCTGTTATCCACAAATTTTTATCAGTAATGATTTTATGTTTTCTTCCAGATCCATTGATAAAAATATTAAATAGCATCGGACCATGGACCAATTTCTATATGATCCCTTTAGAGCCATATCTTCTAGATGATGATTCCTTGTTTACAATTACATTTTGAAACAGATCAGTTAGCTAGTTTTTAGTTCATTCACCCTGTGCCATGTTGATTTACTATTGTTCTAATTTCTTAATCAAATTTCATGCAATACCATGTCAAATGCCTTATAGAAGTTCAAGCATATTACATCAACACTATTACCTTTATCCGCAGAACTTGTACTCTGATAAAAAAAATCCAGTTAGTTTAACAAGGTCTATTTCCCATGAAGCCATGTTCTTTGCCATTAGTGATATTACCCTCCTTTAATTCTTTATTAGTCAAGCACCATATCCTTTATTCCGTTATTTTGCCTAGCGTCAAAGTCAGGTTGACAGGCCTATAGTTACCTGGGTTAACTCATTTACCCTGTTTAAATATTAGCACAAAATTAGCTTTCTTCCAGTCTTCTGAAACTTTGCCAAAATTCCAAGAGCTATTGAAAATCAACATTAATGGTTCAGAGAGCTCTTCAGTTAGCTGTTTAAAAATTCTTGGATGCAAGTCATCTAAACCCTCTAATTTAAAGATGTATATCTTTTAGAAGCTGCTGCTTAATGTCTTCCTTAGTTACTGTTGGAATGGAAAGTATTTAGTCATTTATCAGATGATATGACTACATCAGCTATCTTTTTCTCAAATACAGAATACAGATTTGTTGAACACTTCTATCTTTCTGACTCATTATTGATTTAATTTTCATCTAGTAATGCACAAATATTGTTAGATTTCTTTTGTCATCTGATATACTTGAAATCCTCCTTATTGTCCTTAACTCTGTTGACCTGTGTCCTTTTGCTTCCCTTATCAATTTTCTACAATTTCCAGCTTCTGATTTATGTTCATTGCCACCAAATACCACTTTTTCCATTTGTTATATACACTATTGTGAACCAAATAATTAGGGATAAAGAATTTAAACAGAAAAATTCAAAAGATAATTGAACTGTTCAAGAACACATTACTAAATGCCCTAAAAGTCCACAATAAAGAAAGAAGGCTACCTTTATCTGGCTAAAATAAAATAAAATTAAATACCCAGGCTGACTTAGAGAAGATGCAGATGCAACAATAAAGAATACTTTTCATGTCTTCATTTGCCAGACTTATTGAACCAAGTAACCCAGTATATGTTATTTCCTCCAGGGGTAAAACCCATTTTCCATAGACTTGTTACCTGCCTAAGTGATTTGCATTAATTACTCTTCAATTAGCTTAGTTCCTGCATTGCAAATACAATTACTAACTAGCCCATAAAGACACATATAACATTTATAAAGTTGAAACTATAGTCTTTGGATATTTCATATGTCCATAGCATCTGCCACATCTCAATATAACAGTTGTCATAACTATAAAGGGAAGGGAACAACCCTCCTGTGTACAGTACTATAAAATCCCTCCTGGCCAGAGACACCAAAATCCTTTTACCCGTAAAGGGTTAAGAAGCTCAGGTAACCTAGCTGACAGCTGACCCAAAGGACCAATAAGGACAAGATACTTTCAAATCTTGGTTGGGGGGAGGCTTTTGTTTGTGTGCTCTTTGTTTTGGGGTTTTTTGCTCTTGGGACTAAGAGGGACCAGACATCAATCCATGCTCTCCAAATCTTTCTGAACCAGTCTCTCATATTTCAAACTTGTAAGTAAGAGCCAGGCAAGGCGTGTTAGTTTCATCTTTGTTTTCTCAACTTGTAAATGTTCCTTTTTACTAAGAGGGTTTACCTCTGTTCACTGTAACTTTGAACCTAAGGCTAGAAGGGGTTCCTCTGGGCACTATGAATCTGATTGCCCTGTAAAGTTATTTTCCATCCTAATTTTACAGAGATGATTTTTACCTTCCTTTCTTTAATTAAAAGCTTTCTTTTTAAGAACTTGATTGATTTTTCCTTGTTTTAAGATCCAAGAGGATTGGATCTGGACTCACCAGGAACTGGTGGGGGAAAGGAGGGGGGATGGTTAAATTCTCCTTGTGTTAAGATCTAAGAGGTTGGATCGGTGTTCACCAGGAACTTGGTGAAGAAATCTCTCAAGACTATCCGGGGAAGGGACCTAGTATTTGGGAGTGATGGCAGCAAAACAAGATCTAAGCTGGTAATTCAGTTTAGGAGTTCACATGCAGGTCCTCATATCTGTACTCTAAAGTCCAGGGTGGGGAAGGAACCTTGACAACTGTCTTGCAATAGTCCATGCATGCAAAGCATCTTATCTGTCACAGACTCCATCAGTGTTTTTATGGATATGGCAGCTCACTGCTCCTAGTAATTAAACCACAAATTTAAAGGTAAAAAGTTACTCTGGGCTCTGCTCTTTATGGTTCCTTTATGCTGTGTAAAGATGGCTTCAATTTTGGTGGGAGGTTCTGATCCTTTGGCCATCTATTGGACCTTTCTTATGTACAAACAAAAAAAAAATAAAAAGGAGAAAAGGAAACAAGCTGAAAGCATAAAAAGCAATAAATCTGTATGTTTGCAATCTTGTCCAGATATCGATAACTGTTTATTAATTTAAATGTCCTGCTCATTGCATTATTATCTGTTTCTTGACAATTCAATACAATCTTTAAAAAATGTTAGGTCCTGGCTTCCCTCTATTTTTTGTTCAAGGGTGTGCACAATGACACAATATGACGCTGAATCCTGAGATGCCGCTCACCCAGGTTTTAAATGAGAGGAGAAAGAAGTCTTAGTGATAGGACAATGTAGAAATGTTTTATGGATATATTAATTATAAGTCATGAACCTAAGATAAAAAAATAGAATAGACATTATAACCTGCTAAGAACTTTAATGTCTTACAGCAAACACATGCTACCAAGGATAGTGTTTACTACCATGAGTAGCCTCGGTGAAGTAAATGGCACCTCTAAGGCTTCAGAAAAGCAGCATTATGTAACAGTTCGGATCCTGTGTAACTCTGCAGTGGAGCTCAGGGGACTTTTTTAATGGGGTCTCCCACTTTGTTTGTAAATGTAGCACATATGGGGCCTTCAGGATGCATATCTTAGGTAGCTCAGTGGATTTAAATATTCACTTTTGTGGACCTCTTTGGCCTGGGAGCCAAGACAAGATTCTTGACCTATTATACTGTGACCTTCTGAGACAAGGAAGGACTTTATTAGATAGAAGAAAAAGGATGAGGAAGTAAATTGTTCCCCCATCTTTTCAGTCTTAGAGAGCTTGCAAAGTCCATCTTCTCCTTCCCAATTTATCACAGAATCACAAGTCAGAGATGGAAATGACATATTAAATCTCGTAAGCCTTATCTTGTGTAAATGTACACAGATATTTCCCTTTGTGAACACGGGTAATCTCATTGACTTCAATGCACACATGGAAAGTTAAGCATGTATATTATTTGTTTCCAGGATGGGGAGCTTAGCCCTTCCCCTTGCCTGTGAACGACTTTTAAAAGTAATGGTAAAGGGAAGCAACGTTGAAAGTCTGACTGAGGAGGAGTTTTCCTTTCAACTGATAGCCAGACAAAGGACTATTAGGGTGCTAGTTAGGCTATGGGTTGTTATTTTTTCAATGAAAGTATATAGACAGAAGAAAGTTTATTTTTCTATCATTGCAAATGTTACATAGTGGACTGACTCCAAGGTTAGCTGTCAACACTATGGTATCCCTGATGGAGTGAACCTTGATGCATCCCTCAACTTTAAAGTTTTTGAACATTCCCTTTGTACAGAAGTCTTCCAATTATTAAAAATAACATGAAATAGTAAAAATTTCCACATGAAAAACCAATCCTCCTTAATATAATCTTTATAGCATTTTTTCTTATGTTATGTTGGACTTATGACCCACATTAGGTGTTGAGAGAATAAAACCACAGGCTCTTAAGGTGAAGGCTGACATACAGTCAGTGAAGAGCACCCCACCCCACCCAGAGTGCTGTATACAACCTCTCAGCAAATAAATCTATCTATGAAAGAATTCTGTAAGCCACCAAAGCCTGCTCTGGAAGAGAGAAGATAATTTGAAAGTTTGTAAATAAAGAATTAGTACAACAACAAAGTGAGTATTTCTGTATCTCTTATTTTAATTATTGTGTTTGTACTTTTTGCCAAAAACATACCTTAAAAATGCTGCAAGCTGATTGTCGGCAAAATAAATTTCAGAAGTTACCATTTCTAGTACATTTTGTCCCACATTTCTTTGATTATAAATTTCTCATTTCACAATAGAAAACAAAGCCGTATATGGTAATAAAAAGAAGCATTTAAATTGTTCATTAAGCATCTCAACCTAAAAATATTCTCATAAGTGGGAGTTGAACGTCAAAAGAGTGTTGTGTAGCTATATTAGAGGAAGCTAACCTAAACAGTCCAGCAGACTTAACACTGAAAGTTGTTATCTACTTGGAACTTAAGTTAGAAGTTCCCTAAAATCATAGCACATTTTATGTTGCATTAGATTCTTCTTTTAAAGGTTACTTCCCACAGAGGCAGTGTGCAATTACTCCATCTGCCACCCCTACAGCACTAAAGTACTGTCAAGAGTGCCATATGTGGATAAGTCAGACTGTTGCCCTATTTATCTAATATACATATATAAAAAGACTGTCTTGTGGAACCTGTGAAATAAAATGTCAGTATCACTCAGCAGATCCCCAAATACGTTAGCTGTGTTTGTTTTTCTGCTTCCTTATTAAACAGGGTTAAACAAAGATGTTAAACAGTTAATAAGAGTCCTGATACTTACAAAGCTCAGGACAAGGTAGTCAGTTTACAATGGCAGCAGGAGTTAATTATCATGACATCATATCTGCTAATACTCTTATTGTTCCCCAGTAATTGTGAAGTTAACTCAGGTTACCAGTTTAGGTCTAGCCTCTCTTTTATAGACTCATACAGCTCTATAAGACAATTTTGTGCTGACTAGAACCTCATGTCAACTCACTGCAGTCAAGAAACCTGCATTTGTAAATCAACACAAGTTTTGACCCAAAGTATTTCTGAAATTTTGGATCATTTTATTTATATCCTTTCATTAAATCTTCTATGATTCACTGTCATAGAATCATAGATTATTAGGGTTGGAAAGGACCTCAGCAGATCATCTAATCCAACCCCCTGCTCAAAGGAGGACCAATCCTCAAATGGCCCCCTCAGGGATTGAGCTCACAACCCAGGGTTTAGCAGGTCAATGCTCAAACTACTGAGCTATCATAGAACTGTCAGAAAAGGTCAATACCTACAAAAGGTATTATCAAACTAGAGAGCAAGATTAAGTTACATTAGTCTTAAAAGCCTGGTTTCATAATGTTATTTTAAATTAAATGGAGTCTGCGGGCCCTGTGTCTATCTGAAAAGTATCTCTCATTCTGAGAGAGAGAGAGAGAGAGCACACATGCATGCACCTGAATGAAGCTTCTGAGAGTGTAAAATATTTTTTATTAAGTTTTGCACCTAGCTATACTGCACGTCAAATTACTGGAACAAATTACATCTGAAACAAGGAGCTCTGGAACTAAGTTTTACTAAGAGTACATACAGATTTTATACAGAGCCGCTAGCTCCCCCTGCTCTCAGAAGGTTGCCTCTCTGTGATTGGAGAGTCATTCCCTAAACATAATCCTTACAAAAACAAAATATGTCATATACTGACAGCCACCAGTATTGCATTATAACAATTCAATGTACACTGTGTTCACTGTACGCAGATATTATCTTCTTTTAAAGAGTTATATTAACTTGTTGCCTTAGGCTATAATACACATTTGCCCTGCTAATATATTTACAAGCCATCCCCAGTATTTCCTAAGGGCTTGTAAGAATCATTTGAATACTAACTTTGTTAGAATGGAATGGCATTCTGAGAAACATTCCGCAGGAATCAAAGCACTTTCAAAAGACATTGAAAACTGTGAATCCAATTCTGAAATGTTATAAAATGTGCTGTAAAACAAGCAAAGAGCAGCATTGAGATGTGCCCATATTCTGACCACTAGAAGCCCATGGTTTTCTCTCCCATAGCTTCCTCTCAGTGGTAGGACTAACTTGTGAGAGCTGCTCTTACCAGTTGTTATTCTTGGATCAGCAGCTGGCATATCAGCATAAACATTAGTTCCCCATAATCCTTCGGTTCCATCCTAAAATGCCCATCTGCAGCGTACATCTGTCCGTGAGTTCTGTGAGAAACCAGGATAGCCAATTTTCTGTCTCATACATCCCATTACTGGGTGAAAGCTATCCGGTGGGCACCTGTGCATGGCACCTTCTCTTGCCAACATGCTCAGCTGGAAATGCGCAATAGTATCTTGTGGTGTTAAATCAAGAGCTGCATGAAGTGAAAGAACTGGACTGGGGAATTTTATCTGTTTCCAGATTTATACAAAAAGGTTGCGTAAGATCGGTAGTACCATGTGCCAAACATAGTTAAATTAAATGCATTTCTGGGACTTTATACTTTGACTTAAAAAAATACATCCATGTGCACATATATATACACACACATATATTAGAGCTGAGAGATTTGCAGAGTGGTTCAGGACTAGGGTTCAGAGTAGCATAACAAAATGTTTTGAAAGAGCCTTGTCATCCAGTACTGTTTGCAAACCAAAGAAAAGTTTTCACTTTACAAGCATCTTTATGAGTCAAAGGCCAAAGATATGCATGCAGCTCTAGAGATAGGAATGAACACCAGCATAGGAAGGGGAATACCTCTACCACCATCCCCACTTCATCTTCCTCTCCATCCAAGCACTGATACAACTAGTATTTTATTTATTTAAACTACCAGACAGTACACCTGCTCCACAGGATGCATGATCAACAGCAAATGATGTCTCAGGGAAAAGAGCAGATCCACAAGGAGCTGCCCACCTTATTACATACCAAGGAAGGAACAAAAGATTTGTACTGAGAAAAAGAGCAATCATTCTTAAAACCAGTTACATGGCACTCTAAAAATGACTAAACCGCCAACAGGAGGGGAAAGTAAAACAAGCCTAAAATAATAATTAAAAAGTAGGTAGGGAAAAAAAACATAACTACAGGCACCAGAGTAGCTGCAGAGCAGCATTACTATAAAGATCATCTCTTAACCTAAACTTAACCTAAACTTAGAGATATATGTGCCAACAAAATACAATAAAATAAGGTTAAATAACCTAAAATCTGTACTTTTTGAGTTACCCTGCTCATCTATTCATATTCTGACTGGGGCTCTCTCCGTCTCCCACATGGATTTATTTTCTCCCATTTCCTCTTTTCTCTCTATATTTATCTTACCTTCTCCATGGAATTCTGGCTATCTTCTTTGCCCAGATTCTTTTCCGTTTCTTTTTTTATCCCACTCCAACCCTGGATAGGGACCCTAGGGGAAAGGTAAAGGAGCACACAGAGAAAAGGTGCCATCTCTCGCTCACTTCACAGTCCTATATTCTTCATCTCACACTGCACATCACTGTGACTTTAAGACAATGCAAGCAGGATCCTGTTGCTTTATGTGGCCAGACTATGGGTGGATATCTGCCTTAACTCCCAGACTACCCGTGCACTTGGCTGAGCTGCAGTGTGAAACAATCAGTTGGAGTTAAGGTCAGTTCTGTAGAGTGGATAAGCTGGAAGTAGACCTCATGATTCCACTAGCAGAGGAAGGCAAGAAAAAAAGCTATAAACAAACCAACTTCCTACGTTCCCTTTTTATTGATATGGGCCTGACCAGACTGAGCTCTGGGATGAACACAACCCTGGGAACAATGCAACACAAGCTATCACTGCATGAAGCTGTGGTAATTCTGACCACATAGAAGAGTTTTACACAATGATCTGAGCCAGGCAGGTTGGATTGCACCATTGCAGGAGGGAAGCATGAAACATCTGTGCCCCCACCTCCTGCAGGGCAGGAGCCACAAGCGGGGTAAGCCCCGAGCCTCATGTCCGCTCACCTCCGCCACCCCCCGCAGGGCTGGTGCGACAAGCGCCGGCTGGCCCTATTACAGAAGGAAGCCGTTAGCCTCTGTGCCCTGCCCCTCCAGCGGGTGAGTATCCCACGATTGATTTTTTTTTCTGTGGGTCAATGGCCCATGACAGAAAAAAGGTTCCCCACCTCAGATCCTGCACCCCCATCTGGAGCTCTCACTCCTCCACATGCCCCACACCCCTGTTCCAGCCCTGATCCCCTTCCTGCTTTCTGAACCCATCAGATCCAGCCCAGAGCCTCCTCCTACACCCCAAACCCTTCATCCCTGGTGGTTCCACCTCAGAGACCATATCCCCAGCCAGAGCCTGCACCCCCAGCCACAGTCCTTACACCCTCTCGCATCCCAATCCACTGCCTCAGCCTGGAGTCCCCTCCTGCACTCTAAACTCCTCATTTCTGGCCCCACCCCAGAGCCTGCACCCCTAGCCGGACCCGGAGCCCTCACAACTTCCCGCACCCCAAGCCCCTGAGCCAGCCCAGTGAAAATGAGCGAGTGAGTGAGGGTGGGGAGAGCGAGCAATGGGGGGGATGGAGTGAGCAGAGGCGGGGCCTCGGAGAAGGGGCAGGGCAGGGGCAGGACAAAGGTGTTTGGTTTTATGTGCTTAGAAAGTTGGCAACCCTACTTTGGGACCCCAAACCTTCCCCCTGCTTATATTTCTGCCCACAAGGTGATGGTAGCACAGGGAAGGATGACGGTGGAGCAGGCTGCCTGCTATGTTTTTCTCAGTTGGGCAGGGGAGAAGAAAATGAGCAGCTGGGCTCTTCCGACCCTGGGAGGCCCCTCCAACTTCCTCCTGCCCCTTCCTGCACCCTGTGAAGTGTGCCTGGCTTAGCCTAGCCTGCCTTCTCTACTCCTTAGAGGGAAGGGGGAGAGAGGAGCTGGGCCCAGAGCAGAAGCATCAGGCACACTCTTAGAAGTAATATCTGTGGAAACCTGCAGACATGTAGGACTGGGCATAAATTAACTATATGGGGAATTGCTATGCTATATTATTTTTAATGGTACTGAAGTGGGAGTCCTGAGTTAGCTATATAGGTGAGGTGGAGGCTAAAATGGCATGTGGTTGTAGTGGCTACATTAATTTTATGAGGAGTTGTCTTGAACTAGTTATGTTGGGCACAGTCTGGGCGAGGACCACCATTCCTTCTCCTGGTGCCCTTTCCTCTGGTGAAGTACAGGAGAAGAGCTTCTCCACTAATCTCCAGACAGTCTGGATAGGGACAGCCTTCCGTCTCCCTTCAGTAACACCTTACAAAACTGTTCAAATCTGTACAAATCTTTGAAACTATACTATTGGTTTGAGATATAAGAAGTAAACTCATAACAGAACTTTAATATTGACCATCCGAGAAAGTGAACAGTACAATCAAGTAATTAGTTGCAAAACAGCAACAGCTGTTTGCCTCTGCCTAAGTTAAAGGAATGCTCAGAAAGCATGCCAGGATATAGCTGCTATAAAACAGGCAACCAGAGAACTTTCAATAATTACTTAGTAACCTGAAGTGCTGGTGTTTATCATCAGAAGTGCGGAGGTGCTCTTTAATTTATTTGAGATAGTTACTATATTATACACAGTAAAATATATTAATGAACAGTTAGGCTGCAAATTGAAGCTCTTAAAAATTAGGAATTGCCAGAATTAAGGTTGCCTGTGCAATCTGAATTTCCCCCCTTGAACGTAAACATTATGATGGCCTTTAATTACACACTTACCTCCTATTTTCCACAAGACCCTTGGGTCAGTCAGTGCACAGGATGGACTGTGCACAATTATTAAGCAGCCATTTAATATTTTATTTTCTTATTGTTCAGTTTGTGGCCTCAAGCTTGATTTACTGTACACTGTTCAAACCCTGCTGTGAAAACAGAATTATTCATTTATAATTCAGACACTGTTAACTGCTGCTTCTTGCATCTGTGTTCCTGCTTATGTCATTTTAAATAGCACTGCAATGTTAGGCAAGTAATTGTGGAAACATGTTAGAGATTAATATGATATATTGTCTTTAATATTTCAGTCACTGAATAAATTGAGCAAGCCCCTTAGTTCTGATTTTTTTTTCCTACAGTTTTCACTTAGTTGTTGCTATAAAGATTCTCTTCAGCTGTAGCAATGATCACATGAGTGATAACCATTTTGTGAAAAACTGTAGAGAGACTGAAAGTTTTATCATATAATCCCTTCTTCTGTCTTTTGTGACTAGTATAATTCTAGCTAACTGTGATCCCATTGCTGAGTGGAGTGTCAGTGCCCCTGAACTCAGTAAATGCAGCAGTGTTAGTTATCAAACAGAGTAATTCCCAATACAAAGGTTTCAAATTCCAAAAGGCAGTTTTTAGGCATAATGCCAGTATATAACCATACTTCTAAACAGCAGGGAATGGGAAAATGCCCTCAAGCATGGTATGATCCATTTACAATGTAGATACTGCTTCTTAGAAGCCAGAGTAGAGTACAAACTCGATCAAAATATGGGAATAAGTAATTTATCTAGAGACTACGGGTCTTCACAAGCATCTTAGTTACAGTGACTGAATTAGATTATTACAATTGATTTAAATAGAAATTAGAATGTATTGACCCTTTCACTTAAATTTGATGATACTACCGTTTATATTAAACAAAAGTGGAAGACTGAGTTTAATCTGCAGATTTAAAATGGAAGGGAATATTATTAATTCTAACAATTATTTTATTGGTCCCTTTTCCTGGAGAGGGTATCAATGGAAAATAATTGGTAAATTATTTCACACTCTACTGATAAAGAATTAAATGTAGCATTGGTTGTCTCTTCAGAGCTGAAAGAAATGTAGTCATAATAAAGGGAAACAATTTTTGATCTTCTGGGATTGTCCTAGTGATTGTTGTAGTCCTCGCTGAATTTAAAATAGTGCAAAATAAAAAGGACTATGGAGGTCATTGTTCCTCAGTTGCTTCCACTTAGCTGCATTGGCAGCTAGTGGAGAAAGGGTACTAGCAGAATACAAGTTCCAAGTCACCAGTTCATATGGGAGGAAGAGGCAGGCAAGAATATGCCAGTTCCTGTGCTTTGCCCATATGTACTTCTCTCAGGCTTCCTGTATCTTTGGCAGAATGGCTCCTGTTCTTGTTATGAAGACGTTAAATGGCCCCTGGCTAGTTGCCCACTCCTTCTCCATGATATCTAGAAGTCATGGAAAGCTATTTACTGTCCTTCAAAGGTTTGAGGGACATATGCTGTACTTTGTGGCTGTTCCTCCAGCTGGTTTTATTCACTCAGCATGTGGAGTTGAGCTTCCATGCAATAAGCCAAGGAAAGG
This sequence comes from Gopherus flavomarginatus, assembly GCF_025201925.1. NCBI lineage: Eukaryota > Metazoa > Chordata > Testudines > Testudinidae > Gopherus > Gopherus flavomarginatus. The sequence continues at coordinate 149,090,777 of NC_066618.1, read as the reverse complement.
TGAAAATGTAAAGTTCATGGAACTCATTTGTTCCATTGTTGGAAGATATTCTGTCCCCATTTCATTTTCATGGGGCCTAGTTTCTGCTTTTATTAAAGGCATTGGGAGTTTGAGGCACTGTGTCTTTAACAGTAGCATAAACATAAGCTACATATCTGCCCATTTCTACTGCAGTAAGATGCCTTGCTGTGGTTTCATGTCATTGAATACTTTGGTTTTTATTAAAATAAAGTATAGATAATGACAAATGTGAATATATCAATAGCTAGGTAACGAAAGTTATGTGTGAGTTGGCTAGTGTTTGAGAGGAATTAACAATCATGTGTTGTAATGGTTTTGAGATAAAACATCTGGTCTTATAAAGACATGCAAAAACCTTGCCCAGTTGTCTTAGCAGTGGAGATATAGGCTCCTTTTTTAGTTGAAAACAATGTGTTGGTTGTTGGTCAGGCCAATATAGCCAGTCTTTAAAACTTGGGTTCCTAAACTGAGTCATCTAAACCTATATTTTGTCACCTAAAATAGTGGCATGACTTCGAGCTCTGGACCACCTACAACTGCCAGTGAAGTGAATTGGAACTGTTGGTGCTCAGCACTTTTGACAATCAGACCACATATTTGGGTGCCTAGATTTGAGTTGAGGTGCCTTAGTTTATACATTCAAGTTTGAAAAATAGGTAAAAGTACTTTCATGGTATTTTACCCCATTATTGTATGTGTTCTATTAACCCATAAATTGCTAGCTGGCATAAGAAAGGCATTCTTTATGTGGCTTTTAAAAATATATTGTTTTAAGAGAAAAAGACAGCATAACTTTTCTGTCATGTTAGTTGGATAGCTTGGGAAAAAATGGGGGAAATGGGGACTTCAAGAAACAGAAACTGCACATGTGGACAGTCTAAGATGAGAGGGAGAGGGTGTGTATAGGAAACTGTGCCAAACTAGTTTGTTGGAAAGGTTATATCAAATATTTGGTATTCAATATTTCAGCAGATATGAAGAAAAAAAACAAATTTAGGTAATAAACCATGTATTATTTAAAACAGAATGGATAATTTATTAGAAATATTTTAACTACTCAGAAATTGTATTGTATATCTGTGATAATTATTTTATAGCTTACTTTAGAGAAGAGCTTTTGAAATATATGCATCACAAACTATAACGTACAAAAATATTCAGCACTTTTGTAGTGCCTGTCATCTCAGGATGTCCTTTACAGATGTATATGAATTAGGGGTGAGATTTTCAAAGGAGTGCAAGTGCTGTAGAAGCACTTTGAAAATTCCACTCAAGTCTCTCAACTTTTCTTCAAATTTTCTATTATCCCAGTTTTACAGATAGGAAAACTAAGGTACAGGGAGATAAGGACTCACTCATCTTCACAAATAAAATGTGTGGTAGTTAGAATAGAACCAAGTTAATTAGAGTTGGAGTCCTGTTCATTACCCACTGGACCATACTTCAGTCTGGTTTGTAGTAATACTGGGGTGTAATCCTGAACTTATTGAAGAAAATGACAAAACTTTTATTGATTTTGGTGGGATCAGAATTAGTGTTTGTATCATTAGCCTGCTGCTATGTTAATAAACACTAAGTAACACAACTATAAATGTATTTAAATAAGCACAAAAACCCAGTTCTTATAACCAATGTTCATAACCTGAGCCATTCCAATTTCATTCTGAGAGGCTGAATTTGTGTATAAATCAAATCTGAGTTAGTATTATATAATCTACCCTCACTGTAAAATATAACTGGTCTGTGAAACACAGTGGTCTTCAAATTATGTTTAACAGATTGGGGGAAAAAGCTGAGAGTGGCAGAATATTACACTGAGGTCAGAGCAGTTGCTCTACAATTAGATTAATAGAATGAGAAAATTAGAATTAAGAGTGTGAAATGAAACACTGACTCACTTAAACTAGTTTTGCCCACTGATGTTCCATTGATTTAAGTAGTTATTCTTGACTTTAAACATTGTGAATGAGCAGAATCAGGCTCATTGATTCAAACTTGTTTATCAGTTAAAGAAAACAAGTCCAATTCTGTTATCTTTTACACTGCGGTAAGTGAGGAGTAACTACATTGAAATTAATGTCATTGCACTAATATAAATCCAGTGGAAGGGAATTTGGAAAACATATATTAATTATACTTTGAATCTCCGAAATGGCAATACACTTTAGATTAACTATGGTCCCAGTACAGATTGTGAAGCTAGTCTCCAAGTTAAATGCTCTGTAATACATGTGATTTATGAAGTCTTCCAGTTTTCTGCATCCCTGCATCTTAGGAGGGAAACGAATTATCATTTTCAGCACTGTACTCTTTATTCATCATTTTTTTCAAATTTGCAAGATACTAAACATATCAGTTCACAGCTTCTTTAAGGAGATTGGGACTGCAAATTGTAAACACTTCCTTTCCAAGACCAGTGTAATAAGGCTTTGCTGTCAAATATATTCAAGAAGCAAATGAAAGGTTTTAAATTTGAAATGTCCCTGCGTCCTTTTAAATGCTGATTTTTTTCCTGATAAACCAGAGGTCCTTTGAGTTGTAAACCAACATGCTGGAAAATAGTTTATTCAATAGTTATAGCATATCAACTTAAGTAGTGTAATTTATGTAAAATTGCCTTGCATGTGACATGCTATGGTTATTCTAAGAGGCAATTTAAACAACATAAACAAACCTACCCCCATACCAAGGAAGATACCCATTCCTTTTCCTTGTGACTCTTCCTACACTTCAAAGCCCCCCTTTTTGTGATAACCAAGCCTCCAGCAACAGAGTCTGAAAACAACTCCTTCAACACACAGTCAGCCAGAAAGGATGTTAAGTATCAGAGGGGTAGGCGTGTTAGTCTGGATCTGTAAAAGCAGCAAAGAGTCCTGTGGCACCTTATAGACTAACAGACTTTTTGGAGCATGAGCTTTCGTGGGTGAATACCCACTTCGTCAGATGCATGTAGTGGAAATTTCCAGGGGCAGATATATATATGCAGGCAAGCTAGAGATAATGAGGTAGTTCAATCAGGGAGGATGAGGCCCTGTTCTAGTAGTTGAGGTGTGAAAACCAAGGGGGGAGAAACTGGTTCTGTAATTGGCAAGCCATTCACAGTCTTTGTTTAATCCTGAGCTGATGGTGTCAAATTTGCAGATGAACTGAAGCTCAGCAGTTTCTCTTTGAAGTCTGGTCCTGAAGTTTTTTTGCTGCAGGATGGCCACCTTAAGGTCTGCTATAGTGTGGCCAGGGAGGTTGAAGTGGTTACACCACCAGAAAGGATGGTTACACATTGTGCTGTAGAAAGTGCTTTCTTAAGTTTTGCATTAGCAATTTGGGGTAGACCTGCAAAATAAATGTACTGTCCCTGTCCCCTGACCATACCCTTATATGCAAATATGGTCTTGTGACACCAGGAGGATTGCCAAGTTCATCCTTTGCATTCTTCCGATCTCTGCCCACCCTTAAAAAAAATGCTACTAGTTTCTGTTGTGGAAGAAGCATCTCCTACTGGGGTCCAGACACAGATGTCAATACTTGCTAATCCAGAACTAATGCTCCATATCAGATGGATGTTTAGGGGCTACTTGATCCCATATACTCAAGTGATATGTATTTTCTTGGGAATTTTAAGGTTTTTTCTACTTTTAAATATAGAATTCACAGAAATCTGCCATATTAATGCAAAAAGAGTGAAAATGTCCACTCCTTTGCACTAAATGTAGAGGCAACATGTGTCCAAGAAAATGTAATACATTAAGGTATAAATATATTAAATTTTACTAAATCCTTCCAATTTTGTACATATCTGGAAATGTGTACACTGCAGATAGAAGTGATACAGTAGCACCTGTAGACATACCTGGACTAGCTTTGGTTTATCTAGCCTGAATAATAACAACACTGAAGCCACAGCAATCCGGGCTAGCTACCTGAATACAAGCCCTCTTGGAATCCCGGGTACATATTCAGACAACTAACCGGGGCTGCTGTTGGTGTAGCCATGGCTTCAGCACTATTGTTTTTTGAGCTAGCAAGATCAGAGCTAGCTTGGATATGCTGACATGCTGCAATCACACCTCTCAGTTGCTGTAAAGGCATCCTCTAAGAGTCTTCAGTTGTCTCTAGTGCTGGCTATGACCACACTTTCTGGTGAAAACTGGTGTAAATAAATCCTTTAGCTTTTCTGCAATATCCTTGTTGTCAGTTGCTTTCTGTATTCCTTGGTAATTGAGCGGATCCACAATCTTGCATGCTCCCTGCTTCTGATATACTTTCTCCATAATAAGAAAGCCTGGGTACTTTCATGTGAAATGAACCTGGAGAATTGCTTTGACATTTATAGAGTACCCAAATTAAGAAATGGACCACAAAGATTGGCTCTTTCCCTCTGTCTCTCATATGGAGAGACATGTGTAACAAGTCCTGAGAACAAAGAACTAAGATTGAAGTCTACACTAGTCTGTTATTTTGGAATTAGCTGAGTTATTTAAAAAAAAAAATTCCGTCCACATGAGCAAATGAGTCTTTTCAATTTAAAGGTCTCTTTAATTCGATTTCTCTACTGCACCTCGGCAAGTGGAGTAGCACTTAAATCGAGATGGCAATCCTGGGTTAAAGATATTATGGATGCAAATCGATGTTATTGGCCTTCGGGAGCTATCCCAGTATGCTCCCTTGTGACCACTCTGATCAACACTCTCAACTCCAATGCACTACCCAGGTGGGCAGGAAAAGCCCCGAGAACTTTTGAATTTCATTTCCTGTTTGGTCACCAGCAACACAGGTGACCATCAGCACATCCACCATCACAGGCGACCATGCAGAGTTCACCATCACAGGAGATCACTCAGTTCCGGATTCACAGACGAGCCCCATCATGGATCGAAGTAGAGGTACTGGATGTCTTCGCATGCTGGGGAGATGAGTCTGTTATGGCAGAACTACGTTCCAAAAAGAGGAACACAAATACCTACGCTAAAGTCTCCAGGGCCATGATTCAAAGAGGTTACTCCAGGGACACAGAGCAGTGTTGTACAAAAATCAAGGAGCTCAGGCAAGCATACCAAAAAGCCAAGAGTCAAACGGGCGCTCTGGGTCACAGCCCCATACATTCCGTTTTTACCGTGAGCTCCATGCAATTATGGAGGATGATGCCACCACTACCCTACCACTGTCCATGGACACCTGCAAGAGAGGATTTGCAAGGAGTAAGGAGGAAGAGACATTGGAGAAGGAGGAGGACGACGAGGAGGACGACAGTGAATAGGCGGCAAGTGAGGAATCCATTTTCCCCCCTAGCCAGGAACTAATCTTAATGCTGGATCCAATAGCCTCCCCTCACTCCCAAGGCGGGCTCCTGTTCCAATACCCTGGAGAAGGTACTTCTGGTGAGTGAGATCCTGATCGGAGCCACACAGTGAAGGGTGAGGGAAACCAAGGCACGCTGGGTTGTTCACGTGTAGAGTAAATGACTCATCCCTGCTCTGAGCCAGACTGGATCCACACAGTAGAGGGCAGGGGGGGTGGTTGTTGTGTGCAGTGATCATCCCAGAGAGCCTGCAGTCCCTCCCTTTATATGACAAACCCACAAGGCATTCCTTGCTGTAGGAAAGGGGGCCCAGCAGTTCGAAAGCATTGAAATGAATATAGAAGAAGCAGAACCCTGCGTGTCCCTAGGGGCTGTCTGCAAGATGAATTCTGTTGCCCGGCCATGTGTGATGGCTTACGCAAACCAAAGTGCTCCCTTTGTTCTCTGTAATGTATTTTTTTAAAATACAACTGTCATAAACAGATAAGTATGAGTTAATAGAACAAAACTGCTTCATATCTCTTTTGCCTGGAAAGGGTTAACAAGACAGTTAGCCTGGCCGTCACCTGACCCAAGAACCAATCAGAGGACAAGGTTCTTTCAAATCTTGAGGGAGGGAAGTTTTTGTGCTGTGCTGTTAGTGTTTGGTTGTTGTTCACTCTGGGGGCTCAGAGGGATCAGATGTGCAGCCAGGTTTCTCTCCAATCTCCCTGATACAGTTTCTTATAGATCCAGAATAGTGAGTACTAGGTAGATAAAGCGAGTTAGGCTTATGTTTGTTTTCCTTATTTGCAAATGTGTATTTGGCTGAAAGGAGTTCAAATTGGTATTTTGCTGAAAAGATTCTAATTTGTACTTGTATACTTAGACTGGGAGGATATTCCCAGTGTCTATAGCTGAAAGACCCTGTACCTATTCCCTTTTAAATTTACAAAGCTAATTTTTACTGTTTTTCTCTCTTTAATTAAAAGTTTCTTGTTTAAGAACCTGATTGTTTTTTTTTATTCTGGTGAGACCCCAGGGGACTGGGTCTGGATTCACCAGGGAATTGGTGGAGAGAAAGGAGGGAAGAGGGAGAGAGAGGCTGATTTCTCTCAGTGCCAGGATTACTTTCTCTCAGGAAGAGTCTGGGAGGGGGAAAGAGAAGGAGGGAGGAAGGTGAATTGTCCTCTCTGTTTTGTGATTCAAGGAGTTTGAATCACACCGTGATCTTCCAGGGTAACCCAGGGAGGGGAAGCCTGGGAGAGGCAACGGTGAGGGAAAGGGTTTACTTTCCTTGTGTTAAAATCCAGAGGGTCTGGGTCTTGGGGGTCCCCGGGCAAGGTTTTGTGGGGACCAGAGTGTACCAGGCACTGGAATTCCTGGTTGGTGGCAGCGCTACAGGTTCTAAGCTGGTAATTGAGTTTAGAGGAATTCATGCTGGTACCCCCATCTCTTGGACGCTAAGGTTCAGGGTGGGGAATTGTACCATGACAACAACCTTCCCTTTTTCTCCTCCCGCAGGTGCAAATGTTTCAACACGGCCCCTATCTACTCCATCCCAGAGGCTAGTCCAGATTAGAAGGCGGAAAAAACAAACTCGGGATGATATGTTCACTGAGCTTATGCAGTCTTCCTGCACTGATAGGGCCCAGCTGAATGCACAGAGGCAAACAATTGCAGAGTCCCGTAAAGCATTACAGGAACATGAACAGAGGAGGGAGGTGAATGATGAGAGCAGGCAGGGCGCTGTGGTCAAGCTCATGGGGGAGCAAACTGACATGCTCCGCTGTAAGGTGGATCTAATGCGGGAAAAGCAGCTAGACCACAGACTTCTGCTGCAGCCCCTGTATAATCAAACTCTCTTCTCCCCAAGTTCCACAGCCTCCTCATAATTGCTCTCAGTGCATTGTACATCAAATAATAATTGTAATCAAATAATAAAGAACAGTTTTTAAACAATTTTGACTTTGTTTCCTCTCATATATATAGGGTGCGGGTAACTTCAAGAGAAACAAACACAACTGCTACACCGCACTCTGGCCAGTCATGAAACTGGCTTTCAAAGCTTCTCTGATGCGCAGCGCACCCTGCTGCACTCTTCTAATCGCCCTGTTGTCTGGCTGTGCAAAATTGGCAGCCAGGCGAGTTGCCTCAACCTCTCACTCTGCCATAAAAGTCTCCTCCTTACTCTCACAGATATTGTGGAGCACACAACAAGCAGCAATTACAATTGGAATATTGGTTGTGCTGAGATCTAACCGAGTCAGTAAACTGCACCACCACCCTTTCAAACGTCCAAAAGCACATTCTACCACCATTCTGCACTTGCTCAGCCTATAGTTGAACTGCTCCTTACTACTGTCCAGGGTGCCTGTGTACGGCTTCATGACCCATGGTATTAAGGGGTAAGCTGGGTCCCCAAGGAGAACTATAGGCATTTTAACATCCCCAACAGTAATTTCCTGGTCTGGGAAATAAGTCCCTTCCTGCAGCGGTTCAAACAGACCAGAGTTCCTGAAGATGCGAGTGTCATGCACCTTTCCCGGCCATCCCACGTTGATGTCAGTGAAACGTCCCTTGTGATCCACCAGTGCTTGCAGCACCATGGGAAAGTACCCCTTGCGGTTTATGTACTGGCCACTATGGTACGTCAGGGCCAAGATGGGGATATGTGTTCCGTCTATCTCCCCACGGCAGTTAGGGAATCCCATTGCAGCAAAGCCATCCATTATGACCTGCACATTTCCCAAAGTCACTACCCCTGACAGCAGCTGCTCAATGATTGCATTGGCTACTTGCAGCACAGCAGCCCCTGCAGTAGGTTTTCCCATTCCAAACTGATTCCCCACTGACCGGTAGCTGTCAGGCGCTGCAAGCTTCCACAGTGCTATGGCCACTCGCTTCTCAATGATGAAGGCTGCTCTCATTTCGGTGTCTCTGCGCTTCAGGGCAGGGGACAACAAGTCACAAAGTTCCATGAAAGTGGCCCTACGTATACAAAAGTTTTGCAGTCATTGGGAATCATCCCAGACCTGCAACACTATGCAATCCCACCAGTCTGTACTTGTTTCCCGGGCCCAGAATCGGCGTTTCATAGCATGAACCTGGCCCAATGCCACCATGATCGCCCAATCAGCATATGCCGTGCATCTAGGAATGTCTGCGTCCATGTCCTCATCAGTATAGTAATTGCACTGTTGTCACTTCCTCGCCCGGTTTTGCAGGTACTGAACATACTGCTGGATAATGCACGAGGTATTTACAATGGTCAAAACTGCAACAGAGATCTGAGCGGGCTCCATGTTTGCCGTGCAATGGCGCCTGCACAGGTAAACCTTGAAAAAGAGTGCGACATGAGCTGTTCGGTTCAAGATGGCCGATAAAAGGCGGTAAATGGTTGTCTTCTGTAGCTTCTATGGGAGCCCAGGACAGCTTCCGTCGCTTCCTCCACATTGTGTGGCTCTGTTCACGATGGCCAAGAAACAGTGGGGAATTGTTGCCTTCTGTAGCTTTCATGGGAGCCCAGGACAGACAACAGGGAAAAAGTGGCAGAAGCTGTGCAGCTCTGTTCACAATGGTCAAGAAACAGCAAGGAATTGTTGCCTTCTGTAGCTTTCACAGGAGCCCAGCACAGACAATCTGGAGAAAGCAGTGAAATCTGTGCGGCTCTGTTCATAATGGCCGAGAAACGGTGGGAAATGGTTAGATGAAAGAGTAGATAGAAAGAGGAGAGGACATTAGAAGTAGATTCAACATACCAGCAGACAGGCGGTGCACCATGCTGCACCGTCTGCTGGCAGCATGGCATCTGCCGTAGCTTTCACAGAGGGAGGAACGAGTGACAGCAAACACCCAGAAAAACCCATGAGAAGGTTTTTGCCCCATCATGCACTGGGAGCTTAACCCACAATTCCAGTGGGCGGCAAAGACTGTGGGAAATGTGGGATAGCTACCACAGTGCAACGCTCTGCCATTCAGTGCTAGCCTCAGTACTGTGGACACACTCCGCCGAATTCACGCACTTTAGTGGGAACACATAACATTGAACGTGGAACTTGATTCAGGAATTCGAATAAAATAACTTTGAATTAATTTCTTTCTTCGAATAGACATACCCTGAGTCCTGAAATCTGATCCTAATATGCAACAAAATATGACCTATCAATTTTTAACTCCATATTTTACTGCATTTGAAATTTCTGGGCCAAATTCTGCACTGACTTGAGCTAATGGAAAACAGCAGAAGGCTATTCCTGCACATCCTTGTGAATCAAACCCTCCAACTGTCTTCACTGTTATTGATGACCACCTTTGTTTATGGACACTTTATTGAGTAAAAGTGCATCTGCAAGATGTAAAAACATAAATAGTTGAAGTGAATCAATGTTGTAAGATTGCACCAATGAAGCCTTCTCAATTTCAGTGTTTTTGTAGATGGAGATAGGCGATGGAAGAGGAGGGAGTTAGGTTGTTATGGAGGAGGAGGAAAACATTTTAAGGAACTATGGTAGAGATGTAGGAGGAAGCAATGTGTTATCACCACAAGAAGCAACAGTGGGAGCTTTTAGCCTGCTGGCACTCAAAGGCAGGAAACCTTGCTGCTGCCTTAGGCTCATTTGAATGTAGTTGATTCATTTGTCACTCACCTACTTCATGGGCTTATTGAGAAGCTGTAATTTATGGATTTTTGGTGTTCTGAAATATACAGTAAACACATTTCTACACTGGTACAGGAGCACAAATGCCCCTGGCTTCCATTCCATCCAAGGTGTGATTGTTGTATCAAACGTCTGTCCAGGAAAAAAGAAGCAAAACAGCCACTCTGTGACTTTGTTTAAAGCTATCAGTCTTCCAAATATGTGGGGGCATGTGCCAAGCAAATCAAAACAGAAGAAACTCTCTAACTCATGAAATAGATCTCCGAAAAGGAGCGACAGCCACATGCAGGGGTTCTAATTACACTGTCACTTACTCTGGTGTGGCATCATGAAATTACTCCTGGTCTTCATCAGTGTAAGAGGAGACTTTGGCCCTATGGCATCTATGTTTGGCTAATGCCAGCACTGTGCCATTATGAGATGGAATAGAAAATTCCTTCAAAGGAAAGACATTTTTAAAAGTATATGAAGTCATCAATACACCTGATATTCATATTTTTTTTAAAAATATGACTGGAAAAAGCTCTGCCCTCTGATGCTTAGGTGAGATGGGAAGGAAAAGGCCAAAGGATGATAAATATTGGAAGCTACAACAATGCGGACAATATAAGTGCCAAGATAAAGTATAGGGAGTCTTTCCACACCATGCATAGTACAGTGTGCTAGAATGAGAGACCAGCATCACACTGGCTGGTACGCTGTCATGGGTTGAGTTCTGCTAGACATGGGCCGTTTTCCTTCATGGTCAACATGTATTTTATGCTCAGCAACAAGTGTTAGTTAAGGGCATATACTGATCCATAAATCAGAAGCAAAATTTCCAATCTACCTCCACGTTCTTCCTAGTACTAGTACTAGGAAGTACTAGAAAGTCTTGTGACTTTCAAGAGCAGGATAGATGTTTTGTCAGGTATTATCTAGTACTACTCCATTGCCCCTTACCACCAAGACCGCTTTGCATCATTCCCTAAGGCACCAATTTGATCTTAGCCCATCACACACACCTCCATAACTATAACTGAGACATATGATCTTCTTAGTTGAAATACTAAAGGGAACAGCGATGTGTCATGCATGGTTACCAGAAAAATTGTATTAAAAAGTAAAAAAAAAAAAAAAAAAGGTATTCAGTTTAGCAGTAAATTAAAGCGACAATAAGTAAGGCAAATTATGGGGTTCCAGAATGAACTACACCTCTACCTTGAAATAACGCTGTCCTCAGAAGCCAAAATGTCTACACTACTCTGGTAAGTCAACCTAAGTTGATGTAGTTTAGGTCAACTTACTGCAGTGTCTTCACCATGCTGGGTCAATGGGAGACACTTTCCTGTTGACTTACCTTACTCTTCTTGTTCTCGGTGGTGTACCGGGGTCAACTAGAGAGCACTCTGCTGTTGATTTAGCAGGTCTTCACTAGACCTGCTAAATGGATCCCTGGTGCATCGATTGCCAAAGCGTCAATCCGGCGGTAATGTAGACGTTGTCTCCTCTCACTCCTGCACGATAGGAAATAGCCTTGTGTGATCTAAGGCCCCCTTTCAGCAAGATACTTTAGCATGTGTTTATGTGTAAACATTTGAACATTGACTTCATCACTTGTGCTTAAAACTATGCATGTGCTTAATCACCTTGCTGAATCATCGCCTTAAAGTCTATCATAAACCCAATTACCAGGCAAGACTGTTAGTGTCAAGAAATGGCAGTATATCAGATTATTGCTTAAAATCACATTACACAATGAAGTATTTCTGTAAGCAAACTTGGCCTTCAAAATGTGTGAACTAAAGGAAAATTATGCTAAACAGAGAAAAAATACACATAGTTAAATTCACATTGGGATTTTTCCTTGTCTAACATGTATGTCTTGGGCAAAATGGATATATTCTTATTGAGACTAATGTTTAAAATATTACCCACTAATATGGTTTCATTGCTCATGCAGAATCCAATTTCTATTTATTCTGCACTGAGGTTACAAGAGGTGTCTATTTACTGAAGCCAGTTCAATAACTGAATGCAGAAATGTGTATATTTACATTTATTCACTGTAATTTATCATTTAGCTGCTCATACTGTACAGAGCTCTGTTATTGAAATATATTGCTTTTTCTCTATATAATTTTCTTCTGTCTTGTTGCAGGGTAGGTTTTCCATTACATTTCTTGCATGAACCCCCTCTACTTATATAACCATTTGCCTTCCCAAAAGACTCAGCTTTAACTCTTCTGAGACTTGCTTTCATAAACATTAGATGACGGATTCACTTTTTCCATTTCCTTTTTAAAGATCCATACAAAGGAGGCTTGTTCCCCCCACCCCCAAATAACTGGTAGTGCTGAACCCAGGAAAGAGAAAAAAAACTTGTTTATAATTTCTAAATACAGTACTTGGAAAGGAAACAGGTTTTGACCACTTAGGGCAAGGTTTGGACTACTGTGTGTGTGGGTACACAAGGGGAAGAGCTTCTACGCAAAATGCATTTCCACATAAGGACTAAGCCTGAGCTCTGCTAATCAATTGTCTGCATTTTTTAAAATCATTTTTAACTTTAGTTTATGCAGATATTCATAATACTTCACTGCTACCAAGCACATAATTCTACATACCCCAGAAATCCAGACGTTCTCCCAAGTTTCCAGGTGTTCAATATTAAATAAATTCAGGTTCACGTGAAGTGAACATCAAAGACAATCAGGGTAAGTGGTGCACAAATGGGAGAAAAGAGAACTGGACAGCTTGAATCAGATTTCAATCCAGAAACTGTAATCTAAGATTGTAAATGCCTGCAACTGACTTATGTGCTATTAATGTCTAAGGTTCTTGCAATGTTTTCATTTATAGTTAAAATGAGAAATTGCTGTTTAATTTAATCTTTATTCCTTTCACCCCCTTGCCATGGTTAGCCTTTTGCCATAATTGTTTTTTCTCCACTTGGCACTTGTCTGTACAACTTAAAAAACACTACTTCACTAAATGCAAGAGTCTATTCTCAGGGTTTATTGCGAGAAGTTTGGCTGTACGCTGGAGTTATCAGGTGGGCTTGGGGGATTGCTCCCAACATGCCACAGAGCAGAGATCGACCTGCTCCATGACATCTACTCTAGTGTCTGAGCTGGCATGGCTCTGCAGCTCTTGCACTGGGTACTCAAATAAGATCCATGAGTAGTAGATCCAACAACCCTATCATCTGCTTTTCCCATCTTAATGAATTGCTACAGGGAACTGTTCTGGGAGCCTCAGCTTAGCTGGGTTCCACAGCTGACACATGCTCTAACTTTGCTCTACACTGCTAAGAAACCACAATAGTTGTACCACAGATGGATCCTGCCATATTCTTGGGGCAGGATTAGCTTCTAAAGTAAAAGAATATCCAGTTACAGAATTACAGTTCAGATGGATATATTGTGATCAAAGCAGCCCTTATGATAGTTTAACTTATTACCTAAGAAAAACTCAAAGGGCCATTTAATCCACAAGGCAAGTTTTCTACTGTCTGTTCTTTCCTCATTTTTATACAAAATGGGCATTACTTCAGTCTCTCTCCCAGTGATATAAATTAGGGGTAGCTCCATTGAAGTAATGGTGTAAGATCAGAATCTAACCCTCTAGCTATTCGAATGAAAGTGGCAGTATTTCACAGTGAGTCTCAGTCTTCGCCTTAACAAAAAGACAAAACATATTTAATAACTCTATAAAGTGAAAACCTAGAACAAAAATTTATCTAAATTGCTTCTATATTACTCATTGGCATTTGATCTCTTTAATGAATTGTTTTCTTGTTAGTAAAATTATCACAGACTTTCCAGATAAGCAGGAATTTTACTGTCTCACATTACTAGTACGGTAATGGACTGTCAGACTATTCTTAAGGTGTTCTCATTTGATTTTCCTTTAGCTATTAAATTAATGAATCACTCTCCTGTACTATGGGTTCCAAGCTTCAAGTATGTGTTGATTAAAGATCAGCATGTATAGTAGTTGGTCACCTGCTTCATAATTATAGCTCTAGGGCTTCTTAGTTGAATTAATATTGAGTCTGCTACTGAATATTGGAAAGTGCTTGCTTTTTTTTCCCTCACTGGAATATGACTCAAAGATTGCATTGACATCTAGTACTAGATGCATTTGCTGCCGGCTACAGTGCTAATATAGGGGCTGCGTTAGAATGGGGCAAACTTTTTAGGCAGATCATATTTTACAATGCAGATGATATAGGGAGTTATATGGAACACTGAGATCACTGCTGCTATATGTCTTAAACTACTGCAATAGCTTTGGGGAAAAAAATGTAATGTGTGCCTGTCCTCATGAAGTTGCTGTGCTTTCCTGCCATTCCCTCTTGAAGCTGCCTGCCAGTACATCCATCTGTGCACTTCTGTCCATTCCTACTTATTGCATACCACACTTAAGGCTGCCCACTGCCATAACTCCTCCATGAAAGGAAGGAAAATCTAAAATTGTTCATTTTAAAAATTTGAATTATCTCTGTGCTGATTAGTGGGATGCTCTACTGCTCTCAATACCCTGCTCAGCATAAATAATATTGTTATGACAGGAGTCACCAGATGGCACTGTTACACATAGTCTGAAGTTATTTTCTGTAGCACATGAGCCGTTTACAGCCTGAAGGAATGCTGTGGAGTTTTGTGATGCACTTTCTTTGTGCCAGGCAGGCGGGGGTAAGAGATACTTTGAAGGCATTATGAATTTTCTCGTATATCTCTAATATCGCTCATTAGAGTAAATTCTTGGAGCACAATTGCCCAAGGAAACTGAATATTGGTGCTGGGGTTGAAATTTCTGAATGAGGAGTTTGCTTGTGTACCATTTGTGACCACCTCTGTTCCAGGATTGATATACCTAGTATAAAATAAAACAATTTACACTGAGAAAATATGCAGACTCTTTGTAACTGATTCACCTCCAACAGTAAACAAATCTGTAAGTCCTTAATATATACTGTTGCTTGTTACAGGACAATAGTATTTTTATAATTATTTGTATTTGTATTGCAATAGCACCTGGAAACCCTAATAAGGATAAAGATACCATTATGCCAGGCACTGTTTGGATATGAGAGAAAAATATATTACATTCTTACCTGTACTGCCATTGAATGTTTTGTAAATGGAACCCTCAAATACGAACATCTCAGTTTGATTATCAGCTTGTTCATCCATTTATTGTGCTCACATACAAAGGTACCTTTTTAAATGGAAAAATAAAAAAGTTTTGAAGTTTCCACACAATTCCAGCTGGTGTTTGAAAGTGGCTTAAAAAGTTTAAATTTTATAAAATATTTATGTCTTTTAAATTCTGAATGTCTAGTTCTTCAGTCTTCTTCTGGTGTCATTTAGTATTGAAATGAACATACCAAATTTCTTCAGCCTTTGTTTAATGTCAAGTGTTGATGCAAAGTATAGGATTTTAAGTCTGAAGCTAGTCCCTCCAGCAGCTTTGGAGATTCAGTTACATTTTGTGGTATTACATGTTTGGAGTTACTTCTGGCACATCAACAAGATGCAATCTGGGGATATTGAAAATGTGAGTTGTTGCAGGTGATCATGTCTCCAATTCAGCTGGGACATCTGCTATATCTACTAGTGGGAAATAATGAAGGTATACCCTGAAGACAATGAAATGTTGGCTGTCTACAGAAAATCTTAAAAATATACTGTAAAGCTGTTTTCAGTAGTTAGCTAGCTATTAGTCTCTCTAGTGGTTGTTAACTGAGAGATTGAGGTATGCTGAAGTGAGAAAAAAAAATGCATCCTCATTAAGTACAAAAAGAGGATCAAACCAAGTTGACTTAGTAAACTCTTTAACCTGTCTCTAGATATAATATCCAGAGACAGGTATGACATCTATAAAGGATCACTTGATTTTGTGCTAGTTTTTATGATACTCCTGTTGTAATCAGCTTCCAGTTGTACCAATGCTCTAAAATCTGAAGTACTCATTGACTTAAATGGAGATAATTACGGCTTTGTAGTGACCTGGGTAGAACATGGTCTACTGTCTCATGCATATTAATTTACATTTGTTTGAATATGAGTCATGAAAATGATGCTGAGCTTTTTACCAGTACACATGTACAAATTCATCCCTGGTAGAACTCTGGACCTCACCAGGGATGAATTTCATCCACTGAGTAAAGCAAAACTATGCTTTTCAGAACTGTAAAAAGTAATGCTCCTTATCCCTCCCACCATGCATAGAGCAGAACCTCCACAGAAAATGTTAAATCCTTTCTCTTCAAGGGCAAGGTGTTACTCCAGTGGTGATGGGGTCTGGCCTCATGTGAACTGTAAGATGAAAGCAACAGAAACCAGCAGGGAAAGATGAAAAATGGGTCAGAATTAAAAAGGTCGTAACACTCCAAACTGCCATATTTATGGGAGGAAAATGTTGTGTGAAATACCATTCTCTTAACCACACAAAAGCATTTCCTGTCTCATATTCATAGACTATAAAACCGGAAGGGATCAACATAACCATGTATCAGAGGGGTAGCCATGTTAGTCTGGATCTGTAAAAGCAGCAAAGAATCCTGTGGCACCTTTTAGACAAACAGACATCTGTTAGTCTATAAGGTGCCACAGGATTCTTTGTTGCTATGACCATGTAGTATAACTTCCTGTATAACATACACTGTAGGACTCCCCTGAATTGATTACTGTTTGAACTAGAGCATATCTTTTTTAGGGGGAAAGGATTCAATCTTCATTTATAGATACCTAGTGATGGAGAATTCACCATTGCCTGTGGTAAATTGCTCCGGTGGCTAGTAACCCTCATTGTTAAAATAATTGTGCCTTTATTGGTAGTCTGAATTTGACTATCTTCAGTTTCCATTCATTGGATCTTGTTATACATTTGTGGGCTAGATTGAAGAGCCTTTATTATCAAATTTATGTTCCCTATGTAGGTACTTATAGACTGTGATCAAATCACCCCTTAACCTTCTCTTTGTTAAGCAAAACAGATTGAATTCCTTAAGTTTTCCACTGACATGTTTTTTCATATGCCTCATAGTAGTTAATCTCAGGATATAATCAACACAGAATCAGATGAAAGTTACTTCCAGCGAGTCAAACAGACAAGGAACCAGTTTCAAAATGTGCTGTTCAGCCTGATTTGTTCACCTTAAAGATACCTTAAAGAGCAAAAGCCAACAGATTTATCCAGATAAGTGCAAAGTAATGCGCATTGCAAAATATATTGTTAAGTATATATACAAAATTATGGGTTCTAAATTAGATGTTACCACTCAAGAAAGAGATTTGAGTCATTATGGTTAATTCTCTGAAAATATCTGTTTAATGTGCAGTGGCAGTTAAAATAGCTAACACAATGTTAGGAACCATTCAGAAAGTGATAGATATCACAATGCCACTATAGAAATCCATGGTATGCCTACACCTGGAATACTGCATGTAGTTGTGGTTGCCCCATCTTGAAAAGGGTATATTAGAATTGGAAAAAGTACAGAGAAGAGCAACAAAAATTATTAGGACTACGGATTAAAAAGACTGGGACTGTTCAACTCAGAAAAGAGACAACTAAGAAGGGATGTGCTAGAAGTCTGTAATATGTGGAGAAAGTGAATAAGGAAGCATTATTACCTATTCACGTAACACGAGAGTCCAGGGTCACACAATGAAATTAATAGGCAGCAAGTTTATAAAATACAGAAGTACTTCACACAACACATCAGTCAACCTGTGGAAGTTATTACCAGGGATGTTGTGAAGGCCAAAACTATAACTTTGTTCAAAGAAGAATTAGGTAAATTCATGGAGCGTAGGTCCATCAATGACTATTACCCAAGATGGCCAGGGATGCAACCCAATGCTCGGGGTGTTCTAATCCTGTGATTGTCAGAATCTGGGATTGGACAACATGGAATGGATGACTCACTAAATACCCTGTTCTGTTCATTCCCTCTGAAGCATCTAGCATTGGCCTTTGTTGTACAAAAGGATACTGGGGTGGTGCACTGTTGGTTTAACCCAGTATAACCATTCTTATGTTCTTAAGCAAGTAACAATTTTGATGTTGATGACAGTTGCTGCCCTACCTGACCACATCAGTTCTTGGTAAGTGTTACATACTACATAACAAAGGCTAAATTCTGCTCAGTTTACGTTGATGTAAATCCAGAATTACTGAACTGAAAACAGCTGAGTTACTGTTTTTGCAACAGCTGGTTTTGGTCCTTAATTCTAGGTGTTTGGGGCACGTCCTTAGCATTGTGGTCAAATAATAGGGACCAGCTTGCCAAGTCTGTCTGTTACACCACCAGTTAAGTAAGTTAATATTCTACAATAAACCTGAAGAGTGCCAGATTTATTGCAAGAAATGTACTTCTAAATTTTGCAGTTCCTTATCTGGAGCAACTAGTTCCTGGAAGTGGGGATAGACACCTTCTTGTAATGACAAATTTGCAGGGACAAAATAGTTCCTGATGTAACTTCATTGACTTCCGTGAGGTTGCACCAGGAGTGAATTTGTCTTAGTAGAGTGTATGCAATTAATTATTTCTGCTGGGTATTAGAAATAACATATTTTCCCATTTCCTCTCCTAAAGAGAGAGTTAATTTTTCTATTTCTTTTTTGTTTGTTTGCTTTCTGCTAACAGAGATCTAACTTGAGACAAATGTGAAATGGTACCAGGTACTTTAAAACAAGGATTTACTTTATAAAATATATGCATAATATTGAATTTCAAGGGTAAAGCAAAAATTAAATAAAGCTAGGATGGATGTGGAGAAGAGAATAAAAATGTAGGCAATTGTTCAGGCCCTCTTTCATATGCCTATTTAGGTTACGGGTTGTCCATACTCCTGTTGGGACTAGAGGTAGTTCTCAGCAGATTTGTTTGTTTGTGGCCCAAACTATTGTCCTGATTCAGCAGCTGTGAGCTACAGTCCTATTGTACCTGCTCGTCTGAAAGGATGGGAAATACTTGTGAGCCATGGATTGTTAAACACTGGTTTCAAAGTGGAACCCAAAGAGCTGTCTGGAAATCAGGATAGTGGGTTTAATCATGCTGCATATTCTCTCATACATTGCCATGCTTGCTCTCTTGATTCAGTGAGATGACTAGACCTCAGCTTCTCAGAAAAAATCATGAGGGAGGAAACAAGAGTCTCTTAATTGAACCTTGAGGCTCTCTTAATACACTCCGAAGTGGAAAAAGCTCATCAAATCAACTCTACATTCAAGACTAAAGTAACTCTTCTGTGACCTTAGGGGTAGCAGTTTGGAAATTCTCAGTGGCCTGTCCTTTTATTACCAAGATTTTTTTTAATTGACCTAGAATCCCAGAAACTATAAGCCAATTACATAACCAAAAAATCAGGCAATACTTACAAATCCTGTCCTTTTTTTCCTGGTAATAGTTCAATTTCTGAGCTAAGCATGGGAGGATCACTTAGCCTTCCCATCAACAGTAGAAGACATCAAGGCCAGTAGATGGCATATACTGTACACCTCTTTCTGTGCAATCTTAGGAACAAAACTTATGGAGGGCACAGTATTTTTGAGCTCACTTTCATTCAGCCAAAGAACAACACACTTCTAGGACATCATGGTGCTCATATAGTAAGATAATAGGTATCTATACTTGATATATAGTGTGCATACCCAAAGTGCCCAGATATCATTCTGTAGGAGAGCTCTCCTGGAAGCAATTCACAACTAGATTTGGCCCAAAGTTTTACTAAATAGATAACAAGTATTTTTTCCACACCATTAAACTGACAATTTAAGCAGTATTTTGGTAGCAGATTATCTTGGAGTTTCAGAATACATTAATCAGAAGCAACATTCAAATTTAAAAATGACATTTTAGGTGCATAAAAAAGGTCCAGACAAGTTCCAGCAGGCAGTGTGTGGGAAAACACATATGGCATCTAGTTGGGAAGCATCTCTAAAGAAGCTTAACAATCTAAGGACAAACGTTTCAAACCTCAGTGCATGAAGTTAAATCAATATTTAGGTTCCTAAATAACAAAAAATAGTCTGTTATTTTCAGACCTGCTGAGCACCTGCAATGTCAAATGAAGAAACTGAAGCTATAAATGCTCAGCACTTTGGAAAATCAGGCCTATAATATCTTGTCTAGTAGGTAAGCAAAGCACACAGACTCACAATATGTAATGGATTTCCACCAGCTTTAGGCACCTAGATCTGAAATATTTGGCCCACGTCTTCAAACGATCATATATGATGTGTTTATGTAATATAGTCTAGATCAGTGACTCTGAACCTTTCCAGACTACCGGACCCCTTTCAGGAATCTGATTTGTCTAGGGTACCCTAAGTTTCACCTCACTTAAAAACTACTTGCTTACAAAATCAGTCATAAAAATACAAAAATGTCACAGCACACTATTAATGAAAAATTGCTTAATTTCTCATTTTTACCATATAGCTATCAAATAAATCAACTGGAATATAAATGTTGTACTTACATTTCAGTGTATATATATAGAGATATCACTGTATGGAATTTTAGTTTGTACTGACTTTGCTAGTGCTTTTTATGTAGCCTGTTGTAACACTAGGCAAATATCTAGATGAGTTGATGTACCCCTGGAAGACCTGTATGTACCCCCAGGGGTAAGTGTACCTCTGGCTGAGAAACACTGCTCTAAATTAACACTTGAAACCGAGAAATAAATCTTCCATCAGACTGGTTCTCACGGATATTTCAGAAGTCTCAAATTGACACAAGTTGTCTGTCATACTTTTACAGTTTTATGTTGAACTTTAACTAACTCGAGTCTTGTAATAGGTGAACCTGCAGCCAGATCACCTTAGGCTAGGATTCCCTCAGGTATCTCAAGCCAAACAGAAGACATAACAAAAGAAATGTAGGACCATTGACTGTGATTTCTTTTCTCTCAACTACTGAGTTGAATTAGAAGCCAGAGTGACTACCGGTAGGTGGAACTCTCGGGGAGCCAGTGTAAGCAACTGTTGGGCTCAGGAGGTCTGAGGCACCGACTCCAGGTATTAGTGCAGCTGGATTGCAAAGACCCATATTTCAAAGAATGGGTCAGGCAGTAGGTCTGCGGGTGGAAGTGTGCCTTAGAGGCTTACAGCTCAAAACAGTAGATTCTACTCAGACTCAGAGGGCTTGGAAGTAGACCTTGATGAAAAGGAGTGAATCCCTTTTCATTAAAATGTTGACATTTGTGAGTAAAAAGTTGTGTCCCAAGGTGGAGCAGCTCTGACACATTCCCATGCACATACATATTGTGGAAAGGAATTTCAAGAAAAAAATCAGTTTCTGGAAAAACAAAATGCTTTTCTTGCCTTCTCAGCTGCCCTTAGGGACGTCTCTTGTTAATTTTACAATTGACAAAGAACCTTCCTGCCTTGCTGCTGGAAAGGCAGAGAGCCAGTATGCTCTGCCTCTCACCAACTCCTCAGCTTTGGGAGTTGGAGAAGCATTGCTTGTCCCCTCGTGCTAGGACGGAGGTGAAGAGGCAGAGTGCCCAGGTGCTTTGCTGTGTTTTAAGGAGGGTTACATCAAATTGTAGTAGACTTGGTGAAATATTTCATTCTACCAAATTGGCATTTTCTGATAAAATTGGGGGAGAGGGTTGAAAAAATTCTGCCCAACTCTGCTTAGGAGCATGTGGGATTTAACTGTTGGATCCACTTACAACAGACTGGTTTCTGCCCAGAAAGGAACTGGGCCAGATTGTAACTTACTTTATTTGTTCAGTAAATGACACATACTCCTTTGACGTAGTATTGAATCAATATGTATGCAGGGAGGGAGGGGGCATAGTATTCAAGATCCATTTTTTTTTCTGCACGTGAGACAAATTAATACCTTGACAACTTGTTTTAATTCAAGATACCATGTTGCCTTTACAAAATTAGATGTGAACTTCAATGTCACAGAAACATTACAGCTTGAGCAATTACATTCTGCCTCTCTATATTCCTCCTGCAGATTCACTAGACACTATATTCTTCAATTCTATCTCCAAGCTATGTGAAGCTGACCTGTTCACCAATTACCAGATAAGTGAATGAAATGAACTGAAAATTTAAGTCATTATCATTATCCTGATGTACACGGGGGGTCTATAAGTGTTTCCATTATTAACTAATATTTCCAGATGTTCTTTAATGTGGTGAGGGAAAAAAACTTCTCTGTTGAAATATAGTATATAAAGGCTATCTGGTAGGGATCTTATTTCTTCCCTTACTATCAAGTTTAGTGTAATCCAGACAAACAGATTGTGGAGTGCACACATGTCTTGGTTGCTATATTTTTGCAAATGAGCACAGAACGTGGTTTTATATGTAAAGACAATATGAATAAGGTCAAGTGGCTTACAAAGCAGAAAATACTCACTCATTTGTATGCTAAATTGTGATTGGCTCTGCATGGATAGACACACTGCTACACTGTGCTTCCCTTGCAACCCTGTATCGATGAAATCCTCATTTGGGATATAAAACTGTAGCACTGCTTAACCCTTTCACCAGCGGAGGTGATGATTTCCTTAAAAGGGGTAATAGATATGAGGAAATAGCAGCTAAATAGCCCACTCTCCTACACTGGCCAGATGAGCTTGGGGGAAACATCCTATACCCCTTCAAGGTGTGGTAAAGTCCTCACCCATCCTCTTTTCCAGTTGCAGGAGGATTTGTGGATTAGTCAGCCCAAATTCCTACTGGCGCTCCTGCAACATGGCCCTCCTAACCTCCCAAAATAGAGAGTATGACTAACATCACACTCCGGCCCTATCTGTCATAAGGGTTTTAGGAATATAGCATTGATAAGAACATAAACATGGCCATACTGGGTTAATCCCAGAAGAAAACAATCAATTCCTTGTCAACTAACGGATTGCCAAATTTCGTAGTAATGGAGTTCTTCATGCTTCATCCATTACTAAACAAGCAGCATCCATATTCTGTAACTTAGTGTATAAATATGAAATTCTCTAAGGAACTATTAGAATGCCAAACCCTTTTGATGAGCAAGTCTCAAAGCAACTTTAAAGGACAGGAATCTTATTATGTCCTAGAGAAGAGCATTGTGCCCTTTTGGTCAGGAGGATCCACTGAGAAGGAAAATGTGCTGGAAAAAGTGCCCATGATATGTGTGTAAAAAACAGCAACCACAGCTGTAACAGTACCAATATTTATAGGATGCTCACTACACTATTTATTGGAGTTTACACTTTGGGATGGGCATTTTCTGTAGGTACCAGATTGTCTGGAGTTTACACATTCCTCCATATTCTTACAACATTTTCAAAATATGTGTATTAGATATATTTGCTAACCCTTCCTGTGCTTTTACAGCCAGAACCACAAGTGCAATCTGTTGAATTTATGTGCACAGACGGATGCTAAAAAAAAAATTAAAAATATGAAAAAATGCCTCCTTACCCATGTGAATTCACCCCAATACATGACTAATAACTTGTAGATTCCATTTACACAATAAAGGGAGTAGTATATTAACAGTTTGTTAGTCCTGGAAGTAATGCTTAGTTGGAGGATAATATTGTATGTATTATAGAGTATTTACACTCAAGGATGTATTGGCTTCTTGGGAAAGAAATCAATATGATGAGACTTTATATTCCTTATCCTATTACCTTTGTAGTATAGTAGTATATTATAGCTAGGCTCTGTACATACACATAATACTATTGTCCCTGCCCTGGAGTGTTCATAATGTCTGAACAGGTGAGGAGGATGGAAGGGAGGGATGAAGTGCTATCCCCATTTTCCAGATGGAGAACTGAGGCAGATGAATGTAACTTTGTGTGTAACACCTGGAGCTTGTGTACATGGTGCATTAGTCCACAGTGGAGGGGTGTAAATTCCAGTGTGCATGAGTGTGTCTCTTACTGACTGGCCCATGTGGAACTGCTCATGCACACTAAAAGTTCCCTAGTGTGTGTTAATGTAGTACTGTTTGAAATGGGACTACATTAAGACACGCTAGGGAACTTTGGTGTGGACTAATGCACCATGTAGATGAGCCCTTAATGTGTTTTTCTCAAAATAGAATGTAATATCTTTGGGACAGAGACTGACTTCTCCTGTTGCTGCACCTAGCATAAAGTGTACTGATCCTCACAAAGGTCCCTAGGTGATACTGCAGTATATATTAATAACAAAAATGCTTCATTCAAAATTACAGAGCCACTTTAATGGCCACAATGTTTTTTGTAATGTAAGGAGATTGAGCGGATGCTCATTTAATTAATCCCAACAAGCACAAGTGGACATATGGTGCATTGGGGAACAGCCAGGTTTATGACTTGAACACAACTTTAGTGAGAACAATATACCTCAATAACATTAAATATTTTATTTCTTGCTTTTGCTGGAGTCATAAAAATGCATTATGCAATAAAGGAAATATGTACTATATCAGTAAAAGGTCCTGGTGTTTCATTTATATATTACTTTTCTCCCCTGCCCCATTTATATCCTTGTAGAAGCAGCATGTGTCAGTGTATCCTAAAGATTTTAGTGAGTTTTTATTGTTATACTGAACAAAATATATGTAGTATTTTTTTAAAAATTGGATCTTCATTTGTTTTTTTTAATCCATTTGTTCCTCTTATATCTCTCTGGTATGATGCATGCCAGGCAAGCACTTGGAGTATTTGATGGGTTTGTTACACTTGATTTTCTCTTTTCCTTTATCCAATACTCACATTTCTGACTTCTTAAATGCCTTTTATATATTTTTAATGCTACTTAATAACTTGGTAACATTAGTCTGACGTAGCTTTACTGAAAACAAACTAAACTTTCCCCATGCTACACATACATACAAGACAACACAATGATGCAGCTATAGGTTTCTCCTATTAGGAAAGGCTCTCAAGCTTTTTGGGCAAAGGAATAATTGTTCCCGTCTTGTCAGCCATCAGGGAATGGCTTTCAGTATCTGGAAAGGTAATGCCAAGGAAGTAAGTTTAATAAAATTAGCAGGGTGGCTGATAAAATGTTTATAATGGTCATTAAAAACACTGAATTAAGCTTAAGTTTAAAATGAATGGATGGCTAAAGAACAAGTTACTCTAAATCCTGAGACTTTGCATCCAGTCAGGGAGTAAAAGGAGGCAGTTTCCTGCCTTCTGATTCTCTCATGATAAGGAGTGAGCTGGAGCAATAGCAATGTGCCCTGGCTATCTCCATTAGAGGAGAAAGGGTGTCCAAGGGGTGGATGGTCTGTTTTCTGCTGAGAAGAGGAGAGTTAAGTGTTTGAAGCACACATGACACAGACACTTGGACAGCAGTACCAGAGAGAGGTAGACATGGAGTTTGAAATGGGCTTTCATTTGGCTCTAGAATATCATCTCTGTATTGGAAGTGTTAAGCAGCAGATGTCCAAAGCTGGCCTGGAATTCCTACAGATGGTGCAGATCTCAATGTTAAACCATCTGCTCTGGGAGAAGAATCGAGGGCATCAGGGAGAATAGAGCCTAGTTCTGGAGAACACAGTGACTTAAATTGCACTGGAACAGAAACACTGGTGAAAAGAGATGATTGTAGATCTTGCCCAAATGCTTAAAGTGGCTACTGGAAGTAAAAACTACATTTGTTTGTATTTAGTGAAGTAATTAAGGGGAATAATTCATGACATCTTAGAAGATGTTGTTGTTCATGATCAAGTATTCTGCTACCTCCTTAAAAAGATATTTATTGTTAGAAGGTCTTCTGTTGACTCATCCTGTTAGCAGATTATGGAATTTTACTGGAAGATGCTGACTCATTGTGGCAGGTGTGGTTTATTAACTGTATCCTGATTGCAAGAGATGTGGAAGTGGCTGTCTGGGCATAAAACTAGTCTGACAGATGTCTTTGAGGAGGAAGCCTAGGAACAGACAAGTATGGAATACAGTTTGGGTTGATCTACTGTATTATTATTTCCACTGTTAGTAAGGCTAAACCTCAAAAAAGGAGGAGAATGTGGATTACATTCCATGTTTATTTCTTTTACAGCAGGGCAAGAAAACCTCACAAATACATGAATAAACTCAAGGAATTTTTTGGCTTCGGATGCCTTATAAGTCTAAGCATTAGTGTAGACAATACAGTATACTATATTCTCTAATGCTTCATCCAACCCAGTGTTAAATGTCCACACGCTGGGGTTTCTATCACTTGTGCTCTTCCATCTAATCTCACAATATTTCCCCCCAGGGTTAGTTCTATTGTTTTCTTTCTTTCAATCTAGTGTGACACCCCATCCTTTACCACCCACACAACTTTTCTTCCTTCCTGTTAAACAGTATTTTAACCCCTCCTTCTTTCCCTCCCCCCCAAAAAAGGGTTTAGTCATACAATTCCCATTACAATTAATAGGAGCTGTGTGATTAAATATGTTTGAAAAATCTCAACATACAGTGTGGCAAAGTACCTGTCTCTCCTCCTCTAGCTCAGTCCCTCTCAGCCTTGGAGACACAGGCTTGAGCAAAGCAAAAGCCCTTCACAGTCGCGCAGGGTCTGGCTGATCCCTTCTCAGTCAGGTCCTTGTTCTGTTATCCTCTCCTTCTGGGGAGAGTGCAACCTGCCTTGCAAGAAAAGTTTTAGAGTTCAGCTGACTCTACTCACTGGCAGCTACTCTACTTCTCTCCTCCCCCATGCTTCCCTGCCAGAGAGGGTTTAAAAAGGTCTCCAGCCATTGGGGCCAGCTGAAACTAATTACCTCCCTGGTAACCCCGTTCCAGCTGAACCTTATTCCTCCACGGTTAAGCCTTCTGGGACTAATTACTACCACTCTCTTGGTAGCTAAGTGTCCTGAGTTTGCCACATATCCCCCTCTCGCTCAACACTACAGGGTTGGGCTACTTGGGTCGGAAAGCAGTGCACCCTCGACAGGCCATCCGCATTGCCATGTTGGGCTCCCGACCTGTGTCGTACCATGAAGTGGAAGGGTTGAAGCGAGAGGAACCATCTCATTACTCTCGCATTTTTGTCCTTGTTTTGGTGCATCCTCTGCAACGGGGCATGGTCCGTGACCAGGGTAAACCTCTGTCCGAGTAGATAGTAGCGGAAGCTTTCAACGGCCCATTTTACCGCCAAGCATTCCTTTTCCACTATGGCGTACTTCCGTTCCCTAGGCAGGAGCTTTCTACTGAGGAAGAGGACGGGGTGTTCATCATCTCTGACCATTTGTGAAAGCACCGCCCCCAGCCCTACTTCAGAGGCATCTGTTTGCAGGATAAACTCCTCCCTCCAGTCTGGGGCTATCAGTACGGGGTCCGTGCAGAGGGCCGTTCGCAGATCTGCAAAAGCGGCTTCGGCCTCAGCAGACCATTTTACTATATCTGGGCCCCGAGCCCTGGTCAGGTCCATTAGTGGGCATGCCCTGGTGGCGAAGTAGGGAATGAAACGTCTATAGTACCCCACGAGTCCCAGGAATGCTCGGACCTGTTTTTTCCGGAGTAGTCGGGGCCACTTCTGTATGGCGTCTAGCTTGTTGAGTTGGGGCCTCACCATGCCCCTCCCCACAATATATCCAAGGTATTTGGCCTCAGCTAATCCGATCGAACATTTGGAGGGATTTGCAGTCAGTCCGGCCTTTCTCAGGGTATCCAGGACTGCCTCTACCTTTCTTAGGTGCGTCTCCCAGTCGGGGCTATATATGATGACATCATCAAGATAGGCAGCAGCGTACTCCTCATGGGACCGTAACAGTTTGTCCATCAGCCGCTGGAAGGTAGCGGGGGCCCCGCAATCCAAAAGGAAGAACAGTGTACTGATATAGTCCTTCTGTGGTTGCAAAGGCCGTCTTCTCCTTGCCGGCTTTAGCCAGGGGGATCTGCCAATAGCCCTTAGTAAGATCAAGGGTAGATATGAAACGGGCTTTTCCCAGTTTGTCAATCAGCTCATCTATCCTGGGAAAGGGTAGGCGTCAAATCGGGACACCTCGTTTAGCTTGCAGAAGTCATTGCAGAACCTCATATTGCCGTCTGGCTTAGGCACTAAAACCACGGGACTGGACCATTGACTATGAGACTCTTCAATGACTCCTAAGGCCAGCATTTTCCTGACCTCTTTCGTAATTTCTTCTCTCTTGGCCTCCGGGATCCGGTATGGCTTGACATGCACCTTCACTCCAGGTTCTGTGAAGATGTGATGGTGAACCTCAGTAGTCCTGCCTGGCTTTTCTGAGAACACATCTTGGTTGCGTTTGATCAGGCTGACCACTTCGGATCGTTGTTCCGGGGTCAGCTCCGGGGATATTCCTACCAGGTTGGACTGATCACCTTTAGAGCATGGTGCCCCCAGCGCAGCTACCAGAGCTTCTCTATCCAGCCAGGGTTTCAGCAGATTTATATGGTAGATCTGCTCCTGCTTCCGGCGACCTGGCTGCCGGACCTTATAGTCAACTTCTCCTACGGCTTCGATTACCTCATAGGGCCCCTGCCATCTGGACAGGAGCTTGCTATCCGCCGTGGGTATGAGCACCATCACCCAGTCCCCCACCTGGAACTTCCGGGACCGTGCTTGATGACTGTAGTACGTCCATTGCGTCTCTTGGGCCTTCTCCATGTGTTCGCGCACAAGAGGGGTGACTCGGGCTATTCGGTCTTTCATTTGCAGCACATGTTCCACAATATTTCTCCCCGGGTTCTGCTGTTCTTCCCAGTGTTCTTCAGCCAAGTCCAGTATGCCCCTGGGGTGTTGACCATATAACAGCTCGAAGGGGGAGAATCCAGTGGAAGCCTGAGGAACTTCCCGTATGGCAAACAGTACATAAGGTAGCAGGGCATCCCAGTCTTTTCCGTCGCGGCTAATCACCTTCCGTAACAGGCTCTTCAACGTCCTATTAAAACGTTCAACGAGGCCATCGGTCTGAGGGTGGCAGACCGACGTTCTGAGGGTCCGTATGTGGAGCATGGTACACAAGTCCATCATCAGTTTAGAAACAATGGGGGTCCCTTGGTCCGTCAGGATCTCCTTAGGTATCCCTACTCTGGAGAATATCTGGACTAACTTTTTGGCTATGGTCTTGGACATGGCATTCCGTAGGGGGATGGCCTCGGGGTATCGGGTGGCATAATCTAGTACTACCAGGATGTATTGATGGCCCCGGGCCGACTTCTCCAATGGCCCCACTATGTCCATAGCTATTCGTTCGAATGGAACCTCAATAATTGGCAGAGGTACCAGAGGGGCCCTTAAGTATGGTCAGGGCCCATGTATTTGGCACTCCAGACAGGAGGAACAATATCACCGGACGGCCACATAAATACCAGGCCAAAAAAACCTCTGTACAATCCGGTCTAGGGTCTTATCCATCCCTAGGTGGGCCCCAAATAGATGACTGTGGGCCAGATCCATTACCACTTTTTGATGCTTCCAGGGGACCAAGAGTTGTTCGATGACTTGCTCTTGGACGCGGACTACTCTATACAGAAGATCTATTTTAATCATATAATACAGTCCTGGGCCCTTATTTCTCCCCTCCACTGGGACCCCATTTATCTTGACTACTTCCTTAAAAATGTTGTGGTATGTGGGATCATTGGCCTGATCCTGACCAAAAGTCCCGCGTGCTGTCCCTATTGGCCCTATTTTGGGGGGGTCTACCTCTGTCTCCCCCTCAGGGACAGAGCCTGGGGAACCCGGTCCAACAATTGGGTTGTAGTTGGCCAACCCCGTCCCGCTGTCAGTTGAGTTCCCTCTTTCCCCCGCTAGTGTAGGCGTCAGGTACCGTGTTAGGATCCTCGTCCCCACCCTTTTATCCGCCCTCTGTTCCCTCCTAGTCTTCCTGGACTTCCCCGGTGGGAAGAACACATCCTGGCTAAACTCGTGGAAGGTGGAGAGAGGGTCCCCGATCTGGTCCATCTTTTGGGTCCCAGAGTCCTTCTTTCCTTCTCCCTCGTCCCCGGGGAGTAGGCCATCAAACCCCGGGAAGTCTCGTCCGATAAGGACAGAGTAAGGGAGTTTCGGGACGACTCCCACTGTCAACTCAGCGGGGTTCCCTAGAACTTCTATGCGTACGGGGACGGTCGGGTAATAGCTGATATCCCCATGCACACAGGATATTCCCAAGCGCTTGGCCTGGGATAGTTGGCCCGGCCTGACCAGCTTCCCTGAGACCAGTGTGACTGCACTTCCCAAGTCTATTAAAGCTGTGGTCTCTATACCATTCAGCTTAACCCTTTCTTCCCCCGTCCTCCAGACTCTCCGGGACTGCTGGTGGCTCTTCCGCCTCCTGCCTCCCCTCTATTTTCCGGCCTGGAGCTGGGACGAACCGGGGCCTCGGTGCAGAGGCTGGTCTCCGATACTGGCGCCTTCCTCGCTCGGGGGTCTCAGAAAGTTCTTGGGCTGCCAAGTGCCTCTCCACGAGAGCAACTAGATCGTCTTAAGAGGAGGGATCATTTTGGCGGACCCATTCCCGTATGTCCGGCGGCAACCCTCTCATGTACCTGTCCAATACCAGGGTTTCTATTACCTTCTCCAGCCCACGGGCCTCGGGGCTGAGCCACTTCCGCGCAAGGTGTATCAAATCAAATAGCTGGGATCTCGGTGGTTTGTCCTCCCGGTACTTCCACTCGTGGAAGCGCTGGGCCCTTATAGCTGGCGTCACGCCTGCCCTCGCCAGGATTTCCGCCTTCAGCTGAGGGTAATCCATAGCTGCTTCTGCGGTCATGTCGAAGTAGGCTTTCTGGGCCTCCCCACACAGGAATGGAGCCAGCAGACCTTCCCACTGGTCTTGGGGCCAGGCCTCCCGCAGTGCCGTCCTCTCGAACGCGAGGAGATACGCCTCTATATCGTCATCCTTTGTCATCTTCTGTAAGTAGTTGCTTGCCCGTAGTGGCCGGGTCCCCTGGGCCACGTGCGTCATCGTGGTCAAGGCCTTCAACTGGTTCACTACCTCAGTCAGGGTGGCTCGATCTTGGGCCGCCTGGCTCAGCAGCAGCTGGTTGGTCTCCTGTTGTACCTGTACGGACTCTCGCTGGGCCGCCACCTGTACTCGGGTAGCCTCCTGTTGAGCCGCGGTGGCCTGCATCAACGCCTTCAGCACATCCTCCATTTTTCCAAAAAAAATTTTTTTTCTCTCTTTTTATTTTTTTTTTTAATTTTTTTTTTACCTTGCCCTGTGATGGCTTGCCACTGAGCCTCACTCACTAGTACATCCCACCCCTGACACCACGTGTGGCAAAGTACCTGTCTCTCCTCCCCTAGCTCAGTCCCTCTCAGCCTTGGAGACACAGGCTTGAGCAAAGCAAAAGCTCTTCACAGTCGCGCAGGGTCTGGCTGATCCCTTCTCAGTTAGGCCCTTGTTCTGTTGTCCTCTTCTTCTGGGGAGAGTGCAATCTGCCTTGCAAGAAAAGTTTTAGAGTTCAGCTGCCTCTACTTGCTGGCAGCTACTCTACTTCTCTCCTCCCCCCTGCTTCCCTGCCAGGGAGGGTTTAAAAAGGTCTCCAGCCATTGGGGCCAGCTGAAACTAATTACCTCCCTGGTAACCCCTGTTCAGGCTGAACCTTATTCCTCCACGGTTAAGCCTTCTGGGACTAATTACTACCACTCTCTTGGTAGCTAAGTGTCCTGAGTTTGCCACAACAGTAACAACATTTTAAAGTGTCCCCACTAGTCAATTTTGAGCAAGCCTTTACACGTGTAATACAAATGTGCATTCCTATATTGCTGTCACAGTGTATTGCAAGTTCTTACCTAACTGGCTGTGCACTGTCACCACTAGCTCTTTGAGTATTGCTATTTCCTACTTTCTTCTCCTCACTGATTCTCCGCGTTCAAACTTTTTTCCCCAAGGCATTAGCTTGCATTTTTCCAGGATGAATATTCTTTTATTATTACCTGATCATATTTCTAGCTTCTGTCCTCATATATTATTTCTTAGTCCATTCTGGCATTCCAGCACGGGCTATTGCTCTTTTTGTCATAGCCATTTATGATTTAAAATTAAGGCTGGCACTATATCCTGAACTCATAGTAATATGCCCTTTTCCCTCAGCATCATCCATCAGGACAAAAAGTTAACAATAACTTGAAATTACCTTGCTTTCCCCCCATCTCCAATTTCTGTCATGTTGTTTGTAGCTTTTTTTTTTTTTGGTCTGTAAATGATTTTATGCTTTAATAAAACATGAGGGAACTTAGAAGAGCAAAGCAGTATTCCACGCAATCCTGGCAGAGACAACATAGCTTTTCATCTGTCCAGTGAGGATGCTCAGTAAAATGCAAAAAACGCAATGTATAGGTTTGTGACCCAGAGGGTCAGTTGTGATTCACTGCTTTGTGTCAGTGACTCTTGTCAGACCTGACATACTCACTACACCTCACACATTGGTGTCATGATATTTAATAAAAGGTGACACTAATAAATTGTTTGAAATCTAATAACACGCTGGTCAGTAGTGTCACTGTGAAATGTTTGTAACAACTCGCTAGGTGAAATTATGGATACTCTCTGTACGTCCTGGAGACTGTAAACAGACAAAGGTGACAAAACAGATTTCTTCTGTATAAAGGGGAAAGAAAATATGGTGGTAGATGCCCTGTCCAGGAAAGAAGACTGTGACCTGCTGTTGCTGGGTAGTCCACTGATTGCTCCTCCTGCAGGTTTGTGAGGTGGGAGGTGTGATAGTAAGAATATTCCAGCTCCAGATGACAAGGGTCATGAGGTGACGAGTTCTAGCTGGCCTGATCAATTCAGTGTATGATTATAATCTCTATCTAAAATGTGTTATGTAGTATGTCATTGAAGAAATAACTCCTCACTGATCATTAATATTATTTTGTGATATACATCTGCAGTATATTTGAAGAGATATGGATATATGCTGAAATTATGACTAAAATGTGTTTAAGCCAGGCATGTCAGGAGGAGTTGGTAGACAGGTCTGCCCTAGAGAAAGGAAATTGTATTTGCTTCTCTGAACAGCCCAGTTGTCAGGGAGAGACAAGGAAGGTCCATTTACATGTTAGGTAAACAAATCTATCAATCTAACAAGCGGGATAGGAGACAGCTTCCAGCAGGATAAAAAAAACTTTATCTGGGTTATAAAGACAGAGGGTCTGAACCTCAGGTAATAAGCAATTGGATCAACTAATTGTGTATAATATTACTGTGTTATAAAAGTTTATTGAGTGAGGTGTTTTATGAAAGTCTATGACGCACTGGTGACTAATATAATTGTAAAACATATGTATTAACACTATATAAGGAATTATGGGTACTCATTGATATTAGACTTTACAGTCTGTGTTCAAACAAAGAAACAAAACAGGTTTCTCCCAGACAGGAGGGAAAGTCTCAGGCCATGGCTACACTGGCACTTTACAGCGCTGCAACTTTCACGCTCAGGAGTGTGAAAAAACATCCCCCTGAGCGCTGCAAGATACAGTGCTGTAAAGCCTCAGTGTAATCAGTGCCTGCAGCTACACCCGTAAGGGATGTGGTTTACGTGCAGCACTGGGAGAGCGCTCTCCCAGCGCTGGCGCTCTGACCACACTCACACTACAAAGCGCTGCAGCGGCAGCGCTTTGAAATGTCAAGTGTAGCCATACCCTGTACAATTATCTACCTGTCTCTAATTAAAGTAAGCAAAATGTGACCAAAAACAATGGAAGCCCTATTTACATTCAAATCAGCAGGAGGCTGGGAAGCCCACAGGAAGGGAAGAACAGCATGAGGTCATTTAGACTCAGTGGAACAGAGTTCTTGCCAGCTGAAACAGATGTGTCTTTCAACCAATTTGAAGGGTGGGAGGAAGAGGAGGGGAAGACTCTGGGAACTAAATATAGTTGATAAACCTGCTGAGGCAAAGATCTTTGACCTAGCAAGATAAGGGAAGCATCTAGTACTTCTGTGGAAGGTCCTGAGGGAATGTCAGCCATGGCAGGGAAGAAGGTAGATTGGTAAGAGAAAACATCATAAACAAAGCCTGCATCTTGCTAAATTAAGTTTTAGACTTTTAGATGTGTGTTTTCACTTTTATTTTTCATAACCCTTTCTATCTTTATTCCTTATACTTGAACTCACTTAATCCTGTGTATATTTTGTTAATACTTTTCCTTTATTTTCACTATGAAACTCAGTGTGGTGTCTGAAGGGAGAGGTGTCTTTCAGTCAATCAAGCTCATAAGCTGTGAGGTGCTTTTGTATCTTTAGAGGCACAAACAAATCTTATTATTTCTCTGAACTGTCCAAGAGAGGGCTGAACATTACAGAATACAAAGTTTCGGGAAAATTCCGAGCTAGGATTATGTTGAGGTCACCTTGCTGGTTGTAACCAAGGCTGATGGAAGCCAGCGTGGGGCTGTAGATAGGCTGCTGGGGTTAGAACTGCTGAACCAGGGCTGTTTAGTACATAGACACTCAGGGTGTGACCTGCACCCTTGCAGGATGACTGTGAAGCATTGTAAGGAACCCAGGGGTTGCAGGGTAAGTGGTGACACAACCCTTTACTGAACTGCACTCTCATAACGCCATTACAGTGTGTTTTCATAGAGTTTTAGGCTGGAAGGGACCATTAGAGTATTTAGTCTGAAATCCTGTATATCACAGGTGGTTAAATTTCACCAAGTTAATCTTGTAGTGAGCCCAATAGCTTGTGTTTGGTCAAAGCTCACCTTCCAGAATGGCATCCAGTCTTGAGTTGAACACCTCAAGAGATGACAATCCACGCCTTCCCTTGGTAGTTTGTGCCTCAGTTCCTGAGGTAACTGTACCTCTGATCCCTTCATAGCCTCATTGACTAGGCACTCAGATCTCAAGCCTCTAGCTGTATTCTTTTTTGGGACTGAGTCCTGCAACTCTCTCCCTCTGTCCCAGGATTTAAACTGCAATCACTCCTACAATTTACTGTGATCACCTCAGCAGGTGTGAGGTCAGTTCAGTACCTGTAGTCCTGTTCTCTCAGAGACAGTGACAGGATTAACCAGTGACCTGCCAGCCTTTTAAAAAGCAAATTATTACTTATTAAGAACAAAAGCATTATAAAGAAAACATATTGAAAACAATGAACAGCTTATATGTAAGTCACAGCATACCATATATGACTCATCTTCCCCATGGAGACTGGCAGATTTCAAAGTACTTCAGGTCTTCCACAGGACCTGTTCCTCTCTCCACATCCTCATGCTAATCCTTTCTTGGATCTGATGAGAGGAGACCTCCCTCCCTATGCCAGGGTAGTCACTTATACAGTTCAGTTCAGTTGTTCATTTGCTTATGTTTTTTAAACAGCTCAAACCAGTATATGCAATTTCCCCTGGGAAAGCATGTCCAGACTTGTTACCTCTCTAGGGATTTGAATTAATTACCTCCCACTGATTTTTAGTTCCTGCATGATACTCTTCAGCTCCCCTCATGGAGCAAGAATACAATTCCTAACCTATAAAGATACATGTAACATATATAAAGTTGATACTATATAGTCTTTGGATATTTAAAGTGTCAATAAGATGTCTCAGGTTAATCTGATAGTTAATCATCCTCAATGTTTAAAAAAGTACCTTATTTCTAATCTGAATGTGTCTGGCTTCAGCTTCCAGCCACTGGATTTTGTTATGACTTCCTCCACTGGATTAAAGAATCCTCTAGTACCAGGTATTTTCTCCCCATGAAGGAATATAAACATTGTAATCAAGGTACATCTCTATCCTCTTTTGGATAAACTAAATAGTCTCTCACTCTAAGACATTTCATCCCTCTCTTGAATCATTTTGTGGCTCTTTTCTTCACCCTCTCCATCTTTTCAACATCCTTTTTAAAATGTGGACACGGAACTGTATGCCATATATCAGGATTGGGCTCATTAATGCCATATGCAGAAGTAAAATTCCCTTCCCATGCATCCAAGGGTCGCATTAGTTCTCCTTTGTCACAGCTTCTCATTGGAAGCTCATGCTGAGTTGCTTGTCCACCATAACCCCTAAATCCCTTTCAGCCCCCCATTCTGTAGATATGACCTGCATTCCTGGTTCCTAGATGTGTAACTTTGCAATTGCCTTTAGTAAAATACGTTTTGAGTGTTTAATGTAATTCTGTACACTAGAAATTGAGCCATAAATGAATGAGCCTCTATTAAACAAAATAATCTGAAAAACATCACAAGTAATGTGTACTGAACCCTTAGAAAAGCAGCACTTTCTTTTCCTGGAAATATAAAGCTGCATCCACAAAAAGCCACTGTGTGAAAAGCTCTTAGTCATACAGTTAAGCGTTTGCAGGATTTGGCCTCTTAATTACCATTCTTCATACTCTATATTTGCTCTGGAGATAATTGATGGCAAAGATCAAGCTATCATCTTCCATGTTAATTTATTACAATTCTGTGAACAAACATGTGCATCTAGAGATCAAGGCTTTGACTTATACACCTCTACCTCGATATAACGCCACTGGATATAACATGAATTTGGATATAACATGGTAAAGTACCGCTCTGGGGGGGCAGGGCTGCGCACTCTAGTGGATCAAAGCAAGTTCAGTATAACACAGTAAGATTTTTTGGCTCCCAAGGACAGTGTTATATTGAGGTAGAGATGTATTAGTTGTTTTTTTTCCCCACTTCTGGTCCCTGGGTTGTTGTATTTGAATTCATGTATAAAATTAATACTTGGTACCTATTACTGAAGGGAATGTATGTTCTGTAACATGTAGTAATTATATAGATGTAAAAATGTGTACTTGGCTACAGTGCAGCAGCGATGCATTACTTACCAAAAATGTGTTTGTTTAACCCATACTATATGGAGCATGCCACTGGAACTAAAATATTTGTACATTTACTTTGTATTTCTAATTAGTACTGGTCTGAAGACATGCATTTAGCATAACTCATGTGTACTAACAAATTCCTTTTCATCTGTCTCCTTCAAACAGGGAGTATAATGTGACTAAGATTTCATATATAAAAATCAGTAACTTTTATATGCAGTTAAATTTTCCCTTTCACATAATTTCTGGCTGCACAATAAAAATCCAAAGTGTACAGTCTTGCACTGTCAGCTACAATAAGTTGGGTTCTGCTGACAGTTTCCTTGAGCATAGATTTCAAATACATACTTACAAAATCTCATTCTCTTGACTCTCCTGGATAACAGAGCTGCCTAAATCTTCATATGCTTTGCACAGTCTCTCATTCAAGAGAAGCTGTCTCTCTCTCTGTAGGCACTACAACAGGCAGCAGAGTGAGAGAGAATTACCTTAGAGAATGCTGATAATGCAGGTATGACTCCAGTCATTAATGCATTCTTATTGTATTCTTTACTTCTAGTGCCACTAGAGAGGTATGAGCAGACACATTGGGCATAAGGATTTCTTGAGCACACAAGACATAGCCATAGAGTCATAGGATTGAAATCCAGAAGGGACCACCAGATCTAATCTAGTATATCAAAGGACACCAGCACCATCCAGCACCACCACACCAAACCCTACAATGGAAATTAGACCTAAGTATTACAGCCCACAGAAGACTAGACCGTTGTGTGGTGCAGGCAAACAATAGGAGAGACCAAAATACACAAGTGACTGAGGGCCCCCGCAATGGAAAGAAAATTATTATATTCAGATAATTCTGGCCAGTGA
This sequence comes from Gopherus flavomarginatus, assembly GCF_025201925.1. Taxonomy (NCBI): domain Eukaryota; kingdom Metazoa; phylum Chordata; order Testudines; family Testudinidae; genus Gopherus; species Gopherus flavomarginatus. The sequence goes on along the minus strand of NC_066618.1, from coordinate 149,053,237 downwards.
CCTGCACCCACATGCTTCAGAGGAAGGTGAAAATCCCCCAGGGGACCTACCAATCTGACCTGGGGGAAAATTCCCTCAGGACCCCACATATGCTGATCACTTAGATCATGAAATTGTGACCAAGAACCGGTCAGCCAAGCATGTGAGAGACAGAATACTCAGTGCCACTCCAGAGACCTGGCCCTCCTCACTCAATGTCCCATCTCCATCCTTGGCCTTTCCTGATGATTCAGAGGAAGATATAAAAATACAAAAAGTCCGCCAATACATCGGGGACCGGAGGGCTGGGAATCCCTTCCTGACCCCTCCAGCTTGCTGGCTGAAATCATGAAACATGAGGTTTTAGAAACATAAGACAAACTGGAATTGAGCCATGCCCCCTACCATCTCATGCAACCCTGCTATGCAATAGCACTCAAAACTTTGTCCAGTTCTTTCGTAAAACTAATTTAAGTTGTTTGCCCCAACTCCTGCCTGTTCCAGAACCTCACTTCCTTAATGGCTAGAAACCTTCTAATTTGCAGCCTGAATTTGTTCCTGGCCAGTTCATTCCCATTTGTTCTTGTGCCCGCACTGTCTTTTACAAATATCTGGCACAAGAACAAATGGATAACTAACTAAATAGCTCTTCATCCTCCCTAGTATTTGCCACCTTAATGCATTTATAAAGAGCAATCAGATTACCTCTTAGCCTTCTTTTTGGTAGACTAAATCATCAAAACTTTTCCAATCTCCTCTCATAAAATAGGCCCTGCATCCCCCTGATTATCCTAGTGGCTCATCTGTGCATCGCTGTGTCACAGCTAGGATGAAGGCAGTCATACCTAGTGGTTAGAGAAGGAGTCAAGCGTCCGGACAAGTCAGATACGGAGACATCAGAGTCTGAGATGGGACAGAGGGCAGACTGCAAATCAGATGTCAGGAGGCAGGCGGGGTCAGGTTACCATATCAGTGTCTGGCACCAAGATACAGATAGCAATCAAAGAGCACAGTTGAGGACAAACCAGCATCGGAAGCAGAAGTCTATGGTCAACTGGAGCAGAGACAGACATTAGGCAGTTGGTGTTGCTCAGAAAGTTCCCTTCGTGGTTTCCTTTTTTAAGTACTGGTACCAGCCAGTCAGTGGGCTGTGAGGGGACACCACTCTGATCCTGCTGGGCAGTACCTCCTGCAGAGCCCAGTCTCACATGGTCCTCCTATGGGAGCTTAGGCTAAGCCTCCAGTGGCAATACAGATGTGTCCACAGCCCTGAACTCCCATGGTTTTGAGTCTGCAGGTGCTTACAACCTGTTAAAGTTTTTAAATTAATCTTTCTTGAACATAGATGACCAGAACTGTACACAGGATTCCAAATGAGGTCATACCAAAGCCTTGTATATTGACATTAATAATGCTTTGTCTCTACTGGAAATGCCTCACCTGATACATCCTAGGATGGCATTTGTCTTTTTCACAGCCACATCACATTGGCTCATAATCATCCTGTGATTGACCCATACATCCAGGTCTCTCTCCTTCTCTCTTGCTTCCAATTGATGAGCTCCCAGCTTGTACCAGAATCTCTTATTAGACCTAAGCACATGACCTTGCACTCTGTTCTATTGAATCTCATCCTGTTTATGTTACTCCAGTCTTCAAGGTCATCCAGATCATCCTGTATAATCCAATTTTTCATTGTATTGATGATACATCCCAACTTTGTATCCTCAGCACATTTCATTAGCATACTCTTACTTTGTGCCAAAATCATTAATGAAAATATTGAATAAGATTGGTTCCAAGTCTGATCCTTAAGGAACTCCACTAGGAACCCAGTAACCTCCCTCCAGTATGATAATTCACTTTTCAGCCCAACTCATTGCTTTCTTTCCTTTAGCTAGTTCCTTATTCACCTTGCAATTCTTGTACTGATCCCAATCTTCACAAATAATTTCCCATGTGGTATCGTGTCAAATCTTTATTGAGGTCCAAGCATATTAAAGTTTTGTGCTTTCCTTTTATCTAAAAAAAATCAGTTTTTTTCAAATAAAGAAATCAGGTTAGTCTGGCATGGTCTACCTTTGGTAAATCCATTTTGCATTGCTTCACCTTTTCCATTTACCTCCATTAATTTAACTATTCTGTTCTTCACAATTTGTTCTAAAACCTTGCATATGACTGAGGTCAAATGAACACGTCTGTGAGTACCCAGATCCTTTTTTTCTGATTTTTTTTAAACTTAAGTATGAAATTAGCTATTCTCCAGTCATATAGTATTGCTCCTAAATATATATTTATTAAAAATTCTTGATAACAGACAAGCAATCTCATGTGGCAATTTTTAGTATTTTAGGGTGGAAATAATCTGGTCCAACTGATTTTAACACTTCCACACACTTATTTCCATCACTCGTACTGCCTTCATACACATGTTCTATATTTTATCATTGTTATTGAAAAATGAGTCAAAGTATTCATTTAGTTTTTGGGGCCATGCTTAGATTTTAATTCTCCTTCCCGTCCACTTTGCATAGCAGCCCAACCTCATCCTCTCTTATTTTCTTTTTTATTCATATAAGTAAAATATTATTTATTTTAATTTCCTTGGCATGAACTAATTCAACCTGACTTTTAGCAATTCTGACTTTATTCCTACATTTTCTAACCTCCTAAGTATAACTTTCTTTGCTTTTCTTCCTTTTTCCATTCTCTAAGGCAGTCTCCTTACTTCTAGTAACCTTTTTGAGGTGGTTATTCACACAGCTGGGTCTGGAGTCTCTCTAGAAGCTTTTTCTCCTTGCTTGGAATATACATTTCAGATAGTTTTTTTTTTTATTTTTGATTTGAAGAAATTCCACACCTCCTCCACATTTAAGCCCTTGAGCTCTTCAATCAAGTTGACTCTTTTAACTAATTCTCTTATTTTCCCAAAAATCTGTCCTTTTGAAGTCAAATACCATAGGTAGCAACCTGGTTTTGATTATCTTTCCATTTAACTTAAACTAAATCAACTTGTGATCACTAAATCCAAGGTTATTGTCTACAACCAGCTCTTTTATGTCCTCCCTACTTATCAAAACCAAATCTAAAATTGCATCACATCCAAGAATAACTTGGCCCTACCAGTATTATTAGCATTTATTCTCCAATCTATTGCCAGGAAGTTAAAGTCTCCAATTATGACAATTCCTAAAAATGTTTCTCTAATATTAGAGAGCTTTATATCCATATCCAAATCTGACCCTGGAGGTCTACAGGTGACCACTAACACTATCCCAACAGACTCTTTCACAATTCTTTGCCAAAGTGATTTTAACCCAGACATATTCTGTTTTTCCAATATTATCACTTCTTATTTCTTTAGGTTAACACTTGTTGATGTACAATGCTATCCTGCCACCTTTACCTTTATACCCCTCTCTCCTAAACAGTATATGCCCTTAAATACCTATATTTCAGTCATGAGTGCTATTCCACTATGTTTCTATCTCGATTATATCAGATTTGACCTCCTGCACTAGTAGTTCCAGTTCCTCCATTTTATTGCCCCAACTCCTTGCATTTGTTTACAAGCATTTACATTGTTCCCCTGGTAACGCACAAGTAACACTACACATAAGTCTTTCTAGATGTTTCAAGAGATCTGCAGTCTTTGCACCTGGCAGGCAAGTCACAATGTGGTTTTCCCGGTCTTTGCAAACCCAACTATCTATGTTTCTGATGATCGAATCCCCCATTACTATTACCTGTTTCTTCCTAATAACTGTAGTTCTCTCCCCTCAAGGCATATCGTCAGGGTGAAAGGATATCATGACATCATCTGGAAGGAGGGTCCCTACTATCTGATTATTTCCCTCTGCTCTAATTTCATATTCTCCTTCACTGAGATTTTCTTTCATCCTCCTCAACAACACAGAGGCTGTCAGACTGGGGGTGGGACTGTTCTACTGTGTCCCAGAAAATTTCATCTATGTACCTTTGTTTCCCTTAGCTCCTCCAGTTCAACCACTGTGGTCTCCAAAGCCCATACACGGTCTTTTAGGACAAGTTACTCCTTGCATCAAATGCACATATGCCACACATCCAGAAGACAGGTAATCATACATGCTGCATTCTGTGAAATAAACTGGATAGCCCCATTCTGTTGCTGGACTTCTGCCTGTGTTCTCTTTTTACTCCTGCAGCTCTCTTTTATTGTTGTCTTATTTTTATCAGGGGTCTTCACTGCCTTAAGTTTAAACAACATTAATTGTGTCTAGACCCCCACACTCTCCCATTGGCTCTCTAAGCTCCCTCACAAAACTCCCCTGTTTCCTAGCTCCTCTGATTGCTTAGGAGTGGGCATATTAAACCCCAGTTCTCCCTGAGTAGCCCTGCCCGCAGTTAAGGGTTGATGGGTGCTAAAGGACTTGGAGATCAAGGCCTCATTAAGAAGTTCTTAAGCTTTCCTAGCAAGCCACTAGGCTCAGCACACAGTCCCCAAAACAAACAGACCACATTACATACTTCAGCCAAGCAGCAAGCACACCACACACACACTGAGAATAACAAACTCACCCCAATGGTCATGTAGTCGCTCCTTCACTTGGAGAACTCCTTCCCAAAGTCCCCTGTTAACTGCTCCTGTTCAACCATGAGGGTAAGCAGATTCCCTAACTTATATCTGCCCAGAATAGTAGAATCATAACACATGAGTGAAAAATACATTTTTAGACCATAGAGCCTGTAGCCTATAAAAGCAAGATATGACTCTCTCATAGAGTGTGAGATCAACTGATAACACAGTTGGTTTTACCCAAAAAGCTAGAGAGTAGAGTGATTAATACTTCTCTTTGAATATGGTAGAAATCAATTTACATTAATCTATAGGGTTAAAAATATTGATGCACTGCATGTATCACAGCTGTATTTTCACTACTCAAAATGAAAAAAATACAAATCCTGTAGGAGTAAAAATACTCTATCAAGTCTTAAAACTGTATCTTAGTATTATAAGTGATAAAGAACAGAGTAATAAGATATTCAAGAGAGTCTGATTAAGAAATCAAATTTTATGTTGATAAATAAAAAAATCATCATGGTTGATTTTTAGCCTCATCCATAAGGCTTTAAACAAAGAGACCTCTTGTTAATTACTATTCAGGATGACTTTAGGAAATCTTTACATTTTAAAATGTTTTAACAGCCTCTTAAAATAATCTGGATATTGGTAGCAGATAATTATATCAGTCTACCATCAATTCTCACTCTCACTGCTGCAGTTCAGTTCCAGAATTAACTGGATCATATATGGTCATTAGGAACTGTTATATTTAATATCATATTTTGAGGTAAAATGGATTAGTCAAACTTTGTCTTGATTAGAACTCTACAAACTGTGCAGCTCAAATTATAAAAATACCCAAACTCAGCACTGGACAGAGGTTCAACTTGCATCTCTATGAATCAGTACTGACTCATTTGAATTCTGTTTGTGTTCATGAACTGCCAGTGAAAGTTTTTCGATTCTTATTCTGTTGAATTATTCTCTAATTTTAATTGCTGTGTCTGGTTACTCAAATGTTATTAGGCAACTGTTTATGGTATGTTCAGTTTTAATCTGATTCCTCACATGCGGCAAATCATCCAATGACAGCTGCATGTTTGTGGTTTTTTTCCTGTACTCCACTTGGCCCATTTGTTCAGGATGGTTGACTCAGTGCAGTGGAAGCCATTTTCACCTGGTTTCTCAGACGCTGCATTCAGTCGAGTCTGATCTATATGGGAAAGTGAATGCATTTCTTCTTTGGCTGTGACTGAGAAGTAAGGCTGTAAAGTAAAGTAAAGTAAAACATCACTTTCTCTAATTCCCTCAGTTCTTGGGCACTGCCTCTTAAATTGTATTGGCACACATACAACCCAGTTTTAGAAGCAAAACTTTCCCTGAGCTCATTTTTGGTTTGCCAGATTAAAGCCATAACACTTAAGGCAAACATTGGCAACCCCTGTCTGTGGGTTTGCACAGATGCTATATCAAACCAAATCAGATGGGTTCACACAGTTCTAATTCTAGTGGAATAGGCTCTGTAATTATTAATAGGGACTTATCCAAAGTCCCTTAACTTTTGAAACACACAGCATTATATCCCATAAACCTCTCTCCCTACAAATACAGCTGCCTCTCTTCCTTTTTTTGGTATGTAATAATGATGCCAAGCCACAGCCTCCTCCTAAAGACCTATTGTTGTAGGTATGAAAACTAGAGGCATGGAAAGAATGGGTAAATGTAAAGATAAAAGGGAAATATCTAACTTTAAAAGTCTGAATTTGAAAGTTAGAGATGAGAGCAAAATTAAATAATAAGTCATTGATAGTTGAAGACGGGAGCACTTCATTAGCAGAGCTAACAGCACCGGATGCCATCTTTTTGGATGCTGTTGCCACTTTTAGACTAATATGAAAAAGACTTTCAGAAACAAGTGCATTCCTGTTATCACACATAAGCAAACGATCTGGTGCAAAGGAAACATAAGAATAATAAGAAGTCAATATGGCTGTATCAGGAGCATTTTAATGACCTAAAAGCAAAAAGGAAACCTACAAAAATTTTAAATGTGAACAGATTGATAAGGATAAGTACAAAAGACTAGCACAGACTTATAGATCCATAGATTCCAAGGACAAAAGGGACCATTGTGAACATCTAGTCTGATTGTTATAACACATGCCGTAATCTTCTCTTTGTTAAAATAAATAGATTGAGCTCATTGAATCTATCACTATAAGGCATGTTTTCTAATCCTTAATCATTCCAATGACTCTTCTCTGAACTCTCTCTAATTTATCAACATTATTCTTGAACTGTAGACACCAGAACTGAACACAGTATTCCAGCAGCAGTTGCATCAGTATTAAATACTACTACTACTAGAGATTCCCCTGGTTATGAATTAAAGGATCTCATTAGTCCTTTTGGCCACAGCCTTTGACTGGTTGCTCATGTTCAGCTGATTATCCACCATGACCCCCCAAATATTTTTCAGAGTCTCTGCATCCCAGGTTCGAGTCCCCGATTTTTTGTTCCTAGATTTATACATTTACACTTAGCCATATTAAAAATCTCTTATTTTCTTGTGCCCAGCTTACCAAGTGAACTAGATCACACTGTCAAAGACCTGACCTCTCTATTATTTTCACTTTTCCAGTTTGTGTCATCCTCAAACTTTCAGTGATCATTTTGTATTTTCCTCCAAGTCAGTTATAAAAATGTTACATAGTGTAGCTTCAAAAACCAATTCATGCAGGACCCCACTAGAAATGTATCCTTTCAATAAAGATTCCCCATTTATCATTAAAGTTGGAGACCTATCAGTTAGCCATCTTTGAATCTGTTTAATATGTGCCATGTTAATTTTATAGTGTTCTAGTTTTTAAACTATATATTTAAACTACTACTGAAGTGTTGTCTGATACCATGTTGAATGCCTTACAGGATATTACAGCAGCACCTTTATCAACCAAACTCATTGAAAAAATATCATTTTAGTTTGACAGGATCTATTTTCTATAAACCCATATGATTGTCATTGATTATATTACCCTCCTTTAATTCTTTTTCAATTGAGTCCTGTACCAGTCACGCCATTATCCAGGAGGTGTGATCCTTACCTGGAGCCCACATCCAAGATATTATGGAAAAGTTGCTGAGACTCATCCATCCCTCTGACCACTACCCCATATGGCTCATCCATGTGGGCACTAATGTTACTGCCAGGTCTGACTCTGAGCACATCAGCAGGGACTATAGGACTCTGGGACCAATAAAATAAATTGGGGGTGGAAGTTGTGTTCCAGTTGATGGTAAGTGCCTAAGCACATGCATCTTGGATATGAATGCATGGCTGGGCTGATAGTGTTGATAGGAGAGCTTTAGCTCCCTTTACCACAGGATGCTGTTCCAGGAAGAAGGTCTTCTGGGAAGAAATGAGATCCACCTACCCAAGAAGAGGAAGAATCTCTTTATGCACTAAGTCACCAAACTAGGTTCAAATGATAAAAATGATAAAAGCAAGAGAAAAATGAAGGACAGTGTAGGTCTCCTATTTATTTGGGAAGGAGCACCAACAAGTGATGACATCAGAAAAGCTAAGGTTTAATGCTTATTTTGTTTCAATCATCATTAAAAAGGTTAATGGTAACCAGATACTCAACACAATTAATATTAACAACAAGAGGGAGGGAACAAGCCAAAATAGGGGGGAAAACATGTTAAAGAATATTTAGCTAAGTTAAATATATTCAAGTTGTTAGAGCCTGATGAAATTTATTGTAGGGTACTTGAGAATCTACATGAAGCAATCTTGGAACTGTTAGAATTACCTTCAAGAACTCATGGAGGATGAGTTAGGTCTCAGATGATTGGAGAAGGGCTATCATTGTACCTAGCTTTAAAAATGGTAGAAAGAGGACTGGGGGATTATAAAACACTTTGATACCTGGAGAGATACTGGAGAAAATTATTAAACAATCAATTTGTAAGCATCTAGAGGATAATAGAGTGATAAGATATAGCCAACATGGATTTATCAAGAACAAAACAACCTATTTCTCTTTGACATGGTTACTGGCCTAAAGTGTAGTGGAGAAGCAGTAAATGTGATTTATCTTAATTTGTAATACTGCTTTTAACAGTCTCACATGAAAGCCTCATAAGCAATGGTCTCAAATAAATTACTATAAGCCTGGTGCACAACTGGTTGAAAGACCATACTTAAAGAACAGTTACCAAAATTTCACTATCAGACTAGGAAGGAATATCTAGTGGGTTTCTGCAGAGATGAGTACTGGGTCCAGTACTATTGAATATTTGCATTAATGACTTGGATAATGGAGTGGAGAGTATGCTTAAAAAGTTTGCAGATGACACCAAGATTGAAAGGAATGCAAGTACTTCGGAGGACAAGATTAGAATTCCAAACAACTTTGATAAATTGAAGATTTGGTCTGAAATCAACAAGATGAAATTCAATAAAGACAAATGCAAAGTACTACACTGAAGGAAAAATCAAATGCACGGTTACAAAATGTGGAATAACTGTCTATGTGGCAGTACTGCTGAAAAGGATCTTGAGGTTATAGTGGGTCACAAATTGAATATAAGCCAAGAGTATGATTGCAGTGACAAAAAAGGCTAATGCCATTCTAGCATGTCATATGTATGACACAAGAGGTATTTATTCTACTCTAGTTGGCACTGGTGAGGCCTCAACTTACGTACTGTGTCCAGTTCTGGGCCCCACTCTTTAGGAAAGATGTTCACAAAGTGGGGAGAGTCCAAAGGAGAGGAAATACAAGTATTAAAATGTTAAGAAAAGCTGACCTATGTGCAAAGCTTAATAAAACAGGGCACATTTAGTCTTGAGAAAAGAAAATTGAGAGGGAACCTAATAACAGTCTTCAAAATGTTAAAGGGTTTTATAAAAAAAGGAGACGATCAATTGGGGGTAGGACAAAAAGTAATGGGTTTAATGTGCAACAAGAGAGATTTAGGTTAGATATTAGGGAAAAAAAATCTAACTGTAAGGGTAGTTAAGCTCTGGAACAGGCTTCCAAAGGAAGCTATGGAATCCCAGTCATTGGAGGTTTTTAATAACAGGTTAGAGAAACACCATTCAGGGACGGTCTAGGTTTATTTGGTCTTGCCTGGGAACAGGAGGATGAACTAGATGACCTCTCAAGGTCCCTTTCAGCTCTTCATTGCTATGATCTTATAATTTAGTATATGGATGGGATTCGTATTCACCCTTCAATCTTGAAATCAGAGGATAAAGCCAAAGTTCACAGAGTTGTAGAGTGTAAGCCCTTTTCCTCTTACACGAGATTATATATTTAATCTAATCTACTCCTGTGGCATGCCATTTTCATTACATTAAATTCAATATGATACTAATGTACAAGTAGAGGGTGCTGGACACTCAGGAACACTTGCTGATATATAGATTTTAAATACTAGGCCTTTGAGTTGATTAAAAAGGAATTTTGATCCTTTTAGGTATTTGTGAGGCTTTTAAGCTATTGTCATTGAATTAAATAAGTGGAATAAGTGTATGTGATCAATTCTCATATTAGTCATTAAATATGTTTCTCTGACTGACATTTTGAAGCTCATATCATAGAATCATAGATTATTAGGGTTGAAAGGGACCTCAAGAGATCATCTAGTCCAAACCCCTGCTCAAAGCAGGACCAATCCCCAAATTGTCCCCTCAAGAATTGAACTCACAATTGTGGGTTTAGCAGGCCAATGCTCAAACCACTGAGCTATTCCTCCCCCTCAACTTGAAAAAAAAAATCTATAAATTGCTATTTGTTTACTTGAGATACTGAGGAAATATTTTGCATATCAAATAGATTTACAATAATGGTTTTGATTTGCAAAGTTTTCTGATGCAAAAGTCATTAGATTTTATATTTGGTACACACTATCTGACTAGTTGTACAAGCAAGTAAACTAGATGTAGCAAAAGACCCAAATTGTAATAGTACTCATACATTAGAATTTGTGCATTATAGTAGTTCAATGTGAATGTATCTTTCTGAGTTTATGTAACCAGGGCCAGCTCCAGGGTTTTTGCCGCCTCATGCAGCAAAAAGGAAAAAAAAGAAGCTGCGATTGCGATCTGCAGCTCTACCGCCACCGCTCCAGTCTTCGGCAGCAATTCAGCGGCTGGTCCTTCACTCCGAAAGGGAGTGAGTAGCGTGACCAGACAGCAAATGTGAAAAATGGTGACTGGGATCAGAGGTAATAGGAGCCTATATATGAAAAAGATCCAAAAATCAGGACTGTCTCTATAAAATCAGGACATCTGGTCACCCTACGAGTGAAGACCCAGACTTGCCGCCCCTCACTGGCGGCCGCCCCAAGCAGCTGCTTGCTGGGTGGGTGCCTGGAGCCGGCCCTGTATGTAAGATCTGGCCCTTTAAGATTTAGATCTATACCAAAAAGGTCAAAGGTGAACAGCTCTGGTGCATGTGGAAAGAAGTGTTAGATGCACCTAAAAGACTTTCTGGCAGTGGGGCATGTGCAAGATGTTTGCATATGTTTGTTGAGTTCTGACAAAAGTTAATAAAATAGTTTGGTCTAAAACAGCCCCCTGGTGTGAGAGTATAACAAAATTAGTACCACTCATGTGACCTATCACACAGCTACATGCAGTTGGGGAGGTTGTTCCACTCTAGGCCAGCTAAAGATCATCCATGGGATCTTGGTGCAACCAATCAACAGCATCTAAGCCTGCTGGATATCTCCCCAATCTTCCCCTCCTGCACACCTCCCATTGCAGGTCACAGTTCAGAGCAACTGCACATATATCCCTCCTCTGTTGTCCACCAAAGCACCCACTCTAGGCTTCTGCCTTCTCAGCCATCACCTCTCTTGGGTATAAACTCACATCTCTCCCCCGTGACCATTTTTTCCCCCAAGCTGCATAATTCCCTCCTACACTGTGATATCCCTACCCAGCCAGACTGCCTAAACAGGCCCGTGTCTGGGTTTTGCTTTCTCTTCAGAAGTTGTGAACAACTGTAATTGCCACAAGTTACCACGCACCCCATTCTAAGCAAGCACATATATTCTTAATGTAAAAGCATTACTGAGAAAACATTAAAATCAATAAAATAACTTACATACATGCTAAAATCTTACCAGAGGTCACCCCAACTCCAACCTTGGACTCTGATAGGTGTCAGTCCTTCCAAACCAGCAACAGGGTTTTTCCTATGGTTACAAGTGCATAACTGTCTCAGATTCAGAACCAGAAGACCCATTAATAATTCAATCTTTCCTTCTGTGACAAAGTTCCTCCTCTACCATGGTGGGTCCTGCACTTATTGGCAGATTTGTTCACCTCAGTGAACTCACAATCTGGGTCAACGCCTCCTGTGTCTGATCAGAAGTTGGGAGGTTTGGGGGTAACCCAGGCCTGCCCTCTACTCCAGGTTCCAGCCCAGGGCCCTGTGGATCACAGCTGTCTATAGTGCCTCCTGTAACAGCTGCATGACAGCTACAACTCCCTGGGCTACTTCCCCATGGTCTCTTCCAAACAGCTTCTTTATTCACACCACAGGACCTTCCTCTTGGTGTCTGATAATGCTTGTACTTCTCAATCCTTCAGCAGTTCACTCTCAGCTCCTCACACCCCAAACTCATTGAGTGACTGGGAGGCTTTTAACTAGTTCCAGCCAGCCCTTGATTGGCTTCAGGTGTCCCAATCAATGTAGCTATCTCCACTGCCTTCTAGAAAGATCTTAATTGGCCAGGTGTCTTGATTAACTTGGAGCAACTGCCATTTGGTTACCATGGTCCTAGGGATTTGGTTAGCCTGGGGCTAACATACCTGTTTCTTACTACTTTACTGTAGCCATCTGGCCTTGCCCCATCACACTTCATACAGCTGGGCCTTTGATATTGGCCTCTTGTGACAGGTGGTCAGCAGACAACAGCCCACTGCTCAGGGTATAGTGTCAAAAAGGTAGAGTTTTTGCATAACCAGGGGTGGGGAATTTACATTAACCTCTCCTTAGGTATGTCCCAGGACATCCACTTAAGACTTCTTGTCCCAAAGCTCCATTCTTGTCTGGCAAATAGTTCAATATAGTCCTCTGATCATCCAGGCCTTAGATCGCATCTCCTCCCAGAGATATTACATACAATCCTGGCCCACAATAGTACATAAACTTTGCATTTAGCACAATGAACCCCAGGAATACTTAGGCAATTCAGTAAGTTTTTTTTCAAGGATATGGCAGGAATCTTCCAATCCCTTTCCCTGCTCAAACAAACAACCAACAAAACAATACCTTCCACACAAAAAAAAGAAGAAAAAGAAGATTCTGCACAAAATATAGCTCCATCACTGGCTTTTAAAACATAGCACGTGTATGCCATTATGTACACCAAGTCCATAGTGGGAATGTGTGCCTAGTTCAGAACTACACCACACTGCAGACCTATGGGATGCCAGATATCTTTCCCTTCATTATCTAAGAAGGGTCCAGTTATTATTGTATCTGTCACATATGTAGTTGTCAGTATATGCTATACATGGATATTATTGACTTAATTATTAATGATCTGGCTGTATAACAGCCAGGTCAAAATGGAACAGTTTGGTAGAAATGGTTTTAGATCTTCACACTTAATTCTTTACTCGATTGCTAAATGAGTCAGATACCTTCTCATCTTCCTCTTCATTGCTACTGATGTATTTTTATAACTGAAAACTTTAAGGACTTATCACTCATACTGAGCAGTTGTTACTCCAGGAATAGTCTCATGAAGCTCAGTGAGACTAGTGATATGAGTACGCACTGCTCAGCTTCAGAAGGGGAAGCAGAATCAAGTGATAATTAAAACAATCCACTGTGAGACACGTTCATTTGTGCAATAATGACATACCATGCCTGGCAGCTGTGTAATACTTCATGTTTGCTGTACTTAATGCTCAAACACTGAAGAAAGCTTTCTCTATTCTGTAGCAAGACTTCCTCCCACTTTGAAAGTAAGTGGATTTGCTTTTTTTTCTTGCCAGTTTATTGCTCATCTTGCAGCATCTACTGCTGATCTACAAATCCTTTTTTTTTTTTTTAGCCAATTCACCTTTTGGCTATTTTGAAAATGTGGTAAAACATTGTCTGCATTTAACATCTCATTAGAATCTCACCACGTAACACTAGTGGCACAAAGCAAAATATTCCGATATGTCAAAAGAAGATTAGGCAATCCCCTCGTCAGTATCAGGATTTCAAATTGGGAATTCTTGAAACATTGAACACACTTGGAGGCCAGCATGAGGTTACACTCCAATGGAAATACTGCCAGGTAGACCGTGCTGAACATTCATCAGATAAAATGTGATCCATTGACAGTGATAAGTAAACTTAAGTCTATAGCAAGTTATTTAGGGATACCCTTGTGTAGTGCAGGCAGAGAAAAATAAGGGAGTTAACCTTTCTGGCCCTTTGTGCAGCCACTGTATAGTTTGGGAAGAATTGTGTTCACTGTATTTAGGGACTGCTCCCTGATTATTCTGCTAAGGGTGTATTGTAGCCCAAAGTAGCCAGGGAAAGGTAAGTAGAGATATGGCAGAAGAGGAGGCTGGTTGTACAGGGGAGGGAAGAGAGAAAGTGTGCTGTGTCTCTAAAAGAGAGTAACAGCTTTTGTTTTTCTCTGCACAAAACCCACAGAAATATTTTGATTATTTAGGACCTGGTTTTCATGACTGTGAATCACCTGCATCTACCACTGACTTGAGTTGAATTTTTGGGTGCTCAACACTCATTAAAATCAGGCCCAGTTTGCTCTTACAGTTGCAATGTTGAAGGTGTACCGCTAACTAATGGCCCCCAAATCATATACCAAATGAACAGCTGACTCTCTCAATTGTATTGCTCCTCCATTATCATCTAAAAAGACAAACCAAACTGTGCCTTCTGAGTTGACATGGTACTCGAATATTTGAGATGCATTTTACCCCCAGCATAGCTCTATTGGAGTTGGAAGTGTTGTTTAGCCATATCTACCTCTTAACACAACACTCTTTACATCATTTGGTTTATTCAATACAACGGAGGTAACTTTGGTGCTCCTGCATTTTAACCCATATGTGTTCAGAAGCACCCAGCCCAGACTGCAATATTAAAATGAGACTTCTTTTTTTTTAGGGTGGGGGGGGGCAAGAGAGGACAGTGATTTCACTTTTCTTGTGTACAACTATTGTGAATTGTTTATGTTTATGTAGAAGTTCTCTGAACTGTATTGGATTTTACAAACTGGTAAACAAGTTATTTTGTCCAATTACTCTAGTATCTTAACAGTGTGCTATGGGCCCTCATCTATCCCACCATAACACGAAGGTTCAGACTCACTGCACTGTGCTCATGACACTATGTGGTTCTTCTTTGGTTTAACCTGGTTTGTGAGCATCTCTGTTGCTACATGCCCTTGAATTAAAACAGATGTCTTTATTCTGCTGAGTAATTCAACTTTTTTGAACTGCAGAAGTTTATGTCTAGGAAACACAGTAAAAGCAACATTGAACTTGGTAATAGGATAGTCAGTTGATAGAAATTGACTTTGGGATAGGCCGTAGCTAGGCCTCATGTGAATTAGAATTTTTAAGACTGTGTTACTTGTATACATTTTCATCCCCTGACACTGTGTACAAAAAACCAGCCGCACAGTGCTATTTTGACCTTTTCAATTTTCTTTAATGGGTGACTATTTTCTACTTTTACAGCACTTACAACATCTGAAGATATATAAGGGATAATGGTCAGCCAATGAAATCACATATTTAAAAGATTATAGTAGAAACATAGGTTTTATGGGATATTTCACTTTCTGTCTGTCATCCTGTATTGTAAAGAAAATGAGACAAATATTTACTATAAAACTAATAGTGCTTCCCCACTCAGATGTTTGTAGTTGGGTAACTTTGTAAAGGTTCTGTACTACAAGGGTCTTTAATTGGTATCTATATATAGTCTCAGAAAAATAAAGTCTCTAAAAGTTGTAACTCCAAGTAATCAGAAAAATATTAGTTTAAGAGGATTATCACACATTTAAAGACAGTAATTTACATGGAACATATTTTGTAAAAGGAAAACATTTATTTAGTACTTTTAAACATTTATTTAGTGTATCTTAGATAATGAATGAAAATTGATTGATGATGTAACACAAGCAAAGAACCAGAAGGCTTTGGACTTGTAAGATAGTTCATAGTTTAGTAGAGTCAATTAAGGGCTGAGTTTTTTTGACACAAATAGCTGACAGGCAAGTGACCTTAAATCACAAGATGAAATATTGCAGCAAGTGTGATAAGTTAGTAGAGTGGTCTGAAGCAAGAAACCACAAACACAGGTTACTGGTATTTTAGGATATTTTTAAGGTGCATGTATAACTGAAACTCACAAAGCTTGACCGCAATGATGCTACAGCAACCAGTTGACATAAATGATAATAAATATGGTATAAATGGTTAATTAATTTGAGACTCCAACAGAAGTGGGGTGTGGAAGTTCAGATAAGGAAAGGGGGTTGAAACTCTCATGAATATGTATAAGATACAGTTTGGAACATTGTAATAGCTGTTATCTGGCCTGTATGCCATGGGAAACACCAGGATGATGACCCCTGCTGACAGTTGAGTCATCACCTCACCTACTTTGGGGTTTCCCACAAAGGCTGATGTGCGTAATGCAAATGTTGGACATTCTGCATTCTCTCTCTCTCTCTCTCTCTCTCTCTCATTATATTGCAGTGTTGATTATTTTGGTTGTCTTGTTAATAAAATTGCTAATAAGAAAGAAGGTATCTGATTGTTTCTTGTGTGCTCCTCAAGGATCTAATTCTAATGATAAACTCACTACTCTAGCTGATCTGGAGGCCAACTCCTTGCACACCACTGCATGCTAAATTTGCTATATTATAGTTAACTTTGGAATTAAAGATTTGTCACAATACATTTGTTTGAATGAGCTCTTTTCCTAGAGACATAATTAAAAAGAAATCTTAAATTTTGGTCAAAACAGATTTTATATCAAGGTGTTGGGGAAAACACCTCCAAACCATGGCTTTTTACTCATCCTGAAACTGCATGGAGATCATAATTCTGTGACATCAGTTTGTTACTAAGATGTAACTGATAGTGGACCATGGGACGCAGGCCTGTGCACCAATGTGCCCTTGGACTGTGGCTGCTTGTCTTAAAGAGCCGAAGGGCATATGCTTAGCAATCTGTTACCCTGTGTATGTGGTACATCAGAACACAGAGTCAAAAACAAAAGCAGTGTCTGCAAAGTGTACTAATCACTCTGTACATTCCAAAGTGAATAGTCCTTTTGAAGCAATTGAGACTATTTTTGTGGGTAAGCATTGTTTGGGTTGAGCCAAAAGTAGGATCTTAAAACTGTAGCTATTTCTATGAATTGCTTACATCAATGAGACACTTTTGTAAAAGGCAAGAAACAGGTGTCAAACATTTCATGTTTACTAATAAGATTTCTGTCTCATCCTTGGAAAGAACAAACTCTCTAATTTATGACTTTCTAGGCTACCAAAACTGTATTTTCACAAATGTGGTCCAGTGTTGGAAGTTGCTTCAATGTTGCCTCCTAAATACAGGAACTTTGCAAATAAAAATAAAGAAGAGAATATTAAAAAAATTGGGAATAACAGTGAAGAGAGAGATGAACCTATTCATTCACTATTGAAAGCTATCCTCACTTCCTGTACAACTATTATACAATGTTTTGTGGTGCATCAGAAATCACTAGTTGCCCCCCTGTTCTCCACAAGGAATTGCTATTCTTTTGCTTCCCTGGTAAGGGACCACTGTGTCACATGTAGGGGACAGAAAAGCTAGAAGTGCAAAAGGAATTAGGAATTATTGCAGGGATATACTGTCTCCATGTCTTGGCTTAAAACACACCAGTGTCCAGATTTAGAGAGAAAAACAAAATAAACCTATTCAGAGCCATCTTTTGGGCACGGTGAATCAGAGCAACCGCCTTGGGCCCTGTGCTTTGGGCAGTCCAGGAGCGTTGATAAAATCGCTAGGAGGCTGGCAGGGAGGTGAAGCAGGAGGCAGGCAGGTGAGCAGGGTGAGGAGGCAAATGGGGAGGTGAGTGGCAGGTGGGCAGGTGGGGGATAGGAGCCCCCTATCAGAACCTCCCCATGCCCACAGCGCCTTCTGCCTGCCGGCGGGCCCTGACGATTAGTGCCTCCCTCTCTCTCTAAGTGCTTACTGCCTGCCATGGATCAGACGTTTCGCAGCATCAGGAGGCGAGAGAAGCAAGGGGACAGAACTGGAGTGGGAAGAGGTGGGGCAGGAAGGGGCAAGGATAGGAAGAAGCAGGATGGGGGTGGGGCCTGGGAAGAGCCAGTGGGTACCCCCCAGCAGATTATAAACTCGGCTCCTATGTCCCAGACCCCAAAACTCCCTAGGTACAGCCCTGAACCTATTAATTCATGTTCATGTCAGAGCTGTAGTCCCCATTGATCAGGTTTGCAATAACTAAAATATTAAGCATTTGAAAAGTTACCACTATATAATCCTGAAGAACCATCGTCCAGACATACAGGTGCTCATAATACAGGTCTACAGGAGAGGGAGAAGATAGGGCAGAGGAGTCCCCCTGCACTCCCTCCATTCTTTCGTTGCTTGAAAGCAAAGCATTTCAAGGTGAATATATGGATCTACAGTCAGGACAGAACTGATATAAGCCATTAGGGCCAGTAGAACATAAAGCCAATGGATGCTGCTATTGTGCTATAATGCATCTTCTGCTGATTCCAAGCCCAGACTCAAGTGCTAGATCTTTTAATGGGATATAGGATTGGTCAGCCTCCCTTATGTCCCGATTTATCAGGACAGTCCCAATTTTGGGGGCCTTTTCTTATATAGACATCTATTAACCCTCACCCCCGTTCAGATTTTTTACACTTGCTATCTGGTCACTCTAGCCTCCTTCATCCAGTTCCAAGCAAAAACTCTGCCTTTCTGTTAGTGTGGCTCTACCCTGCTTTCAATGAAAATACTACATAGATCAAAGGTCTCTCTTAAAGAAGCCGTGCAGCTTCTGGGATGGGAAGGTAAAAAAAACCATCTACTCCATCCCCTTTTTCTCATCTGGTCACCAGTGGCAGTGGCCAGCATCCTGTATCCCTCCAGCCAGGCTTCAAACCAGGGTCCAGTAGAGAAACTATTACCTGTGTTTCTTTCACTATAGTTCTTTATGCCAACAGAAATCACAGATGGCACAGTCATGATTTCTCATTCTTGTAGTGTCTTAGAGCTAGAATTGGCCTTAAGAAAAGTTATGGACCTACATTTCAAAGTTATTAAAACTGAAGTCCTTTGCCAACTCCATTCAGTTCTTTAAATCAGGTCCATAATTAAAGTCTCAGACATGTCTACACATATCTTCAAAGTATGCCAGTTATTTCTCCTAGTATGAATCAGTGGTTACGTTATAGATTTATGCTGTGCAGAATTACTATATTAGAGGTAGTCATATATTTATTGACTTTATGTCTAAATAGAAGAACTGAAGGCTGTTACACTTATTAAACTGTAGTGGAAGAAATGAAAGCTGTTTGACCATTCTTTTACAGAACTGGTCCTTTCATTCTCTCTTCACCTTTCTCAAAGCATATCCTTGGAATGTTAAGAGTGTCTCATCTGGAATGTGAGATTGACTGTTAGCCTTTGCAAATTACATGCGCAGAATTAAATGGCCAACTCCATATCATCAACCTATGTGTTCTGCATCTTTGGCTTTGCAATCTCCATTGATGTTTTAGAGGTATTGCTTCCCTGTAATGACTTGGCTTTCAGTCATTTTCAGTTGTTCAGAAACAAGTGAACATGTATAGTAGATGTCCCTCTAGTACCAAGATTAAAGAGATGAAGACAACCTGTGATGGTAAGTGTTGTGCTGAAATGGGCACTGACCTTGCATAAAAAATCACATGCATGCAGTAATGTGATGGATAATTCCCAAAATGGGTATAAAAGATACAAGGAAAACTTGTGACTTGTTTTCAAATGACTTTTCTGACAACTGCATTAATATTAACAGAAATAATTTTTGAACATTTGTAAAACATTTTGAAGAGAGGAAATGCAGTAACAAACTCAATCCCACAGCACCCTGTGGAACAGTTATGTTTCCTACCTATATTTTATAGATGGCTTGTGCAAAATCAGAATTCATGTCAGAGGCAGCGTTAAACTCAAATGTTCCTGGTTTCCAGTATTGTGGCTAATTTTATGTTTATATAAGTACTTATTGCTTTCCTGGGTCCACTTGGTGTCTTCATTTTCCCCTTTCCCCTTTCTCCTTCTGTTACGCTAAACACTGAAGATTTATCCAATTTAATTAAATCTCAATAATTAGGTATGACCTTCCTCCCCAAGAACAAAAGTTAAAACATTTCCATTCTAATTATGATATTTTCTTCTCTGGATGGCAATTTATAGAATCATAGGACTTGCAGAGACATTGAAAAGTCATCTTGTCCAATCCCCTGCACTCATGGCAGAACTAAGTATTATCTAGATCATCACTGACGGGTGTTTGAGTAACCTGTTCTTAAAAATCTTCATTGACGGAGATTCCACAAACACCCTAGGCAGTTTATTCCACTGGTTAACCACCCTCACAGTTATTAAGTTTTTCCTAATGTTCCACCTAAACTGTCCTTGCTCTAATTTAAACCCATTACTTCTTGACCTATCCTCAGAGTTCAGAACAATTCTTCTCCCTTCTCTCTATAACAACCTTTTATGCACTTGAAAACTGTTATCATGTCCCCTCTCAGTCTTTTCTTTTCCAGACTAAACAGACCCAATTTTTTCAATCTTCCCTGATAAGTCATGTTTTCTAGACAATTAATTATTTTTGTTGTTCTTCTCTGGACTTCCTCCAATTTGTCCACATCTTTTCTGAAATGTGGTGCCCAGAAATGGACACAATACTCCAGCTGAGGTCTAATCAGTGCAGAGTAGAGCCGAAGAATGACTTCCATATCTTGCTTACAACATTCCTTCTAATACATCCCAAAATTATATTTGCTTTTTTTGAAACAGTATTACACTATTCAGTCTTATTTAGCTTGAAAACCACTATGACCCCCAGATCCCATTCTGCAGTACTCATTCCTAGGCAGTCATTTCCCATTTTGTGTGTGTTCGTAACTGGTTGTTCCTTCCTAAGTGGAGTACTTTGCATTTGTCCTTATTGAATTTCATCCTACTTACTGCAGACCATTTCTCTATATTGTCCAGATCATTTTGAATTTTAATATTAACCTCCAAAGCACTTGGAGCTTGGTATTGTGCATTAACTTTATTAGTGTACTTTCTGTGCCATTATCTAAATCATTGATGAATATATTGAACAGAACTGGACTCAGAACTGATCTCTGAAGGACCCCATTTGATATGCCCTTCCAGCTTGAATGTGAACCACTGATTCTAGTCTCAGGGAATGGTTTTCCAACCAGTTATGCACCCACCTTATAGTAGCTCCATCCAGGTTGCATTTCCCTAGTTTGTTTATGAGAGAGTCATGCAAGACAGTATCAAAATCCTTACTAAAGTCAAGATATACCACATCTACAGCTTTCCCCCTGTCCACAAGGATCATTGCCCTGACAAAGAAAGCTATCAGATTAGTTTGATATGATTTGTTCTTGACAAATCCATGCTGACTGTTATTTATCACTTTATTATCTTTCAGGTGTTTGCAAAAGGATTGCTTAATTATTTGCTCCATTTTTTTTCCAGGTAAAGAAGTTATGCTGACTGCTCTATTATTCCCCAGGTTTTCTGTATTTTCCATTTTATAGATTGGCACTATATTTGCCCCATTCCAGTCTTGTGGAATCTCTGTTATCTTTCATGATTTTTCAAAGATAGTTGCTAACAGCTCTGATATCTCCTCAGTCAGCTCCTTGAGTATTCTAGGATGTATTTCATCAGGCCCTGGCAACTTGAAGATATCTACCTTGTTTAAGTAATTTTCAACTTGTTCTTCCCCTTTTTTAGCCTATGACCCTAGCTCATGTTTACTGGCATTCACTATATTAGACACTCAGTCTCTACTAAACTTTTTTGATGGAAACAAACACTACCCTGTCCTTGGTCTTCCTCTTGCTTCTAATGTATTTGTAGAATGTTCTCTTGTCACTCTTCATGTCTCTAGCTAGTTTAATCTCAGTTTGTGCCTTGGCCTTTCTAATTTTGTCCCTACATACTTGGATTACTTGTTTATACTCTCTTTTGTAATTTGACCTAGTTTCCACTTTTTGTAGAACTGGTTTTTTTGCTTGTTTGTTTGTTTTGTTTTTTAAGTTTCAGATCATTGAGTCATCAAAGATCTCCTGGTTAGATCAGGGTGGTCTCTTGCCATACTTCCTATCTTTCATATACAGTGGGATAGTTTGCTTTTGTGCCCTTAATAATGCCAACTATCTTGAACTGTTTTCCCCTTTAAGCTTGCTTTCCTTGGGATCTTACCTAACAACTCTCTGAGCTTGCTAAGGCATACCATCTTAAAATCCATTATCTTTATAGTGCTGTTTTCCCTCTTACCATTCCTTAGAATCATGAACTCTACCATTTCATGATTACTTTCACTTAAGATGCCTTACACTTTCAAATTCTCAGCCAGTTCCTCTTTATGTGTCAAAATTAAACCTAGAACCGCCTCTCTCCTAGCATCTTTTTCCTGCTTCTGAAATAAAAAAGGTTTTCTCTAATACATTCCAAGAACTTGTTGGATAATCTATGCCATGCTGTTTTATTTTCCTCAACATATATCAGGGTAGTTGAAATCCCCCATCACCACCAAGTCCTGTACTTTGGGTGCCAGAAGGGACTCTGTTTGCTAGAAGCTGGGAATTGGCGACAAGGGATGGATCACTTGATGATTACCTATTCAGTTAATTCCCTCTTGGGCATCGGGCATTGTCCACTTTCAGAAGACAGGATACAGGACTAGACGGAACTTTGATCTGACCCAGGATGGCTGTTATTTTGTTCTTAGGATTTTGTTAGTAATTTTTAAAAAAGCCTCATCCACCTCTTTTTTCCTGACTAGGTGGTCTGTAGTAGTAGTAGTAGTAGTAGTACCCATTTTATCCTTATCCAGAGACTTTTAACGAGAGTGTCTCCTATTTCCATCTCAACCTCAGTCCAAGTGTATACATTTTTAAAGATAAGGCAACACTCTCTCTTTTTTATTTTTGCCTGCCCTTCCTGAGCAATCTATACCAATATTTCGGTCATGTGTATTATTTCACCAAGTCAGATGTCAACTATGTCATAGTTGTGTTTATTAACTAGCATTTCAAGTTCTTCCTGCTTGTTCCCTCTCACTTCTCACATTAATATACAGACATCTAAGATACTGATTTGATTCCTCCGCTATGTTGAACTACATGGTGAACTTCTTCCGGGTCTCATTGAGAGAGATATATTATTAGCAGTTTGATATGTGTTGCTGTATTCATTCAGTAGTGAATACCATTTTTAACTTCTTGTCAGGGTGCTAGATATTTTTGGCTTCTTATCATAACTTACTGCTCTGCATGATCATTGGACATTGCCATTAATTGAACAGCCATATAAAATAAATAAGTTTGTGACATAAGATTGGCTTGTGTAAATAAGTGAATCCAATGAAGTTACACAGAAATCACTTATAAGAATGTGTCTTTTTCTATATCATGAATAAAGTGGGATTTGTTAACCAAGCAGGCTGCATACTGCTTCAATGAAAGCTTTGGATAAAAGAGAAATTTCTTACATTTCTTGCTGCCACCTGGTTTGGGAATGTGTACACCCTTTGAAGAGCTGGCATTGGATGTAGGAGGACCCAGACAGTGTCTCCCATCCCACCAATCATGTGGGCTGCAGGAAGGAGCCAGCCAGAGACTCCACCTGGTAGGATTAGAAGCAGCCAAAGCTTTCCAGACAAAATAGAATGTTGTCTAACTTACTCTACCCTGTGCTGAATGGCTGTTTGCTCCAGTCCTCCTCTTCCTCCACACAGTCTCTTCACTTCAGCATCACTCCACACTTGCCCTGTCTAGTCTCATCTCTCCTAACCTTTCCTCAGTCCCTTGTCCTTCTTTTTCTTTCTATTTAGTTGATTTCCTCCTCAGAGATTCCCATCTCCAAAAAAGTAGAACTAACATGACATTTGCCACCATCACATTGTTCACCTTTCACATTTAGACAATGTCTTTCCATTTAGAAAATATTGTCTCATTGTTGCTTTGTAGTTCCCCGTCTGTCTGTCTGCCATCTGTTTTCTCTTTTCTTACACTTAGATTTTAAGTCCTTGGAGGCTGGAAATGCCTTTTTCTTTTGTTTTTACATCACTTAACACAATGGTGTCCTATTCCATGACTTGGGTTCCTAGGTGCTGTGGCCATACAAATAACAGTATTATATCATCTACAGAACTTTAGTCATACAGGTATTCACAAATGACAAATAGAAATACAAAGAGGACAAATCAAACCACAGTTGTGAATTTTACATACTGTTTGAACAAGTTTTTGCATTTCAACCAATTGCATTAACCTTGTCTCATAAAGGTCTGGTTAGGGACACCAATAGTTAATGAGATTTGTGATGTGAATAGATAATTCCTTAAGTGAAGCATCTCACCTGGGAATGCTGGCCACTGGCCCTCCATCAAGAAGGTCTTAACAAAGTCAAATATCCAAGGATCCAGTACTTCCCTGTTTGATTTCACTATCAATCATTAAAGCCCTGGGCCTAACTCCAGATATTAACATTAAACTTCTTCAGTATATTTAGAACTTGATTAAGGAAAACTGCTTACAATGCTTATAATGCTAAATGAAATGGTGCAGCTTCTGGCCCAACCATAGATAGGAATGTCATTCAGAGTTTACATTGTTTCTACATTAGGATATCTTGAATTCACTAAGCTATCTGCCACCTGCCTTTATAGAAAAGTCCTGCTGAAATTAATATAAAGTGATACCCTTCCTAGAGAATGGTTCCAGCAAAAAGCCCTGTGCATTTAAATAAAGAGTTATATTCCTGGTTTGGAATTCTATAGGATGGCTTAATAAAGTGTGTAATTTTCTGCTGAATTTTGTGTCTAACTATTTTATAACAATTATGTGTAAAGTTTCTGTAGAACCTATTGACTTCATTCCCATTAAATGCTATACGTAATTGTCATAATACTGAAAGCATTTCCAGGCTATCATGCAAAAGAAGAAAGTTCTTTCAGCTTCCATAACAGCAACAACATAGAATTATAAATACACTGCTACCTAGATATAACGCCACCTGATATAACACAAATTTGGATATAACACGATAAAGAAGTGCTCCGGGGGTGTGGGGCTGCGCACTCCAGTGGATCAAAGCAAATTCAATATAACACCATTTCACCTATAACGTGGTAAGATTTTTTTGGCTCACAAGGATAGCGTTATATCGAGGTAGAGGTGTACTTGATACTTCAGTGGGTTCTAGTTGCCTCAGATAGGCAGGCCTCTGAACATAAGATTTTCCATCTTTGTTATAAATGTCTCCATCTGTTTCACATGTTATAGGTCATCTTGGTAAGAAGGCCAACTGTGTGAAGATGATGTGCAGGGAGAGGACTCTGAGACCTTATTTCCATCATTGTGGCCTCATCACACAATTCCATCAGATTATTGACAGGATTGTATAGTCACTTGGCTATTCTATCTGTTAATTTTCTGACACCACATTTGGTTCAGTAATCTTGCTGGAGGTACTAGTGGAATAAACCTAGCTCCTTGCAGGAATTAAGGTAAGGACTGACTTCAAGATGAAGGTAGTGATTATTAAATCATGACAGATATAATCCCTTTTTCACTCGCAGCCAAAAAAATGTCCAGATATATGGATGGTCATGTGCACATGTACATTGAGTCTGAAACAATTTAAGACAGACTCATAGATCCAATATCAGCCAGATTAGACCACAGGAACTTTAAAGTGTTGTATTCCTAGTGTATAGAAGAGGCTCAATATGTCTTCTTTCTCTGTGTTGGTTGTCAATAAAATGTCAGCATCTATTACATTATTTCTCTACTTAGGATAGGAAATTACTGTTTCTTTTCCTGTTCCCCCTGGAGTTCCTTCAGCCCAGCAGGGAAGCAGGCAATGGATCAGGGAGAGCTATTCGCCCCTGCAGTGCAGCAGGCTCACATCAGAATTGCTCCTGGGACTGCAAAGGAAGTGTTGGGAAGCAATTAGAGGAGCTATTGCCTGCTGCCACCATCCCTTACAGACAACTTTGAGACAAGTACTTCAGTTTAAAAATCATAGGAGTGCTTTTTCAACTCATAATGAAATACAAATCTCCTTTAAAAAGCTACCTTTGATACCCAGGGGAACACAGTTTGGACACAACTGGTGTAGCGTGTATTTGTCTCTTTTGGGGACCATCTTCCTGGTGTACGAGGGTGGCGCCAGAAGCCTTTCTCCTTAATTGTCCTTCCAATGCCCTTTGGCATCACTGTGAAGCAGTCTTAACACTTTCTCCCTTGCATTTATCTTGTGTACTCTCTTAGGATATACAAGCCCAAAGTATACATTGAAGATTGAGAGTTGTGATTTTGACAGGAAAAGATACTTCATTGTCTTATAATCTTTGAATACAGTATTATTTCCAAACAGATGTTCTGTTAATATTTCCACGTGACCATATGCTCTGAAGTGTTAAACAGATGATTGCAATTAAAATTAGTGCTCCACTTAAGTACAATAAAACACCTCAAATAAATGCTTTTATACTCCGTGGCTTTTAACATTAATCTTAGCCGCAACAATGTTTCCTCATATAATTCCCAAAGATGTGATTAATGGTTTGTGACAGAAGCCACACTTCATAGTAGATACTAGACCTTTAGTAGAATGTGAACAATTAATACACTATTCATGCTTATCTCAAATCCATTTTTGGCACAGTTGTGATACATGTTGTGATGAAAATAAAATATGTTGTTACAATCAAAAGCATAAAGAAGGAATTTAAACTGATGCAATATTCAAGCAGCTCTAGCTTATGCAGACAGCTAAATGTTGGTTTTACTTAAACAATATTTTTAGAGGTCGTAATATATGCAAAATAAGCACCGTGTATAACTTGACTGAGTAACAAGCTGCACTGATCTATTTAAGTTCGTTGATAAGAGCACTAGTAGCTATCGCACCATAATATCTGTGAGAGCAAAGAATGTTATCTTTTGTATATCATGTTTCTTATGGGTTCACACCACTATTCCTTTATTATTGATTTTAATATGAATTAGTTTATTGATCTCTATTCCAGTTCATTTCAGAATTCCATTTGTGTTTTATTCCCTTGTGTGTCATATAATTTCATCCAGAATATAAAAGTATTAGAATTAAAGTGTATTATTATCTATTGTACTGTATAGTACTATACATAATAGTTATCCATTTGGTGTAATATTCCCTATATCCTGTATAAACCATTGCAAAGCTGTGTAACAAAATATCCGACCAAAAAAATATTGTAATGAATGTGGCATTGATATTAGTTCAACTACAAAATGCATCCTCCACTGTTTGGAATATCTGTAGAATTAATTTGTGTAATTTACATTCATATAATTCAGTCTATATTGATATGTTACATGGTTTATACCAGGTTAATGCTTCATGAGCATCTTATCTGTAATGGTGGTCAAAATTGTAAAGAATTAATTTGACCAGTATTATGGGTAATGTGCTGGTGACGCATTAGTCTACTAATGAAATCCTATCATATCCTATGTAGAAATAATTCATTTGAATGGGACTTTAACGACATAATTCTGCATCCAATATAGGAAAGTAATGGATGCCCAATTTAGCAAATAAAAAATGAACGTACGCCTATGTAAATTTTTAGTAGTACTTTGGGTACAGTTTGGGGGAGAGGGGTTAATTGCTGGTAACACAGTTTTGTTACTTTTCGTGTACATGTTTAATAAAATGTAGACTGTTACAAAGTTTAATGTGTAATAAAGATAAATTATTCCTCCACTAAGATTGAACAAAATCTGCAAATTACAAAAGATAATTATGTTCTCCAATTGTAACTGCTTCCAAATAATAAAAAAAATCTATATATGCAGTATTCACATAATAAACTGCTAACCTGTTCCAGAAGTCTCTCCTGAATTAATGGTTTAACTTCAAGTTCTACTGCCACTCTTTCCACCAGATTCTAAAGTTCCATATACTGTATCAGCTAGTGTATCTTATATTTTACTTTCACCAGGTACATGTTTTTCATGGGATTTTTTAGCTGTGTGGTTCCCATTGAGGCTCATGATGGCAAGGTGGGGGGCTTACTAAACACTACTATGCTCTCCTGTACTCTACCCTGTTCATGTTCTGTGAATACTTTCACATAGTGTTGCTAAACCAGAACACAGAAACTAGTAAATTATAAATATTGTGGCATCTTCCCATAATAAATTCCCTACCATCTGCTTAGTTGGAAAGGCTCTCAGTAACTTACGGTAAGAGAATTTCAGAAAATGTGAAACTTTTCTGGTAAACACAGTCATTGCCTGAAGCATTATGACTATAGATGTTAGGCTGCTATAAGATTTATTGGATGGGTGAAAAGTTTAAATTTAATTTTCCTTTGGCATATTCTCACAAAGTAATTGCATGTATCTTAGTCGCAAAGTTTGTGGTCATTTCCTCATCCGGCTCATTTAATTGCTTTTATTTTGGGAGCCATGTCCCTGTGCTGTATCCTATATTAAAATATCAGTTCAAATGGGAACAGTCATGTGTCAGTTAAAAATTCACTCTGTTGAGTACCTGAGCATGCAACTTAGGATTTGCTTTCTAAAAGCATCTGTGTGGGTAAACTTTAATTTCACAAAAGTTCATTGGAAGTGAACACAAGTCAGAAATTAATTTTGACATGATTTTTTGAAAACATTCTGCATTATTTATGCGGCTCAGACCTTATGAGTAATCTTTTTCATTGAAACATGAAGTTGGTATATCTGTGCATTTCTCCATTATGACCACCAATGGCCTTTTAAACTAACATTTCTGAAAAGAAGATAAAGTGTGAGATCCAGAAATAATTATGCACTCAGAAAACTGAGTCATGCAGATAATCTGCACCGCTTTACATCTTCAAAGTGTTGTAGTAATACTAACTACACTGCATATTCTGTCTGTTTGATCAGATGTGTGTAATTGTAGCAGCTGCAACTAATCAGGATACAGTTATTTATATGCATGATTAGTTTAGTGAAAATGTTTCCAAACCTTATTATTCTTGAATGGTGAAAAGTTCAAATTTCCTGATTAATCACATGATTTCTTGCTCAATGATAAACCGAGATTTTTTCTTCTATGAGAGTTTTTTGTTCTGCCACTTTCCAATATCCTGTTGTATCGCTGCCAGCAACTGGTTTCATCCTTTACTACAAATCCTCTTGGACTCCTTGAATCAGACTGAGTTCCTCCCCTCTAGCTGAGCTTTCACCTACTTATGTTTGCAAGAGAATGCTCCCAACATTACAATTGGATTATCTATGGGCTTGTCTATACGAGACGGCTATGTGCACTCAGGGCCGGCGTATCCATTTAGGCGGCCTAGGCAATCGCCTAGGGTGCCAGGATTATTGGGGGGTGGCATTTTGCCAGGAGGGGGCTGCAGGCAGCTCCGGTGGATCTGCCACAGTTGTGCCTGCGGAGGGTCCCCTGGTCCCACGGCTCCAGTGGAGCTGCCGCAGGCATTCCTGCGGACGTCCGCTGCTCCCGTGGCTCCGGTGGACTTCCCGCAGGCACATCTGCAGCAGCTCCAGCGGAGCCGCGGACCGGTGGACCCTCTCCGTAGGCACGACTGCGGCAGGTCCATCGGAGCCGCGGGACCAACGCGCGGGGCAGTGAAATGGCCATGCGCCTAGGGCACTAAAAACACTAGCACCGATCCTGTGTGCACTGAAGGGGCAATGTGAATTCTAAAGTGCACCCTGATGGCACACACTCACTAGTGTCTGTTAATGTAGTTCTAAACAGTACTAAACTATTAGCTACTGCTAATGGGGTACTTAACTACACAATTCTATGTTAACATGCATTAGGGAATTCTAATGTGTGCCAGCAGGGTCTATATGGATCAGTTAGTGTGCAACTTGTTGGTGCACTTTAGAATTCACATCTCTCTATCACTCATTGCTGCACCATGTAGAGGAATCCCAAGTCTCATATTATGAGGGCTTTATGAAGGTCTTCCTGAGACAACCCTTAACACATTAATTCTTAGCCTTGGATCTCTTTAGTTTCTCCTCTTTTGAAGACAGAAAAAACCTCCAACTCTCCTCTGTGGACAGCCCACTACACTTAAATCTACCAAACCATTTCAATTTCAGCTCCCCAAGCTGTATTTTTGACTGACAGGGTCTTTAATTACTTGAAGCTAGCCAGGCATTTTTGCTTCATTCCCCAGCTGCTGCTTTTGGCACAACTTGTTATTGCAGTATTTCACTTCTGGCTAGTATCCTCCTTACTGCTGGTGTCATCTGGGCTTTGGCTTCTCCTGAACTCAATGATAAGAGCATAGATAGAATACACTCTGCAGTAGTTCCCACAGTAGGACTTAGCACTGTCTCATTATGCTTGTGTTTCTTAGTAAAACAATAGTGTTACATATACTATGGTGGTATAGAGTATAATAAAGATTTCATTGCCACTTGAATATGCATAACTACTTCATTCACAAATGAAGAGAGTCCAGAATAACCTATGTTGATCTATTTTACAAAAAAAATATTGGGTAAAATATACGTATCCAACAATTAATAGACCTGAAAAAATTGTGTTCTGCTCATGGACAGCTTCAATTCAATAATACACAGGTGTGGGAATTAATTAAATTAATTAAAAACAATTAAGGGCACATAGCTACAACTTCTGTTATTCTCTTGATGAAAGTGGGATCACTATACATAATGCATACTCTTTATCACAGAGCGTGTACTCAAAGTGTTTGTTTGGGATATATTTGTCATATGTGAGATTAGAAGAAAAATAATCATAGTTCAACAAATTTGCTAAAGAAAATTGGAGGAAACTCAATCTCTATACCTGAAATGAAAAACAACTTCTAGGGTAAATTGTTTAGGAGCCTTAAGTTTGATTGTCTTAAGGGTGGAATCTACTCTGTGCTCACTATGCACAAAGGTAATGATATATTACTTTGGATAAATGTTTCTCAGCCAATGGGTTGCAACCTCCTTGAGGAGGAGGGATCACAAAAGGCAATCAGAATGTGGGGGAAGGACATAAGGCACTGAAAATTTTATCACAGTCTAAAATAAAGAAAATCTCACTCCCACATTCTCCCCAATCCCTTACCCTGCAAGGTCAATTATCCACTATCAGATTCTTGAAAAACACACACATACAAGTAGAGTTAAATAAGTTTATAATTGTTGTCATTGGTACATTTTTACTCTTACTTGTATAGTAAAAGTAAGAGGGCTGCAAAAAAAGTGATTTCAAATAAGGGATAACCAATCTGAGGGACACCACTTTAGATTGTTAGTTCTTCCTGTAGTGTCGTAGATTTTAAGAACACAAGAGGGCATTTCACCCTTAACTGTGGATGCCTTTGTGTTCATTGCTTCTTGTAACAAGTTTAACATTTTAATTTAATTTGATTGCATGATTATAAAACATTATGCTTCTACTATTCTTCATTTGTGTGTGCTAATCTATGCAAGGCACCTTCTGTCAAATGGGTCAGGACCTCTTGCTAGGTGAAAGTGATTAGTCAAATCTGCAGAACTCTTTCATTATCAGTATTCATACAGTTATACTGGACATTTAGTATTTTTCCATTTCGGAGATTTTGCCTGGCACAATAGCTCTCTTTATCTGAAGAACTCAATGGTTTTGTATTAAAAGGTGGGTACACAAGATAAATATTTGGGCACTATATGTTACTCAAGTATTAACACTCAAAGGACAGATTAGTCGACCCAAAAGAGAGAGAGTGAGAAGTGTGAAGTTCTGTAATGGAATCTAAAGTTTTTATGGTGGCAAGTATTCTGAATGTGTGGCAAAATTATAATTTTTATGATTTAATAAAAACATTATATTTTGCAACACATTCAGAACATTTGCCACAATAAAACCTTTACATTCCATTATGAAAACTGACACTTCCTAGTACCTCTCTTCTGTTTCCTCCAAAGCAGGGAATAACAGGATGCGAAAAGAGTCCCCACAGTGCAAATTGCATTGAGTCGAACAGACTTGAATACCACTTATTCTCTTTCAGAATGAGTAAACCATTTTGAAGGATCAGGCCATTGTTTACATTATTCAATCAAACCCTGAACCAAACCCAAATGGAGCCTCTTGAGGTTGGAAAAAACATGTAATGATTCTTTCAAAACACATTTTATACAATTTATGATCCATATTTTGCAATTCGTTGGTCTCTCTGGAAATATAAGCCTAATCTGACTGCAGTCTCCAGCCTTGTTGTACACATTGGTTTCAGACAATTCTAACTACTGTTAAAGTAACAATGCATCTGCCCTTTGGGTGTGAATCTGAATTGAGCCAGTGCTTTGAACCTTATTAAATTTACCCACATTTACTATAGCAAGAATGGTTGGTATGAATGAGGAAATAGTTTAAAACTAATAGAATGTGCTTTGAATACTAAAGGTGTAATCACAGCCACTTTTATATTTCTCTCCTAAAATCTCAGTCATTACAGTTCTAGATGGACCACAAATAGCAATCATGGATTATAAATGGAATAAAATATTATTTGAAAGAATCATTAAATGTTTTCCCAACTAGGGAAATGCTTTCTAGATGAAATTGCTATAAAATAGGTGGGCAATAGGTTGAAAAAACTACTCAGAGTAATCATCAGTGGTTCACTGTCAAACTGGAAGGATGTATCTAGTAGGGTCCTATAGGGATCTGTCCTGTGTCTGGTACTACAGTATTCAACACTTGAATTAATGCCTTGGATAATGGAACGGAGATAATGCTTATAAAATTGTGGATGATACAAAGATGAGAAGGATTGCAAGCATTTTGCAGGACAAGATTAGAATTCAAAATGACTTTGACAAATTGGAGAATTGCTTTGAAATCAACAAGGTGAAATTCAGTAAAGACAAGTGTAAAGTACTAAAGTTAAGTAGGAGAAATTAAATGCACAACTAGAAAATGGGTAATATCCGGCTAGATGGTAGTACTACTGAAAAAAGGATCTGGGGATTAGAGTGGATCACAAATTGAATATTAGCCAACAGTGTAATGCAGTGTCGAAAAAGACTAATGCCATTCTGAGGAGTATTCATAAGAGTGGTGTATGTAAGGCAAGGGAGTTCATAGCCCCATTCAACTCAGCACTGATGAAGCCTCAGCTGAAGTACTGTGTCCATTTCTGGGCGCCACACTTTAAAAAAGAAGTGAACAAATTCAAGGGAGTCCAGAGAAGAGCAACAGAATTATATACAAAAAAAATGGAAAATGTGAGCTGTGAAGAAAAGTTAAAAAAACTGCACAAATTTAGTCTTGAGAAAAGAAAATGGGGGGACATGATAACAGTTCTCAAATATGTTAAGGTCTGTTATAAGAAGGACAGTGATCAATTGTTTTCTATGTCTACTGAAGGTAAGACAAGAACTAATGGGATTAATCTGCATCAAGGGAGATTTTGTTAGATAGTCAGAAAATCTTTCTATTAGGGTAGTTACGAAGTGGAATGGGTTACCAAAGGAGGTTGTGGAATTACCATCACTGGATGATTTTACGAACAGGATAGACAAACATCTGTCACGATGGTGTTAGGTATACATGGTACGCATTTAGCGTGGGTGACTAGATGACCTATCAAGGCCCCCTCCAGCCCTATATTTTGATGATTTTGTGATTGTGTAAGGTTCACACTGGAAATAAGGAAGGAGATGTCCCTTTCTCCAATAGGGAGCAAAGGTTTTGGATGAGGTTGATTATGACTTTTAAAAATCCCATTACTTCTGTACTATCTAAAACCAACGTAAAAATGGCAATTTAAAATATTTGAAAAATGTCAAGCTCTTTAATTAGTATTAACACATACACTCCTATGCATCTGTTTTAAATGCCTTTACATACAGGATAATTCAGAAGAGGTTCTAATTGCAAATGATATTAACGAATACATATGAAAGTCACAAAGGCCATGGTTAATTTGAAACAATGAATATTATGTTTTTAATTAGGGCATTTAATTGCCTCCCACATGCAAGAACACAACTTTGCAGCTGGTTGAAAATATAGAGTATTCATATCAAACACAAATGAATCTCTTTAAAATGATGTAATTAAAGAATAAGAAGTTGGAAAAGCCAGGAAATACATAGTAAAGGTTCCTCAAATGATTTAAACCCTGACTTGTATTCTTGTGCATTTTCCTCCTATTGGATAATACAGGTAACTTAAATATCATAACAACTTTAGAAATTCTCCATGGAATTGACTGTATATGAAGAGTCATGCATTCCACACAGTGCTTATGCCTATCTCTTCTCCATAGTCTTCACCACAGTGAAAGTGGTACTCTAATGTGCATAGATAGCATGTGTCTAAGTGATGTGAGGTCATTATGTCGAGTGTTTGGGGTAAAGGTTCATATCTGCCCTATGTCTATCAACATTTCAACAGGAAGGTGATTTAGGGAGATACAGTGGAATGTCTGGTATATACATAAAGAACGTATTGGAATGGTGAACAGAAGAAGATGTTGTCTGAAGACTGATGGTTCTGTGCAGAGAAGACTGCGTCTTATCTAGGATATAATACAATATGCTGTGATCATTGGCTGATAGCAGGAGCATGCGGAGTGGGGTGCCTCAGGTCACCATCCTGAATATTAAACTAAATGTGAGGTTCTTGATTTGTGGTTTGTGTGCCTTCCAATGTGGTGAGTATGCTTTTTAAATTTTTTTAATCTCTCTTGCTGATAATGTTCCTGCAGTTGGCAGTAGGGGTCTACTCTTGGATGGTGTTTGAAGATCTTCAGGTCTGTGGTAGGGACTTTTCTTTAGTGCTGCATTATCTGTGCTACAGTGCTTTGATATGTAAACGTAAAAGGTTTGGTGCAAACTGTCTCATACGGATGTCTTTATTTGCAAGTATAAAAACTACTTTGACTAACTCATATGAATTTCTTCAGTAGCAATATTTGACTTTTGCAAATGACCTAATGATAAACCCAGTGACTGCAGCCATTTGTCAGGGTTATGCAGAGCTTGACATGTTTGAATTACCTCCCTTTAACAATTCCTCCATCATGAGACTTCATTGTGGCCTAGACAAACCTGATGATAGTGCCTTTGTCCCAGGCCTGCGGGAAGAAAGACAAGATGCAAGGGACATTTGGTTTAATTAGGCCACAACTTAATTAACTTCTCTGGGAACTATTGGTGATAACTCATATGATGCAGGATGTGAGTTTTTCATTGACTGTTTTCACCTGGTCTATAGCTCCCATACTTCCCATTGCTGGGACACCATTGCCTTCCCCTTAGAACAGGCTTAAGGAGCTAGAGGAAAGGAATTGTCTACTTGTTATACCAGGCATTAGGAACCCCAGCCCTGTTCCTTGTGTTCTTTAAGAGATGATTTCCCCAATTCTGTTTTATCAGATTCCCTGTGAAATGAGTACCTGCACTGAACTGCTGCCACAAGAGATCTTCACCACCCTGCTCTTGCCCCTCTAACCACTTGCCTGTTCCTGGCAAAGAAGAAACCTTCACTGAGAGGAAAACATGTGTGTTTACTAGGTGCCTATCTTTTCCACTGCTACTTTGCATAACTCTGTTATGATCCTGGGGTGATTTCACCCAGTCCTCTCTGGGACCTTACTGGTCACCCTGGAGGCTTCTGGGGACCTCTAAACCTACAGGGAACTCTTACACACCCATGTATAACCACAAGAGGCTTCTTTGGTGCCTTCTTGTAGCTACTGACTGGGGTGTGAGACAGACCTTAGGCTGGAGGGACAGGATTTATATACCCTTTCCAAATTTTCAAGAGCCAATGGCTTCCCTGAGCCTCACAGGCATTCCCATCCCTTTTGGCCACTCAAATATCAGGGGAGATGAACTCTTCAAGGGGCCACTACCCATTTTTTTCCTGCTAATCCAAAGATCCCCACCTTTTGAAGTGCATTTTAGCCATTTGGATCCTATATGCACAACATGACAGTGAATATAACTTTTACTCCATAAAAATGATTTATTATTTGTCAGTGCAAAAATTTAGCTGTATCCAGTTCTACAATAGGGTAGGGAAAAGTGTGTGAAATATAGAATACCACTTCCTGTGTAGTTCATGGAATTGGGTACATGCATTTTGGTATGTGAGATACATATTTCCATTGCAATTGTTAAGATTGGTTAAAATTGTTTTGTAAATATATATTTTTTGAATTACCACCTGCTATTTCATTCTGTGACTTGGCAGTACTGGTGGCTGTGTTTCTAGACTATCTCTGGACTTTGGAAATTCTCTCATTTCAAGTTAATGCCATCAAGTGCTTAAATGAACTAAAACATGTCATTTAAAAATCACATTGGATCCCTCCAGTTTAGTATGAAAGGGATTACCTAGCAACAGTCACTCAGGAATATCAAGATACTCTGAGGATGAAATTGTTAGCAAATTAGTTATCCTTTTATTTTTGAGAGGACATATTTTGTTTACATACGAAATGATGGCAGTAGCAGGAGCTTATGAAAAAGAAAAGCAAGTGTGAAATCTCAGATGGGGGGATAGAGGTATGTAAACAATTCTACAGTAATTATGTATAATTAAGCTATTAAGAACATATGAGCAGGTAAAAGGAAAAAGATACAAACAGTAAGCTTTACTTATTACTATCCTTTTGCAGATTTTCTACTTGGGTGAAACCATATTAATGCCTTGCATCATACATACTGCAGGTGCACGTCTATCAGTCATTCCTGCTCTTGTGGACTTAACAACACAAGTGAACCACAACAAAAAAAATATTCTCAGTAAAATCTTCAATGACAGGGTACACTTGTGATTAGAAACACATATAAAATGTGCACAATACTGTAACTATCTGTGGGGAAAGAAGACGGATGGTCATGGATCAGATCACGCCAGTTTGTGGTAGCTCAGTAATCCAATGCTTTTTCTGGTGGCTGCCATCTTGTGCTGTAGAATGTAAACTTTACTTAAAGGGGCATGCACCTTCACAGGTCCTGAAAGGGTTAATGAGAGACTGAGAGGCTAGTTATATTATCTGGCTGCATCTGGAGAGTGGACCAGGCTTAATTAGAGATGAAGCCCAGCTGGTGAGGAGCTGGCTAGTAATTATAAAATCAGAAAGTTTACAGCAGAAGGGGACTGCAGGGAGAGCATCAGCGGTCACTTTCTGGGATTAGAGAGAAGGAAGACCCAGGAGAGAGCAAGCCCTTTATACTCACCTGAGTAGAGGAAGCTGGCAAACAGACATGATTAACATAGAACAGCCACCAGAATGAATCAGGATCTGTTGGGAAAGCCATGACAAAAGGACAGGAACTGGAACCCCAGGGAGAGTACCCTGAGAGGCATTTAATTGAGAGATACACAAGGTCAGGGCCAAGGAGGTCAAAAGTGGGTTTAGTTTATATTCCTTTGATAGAATTTTCTTAGAGGATTTTAATGGAGGGCCCTAAAGGTCCTGGCCCTGAAACAAGGGTGGATGTAGAGATGTTATATGTAGGAGAAGCACAGGGAAACAGCAACAAGGAGTGGAACTGAGTAGACCTTTGCTGATTGCTATAGGTTTCTTGAGTTGAAACCTGGTGTAGATGGAGGGCCAGCTTCCCCATCAACTACTGATGGTGGCATGAAGCCCCTGCAAAGGGGATAAGGACCCAGGAGAACCCTGAGAAACAGGTGAGAGGACCATAGGGCCCAGGGTCGGAGACAAAGACCTTTAAGTGAGGAATTTTGGGTTATTTGTTGGACTCTGTTACCCTGGAATGAGTGGATTAAATTGTGACCTGGCTGGAGAGCCAAGTTACAGGAAGAAAGACTGCCATAGAATGAAAACAAGGGTTGTAGGAAGCTACTACGCTGTGCCTGACCACAAGGAGGTGCTCTAGTAATGAGTAGATTCTTTCTTAGGGTGGAAGAAAGTTTCTGGGCCATATGTCTTCAAGGAGAACTTTCCAAATGGGAACAGATTATCAGCCAATGCAATGCTGACTTTCTGACCCTGAAATAGCAGCTCTGAGAGGTGTGAATCTTTCTTTCAGCGCAGTGTTAATTTTGTAGTCTAACAATAATAATTTAAATGTCACATTATTAAATATTTAACTGCTTATAAAGCATTCAAAAAGGAGTGGAGAGCATATCATTAAGACATGCATATAGTGCTGTGACTTGTTTCATTTTGCAGTCATCACTGGGTGGAGTTTTTTTTCCCAACTAAGATGTGTTAAAAAAGCTCTGAAAAAGGAGGCTACTTCTTAAAATAACATAATTCTAGAAATTCATCTTTGGTTTGTGTTAGGGCAAGTGATCTTAAAGTGAAACTTAATTGGGAAATCTTCCAGTGTCAGCCCTTTTAAAGAAATAATAAGAACTGTTTCTGTAAGTTTTGTTCTAGCCCATCATCACAGGTGCTAATGCTGAACATTAGTCTCCTAAAACTAAATATTAAGAATTGTGCAGTCATGTAACTCCCATGAATGTTAACAGAAATCTCTACTTACAATATGCTGAATGTATCCACTGTTTTCTGTTGCAGGGTGAATTCATGATTCACCATTTTTCTAGGCTGATTTCAGTGTACTCAAAATATCAGACTTCTTCTTGATGTGCAAACTTTTCCACATGATAAGCTTTAACATTTTGAACTATAAGATAGCTACACAAACAGATACATAAACAGTGCTTTCACATTGTACATGTTGGATTTTTTAATACATTCAGAAGAGTGACCTTAATCTCTTGTAAATATCAGCTTCCCATTTTCAAACTTTCCATTATAAATTTTTAGCAAAGTGTTTCTCTGCCAATTGCAAGGAGAGCTCTGTTTAGTTGACTGCCTTGCAGAAGTGCCTAACCAGTCACTGGTGAAAGACACTGAAGGCATACAAAGCTTATAACAAATATTATAGCTCTCTGTCTAGGTAATAGACTGAAATTGTTTAATATTATATTGTACACCTATCTCAGATATTAAGCTTGTATGTTTTATATCTAAGTAAAACCTAGAGGATCTTTAGTTAAATTAAGGGTATGATGACACTGGAAAAGCAAACATAGATGCTCCAGTTTCAAAGCTACTGTTGACTTAATGAAATTCACTTCTGGATTTAAAAGTTGTAATTCCTGTTTTTCTCAGTGGAGCTCTACCTGTTGATGGTAGCAGTGAGCTTTATCCTCATTTTCCATTTTAATAAGATGTTTTCATAGCAACTACAGAAACAGAAAGAACAGAGATGTTGATGGTTCATTCAAATTTGCTACAAAGGGGAAAAGACTCATATTACGTATGCAGAGTGGATTTGAGACGCATGGTCAAAATGGTTATATATCTTGGTTTCCAATTGAAATGTTCCCTACTGAGATACTCCCAAGCTCGAAATGCATATTGCGTCCAAATCAGACACAATAAAAGCAGGTGTCTTGCCTCTACAAACAACTTCTTTGGATCTTTCTGTGAATAATTGATTCACATGAAAGTATACATGGTGGGCTCAAAGATCAGCCTTTCAGAACAATAAGCAGGAAAGCAAAGCTACTCTGAAAATGAAGCAACTAAGTACTTAGGGAGAGAGACCTCGAGAGGTCTATCTTAAAATAGGAAAGTTGCATATCAAACAATAAACTTCAGATGAGAACACTCTGGTAAATAAATGCCTTTTGCTACAGAATAAGTATTTGTGGAGTAGCTTGGCCCAGATCCACAAAAGTATTTAGGCTCCTAACTTCTTTTTGGGTCCTTATGACTAGAACAATCATGGTCTTATACATTATGTCCTTATACACAAGCACAGGAAAGGCACATATTTTTCTGATGCTGAAATGTAAAAAGACACCCCCAAATTTCCCTGTTGGCAAGAATAAAGTCGAACACTGAATTAATATTCGTTAGCAGTCTGACATTCTCACTTCAGTGAAGTGACATATGGGGACAGTAGTCAGTACATCATTCTCTACCACCAGGTGGGAGGAAAACCCAGTGTGTAATAAATAACATCAACAAGAAGAAGTAGCTTGCATATCAGTGAACTGTAGGAATACAGAACTGCAATATTGGCTCAGACTAATTGTCCATCTAGTTATCCAGATGCTTCAGAGGAAAGTAGAAGGAACATGATAATAGAGTAACCAGCTCATGGGTAAATTTCTTCCAAATCTCCATCATTAGAGATTGGTTCATGCACTGAAACATGGTGTACTCGTATTTGGAACAGAGAGCTGACCAGATCATTCTAAGGAACAGAGAACCTGTTTTAAATAGGATGAACCCCCTTTTGAAACTGTAACCTATGCTAAAATAGTTTGGCTGTTTGTCCAAATTTAGTGGCTCGAGGCTTATTTATTCAGAGTACCAACACAACATGGAGGCCTGTCAGTGCATTTAGGTAGCTTAATCAAAACAGACAAAATCAGATAGATGAAATAACAGTGCATGTGGATTTGGCACATTAGCTTAACTCACTCCCAGGAACTGAAGAACTCTCTCACTCTAGAAGCAGCCTTCTGCTAGGGGACTTACATATTTTCCTTAACTGATGATCAGTTATAACTGTCATCCTTCCCTCCAGCCATCTGATACAGTAATATATTTTAAGGAGACTGTATTTTTTTTTGTTAGCAGTTTAGTCACTTGTCATGGTATAAACCCCCACTCTGAACCTTAGCGTCCAAAAGATGGGGTACCAGCATGAATTCCTCTAAGCTCAATTACCAGCTTAGTACTTGTAGTGCTGCCACCAACCAGGAATTCCAGTGCCTGGTACACTCTGGTCCCCCCAAAACCTTGCCCGGGGACCCCCAAGACCCAGTCCCTCTGGATCTTAACACAAGGAAAGTAAACCCTTTTCCTCACCGTTGCCTCTCCCAGACTTCCCCTCCCTGGGTTACCCTGGAAGATCACTGTGATTCAAACTCCTTGAATCCTTAAACAGAGAGGAAAATTCACCTTCCCTCCTCCTTCTCTCTTCCCCTCCCAGACTCTCCCTGAGAGAGAAAGTAATCCTAATACAGAGAGAAAATTAACCTCTCTCTCCCCTTTCCCTCCTTTCTCCCCACCAATTCCCTGGTGAATCCAGACCCAGTCCCCTGGGGTCTCACCAGAATAAAAAAACAATCAGGTTCTTAAACAAGAAAAGCTTTTAATTAAAGGAAGAAAAACAGTAAAAATTATCTTTGTAAATTTAAGATGGAATATGTATAGAGTCTTTCAGCTATAGACACTGGGAATACCCTCCCAGCCTAAGTATACAAGTACAAATTAAAATCCTTTCAGCAAAATACAAATTTGAACTCCTTCCAGCCAAATACACATTTGAACTCCTCCAAGCCAAATACACATTTGCAAATAAAGAAAACAAACATAAGCCTAACCTGCCTTATCACCTAGTACTTACTATTTTGAATCTATAAGAACCTGATCAGGGAGATTGTAGAGAAACCTGGTTGCACGTCTGGTCACTCTCAGAACCCAGAGAGAACAACAACCAAAAACTAACAGCACACTCAAAAACTTCCCTCCCTCAAGATTTGAAAGTATCCTGTCCTCTGATTGGTCCTCTGGTCAGGTGACAGCCAGGCTCACTGAACATGTAAACCCTTTACGGGCAAAAGAGACCTGAAGTACTTCTGTTCTATTAACCCTTAACTATCCGTTTATGACATCACTTCATTCTTAAGTTCCTTCCAAATTGCTCAATTTTGACTATTTTGTTACTAGAGGAATTCTCCAGTCTCCACTTTGTCTGCCTGATCTTTCTTATGAATAAGTGAAAATCACTCCACCCTGAGATGAATGTGTGGATCCTGAGCATGCACAGAAAAAACCTAAATTTTTTAAATGGTGCCCTGGCAAAGAGCCATGTGTGAGTGTAAGTGTGGGTGGGTGGATTGGCAGAATCACAGCTCTGAGGTTAATGACAACAGAAAGCATGTGCAAGATTGTTGGCTATTGAGCATGTGCAGTAAGGGGTGACAGAGAGGTCAGCTAGCTGAGTAGCTAGCCCATGGTAGCCCACTCTTACCAGTCACAATTTATTTTAAAGATCAGACCTGTCAATCATAATTCTGAGCTAACAGTTGGTGCTGAGCATGTGCGAATGGGGTAATTCCTTAAAGGTATATAAGGAAGTCACAATACGACAGTATAAAAGGCCAGAAACCAGTTTCTTAGTCTGAGGTGGCGAGAGAGAGAGAGAGATGATCGGGAGAAGACAAAAGCCAGCAAGGGAAGACAAAGAAAAGCTGCGGGAAGGAAGTCAGAAAAGCTGCTGCAGAGAAAAAGAGAGAAAAGAAAACTGAAGCAGAACAAAACTGAATGACCAGGAGCTGAGCAGCAACAGTGGTTAAAAGAAA
The DNA here is from genome assembly GCF_025201925.1 of Gopherus flavomarginatus. Classification (NCBI taxonomy): domain Eukaryota; kingdom Metazoa; phylum Chordata; order Testudines; family Testudinidae; genus Gopherus; species Gopherus flavomarginatus. The sequence goes on along the minus strand of NC_066618.1, from coordinate 149,011,049 downwards.
AATGCCAAAGAATGTATAAAGCAGCATCAGTGATACCAATGGATTTATAAAGTAAGCTTGCCAGATTTTAATTTTTAGTGCAGTATAGATTAGCATAGTATTTGCTTGAAGTGTATGTGTGTTTTAATTGCAACATATCTATGTAAACTTTAAAGTAATTTAAGATCTGCTGTCAGTGATTTGTTACAAATTGGCCACTTGTAACAAATAGCTTTGTTTAGAATCATTTGAACTATGTACTATTGCAGTTTGAATGCTCTTTAACTTGCAATAAGGAATTTATGTCTCAGGGATTTCATGTTTTGTTTAAGATTTTTAGGATCCACTGTATTAAGGATTCTCAGTTACATTAATATAAGCTATTTTGGTTTCGGAAAGAATACTGCCTATGTCAATTACTTTATTGCGGGATCTCAGACCCAATTTACCTTAAGTCCAGTGCCAACTCTCAAATCCTCCCAGCGGGCCAATAATGTCACTGAAGATGGTATTCAGAAAGAAAAGTTTATATTGTATTCACTTCAAATTTCTTAGAAAAAATAAAACTGTCATGCAACTTTATACAATCCTTAGCCTGCCAGAGAGTTTTTAGTGTTTGCCAGACACCTGGCAATGCTTCATTTCTGTCAGTTTGTTGATGTTTGGCCTCAGTGACTGAGCAGTTGAAACCTTTAAGATTGCAGCAAGGTGTGCATCAGATAGTTGTGTTCAGTATTTTGACTTGTTTATATTCATTGTGGAAAAAAGTGATGCTGTCTCCATGGCTGACTCTGCCCGGCGACTAGTGATGGTATCTCTGTCCCTCTCCCCCAGCCAATGGGATCTATGGAGGCAGCACCTGGAGCAGACAGAGACACCAGCTTGACTGCATGCATCTCTCCTCCGCTGGCTTCAGTGGGGAGGTTCTCGGGCCGCAGATGGCCCACTGGCAGGGACTTTGAGACCCCTGCTTTATTGGAAGGTTATAGCTGTGTCATTTAGTGTTTTCCTTAAAGACTCCAAAACTTTTGCCTGGGAAGAACAGATTAAGGGGGCAATAGGAAGGTTATTATAGCAGCATCCCAAAATTCATTTTTGGGGGTAACAATCTGGGCCTTCTGATTTGCTGCTCTTTAACTTATAAGTTTGTTCCTGTGAACTCTTTTCATCTCCAGAAGACCATCTGATATTTATTACTGAAAGACAGTAGGTATGAGGCAAATCTTTCCTCTACATATGTGATGAAAAATAGAGCTGTATGAATAACTGATTTTTTTTTTTGCGGTGGAGGGGGGTTGAACAGAAAAAAATGGGGTCAAACCAAATGTTTAGTTTGACCTGAAAGGTCACAGTCTTTTTTGTTTTTGAGGTTTTTACATTTCTACCAAAAATAATCAAATTTAAATAAAATTCCAAACAAAAGTTTGTTTTGAATCAAAGTCAGAATGTTTCATAGAATATCAGAGTTGGAGGGGACCTCAGGAGATCAACCTCCTGCTCAAAGCAGGACCAATTCCCACACAGATTTTCATTTTGAAAATATCAAAAAGAAACTTTAACTTTTTCCTTTTTTTTCCCCCAAATGAAACTATTCAGCAATTTCAACATAAATATTACATCATGCTTCAGAAATGCTTATTATATATAGGTTCTTGCTTCAGAAATGCTTATTATATCTATGTTCTCTTCCATTGCAAGTTATTGAAATTTACGTGTATGTGTCCTTAAGATTCTTGCATTGGTATGTAAATACTTGTAGCTTTTGTTTTTGACCATTTACCTATTTTTAACTTCTGTGGTAATGTGACATTTCGGGGTTCACCAAGGCTAGTAGGGGTTCAGTCAATATCTGCCTTGTAACCCTGGGTGTCTTATGGCTATGCAGCTTTGGTTCAGAACTCTGACCCCAACAGCAAGTCTCACCCTGGCTTTGCCCAACTTGGGTATTCCTTACAAGCTCACCTTAGTACCTTTCCAACCATTAATTGATTCCAAAAACATTGTCCTTCAGGGTCCCGTCCCTCTAACTGGACCCTCACAAAAAAAGGATTAGGTTTGCTGCCTCTACAGAGACATTCCAACCTGTCAACTTTACTGAACTTACCAAGCACTGTTGATTTATAATGAAAGCAAAACAATTTTATTAACAAAAGAGCATAAATTAAGTGATACCAAGTAAAAGATATTAAGGCCGAGAAATGGGTACAGTCAGTTAAATTGAAAATACATCTAAAAGTCTTAACCTTAATTTAGCAAAAGCAGCAAAGAATCCTGTGGCACCTTATAGACTAACAGATGTTTTGGAGCATGAGCTTTTGTGGATGAATATTCACTTCGTCGGATGCATGTAGTGGAAATTTCCAGGGGCAGGTATATATATGCAAGCAAGCTAGAGATAACGAGGTTAGTTCAATCAGGGAGGGTGAGGCCCTGTTCTAGCAGTTGAGGTGTGAAAACCAAGGGAGGAGAAACTGGTTTTGTAGTTGGCAAACCATTCACAGTCTTTGTTTAATCCTGAGCTGATGGTGTCAAATTTGCAGATGAACTGAAGCTCAGCAGTTTCTCTTTGGAGTCTGGTCCTGATCTTTTTTTGCTGCAGGATGGCCACCTTAAGATCTGCTATTGTGTGGCCAGGGAGGTTGAAGTGTTCTCCTACAGGTTTTTGTATATTGCCATTCCTAATATCTGATTTGTGTCCATTTATCCTTTTCCCGAGAGACTGTCCAGTTTGGCCGATGTACATAGCAGAGGGGCATTGCTTGCATATGATGGCGTATATTACATTGGTGAACGTGCAGGTGAATGAACCGGTGATGGTGTGGCTGATCTGGTTAGGTCCTGTGATGGTGTCGCTGTTGTAGCTATGTGGGCAGAATTGGTATCGAAGTTTGTTGCAAATTTCCACTACATGCATCCGATGAAGTGGGTATTCACCCACGAAAGCTCATGCTCCAAAACGTCTGTTAGTCTATAAGGTGCCACAGGATTCTTTGCTGCTTTTACAGATCCAGACTAACATGGCTACCCCTCTGATACTTAGTTTAGCAAGATACAGTCTTTGTTGAAGATGTTTTTCACTCTCACCCATAGTCTTCTTTCTAGCTTTTTCTGGCCAACCTGGCCAGTACTCATCACAGAGAGCAAATTACTTGGTTTCTTTGTCTCTGTGACATGAAGGGTGACTTCGGAGTTTGCCCCGCCCCTTATAATTCAGCAAATATTTGAAATGTATTCTTCTGCAGGGTACTCCCCCAAATAACATTCATTAGTTCACACTGAGTAAAGGCATCATGAGGTTTGGAAGATAAGACTCCATGCTGATTCCTCCTCACCCCAACCCCTCCCCCCTTGCTACTATGCAAATCTCTTTCAGCTGCAACCTCCAATACTAATGAATAACCCACTGAACTTGAGCCATACCTGGTTTGAATTGTCAGCCTTATTCTTTTATCTGGGGAAAACCTGTTTATCAACTTCCCTTGACATGCCTGGTTTAAACCTTTTAGTTGCTGACTTTAAAGCATAATGTTGGTGAATATCCATAATTTCACACAGAGTATGGTTACACACATTTCACAATGATGTTATTTACCAGTGGGTTACCAGTTTTCAAATGATACTTCACAGAGCATATTTTGTACAAAAATAATTGCAATAGTGTGTAGGGTCTCAATATGGGGATGCCTCGAGTTGCAGGCAAGCATTACTAAAGTCGTGAAGAACGCAATGGCATCCATAGCCTCAGAAACCACTCTGACATTATAATCAAAGAGGCTGATAAAGGAATTGCAGTTATCATCATGAACAGATCTGACTACCAAAAGGAGGTCACCAGACAACTCTCCAATACCAAATTCTATAGGCCACTTCCCTCAGATCCCACTGAGGAATACACTAAGAAACTGCACCATCTACTCAGGACACTCCCTACACTAACACAGGAACAAATCAACATACCCTTAGAGCCCCGACCAGGGTTATTCTATCTACTACCCGAGATCCACAAACCCGGAAATCCTGGACACCCCATCATCTTGGGGATTGGCACTCTTACTGAAGGACTGTCTGGATACGTGGACTCTCTACTCAGACCCTATGCCACTAGCACTCCCAGCTATCTCCGTGACACCACTGATTTCCTGAGGAAACTACAATGCATTGGTGACCTTCCAGAAAACACTATCCTAGACACCATGGATGTAGAGGCTCTCTACACAAACATCCCACACACAGCTGGAATACAAGCTGTCAGGAACAGTATCCCTGATGATGCCACAGCACAACTGGTTGCTGAGTTCTATGCCTTTATCCTCATACACAGCTATTTCAAATTTGATGACAATATATACCTCCAAATCAGTGGCACCGCTATGGGCACCCGCATGGCCCAACAGTATGCCAACATTTTTATGGCTGACCTGCAACAACACTTCCTCAGCTCTTGTCCACTCACGCCCCTTCTCTACCTATCCTACATTGATGACATCTTCATCATCTGGACCCATGGGAAGGAGACTCTGGAAAAATTCCACCACGATTTCAACAGCTTCCACACCACCATCAACCTCAGCCTGGACCAATCTACACAGGAGGTCCACTTCCTAGACACCTTAGTGCAAATAAGTGATGGTCACATTACCACCACCCTATACTGAAAGCCTACCGACCGCTATGCCTACCTTCATGCCACCAGCTTCCATCCTGGGCACACCACACAATCCATTGTCTGCAGCCAAGCACTGAGGTACAACCGTATCTGCTCTAACCCCTCAGACAGAGACCAACACCTACAAAATCTCCACCAAGCATTCTCAAAACTACAATACCTGCACAAGGAAATAAGGAAACAGATCATCAGAGCCAGACATGTACCCAGAAGCCTCCTACTGCAAGACAAACCCAAGAAAGAAACCAACAGGACTCCACTGCCCATCACATACAGTCCCCAGCTAAAACTCCTCCAACGCATCATCAGGGATCTACAACCCATTCTGGACAATGATGCCACACTTTCACAGGCCTTGGGTGGCAGGCCAGTGCTCACCCACAGACAACCCGCCAACCTGAAGCATATTCTCACCAGTAACTGCACACTGCACCGTAGTAACTCTAACTCAGGAACCAATCCATGCAACAAACCTTGATGCCAATTCTGCTCACATATCTACACCAGCGACTCCATCACAGAACCTAACCAGATCAGCCACACCATCACCGGTTCATTCACCTGCACGTCCACCAATGTAATATACGCCATCATATGCAAGCAATGCCCCTCTGCTATGTACATCGGCCAAACTGGACAGTCTCTCGGGAAAAGGATAAATGGACACAAATCAGATATTAGGAATGGCAATATACAAAAACCTGTAGGAGAACACTTCAACCTCCCTGGCCACACAATAGCAGATCTTAAGGTGGCCATCCTGCGGCAAAAAAACTTCAGGACCAGACTTCAAAGAGAAACTGCTGAGCTTCAGTTCATCTGCAAATTTGACACCATCAGCTCAGGATTAAACAAAGACTGTGAATGGTTTGCCAACTACAAAACCAGTTTCTCCTCCCTTGATTTTCACACCTCAGCTGCTAGAAGAGGGCCTCATCCTCCCTGATTGAACTAACCTCGTTATCTCTCACCTGCTTCTTGCTTGCATATATATACCTGCCCCTGGAAATTTCCACTACATGCATCCAATGAAGTGAGTATTCACCCACGAAAGCTCATGCTCCAAAATGTCTGTTAGTCTATAAGGTACCACAGGACTCTTTGCTGCTTTTACAGATCCAGACTAACGCGTCTACCCCTCTGATACATAAAAGGTTTGTGGAGGCAGAGATTCGTTTCTTGTGTGATGCTTGACTTTACAGTACCTGGAGAGTAATACTGTGCTTACAAAATGAGTATTACTCTCCTTGAAAGCTAAGTCATGGATTTTTTTCTTCAAATATAAACACTGATGATAAGAATCACCTGTAAGGCTGTTGAAAATGTGACAATATTATTACAGAAATACTTTTTCTTTTGTAAGACTTTAACCCAGTTATGATCAGATGTGGATAAGATGGCTGTCTCTTAACCTACATAAGGCTGAGGATAATTATGATTATTGTGTGGAAAGAACTTTAAAAAAAAAGTGGAGGTGATCTCATCTCCTTGTGAGTGTTTGTACTCATCTTTGTAATGAGAGAGTGTTATTGGCTCATCACTTACCTCTGGGGACTCACATAGCAACAGCCACCAGAAAAGCATTTTATCCTTGACAATTGGCTCAGGAGGCTTTTGACCTCTTTTGAATGCAAATCTGCAAATCTGCAAATTTGACACCATCAGCTCAGGATTAAACAAAGACTGTGAATGGCTTGCCAATTACAGAACCAGTTTCTCCTCCCTTGGTTTTCACACCTCAACTGCTAGAACAGGGCCTCATCCTCCCTGATTGAACTACCTCATTATCTCTAGCTTGCCTGCATATATATACCTGCCCCTGGAAATTTCCACTACATGCATCTGATGAAGTGGGTATTCACCCACGAAAGCTCATGCTCCAAAACTGTTAGTCTATAAGGTGCCACAGGACTCTTTGCTGCTTTTACAGATCCAGACTAACAAGGCTACCCCTCTGATACAAATCAGCTAGCCTCTAGTTGATTTGGACATGCAAGTTTAATTGTTAGTTTTAACCTATAAAACCCTAAATTGTTTAGGTCCTGGGTACCCTCAGAGACTGCATCTTTCCCAAGAGATAACCCAAAGGTATCAGCTGAACTGCTCAAATGAACAGTTCCAGGTGTAATCAGGAGAGGGGTTCTCAATTTTCAAACCTGGTTTCACTGTAGATTGATCAGAACCACTTCTTCTAAGGTTTTCTTGTAAAGTGTGTCATGCTGTTTGGAATAGCTCATGACCAAGAGTGCCAAGCTCAGAACAGACTGTCAAAAAGCAGTGCAGACACTCCCAACAGGTTGTATGTTCTGCAATTATATTTTACCAACCCAGTAGCAAATGCAAACTCCCAAAACACAATTATAGTCTTATCAGGGAGTTGCAGACAGTCTATCTTGCCACCCAGATAAACTAGACTTAGTGATAAATGGTCACTTAAAGACACACACACGCACACACACGCACACACACACAAAAATCAGGTTGCTTCCAGGACCAAGAGACCAGTCACTTACTCCAGATCAATTTGTACCTTAGATCACAACAAAGACAAAACCTGTAGCCAATCCTGTAACTAGCTATGAACTAGCTTATGAACAAGGAAAAAGTAGTAAGAGAGTTATTTAGAGAAGGACCTCTGCCTTAGTTTAGTGTTTCTGGTCCTGTGGCAGTTCAAACAGCAAACAGATGAAAACTGTTCTTGTAATCCTGTTTTATCTTTTGCATTTAGCCTTCCAGTCCATGAAACAAGCTCCCTGGCAGGTAGCATTTCCAAGGTGTTATAGGGACATTAACCTACCTTTTGTATCATGATGTTCCTTGATGGTCTGTTTAATCTTGATAGGTCTCCTGAATGGTCTGGGTCAATGATTTCTCTGCCTCGGTTCACAACTTCAGAGCAAACATTTTCAAAGTTATTAGGCAAAACACATAATTCCTATAGCCTGGATGTAGATAATGCAAGTCAGATTGATGCATAAAGCCATTTACAAGCATTTCACACAGTCTAAACACTATATAAATTCTTATAAGACGGCTACTTATTTTGAATAAAACTACAATACAGATGATCTGGTTTGGTTTCCAATTATGAGTTTGTAAGTACTCAGCTGATGCCTACAGACTTGGTAAGAAATGGCACCTGGTTTCCCAGCATCACAAAGTGTAGTAACTTATCACTATAATCTCTAAACTGTTATCACTGCTCAGAGATGATATCCTATGAGATGAATGCTACATTTTACTGCTGTGCATTATGTAAAAGATTAAATCTGGTGTCTTTGGTAGCCAACAACCATTCTATTACAAATCATCTATAACCTTCCTCAACTGCCATCTGTCTTTCTTGTAGGTCTTCTACCCTTTGGAGATCCTCTCTAGTGTATGTGAATCCAGTCAGTAACACTGAATTTACATACTTAATCTACGTGAAAGGCTAGATTTATTTTTACTTGTGTCTCTATGCAGCTATCCCATATAAATATCTTCATGCTTAATTCATAGATTCCAAGGCCAGATGGGACAGTTGTGATAATTTAGTCTGACTTGCTGTATAACACAGGCCATAGAATGTCTTCAAAATTACTCCTAGAGCATATATTTTAGAAAAAAAAACATTGAATCATGATGCTAAATCCATCATGGCCCCAAATAAGTTGTTCCAATGGTTAATTAGTCTCACTGTTAAAAAAATTCCAGTCTCAATTTATCAAGCTTCAATTTTCAGTCACTGGATCATGTTATATTTTTCTTTGCTAGACTGAAGAGCCCATTATTACATATAGTTCCCCATGTAGATACATATAGACTGCAATCAAGTCACCCTTTAACCCTCTTTTTAAGCTAAATATATTCAAGGAGTTTAATCAACATAAGGCATGTTTTCTAATCCTTTAATATTCTTGTGTCTCTTCTCTGAACCCTCTGCTATATATCAACATCCTTCTTGAATTGTGAATACCAGAATTGGACGGTATAAAAAAGTGAATCAGCTACATAAGAACTAGCCAAATGTTATATCTGAGTGCAGGTGTCCTTACATTCCCAATATCAGTTCAATCTGAACATCTATAAAGGTATCTAACATTTGTTTTATTTGTAGACATTTCCATGGTGTTTACCAAAATTATTTCTGCACATCTGTATATCGAGTATACCCTCTGATTTTGAAATTGATTTGCTCTGGACAGCACATCAACTGAGGCACCACTGTTTTTGGAAGGTAGCTGTAGTTTGTCCCACTTTAATTTTTAAGTTCATACTAAGGCTTCAATTGTTCAGTACTATGCAGAATCTTGAGGGATGCTGCATGTAAGGATTTTGCTATGTTTCTAAGTATTTCCATGGTAGTGTGTAGGTCTTCAGATTAATTCCTCATCTATATCCACATCTATGTCTAAATATGAAATATTCATTTGTAAGCTTATTATTTTAGTACTGTATATGCTAGTAGCAAAAAGGCAAGCAGTACTTTCTATCTTCCTAACGTGCGAAATGAGTGCTTTCCGGGTGCACCAAAGATTTCAAAATTCTCTTTTCTGTTTTTTCCCCCTTTCTCTTAATGTGGGTATCCCAGAGATCTGATATCTTTAAAAATGAGGGCATAGCAAATCAAATACATAATCGCACAATGATTGTTTACACACTGAGCACCGTGTTTCTATAAAAATGATCTTGTTGAGTTTCACTTCCAGGAAAATGGGTAAAAAGGAAGACTAGTGGACATTATCTGTATCACCTGTACATCTTCAAATGGTTTCACAATAATTCTCTGTCACTTCGTCATGTCTCTACTGCATTGTAGTGAATAAACATGCCATCGGTTCAATCTAATTTCATAATGAGATGTCAAGTAGCTAGGCTTAATCAACTTTAATCAAAGATCATTAGTTAAAGATTAATAGAGCATAATACAGAAAGAAAAAAAATATTACCACTGATCTGGGAGATGGCAGTGCAGCTGGCCAACTGACTCAAAATCTGAGCTGCACTCTGCCTCTCTCTATACATACTAGGTTTGAGAGTTTTGCCATTTCTTAGCATTATTGATTCTTTATTATCTTTGACGTCATTTTCGGACACTTCTTGCTAGGCTTGCAAAGACCCTATAGTAAACTTCTAAATACCGTATATACTCGTTCATAAGCCAAATATTTTTGGTAAAAAAGTGACACATCAAAGAGCGGAAGTCAGCTTATAAACGGGTCTACAACAAAATTTGATTATTTTAAACCCTATGGAATCATTGAATTGAATGTCTAATGCATTGTAATTTTTTTTACCTGGAGCGTCTGCAGGCATGGAGTCCCTCAGCTCCCTGTGGCTGCAGTTTGTCGTTCCCAGCCAATGGGAGCTGCAGGAAGTGGCACACCAGCTAAACAAAATGTCCCAACCCACCAGCAGCCTATCCTGACAGCCAGGAGCCAAAGTTCGCCAACCCCTGAAATATAGGGTCGGCTTATGAAAGGGTCATACAGTTTTTGCAATTTTTACCTAACCATCTTGGGGGGTTGGCTTATAAATGAACAGGCTAATGACCAAGTATATACGGTAGTTTATTATCTTGTTTTGACTGTACCATTCCAAAAGTCAGCAAAACTTTAGAGACATCTTGCATCAGCTATAGCTTGGTATTTTCTGCTAGTTATTAAAACAATTTACCTTCCTGGATAATGATTCTGTTTGTGAGAGTGATATTCTCAATACATTTTGTTTACAAGAGTCAACTTCAAAATCATGACAAAGTCCATTTCTTATATGATAACTACCTTTACAGCATTTAGCAATGTAAGAACTTTGCAAGCTGGGTTTTTCCATTTCGTCTTTGTTCTTGCTGCAAATACCATGGAACCTTGGCTTAGTTCAGTCAACAAACTAATATGAAAAAACCACAGAAAAATCTCCTTAGGTCATAAGTGCATCAGGTATGTTTCGGTTCTCATCTGATTTACACTGGAAAATGGAGTAGGTCTACTCTGTTTAAGGGATTTAAAACTTTTTTTTTCAAATTATTTAAATGAGATCAGAATCAGGCACTGACTGCAGCATTGCTCATGGACATAATGTAACTATATTCCATTTCTCTACTGCTCTTTGATCTTAGTAGAACATCCAGCATCACATGTTGTGTAATGTGACATTCAGAACAAGGCAGCCAGAAGGACAGCATGACTATTTTAACACTTTACACACATGCAGCAGTCACATTGTAATACAGTGCAGTAATGCCAAGAAATGTGTTTAATAACTATTTATTAAACTTGGATATAGTATTTCCATCTAATGCTGCATAACGTTGCAAAATTATTTTACTATGCTCAAAAGAAATTATGCTATTATTGTTCTTGAATTATTCATCTGGACACCACAGGAAGAAAACACAGCACCTGGAATGTGGTTTAAATAGGCCACAGCTTTATTATATAATGCTTCTGGGAACTATCTGGCAATATTCTTGCCAAAGCAGGTCATCCTTCCTAGTGTAATCCTTTTCACCTGGTGGAGGACTGTTGTCAGCCCTGCACTGAGATCCGCAGTGGCTTCTGTCATCTGCGGGTCAAGAGGACTGGGGAGAGGGTGGAGCATTCTTACTTCATCAGTCATTAGGAACTCCAGCCTTGTTCCTCATCTTCTTTAGATGCTTTCTCCAAAACCTCTTCCAATTCTGGTTTATCAGGGAACCAGACGAAAATGTTAAATAATTACCTGCACTGAGCACTTGTTACCCAGAGGTACCAGCAATTTTCTTGGCTGCCTCACGTCCACCCAGCTAGATTCCCAGATAGTAAGCCATTTCTTCCCTAATAGTAACCAGAATCCTATTCATTCCCCAGTCAGAGAGATTTACCATTTCCTTGAATAACTCGAGTATTGCATATGAAATTTCATGATGGGATGTGTGATTCCCACTCTCATAATTTAACCACCAACCAGTGTATCTTTCTTGTGGCTTCATTCACCAGTAAAAGCCTTGCAAGACTCTCCATTGTGGCATCTCAGGCCAGATCACAGTTAGCCCTGGAAGAAGGATTCAACTCCACCCTTCATCAGTTTGTTTTACCTGTTTATTAAATCTCCAAATTGTTTTTCTCGAGGTGCACATGGATCCATTCATGTGACCCCTCCCTCTATGCCAACTTGGAGCTGCTTCACTGTTATAAATGTCAATAAACTGCAATAAACTTGCAGAGGGAACTGGATATCAACCTGCAGATCAGAAGCACAACACTGTCCTCACACATCCAATCACCAACTCATATGACCTGTTCGCTTGAGCCTGAAGGAAGGGATAAACAGAGGTTAACACTTAAATCAGTGAATTATCCTCTCCAACAAGGTTCACACCCATGTATACATTTGAATCGTTGATAGGTATATCCCATTGGATTCCCATTCCAAGCTGTGGTGTGGATGTAACTCTTCCAATTTTGAATGAATAGGATCCCAATTCAGCCTCTTTGACATCCATGTGAATGGAAATTTCCTTTTCAGAGGTAACCCCATGCCCCTGAAGAAAGAGTAGCTTCGTATCAGCAGCCATGATGTTAAGCCAATCTGTACTGCTCTGACTTGGCAAATCTCAGCATCCCTACAGTCTCATACTATGACTCATATTGCCATCTTTTATTTGGTTTCAGGGAGTCAGATCTCTTTTCTTCCCATTGAATATCCCTAAATGCTGAAGCACTATCTAAATTTTCGCTTGCTGAGCCAGTATTAGTCCTCCAGTAGCCTAACTAAAACCTGCTCTTGGGGTTCTGTTAACCCAATATCCTGGTCAATAAAACCACTCTGATTTGACTATGATGCCAACACATGATAGACACATGACACCTTAGATTGTAGTGTCAAATTCTGAGAGGGCTCCCCTCTGCCCTCAATTGGAGTTGAGTGCATTTCTCCACACCCCTAATATGTCCCTCCTTGCATGTTTAAGGTGCTAGTTGCTTTGTGCTACAACAAAATTAGTCAAGAACCTAAGTTCCAAAAGCCTAGCTGCACCTGAATGGGCTGCTTGCTGTCTCCCCGAACCATCTCTAAAATTCTACCCACCTCATACTCTGAGAGATTTGAAGAATTGGCCATTACCAACATGGATCACTGCCTGGTTTTTACTTCAGAATTACCTTTCTTGCTCCTCCCAGCTCCAGTGGGCACTTCTTGCCTCAGGGCAAACTCCAACCAATGCATTAAAATAAACATTCAAGTTTAACTCTAGTATCCCATCGTCCCTTCAGGGTAACCCTGCTGCACTGATTCAGGTATTATCCAACAGTCAATCAATCTTCCATCTCTTAATATGCTTTTAATAATAAATTCGGTCTGGCCATGACAGAAGAGGCATTTGGCCGAGGTGAGTAGAAAGGGCTAGGCTTAAGTTGTTGAGCAGCAAGTGATTTTGTCTCCCAAATAACTAAAAATATTTGATCTAGAGTAAAGGTCTTACTAATTGTTTTTCTTGAGGCCAGCTCAGGCATGTGACTCTTGCGACTTAATCATAGGGGTTATTTTACATAGCTTAGGGTAGACCACAATTAGAACTAAGCCAAATCATCACAGTTATTAATCAATGGCTATTTTATTATTAAAGGAAGAAAAATAAAATGTTAGACAAAAGAGAACACAAATGATAAACTGGTCATTTCCATTACAATCTCTTCAGTATGGGGAGAGACTTCACTCCTCAGAGAATTGCTTTTGGGGCACTTATCTCTTGGTAAATTAAAACCAAGGTACTTCTTTTTAAAACTATTTTAAGTCCACTCTTATTATATCATCAATTAACTAAACCATTCATAAATGGACAAAATAATTATTTATGTGCAAGTGAGCTGAGTTCATTATCAGAGATAACAAAGAGCTTATAAAAGGGTCAGGAAAGCAATCTTAACTAAATCCTATGAAATGAAAGAAAATATTTACATTTGTTACTTAGAAGAAGCCATTTAAGGAGTTGTCATAAAAAAGTCCAATTTTCAAATAACAGGAATCTTAAATCCAATTAAATCTCATTATTTCTGTGTTTCCAATATTTAATCCCTGTCTCCTTTCCTGGAATACATGATCTACCTTGTTGATGATTAACAAGTGAAACTGTTAATATGTTAAGTTGCAATACCATTTCAGTATTTCAACAAAATCATAACAAGAGATTTCAAATCTGATCCTTTAGTACTGCTTTTGGCTACTTCCATCTCACCAGGATGAAGTCTTGGTTTTCATTTGGGTTGGAAGATTGCCTTTCTTTGCTTCTGTGTCGTTGTTCTCTTTTTCTTCTTAGCTGTCTGACAGCTTGCTTATAGAGATAGGCTGAATTGAGGGTACTGGAGAAGGGTAGCAGAGAGTGTGACTGGGTGCTCACTTCAGAGTTTTATGCTCTTCTTCCTATTTTAATGAAATTATAAGAAAACACACTTCTTTCCAGCTTATTTAGATTGAGAGTTGGCTTCTGTCAACCTTTCATTGGCTCCATGCTTCCACTGGACAATTTTGGTGACAACTTCAGCTCCTGAATATGCAATCAGCTTAATATACATGCAACACACTTCTAATTGTCTTTGTTCTTCTGTGGGCAGGAAAGCCTCAGATAACTCTTGCAATTTAAACTTTCTTTTTATTCAATCCACTTTCAAAGCTATTTCTTCAGTTTCATCAGAATTTCAACAGGTATTGAAATTCTGATTTCAAGATTTCCAAGCACTCCTTCTCTTTATATAAGTGTGTTCTATTCTCAAAACAGTAGTCTTTAAAATCAATATTTCTTAGCATCTTTAGATTAAATAGTTATTAAAGCTGTTGATTCTTCCTAACAATTTTTGGAGAGATGATTCTTCTGGTATTCCTGAGTTGGGTGAGGAGTTGCTTAACTGTGTTAAATAGCTAATTAATTCCAATTAACAGAAATGTTATATACTTAAATGGCTTCTTGCCTAAATAGTCAGCTTAGCAAGGTTGTTAGATTTCAGGTTGGCACATGAAGCATATTATCCTGTATATAGCAATGATATTAGGAAATTACAGTATAAACTTTTGGAAATATATCTTAAAAAGGGGCTTGCCATTTTATAATAAAGAAATAAACAAAAAGTTTTCTATAAAACATTCCCAACTACACACATTTTCCTAAAACTTACAGAATGAAGTTTTTAGAGTGATCATGAAAGAAATCCATTTCCATATGGCTATTTCTAGAATCCTTTGTATGGGTTTACTTAGAGAGTTTTCTTGAAGCAGGAGGACGAAAGCCCAATATACCTCACAGCTTATGGTTTTGATAAGGATCTTCTGTAGTACTCCTTTTTGAAGTTTTTTGACCAAATTGTGTTTAACAGTGTGACATACTAGGGTGAAATCCAGCACGGTGGGGTGCCGAGCAATGCCTTACTGTTGCAGCTCCCAACTTGGACTGCTGACAAACAGTCTGGCACCGTTCAAGTCACTCCCAGTTGTGTTTGTGTAAGTGAAGCCTGCCAGTCACATCCTGGCTGTCACTAGCCTTGGTTATAATGCAAGGTGACATGAACATACTTCCTGTCCCAGATTTTTCCCCAGAAATGTATGTCCTATACTGCCCAGCCATCTCCTGGATAGTTCAACTATATTAAGTCTGTTATTCCTTTATGGGATTAATATACGACAACTTGTCACCTTAAATGGAATTACCCACATATCAACTTAAACACACTTTTATTAACTACAAAGAGAGATTTTAAGTACGTACATGTGTTGAGGTGTAGAAGTCTGAAATGGTTACAAGAAAAATAAAGATAAAATTCTTTCTAGTACCTAACTTAACAAACTGTTAGATTCAAGCAAAGTTTCTCACCACATGCATCCAGCAGTATTACTGACCAACCTCTAGATCAGGACCCCTCTCCCAAAGTCCAGCGACTCCTTCATTTATCTTCTCATGTACGAAGAGTGAGATGGATAGGGAGAGAGAGGTCCATTGAGTGTTTGCCCTGCCTTTTTATAGTTTGTCCCCCTTTGAAAAGCAGTTCCAGTTGAGAACCAGAAGACTGTGTGTTGTGTACGTGTGTGTGTGTGTGTGCAAGGGTGTTCCTTGCTGGGTTTTTTTCACCTATGTACGCTCACATACAGACTTCCTTTTGTTTCCTACCTTCCCCATTTCTGTTTGATGACTGTGTTTACTGCTTAAATGCAAATTAAGGCAAACGTACATTTCTTTGTTCAAGATATGCTTGTTAGACCAGTTTGGTGCTATGTGAGTATTGAATATGTACTTTCGATATCATATAGGGAGTAGTTTATAACATCACACACAGTGCTGCTCTACACATTTCATCCCATGATATTATTGATCAGCAAGTTATGAGCTTTCAAATGATACTTTGCAAAGTATACTTTCCAGAAAGATTATTACAATGGAGAATGTGAATACAGGAGTGCATTCTGTCACAAACAGAGGCAGTGTTTGAAAATTCTTCAAATATTCTATACAAAACACCAATCACAACAACCAAGCTTACGACAGTGTTCCAAAACAGTGTCAAATAAATTGGCATGGAAAATTAAAGCAAGATAAAGTTTCAAACACCGGTTTCTTGAGTTTCTATGAACACTCTTAAAAGTCATAAACATTTTGTTATCTCTTTGGACACTTGGGGAGTTGGTCACACTGACAGACAACAGCATTCCTAGGAATTTTCTTATAATTTCATATAATTAAATTAACAAAAATATATGCATGTGAGGTACTTTTCGCCAAGCACCTCATGTATAAAAGTAAATGTCTCCTAAGAGTCAATAAAGGTCCAGGCAAGTTTGTAATGACCTAATATTATAAGAATAAGTTATAATGTATTGTCTTTTTTGCATCAGCATTGAGGTTCTCCATCACACTACCAAGTACAAAATACCCATGTTGAGGGCATCAGCCACAAAGTGAAATTGAAGGTAGCCAAGCTTGTAGTTCATGTAAAGTAATCTTGGATGCTCCAGCCCTTCTAGCCAACTCCCTTCTTATGCAGAAATACCCCCACACCCTACTGACCCAGACACTCTCCTCCTTCCTCCCTCCTGCCTCCGCTCCGCCGCCCCCATGCATACACGCTTCTAAGGCTACAGGGCCATTTTATCATGTTAGTTAATGTTACAACTAATTCTATCTTAGAAAAGGGCAGTGAAGAGAACTTGGTCAAAATAATCAGTTACATTAATGCAGATCCATATCACTTCATTAACTTCAGTGGTGTTGATCCTGATACACACCCATGTAAGTAAGCAGAATTTGGCCTACTGTTTTCATGTTTTCGTTATTCTGTTAGCTCATGTCTGACTGTCTTCAATGATTGTGATACCTTAATTACTGGTGTTAGACTTCTCATGACAGCTTTTCATTCTTATCTTGAGCAGCTCTGAATTTCATATTGCATTTAAATGTGCGCAGTTTCTTTAGAACAGCAGTTCCCAGTAACAAGCACCTAGTTCTCCACAAAAGCTCAATAAGCCAAGGTCAAAACCTCCTTTTCTGCAAAGATTATGAGACAAAGTACCACAAGCAGAGGGTATGACTGAGAAAATGTTAATGAGCAAGAAGTAAAGTAGCCAAAAAGCTCACTGCTTTTACCTACTTATCTGAACTGTGATGCTTAATAAAGACTTGATTTAAAACATGTACATTTTTATTATATAGAGATACTGTGAACATACAGTAACTACTTTATCCTTCCATTACAAATAGGAAGAAAGAAAACAAATCAATGTTAAAAGGCTTTATTTTTGCTTTCTAATTTTATATATAAATATATAATATAGTGACAAAAGTTCCTCCTTAACCTTGGTGGGTTCTGCGCTTATTGGCAGATTTGCTCTCCTCAGTGATCTTTCCCACAGTCTGGATCAACTTCTCCTGTGTCTGATCAGAAGCTGGCAGGTTTGGGGGGAAATCGGGCCCGCCCTTTACTCCAAATTCCAGCCCAAGGCCCTGTGGATTGCAGTTGTCTATAGTGCCTCTTGTAACAGCTGCATGACAGCTACAACTCCCTGGGCTACTTCCCCATGGCCTCCTCCAAACATCTTCTTTATCCTCACCACAGGACCTTCCTCCTGGTGTCTGATAACGCTTGTACTCCTTAGTTCTCCAGCAGCACAGCCTCTCACTCTCAGCTCCTTGTGCTTCTTGCTCCCAGCTCCTCACACGCACTTCCTCTCCTCTGGCTCCTCCTTGCCTGACTGGAGTGAGCTCCTTTTTAAACCCAGGTGCCCTGATTAGCCTGCCTTGATTGGCTGCAGGTGTTCTAATCAAAGTAGTTACCTCCACTGCCTTCTAGAAAGATCTTAATTGGCCCCAGGTGCCTTGATTAACCTGGAGCAACTGCCATTTGGTTACCATGGTCCTAGGGATTTGTTTAGCCTGGGGCTAACATATCTGTTCCTCAGTACTTTACTGTAGCCATCTGGCCTTGCCCCATCACATATCCCCCTCCTCTGCTCAACACCATAGGGTTGGGCAACTTGGGACGCCAGGCAGTGTGCTCGTGAAAGACCATCAGCGTTGCCATGGTGGCATCCAGCCCTGTGCCGTATGCGGAACTGGAATAGTTGGAGGGATAAGAACCACCTGGTGACCATTCCATTCTTTTCCTTATTTCTCTGCATCCACTGGAGGGGTGCATGGTCCGTCACAAGAGTAAATTGCCAGCCTAAGAGGTAATAATGCAGTGTCTCCATGGGCCATTTGACAGCAAGGCATTCTCTCTTGACTACTGCATACTTCTGTTCTCTTGGGACCAGCTTTCTCCTGAGATAGAGGATCAGGTGTTCTTCTTCTCCAATCATTTGTGACAGAACCACCCCCAACCCCACCTCAGAAGCATCTGTCTGTAAAATAAATTCCTTGTTAAAGTCCGGGGCTATTAGTATGGAGTCATTACAGAGAGCCATCCGAAGGTCTAAAAATGCCCCCTCTGCTGTGTCGGTCCACTTCACCATGTCTGGACCTCGGACCTTCACCAGGTCCATTAGAGGACTTGCCCTACTGGCGAAGTGGGGAATAAAACGTCAATAGTAGCCTACCATGCCTAGGAATGCACGGACCTGCTTCTTTCGGGTCGGCCAGGGCCAGTTTTGAATCGCTTCTAGCTTATTAGTTTGGGGCTTCACTATACCCCTTCCTACAATATATCCCAGGTACCTAGCCTCTGCTAGTCCTATGGGACATTTAGCAGGATTATCGGTGAGGCCAGCCCGCCTTAAGGTGCATAGTACTGCCTCAACTTTCTCCAGGTGGGTTCCCCAGTCTGGTGTATGGATGATGACATCATCTAGGTATGCAGCTGCATAACTAGTATGGGGGTGCAGCAGCTTATCGAGGAGGCACTGGAATGTGGCTGGGGCCCCATGTAACCCAAAAGGGAGGACAGTGTACTGGAAAACCCAGTCTGGGGTGGAGAACGCTGTCTTTTCTTTAGCTTTTTTGGTCAGGGGAATCTGCCAATACCCTTTTGTCAGATCCAGTGTAGTCAAGAATCGGGCACTACCCAGTCAGTCAACCAGTTCGTCGATGCATGGTATGGGGTATGTGTCAAATTGGGATACTTCATTCAGTAGGCAAAAGTCATTACAGAATCTCATGGTACCATCAGGTTTGGGCACTAGAACAATTGAACTGCACCACTGACTGTAGAATTCTTCAATAACGCCTAATTCTAACATTTTCTTTGCTTCGGCCTTGATTTCTTCTCTTTTGGCTGCTGGGATTCGGTAGGGTCTCAGTGTTACCTTGGCTCCGGGGATTGTGCAGATATGGTGATAGGTCTCAGTCGTCCACCCCGGTTTTGTAGAGAATACATCTCGGTTGCGATTAATCATGTCGGCTGCCTCGATCTTTTAGATTGGCATCAAGTCGGGTGATATCTTCACTTGCTCATGTAAGTTATCCTCCTGGGGAAGGGTCTCCTGGGTGACTAAGCATGCCTCTCAATCATGCCAAGGTTTTAGAAGATTGATGTGGTAAATTTGCTCCGGTTTCCTGCGGCCTGGCTGCCGCACCTTATAGTTTACCTCTCCCAAGGCTTCAATCACGTCATAAGGTCCCTGCCACTGGGCCAACAGCTTGCTTTCTGCTGTGGGCACCAGGACCATTACTCGATCCCCTGGTTGGAACTGTCGAAGCTTTGCTTGGTGGTTATAATGGGTCCATTGGGTCTCCTGTGCTTTCTCCAAGTGTTCCCGAACAATGAGTGTAACTCGGGCTATCTGATCCCTCATCTGTAGTACATGCTCTACTATTTTCCTTCCGGGATTTGGCTCCTCTTCCCAGGCTATATCCAATATGCCTCAGGGGTGGCGCCCATGTACTAGTTCGAATGGAGAGAAAGCTGTGGAGGCTTGTGGAACTTCTCGGATGGCGAATATGAGGTAAGGCAATAGGGTATCCCAGTCTTTCCCATCCCGGCTCACCACTTTCCTGATCATGGCCTTAAGGGTCCTGTTGAATCTTTCTACAAGACCGTCTGTTTGTGGGTGGTATACAGAGGTCCGTAGGGCTTGTACATGGAGCAATGAACAGAGATCTTTCATCAACTTGGGAACAAAAGGTGTCCCTTGATCAGTCAGTATCTCCTTGGGTAGCCCAACCCAGGAAAAGATCTGTACTAGCTCCTTAGCTATTGTCTTGGAAGCTGTGTTGCGTAGGGGGATGGCTCCCGGGTATCGGGTTGCATAGTCTAGTACAACCAGCACATGTTGGTGACCCCGAGCTGTCTTCTCTAGGGGCCCAATCAGATCCGTGGCTATGCATTCAAATGGTACCTCTATTATTGGAAGAGGTATCAAAAGGGACCGTAAGTGTGGGCGAGGGCTATGTAGCTGACACTCTGGACAAGAGGTGCAGTATCGCCTGACATCTTCATGTACTCCTGGCCAGAAGAACCTCCGCAGGATCCTGGCCTGGGTTTTCTCTACCCCTAAGTGTCCTCCAAACAGATGACTGTGGGCGAGGCTCAATATGGCTTTTTGATGTTTTCATGGCAACAGAAGTTGATGTATCTCCTGCTCCTGCATTTGAACCACACGGTACAGGAGACCTTTCTTCACTATAAAGTAGGGTCCTGGACCCCGGACCTTCCCCTCCACTGGTATCCCATCTATCTCAGCCACCTCTTTCCTGACGTTATCATATCTAGGGTCCTCTGCTTGATCCCGTCTGAAAGTCTCTCTCTTAGGACTAACCTGCCTGAGCTCCCAGGGGCCAGCTTCTGCTTCTTCCAATGGCTCCTTGCCATCAAGGCTGGGGCCAGCCTCTGGCTCATCTTCCGTGTTGGTAGTTTCTCTGATGGCTGCTCGTGTCCATCTGCCTACTAATGTAGTCTTCTGGCCCTGGGTCAGGATCCAGGTTCCCAAAGCCTTCGCGGCCTTCCTTTCATTTTTTGTCTTCCGGGTCTTTTGAGGGGCTGAGAATAGATCCTGAGAAAACTCAGAAAACATTGGGGGTTGACATTCCCCCAGTGATGAGTCGCTGCCAACAGGGTCTCCACCTCCCTCCAGCCTCTCCAGGGGCTGTAAATTATCAAACCCTGGATAGTCCCTCCCAATAACTACATGGGAGTTTAGGAACTACGCCCACTGTCACCTTAATGGGGTTCCCCTGAACCTCTATCTCCACTGGGATGGTGGGGTAATGGCTCATGGCCCCATGCACACACGTCACTGCTACGCATTTGGCTTGCAACAGCTGGCTACTTTTTACCAGCTTACCCCATATAAGGGTGATAGCACTCCTTGAGTCCACAAGTGCTGTAGTTTCTGCTCCATTTATCTTCACCGGCCTGGTGTAGTTATGTGGGACTAATGCGACACCCGCAAGGTGGATAAGGGAGCATGGGACCTCTCAATCCCCCAAGTTGCATTGCATAGGCTCCTCGGTGCTGGGACACTGTGCTGCTATGTGTCCCACTCCCCACATGCATAACATCTATAATTCTTTCTAATCATTCTCCTATCATGTGGGCTAGGGGGTTTAGTCCCAGGGTTCCCCGCGCTCAGGCGAATTCCTTCCTTCTGGAGTCTCTGCTGGTTTTCAGCCCCCCTCTTCCTCCACCTAGGACTCCCCAGTGGAGGAGGCTGTCTCACCTTCCAGGGTTGTGGTTGGGTGTTTGCTATGAAAGGGGCTTTCCTTGGGTAGTCGGGTCAATTCCCTAGCTGTCATGCGTCTTTCTACCAGCATGATCATCTCGTCATAGGTGAATGGATCTTTCTGGCCTACCCATTTGCGGAGATCTGGTGGTAGTGCCCTCATGTACTGGTCGATGACCAGAACCTCTAATATCTCTTCCAGATTCTGGGACTCTGTTTGCAACCCCTTTCATGCGAGATGGATGAGGTCATACAATTGGGACAGCGGGGTTTTGTCTTCCTGCTACCTCCACTCATGATACCACTGGGCCCGCACTGCGGTCGTTACCCTAGATCTGGCCAGGATCTCTGCCTTCAGCTGGGAGTAGTCTGCTGCAGTCTCTTCAGGCAGATCATGGTAGGCCTTCTGGACCTCCCCACACAGGAATGGGGCAAGGATGCCAGACCACTGATCTCGAAGCCAGACCTCCCGTAGGACTCTCCTCTCAAAGGCCAGAAGGTATGCCTCTACATCATCCTCCCGCGTCATTTTCTGCAGCCAATGGCTAGCCCGTATGAGCCGTGTCCCATCAGAGCAACAGTTCAGCTCTGTAAGGGTCTTTTCCTGGTTTATTAGTTCCCACAACATAGCTCAGTCTTGAGCAGCTTGGTCCATCAGCAGGCGATTAGCCTCTTGCTGCAGCCGCACTGCTTCTTGCTGGGCGGCTGCCTGGACACGGGTAGCCTCCTGCTGGGCCACTGTGGCTTGTATCAGTGTCTGCACTACATCATCCATTGTGGTGACAAAAAAAAATTAACCTTCTTTTTTTTTTTTTTTTTAAATCACCCTCTTTCTTCCGCCGTGCTGTGCATACCAAAAATCCCACCTCTGACACTAGTTGTGACAAAGTTCCTCCTCTACCTTGCTGGGTTCTGCGCTTATTGGCAGATTTGCTCTCCTCAGTGGTCTTTCCCACAGTCTGGATCAACTTCTCCTGTGTCTGATCAGAAGCTGGCAGGTTTGGGGGGAAATCGGGCCCGCCCTTTACTCCAAATTCCAGCCCAAGGCCCTGTGGATTGCAGTTGTCTATAGTGCCTCTTGTAACAGCTGCATGACAGCTACAACTCCCTGGGCTACTTCCCCATGGCCTCCTCCAAACATCTTCTTTATCCTCACCACAGGACCTTCCTCCTGGTGTCTGATAACACTTGTACTCCTTAGTTCTCCAGCAGCACAGCCTCTCACTCTCAGCTCCTTGTGCTTCTTGCTCCCAGCTCCTCACACGCACTTCCTCTCCTCTGGCTCCTCCTTGCCTGACTGGAGTGAGCTCCTTTTTAAACCCAGGTGCCCTGATTAGCCTGCCTTGATTGGCTGCAGGTGTTCTAATCAAAGTAGCTATCTCCACTGCCTTCTAGAAAGATCTTAATTGGCCCCAGGTGCCTTGATTAACCTGGAGCAACTGCCATTTGGTTACCATGGTCCTAGGGATTTGTTTAGCCTGGGGCTAACATATCTGTTCCTCAGTACTTTACTGTAGCCATCTGGCCTTGCCCTGTCACAATATATATATGTAATTAAATTAATCCCAGTATGTAGGGCCTATGTAAATTCTTCCATGTCACTTCTGCTCTCTATTAAGAGCTTTATTTGCGTGCATTTGGTGCAGAGGACCTTGTGGATGTCCTCTGTACTAGTGTGAATTTCACTATTATTGAATGAGCAGTCACCCAGCTAGAATTATGCTGCCGAGCACACATAAGTCAAACAAGTAATTGGAGTTCGTTACACAGAGTTTAAAATAGGAAATAAAAGAAACTGCAACCCTTCATGTGTTCCATGGGGCATGAATAATAGTATCATGAAAAATGACACTTGCATGTAGAATGAGAATAGGTTCCGTGTTTGTTCTATCTATAAACACTTTCACTTTGTAGTTCTGTGCCAAACTTGAGACCTTCACGAAGTTCATCCTGGATGTCATATAATCACCTCATGGTAAGTTCAGTTTTTACTGTGAATGTGGCAGACTTTGCTACTTTCGAATTTATGTGTGTCCCAAGTCTTTATTTTTCTTCTTTTAAAGGTTTTTTTCATTATGAAAAAACAGTTTTTCAACTGTAGAAGCTGCCTTTCATTTTAATAGAAAATATCGGGTGAAACATTTAATGAAACCTCACAGATGTAGTTTTTACATGGTCAGAGTTTTTCCTCAGAACTCTATAGCTGTGTGATGGGGCATCTACCCAAACTGTCATGTAAGGGGTTAATAGAGCCCTCGGGAGGTTGTGCAGAAAGTGGCCAATAGCAGAGGGGCTGTGAGGAGCAGCCAATCCAGGCTCAGCAAGCCCATATAAGAAGAGCCTTAGGACAGAGCAGGGGCGGTTACTCCCTTGACCTCAAGGAGGGAGTACTGGGTGCTTTGCAGGTGGAGGGAAGATAAAACCTTGAACAAAGCAGTGCAGACAGGGACATGGGGATTAGAGAAGGAGCTCTGGAAGGGCTGCTGAGACTGCAGCTGCGTGGTAATTGAAGCAAAGGAATGTAGTAGGTGACTATGGTTCAGAGGATGCCTGGACTGGGACCTTGAGCAGTGGGTAGGCCCAGTCCCCCTGCCCCTACCTCCACTCACCACTGGGGAAATGTCTGGACTTTTGGACTGCAGCACTATCCCCCAGAAGTGGGGAGCACAGATAGTAATATGGCTGGAGGACTGTGTCATGAAGAGGACACCACGGTCCTTGAAGTTACTTTGGTCTAAAAGTAGATGTGTTGACGAGCGAGGCACCATCGGGAGATGGCATACTGACCTAAAGAGCTAATCCCCAGGAGGGCCAGCAGGAGGTGCCAGTGGGGTGAATGGAGCCCCATCACAAGCTGAAACAACTAATGTAAGATATAAATAAGAGATAATTTAAGTAAAGGTTCCGTAATTAAAACAAGGAGTACTTGTGGCACCTTAGGACTAATAAATTTATTTGGTCATAAGCTTTTATGGGCTAAAACCCACTTCAAATACTCAGCATCTATGATGCTTCAAATTTTTATTTTTAGCCATTTACATCAAATTTTTAAAAATAAAAAATAATACTATATTTCTTTAAGCAAAACAAATACAAGATAATATCTGAGAATTTTTTTTAAAAAATGTAACTGCTGTGATATTTTCTTAATAAAAAGCAAGTTGTAGTATTCTCCATGGAAACTATAGACACCATTGTATTCTACCTTTGCAGGAGAAAAAAATGTGTTGGAACCACCTCCACTGTGATAAAGCAGCCCTTCTCGCTATGTGTTGGTGGTATGTTCAGTAAACACAGGTTAAGCTTTTTATTTCATAGGGCTAGTCTTGTTCCGCTTCTCGTACTCTGGGGATTGTCTGCTGGTCATGCTCTTTACCTGTGCCTTGCTGCACTGTTTGTCTTTGTACTCTGTCTGATGGCTTTCATACCTCTAGGTGACAGTCTTGAACTACTGCTGATACACTTCTGTGGCCCACTGCTCAGGCTACTGTCTCTGAACTCTAGCCTTAGTGGTAATAGTACCTCCATGGGCCTTCTTCCAGCCCCACTATGTACCTCCCTATTTACCTGCTGTCCACTTATAAGTCTGGATATCTGTTGTTTTCCTCCAACACATCAGGAGTTGCCTCTTATGGTCACGACTCTCCTGGACTACTTGTGGCTGCACATCAAGCATATTACCAGGCTTTCCCTTGTAGTTAGTTCAGGCTGTTGCCACTGATTTTCAGCTCACACTTGCTAGCCTCCTGTATAGCAATCCCAAGGCTTGATTCCTACATTCGTTATCTCTTCCAAGTCATGCTGGATCACAATGCCCTTTATTGAATACTCTCTTCTCAAGATGACCTATGGTCCAATCTTTTTCTTTCAGGTCATTCCAAAGTAGGGAGAATATTGCTCAGCAAGGCACCAGTAGACTCATTATAATTTAAAAATTCAGTCATTTTAGAGAAAGATCCAGATCCACGAGGATCTCTTCTTCACCATGAGGCAGCTACAGATTTATTGTACTATAGAAGTATGATTTTAAGATCCTCCAGTTAAAATAATGTCTCTTATTGAGATTGTATTACTTAACAAAAGTAGTATATACACTTTCCAAACACAGAGGAAGACACAGCTCCTGCCCTAGAGAGCATATCTCTCATGCCATTTGGGAAGAAGAAACTACATTCTCCAGTTTGAGATTGATTCTTGGTGTAGTTCAATTTACTTCAATAGACCAGCAGTTCTAAAATTGTGATTTGTGAGCCCAAAGTGGGTCGCAACCCCATTTTAATGGGGTCACCAGGGCTGGCTTAGACTTGCTGGGGCCCAAGGCCAAAGCCCAAGCCCGAGGGCGTCAGCCCTGGGTGGTAGGGCTAAGGTTACAGGCCCTGTGATAAATACAGTGGGGGTAGCTCCCTTTGATGGACACCCAGCCAGCCTGTTAGCTGTAAAATCCCTCTGGGTAGCTGTTCTCTACTTGCTTTACCTGTAAAAAGTTAAAAAGTCCCCCAGGTAAAGAAAAAAAAAGTGGGCACCTGTCCAGAAAAGCCAATGGGAAGGCTAGAACTTTTTAAAATTGAGAAAGAAACTTTCCCTTTGTCTGTCTGTTGAAACGCATCTGACGAAGTGGGTGTTCACCCATGAAAGCTTATTCTCCAATACATCTATTAGTCTATAAGGTGCCACAGGACTCTTTGTCACTTTTTACAGATCCAGACTAACACGGCTACCCCTCTGATACCTTTGTCTGTTGTTCTCTCTGGGCTGCAGGAACACAGCTCAGCAGTGCTATATAAAGTTTGAATCAGGTTTGAAAAGGAAGGAATAGGATAGGGATAGGGAATATTTAGATACATGCTGTAGTAAGTGAAGGCCCTGATAAAGGCCCAGTATGAGGCCTGAGGCCTGAATTAAAATAATGGTCAAGACTTAGCTAAAAAGCAAAGTCAAGCTGTGAGCTGGAAGCCGGCCTGGTTCACAGAAGCTGGCAAGGAAAGGGCTGATGATGCATAAACATATATTCACCTAGCATATTGAAGTATAAACATGGTACCAGAACACCTTATACTGGAACATTCCACTGATAAGAAAGAACAGGCAAACCCATCCCAATGACGGGGCAAAAGGGTAAAATGATGGATAGAGTTGTTTTGCTCGAACCAACATGTACAAGGTGAGAGGCGGCACCTTACTACGTAGAGGGGTTGAACCTTACTACATAAAGGGGTTGCACCTCAATATGTCAGGAGTGATGTGTAACTTGTTTGTACTTGTGTATAAGAATGCATCCTTGAGGCAGTGTCTTTGTCCAGCCGAGGGGGCAGTGGAAAGTCCCGCCACTGACTGAGCTGAGTCCATTACCTAGAGGCACTTTCTCGTAGTATGCCCTGAGTTGGACTAAGAAATCTACAGGGAACTGCAATTGTGTCCATACGGCAATAAACCTGGCCGACGTGTCTTCGTACCTTACTAGAGTCTGTGGTCATTGGGGGTTCTCTTCGGGTCTGCTGTGTCAACTATCTGCGCAGAACTGGGACAGCACACAGAGGGAACACACTCACGCAGCCGAGTGATATCAACACTGAACAGAGCAGAGCACCATACCGGTAGCGTCTGACAACACTTCTGACAATACATGCGATCAGGTTTATTTCTTTATTTTGGTTTGTGGAATTTCTCTGTGTTAACCCTAGATGCTTTTTGTTTGCTTGTAACCTTTAAGCTGAACTCCCAAGACAGCTATTTTGGGAGCTTAATTTTTGGAACTGCTCTTTTAAAATCTAGCAAAAGCCTAAGTTCCAGATGTATTTCTTTCTTTTCATTTTTAATAGAAGTTACATTTTTTAAGAACAGGATTTAGACTGATGTGTCCTAATAGGTTTGTGCCTATGCTGTTTGATTAGCTGGTGGCAACAGCTAATTTCCTTTGTTTTCTTCTCATCTCTTCCCCAGGCGGGAGATGAAAGGGCTGAGGGCTCCCACAGAGATGAATTCCTAAGTACTCCTTCCTGGGTCAAAGGGGGTTTTGGCATTTGGGTGGTGGCAGCATTTACCAAGCTAAGGTCAGTGAAAAGCTGTAACCTTGGGAGTTTAATACAAGCCTGGAGCAGCCAGTATTAATTTTTGGAATCCTTACGGGCCCCCACCTTCTGTACTCAAAGTGGCAGAGTGAAGATTCAGCCTTGACAGGCCTCCTGCCCAGGGCTTTGGCTTTGCCCCCTGCAGGGTCCCCCCTCCTGGGGTGCTGTAGTAATTTTTTTTGTCAGAAGTGGGTCGTAATGCAATGAAATTTAAGAATCCCTGCAATAGACCACTGCCAATTTTTACTGGCTGACGTCCAGGCCCTTTGTCTTTCAATGGATGAAAAGCAATAGATGCCTGAATTTAAGGTCAACTTTTTTCAACTATAATTCAAAGATGATTCTGTGACATTTTTATTTTAACAAACAAAGAAACAGAGATAAGAGGGTAGAGTCTAGGGGGTGATAGAGGGCTGCGGATTCAGTAAGCTCTGCTTTCTAAACAAAATCTACTTTAAGGAAAGACTTAGAATACTTTAACAGTTGTTTTGCACCATTTTTTGGTTTGTGCTACAATCAAGCAAAACCCATCTTAATTATCTTGAAAAGTAAATATTTGCCTAGTAGACTATGGGTAGACCAGCAGTGTAAGCAGACTGGAGCCATTACTAAAGAGGAGGTGGTGGAAGAAAGTGAGTCAGACATTAGAAGCATACTGAAAGATTTGTTGTGGACAGCTTCAGATCTGACCTTCTTAGAGTGGAATTTTGTGTCTTTGAAACACCAAATGAAAAGACAAACTCTAGCTATCACTGCTCAGATTAAAGCCTTGATTTTCTCTACGTGTGTGTGTGTGTGTGAGAGAGAGAGAGAGAGAATGCATGCATATGCTAGCAAAATGGGCAGAACCAACAGAAAGAAGGGTGGTCCTGCAATAGACCTATTTTAGACATTTCAATAGTGAAGTAAAATCTAGCTCCTATCATAATTATGAAAAACTGCAGCACAGTTTGATAAACATAAGTATTAACGAGGATGTCATGTACAAAAGCTATGGACAAAAGCTATGGGATTCCTTTGTAATTCAGGAATATATGATGTCTTCTTTCATGATTTCAGAGCCTTACAGTTTTGAATGCAGCAAAAGTTTAAATATATCTTGTGTATGGGGGAAGGATTCTTATCTTTATCAACTTTAGCCCCACTACATAGCCAAGAGGAGATCTGAGAGAGAGAGAAAGAGAGAGAGAGAGAGAGAGAGAGAAAGAGGTTAAACGGCATGTCATTGCAGGAATAGAAGCAAGTTTTTTATACAAAGACGAGCTATTAGTAATCTCCATAAGAAAACAAACATTTTGGGAGTGGCAGGCTGCAAATCAACTGCTGGAAAGAATCTTTGTAGGGTATCCAGGACCAGAAGGCGAGCAATAACTCAGATATTTAAAAGACCACTTTCACAAACAGGTCTGGTCTACACTACAAGTTTAGGTCGAATTTAGCAGCATTACATTGATTTAACCCTGCACCCGTCCACACAACTTGAAGAGCTCTTAAATTTGACTTAAAGGGCTCTTAAAATCGATTCCTGTACTCCTTCCTGACAAGAGACAGGTCTACATTATGGCAGGGATTGCCGCTCTGAGATCGATCCACCAGCAGTCGATTTAGCGGGTCTAGTAAAGACTCTCAAATCAACTGCAGATTGCTCTCCAGTCAATCCCTGTACTCTACCCCTAATGAGAAGAGTAAGGTAAGTCAACGGGTGACCATGGAGTCCCAGAATCGCAAAAGAGCTCCAGCATGGACCAAACGGGAGGTACGGGATCTGATCACTGTATGGGGAGACGAATCCTTGCTATTAGAACTCCTTTCCAAAAGACGAAATACCCAAATATTTGAAAAAATCTCCAAGGGCATGAAGGACAGAGGCTATAACAGGGACCCGCAGCAGTGCTGCATGACACTTTAGGAGCTCAGGCAAGCCTACCAAAGAAACAAAGAGGCAAATGGCCACTCTGGGTCAGACCCCCAGACATGCCAGTTCTATGATGAGGTGCATGCAGTTCTAGCGGGGGCCCCTACAACTACCCCATCCCGTATGTGGACTCCTGCAAGGGAGTCTCACGCAACAGGGATGAGGATTTTAGGGATGGGGGGGAGGAGGAAGTTGAAGATAGCGCACATCAGGCAAGCAGGGAAACCGTTCTCCCCAGCAGCTAGGAACTGTTTGTCACCTTGGAGACAGTACTCTCCCAACCTGGGCTCCCGAGCCTTGTAGGCATAGAAGGCACCTTTGATGAGTGTATCTTTGTAAATATAATACATGTTTTAAAAAACAAGTGTTTTTTAATAATTAATTTGCTCTGAAGACTTGGGATGCATTTGCAGCCAGTACAGCTACTGGAAAAGTCTGTTAATGTGTCTGGGGATGGAGTGGAAATCCTCCAGGGACATCTCAATGAAGATCTCCTGGAGGTACTCCCAAAGCTTTTGCAAAAGGTTTCTGGGGAAGGCAGCCTTATTCCATCCTCCATGGTAGGACACTTCACCACACCAGGCCAGTAGCACGTAGTCTGGAATCATTGCATAAGAAAGCATGGCAGTGTATGGTCCCAGTGTTTGCTGGCATTCAACCAATATCTGTTCTTATCTCTCTGTGTTAACCTTAGGCAAGTGATATCATTCATGGTCATCTGGTTGAAAAAGGGGAATTTTATTAAGGGGACATTCAGAGGTGGCTGTTCCCGCTGGACTGTTTGCCTGTGGCTGAAACAAAATCATCCCCACCGTTAGCCAAGTGGTGGGGGGAGGGGTGAAAGATCATCCCAGAGAATTGGGGGGGGGGGAAGCTAGTTGGATTTGTGCTGCACGTTAACCCAAAAACTCCAGCCCCTCCTTTTAAATGGCCAACCCAGCGAGTGCTTGGTATTCGAAATGAGGATGCTGCTGTTTGAAACCATTTCCACATGTCATGAATGTTAAAGAAGCCAAAAGACTGTGGCTTACCATGGCTGCCTGCAAGCCAAATTCTGTTGTCCACTGGCCCTGTGTGTGTGATCTCTCACACCAGCCAAGCAGGCCCTCAATATATGAGGCAAAATGCGACCTTGTAAAGAAAGCACACGTGCTATGTAATGTTAACATCTTGGATCACTGTCAAAGAGTCTACTCATTTTTCTCTAAAATGTGTCTTTTTAAATACGACACTCTCTTTTTTTCCTCCTGCAGCTGCAAATGTTTAAACACTCCCCATATCATCTCTATCCCAGAGGCTAGCGCAGATCACAAGGCGAAAAAAACGCATTTGTGATGAAATGTTCTCTGAGACCATGAAGTCCTCCCACACTGAAAGAGACCAGCAGAATGCATGGAGACAGACAATGTCAGAATCCAGGAAAGCACAAAATGAATGCGAGGACAGGAGGTACATGCGAGAGGATACATGGCTGGAGCAAGATGATAGGTGGCGGCAGTGTGATGACAGGAGGCAGGATGCAATGCTGAGCTTACTGGAGGCTCAAACTGATATGCTCTGGCATCTGATTGAGGTGCAGGAAAGGCAGCAGGAGCACAGACCACCGCTGCAGCCCCTGTGTTACCAACCGCCCTCCTCCCCAAGTTCCATAGCCTCCTCACCCAGATGCCCAAGAATGCGGGGGTAAGGGGTGTCCAGGCACCCAACCACTCCACCTCAGAGGACTGTCTAAGCAACAGAAGGCTGGCATTCAATAAGTTTTGAAGTGCAGTGTGGCCTTGTCCTTCCCTCCTCCCCTCCTCCACCATCCTACCCAATGTTTCCCTCCTCTCCCACCCCTCCCAGGCTACCTTGGCAGTTATCTCCCTATTTGTGTGATGAATTAATAAAGAATGCATGAATTTGAAATAACAATGACTTTATCAGAGGAGTGGCAATATACAAAAACCTGTAGGAGAGCACTTCAACCTCCCTGGCCACACTATAGCAGACCTTAAGGTGGCCATCCTGCAGCAAAAAAACTTCAGGACCAGACTTCAAAGAGAAACTGCTGAGCTTCAGTTCATCTGCAAATTTGACACCATCAGCTCAGGATTGAACAAAGACTGTGAATGGCTTGCCAATTACAGAACCAGTTTCTCCTCTCTTGGTTTTCACACCTCAACTGCTAGAACAGGGCCTCATCCTCCCTGATTGAACTGACTTCGTTATCTCTAGCTTGTTTGCTAGCATATATATACCTGCCCCTGGAAATTTCCATTACATGCATCTGAGGAAGTGGGTATTCACCCACGAAAGCTCATGCTCCAAAACGTCTGTTAGTCTATAAGGTGCCACAGGATTCTTTGCTGCTTTTACAGATCCAGACTAACACGGCTACCCCTCTGATATTTATCAGAGGGGTAGCCGTGTTAGTCTGGATCTGTAAAATGTGGCAAAGAGTCCTGTGGCACCTTATAGACTAACAGAAGTATTGGAGCATGAGCTTTCATGGGTGAATATCCACTTCGTCAGATGCATATGGTGGAAATTTACAGAAGCAGGTATAGAATCAGTCTAGAAATAACAAGGTTAGTTCAATCAGGGAGGATGAGGCCCTCTTCTAGCAGTTGAGGTGTGAACATCAAGGGAGGAGAAACTGCTTTTGTAGTTGTCTAGCCATTTACAGTCTTTGTTTAATTCTGAGCTGATGGTGTCAAATTTGCAAATGAACTTAAGTTCAGCAGTTTCTCTTTGGAGGCTTTGTCCTAAATTTTTTTTGCTGCAGGATGGCTACTGTGATAAACTCAGGACAGACAGCAGCAAGGGAGGGGTAGAAATCAGTCTCAGAGGGTTAAAAGGCCCTCCTCCCTATCAATTGGGGGGTAACTACGGGTCAATCAGGTTCAGCTGAAAATGGCTTACCAAGATATCAGTTAGAATCAGCTGAGAGGGAGCTACCTGAGGTTAATTAGGATCAGCTGATTCCAGCTAAGAGCTGCCTGAGACCTTTTTAAACCCTCCCCTGGGAGGAAGGATGGCGGGGGAGAGAAGAGCCCAGCCCAGCCCAGCCCAGCCCTGCCCTGCCCTGCCCTGCCCTGCCCTGCCCTGCCCTGCCCTGCTGCCAGGAGATTAGGAGCAGCAAGAAAAATACTCTAAAAAGGACTGGTGGAGATACTAGGAACAGACTTCCCCTGTGTCCCAAGGGAGACTGCATTACCCAAGCCTGTCTCACCAGGGCTAAAAGCAGCGGAGGCTGGGAAGACCGAGAAGGTGCCTTGCCACACTACCTGTAAATCTGCTATTGTGTGTCCAGGGAGGTTGAAGTGTTCTTCTACAGGTTTCCACCATATGCATCTGACGAAGTGGGTATTCATCCATGAAAGCTTATGCTCTGATACTTCTGTTAGTCTATAAGGTGCTACAGGACTCTTTGCTGCTTTTTAATTACTTTATTGCCTCTGCAAGTGGTGATCGAAGGGGAAGGGGAGGGCGATTGGCTTACAGGGAAGTAGAGTTAATGAAGGGGGAGGGTTTTCATCGAGGAGAAACAAACAGAACTGTCACACCCTAACGTGGGCAGTCATGAAACTGGTTTTTAAAGCTTCTGTGATGTGCAGCACATCCTGCTGCGCTTTTCTAATTGCCCTGGTGTCTGGCTCCGCATAATCAGCGGCCAGCAATTTGCCTCAACCTCCCACCCCACCATAAACATCTCCCCCCTAGTCTCACAGAGATTGTGGAGCACACAGCAAGCAGCAATAACAATGGGAATATTGGTTTCATTGATGTCTAACTGAGTCAGTAAACTATGCCAGTGTGCTTTTAAACGTCCAAATGCATATTCTACCCAAATTCTGCACTTGCTCAGTCTATAGTTGAACAGTTCCTGACTACTGTTCAGGCTTCATGAGCCATGGTATTAAGGGATAGACTGGGTCCCCAAGGATAACTATAGGCCTTTCAAATCCCCAACAGTTATTTTCTGGTCTGGAAAGTAAGTCCCTTGTTGCAGCTGTTCAGAAAGACAAGAGTTCCTGAAGATGCGAGCATCATGTACCTTTCCTGGCCATCCCACGTTGATGCTGGTGAAACATCCCTTGTGATCCACCAGTGCTTGTAGCACCATTGAAAAGTACCCTTTTGGTTTATGTACTAGCAGCCTTGGTGGTCCGGTCCCAAGATAGGGATATGCGTTCCATCTATCGCCCCACCACAGTTAGGGAATCCCATTGCAGCAAAGCCATTCACTATGACCTGCACATTTCCCAGAGTCACTAGCCTTGATAGCAGCAGCTCAGTGATTGCGTTGGCTACTTGGATCGCAGCAGCTCCCACAGTAGATTTGCCCACTCCAAATTGATTCCTGACTGACTGGTAGCTGTCTCTTCCACGGGGCTATCATCATTCACTTGTGAACTATGAGGGCTGCTCTCATCTTGGTATTCTTGTGCTTCAGGGCAGGGGAAAGCAAGTCACAAAGTTCCATGAAAGTGCCCTTACGCATGCAAAAGTTTCGCAGCCACCAGGTATCATCCCAGACCTGCAACACTATCTGGTCCCACCAGTCTGCCCCATTACCACCATGATGTCTAAATTGCCAGGGCCCGTGCTCTGAGAGAAGTCTGTGTCCATGTCCTCATCACTCTCGTCACCATGCTGCTGTCACCTCCTCACCTGCTTTTGCAGGTTCTGATTCTGCATATAGTGCAGAATAATGCACGAGGTTTTTACAATGCTCATAACTGCTGCGGTGATCTGAGCAGCCTCCACGCTTGCCATGGTATGGCATCTGCAGGAGAAAGGAGTTTCAGGGGAAGCAGTGGTTGGGTGATCAGTTTTGCAGACCTACTGCACCATCTGCTGTCAGGACACAACAGCTGAGTGGGCTGCACACTTGCCATGGTATGGTGAGACAAGAGCAGGAGAGCAGAGTTGCAGCAGAAATGGCAGATGAAGACGGTCATATAGATGATCTGTGATACCACCAGGAGAGCAGGGGAGCAGAATGCCAGTTTTTCCCACCTCTTGCACTATCTGCGGCCAGAGCAGGAGAGCAGAGTGGCAGCGGAAACGGTTGTTCGATGACAGTTAGCAAACCTACTGCACCGTCTGTTGAAAGCAGTATGGTGCCTGCATGGAAAAAAGGCGTGAAAAGATTGTCTGCCATTGCTTTCACGGAGGGAGGGGCGACTGACAACATGTACTCAAAACCACTCGCAACAATGTTTTTGCCCCATCAGGCATTGGGAGTTGAACCCAGAATTCCAATGGGCGGCGGAGACAGCGGGATAGCTACCCACAGTGCAACGCTCCAAAAGTCAATGCTAGCCTCGGTACTGTGGATGCCATCCACTGACTTAATGCACTGAGTGGGGACACACACAATCGCTTCCTACAAAATCGACTTTTTTAATTCACCCTAATTTTGTAGTGTAGACATACCCTAAGACTTTGTTTGCCAAACTCTGGCTTGTTAGCACTAAATACCAAGCCTATTTAGTCTTAGATTAGAATGCCAACAATTTTTGCTTCAGTCACTAGACTTTAATATTTTCTGGAATTTGCTAGCAGAAAATATGACTATAAAGATAGCACGTAGGTACTGTATGAATTCTAATTGTTCCTCTCCTTTTTCTCTTTCATTGGAATATAAATACTTTATTTACAAAGAAAGAAGAATATATTTAGAAAACTTGTTGCTGCGAATGCCAGCCAAGATATTTTAAAAGCTTTTTCTCACAGTTGCAGTATGCCATACTAACTCCCTTTGCTTTGAATTTGTTTCCTTTTTGATGTTCTAAAAAGCCGTGACACCCTATCTAAATATGAACTGCATTATACACTGTTTTACAAAACTGTGCAAAGATGAGGCTAGGGATCTACGGTTCTAATCCTGTATGTTGTTCTATGCAGGCCGGTCCTGCTCCTGTATAGGGGCCCATTGACTTCAGTAGGGAACTACATGGGTGTGGGGGTCTACCTGCCAGGAGCATATTGCAGGTTCAAGGTTCTCAACTATTGCATAATTTTCTAAGACTCTTTATCCCAAGACCCCCACTCCCACAAGAGAAATCATGTAGCTGATCCTTTATACATCATAATTGCTCATATCTCATTTTTCTAAAACTTCTCAAACTTCAATTTACAATTTTCACTACACCATCTTTATAGTTTATTTATTAGAATATGTAAATGATAACAAAATTTTTGTGAATTTCATGAACTGTGTTCTTATTGCATTTTCAGCATCACGGTAATGGGGCAGGCACGTAGCCAGTGTAAGGTGCAGTCTTTAACGTAGAAACATGAGACAATTTTGTTAGTGGATATTGTGCAAGAAGGTTAGAATCTCTGCACAAAGCAAGCCCATGTTTAACCAATAAAACAGGAAGCATTATTTACATTAATACAAACTGCAAATATTTATACCTAGATTTTGCAGTCTGCAGGTAGCATGTTCAGTACACTGTGTTGTGTTATGTTATACTTTTGTTCTATCTACTGAACCTGAAAGAACTGTGATGCATAGGCCTATTGCTTGTTTGCAGTTCACCAGCTGTGTAGTGCCACAAACACTGAAATGACCATATAAACATTTGTTTTTCTGTTTTTTATATGGGTTCTTTTTTTAAACTCTTTTTTAAAACTATCCAGTAACTTGACTGGTATGGTAGATCTGGAATAGAACCAGATAGTTCATTTTGGAGAAGTCTTAGATCAATCTCTACACTTATCTCTTGTTATACTACTAGTTGGGCCAAATGCTGATTCAAGTCTGCAGAATTTGTCAGGGTAAAACAATGTATGCATGATGGCACATATCTTTGGGAATCCTTGGGTTTCCAATGTTTAGTGGCCTCCTTTGTTAATTTTACCACAGTTCAGAGTTGGCCATAGTGGGGCGGGGGCGGGAGGGATCATCCATTGGCTGGGGGTAATTATAGCACATTATCATGGGAATGTAAGAATGTGGCACCACATATTAACTATTTTTCCCCAAGAGTGGCCCCCAGCTGAAAGCCCCAGGTCCCCTGGCCCTGCATATCCCTCCCCAATTGGATCCCAGATGGGATAAACCCCAAAGAACCCCAAATCACCTCACCAAATAACATCACAGGGAACAATGTTACATCCCATCTCCACCTAAATCCTGCTTCCAGAAAGTTTGTCTCCACTGAGAAGGAGAAATTTGGGAGCAATGGCTTAAATAAACCATCAATGAGAAGATACATGGGAGGTTTTCAATGTCACAAAAAAGTTCAACATGCCATCACAGTCAGTGCTCCACTTTAACAGCTAGCATCGGGGTGTGGTTGCGGTATTGACACCCAGATGGTGTAGGGTTCAACCTAACCCCCACAGTTCCAAATGTTGGTATATCATGCATATCCCTCACTCATCCGCACACATGTCCCGCCTGTGTGGGGAGGTAAATATTACATGCCCCAAACAATTTTCAGCACCTCTTCTAAATTGTAGTCTCCTCCACTTAGCCCCTAGTCTCCAGGGAACAGTTCTTGAAAAGCACTTCCGCATCTCCCCCCACCAACAGTGGTGGCAGATGTTACCCACTCCCAAATGGAAGGCAGCTACTCAACATTGGATCCTCCTGGATGCCACCTTGAAAGCTTTGGACATTTACTTGCCCCTGACATGCTTTCAAGTCCCAGCCTTCCTTCCCAATTGTACTGGGGGGCTGCCTTCCAACTTGCCCTCCTCAGGCAAATGTTGTCCTTGTCCTTCCGGAAAAGGTGGAACTTAGTGGGCTCCTTGTGGGATGAGGCCAATACGGCAGCTAGTATATGAAATATTCAGCAAGGGGCCATAAAAAACAAGCAGCTGGGACAACTGGAAAAGGCCACGGGACTAGTCAAAAGTCCAGATCTCACCTACCTGATAGTGGCCACCACTGCCCTCAAACATACTGCCAAATTGGCCCTCCACATGTGGGATACCTTGCAGGGACTAATTAAGACCATAATTAAGGCCGGGGACCAATTAGCATTGGACTCTGGGTGCTCCCAGCTCCAACAATATTTGAATCAACAAATCCACAGCATCGACAAGGATGTGCTCCATGGAGCCTGGCCTGGGGAAATTCATTCCCACTCAGGGATTCCCCAGAAGCAATGGCCTTTTTGCTATTTCTGGAGGCTCACTAACTAAAATTGCACAAATATAACCTGCTCCTTCATGGCCTTTGGTCCCATAAAAAAAAATATATATAGGCCCCTGCTATAAAAATCCAACCAGGCGTTTGGGAAGGCTGCCTCTGGGACTGCGTGGTCCATCACAATGTATGGAAGGTGGTGCCCCCACCCCCAATGACATGGCTAAGCGGTATTATGTGCTGAGTACATCTTTGGACTATCATCACATATAGATGACAAAGGGCAATATTTGGCAACTGTAGCCTATGGAGCCCCCTCGAATAATATGTAAAAAAGGCAATGCCAGACCACTTTTATGAAGTGGACCAACACATCTGCCGGGAAGCGGAGGCATCGGGATATGCCCTGACTAAAGCTCATGTGTTTACCAATAGCTCTGCCCCTCCATGTGCTGTTACACTCTCAGGGACAAAATTTTTCGGTGCACTGGCCCGCGGTTATGCAAAGTATGGTTAATATCTCTAACTATGTTGTGTTTAATTTTTCATGAATTACACCCAATGTTTTACTGCCTCTAACGCACACCCGGAAACAACTGACCATATTCCAAACAAATGCCTCCTCCTTTACGGTGTTGCAACACATGTCTAATTTGGAAAAAGCTGCCTCTGTCACCACCATTCAGATGGGGCATCTATGTCAACAAGGGGATGTGTTATACTATGTTAATAATAAAGCCAAAAGCCACTACTGGCTAGTGTGTGCAATTTTTGCTGCCCTAACAATTTTGTTTGTGCTATATCTCTGTTTATGTAGAAAACCAACAGTAACCCTAACCACCATGTCACAGGGAGGGTGGAAACCTAAGTGGTGACCCGTCAGAACAAAAAGATGATTTGGGGCCAAGGGGGGGAATGTCAAAATCCAATACCCCTCTCCCTCAGGTCATTTGTGTGTTGCTAACGCTGTTGCAAGCATCACAAAGCATTTTGGGAAGGGTTAAAGGTGTAAGTGTGGAGTAAAAAAATCCTTTGCAGGTTGGAAAAGGCCAAAGGGGGAGGGAGGAAAAAAGCAAAGAACTTGTTAACTCGACACTTTATTTAGCTCAGTCTAAAAATAAGATGCTGGCCCTGGTCCAAGGTCATGGCAAGAAGTCTGCAGCTGCATTCACATCTTATCCAACCCCAGACAGCCATAAAAAAGGAGAATTAAGCTGAGCAGGACTGCAAAAAATGCAAAAACAAACAAGACGGCAAAAGCCAATGGGGGGGAGGAGTAACAAGATTTCGCGTTCCTGGAGCTGGTGTGTTCCGGGAAAGCTAAAAAGGCCACAGAAAGCTGTTTGGACTGGTACAAAGAGCACCAGGAACAGAGGTCCCTAAACAAAACACCCCCCAAAAACCCAGAACTTAAAAATCCTCCCAAGAGCCAAAGCAAGTCGAAAATCAGCAGCGGACCCTGGACAATCTATGCACAGGACAAAAACTCCCATTCATCCCTCCCCCTCTTCTTCTTATGTTACACCCAGGCTTGGCCAGCCTCAGGTAGTGCAGGTGGAAATATAAAAGTGGGTTAGGGCTTGAGACACTAACACTTTCTTCCGCTCAGTGATATGGGGAACCCCCATCACTCTTCACTGTTATTTTATTATTTTATTAATAAAGCTTTAAAACGTAAACACTTGGTGTGCTCTGTCATCTCCTCCCCTAAAAATCCTAATCACCTAACACCCCTGGCAGATTGGTAACATAAATCTGTCACAATGGTGTCTCTAGCCTCTGTTTGCCAGAAGCTGCGAATGAGCGACAGGGAATAGATTGCTTGATGTTTACCTGTAGTGTTCATTCCCTCTGGGGCACCAGGCATTGGCCACTGTCACAAGACAGGATACTGGGCTAGATAGACCTTTGGTCTGACTCAGTATGGCCATTCTTACGATCCAAAAGCTTCAGTTTCATACTTGTGGGGCAAGGCCCTGCAACAGATTTTACATTAATAAATAAACACAATTTTTTCTTGAAGTCTCCCTCAAGGGCCACAGCTTGCAATCTAGAGAGCCACAGGATGGAAAGCCCTGTTCTGTACTACTAATCAGGAGTTGGACTGATCCAATAATTATTCCCAGTTTTATATTCATAATAACACCTATAACTTCAGAGGAGCTGAAACTTGTCTACACAAAGTGTCAGTGAGACCAGAACCAGGCCCAACATATCTTCACAACAATTAAGAAATCTTCTCATCAATATTTTAAAAAAAAATGGACAGTGAGGAAAGCCTGCTGATACAGATATACCATGTAAACCTAGTATCATTTTATGCTCTGCTGCATCAAGAATGTAGAATTATTACACATTCTCTTATAGTAATTAAAACTAATTAATTACTGAAGACAAAAATAGGAATATGATTTGCAATAGCTTTATTTTTCTAAAAACTGCATATTCTTTCCTATAAGAATTTGCAGTTAGAAGTACAATTTCTGTTTATTACAATTTGTTGCCATGTACTGTATATCATACATAATTCCGGGTTATTAAATTCCTGAAGCATGCAATACAGCAAACTTAATAGACTTTATGCAAATCATTATATAACAAAATAAGAGCAGATGGTACTCATCACATCAGAATCTTTCCATAACTGTTTCATATTTTGTTTAAATTAAACAAAACATAAAGATACCTTTGTGGCTTGTAAGTTATTTTAATTTATTCTACTCCACTGCTTTTCTTGCCATTTTCCTGTCCCCTTGCACAGCATTAAAATAAAATATTTGTTTTAATGTCCCATAGATATTTAGTGTTTTAGTATTTTTGAATTGTGCTAGGGACCAATAAAGATATTTGTTTATTCCTATTTTTCCATCAGAGGGAAATCTATTGCTATGAATAGAGTACATAATTCAGCTCACAGGATTACCTAGAGGAGAGAATTAAAGCTGTACCAGGAATCTTAAATTAGTATAGAAATAGAGCTCAAAAGATACAGCTCCATAACACTTTTCCCTTAAAGCTTACTACTTTTATATTTTTCCTGCCACCAGCATAGTCTGGGGATAAATGATAGAACATATCAACCCAAAGGAAGTTATGAAAACAAAACAAAAATATAAAACA
Organism: Gopherus flavomarginatus; assembly: GCF_025201925.1. Classification (NCBI taxonomy): domain Eukaryota; kingdom Metazoa; phylum Chordata; order Testudines; family Testudinidae; genus Gopherus; species Gopherus flavomarginatus. The sequence continues at coordinate 148,970,115 of NC_066618.1, read as the reverse complement.
GGATGCTAGAAAAAAATAGGAACAATATAACTTTATTCTAAATGCAGAGATGTTAACATCCCATCTGAATACAAAATGTATTTTCTTATATTATCACAGAAAGCAAATTTCACATGAACATCTATATGCACCACAAATGTACTGAACCGAGCATCTTATTAGGTGTACTCTGTAAATTTGAACCTGGAAGATCATAATTTTTTGTAATAAACAATGAATAATAAAACAAAGAAGAAAAAACATTGTTACAAGGGACATGATTTTCTGTCACAATTTGAACAAGGAGAAACCATTTTGTAGAATACCAAAAAGTGTTACATGTTACATATTACCACCGTTTTCAGAGAACTCCATCACCCCCTCCCCTTCTTCCTGAAGTCTGTTGCTACTTTTGCTGTCTGTAGTATTAGAGAAGGGATATTTCTTGTTTGTCAATTGTTGTTTCTATGGGACTTTATTTCAAGTCTGCTTGCTCCATCTTGTCTTCATTTCTGACAACGAAGGAACATAATTTGTGGAAGTGATGTAGCGTGGACTGGTCCCTGTTGAAAATGCTTCAACAAATGGAAGGACTATATAGAGTCTGGCTGGAACGCATTGTGATGAGTCATCGTTGAGCCCAAGTGTTCTGAGGTAATTATCTGTGAGTCCTAGGGTGACCAGATGTCCCGATTTTATAGGGACAGTCCCGATTTTTGGGTCTTTTTCTTATATAGGCTCCTATTACCCCCCCCACCCTCTGTCTCAATTTTTCACACTTGCTGTCTGGTCACGCTAGTGAGTCCTAAGGGTCCAGCCAATCCATAAGCAGTGGTCTGACTTGGTGACCCCAATGCATGTGTATACTCTTCTAATGAAAGCAACCACTGCAGTCTGCTCAACATCACACTATCTTAAGGATACGCCCAGCTGTTTGTTCTGACAGTATGCTTCTGCCAGTGCCAGCCCCAGCCAGTAGCCCAGCTGTCCTAACATGTACTGCCTCTTCTTATCATTCACTCAGAGCATCCCTTCCCACAGAATTAATTGTAAGAAGGACCCTGGGAAGGTAAAAGGAACTCTGAGGATCTCCTGGTGGGGTTTTCTCCAAATCATGAAGGATGTATGTTCCAGTCATGGAACGATCAGTTGGTTTGCCCCAGAATCCTTAGAGAAGGGTCTGAAATGTAGGAGGCCTCCACAGAAAAGGTAATTCCACCTCAAGCTGTAGGATCACTTTAACAATCGGTGGGAATGGCCTTTCTTCCTACATGGATACCAGTCTTGTGGAGTAACCTCCACCTGGCCTCAACACATGTCACAGAGGTCTCTTTCATGCAGCATAACCTTAATGTTTGTGTGAGTTCATAAAACAGTAATTTGGTAATATTTAACTGAACTTGATTTGTTCAGTTCATGATATGGAGTCCATAAGTATGGCTATATTTTATATCTAGTACAGCACAATACAAAAATTACATTTCCCCTATGCTATATGTCAGGATCCCTTGTTTTCTGCAATTCTACATTAGGAAAGTGGCTACATATTCCAACATCCACTCCCTCCCCAAACACACACACACACACACACACAGAATTTTGTAAGAGACTGATTGCACATCTGTGCAGGGAAAGCGCTGTAGTAGAACACTGATCATAGGAACTCCAACTGACTGGGCTGGAAAGTTCTCCTGAGATTTCTCCATTAGCTCTGCCTCGGCTTCAGTACAGTACATTCCCATTCCATAAAACAGAATGAGATTATTAGGTCAGGACAGAGCAATCAGGGTTGGGGTGTCAGAGCAGCAAGGTGACTGTAATGGAGAAGAAACATGTTGTTATATGGCCTTCCCTCCCAAAGGCAAGATAAAGATCTTTGATTTTTTCAGTACCAAGAAGTTTGTGGGATAACTTAAGGTTTTAATGCATTAAATATTACAATAAATAACACAATAAACAATAGAAGAGAAGAAGCCATGTGACCCACCCAGATGTCAAAATTCCTTGCAACTTCTCTCTTCCTAGCTGGCAAAGGCCTTAAAATCTGTCGCTTTCCCAGGTGCCAGAAGCTCTCCTCCCATCTGGCAAAAAATTCATCTCCCACCCACCCATTACTATTACCAAACCCTCCAGCTTCCTCTTGACAACTGTGTACATTCAGTGAGAAACTGTCAATATTGATTTTTTAACAAATTACTCTGTAGCAATGTAAAATAAATGGAGCAAAAATTCTAAAACAAAGGATTTTTGCTAAATATTAAAATAAGTAGTGCAATGAGTGCATTCTTTATCAGGCAATTTATTGTAATATTTAATGCCTTAAAACTCAATATTCCCGAAAGCTTATTCGTGCTGAAAAAATCACAGGTCACCACAGAAATAAGTAGTGATGTATAGTACCTTGGAATATTTATTTTCATTTTTATCCTTACACTAATTTGTTAGAAACAATTCATCATTATGTCATTCTTGACATTAGACTTTAACATTTTATTATTTTCTAATATTTTCTGTATTTTAATGATTTTGCAAGCATCAGTATACTATATATCCTCTCTTAAACCAGGAGCATAGTCTTTCTTAGACTATGTAAGTCAGGAGATAGGTAGCGTGGGCGTGGGAAAGCTGGTGGTTTGGATGGGTGATGGGGAAATAGAGAATCAAGTGAGGTTATATTTGTGTGGAGTGCCTGTGCCCAATATTGCTTGCTCCACCTTATGTCCAGCTGGGAAGAAGCAAGTTAGGCGGCAGAACGACAGACTGGAGGAAACTAAAAGGAGAAATCCTGCTGCCTCTTTTTAAACTACCCTGGATCTTGGCCATGACAGGAAATTAATATAACTGTGGTTAAACTTACCTATGACAGCCCCAACTAAATCATGATAGATGTAAAAGCACTCTAATTTTCAGTCAAAACCTGGGAACATTTTGTGGCAACATGATTTAGGATTGTTGAAATGTCATAGAAAAGTATTCTTCAACAACAGAAGAAAAAAAGGTGCTGGTGTCACTACTGTTAACTTCTGACTCAACAGTGACGTTCAGATTTATTGGAGTGGGAGATGTTTCATCTCCTCCCCCCCACACGTAACTAAGAGTTGTAAATGATTTTTTTGTCCTGAAATACTGAATAAGTGTCATTAACTTTCACTTTGAGCAAATAAACAGCTTTGGTACCATCTACTCTCATCGCTCCAAATGCTTTCAGTCACACTGAATACTTACTGCACTGGACTGTTTGTCCTTGGTAAGTGTAGGTTTTACCTGATACAGCAATAAGTTCTAAACACATTTTATATACGTATTTAAAAAAATAAGTTGTGAATGATGAAATGGATAACTGGGATATTTCAGATGCTCTGAAAAAAAGTTCTTGGGAGACTGGGGCATCATATTCGAAACTGGGATAGCTGGTCTCTTTAGAAAGATGACAGCTATGTGGAGAAAAAGCAAAGAGTCCTTAACTTACAAAGTCTCCTTTAAACACAGGATAGTCCTTAAGTTTTCTCTCATGGCTACTCCTGAAACATTTAGATGGCTCACATTTTATAATCTTTCTCAAGTAAATTTTTCAAAACTCACAACATAAAGGCTTTGTGATATTTACCAAACTCGAGAGAGAAAACTCCACCCTAAGAAGAGATGCAGCATGTGAAACTTTATGGTGAGGGTGATGATAGACTTAAAACTGGAATTTGTAATGAGGGACTAGCTTCAATCTTAATTATCGAGGGTGAAATTTTCAAAAGTTGTCAGTATTCACCTAACTGCTTTCAGTGAAGTTAGTGCTAAAACTCCCTTTGACTTCAGTGGGAGCAGAGATAGACCAACATTTAGTAACTTTGGAAATTCCACGATTCCAATTCGATTATAACGTCTTTGTTTTTTCTCATGTTGTCTTCTGTGTCTGTAATACCCCTGGGGGCCTTTATGCCTTTCAGCGTTAATTCTCCAATAAATCCCTCATTTCACTTATCTTCTGTTGCTGACCTCCATCTGCCTGTGCTCAAATTTTAATATTACAACAAAAACAATCAAAAAAGCAATTGATGAGATATGCATGTAACAATGCATATGTTGCCTGATCTTCCAATGTTGTTGTAACTTCTTCATTCGTACCCTTTTATGCCACCTTTATTTAATTTCATACCTTGCGTTTTGTTTCTTTAGATAGTGAGCATCAGTCATTTGCTTCTACAGTGTCATATCCACCTATTGTTTTCATTCATAAAGTGCTATAGCACTTCACAAATATTAAATAAAATATTAATAGCATGCAGGTTACTAGAAAGAAACTAAAACTTTCCCTCTTTTCAGATTGTATTAATTTTCAGGACAAAATCACATCCCTCAGCAGCAGGGCCATCCTTAGGCATAGGCAACATAGGCAGCTGTGTAGGGCACCTGAAAATTTGGGGCACCACTTGGTCTTAGTGTCCACCCTCTTGTTTTCCTATCCCTGTTCTGACCCTTCCTGCAGGCTCCCACAGATGGCTTCTCTAGCCTGGTGAGTCTTCCTTGGGACGGAATCTAGTAGTTAAAAGTGAAAAAACCTCCAGCCTGCCAGACCTATTAGCACAACATTGAAACTGTTAAAGAGACATTCAAGGGGTAATAAAGCCATTTAACAGGCATTTGCCAACCCCAAGGTATATACTGACAGGTTTCAGAGTGGTAGTCCTGTTAGTCTGTATCAGCAAGAACAAAGACAAGTCCTTGTGTCACCTCAAAGACTAACAAATTATTTGGGCATAAGCTTTTGTGGACTAGAACCCATTTCATCAGATGTCCACGAAAGCTTATGCCCAAATAAATTTTTATACTGTCAGTTTCTGACTTTACTGACAAACACAGTTGTGCATTAATGTAATATTTACACAGAACATGTCTGTCTACAGGACCTTAGTTTAAAATTTGCTTTAAAAATATTTCATTAGTGAGCTGGTGAAGATTATAAAATCACATTTCCAAAAAATACTTGCATAGAGTTTTAGATGCACAATCATCTTTAGCCTTAAATGTGTGGATCTTCACACATAGTTTTTTAAATAAATCCTTCAAAAGACCTCCCTTATCTAAAATACACATTTTAATTACTATAGTTAAAAAAAAAGTGCTTCCAAGTCTTCCTGTCCTTTCTGTCCATCCCTTCACCACCTCTCCCCCCACTCCCCACTGAAGAGAGCCCTTAAAGGGTCAACAGTCCTTCCCTTCCAGATAGCTGGACAAAGAGTTCCCTTTCTTTACTTCTGACTATCTGACAAACTAGTTTTAAAAGAACCCTCCAGCAATATCAGTACCTTAGTATGACAAAATCCTTGTTATACCTAAAATCTTTGGAAACATATTTTTTTAAAGTTGGTGAAATTTCATAACCATGTCTCTTGTTATGGAGATCACACAAAGTAAATGACTGTTCCCTTTTTCTAAAAGCAATGAACATTGTTATGAACACACTAAACCTCTCTGATTAATTTAAAAGAATGTCTTTGTTTCAGTGAGTTAAATACGTAGTAATCTGGAATGCTGGCTTAAGATTTGAGTACATTTAAAATATAAATTCAACTTAGAAATACTGATGAAGAAAATGTAAAACAGAGAAGAGCTGCATCATGTATTCCATTATATGTAATGTTGTATTCAGCAGGACAGCTGACTCACCCTTACTATGAAGTTTTTGCAAATAAATCTCTGACAAACTTCAGGGCATATCAAAAAACCTGTGACTGACATTTTTTATTCCCAAATTTTAGTGCTTTTAATTAGGTACTTTCTTCATGTCCATTCTGCATGAGGGAGAGTGCATGGAAGTCTCTGCGGGGAACTGTGACTCTCTGCCACCATGAGGCAGGCTGGGCATCTCATTATCCTTTGCTGTCAAGTCCCTCCTCCCCCTTCCCCACCAGGCTGTGAGCTTGGGCTGCCATCCGGCATAGGGGCACCAGTTTAATAATACTGCATAGGGCCCCATAAATCCTAAGGACGGCCCTGCTCAGCAGTATAGGCTGAGCACAGCGGTCCCTTCTGGCCTTGGGATCTACAAATCAAGAAACATTTGACAAGGAAGAGCCATGAAACTGATGGCCAAATCTCCAAAGGTTTGGTGGGTTATTTTGGTTCATATACTTATCTCATCCTCAGTCAAAGTAGCTGAACCTCTTGGCTGGGATTGGGCTGGGATTCTCAGATGAACGGACTCTCATGAGGAGACTTCATTGTATGTCTCTGGCATTTGTTGCTTCTAGTTAGGGCCAAAATTCTGCTAGAATTGTGTGACATTTGGCACGTTCACTTTAAGAAGTACAAAAGTAAATGAAAACATTAAAAAAATACATTTTTCATTATTATTTGAAAAGTGGTTTGGTTTCACCAAAGGTTCAGGTCAGTTCTTATTAGTTTGACCAGATCTATGAATATAGCACTATTGTAGCTAACCAGTTTTAATTTCCTTAATCTAGATACATTTTCTGTACTTTCTGACACTGTATCTATTCAATAGTTTTGGAGAAAATATACTGGAATAGATGATGAGGCATTGGAACATGACATTTTAGAAAAATTGTTGGAAAGGCAATCACTGAAGCCTCAGTTTGAGATAACTTTTTTTTTAACTTGGATTTATGCTTATACACTTAAAAAATCTTCTAGTAGCAGGCAGAATCTTTTAGTGAGGGTATCTATTTCTATCTTCAAGTCTCTAGGTTCTAATAAATATGATTTTCTTTACTTTGGCTGACAAGATGATTGAATGTACAATTTGTGTTTGTGGAATATTGTGTCACAGAAAAATGCCCAGGTTATTTATATAAGTTAATGTTACATGATTATATTGTGTGTCCTTTTCAGGGTTGAAATGAATCCTAAATGGAAGCCTGGATAAAGAGACTTTCTTTCTTACTTACCCTGTTCCCCCCATCCCCTCCCCCCTTGGCCCTCTTTTTTGTTGTTTCTTGCAGTTTTCAAATTTGCTGTTATGTGGACTTAATAATATTGGCTATGCTTAAACACAGACACTTCTGTTAAACTATGGCTTTAGTTTCTAAATAGTAGGGAGTTTTTTCAAGCCCTCTTACTATCGTTTACATTGTCTTTCTTTCAAGGGTGATTTAATGTAGCTTTTAAAAAAATCATTATCTAAAGGGAAGGCCATTTAATACATTAGGAAGAGAAAGACCATCCCGAAAACAAATTGGCACAAATATGGATGTTCTGTATGTGATGGTGCTCATCTGACTGTTCTCTGTATAATACTCAGGGCCCCATGTATAATCCATGCATAGTAATAGAACTGCATAAGTGGTCCCATAATTTAATTTATGCAACATCTTAGTGCAAAAAAAAGTATTTCATCAATTCATAAAAGTTAACATTTTCATGCTGTTCAGTCTTTCAGCATATGCACATGTCATTCTGCTTTCCTTTTACAGGATTATTCATCTAATTTAACATGCTAGGTGTGTATGTCCATCTGACTTCTCAACCATTCAGGTAGTCCCATGAGGTGGGAGGTGGGAAGAGGCAAAACAAATCCATATTTAAAAAATAGCTTAATCTACTCCAGGACCACAAATGCTAAAATGTCTTTATCATAATTGTATAGTTATTAGATGGTGTCGCTACAAGAAAAAATTAAGGCTTTTTGAGTGCATTAACTGTGCATTTCTATAACTTCACTTCTTTGGATTTCTTCAAAATTCAATATTAACTCTAAATTTCCTGGGTTTATAATGCGTGATTTTGGGAAAATTGCAACATTTTTGTATTTTTTTCCATAAATTAATGATAGATTATCTAAACGTTAATTCCAATGTAATGCCCGTATCTGGGAATACACATATTTGTGTGTGTACAAATGAAAAAAAGCACTTCATTTAACAAAACAGTTAAAAGCAATAAATTGAGTAGAAAAAGCCATCATAAATAGATTGGGCAAAATCCTCTTCCCCTCTCCATCCCCTTTGGCTATATAAAATGACTGGCACAATGTGAAGGGGCTCTATCCTGACAGAGAAGGACTCCCCCATTACTGGCGCTATGGGGAACATTAATATGGCTGCCTTCTGAGGATCCTCTCGGAAGACCTGAATAGGGGGCACGCTGGAAGAGCATGTTACAGAGTCTGGCCTATTGGGCAATCACAGGAGCCTGTCATAAATTAGACGTAGAGTTTAGATTTAGAAATTGATTTTCTTTTTCAAAAGATTCTCTGTTATATTTATATTTTAGATCACTGGTGAAAGGATCGTGTTTTTATTTTTCATCAGTGTTAAGGCTGTGATATGATGAAGCATACATACACGCTAGGAATAATTTGTTTCTGGGATAGTCAGGATAAGATTTGTATCTTTAATTATCAGTGTCCTTAATTGTTTAAGGTTTGTTAATCATGTGATAGATATGTATATTACTGTCTCTCTGCAACCTTAACTGGGTTTTGAATTGAAGTTTTATTTTTGGAAAGCACACATAATTTTACAAAAAAAAATACATTAAAAGGATGTTAAGATAGCAATGCCAGTTAGGAAAGTTAGGAAATGCCAGAGTTAAGGTGGCCTGTGCCACCTTAATTCAGCCCCCTTGTGTTCAATCATTATTATGATAGTCTTTAATTAAATAATCACATTCTATTTTTTCCATAGAACCCCTGCCTCACTCAATGCTGTCAAATTGAATTAGAATTGTGTAGCAATGGAAGCTGTTATCTGTAGCACTTCTGCCTAGGGCTTTCGATTAATAATAGTTAACTCATGTGATTAACTCAAAAAATTAATCTTGATTAAAAAAATTAATCAGTTTTAATTGCATGTTAAACAATAGAATACCAATTGACATTTATTAAATATTTTTGATGTTTTTCTACATTTTCATATATATTGATTTCAATTACAATACAGAATGCAGTGTACAGTGCTCACGTCATATTATTTTATTACAGATATTTGCACTGTAAATATAAACAAAAGAAATAGCATTTTTCAAGTCACTTCATACAAGTACTCTAATGCAATCTCTTTATCTTGAAAGTGCTACTTACAAATGTAATTTTTTTTGCTACATAACTGCACTCAAAAACAAACAATATATTTCTTGTTCAGCCAATCGCTAAGAGAAACAAGTTTGTTTACATTTACAGGAGATAATGCTTCCTGCCTCTTATTTACATTGTCACCTAAAAGTGAGAACGGGTGTTCACATGGCACTTTTGTAGCCCGCATTGCAAGGTATTTACAAGCGAGATATGCTAAACAGTCATACGCCCCTTCATGCTTTGGCCACTATTCCAGAGGACATGCTTCCATGCTGATGATGCTTGTTAAAAATAATTAATTTTGTGACTGGACTCCTTGGGGGAAGTTAATTAAATGTGTTACTGAACTCTTTGGGGGAGAATTGAATGTCTCTTGCTCTGTATTTTACCCTCATTCTGCCATATATTTCATGTTATAGCAGTCACAGTTGATGACCCAGCATGTTGTTCGTTTTAAGAACTTTTTCACTGTTGATTTGACAAAATGCAAAGAAGGTACCAATGTGAGATTTCTAAAGATAATTACAGCACTCGACCCACGATTTAAGAATCTGAAGTGCCGTCCAAAATCTGATTGGGATGGGATGTGAAGCATGCTTTCAGAAGTGTGAAAAGAGCAATACTCCAGTGTGGAAACTAAAGAACCTAAACCACCAAAAAAGAAAATCAACCATCTGTTAGTGGCATCTGACTTAGATGATGAAAATGAACATGCGTTGGTCTGCACTGCTTTGGATTATTATCAAGCAGAACCCATCATCAGCATGCATGCATGTCTGCTGGAATGGTGGTTGAAGCGTGAAAGGACATATGAATCTTTAGCACATCTGACACGCAAATATCTTGCAATGCCGGCTACAACAACGTCATACTAATGCCTGTTCTCACTTTCAGGTGACATTGTAAACAAGAAGTGGGCAGCATTATCTCCTGCAAATGTGAACAAACTTCTTTGTCTGAGCAATTGGCTGAACAAGAAGTAGGACTGAGTGGACTTGTAGGCTCTAAAGTTTTACATTGTGTTATTTTTGACTTTAGTTATTTTTTGTACATAATTCTACATTTGTCAGATCAATTTTCATAATAAAGAGTACACTACAGTACTTTTATTAAGTGAATTGAAAAATACTATTTCTTTTATTTTACAGTGCAAATATTTATAATAAAAATAAATATAAAGTGAGCATTGTACACACTTTGTATTTTATGTTATAATTGAAATCAATATATTTGAAAATGTGGAAAACATCCAAAAATATTTATATAAATAGTATTCTATTATTGTTTAACTGCGTGATTAATCCTGATTAATTTTTTTAGTCACTTGACAGCCCTACTTCTGCCTCATTTCTGGCAGAAGTAGAAGGTGGATTGTGAATGAGGCAGAGGACCGCAGGAAGACAAGGATGCTCTCTTGATGGTCTCAAGCAGTTGAACATCTATCCCCCTGTTTATTTTCCCAGACCCAGTCTCCACACCTTGGGGTCCTCCATTGCAGTCTGTCTCCTTACCCAACCAGTCCATGTCTCCTCCTTTGAGCTCCTTAAGCCTGAACGTAGTTCCCAAACTTGGGTCGCAGTCAGTGCCTAGATTCCTCATCCCAGTTCCCTCACCTGTGGTTCCTTGCCTCAGTCTCCTTGCCAAGCCAGTCTCAGTCTTATCTCTAGTCTCCCACAATGCCACATCTCCCAGGCCCTTTGTTCTAGTGTACAACTTCTGCCACCCTCAGTTTCAGCTCTCATTCCCATTTCCTCTGCATTTGAGCCAGGCCGTTCATCCTCCATGTTGCCTTGTGCCAGCAGGGGGGAGCACTAACAGCACAGTGGAAACATTTCCCCCACTTTCAGCTTCAGTGCATGATGCCACAGTGGCCCACAGTAGCCAGGAAAAGCAATTGCAGAGAAAGTCCTGCTTAGCTCCTGGAGCCCAGGGATGAAGCATGTTCAGGTGGTCTGTGGGGATGTCACATGTGCCTTTGAGTCACAGCTAGAGGCTGTGCAGGGCTGGAGCATGCTCAGTACTGAATCTTTGTAGAACTTCGCTGTCAAACTCTAATGGGTCTCAACCGAGCCTATATGGATTTAGATGTTTCAAAATCTTATAATTTGGGCAGATTTTCATGGTAACAGCAAAAGATAAATCCTTGATATAAAGTGGCTACCCCCTGGCACATATCAAGTGCCTGAAAGTGTTTTAAGGTTTTTTTTAAGTGGGCTAAACAACATATTTTCCTAACATCATTGTTACAAACAGCAGAACCATATTTGATGAAACATACAAAAATAAATAAATAAATTCCGCATTAGGCAAATATCCACAATCAAAAATTTCAGTCCAAATAAGTAAAGTTTGGCAAAATTGTAAACAACTGAAAAGAAGATTTTATAATGGAAAGTGCTGGACTAGCTTAATTACAGATTGCACTACCCGCTTCATCTGTAACAGGGGTTCTCAAACTGGAGGTTAGGACCCCTCGAGAGGACAAGACGTTATTACACAGGGGGTCGTGAGCTGTCAACATCCACCTCAAACCCACTCTACCTCCAGAATTTTTAATAGTGTTAAATATATAAAAAAGTGTTTGTAATTTATAAGGAGGGGGGATCGCATTCAGAGGCTTGCTAGGTGAAAGGGGTCACCAGTAAAAAACTTTCAGAACCACTGATCTATCTGCAGTTACAGATGTGTGCAGGGCATTGAAAAAGGGGAAAATACATTGTTTGCAGTGTTGTTGTAGCTGTGTTGGTCCCAGGATATTAGAAAGACAAAGTAGATGAGGTAATACAGTTTATTTGACCAACATCTGTTGGGGAAAGAGACAAGCTTTTGAGATACACAGAGCTCTTCTTCAGATGTAGCTCAACACATCTCTTTCACCAACAGAAGTTGGTCCAATAAAAAATATTACCTCACCCACCTTCTAGCTCTAAAAGTAAAGATAAATAAATAACAGAACAACTAGAAAAACAAAAGATAATTAATTTAGAAAACAATTTGTTCAAAAGAAAGCAAGAACACCTGAAAATAAACAAAAAGTAACCAGACTCAGGGAAAATTAAACTAAAACCAGGGAGAACTGAAAGGACACAAAATATAATATAGACGTAAAACAAAATAGCAAGAGAGTACTGAAGGATCTGAACAGGATAAAACGTAAAACATAACTGGAGATAAAATATTTTTAAAAGAAAATGATCTTTATTTTTGTTTGTGAGACTGAATTATTTCCCTATCCATTAATGTATGCAACAGAACTCACTTCATTTATTTTCATGTGTTAATAATCTCACCAATCTGGCATACAAGGAGGTGGCCATATTCTACTTAACAAATGTCCTTGAAGTGGAAGAAGGGAAAAAAACCAAACAACCCCCACCCCTTCCTTTCTGGAAACCAAATCAAATACAATTGTTTATCTTCTCCTTCATTATGAAACCAAAAGAGAACTGTTTGAGGGGAGGAGGGAAATTAGAAAAACAAATATTTTAAATTATTTACTTATTATTTACTTTAAAATATAAATATTTATCTTCAGATAAGAAACTGTTGTATAAATAAGATAATAGGTGGGACTACTTGATCTCCTCAACCCTTTTCAGTTGTGGTCTCTTGTAACAACAGAGAAGTGTTTGAGGACCCATAGGCACTGACTCAGGGGGTGTTCTGGGGCTGGAGCAACTATGTGGAAAAAAATAGCGGGTGCTGAGCACCAACCGGCGGCCCCACTGATCAGCTCCTCCTCCTCTCCCCCAGGGCCTCCTACCTGCTGATGGGCCCCGCCAATCTGCTTCTTCCCCTTCCTCTCAGCACCTCCCATCTGCCACAATCAACTGTTCAGCAGCAGGCAGGAGGCACTGTGGGGAGAGGATAGTGAGAGTGGAGTTCCCAGGGGAGGGAGCAGAACAGGGCAGGAAGGTGTGCAGCAAGGGCAGGGAAAGGCAGAGTGGGGGCCGAAAGAGGCGTGGTAGGGTGAGGTCTTGAGGGAAGGGGTGGAGTGGGGGCGAGGCATGGGGTGGAGCAGGGATTGAGCACCCCCCAGCAAATAATGAAGTCAGTGCCTGTGTTGGGACCCCCTTCCCCAAACTGCCATAAAGAAAGAGGGAGGGTGGGCATGACCCCCAGTTGAGAACTCATTCTTTGACATATCATCCATGTCAGTGGAAATGTTAACTTATCCTTTGAGTACTTTCACAGGTTTGGGTAATGTGGAAAGGGGACTGATTAAAACCTCCCAGAAGTTCCAGACATACAGCAGTTGTGAAAGAGAGATTTAAATACAGATGTAAGAATGTGAGAGAGGTGGTGGTACAAAGACAGAGCAACAGATGTGTTCAGGATTGACCACACAATTATATCTTTCTTCAGTAATTCACATCTCTCAGAACTTTTGGTCCCAACATGGGTTCTATCAGAACTGTGTTAAGCAGAACTCAATAGAGAAGAATAGGATAAAGATGTGCCATGACAGAAGTCACTAGATGATCACACAGACTCTTATATATTCTTTTTTTGTAGCACTTGAGAACTGCTCAGACTTCAAAGAACTGTGGTGATGACATTGGTTTTTGGTTCTTTGAGCGAGCTTTTGCTCTCATCAGGAGAGTTTGCTTTTTGCTTTAATCTTTCTGACTATGGTAAATTTTTGATGCAGAGGTTCTCCTTGGGATCTTGACATGTTTTGTCTGAGATTAATGTAACAGAGCTTTTATCTATGTGATGTTCGTGACCACCTGTGTTTCAGGGCTGATGTAAATAAAACAAGATGTTCCACATCACAGATTTTTCTGTTATTAGGGAAATGATCAAGAAGGCCCTAGCATCTGTTTCCACTTAGAGGGGCAACTAATCCTGGGTCCTCTGGGAATTGACTGATTGCTGGTCTTAGTTAGAGTAACCTCAGGACTGCTCTAACTTATGCTTGGCTGCCTGTAGCCCAGAGAGGCTGTCCTGGTAGCCATGGCATAGTGAATCCGCAGGCATTCTCTGTAGATGAATGCCTTCCCAGAGTGCCCTTTGTGGCCTGAAGTGGTCCTGCGGGCACTCTGCCTAACTATCCGCTTTCATTCTTGGTAATAACTTACAGGCCTGAGTACTTAAACAAGATTTTCTCTTTCTGGGGTCTTATTTCTTTAAGCTCTGTCCACACGATCACTCTCGTCTGCAAAACCCATGTCGCTCAGAGGTGTGAAAAAAAACTACTCCCCTGAGTGACTTAAGTTTTGCTGGTATAAGTGTAGTGTACACAGTGCTATGTCGATGGGAGGGCTCTCTCCTGTTGGCATAGAGCAGCTACATGAGAGATTTTATAGCATCACAGCTGCACTGGTACAGCTGTGCTGCTGTCAGTTCTCTAGTGTAGACTTAGCCTTAATCTTTTTCCTGAAAACACACTCTTAAACCCTCAGACCCCACTCCTCTCCTTCATTCAGGAGTTCCACAGCCCACTTTTTTGTGGTCTTTAGAAGTTCAGTCAGGCTTCCTGTCCTGGACTCAAGTGTCCCTGAATTGTCATCCGTTGATCTGTGTGGACTTGGTCAGATCTCTGTTTCTGGTGCAGGAGTTGCAGAGCCCTCATTATGGGTAGCACAGGTCAGGTCAGCTGCAGCCTCAGCTCAGTCCGTTCTATTGCTGATGTCTTATCTGTTCTGAAAGAGGAGTCAAAATATATACAGCCTTCCTTCCCAGTGCGTGTCCTCATTGGCAGTGAGAGAATGGAGCCTTGTTCAACCCACTCTACCAGGCTCCTGGTCCCAGAGCACTTAAAGAGATAGTAATCCAGGTTTCCCCCCAAACTGACTATCCCCTGAGACCACTTCCTCTCTCCCAACACCTGCTTCTGCTCTTCCCGAGGCTTCCATCCACGGCAGAATTCCTGGAACCTTAAAGGGACACACCATGGAACAGGTGTTGACTGACCCTTAGTCCCTGCATCCCCTTAAGGGGACAGTCACTCTGTTAAATACTCCTTATGTTAGGAGTTGGGATGCAGTGGGGGGTTGTGTAAGAAGTACCAAAGCGGCTCTGTCCTACCCTGATATTTCTCATGCTAGGAGGCTTTTCCACTGATTAGTTAAGTCAGCGCTGTGGCTACCTTGCACTGCCAAAGTCATACAAAGCAGCTGAGGAAGGTGTCAGCATCTGATGTGTTTGTCTTAATATTTAAGGAAATAGTGCTGCACTGATATCATATTAGCAACATAAACGTTGCATATGTGTGTGTAAGGAGTGAGAGTGTGTGTGTGCATATGTGTGCATACACACACATATGCACATATATATGTGTGTATGCGTGCACAAACACACATAAAATGAAATCTTAAATTCTGCAGAAACTGTCAGCTAAGTCTTGTCAAACCATGATCTAAGGAGGGTAATAATAATCTTAGAAAGAGGAGAGATGTTACAATGTGGTAGAGGATCAAAGGGAGTGATAAAATAGGAAATTATGTGGTGTTTTATGGACAGTCTGTTCTGCTGAATGATAAAGTTAATAACAGGGTTGAGATTTGTTTTCGAAGTTTAAGTGTTGTGGCTATTATTTAGAAAAATCTATGTATTTTATAAATGTGTTCATCACCATGGTAGCTGAAAAGAGGATGAATGAGCTAGTTCAGCGAATATGCAAAATTATTGTAGTTATATATGTCATGTTACATTAGATTGTCTCAAAAGGCCTAAAAAATCTCTTGGAATTTCTGAAACAATGCACTAGACAGAACACAAAAGGACAAAACCAGTATCCACCTCAGTTTCCCTTAACATATGATAGTGATGTAGGTATGCAGACAGGAAAGAAGGATGCTCAAGAGGAGAGCAAAAATTCCAGGTAACATGAGAGAGTGATGGAAATGTTGTAAGTGGCACTGCACTGAAAGCCAGGTACCTCTATACAAGTCTTTTTAACAAGTACAGACAGGCACCCATCGGACAGGAGATGCCTTTGGGAGGGGAGACTCCTGCCCCCCACCTCACCCCCCCAATGTGCATGGCCTACACTGAGTTGGTGCAAATAGCTTAAGGCCTTGGGCCTGACGTCTCTTCTATTCTTCCCATTCATTTTGGGGTGATGTGTGCCCCCAAGACCAGTAAGAGAGAGCAATTTCTGTGGTCCAGATCCTCAATGGTATTTGGTCACCCAACTCCCTTTGATTTCAACAGAAATTAGGCACTTAAGAATCTCTGAAAATCTTGGCCTGTGTTCACTTAAGCACATGGATTGATTTATCCCTGGCCCTTGTGCACATGGAGTGGGGAGGGCGGGGGAGAAAGGAGCCTGGCCTTATCTTATCTTATTATTTTATTATCTTATCTTATCTCTTTTCTACACACCTGAAAAAAGGCCAGAGACAAATCTGGCCCTCTAACTTTATTGGTTCTTCTTCAAATTTGGAATGAGAAGGGGAAGATATACAAAGGAGATTTGTCAGACTAGCAAATACTTAGGTAAAAGTCTGTGAAGAAGAGGGACGAAAGAAGAAAATGGTAACTAAACAGCTAAATGCTTTACATATGAATATTGGTAGAAAATGTAACATCACAAAATTAGAAGCAGATATGTTTATAGAGAATTGTGATAACTGGAACATCATAAACTGAGGGGCAATAGTCATAGTAATCACAAATTTGAGGAAATACACTACTTTCCTTATCTATATAGAACTGAATTTGATAAAGAAACTTATTTTTTGTTGTTTTATAGATTAATTCACTGCTGTGAATCATTTGAATAAATATCTTTTATACGAACATTTGTAGTGAACATATCAAGATGGTTTTTCTTTGTTTCTTTTTTTGTTGAAGAAGCAAAAAACAATAAATCACACCTTTTTTTAGTCAAACTTCTTATAATGTATATTTAGATCATGGAGTGAACTTTAATTGAACTTTCTAGCCTTTATGTTCAATATTCTTATTCCTTCTTTCATCATTCTCAATATGTTTAGATGTCAGTGGTAGTTTTGCTTCAGTAAAGGGTACAGAATCAGGCAATGTCTGCAGTTTCTCATGGATATTCACCAAACAATATGTACTCTACTAGATAACATCTCTGCTATTTCAAAGGTTCCTGAGTTCAAATCATGTTTTTTATATTTTAAAAAAACAACATATCTTGTCTCACAGTCAAAAGGGTCACTGCATTTTTATCATTTAATTAATCTTTGTGCTAAGATAGTTGACATTTGATGAAAATAAGACTTTTTTGGCTAACAGAAGGAAAAACTATCCAAAATATTATGAAATACTGGAAGGTAGTTTGCATGATAGTGCCATTTATAGAATTTACCTCTCAATTCCCACTTTGTTTATTGAATCACAAACCAGTGTCTAATGTGCATATAGTTTACACATATGTAATTTATTTGTCAAAGATATTACGCATCTGTGCTTCCAGTAATGTCAAATGGGTTGTGGCGAGCTCAACACCTTTGCAAATCAGACCAATCGTGTGTGTGTGTATGTGTGTGTGTGTGTGGGGGGGGGCAATCCATACTTCAAGACTAGCACCCTACCAAATTGCTGCAAATTATGAAGGGCCATATTTCTTAAAATAGTGTAAAATATTAGGCGACCTAAATATAGGGGGCAGCAGATCTCTCAAGTGTATTGTTCCGAAGCAACCCAGCCCATCCCCCTCACCCCTTGGCCATAGACCAACACTGCTACTAATTGATAATCCCAGCCTCTCTATTGGGCAGGGAGGAAATGTTCTGGCTGCTGATGGTCTCTCTGGTGGGAGGAGAAGGGGGAGAGGTCCCTAACCCAGCTCCCAGTTTCCCATTATGCCAGATTACCATTTCCATATGCTGCCTCCTCCACCCCTTCTGCTTCTGGGCCCGCTAAAGAAGAAAAGATGGCAGCTCTGCATGGACATGTATGACAGTGTGAAGGGGGAGAAGAGGAATACCGTATGCATGTGTGTACCTCTTGGAATGCAGCATGTGTAAAGCAGGATCATGCCAGTGAGGAAATTAGGAATGACATGCATGCTGCAACCTCTGCTATTTGGCAGGTAACCTGGGCTGCCTCCTTAGGAAAACTCTGGCTGCATCCCTGGCTGTTCCCCATTATAGCTTATTCTTTCTTCCTGTACTCTGGACTCTCACATGGAGTCAGGGAGCAGCAGCAGCTGGCAAGGTGGAGGAAGTGAAAGGAGATCCTTCTTCAGCAGTGCTGGAGCCCTGTCTTCCTCTTCTTTGCTCTCCCTCTCCAAGGAGCAGGCACAGGCTCCTAGGGAGGGAGCACCACAGCTTGAGAAGCTTTCTGGATCAGGAGGGAGCAGGCTGCCTACTGCATTTTTCATAGACATGAGAAGGAGGAAGAAATGAGCAGGCCCTGAACAGCTGGGTTCTTCCCAGGCTGGGAGACTCCAATTCTTCCTTCCTCTCCCGTTTCCCTCTGAAGTGTCCCCTGGCCCAGAATCTGCCCTTTGCCTTCCCTCTCTTCTCCTGGAAAACTGCTGCTGTACTCCCTCTTTGTTTCTTTGTTTCTTGGAGGTAGTCAGAGGGCGAGCAAGGTCCAGAACAGCGGCAGGGATGGAATCCAGGACTTTGACTGCTTGGGGGGATTGAGTGTGGGAGCAGAAGCAATGGAGCCATGCAGAGAGGTAAAATGGGACTTAATTAATGGGGGGAATGGGCAGCAATTCCATTAATTGCATTGGGACTTGTCAGTGGAAGAGGGGAAAATTAATTTAATTGTATTGTGATTGCAGCTTGAAGTAACTGTTTTGGGACCAGGGTTGAATAAATTTAATTGGGAGAAGCCCAGATGGGGACCATGCCTTCCTCCCTCATCACCCTTCTCCCTAGCACCTCATGAAAAGTGAGGGAAGGTCCCCATATGTAAAACCTAGAAGATACACACACACAGACACACAGACACATACAGAGTATAGCGTATATCGCTTATCCGTTAAGCGTATTTATCTATATGAACTCAGCTTAAATTTTCAAAAATGATTTGGCTGTTTCTGCTTTTTGAGTATCCAACTTCACACATATTGTGGGCCAGAATTTTTGAATGTGCTGAGCACCTGCTCTTTGAAAATCAGATGGATCAACTTAAGTAGCCACAATCACCAGTCACTTTTGAAAATTCAGGCCTAGCTTTATATATTTAAATGCATTCATAGCTATATTAATATTCTTCTTTATATTGATCTGTCTACATACATATGATTAGAGGGTTAGGTCAGGGGTCGGCAACCTATGGCACGCGTGCCAAAGATGGCATGCTAGCCAATTTTTAATGGCACGCTGGAGCCTGCCGGGACAGCAGCGTGCCATTAAAAATCCTGCCCAGCCCGGCCCGCTCTCCTCTGCCCTCTGCTCCCCCAGCAGGGGCAGGGAGCAGAAGCATAGCGGAGCACCCGGGGAGGGCAAATGGTCCCACTGTCCCGGCACGGCAAGCTGCGGAGTCCGCGCTCCCGGGCGGAGTGCCTGACCGAGCGCAGCAAGCTGCCGGTGCCTCCCCCGCCTTCTCCCCTCCCCTGGAGCCCAGCCACCACGTGCAGCGCTCCGGGGTTTTGGGGCGGCGCGCTCTGTGGGGCAGTGTTTCACTCCGCGGGGAGGCAGACATGCTGCCGGCTCAAGTGGAGGGGAGGGGCTGTGTGCTCCCGTGGAGCAGTGTATCTAGCTCTTTGTGGAGCCTCATGGTAAGGGGCCTAGGGCTAGGGGGGTTGTATAGGGGTGGGGGCAGACAGGGAGCAGGGTGAGTTGGATGGGGGGTGGCTAGGGGCGGGGGTCTCTGGAGGGGGCAGTCAGGGAGCAGGGGCAATTGGATGGGGCATGGGAGTCCCGGGATTTGTGAGGGGGTAGGGAGTGGATAGGGGTCAGAGCAGTCAGGGGACTGGGAACAAGGAGGTCCTGGAGGGGGCAGACAGGGTGGGGGTCTCTGGAGGGGGTGGTCAGGGGACAAGGAGCTGGGGGGTGTATGAGTCAGGAGTTCTGGGGGTCCTGTCAGGAGGTAGGTGTGTGGAGAGGGATTGGGGCAGGCAGGCAAGGAGCAGGGGGAGGGGTTGGATGGGTTGGGAGTTCTGGGGGTTCTGTCAGGTGGCAGGGAGTGGTTGGATAGGCGTGGGAGTCCCGGATGTCTGGCTGGGGAAGGGAGTGTGGATATGGGTTGGGGCAGTAAGGAGAGGTAGAGGGTAGGGTCCAGTCTGGGGACAAGGATCAGGGAGGCTTAGATAGGGGGGTGGGGTTCTGGGGGGCAGTTGGGGGCAAGGGTCCCAGGAGGGGGTAGTCAGGGCACAAGGAGCAGTGGGGTTGGGAGTTCTTACGGGGGCAGTCACCCAGCACTATCCCCTGAGCCTCGACCCCCCCACATACACCACACCCTCTGCTCTGAGCCCTGCACACCCCCCTGCCCTGAGCCCTGTACCTCCCTCATACACACCCAGCCCCCTGCTTCACTCCTTCACCCCCCCCGCCCACAACCCTAGCCCTGACTCTGGCACCCCGACCCATACCCAGCACCCCTTCTGCCCTGACACCTACACCCCCCCACATACCCAGCCGTGACTCCAGCCCTCTGCCCTCAGCCCTCTGGGTCCTGGCCGCCGGCCCTGCACAGCCCACTGCTGGTCTGGGGTTCTGGCTGACAGAGCCTTGCCAGCCAGGGTCCCGGCCGCAGGCCTTGCTCAGCCCGCTGCCGGCCTAGGTGAACAGAACCCCATACCAGCAGCGGGCTGAGCGGGCCGGCAGCGTAAGATCAACATTTAAATTTCATTTTAAATGAAGCTTCTTAAACATTTTAAAACCTTGTTAATTTTACAATACAACACCAGTTTAGTTATATAATATATAGACTTATAGAGGGGAGACCTTCTAAAAAACATTAAAATTTATTACTGGCACGTGAAACCTTAAATTAGAGTTAATAAATGAAGACTCGGCACACCGCTTCTGTAAAGTTGCCAACCCCTGGGTTAGGTGTTTAATTTATAGGTTCTCATTTAATTTCATTATGATTATCAATCAGTGGTGAAAATGTAGCAAATAAAATTCTAATAAAAAATGAATTTGTATTATTTAGCTCAGGTTGGATACACTTCTCACGTGCAGAAATGCCTTTCTTTCTGGAGCACATACAAACTGAAGTGCTTTATTTACAAGTATTTTGAGAATTATAGGCTTACTCTCTAGTACCTTCCATACAATTCTTCACAATTCTGAATGCTCCTGGTATACCTTAAATTCCTGGTATACCTTAAATAAGAATAATGTGATATACTGTCAAACTCTAGAGCAATAGTATCGTACTACATTAATTCCAGGGCAGTCTCCAAACAAATCCTCTGTCTGTGTGTGAAGCCATTAAACTGCTGCACAGAACCTTGAAACAACTACTAAGTTTTTGCTTGATATATTTCTTACTTGTTAACTCAATACATTTGACAATCAATGACATACTAACGATGCAATATATAATATATATTGACTGTGGTACATGTTTAGAGAGGAGAATTATTATCCCCTGGGTTGAAAATATAAGTGAAAGAGGGATATTATGCCCAAAGCTACAGGCAGAGTGAATTATGGTGCACTGGAAGACAGCTTCAACCTGGGAAGCCATGATTTCCTTAACAAAGTAAAAACTCCCATCTTTTAAAAATGTCTTTTAAACAATGGTCAGTAGAGATGTAATTCCTGATGTTCTGGTAACAGCAGCTTACATCTTAGATTCATGTAAACACATTTTCTCAATTGTTACAGATTGTCCCAAATTTTACCTTCATTATACTTAAAACTCTGTTGGGCACATGATTAAAGTGATGTAGAGAGATTTGGGGCCAAATTTGACTCAGTGACACTGTAGATATTGCTGAATGCAAACGTTGTGTCTTGAATTTATGATAGTTTTACATCTCATAATTTTCAATCTGATTTTTTATTCATTTTGTATTTTGTAATTGTTTTGCTACATATAACATAGTTGATAAGCCAAAAAAATCCAACAAAGAAATATATCCTGAATGCTTCACAAAATCTGAGATAAAGTATATGTTTCAATCAGATCAAGATATTTTTGCATTAGATATATTGCATCACTACACTTGTATCTGAGTATGTGTGACTTTCACAAATGTGCGATGACTATCAATGGTACACACTTTGTCATTTCTCTACACCTCATACATAATGGTGCAGATGATTGTATTCTGTGGCAAGGCACCTTCTCGATCTCCCCAGCCCCCACGGCTTTTAGCCCTGGTGAGACAGGCTTGGGTAATCTGGTCCCTGTTGGGATACAGGGGAAGTCTGTTCCTTTCCTCCACCAGTACTTTTTGGAGTATATATCTCTCTTGTGGGAGAGAATACTACCTCTCCTACTCCTACCCTCCTGGCAGCAGGGCTTCTTCTCTCTGCCCCCTCCTTCCTCCCAGGGGAGGGTTTAAAAAGGTCTCAGGCAGCCCTTAGTTGGAATCAGCTGATCCTAATTAACTTCAGGTAGCTCCCTCTCAGCTGATTCTAATTGATACCTTGGCAACCCCTTCTCAGCTGAACCTGATTGACCCATAGTTACCTCCTCCCCCGCCCCCCGTTGATAGGGAAGATGGCCTTTTAACCCTCTGAGACTGGTTTCTACCCCTCCCTTGTAGCTGTCTGTCCTGAGTTTATCACATATCCCGCCCCCTCCCAGCTCAACACTACAGGGTTGGGCTACTTGGGTCGGCAAACAATGTACTCTTGAAAGGCCATTCGCATTGCCATGTGTGATTCCGGACTTCTGTTGTACTCTGAAGTGGAAGGGTTGTAGCAACAGGAATCACCTTGTCAGTCTCGCATTTTTCTCTTTGTTTTGGTGCATCCACTCCAGAGGGGCATGGTCCATGACGAGGGTAAACCTCAGTCCGAGTAGGTAGTAGCGAAGGCTTTCAACGGCCCATTTTACTGCCAGGCATTCCTTCTCTACTGCAGCATATTTACGTTCCCTGGGCAGGAGTTTCCTACTGAGGAACAGGACTGGGTGTTCTTTCGCTCCAACAATTTGTGAAAGAACCGCTCCCAACCCAACCTCAGAGGCATCTGTTTGCAAAATAAACTCTTTCTCCCAGTCTGGAGCTACCAGCACTGGGTCGGTGCAGAGAGCAGTCTGCAGATCTGCAAAAGCCTCCTCCACCGCGCTAGACCATCTTACTATGTCCGGGCCATGGGCTTTTGTTAGGTTGTTAACGAGCATGCCCTGGTGGCAAAATGCGGGATGAACCGCCTGTAGTATCCATCTAGCCCCAGGAATGCTCTGACCTGTTTCTTCCGGACTGGTCGGAGCCAATGCTGTATTGCCTCTAACTTGTTGAGTTGGGCCTTCACCACGCCTCTCCCAACTATATACCCGAGGTATTTGGCTTCGGCTAACCCAATTGCGCATTTGGAGGGATTTGCAGTCAGCCCTGCCTTCCTCAAGGTGTCCAGGACTGCTTCCACCTTTCCCAGGTGCGTCTCCCAATCTGGACTATGTATAATGATGTCATCAAGATAGGCAGCTGCATACTTGCCACGTGGACGCAACAGTTTGTCCATGAGCCATTGGAAAGTTGCAGGAGCCCCATGTAAACCAAAAGAGAGGACAGTGTATTGATACAGCCCCTCTAGTGTTGAAAAGGCTGTCTTCTCTTTGTCGGCCTTGGCCAAGGGAATTTGCCAATAACCCTTGGTCAGGTCAAGAGTGGACAAAAATCATGCTTTTCCCAGTCGGTCAATTAACTCATCTATCCAGGGTATAGGTACGTATCAAATTGGGACACTTAATTTAGTTTCCGGAAGTCATTGCAAAACCTCATACTGCCATTACCAGATTACTAGGACCACTGGGCTTGACCATTGGCTATGAGACTCTTCAATGACTCCTAACGTCAACATTTTCCTGACTTCTGTCTTGATTTCTTCTCTTTTCGCCTCTGGGATCTGGTATGGCTTGACGTTCACCTTCACTCCAGGCTCTGTGAGGATGTGATGGTGAACCTCAGTAGTCCTGCCTGGTTTTTCTGAGAACACATCCTGGTTGCGTTTGATCATGTGGATCACCTTAGTTCCCTGGTCAGGGGTCAATTCTGGGGATATTCCCACTTGGCTAGGCGGGTTGCTTTCGGGGGGCTGTGACCCTAGAGTGACCACATGAGCGTCTCTGTCTTGCCAAGGTTTCAACAGGTTGATATGATAGATTTGTTCCAGCTTCCAGCAACCAGGCTGTCGGACCTTGTAATCGACCTCTCCAACGTCTTCTATTATCTCATATGACCCCTGCCACCTGGCGAGGAGTTTGCGCTCCGCTGTGGGTACAAGCACCATTACCCCATCTCCCACCTGGAATTTTCGGGTCATCGCTTGGCAATTGTAGTAGGTTTGTTGGGTCCCTTGTGCCCTCTCCATGTGTTCCCACACTATGGGGGTGACTTGGGCTATCCTGTCTTTCATCTGCAACACATGCTTGATGAGGTTTCTCCCTGGATTCGGCTGTTCTTCCCCACTTTTTTTGGCAATGTCCAGTATACCACGGGGGTGGCGACCATATAATAGTTAGAATGGGGAAAACCCAGTTGAAGTCTGAAGCACCTCCCTTATCGCAAACATTCGGTATGGTAGCAGTGTGTCCCAGTTCTTCCCATCCTGGCTCACCACCTTTCGTATCATGTTTTTTAATGTTCTATTAAAACACTCAACGAGGCCATCGGTCTGCGCATGATAGACTGATGTCCTTTGGGTCCGTATGTGGAGCATTGCACATAGATCCTTCATTAATTTAGATACAAAGGGGGTTCCTTGATCCATCAGGATCTCTTTGCGTATTCCCACTCTAGCAAAAATTTGGATTAACTCTTTAGCTATGGTCTTGGACGTAATGTTCTGTAGGGGAACGGCCTCGGGGTATCGGGTGGCATAATCTAGCACCACCAGTATGTGCTGATGGCCTCAGGCTGATTTTTCTAGTGGCCATACTAGGTCCATAGCTATTTGCTCAAAGGGGACTTCAGTAATCGGCAGAGGTACCAAAGGTGCCCTTAAGTGCGGTTGGGGCCCATGTATTTGGCATTCCGGACAAGAGGCACAATATCGTCGGACCGCCGCATATATTCCAGGCCAAAAAAACCTCTGCAGAATTCGATCCAGAGTTTTATCTACCCCTAGATGCCCCTGAACAGATGACTGTGGGCTAGCTCCATCATAACCCTCTGATGTTTCTGTGGTACTAGGAGCTGTTCCACGACTTGCTCTTGGATCCAGACTACTCTGTATAGCAGATCCTTCTTTATCATATAATATGGCCCTGGACCCTTGGCTCTTCCTTCCATAGGGACACCATTCACCTCAACTACTCTTTGCAAATATGGTTATATACTGGATCATTAGCCTGATCCTGTGCAAAATTCTCTAGTGAAGGTCCAATTTGCCCAAACTTAGGGGGTTCTATTTCCCTCTCCCTCTTGAGGGAGGTCCCTGGGGATCTGGACCCAGCTGCTGGCTTATCGACCTCCTGCCTAGTCCCTTTGTCAGTCGGGCCAACTCTTTCCCCTACGAGTATAGGCTTCTGGTTCTGGATCAAGATTCTCGTTCTCCCCCTCTTATCAGCCCTCCTTTCTTGCTGAGTGTTCTTGGTCTTCCCAGGGGGTGAGAATAAATCCTGGGCAAATTCATGGAAGGCCGGGGGGGTTGCTAACTATCGAGGCTATCCCATTGCTCTCTGGGTTATTACTTTTTTCTGACTCCCCTCCAGGAAGTAGACCACCAAACCCTGGGAAGTCTCGTCCTATGAGAACTGGGTAGGGGAGTTTTGGGACCACCCCCACCGTCACCCTAGTGGGGTTTCCCAGGACCTCTATCTTTACTGGGATGGTCGGGTAGTAGTTGACATCCCCATGGACACAGGATATTCCTGTGCGCTTTGCCTGGGTTAGTTGTTCTTGCCCGAACAACTTTCCCGAGACCAGCATGACTGCACTTCCTGAGTCTACTAACACGGTGGTCTTTATACCATTCATTTTAACTGGCCTAGTATATCTATGAGGGACCATCGCAACCCCTACTAGATTTATTAGGTCACATGGTTCTTCTAGGTTTCCCAGGTCGCATTGCATGGGCTCTTCTAGGTTTGGGCATTGGGCAGCTATATGCCCTATCTCTCCACATGCATAACATCGGTACCCTGCTCGGCAGCCCCCTATTTTTCGGGCTGTTAGGCCTTACCCCCCGAGTCTTTCTCCCCCAGTCCCCATGTCCCTCCGAGATCTCTGGCCGATCTTCGGCCTCCTTCCTCCCACCATAGTTTGGCCTGGGGCTTTGGAAACTCAGGCCCTTGGCACATAGACTTGTCTCCTGTTCTGGCGCCTCTGTTCCCCGGTGGTCCGAGAAAGTTCCTGGGCTGCTAGGTGTCTCTCTACAAGGGCAACTAGCTCATCATAGGAGGAGGGATCATTTTGACTGACCCATCCTCGTATGTCTGGTGGTAGCCCTCTCATATACCTGTCCACAACTATGGTTTCCACGACTTCCTATGGCTGGTGGGCCTCGGGGCACAGCCACTTCCTGGCTAAGTGGATCAGGTCAAACAGCTGGGACCTCGGTGCTTTGCTGTCTCAGTACTTCCACTCATGGAACCGCTGTGCCCTTATAGCTGTCATCACACCAGACCTCGCCAGGATCTCCGCCATTAGCTGGGAGTAATCTGAAGCTGCTTCTGTTGTCATATCAAAGTATGCTTTCTGTGCCTCCCCACACAGAAAAGGAGCCAGAATACCAGCCCACTAGTCTCGGTGCCAGGCCTCCCGCTGGGTCATTCTGTCAAATGCGAGGAGATATGCCTCTATGTCATCATCCATTGTCATCTTCTGTAAGTAGTGGCTTTCCCGCAGGGGTCAAGTCCCAGGGGGGCCTTGCGCTAGGCTGGTCAGGGCCTTTAGCTGGTTCACAACCTCATGCAGGGTGGCTTGATCCTGAGCCACCTGGCTCATCAGTAGTTGATTTGTCTCCTGCTGTATTCGCACTGACTCCTGCTGGGCAGTTATCTGCACCCTGCTATCTTCTTGTTGGGCCTCAGTGGTCTGCACCAATGCCTTCACTACATCCTCCATTTTTTTTTTATATAGGGAGTGTTTTACCCTGCCCTGAGATGGTTTGCCACGAAGTCTCACTCAGCATCACATTCCTGACACCATGTGTGGCAAGGAACCTTCTCGGTCTCCCCAGCCCCTGCGACTTTTAGCTCTGGTGAGACAGGCTTGGGTAATCTGGTCCCCGCTGGGATATAGGGGAAGTCTGTTCCTTTCCTCCACCAGTCCTTTTTGGAGTATATGTCTCCCTTGTGGGAGAGAATACTGCCTCTCCTACTGGTGAGGCTCGTTGTCTTGCTGCTCCAACCCTCCTGGCAACAGGGCTCCTTCTCTCTCTTCTCTCTCCCTCCTCCTTCCTCCCAGGAGAGGGTTTAAAAAGGTCTCAGGCAGCCCTTAGTTGGAATCAGCTGATCCTAATTAACTTCAAGTAGCTCCCTCTCAGCTGATTCTAACTGATACCTTGGCAACCCCTTCTCAGCTGAACCTGATTGACCCGTAGTTACCCCCCCACTTGATAGGGAAGAGTGCCTTTTAATCCTCTTAGACTGGTTTCTACCCCTCTCTTGTAGCTGTCCGTCTTGAGTTTATCACAATTCACATAAGCTACTACTTTTTGGTCATGCAGATTCCTCAGTAAGATAGTTAGAAAAAGTGAATGTTGCAACAATTTTTAAGAACACAACCACACATTTTATACAAGGGGTCTAAACAGGACACTCTCACACTCAAACTATAGATAACTTAGTGAATTGGATGTTCCAAGATATTATGCTGCCTCTTTCCTTAAATAATGAATTATTTTTCTAATTACTCTAATAAAAGTACACCTCTACCTCGATATAACACTGTCCTCGGGAGCCAAAAAATCTTACCGCGTTATAGATGAAACTGCGTTATATTGAACTTGCTTTGATCCACCAGAGTGCGCAATCCCATCCCCTCTTTCCCCGCCCCCCAGAGAACTCAGCTTAACTTCTGTACCTGGAAAGATAATGGAGCAAATAATAAAGCAAACAATGCCTTGTTGATGGGGGAAGCAGTAGACGTGGTATATCTTGACTTTAGTAAGGCTTTTGATACTGTCTCACATGACCTTCTCATAAACAAACTAGAGAAATGCAACCTAGACGGAGCTACTACAAAGTGGGTGCATAACTGGATGGAAAAACATTCCCAGAGAGTAGTTATCACAGTCACGCTAGAAGGGGATAATGAATGGTGTCCATCAGGGATCAGTTCTGTGTCCATTTCTGTTCAATATCTTCATCGATGATTTAGATAATAGCATAGAAAATACATTTATAAAGTTTGTGGATGATACCAAGCTGGGAGGGGTTACAAGTGCTTTGGAAGATAGAATTAGTATTCAAAATGATTTTGACAAACGAGAGAAATGGTCTGAAGTAAATATGATGAAATTCAATAAGGACAAATGCAAAGTAGTCTACTTAGGAAGGAACAATCAATTGCACACATACAAAATGGGAAATGACTGCCTAGGAAGGAGTACTGCAGAAAGAGATCTGGGGGTCATAGTGGACCACAAGCTAAATATGAATCAACAGTTTAATGCTGTTGCAAAAAAAGCGAACATCATTCTGAGATGTATTAAGAGGACTATTGTAAGCAAGACACGAGAAGTAATTCTGCTCTACTCTTCTCTGATTAGGCCTCAACTGGAGTTCTGGGTGCCACATTTCAGGAAAGAAGTGGACAAATTAAAGAAAGTCCAGAGAAGAGCAACAAAAATGATTAAAGGTCTAGAAAACATGACCTATGAGGGAAGACTGAAAAAAAATGGGTTTGTTTAGTTTGGAAAAGAGAAGACTGAGAGGGGACATAACAGGGATGATCTAGATAATACTTAGTCCTGCCATGAGTGCAGGGAACTGGACCTCTTCAGGTCCCTTCCAGTCCTATGATTCTATACTAGATAATCCTGGGGGAATTCTGCACCACTGCGCACATATAGAATTTATATCCCCCTTCAGATTTTTTTTTCTCCGCAGAATATAGATTCTGCTGGAGAGGCACTGCAGTTACACCTTTCACCTACCATGGGCTGCTGTGGCATCAGAAGAAAGGGCAGCTGGCCGGAGAGTCTGTGTTCCTCACAGTGGGGCCAGCTGAGCAGGCACCAGGCAGACAGAACTGGGCACATGGGATTGCTGGGGGGTCACCGACTGGGGGTTCATAATGTCTAATGCAGTGGACAGACTGGGACATGGGTTCAGGAGCTAGTGGGGTGACAGCATTGGGACAAGGGATGAATGGGAGGGAGGCTGCAGGGTCACATAGGGACAGGAGGGAGGGGATGCAGGGGGACACAGGGATGTGAAGTGAAGGGACACATGGGGAAAGGGGAAATTGTGCCTGACAGTATGGGAGTGGTTAGAGGCTAGCAGTCAGCCAGGATCTGTGTGGGGGAGGCTCCCTAAGAATCCCTCCCCTGTCCCTGCCCCAAATCCCCCTTGTTCTTCTTCAAGTGATGTCCCTGTGGTGGCTCCACTTCAGATGATTGTGTGCCCCTGCACCTCTAGTTAAAGAATGTCAACAGCAGTACCCAACTGGGCTGAACCTGCACTCTCCCCATCTCATGCCTGTGGTGCAGTTAACAAGTGCTGTGCAACCCCCTGCTAAGTCCCTTCTCAACCACTCTTGGTTTGAGGTGGAGCTCTGACAGTACTCATACATGACTTGCCTCAGATCTAGATTTAGCATTAGCTATATAGCAGTAGATAGAATAGTTAGTTAAAACTTGTTTTCCTATCACTTTTCTTTCTCTCCATTGAAAAAAAAATTATTTTACGTTACATTTCATTCATTCCTTTTGGCGATAACTTCACCCAAAAATGTTCAGTTTTGGACTGACATATCCAGTGTGTCTGCTGCTTGGGAGAAATGCACATACCCCGAAAGTACTCTCTTTGCCACAACCTTAAGACCCATGCCAGGAAAGCAAGGGACATTAAACTCAAAGTTATCCTTATGGAGAAACCTCTCTGCCTCTCCTCAGATCTGGGACCGCAACCTCCTCCCGGTCATCGGTCGCCTGCCTCAGGATCTGACAGACCTCCCTCACCAACTCTGCGTGGGAAGGACCTGTCTCTTAAAAAAAGGGAGATGAGAGTTACCACTTCTACAAAGACAAACTCCAAAAAGAAGCATTCTTCAATGCACTTCACATCATTGGTACTGATCGCACTGCAACTAAGTACCTGTGAGTTGTCAGGATCTTCCAATACCACTAAAGCCAAAGACCCTAAGCAGGCAGGTGCTCAGAAAGATGGCAGAGATAGGACTGCCCCTTTTACCATGGCATCAACTGCAGCAATGACACACTCAGTACCAAGCACTCATGCAGTGCCTCAGTTTACGGAGCCGTCTTCTGGTGTATAGCGCAGAGACAACAGTACCAAAGTCTACTTTACCTCCTCTGGTACAGATACCTTCAGCACTGATGCTTCTGGTGCTGTAACACTTCCTGATACCACAATATTTCCTGGCATCGCCACAACTACAGATGCCACCATTGGTACCAAGACCTCTTGGAACACAACAGTGCCTCCAAGATGACTTCACAGTTGCTATGGCACCAGCGTTTCCCCTTCCTAATATCAATATAGTGTTGGTGCATTCAGCACTGTTTCACACACCAACCAATAGATCTGCTCCTCCTTTTTCTCGCAAAGAGAAAGATGAGAGGATGGAGATGTATTTTCATTCAACACTCTTCATCCATACAGGGGAGCATCAGATCAGAATTACAGGCAGAGCCAGGACACCATTCCAGAGCTGGCACCCAGGGGTGGTATGGACATCCATGGAGACCGCCACCAATGGCTGTACTGGGACCTGTGGGACGTATACAGGCCACATTTCTCCAAGCCCCTCAATGCCTCCAGGGAAAGACAGAGATGTTCCCCGTCAATGTCAGAGGCAGGATCCTGTAAGCACCTTGAAGAGACTTTTCAGGAAACAGAGGACACTCTAGATCAGAAGGCCACTCTTGCAACCAGGGCCGTAGCAACAAAGAACGTGGCCCCCTCTGAACATATGTCCGGGGCCCCTTACAATACAGAAACTGGAATGCGGTATTTATTTTATACAATATATAGGGTTCATATTATGTATACATAGGCCTACAGTGTACATGTATTCCTTATTTACGCAAAGCGCTTCTTTTGAGCCTTGTTCTCCGCAAATTGGTTAATCAATGTGTCATAGTCCAGAGATCTGGCAATCTTGTTTTCGACTGAGATAACTGCAAGCGCAGAAAGCCTGTCATCTGTCATGGTTGAGCGCAGGATATTCTTGATCAGTTTCATTCTGCTGAGGCTCCTTTCAGCACCAGTGACAGTAACTGATGTGGTCAGAAGAATTCTGATGCAAATGCAAAGATTCGGATATATCTCCTGAAGGCTGTTCTTGTATATGTACGTTAAAAAATTGTTTGCTGTGACAAGTCCTCTCTCTTTCTCGATGACATAAATAAAACGATTCAATTCCATTATGAGTTCATTGGCATCAATGTCTCCCATTTTTCTTTCAAAATTTTTGCTGTGATTCTCCAGTTCATTTTCTCTGTGACACTGCTTAAAGCTGTTAGCGTTGTACAGAAATCCAGACAACTTATACCACTCCACGAGTTGGTCAAATCGCGACGAAACAGAAGATATGGCCTGATCAGTGAGAACAAGAAAGAACTGCGATTTGAATTTTTCTTTGGCAGAAAGACGACTTGAATCATCAGCACATTCGTAATCAAACATTCTCTTCTTATGTCGCACCCTGGTTTCTGGAAACACCTGCTCAATACCCATATGCTCTGCTATTTCACGTGCATTTGTGACCAGAGAGTTATATCCTGTATTTCGATAGTCTTCCAAAAACTTCATTGTAGCACCGACTTCTGCCTGCAGTACGTCAATTGACACTTCTGGTGACTGAATTAATTTGCTGGTTTTATTGATGTGAAATAGTATATCGTACCATGTGTACACAGTCAGAACAAAAGTCCACGTAGTAACATGGTCTAAAAGCGCACAGGCTTCCTTTGCTGTATTGCCATCTTTCTTTTCGAGCGCATATTCTCGCAAAGATGACAAAGCATTGCACAATTCTTCAAGGTGATAATGCAACGGCTTCACAGCATCAATTCTCGACTCCCAACGAGTGTCTGATAACCCTTTAACAGATATTGGCATATGTTCTTGAAGTATATCCCAACGTGAAGATGAAGAAGCAAAGATAACGTATATTCTGTTAATCAGACCAAAAAAGTCAACGGCATATTTCAATGACTTTGCCGCATCTGAGATCACAAGATTCCAAGTGTGAGCTCCACATGGTACATACAAGGCACAGTCATTTATTTCTAGCATGCGGGCTTGAACTCCTTTATTCTTTCCTCTCATATTTGTTCCGCTATCATAAGCTTGGCCTCTCATGTCAGCAATGTCTATTCCTAAGTTGTTTGCCTTTTCAAGAAACGCTTCCAATAAGCCCTCGCCAGTTGTATCATGAACATTAAGAAAACCAACAAACGCTTCACGAATATTGACACCATCTTCACTGTTGCATTCAACAAAGCATAACACCACAGACATCTGTTCTTCATGTGACACGTCGGGAGTACAGTCCAAAATAACTGAATAATATTTTGCTTTTTTAAGCTGCGCTATGTTGGCCTCTTGAATGTTACTGGCAACAAGTTGAATCAGCTCGTTTTGGATCTGTGGACTGAGGTACTGAACATGTGTCTCTGCCTTCTTAATCCTCTGTAAAAGTTCGCTGAGGACAGTATCATACTTTGCAAGCAATTCAAACAGTCCCCAAAAGTTGCCATTCGAAGGATCGCCGAGCTTTTCATTACTTCCTTGAAATGCCACGTTTCTTTCGGACAAGAAAATAACAACATCAGCCATGCGTTTGACAATATTTCTCCAGAAATCTCTTTCTTTCAGAAAAGCCTGCAATTCGAGTTGGTCAATAGATGTACAGTTTACTATGCCTGACCGAAGGTCAAACCATTTCACCATACAGTCTTGATGACCTTTGCCTGTTTCATGCTGCTGAAGTCTTTTTGACAGTGCTTTCCAAGCAGATGTTCCAAGACATAGCGGTGTGTCACCAGTGCCAAATAATTTACAACAAAAACAAAAAATGGCATCTTTCTGAACTGAGTACATTAACCATGAACGTCTTATTTTCTCGCCATTTGCCATGGTTCGATAGAAATGAGTACTTGTGAACCTCCGTCTTTCCTCCTTAAATGGAATTCTTAACTTTCATTCTGCTGCGGTGGGCCACGTGCAACAATGTCACACTCTTGCCTGTCCGATATTATAGACGGCCAATCTCCTGGATCATCAGTCAGTGGTTCAGATTCAGATACTTCTTTCCCGGCAGCAGCTGGAATATCTATCACAGTTTGTTTGGTAGAACAACTGGCTTCACCTTCAATCTCACTTGAAGCACTTCTGGATACTTCTGGATACAATTCGTCTCTGCTAGCGCTGTCCGTTTGATGTGCCTGTACCCGTACGTTGGATTGCAGCGCAAAATAAGTTGACAACTTTGGAATTTTCTCAAGTTCCTTCTCGGCATCTTTTGCTGCCTTTCGTTTACTAGCTCTGCTCTTATACATTCTCTTAGACATCACAAAGCACGCTTCTGCTTTGGAAACGATAAAAAAAACTAAACAACTAAATTAATAACATTTATCCACCGACTGCCATTATGAACGCAAATACACATTCTTTGAATGGGTCCAACTAAAATTCGAAACTGACCGACAGACAACTGTTGTAGCCAATAGCATTATGATGTATCATAATGACTTCATGGTTTTGTCAGTAAAACCGACATGGATTGTGCAATAGCGTCAATAAATGTCACTTACCTAGTTATACCTTACAATTTTTTTGCCACTTTTAGAGGCCCCCTTCCTTGCGGGGCCCCCTCCAGTCGGAGGGTATGGAGGGCGCTCGCTACACCTCTACTTGCAACTAACACTTCTTCCTCTCTTGACAAGACCATCATGTCTTCACCACCTACTACAGGAGACGATTTTAAGCAATTTCAGGAGATGTTTAAAAAAATTGCAGACATGCTCTAAATCCCATTGGAAGAGGTTGCTGAGTCCCAACGCAAGTTGTCAGACATACTGCACACGTCAGCCTGATCTAAAATTGCTCTTTCCATAAATGAAGTACTCATGAACCTGCCAAGACTATCTGGCAGACCTCCGTTATAATTCCCCCTACATGTAAATGGGTAGATAAAAAGTATTATGTCCCATCGGAGGGACTAGAATTTTTATTTTCACAGTCCCATCCAAACACATTGGTGGTAGAGGTGGTCAGTGAACAGGGCGGACAACACTATTCAAGGATCACCCTGTATGATAAAGAGTGTAAAAGACTAGATCTTTTTGGTCACAAGGCTTATTCGTCAGCAACATTATAGTTCAGAATCGCCAACTAAGAGGCCTGGATGACGAAATACAAGCACACCACTTACCCTAAACTGTCTGAATTTATTGACTTTATGCCAGAAGACAAGAAGGAGCAATTTAGGTCATTCATTTCCAAAAGTCAGCTCCTTACTTGAACGATTCTCCAGGCATCCTTAGACTTGGCAGACAAAGCGGCAAGAGCCGTTGCAACCTCCATAGTGATGCGACAGACCTCTTGACTCCACCTGTCTGGATCCCCAAGGGAGATGCAATCTACTGTAGAGAATCTTCCATTTGAAGTTCCAAAATTGTTTGTGGGGAAGACTGACAAGTCCCTCCTTAAAATGAAGGGCTCTAAAGTGACTCTTTGGTCTTTAGGCATCTACACATTTGCACAAAAGTGAAATCAAGGCAGATATTACTCAACACAGCACTCAAGACTGAGGCCCTACACACAACCACATAGGCAGTATGATACCCAGAGGTGGAGACAAAGACCCACAAGATGTAAGGCAGCCCCATCTCAACCTCCCATGCCACAACAACCAGCACTAAAACATCAAATTTGAAGGTTTGGTTGAGGACTTGACAGCCTCTCCCAATTCAAGTTACTGAAACCAGTTTCTGTGAACCATCAATTTACAGACCTCTTTAACACCATTCCACCCAGCAACGTTAATTATGACTTCAGAGAAATGAGTACTGGAAATTATCAACACTGGTTATTCACCTCCATTGCCCCTACCCATGCCATCTATCTTCAGGGACTCCTCTCACGAGCACCTTCTGGGACAGGAAGTAGACCATTTCCTGCAACTGGGTGTGGTAGAACCAGGTCTGGAACAACACAGAGGGAAGGAGTTTTAATCCCATAGTTTTGTAATCCAGAAAAAGATTGGGGGTTGGAGGCCTATTCTTGGTCTGAGAAACCTAAGTATATTTGTCAAAACACAAAGGATGGTCACTTTAGCAACAATAATTTCAGCAGTGGAACGAGGAGATTGGTTTTCGGCCCTAGACCTGCAAAACATGTATTTTCACACATACATCCATCACACCAGCTGTTTATCTGATTTTTGGGGGGACAAAATCGTTATCAGTACATGGTACTGCCCTTTGGTCTGTCCATAGCTCCCTGAGTTTTTTCCAAAGTTCTTCCTATGTAAGAAAAGGGTTATGATGTACCCATATTTAGATGGCTGTCTACCCAAGGCCCTCACTCAGGAAGACACCATCAAAGCCACGCAAAAGAGAATGTTACTCTTTGCAAAAACTCAGCCTTCAAATAAACATTCAAAAGACAACAGTGACACCAGTGCAAGAACTAGAATTCATTGGGGCTCACCTAATCTCCTTAGAGGTGAAAGCCTTACTACCGCTACACAGATATGCAGCCCTAGTGAACCTGATCAACATTGCAGTGAACAGTCCACAAACATTTGCTAAGACTCACCTCCAACTATTAGACCACATGGAGGCAACCACCTGATAAAACATGCCAGATTACATATGTGCTGCCTGCGTGGGTGGCTCAGGACATTGTACATCTCATATAAACACAGTCTGAGCAAGCCTCTGAACATACCACAAAAGGTCAAGAACTCACTATAGTGGTGGACACATTCACACAATGTGTTTGCAGGGGTCCCTTTTCTACAGATTCCCTTCACAATGATAATCACAACGGACACCTCCTTAATGAGCTGATGTGCTCATTTAAACAACCTAGCAGTACCGGGCAGGTGGTCTCCTTCAGAATCAACACTGCACGTAAACATTCTGGAACTGTGAGCAGTTCGCAATACATGTGCATGCTTTCTGCCTGTGATAAAAAGCAAAACCATAGAAATCCTGATGGGCAACATCACCTGCATGTTCCATATAAACAAACAGGGAGGAGCAAGGCCACACTCCCTTTGCACCAAGGCCTTAAGACTGCGGAACTTGTACATCCAACACAACATCACCATATTCACTGCCTTTCCATGTCAGAACACCACAGCAGACATGTTAAAGCAGAAAGTTCTCCCAGATCATGAGTGGGAAATAAATACCTTAGTGATAAAGGACATATTCCAACAATGGGGATTCCATACAATAGATCTATTTGCCATGAGTAAGAACAGAAAATGTCCAACATATTGCTCCAGAGAGGGTTTTTCTGCTCAAATGGGATGCATCTCTTTACACTTTCCCTTCTACCCCATTGTTGTTGGGGTTATACAAAAGATCAATACCAGCCCATCCAGGGTCATCTTGATAGCACACACCTGGTCCAGGCAAACTTGCTTTCCATACCTACAACAGATGTTAGCATGTCCGCCATACATCCTCCAACTTCCTGTCACAAGATGCAGGCCAGATCTTGCATCAGAACCTGGAGATACTTTATCTGAGAGCATGGCTCCTACATGATACCAAGGTGAAGAGATGACCTGCTCAGAAGAGGTGAAGGATATCTTGCTAAATAGCAGACAGTTAACTACACGTTCAACCTGCCTCCAGAAATGGGAGAGATTCTAAACATGGTGTCAGAACAAATAAATCAGAGCCACTATCTCTCCTCTACCACTAGACCTGGACTATATACTCCAATTAAAAATAATCAGATCTTTCATTGAGCTCACTCAGAATACACCTTGCAGTGATCACAACCTTTCACCATGAAGTAGATGAGTTCTCAGTCTTTGCCCATCCAATTATAAAACAAGTCCTACACGATGTCCAGAACATCTATCCCAAACTCAGAGTCCCAGCACCTTTATAGGATTTTAAATTATTACTTCATTTCCTTACTGGACCTCCGCTGAAACCATTGGGTACATGTGCTCTATTACACCTTTCAATGAAAGTAGCCTTCCTTGTCGCCATCACATTCACAAGACATGTAGGAGAGCTTGGGGCCCTCATGGCATACTCACCAGACACCATCTTTTTCAAGAATGAAAGACCACTTCAGTTTCTACCTAAAGTACCCTCTTCTTTCCATGTCAACCAACCCATCCATGTTCTGGCATTCTTCCCTAAACCTCATAAGAACAGGCAAGAAGGGGCATTCCTTGACTCTGGATGTCAGAAGGGCACTAGTCTTTTACCTTGAATGCACTAAACCGTTCAGGAAGGCACCAAAGCTGTTTCTATTACAGAGAGATTTAAAGGGGAAGCTATAGCTGAGCAGAGACTCTCCAAATGGATTTCAGAGTGAATTTATCTCTGCTACTGTCAACACGAACTACAACCCCCATCAGGGGTTAGAACACATTCTACCAGGTCACTCTCCACATCAGTAGCTTTCCTTAATAATGTACTTATTACAGACATACATAAAGCAGTCACTTGTGCATCAGCCCATACATTCATTCACCACTATGCAATTGAGCAGGGCTCAATATCCAATACTTCCTTAGGATGAATAGTCTTACCACTGATCAAGACCCAACTCTGAAGACCCTGCTTCTACTGAGGGGCACTGCTTTACAGTCACTTGAAATGATGTCCACAGGGACATCACTCAAAGAAGAAGAGGAAGTTACTCTTGTGCAGTAACTGAGGTTCTTCAAGATGTGTGTTCCTATGGGTGCTCCACTACTCACCCTCCTCCCCTTTACTTTGGAGTTCTAGTAAGATCCACAGTGGTAGAGAAGGAACTGAGGGTGAGGCTGGTTGCACAATGCTAGTTAACCGCTGCTTCAGGCACAAGATGGGGAGAACGCATGTGCAGCCCAACCAGGTACTGCTGTCAAAATTCTCTGACTAGAGGTGGAAGGACACACAGTCACCTGAAGTGAAGCACCCACAGGGACACACATCTCAAAGAACCTCCGTTATTGCACAAGGTAAGTAACTTTCTCTGCCATACTTCTCTCACCCACACCCATCAAATCTCCAGGTTCACTGTCAGGATCCCTCCCTCTTCCTCAGCTCCTCTGTTACCCCTGACTCCTGCATGTTTTTGCACTGCATCTGAGCGATGCAAGAAATAAGTTTCTGTTTTGTAGGTCAAATGAATTACTCAAATTCTATATTAATATGCCTAGTAAAGAATCTATTTGTCAAAAGAACATTTCCTGAATCCTTGTTTCCTGTCTCTGTTGTTATAGGCATACTTGCTGACAGGTGTTTTGAAATAAATTACCAAAATAATTGAAACTGGCGTGATTATATTGTGTTATTTTGACAAAATATGCAAAATTTTGTAGAATTTCAAATATTCTGTGCAGGAATTTTAATTTTTTGGTGCAGAATTTCTCCAGGAATAACTAGAAAATTAGGTTGGTTTAACTATGTCAGTCGGGGTGTGAAAAAATCCACACGTTTGAGCAGCAAAGTTAAGTCAACCTAAATCCCTGTGTACACAGCACTAGGTTGTTGGAAAAATTCTTCCATTGACCTACCTACTACCTCTCAGGGAGATGGATCACCTATATCGATGGGAGAATCTCTTCTGTCACATTAGGTAATGTCTACACTGAAGCACTAAAATGCTTTAGCAATTTAAATGTAGAGAAGGCCCGTGTCAGTTACTCTTTTATACAGTTTGTCTTTGAACTGCCCTTACATAAATAGACGATAAGTAGACAAATGTTTCCTGCCTCAGAGCAAAGCTTCAAAGGCTGAGTCTACAGGTGGAAGTTTTCACTCCCCTCCACCAAAGTATTTCCAATGAATTCCACTTCATGCATAATGTCCTGAAAGATCCTGTGTGTCTGCCAAGTTATTCAACATAGTCTTTTTAAGATCACAGTACTCACCAGAGATTGAATTAATCTGTTCTTCCTCCTAATGAAGTTCCATACAGTCCCACAATAATACATCATCTTTTTTATTATTAACGCAGTCTGCTTCTGAAAAACTTAATTCAATAAGGTTTGTCCAGAATATTGCAGTAAATTGCCGTAACTCTCACAAACCCCACTTATACAAAAATAAATTTCAGTAGCATGAACTCCTTGTGGGTATGTGCTATGCATATTGAATGAATGGCAAAGTATACATTACACCTGACATATGGCTAACTTTTGTAATACAGTTGTTTCCTTCACCATGCCACAGCTTGTAGTCTGATTGGTATGTTACTCTCAAATTCATGTATGTCACATTATTTTTACTTCACTAGCATGCATGCAACCTGCTGCAACGGTTGCACTTTGGATCATGACTTTTGCACTATTAACTCTTATTTATTCATCTGCAACGGTAAAAATACATCTTTATTTATTGCTGTTAATTCATTTTCCCAAGTAATTTTCTTTTTCTCTGTCTTGCTGGTGGAGTCACATTCTCTGGGAGAAGCCAGTTTGGTTCCAATGATTATTTCTGTTGAAGGAAGATGTTCCGCTACAGTCCTGAAATCAATGGACTAGAAGGCTGTCTGCCCAGGCTGGGAACACAGCTTAACAATATGGTAATGAACACACTGGGATGGTGTCATGGAAACAAAAGGCATAGTCTGCAGCAACAAATGACAGTTCTCTGAATCAGAATCCTTGTCCCTGAGCTTGAATTTGGATATGCTTCAAACCTTTATGATAAAATACTTGATATTACACTGTGAAGCTAGCAGATGAATATCTTTCCAGTTTTGCTAGAGAAAAAAATAAGGACTGCTGTGCAACAAAAATGAGGCGGGGAGAGTTGACTTTGCTGAGGATTTGGGGGTTTTGTTTTTATTTTTGTTTCTTTTTTTCCTCAGGGGAAATGGAAATGTTGCAAAAATTATGGGATTCTATAGAAATGTCAGCTTTGCAATCTGTCTGCAGAAGTCTGTATAATTGGGAGACCTTCCACCAAACACGGCATATAAGCAGAACTAAGTAAAAGGTCATGCATTATTATCAATATGTAGTGCAACAGTAAAGAGCAATTAAAGAATGGGGAAAGCAGAAGCAGCAGCAGCAGCAGCAGCACCTACAGCTCTTAGCTCAATTTTAGAACTGTCAGAGTGGGAGGGTACTGTATGCATCGCTCCCTCGGGCTAACAATTTTAATTTGTGGATGGGAGGTATCTATGTAAGAACAAGAGTCAGAGCCTATACTATCAGGGAAATTAAAAATGAAGGTTTCACCAACTAATTAAGAAAAAAAAACTAAAGTTATACATAATGACATTAAGAAAAATAAAATTGATCAGTCTATGCTAAACTAAAGTAGTCAAGAAGCCAAACTGTTCAACTGCCAGTGCAGATTGGGAAAAAGTCATTTTCATTGCTATTACAGAAAAGTTGACTGATACTTGGGAGAACCTCTAGCCAGATACACTGGTACATTTCTGTTGCTTTCCACTTAACACTGGATGGGTAAAGGTGGCCTTACAGTGCTAAGTAGTTGGAGCATATTGGTGAAATTGGCTCATAGTATCTATCAAAATTTCTATCATAGCTCTGGAGTACAGTTTTATCACATTCACATTATTAGTTAAACTGTTCTTCATACTGGCTCATAGGGATCCATTGTTGAGAAACCACTGTCCTGGGCTTGTGATTGTGTCTGTATGTTCATTCTTTTCTTGCTCACATTTTTAATCCCTCATCCAACTTCCCTTCATGAAGGTAGGTTGATTCCATTTCTGGGTGCATCTCGTAGGTTCATTTAAAAATTCACCAGTATCAAGGACAAATAGAAGCTTAAATGAGGTAGACAGCCTTGTCCATTTGATCCTGGGAAATCTTCTTGTCCAGGGAGGCCCAGCTACCCCTGTTGGTGCTGGAGGGAAAAATTTTTTTTACAGCCCTTTGCAGCATATTCTATTTCACATGGCCAGATAGCTATTCTGGCTGCTGTGTTAGAGAGGCAGAACCATAGCTCTGTCTACTTGCATAGTGCTCCTTCTGGAGGAGCAAGTCAATGCAACTAGAGTTTGCTGTTCTTGATAGCATGGACTGCATGGATCATGCAAGGGAGAAGTTCTTTGTTCTCTTCCCATTACACTGTAGGCCATATAAGTTAAGAGCACAATGAACGCCATAACTAGCCGCAGTCATGAGTGAGCTGAGTGTTTGTTCTTGCTGAACACATTAATGAGGGTATAAGCACCCCCATATTATTCTCCACTGAACATATGTGAGTAGGGGGTGGGGGAAGAATATTCCTACTTGATGCTGAGATGGTGACATTTGACTGCTAAAGTGGTGTCATAACAATTTTAAGATAACATCACTTTAAAGGAATTATTCTGTTTGGCTGATCTTGCAGAATGGATTAGTTTTCCATTAACTTGAATTTGAGTCCCACTAGCTGCAATTAGTACTTGCTTTGTTTAATCATTCATTAATGCATCTTTCATGTTGAGAATTAATGGTAAGAATATGATTTAATAAGTTCTTCAATAATCAGATTTAGGTTTTTTTTTAAATCCTTACTTTGGTTTATTAAAAAACCCTTGCTTATAGTACATCTTGGGAGCTTGTTTAGTGAAACTACATGTGATTTTAACATTTTTATTTGCACCTAATCAAATACCTTGTTACAATGTTGCCTCCACTAATAAGACATAAAAATAACCTTTATTTGAAATTAGGGGTTCTATTTTTTTTATTTTTAAAGTTTAGAAAATCCTACTAAAATAGCATGTCAGGGGGAAAAAAACTGTAATTATCCAAAATTAATTATAATAAACATGAAAAAATCTTTCAGAAATAGTTTCCTTGTGAAATGATTTATGTGGAATATGAGAATGACAATTTGTGTAGTTTTCTGTAAATTGTACTGT
The DNA here is from genome assembly GCF_025201925.1 of Gopherus flavomarginatus. Taxonomy (NCBI): domain Eukaryota; kingdom Metazoa; phylum Chordata; order Testudines; family Testudinidae; genus Gopherus; species Gopherus flavomarginatus. Next base: position 148,927,895 of record NC_066618.1, on the reverse strand, counting down.
ATTGATTAATATTCCTAACTACTCCTTTTAGTGAGTTATTTACAGTACAATGAGATCAGCTACCTAGTACAGTGATTCTTTTGTGCTACAATACTTGTCTTAATCTTGTTCAATTCATTTTATCGCCTAATTTTTTTTTACCAGCCAGTGGCAAGATGGGAATATAATGTATTGGACTCTGATTTTTTTAAATGTAAAACATTCTCTGTATAAATCATGTCATATTTTTGAAAGTTTCAGAAGAAAAAATGGGAAATGAAAAGCTTAAACAATCAAAACCAAAGCATGGTTGTATGCTACTCACAGCAATAAACCCCAATGAATCTGACATTTTCCTTCACTTCAGTGAGGATCCAGATACTCTAAAGCGATGTTTTTGTTTGTTTGTTTTTAAATTGACATTAAATTGATGCTCCAAATAAATACAGTAAAGTGAATAGTGTTTCATAGAAGAATTGTGCATGCTTTTACATGCAGACAAACGTTACTTTATTGTAAAATCAATTCTTCTTGAACTGTCATATTTCATTTGTAAGTATTCCTGAAGATCAAGATGTGTATGTACTAAACATGATGATGGAAATTAATTAAAGGAAAATAATGTATCTCCTTTCCCCTTGTTCCCCATTCCCAATAAAGAACAAAATAACAGGTGGAGTACATCCATCCAAATGAAAAGAGATTCATCCCTTGATTGATGCTCTTAGTTTTCACAAATTGGTAGCATCTAGAATGCAAATTAGTGTTATTAGTGCCAAGTGAATCCTGGTTGGTTTGGGTCTTTTGCTTACATCAGCAAAGTCATTTAGAAGTTTTAAGATGAAATTCACTTCCTAGTAAAGAGCCAACACAAGGCTGATGCACAACTTAAGCCCCATTTTGAGGACTGAAGTAGAACACCTTGTGCTGTCACTCTGCACTCAGCAGGGAATTTCACCATTCATGATTATCTGAGTAGTAGCCAGATTCACAAGACCATATTGTGCCTTGATTTTTGAAGCAGAACTCTACTGCACTCATTAGGGAAAGATGCTCAAAAACTAACATGGTATTACTGTTCATGGATCATCTGATTTGGAAACTCACAAGGAGGTCTCTCAAATATAGGGTTTCCCATGGTATTTCCGGGATTTCCTGGACAGACCTGAATTCATTAGAGTACCAGCTACTGATATTTACTAGTTCTTTAATCTGTTACTTAAATTGAACATTAGTAGTAGCTGGAATACTCATTTGTCCGATACTGAAATGTTTTAGAAATTAATTCCTTCAGTGAAGGCTGGAAGTGATCACATTCCTTTTACTCTGTGCCTCAAAAAAACCTCTTTGTATTTGACATCAGAGCCTGATCTTCGTTGTAAAATAAAATGAAGACCATTGCCATCCTATTTCCTCTCCTCTTCCACTTTACCTCCTGGCGCTTCATCCTATATGTTTGCTGTTATTCTAAGAGGAGACCCTGTTCCTTGACTCCCTGTCTATTGCTATACCTTACAACACAACTGAAAATTGTTTAGAAACCTTCACTTATTCTCCCACTTTTCTACTCTGGTACTGAACAAATTATCTTTATTGGGACAGATAATTTCCTAAGTGGAAGGGATGTTTTATTTTTAATCACAGATGTACCCAGTCTCATGGTGGTATTGTTTTGAGAACAGTTTTCCTCCATAGATGTTTTTGGTTTGTTTTGTTTTTTGTGGGGAGAGATTGAGGGGAAGTGACGGTGCAAACTGTAGGTAGTGGGTATTTTCAGACCTTTTGATCTCCAATCTATGCCAAAGAATGTAAAATTTCCCTCTTACCATCAAAGGGTCGCAACATTCAAAGCAATTTACCAATATATTCCAAAATACATTGAACAGCATATTATGATTCAGTATTGATACCACAGCACAGCAGGGAGAAATTTAAGAGATAACAGGGCTGGGCATATCACCTAGATGGGAAGAAGAGGGGGTGGGGAATTGGATCAAGGAGAGAATGTGAAAGAAAGGACAGCTGGGATGTCATTGAGGATGGGAGGAAGAGGGTCAAAGACAGAGTTGGGATTATAAGTAATGGTAGAGAGGGAAGAGATGAGGGTAGTGCTGGGTAGAGGAGCACGTGGGAGTAGGAAGGAATATTGAAATATTATTTAGAGATTTGTTATAGTTATATAAGCAAATACATGAATGTTTAGTAGGAGCAAATTGAATAACTGCACATTTTACTCATCACTGTTCATATTGACATTGCAACAGTATACAAAAGGCTAGATTCTTATCAAGTCCAAAGAGGAATTCAACATAAGTTCATGTCTAGTTCTGCACATAAACAAGTAAAAGCGGCAAAGAATCCTGTGGCACCTTATAGACTAACAGACGTTTTGGAGCATGAGCTTTCGTGGGTGAATATCCCCTTCATCAGATGCATGTAGTGGAAATTTCCAGGGGCAGGTATATATATATGCAAGCAAGAAGCAAGCTAGAGATAACAAGGTTAGTTCAATCAGGGAGGATGAGGCCCTGTTCAAGCAGTTGAGGTGCGAAAACCAAGGGAGGAGAAACTGGTTTTGTAGTTGGCAAGCCATTCACAGTCTGTGTTTAATCCTGAGCTGATGGTGTCAAATTTGCAGATGAACTGAAACTCATCTCTTTGAAGTCTGGTCCTGAAGTTTTTTTTGCTGCATGATGGCCACCTGAAGATCTGCTATTGTGTGGCCAGGGAGGTTGAAGTGTTCTTCTACAGGTTTTTGTATATTGCCATTCCTAATATCTGATTTGTGTCCATTTATCCTTTTCCCGAGAGACTGTACAGTTTGGCCGATGTACATAGCAGAGGGGCGTTGCTGGCATATGATGGCGTATATTACATTGCTGGACGAGCAGGTGAATGAACCGGTGATGCTGTGGCTGATCTGGTTAGGTCCTGTGATGGTGTCGCTGGTGTAGATATGTGGGCAGAGTTGGCATCGAGGTTTGCTGCATGGATTGGTTCCTGAGCTAGAGTTACTATAGTGCAGTGTGCAATTACTGGTGAGAATATGCTACAGGTTGGCAGGTTGTCTGTGGACGAGAACTGGCCTGCCACCCAAGGTCTGTGAAAGTGAGGGATCATAGTCCAGTATGGGTTGTAGATCCCTGATGATGCACTTGGAGGGGTTTTAGCTGGGGACTTTATGTGATGGCCAGTGGAGTCCTGTTGGTTTCTTTCTTGGGTTTGTCTTGCAGTAGGAGGCTTCTGGATACACGTCTGGCTCTGTTGATCTGTTTCCTTATTTCCTCGTGCAGGTATTGTAGTTTTGTGAATGCTTGGTGGAGATTTTGTAGGTGTTGGTCTCTGTCTGAGGGGTTAGAGCAGATGAGGTTGTACCTCAGTGCTTGGATGTAGACAATGGATCGTGAGGTGTGCCCAGGATGAAAGCTGGAGGCATGAAGGTAGGCATAGCGGTTGGTAGGTTTTCGGTATAGGGTGGTGTTAATGTGACCATCACTTATTTGCACCGTGGTGCCTAGGAAGTGGACCTCCCATGTAGATTGATCCAGGCGGAGGTTGATGGTAGGGTGGAAGCTGTTGAAATCGTCTTGGAATTTTTCCAGAGTCTCCTTCCCATGGGTCCAGATGATGAAGATGTCATCAGTGTAGCGTAGGTAGAGAAGGGGCGTGAGTGGACGAGAGCTGAGGAAACGTTGTTCCAGATCAGCCATAAAAATATTGGCATACTGTGGGGCCATGCGGTGCCCATAGCGGTGCCACTGTCATCAAATTTGAAATAGTTGTGTATGAGGATAAAGGCACAGAGCTCAGCAACCAGTTGTGCTGTGGCATCATCAGGGATACTGTTCCTGACAGTTTGTATTCCATCTATGTGTGGGATGTTTGCGTAGAGAGCCTCTACATCCATGGTGGCAAGGATGGTGTTTTCTGGAAGGTCACCAATGCATTGTAGTTTCCTCAGGAAATCAGTGGTGTCACAGAGATAGCTGGGAGTGCTGGTGGCATAGGGTCTGAACAGAGAGTCCACATATCCAGACAATCCTTCAGTGAGAGTGCCAGTGCCCGAGATGATGGGGCATCCAGGATTTCTGGGTTTGTGGATCTTGGGTAGTAGATAGAATAACCCTAGTCGGGGCTCTAAGGGTATGTTGATTTGTTCCTGTGTTAGTGTAGGGAGTGTCCTGAGTAGATGGTGCAGTTTCTTAGTGTATTCCTCAGTGGGATCTGAGGGAAGTGGCCTGTGGAATTTGGTATTGGAGAGTTGTATAGCGGCCTCCCTTTGGTAGTCAGACCTGTTGATGATGACAACATGTGGAAGCTTTATGCCCATATAACTACTAAATTAGGGCCTTTGGAGTTCATATACATTTTACCTTCCCCTTGAATTGCGTTGATCTTGGTTTATAGTGATAGCACACAACTAGGCACAATATGAGATTTATCAATTCATGTGCTGAAATGGGCTGGTCTCTGAGTCTGCTCTATAAAGAAGAGTCATAAAAACTTTTAAGGAGCCAAATATAAAAAATAAAGTAAAACAAAAGGTTTCTGAGATAACAGAAGACTGGAAATCATACTGTGCAGCTTTGTTAAATTAACTGTCAAAATTGGCTTCATTTTCATTGTGTTCCAAGCTCCAAGTAACCATATCATTTGAAGTGCTGTATGTTATAAATACATTAATTGTGCAAATCTCCCACAGTTTTTTGGCTTCTTTTTCTTTCTCTTCTGTCTAGTTCAGTTAGAACTTGTTTTCATTTTCCTTAAGAATTTCTTTCTGAGGCTGAAAAAGTAACTGGGTGATTTTAAAAAAAAAATGGAGATATCCTATCTCCTAGAACTGGAAGGGACCCTGAAAGGTCATTGAGTCTAGCCCCCTGCATTCACTAGCAGGACCAAATACTGATTTTGCCCCAGATCCTTAAGTGGCCCCCTCAAGGATTAAACTCACAACCCTGGGTTTAGCAGGCCAATTCTCAAACCACTGAGTTATCCCTCCCCATTTTAAAATGGATGGAGCAGAAGGAAGGAGAATGTCGCAAACTCTCTCTGCATTAAATGGTTTCACCTTTACTCCTCAATAATCAGCTATGTACAATAAGTACATCAATTCAGATTCAACAACTTAATTCAAGGCCTCTCCTTGAGAGAAAACCTAGTATTGCTGTTGGTCAGGGTCATTAAGAATGTAATGGACTTTTGAAACAAAATGGGGAGACGTACATTGAATTATGAGCCTTTGTATTAGCAATTAACATAATAGTCATATCCTTTCAATAAAAAGCTTGTGTATGTATATGCATTTCATACCCACACATACCATATATATGGTGGTGATATCTGTGTGAGAAATTGTAGAGACAATTGGTAAATTGCAGAGATTTATGATAAATTGTATTCATCCTACACCTTTGACTGCCTCACTTGAATTCTGGCCACTAATCCATCCACTAATCAAACATTCCAAATCTCTGAGCAGTTTCAGAACTGCCACTGCATTGTTTTTTAAATAACACTGTCAGAATTCTTGTCCTTTTCCCTACAGCATGTGAAATATTTTCCCCAAAACGATACTAATCCAAAACCCAGAATGGGCAAGAATAAGTGTTAGATCAGTGATAGACTTAAAGTGAATGATGTTGGATGTTGGTCGTGTGTCTTACAGTCCTGTGTCTCTAGAAACAGGAGCTTTATGTCATTGGGAAAGGGAGATTGACATCACAGTATTTGTTAATAGCCCTGGAAGATACAATGATATTGCACTCTATTTGTATCTATATAGATGTTATTTCAGGTCACTGTTAGCTGTCTTGAAAAATGTATTAGTAAAATGTTTTTGCCTCTCTCAGTCCACTTTGGTTGGACTCACAGTACAGTAACTAAGTTAGGAGTCTGGCTTTACAATTGATAGGATACAAGAAATATTCCCAATAACACTTCAAAAACTCTCTAAAACATTTCTAAAATATTTTTCTGTAACAGATGTAGTATACACAGAATATATGGTGATATAAAGGCCTTATCTGCATTTTGCCTGGGATGATTATTTTGTTATGCATGAGTAATTAAAAACCCCCTGATGTTTCCTTTTAAAACAGGAATAAACAAAATGCATGACGGGTGCTGAAATTTTTATTTATCCTTATTTGGATTACTGTTTACAGTTACTAAATATGGGAGTGTAGGAATACATGATGGTCTGGTGTGAAGTAACAGTTTTATTGGCACTAGTTTGGGATGGCACATTTCTCAAGGGTGGTTTGACATTTGAGAGTTACTTGATGCAGCCTTTCAACTGAGTGCCAATAAAACCTTCCCCAGGTCTTCTTGTATTCTGTTTAATGCCACATATTTTTCCCCCGTAAAATATTTTAGGGTATTTGTTATCTATTGGAACTCTTTTTTTCTTATCTTTCTACTTGTAAAGTCAAGTAGCCTTTTAGTATCATACATACAGAAAGAGCAGGGCCGGCTTTAGGCCGATTCCCCTGAATCCCCGGAATCGGGCCCCTCACGCACGCTTAAGACGGCCCCCCCGCCTTACATGCCTTTTTAATTTTTTTTTAATTTTTTAAATACCCAGAGGTGGTCCGGTCTTCGGCGGCACTTCGGGGGCGGGGGGTCTGGAGCGAGTGAAGGACCCCCCACCGCCAAAGTGCCACCGAAGACCCGAACCGCCGCTGGGTATTCGAATTGGGCTCTGCAGTTCCTAAAGTGGGCCCTGAGAAAGAGGGAGAGAAAAATTATAACTAATGAACTTTTAAAAACAATTTTAGATAAAGCTTTTCCATTAAATTATAGTGTTGTAATTTTAAGGTCAGCTCTCTTCAACTTGCCACAGCTAGAAAGAAGTATTGTATCTCACTGAGTTCAGAGGAAACCACCAGCTCCCAGCCCCCTACCCCATTACTTATGATGTTTTCAGAAGCTCTAGGTATTTTGCCGCCCCAAGCATGATAGGGAAGCTGCCTTCGGCGGCTTGCCTGTGGGAGGTCCCGCAGATTCGGCGGCATGCCTGCCGGAGGTCAGCGAAAGCCACGGGACCAGCGGACCCTCCGCAGGCATGCCACCGAAGTCAACCTGCCTGCCGCCCTCGTGGCGACCGGCAGAGCGCCCCCCGTGGCTTGCCGCCCCAGACACGCGTTTGGCGTGCTGGTGCCTGGAGCTGTCCCTGAATGTTTTGCTAAATATTTTCATTTAATCTGTTCCAATTCTTATTCCACACCGTAGAGGAGTGATCACCCACTCCTGCCCTGAGGGGCTTAGAACAGCCCAGCAGAAGGCTGTGGCTGGGGCAAGCAGCTCACAGGCTGATTGGGGAAGTAGGCACAGGAGCACAGACACACTATCTCTGTTTGTAGAGGGAGAAGGGCCTGGCTGCTAGGTAGTTGAGAAGGTACCTGAGTGGAGCAGGGCTGGGGGAAGGCCAAGGGAGCTGGGGATCACCGGCCTGGAAAACCCCAGGCTGAGGCCTAGTCTAAGGCCAACTGGGTACTGGGGTTGTAGAGGGCAGCCCAGGAGTAGGCTGAGGCAGTATGTCCAACCGCCCGTTGCCTGTGATGAATGGCTTATTCTGCAGTCTGCCCCAGGGAGTGGGGGCTAGTTGGTGACTGGCAGTAGCCTATGACTGAGGTGAGGTGGGGATAGGGGGTGGGGGTTCCCTGGGGAGGGGAGACCCTGAGACTCAGGGGTGTATGGCCAGGGGTCAGCATCCCTTCAAGGTTCCTTCCCCACTCTGAACTTTAGGGTACAGATGTGAGGACCTGCATGGACACTTCTAAGCTTAATTACCAGCTTAGATCTGGTTTCGCTGTCACCACCCCCAAGCACTACTTTTCTCCCCTGGGTAGTCTTGAGAGACTTCACCAATTTCCTGGTGAACCTAGATCCAAACCCCTTGAATCTCAAAACAAGGAGAAATTAACCATCCCCCTCCTTTCTCCCACCAACTCCTGGTAGATCCAGATCCACCCCCTTGGATCTAAAAACAAGGAAAAAATCAATCAGGTATTTAAAAAAGAAAGCTTTTAATTAAAGAAAAGAAAGGTAAAAGAAAACCCTCTGGGAGAGATTAGCATACTAGTTACTCTCACAGACAACAGATTCAAAACACAGAGGATGTTCCCCTGGGCAAAAACATTAATACACACAAGAATACCCAAATTTAATAATTCCCTTAATGGTACTAAGACAAGTTACAAAGAAAATAAACATAAACCTATTTATCCCTTTCTAAAACTTACTACTTTAATAAGAAGCTGGTTTCTTGATCTTTTTCACTCCAGCTGAAACTGAGACTCTAAACAAAGGAAAACTTCTCTCCTTCCATTTGAAACATCTTGTTCCCCCATTGGTTCCTCTGGTCAGGTGTCAGCTAGGCTAGGGGAACTTCTTAACCCTTTACAGGTAAAAGAGGCATTAACCCTTACCTATCTGTTTATGACAACCCCAGATAATGGAGCACCAGGTCTGGGAGGGACACAGGGGTCAAGCGAAAGCAGGACAGCATCCTGCAGAGGGTGCTTCAAGGCTGGAAAATGAGCTAATTCCTAGAAGACCAGCAGAAGGCACCGCAGGGGTGAGTACCACATTGTTACACACACCCATCACTCTAGTATCATAACACTTATTGAACCTTAAACTTGTCTGAATATTGTGAAATCCTAAACCAACAGCAGATTTAAGGACCATTTGCATCTCAAGCCTGTGTAATTTTAAAAAGAAATTCTAAATTTGTGATGAACAGATGTTTTTTGTGGTAGGTATTTTATTTTTTGAAATGGTAAGTACCTGAAAGTTGCTCAGAGCTTGGAATGTCAGCTACAGTATTGAGGAAGATGGATCATGTTGTATTCAGAAGGCATTGTGAAGTATCTTTCTGTTAAATGATAGTAATGACACATTAAAGCAACACTTATCAGTGGAGTAACTCTTGTACTAATATATAAAACACACAGAGCAAGATTTGCTTGTTTTTTACCTTTGAAGATCAACCTACATACAGTAGCTGTGAACTGGAATAATAATTTTAAGGCGCCATTAATTTCTGGAGTGACATAAACAGTGTAGAAGACATGATTTAAATATTCACTATAATAAATTCATATTAAATCTACAGGTGAAGGTGGGGAAATGGGGCACAGACACTGAATTATTTGCTCAGGATAACACCGGAAGACTGTGGCAGAGCTGGACATTTAATCAAGTCTTTTAAGTTCCAGTCCAGAGCTCTTAACCATAAAAATATATGTATTACTACTCATCCCTTCTGATAAACTACAGGAGGGATACTTGAGGGATGTCCAGAGGCAAAGAGAAATCTTACCTCTAGTATAACATTACTGGTCTCTTTGTGATTAGTTAATGGCTGTTAGTTGCTATAATTTTTTTCAAGGGAAAAAAGTATGATTCCAATCAGCATGGGGGGAAAATGCTGTTTAATATCAATGAAGAACATTTTGGATATACCACTATTCAAAAGAGTCATAGAAATGTTTTGTTGATTTGGTATAATCTCTTACCTCTCAAAACCATATTGATAATATCAGACATATCTATCACAATAGCCAAAAGCCCTTATCACTTTGTAGTGTGTTCTAAAAGTATCTACTTGCATGAGTTAGTGATGATTGCACTGCTCACATATTGCAACCATGAATATTACGTAGGTCATCTCATCTCATCCCAGTTTCAGTAAAAGCTTTATACTGCTTCATCATATACTCTGCATAAGGTAGATAAGTACAGGGTGAAGAAGTTGTTTTACTAAAGTTTTACATAGATTTTTATTTTTTTATTGGGGATGTTTTTATAAACCTTATTGTGAAAACCCAGATATATTAGCATCATTCCAACTATATAAAGGGCTCTGCAAGAGTTACAAAAACCTCTAAAAATGACCTAAAATGACTTTAAAAGTGCCACAGTCTTAAGATCATATAGCTCAAGATTTTCCAGGGCTAGAGCAGTGCTATATCCCAATAGAAGGCTGGGAATCAGCCCCTTTGAATGGTATGATAATATATTTGAAACAGCATATAGGAGGCAAATACAGACCAAGTCAACACTCAAAAAATCACTAGGTGAGACAATGAGAGAAGCCTCAGAAAGCTCTACATCTTTTTTCCCATTAAATTAAGCTTTAAAGGTCCTTTAGGAACAGTATTCACTCTTAAAAAGAAAAAAAAAGATAGTTTGTTTTTTATATGGACACTGGAGTGAATTCTCAGTACAGTCTTAAAGAGGAAAAGTGATAATTTTAAAGACCTCCAGTGAGGAAGCTCGGTGACATTTAATTTAGTCTCAGCTGAGGTAGGGATGATGGGTATCCTTCAAATTCCCAGTTTGGTGATTGGATTTGAAAATCTCAAAAATTGTGCATCAGGAAAACAGATTGAAGAAGCAGTTATTACAAACAGGAATAAAAAAAAATACAAGAAGGAAAATATAGTTCATTTTTACTATTCTCAAACATCCTGGTGTCATAGAAAATCAAATAGCACCATCCAGAAAAGCAAATATTTTATATTTCAAATTAAAATTTCTTTCAAGCATAATAAATCTTCTGATAACATTCATGTGAGCTCAGAGGCGGTGGTAAGGGTTTGCAAGAGCTTTGCAAAATGATGGCTCAGGGCAAGTGGAGGAAAAATGAAATGCATTGACAATCAAAACTTACTAAGAAGATTAAAAACAAAATAAAAGTAGGACAATGGGCAAAACATATCAACAGTCTATAAGTTCAGTTATTGAAAAAAAGTGTGGCGGTGTTTTTGTTTTGTTTATTTGGTTTTAAAAATACTGATATCTTTTCACCTTCCAAGGGCTGCCAGCATAGGCTGGCAGGCTTCTGCGGCAAGGCTTTTCTGCAGCAGAAGACAAATACTGAGTTCTTGCTGATAGATTATTGCTGCACCTGTGAGGCTTTAAAATTAGCCACCGTTGGGCTTGATGAAGGTTAACAGAAGCCAATTGTCAGACAGTAGCTGAGAGGTTCATTGTACAGTTCAAGTTAGAGTGGGCCCAACACTTTTTCCTTGCAACTCAGGTAAGAGGTTTTTTATGTTCTTGAGCTAGGGAAGAGAAAGGGAAACTAGTTCTGGTAAATTAGGAATTTTCACTTACTAGAATACCCTAGTTTCTTCTCTCAATTTTATCTGAGTTGTAGTCACACTGTAAAAGTCTCTTAACTAAGTATTTCCCAGTTTAAAGTGTTTTCCTGTATGTTTTGTGAAATGTTGGAAAGCTAAATTCATTTACAAAAATGAGGAACAAATAAAGCTAAACTCTTCTCACATAGCACACAGAAACATGCCTCTAAAAAAGTTCAGCAAGTAACTAGAAAACAGAGTATCTTCAGAGACTAGGGGCTTATTCTAATTCCCACTGAAATCAGTGGAAAATTTGCTAGTGAAAATTTAATGAATAGTAGGATGGAGCCTTCAAAAGCTGCTCTAAATGATCTCTTTAAAATAAAAGCAAAACATGGGATATTAAGAAATCCCAATGTATACAGGTCTCTTAAAGACCTTGTCTAAGTCACTCAGATAAATAAACATGGGACTTAAACAAAAAAAAAAGTGCTACTTAGGTCATTTATCATGTCACAATTCTTAAGAGATTAATTTCTAACCAGTTGCCATCCCCCGGCACACTATTTTTGCTTTGAAAACATTTTTCTTAATAGCTAGAAAAGGGATACTGTAGTGTTGTGATTTCTTTACCCCCTTCCACCTCCCCCACAAGATTATTTCTATTTTTGTTGATTTCTTAATTACAGAAATCTTCTAATGCTTGGCTTGTTACCTTGAACATTTTTGCAGGTGTGTGTGTTGGGGGTTGGGGAAAGGTTGTATAATTGATTCTTCATCTAGTAAATAAAGCTTTGAAAATTTGCTGTTTTAGTTCTTCCTTATTGCTCTGAAATGTGAGAAGTTTTTGTTTGTTTCAGGGCAACTTTATATTTGGTATTGTTTTAGATTTAATTTAACCTTTCACTTAATCTTGGTCAATTTTCATCTCTCCTTTATTTTGTTCAGTAACCTAGGATTTAATTTTCTCTATATGTGGCCCTATCTCTGTATTGTGTTTGCTAGCTTGTGCTTTTTTGCAGCGTTTTCAGAAATGTGGTGATACTTTGACTATGCTGCCATGTTCCTGATTTATGGGTTTTTTGTTTTTTTTAATTCCACCCTTTGTCAAAAAAGTAGCCAAATTGTGCTTGAGAGTAGTTCTGGTGTATTACAAGCAGTGATCACAGGCAGACACTTCCTTTCCTCCAAGATTTTACTTGTTGGCTCAGTTACAGTGCGGTATGAAACAACAGAAAATAGTTTCATTTTCTTGAAGACCTTATTAATTAAAATTAGAAATTACAGCTAGTCCAATAAATAAACTGGCCTATAAATCCACAAGGCCCCAGACTTCTCTTCAGTCCTGGCAGGTCAGTCAGTTTTATGTATCATTCCAAAATGGATCCACTATATATTTGTCTGCCTGGGTGAGTGCTGCTGTTTAATACACAATTTTGGGAACTTAATTTGCGTGTAGGTAACTATATCGTGAAAATTAACTCTCTGTGTCACAGTTCAGGGCAACTGCACCTGTATTCCTCCCTCCCCCATTCTGGTCCACCAAGGGCACCCATTCCAGGCTCCCAGCTCCTCTGCTATCATCCTTTCTTACATACAAAGCTCCATCTCTCTCCTAACTGGGGTTTTCCAAGCTTGTCAGTTTCCTACTTACACTATAATGTTTCCAGCAAGTCAGACTGCCTCAACAGGCCAGCATCTGCACTTCACTTTCTCTCCAGAGGCAACAGTGTAATTGCCCACCATTATAATTGGGCACAGCTCTTTATAAGAAAACACATTTATTCTTAAGATGAAAGCCTTATAGAGAAACATATTAAAAGCTATAAAAACCCACCATCATGCTAAAAAGCTTACTAGAGGGTCACCTCAACTCCAACCTCAAGCAGGTGACTGTCCTGCCAACCAGGGCTGGCTCTAGCCATTTCACCGCCCCAAGCACGGCGGCACGCCGCGGGGGGCGCTCTGCCGCTCACCGGTCCCGCGGCTTCAGTGGACCTCCTGCAGACGTGCCAGCGGCTGCTCCACCGGAGCCACGGGACCAGCAGACCATCCGCAGGAACACCTGTCCCCCTGGACAGAAAGTCATGTTTATTTGTTGGCTCAGAAAGAAGGCCCTGAGTCAGTTTAAACTTAGGCTATTTAACCTAAAGTCCTTTTTTTGTCTATTGGCCTCTAGTCTGGGGAACTCAGTTTGAACTAGTATATGTGAGCCCCGAGACTCCCAAGGAGGTGGTACATCTCTGGGTGGGTTACAACCTCGCTGATTTGCCGTAATCACCATCCACTGTTTTTAGTTCCTGGAGGAGCTGTGGCAGCCTTCTGCCATGGATAATAACAGTCATTATACAAACCATTCATTTAAAACAATGGACTCCAATAATAAAACTGAATGGGAATTTCAGTAACTGTCACATTTCCTCCCTCAATAGGTTATGTTCAATCCTGGTCCACAATAACACACACACTTAACATAAAAGCAGCAAAGAGTCCTGTGGCATCTTATAGACTAACAGACGTTTTGGAGCATGAGATTTCGTGGGTGAATACTCACTTCGTCAGATGACATGCATCCAATGAAGTGGGTATTCACCCACGAAAACTCATGCTCCAAAACGTCTGTTAGTCTATAAGGTGCCACAGGACTCTTTGCTGCTTTTACAGATCGAGACTAACATGGCTACTCCTCTGATACTTGACACTTAACATAAAGTCTTTGAAAGATATTCCAAGAAATTGCCATATCTGTCACACTGTATATCTATGTCACACCCTCTACAATACTAGTAAAGGTTGGGCCCCTGGTCAGATGGAGCCTTCTGTGAATGTGTATGGAGAGACGGTTGCTTCTTACTCAAGATATGTAAGCCATGCCTTCTGTAATCACTTTTCTGCCTCTGGGTACCTGTGAGCTGGTGGCCTGTGTAATCATTTCCAGGAGTGTATAGTCAGGCTGAATGACTGGGCAGACTACCTTTCTGTAACTATCTCAGGAATAGGGAGAAGAACCAGGTCCAAACCATAGGAAACTGTGATAATGAGTACTTGAGATGCAAAATCCATAAAGGAAGTTAGTAGAGGGTCTTCTTCCTGTGGCAAGTATTATATGAAGTGTGTTAAGAGGGTTTCTTCTTTACTGCTCAGTTCTTGTGCTTCAGGGCACAAGCCAGACAGCAGTAGCTAGGGGGTCAAGAAAAACTCACTATGGCATACTTTTCCTCCAGTAAATGTACCATGAGGGATTTCATTCATCTTCAGAAGCATCTGTCAGTGGTCCCTGTCACAGATAAAACAACACTGATCTCATGCAGCTGGTCTATTGTATGGCTATTTTTGGGTCTCAGAACTTCCCTTTGATACTAGGAAAAGTCTGTGTGCATTTTGGTTTTAAAGTGTCCAATTACAGTTCCATTCACATTGTACACCCTGTTCATATTTGAGCCTAGGGAATTTAGATGGGTAGAGTATAATTGCTCAAGTTAAAATCTGTCCTGGACAGTGAAGTGAACACCCTATATATTACAAAGAGTTTGATGGGATTATTAATGACTGCACATTTCATCAGAAAGACAGTGCCTTGAGCAATACTGTGTCCTATAACACTATGCTATATAATGGTCCCAGCTATCTCATAAGGAGGAGGCCACCTGCTAAATTGTCAGCACTACACACTGTTTTTCTTGGAGGTCTCACATCTAAGTTTTACCCTTCAACCTAGCTGCCATAGAAGCCCAGTGAACAATAGCCAAGGTTTCAGGAGAAGTTCTGTCTTTGCAGAGAATTCCAATTAAGTTTTAAGAAGGCTGCTAGTAATCTGACTTCTTTGTTGTACCACCTACCAATATATTTGCACCCTAGAACAGGCCTCCCGGATAGTCATTAGGTATCCAGTCAATCCTCTCCAGTATCAATTTTTATTGGTGTTTGGCTTGAAGAGAAATCTTGTGTCTGAATTTTGAGAAAGTTGGGATCTGGATTCAGAGTTCCCTATCTCTGGGTTGTGTAATACTTTGTACATTCTTTGTGTTAAATACCATCTGTGCAGGATATGCTGTTCTGTATATGTAGGTGATTAGTGCACACTGGCATCTTGGAAGGGGGCTGTCCAGGCTTCTGTCCAGAGAAAAGATCCTGGAAAATTTTATATGGATGAGTGTTTTCTTTCCACTCATGAATATATTTTATGCTTAGTGGGTTTTTGTATGTAGATCTGTGATACTCTAATCTTACTGGAGTGAGGACTTCACGTTATTAATTCAGTGTCTGCCAGTGGTAAAGAATGGCTTGGAAGAAAATATTGGCATAATGTAAAGAAATGATCCTGAATATCATCCTAATCAGTGTGCACAAAGGTGAGAATTTGTCATCTGAGTATTGCAAATTGTTTTACCAATATTTGTGAAGCCTCACAGCAGCTGGGGAGTGAGAAAATGAAACAGGGAGGATGAACAGGAGAGGAAAGGACTCTTGAAATGGGAGGTGAGAGTAGAGGGAGAGAAGACTGTGGTGGCTTTTTCTTCAGATGTCAGCATCCTGCTGTCTCTTCATCCCCCACCCCATTGAGTTGTCCATAAAGTAAGAGAGTAAGGAGGTGTGATGGAAGAAACAACATCTATTATTTGTATAGCCTTGAGCACAAGGGTGCCATGGTCCATGATTAGGGCACCTAGGTGCTAGTCTGCTCCACAATGGACATTGTATTATTTACCTAACGGCTGATATATTTTTTTTTAATTTTGTAAAAAAATTTACTTAATATACTCAAGATTCAAAGCAAAACATTTTTACAATTGTTAGGTACTTAAATCTATATCTAGGCACCTAAGTAAAACTAGGAAGATTTTTAGAGATGCTGAGCTCCTTTGAGTATCTGAAGTTGATTGTGGCTGCATGCTCTCAATACCTTTTTGAAAATCATGATACTTCTATATGGGTGCCTAAATATAGATTTAGGACACTGACTCTTATTTGGGAATGGGAGGGGGACAAAACCTTGGCCAGTATATTTTGGTTTCCTGAAAAATATTATTGTGGGCTGCTAATAAGGTGTAATCACCCAGGGTTAAACTCCCCCTTGGAATAGTTAGGAGGTCATACAGACAGTCATTAAGTAGCTATAGGGGTGGGTTTAATCATTGTACTTTCATTAGAATTAAAGTTTTGAGGCTCCTTTGTATTGCAAAAAATGATATGTAGTAATTGGGAATAACACACCTGTTTAATGTTTATTAAGTGACAAAAGAAACAGCAGTGGCTAACACTGCAGAGAATGCTCTTAATATCATATCAAGACTGATTCTTTAACACAATTGCAAGAGTAAATCAGTGACGAGGTTTAATCTGGTAGTTGTAAAGTGCAAAAGACTTGATCTGGGCCTTCAGATAATACAATAATAGCTAGCTTTTATATAATACTTTTCATCAGGTCTCAAAGCACTTAAATAAAACCATGCATCATAACTCTCTTTTTATAGATGGGGAAATTGGAACACAGGCAGATGAAGTGACTTGTCCAAGGTCAGCCAGCAGGCCAGTGGCAAAACTGAGTGTAGAATGCAGGTTTAAGTCCCAATCCAAGGTTACATGAGAATTTATACAAATGCTAAATAAGGAAGCCAATCTATATGCTTTAGAGACCCTTGCCATAACTTAAAAATATTACAAATAATTTGCTAGCATAACTAGAGTGAGGTAGCACAATATATTAGAGTAGATAGCTAGTTAAGTCTGAATGTGTAATCTTAACTTTGTTCATGTTTACTTCTACATTACATAGTATTTATAATACTATTTTTCATATCCTATATTGCCTTTTTACCCCCAAAAAACCTTAATGTTTTGTTTAGAGAGAGCCCAAACTCAATCACGTTTGCCACCAGTTGTATCATATGGGAATCAGAGACTATGGGAAGCTAACAAACCATGGCTTTTGTGGGTCTTTGCACCACTGATCTCTCCTTTCATGTAAAATTGATTGATTCATTGGGGATTGTGAAAAAAGAGGTAGGGGTGAAGGAAAAGCATGCCCTACCTAAACCTGTGGAAAAGACACCTTTCTGGGGGAGAGGACTAAGGATGATTCTTCTATCCCTTACGCACTTATACACTAGGGGACTAGGGGATTTTTGGAGTGTGTGTGTGTGTGTTTTCTTGCCCCAGACTGCAGATAATTTTAGGTTGCAGCTTTTTGAAGCAGTAGCCTAATTTATAGATACAATTCCTGCTGCTTCCTTCCATGGTGGCTTATGATGGCAACAGAAAAGGGAAAAGTTTAATCTTAAAATCCAGAAGAAAAGAAGAGAATTAGGGCCTCCTGCCAAGGGGAAAAAAATGGATTTTTTTTTAACAGTTCAGCAATGCTTTAAAGGTGAGACTAGTGCACAAGCTACCCATTAGAGATAAAAAAGAATACCATTTCTTCCATTTTGCTATATTGTTAAATTCAAATTTTGACCTGGAGTGAATTTGAGTTTCGAAAGATTACTCTGATTAATTTTTTGCTCTTTTCACCTGCAAGAACTGTCACTGATTTTGTTAGAGAAGAATGGAAAAAAAATGTATTTATTTTTGGCACAAAAGCATTGGGGGGCGGGAGAACGCACTAGCAAAACTGGTGGAGAAAAAAAATTCCTCATGGTCTTCAGTAGCTACAGCAAACTGGAAATATCTGCATCAGTAGTGTGATTATTTGAGATGATTAGACGCACGCACGCACACGAGAGCTGCCTTCCTACACACATGGTGAAAACGTTGTTATATCAGTATTTTTCTTTTCATCACTTCCTATCCCAGGCCTTGGTGCAAGCTGGAATCAATGTGGAAATAATGGTAAAAGCCTGTTGGCATGAAAATATACATTTTGATGTGACTCAAGGTTGTGAGAAAACTAAGGCCCCCTACTACACAAACCTTTAGCAAAAGTACTTTATGAAAGTGCACGACTACTACATCCTCAATGAATATCATCTATGTAAAAGCATTTAACAATAGCTTTGAGAAGATTCCATATATAGGTTGCTTCCCCTCTCCAGGAAGATAAAAGGTTGCAAAATTAGCAATTATATGGGAAAACTAAATGGAGAGAAAATTAGCTATATAATGAAATCTGGCACATGATCAAGGAGCTAAGTTTCTCAAAAAAAATCTATATTGTTAATAGTTACTAGAATGTGCCTTACAATAACAATGTTTTTAGTGCAATGAGGGCATTATCTCAATCATATATGCTTAATGTTCTGCGGCGATGACAGCATAATCTGTTTTTGTACATTGTCTGGCTCATAAGTGTTCTTTCATAAAAAACAAAATCCGAATTCTTCCTGAAATGTGACTAGCTGAAACGAGCCAGAATGCTAATGAACTTTAAAGCACAAAAAAGCTTGCTGTATAATAGTATTAAATGAGGCAGTTTACCCATAAAAGCAAGGACACTTAAACAAAGAGTCTCTGAGCACTCCTATGATCCAACTTTGTAATATGTTTCTTCTTTGGACCAAGCAGTTAGTCAATATTTGGGGCCTTGTAGGATTGTTCCCATTAAGTGGATGAATGAATGTTATGAACCAGGTATCCTTTGGTGCCATCCTGTTTATTTACACACACAAAAATGTGCACACAGTCTTGTTTTTCTGAACAAAATAGGAACAAACATCAGGCAATTTCCCTGCTCATAATTTCCAAGTTTGCCTTTCCAGCAAGTTCTGTGACGCAAGTTGCTCTGTCTCTGCTCCCCTTTCAAGAATGTTCTCCTGACTGCTTCTCTCACCCTCTGCTCTAACACTGTGGCTCTCAACCAGGGATACGCAGAGGGGTACGTCAACTCACCTAAATATTTACTTATTTTTACACGCTAGCGAAGTCAGTACAAAACTAATTTCATACTGCTCTATGTGCTGTACACTGAAATGTAAGTACAATATTTATATTTCAATTGATTTTATAGTTGCATGGTAAAAATGAGAACATATGCAATTTTTCAATAATACTGTGCTATGACACTTGTATTTTTATGTCTGCTTTTATAAGCAAGTAGCTCTTAATTGTGGTGAAACTTGGGGTACGTAAGACAAATCAAACACCTGAAAGGGGTATAGGAGTCTGGAAAGGTTGAAAGCCACTGATCTAACACACGCAGTTTGCAAAACAATCCCTATATCCCATTGTCTTTGCAACCTGTCCCATGAAATCCCATCCAACACTGCTTAGCCCTGCTCAGCCTCCTATTGTTTCCAACTATCACTAAATAAAGGGGCTTTTAATTGTTTCTGCCAGTTAGCCTGAAAAAACCGTGCTTAGTACATCCCTGGGATTTAACCAAATGTGTGACTGTCTATTGATCAAAGACCCACTTGATGGTAGCCATTGACACCTTCCATCTTAACAGAATATTGTCCTATTTAGAAGAATGAACAAATTTTTCACTCTTGCATGATGCAGTCTGAGAAATGTTAAGACCCAGAGCACACCAGAACTCATACCATATGTAGTGGAGCTGCTGGGAAATCTGCAGCTGGACCATAAAAGTTTGAGGGGTTGGGCACACTGGAAACTAGAGGTGGTGGTTGTAGGGCGGAAAAGGGGGAGTGGAAGATCAACTGGAGTAGCAATTAATGATGGTGGTAATGAAGGAGGCACTGAGAGGAAAGGTATAGGGCAGGCAGTGACATCTGAGGTTGGACTAGCTTCCACTGAGACATGCTCTTGCTTGTAGCTAGTCACCGTGGTACAGTGGATAGGTCAGAAGACTGAGACTGAGGAGACCTGGTTTTGCTGTGTGGCGACTATTGCAGTTACAGGCAGGGTTGACCTTGATTTCCCCTCAGTGGTCCAGCAGGAGCACCCGCTTGCAGCTCCCTAGCCATTGCCTTTCTGGTTGAAGACCAGCATCTTGCTCCCTTCTAACTGGGGTATTTCCAGGCTTCACAGTTCTCTGCCTTCTCTGTTATTCCCAGCACAGACAGGACACCTGCTTGCCTTCTCTTCAGAAATGATTAATAGGTGTAATTGCTACAGTTATACATATCCCACAGTTCTCTCTATGCAGTCCTGTTTTATTCTTATGGTATAAAACACTACAGAGAACATTTAAGTCAATAAAAGAACCTACATGCCTACTAATAAGCTTACTGAAATTCACCCAACCCTAACATAGATTCTGGCAGGAACAGTCCTTCAAATCCCCACCCAAGGGGTTTCCCTTTGCTAACAAGTTCATCACAGCTTCAGCTCAGAACAAGCAGTCACTCTTATTAGACCTCAATAGGCCTCGTCCTTCAAACCCTACCCTAGGGATTGGGGCCCTTTGTGGACCAGAGTCGAAGGACATGAGCCAGTTTAAAAACACTCTCTTTATCCAAAAACTCTTTTGTCTCTTGGTCCCTGGAGGATCCACATATACCAGTTCAAATTGGACCTTTCCAGGGTGATGGTTTCTCTGCAGATGTTAGAACCTAGATGAATTTGCCTAATCATCCCACGCTGCCCTCCTATTTACTCCTCCCATGGAAATACGTACAATTCAACAAGAACACATACACAAGTGCATTCTTAATACAATGGATCCCAAGGGAATTCACCTAATTCAGTGAAGTTTAACTTAATTCGGTAAAGTTCATTTCAGGTATTGTGGGGAATTGAGAGTCTGTCACAGGTGGTTCTGCCACTGACCAGCTACATAAATTATTTCACCTCTCTATGCCTCCATTTCCCATGTGTAAAGTGGAGATAACAAATCTCTTGAAGTTCTTTGAGATATATGAATGAAAGAGTTAGATATCTGCAAAGAATTACTATTCATAGAGGAGACACGGTCAGTGTTGTCCCTAATTTAGGCTGGAGAGTGAAGTACAGCAGCGTAGGTGGGTGTCCCCCCCCTCCCCCCGCCCCGGATTTTGTTCTTAAATAACACAGTACTGAACATTTTATTCCAGGGGTATCATAATGAAATCCAGAATGTTTAATAGCTATTTTCATGTCATAGGGAAAACTGTTTGTTTCATTATAATTCTAATTGCTTTGCTGTTTCTCTTTAGACTACTTTACTGGCAACAGCTTAGAATGTGCCTCTGTAACAGACTTCATCTCTCTTACCCTCTGTATCAGCTGTTGAGACCCTTGCAGACATTCCCTTCTGATTGAATTTGAAGGAAATAGGGTTGGGGTCAGAACATTGCTGGGAAAACAGATATTCATAATTATGGAATTCACTCCATCGGCCGGAAGCTACACTTTTTGGTCAAGGCATGAGGTAAGACTTCCTTTAAGCAATAATTTGAGCATGGCTTAGCTCAGAGGGCTTTCTTTAAAAAAAAAAAATATGATGATTTGGCATCTGTAATTGCTACTGTCTCCTATAGAAAGTAATATTTCTGGGGTTTTTTTTGTCCTAGTCAGAGATGACTGAATAACTGTAGTGTCAGCTCTTGTGACTTTTTTGGGTGTCATGATACTAGTTTTTCTTATAGCCCCAGTTCCTGGAGTGATAAAATCACATGAGAATTTCAGCCTACTTTTCCTCCTTTTTTTTTTTTCTTAAATGAAGGCTATTTTCTGTATTTAAAAATGTGATGCTTGTTTAGAAAATTTTAGTAGGTCACATGATATCATTTCAGTTAGTTGACTGGGTGATTATACTCATATAATGAGAAGTATTTAAACCAGTTATGATGTTTTTTAGGGAAAGGAAGCAGTTTGGAGATGAGTAACCGATAATTAGGATTAAACAAATTTAAATGTTTTCCTTTGGGCCAGGCCTGGATTGCCTACAAGGCATGAGTAATAAAAAAAATTATTAAGCTGTTGTAAGATTCATTGGCTGAGTATAGAGTTTAGGTGTAATTTTCTCTGTCTTAGTCACATAAAACATACACATGCAGATAGTTACATTATTTGACATGAGCATTCCTGAAACCTATTTATTTTTAAACTTTAGCAGCTACTCACAGAATGTTTTGCAGTGTTTGCCCAGCTCTAGTTTCTAATGTCCATGTCTATTGATTTTTACATAAATATTTAAATTGATTTTTTCATGAGAGATCTGCCTTACCTATTAATATGACCATTAATTATTCTAACTATGTAATATGTGCAAACACCCATTCCACACAGGAGAAAGTAGGGGGGGAAATAACCCCAAACAAAAAAGAGAACTTTCTTTCTTTCTTTGCATAGTTATATTCCCGTTGACTTCTATTTTTATTCTCAATGATGTGCAGAAGCTGAAGCATCTGGTTATCTTGAATTGTATATATTTCACTTTCCTAAGAAGATGACATTGATGGCTATGTGTCATTTTTCCAGCATGTTAGAAACACTCCTTGTAGAATGTACGTATCAAGATTATCTTGAGTCAAATTTACTGACAGCTGGAAATGTCTTGTATTGCTCAGATGTATATCTCTTGGTATCCTGGAGTAATGAATATACCTGAATTCTCTTTGAGTTTAATGGAAATTTTGAGTGGAGGATCTGTCTTTGTAATACTAAAGGTGGCCTGAAGAAGCACATGACATTCCCAATAATTGTAAGACAAAAAAAGGGAAAAAGCATTTTAATTAAAAAATTGTCATGTCTTGTTTTCCCTATGTCAAGGTGCCCCCTCCCCGCCCTCACTCTGAACTTTAGGGTACAGATGTGGGGACCTGCATGAATAACGCCTAAGCTTATTTTTACCAGTTTAGGCAAAAGAGTCACTGCCACCACCAAGCGTATTCCCTGTCCCCCAGAACCTCTGCCCCATCTAACCCCTCCACCCCATCCCTGGGTCTCCCTGCCCCTTATCCAACCCCCGGCCCTGGTCCACTTACCATGCCACTTACCCCTGCCTCCCTCCCCTCCCAGAGCCTCAGTGTGCCACATCCAAGAGTGGCCCTGGACAGTGCTGCAGTGGCATGGCTCCAACGGGGCCTGAGCTACTGCCGTTTGGCCCAGAGCTCGCATCCCCACCCCCTTACCATGCAGCTCTGAGTGGCAGGAGCTCAGGTCTGGTGGGGCTGGACAGGAACCTCAGAAATTCTAGTGGGGGCCTCTGTGGGGCCTTGGGCAAGGGGAAAATTGCCCCAATTGCCCTCCCCCCAAGCGGCCCTGCTCGGCCCCCTTACAATGCTGTTCAAAGAGGCAGGAGCTGCAGAGCTGTGCTGGTGGCTCGGCACAGTGTGGCTCTGATGGGGGTGGGGGGCGGGGGACTGGGGGAGCCTCCCCAGCTGGGAGCTCAGGCACGCCCAACAGGATGGTCCCCTGGGCTGGGTATGGCTTTCGGACTGGAGTTTGTCCACCCACCTGCCCCTTTAGCAACTGGTTCTACCCTGGTTTCTAAATTTAACAGGTTCTTGCGAACCGGCTCCAGCTCATCACTGTTTTTTCTCCTTCATGAAAGGCACTGTGATGTAGTGCACACAGCACAGGGCTATAAAGTCTAATCCCTCACACTGGTTTGCTGTATGACCTAAAGCAGTTTGCTTAGACCAAAATTTGCACAGGTGTATATCTAAAGGTAGGCACTTAAAAATGTCTGAATTTCAGAGGTGTTGAACGTTTGGCGTTCTCACTGACTTCACTGGACATTATGAATGCACGATAGTGCATTACATTTGAGCCCAGTGTCCCAATTTAGTTTAAAAGGAAACTCTCTTCTAAATCTTGCACAGAGTATCTGGCAGAGGAAATTTGATTGAGAAGAGTTATCCACTGTCATGCATGTATTGTGTCATGGAGCAGATTGGTTGGCATTTAGCAAACATATCTAAATGCTATAATTATCAGTGAGATTGCTCTCCCTTTTCTTAATCCCATCCAAGTGTGGATTGGGACCCTCCTTCATGGAATTCCACCCTCCCATAATTGGGAGGAAGGGGGAAAATTGTCTTCATGATTCCTTCCCCTCGCATTGCAAACCCAGTTGGGAGTTTTCCTTGGGTCCTTAATCTTCTTGAAACTATTATCTTTTCCACAAGCCTTATTCAGGAATCCTGGAGGTGAAAATGTTATGCTTAAACAGAGCACACACGATCTTTTTATAGGGGAAAAGGTAACATTCTGCATTTATTGAGAATACAGGAATTAGCATATGCTTTTCAGTCACTCACCCACCATGCACACAGCCCCCGCCCCCCAGTCGATGTTTATAGTTATTAGTCCAGAGTCTGGTCAAAGAAGGGAGCCGGGCGCTGTTGGTCATGGTCTGATGCTCCTGGTGTAGTGGCAAGATGAATCCAAAGTCCAACGGCAAAGCACCTTGTTCTTATGGTCTTTTTTTTTTTTTTCTCTGTTGAAGTCTATGGATTTTGCTGTGTCACTTTGTGACTGGTCATTTCTTAATTGGTGGTATCTTTTGATGGCCCAAAACACAAGAGGGTCATCCTGTCTGGCTTCGATTTAATCAATTATCTTATGTTTTAAGGGTGCCAGCCTTCACCTCAGGGTCATCAGTCTGCCCCTTCTCAACCATGGATGCACGTTGATGGTTCTCTGGAGTCTCTTCAGTTTTGTCATTCTTCCTCCTTTGGCCATCTGGCTTAAAAAATGGCCTTCACACCTTATCTTTCCCTGATGCATACGTTCCTCATTCACGCAAACAGTTCTTTGCAGAGACCTTCAAAAGGTAACAAATAGCAGTGTTTTATGTTGAACAAGAAAGGCATCATAAATTAGACCTTACTAAATCTTGTAATTGTCCTTTCCCACATTGGGGTCTGGACCTCCGAAATTCCTGTAATCTAATTAACATAGACAGGATTTTGTCTGTGTCTTACTTACAAGGCATAAAAAGAAAATGGCTAATACTAGAATCCACTATCCTATTCGTTTATTCTAATACCTTAATTCTTACTATAAAACATACACTGTATATAGCAAAAACATAACCAATTATATAGCACAGTACCCATGGTACAACAGATGTAACCAGTGGAAGACCCTGATAGTGTGGCTAGAGATGTGATTTTGCAGGTATCAAAGTCAGTGCAGAGGCATACGGCCTCTGCTCAAGTGGACCTGGCTTCCTGTGGGGGTTCACTGAATCCCTGAGAATCACCAAGCTTTTGAGGTAAACCCTGTGACATATTGTAAAAAATAATGGTTAGAGAGAGAATTCCACCTGTACTCCAAGACAGAAGAATAGGGGTGAAACTGAGGAGAATGTTTTGTTCTCCAAAGCATCCTCACATTGATTTTTTTTTCCTTAGGAGAAGATGATCCTCACGCTTGATCCTCACACTAGATTTTATTTTCAGTTATATTCTTGGTCTGAGATATTTAACTTAAAAATAAAAAGAAATGTATTTGTTCAATCCATAATTCAACTATTTTCATACATCTCTACTATTATATTCTAATTTAAATCCCTTAAATTCTATGTGACCTTCTGCAAACATTCTGCAGTCTTGGTTGCAAAATATATCTGTGGTGTGAATTGGTAATAGGGCATGCAATCAACCTAGAAGAAACTCTCACTACACAGAATATATTATAAGGATAAAAACCCAATAGTCTAATTTCATCTGTAACTTCCGGCTTCATCTCAGTTTTCAACTAGACAGACTGCAACAGCAAGAAAAATTCCCAATTTATGTATTAGCCTATGTAGTGAGGGGTGGGGAAGATATCTCAGTGGTTTGAGCATTGGCCTGCTAAACCCACAGTTGTGAGTTCAGTCCTTGAGGGGGCCACTTAGGGATCTGGGGCAAAATCAGTATTTGGTCATAATGAAAGCAGGGGCTGGACTTGATGACCTTTCAAAGTCCCTTCCAGTTCTAGGAGATAGGCTATCTCTATTTATTTTTATTTTATTTTATTTTATTTTAGTAGGGATAGATAAGAGTCTTCAATTGTTGTGATATTTATTAATTTCTTTTTTTAAGAATTGGAGGAAGGAGGATTCAGTAACAATAACAAAAACAAAAGGAAGGATGGAAGAAACTCAAATTTCCCTAATTGATTTGTTAAAAGCCAATTGAGGTGCATTTATTTGATGCTAATCATACCCCACAGAGTTACAGTTACTGTTATTAGAAGTACTTTATGGATTGCTTTTGGATACATGAAGCGTTATGTAGATATATTACCCACAAGAGAATATTCTATAAAATCAAGTGATGCGAGAATGCAAACATTTACTATAGTAACAAAGTCTTGTATCTGGAGGTGGGGTAATCTGTTACTATTCATATTCCTGTGAAAGAACACAGGAAAGCTTACCCATTGCAAGCATTCAGTTTCACACCGGGGCACCATGTTACTTCAAGTCAGAAATCAGCCATGTAAAAAAAAAGGAATCTTCTCAGATAAAAACAGAGTTAGGGGTATATAGCTGTGAATTTTTATTAGGGGATGGAATTTCATTACTGTGATACAATTTTTTTTCAGTTGGAATTCAAGGTAATAAGGTACACCAATATTAGGAAAAATACTTTTTTTGCCATTTTAAAAACAGTTAAACAGATGTCTTAGCTAGAAAACCCAGTAGCCGTTTTTTTCCGTAATAAAATATAGAAAGTTAAATGACAAAAGGATAAATGTATGCAATGTTGTTGTAGCCATGTTAGTCCCAGGATATTAGAGACACGATGGGTCCAATAAAAGATCCACTTTGTCTCTTTAAGGATAAATGTCTGCTAAACAGCTAATGTTCAAATTATGTACAAATGAAGAGGGCAGCTCTTTCCACATCTGATTTTTTATTTATTTATTTTATTTTATTTTATTTTACATTTGCAGAGGCGATGTATGTGCCAGGAACAGGGAATCTTCCAAAACAATTCTTAAGAGTAGACCAGCCATCTGAATTAAAGATGTCACTAAGATAAAAGTACTAGCAATAGAAACTGGATTAGAAAGGGGGGAAAAACATTAAAGGAAGAGCCATGCCATCAAACTTGATGTTCCATGTACATGTGGATCATCTCTCTGGAATATTAAAGGGGACCCCACATTTTTGGATTTCTCAGAGTTGGTGGGCCTTATCTGCTGCAGCCAGAATTTTCTTAGGTTGAGATGTGGTTGAAAATTTATGTCTAAGTCAAAAAGCACCAAAAAGATGCTATTTAAGGCTAGATTATGTCATGAAGATGTAGTACAGCTTTGGATCCCATGAAGAGACACCAGAAGAAGAATGCTATTCAGAGCTCTCAGAATGTGGGGACAGACAGCTCACCTGCTAGTCTACTTTTTTTTTGTGTGTGTGTGGGATGAAGTTTACACTCAGCTGCGTGGTCAGTCATCGTCTCCGGCTCACAGATAGGACAGAGGTGTGGTCCTCCTGTCTTTGGCCATGCCTTCCAACTCCCTTTAGGACACTTCACTTCCAGAGATGTGGGGAGAGAACAGTCATTGAGCTCTGCAGAGAGCAGGGCTGCAGTTCTGCCTAATCTTTGGGTGGACTGCACAAGGTTCCTTATATACTTCCCTTTTCCCCCACTACAGACAGCTCAGATTTCAGGTTGTTAACAAGATTTCGTGATCTGTGCTTACTGAGCCAGTTTATTGCATTTTTATGAGCCAGTACCGTTTCCTGGAGGCAGCCATTTTACGCTTAAGAATTTAACTTATAATTTTAAAAAAGTAAAAAGCCCTACATCCTTTAAAGTTGTGAATTTAATGTGAAACAGATGTTAACTGAGGCAGTGATTTCTCCCTGGGTCTGCAGAAAGCCTGAAACAATAGCTCTGAGAGAGTTGTTCTATATCTTATCATATAGATGAGCTGTTCACTTTGAAACCTAAGAACACATTTTAATGTCAACATTGTCACCAATTACACTGCTGATCAGAGTAGGTAGAAAGGAGATTGTCCCAAAATCTTGAAAATCTGCAGAGGAAATGGTGAGTGATATCTTCTTTTGAGATCTGAAGAAGGCATACCTTGGAAAAGTCATTAGTTAGTTTCTCCAGTTAAATCTCTGATGGAATTCTCAGTCTTGAGAAGACCTTCTTTTTTCTATACATGAATATTCCTGATGCATGGGTGATGGGCATTCATAGATTCATAGATTCTAGGGTCAGAAGGGACCAATGTGATCATCTAGTCCAACCCCCCGCACAAAGCAGGCCACGGAACCCTACCCATCCACTTCTATATCAAACCCCTAACCTATGCCTGAGTTATTGAAGTCTTCAAATTGTGGTTTGAAGACCTCAAGCTGCAGAGAATCCACCAGCAAGTGACCCATGCCCTACGCTGCAGGGGAAGGCGAAAAACCTCCAGGGCCTCTGCCAATCTGCCCCGGAGGAAAATTCCTTCCCGACCCCAAATATGGTGATCAGCTAAACCCTGAGCATGTGCGCAAGAATCACCAGCCAGCACTCAAAAAAGAATTCTCTGCAGTAACTCAGATCCCATCCAACATCCCATCACTGACCACTGGGAATACTTCTCTGCCGATAATCAAAGATCAGTTGCCAAAATTAGGCACTCCCATCATACCATCCCTTCCATAAACTTATCAAGCTTAATCTTAAAGCCAGATATGTCTTTTGCCCCCACTACTCACCTTGGAAGGCTGTTCCAGAACTTCACTCCGCTAATGGTTAGAAACCTTCGTCTAATTTCAAGTCTAAACTTCCTAGTGTCCAGTTTATACCCATTCGTTCTTGTGTCTACAATGGTACTAAACTTAAATAATTCCTCTCCCTCCCTAATATTAATCCCTCTGATATATTTATAAAGAGCAAGCATATCCCCCCTCAGCCTTCTTTTGGCTAGACTAAACAAGCCAAGCTCTTTGAATCTCCTTTCATATGACAGGTTTTCCATTCCTCGGATCATTCTAGTAGCCCGTCTCTGAACCTGTTCCAGTTTGAATTCATCCTTCTTAAACATGGGAGACCAGAACTGCACACAGTATTCCAGGTGGGGTCTCACCAGCGCCTTATATAACGGTACTAACACCTCCTTATCTTTGCTGGAAATACCTCGCCTGATGCATCCTAAAACCGCATTAGCTTTTTTAATGGCCATATCACATTGGCGGCTCATAGTCATCCTGTGATCAACCAATACCAGAAGGTACTCCTCCTCCTCTGTTGCTTCCAACTGATGTGTCCCCAATCTATATCTAAAATTCTTATTACTAATCCCTAAGTGCATGACCTTGCACTTTTCACTATTAAATTTCATCCTATTACTATTACTCCAGTTTCCAAGGTCATCTAGATCTTCCTGTATGATATCCCGGTCCTTCTCCGTGTTATCAATACCGCCCAGCTTCGTGTCATCCGCAAACTTTATTAGTACATTCCCGCTTTTTGTGCCAAGGTCAGTAACAAAAAAGGTTAAATAAGATTGGTCCCAGAACCGATCCTTGAGGAACTCCACTAGTAACCTCCTTCCAGCCTGACAGTTCACCCTTCAGTACTACCCGTTGTAGTCTCCCCTTTAACCAGTTCCTTATCCACCTTTCAATTTTCATATTGATCCCCATCTTTTCCAATTTGACTAATAATTCCGCATGTGGAACCGTGTCAAATGCCTTACTGAAGTCAAGGTAAATTAGGTCTACCGCATTTCCTTTGTCTAAATAATCTGTCACCTTCTCAAAGAAGGAGATCAGGTTGGTTTGGCATGATCTACCTTTAGTAAAACCATGTTGTACTTTGTCCCAATTACCATTGACCTTAATGTCCTTAACTACTTTCTCCTTCAAAATTTTTTCCAAGACCTTACATACTACAGATGTCAAACTAACAGGCCTATAGTTACTCGGAGCACTCTTTCTCCCTTTCTTAAAGATAGGAACTACGTTAGCAATTCTCCAGTCGTACGGTACAACCCCTGAGTTTACTGATTCATTAAAACTTCTCGCTAACGGGCTTGCAATTTCATGCGCCAGTTCCTTTAATATTCTTGGATGAAGATTGTCCGGGCCTTCCGATTTTGTCCCATTAAGCTGTTCAAGTATGGCTTCTACCTCAGACGTGGTAATATCCACCTCCATATCCTCATTCCTGTTTGTCATCCTTCCATTACCCCTAAGCTCCCCATTAGTCTTATTAAAGCCTGAGGCAAAGTACTTATTTAGATATTGAGCCAGGCCCAGATTATCCTTAACCTCCTTTCCATCCTCAGTGTTTAGTGGTCCCACTTCTTCTTTCTTTGTTTTCTTCTTATTTATACGGCTATAGAACCTTTTACTATTTGTTTTAATTCCCTTTGCAAGGTTCAACTCTACTTGGCTTTTAGCCTTTCTCACTTTATCCCTACATGTTCTGACCTCACTAAGATAGCTTTCCTTGCTAATCCCACCCTTCTTCCACTCCTTGTAGGCTTTCTGCTTTTTCTTAATCACCTCTCTGAGATGCTTGCTCATCCAGCTTGGTCTACAACTCCTGCCTATGATTTTTTTCCCCTTTCTTGGGATACAGGCTTCTGAAAGTTTTTGCAGCCGCGACTGAAAGTAATTCCAGGCCTCCTCCGCATTTAGATCCACAAGTTCTTCAGTCCAATCCACTTCCCTAACTAATTTCCTTAATTCTTTAAAGTTAGCTCTTTTGAAATCAAAAACTCTAGTCCCAGATCTGTTTTTGTTTATCCTTCCATCTAGTTTGAACTGAATTAGCTCATGATCACTCGAACCAAGGTTGTCCCCTACAACCATTTCTTCTATGAGGTCCTCACTACTCACTAAAACCAAATCTAAAATGGCATCCCCTCTTGTTGGTTCTTCAACTACTTGGTGAAGGAATCCATCAGCTATCACATCCAGAAAAATCTACATAATAGTAGATTTCAATTAGATTGGAAAAATGGTGAAAATATCTTGTGAAACTTTTTTTCACTACATTCCTTTAAGCCAGGATGGCACCAGAATGCACAGGATTTATATTAGTGATAACTTCATTTTGGCTGGGTTGGAAGAGGATATTGTTGTACCACTTTTCAAATGGTCTGAGGGTAGTGCAAAGGTGGCTTCATATTTATCTTTCTAGATCTGTTGGACGTCTGTCTCTTTGAAACCATGTAGTTTAGAACTAGACTGTTGCTGCAAAATCAGGAACAACACACACTCAATAATTGAGCATTCCTGGGAACCTATGAACTTTGCTGACATTCTGTGTATATATTGTTAGGATCTGAAAAGAGACATAGCTAAAAAACTTGGTTAGGGATTTATGGAACTGCCATTTAGCTCAGTGTAAGTTTCTTCACATGAAGCTTCTTGGTTTCTTGCCTGAGTGATTTGTCAAGGGCTGCTTGAGCTATCCTGAATACCAGGATGTTGCTATAGAGGCTTTTAATTCCATGTATGCCTTATAGAACATTTTGTATTATTATTCTGCCCAGTTGATATAGAACTCAGGTTTGTTTGTTTTTTTGCTACTGAAGATCTACAGTCTTTAGAATGTGGTGGTATACCTTAACTCTGGAGCAAGATGAGGCCAATGATATGCAACACTGGGTTCTAGCTTGGCGAAAAATGTGGTTCCATTGGGTAATTTAATAGTGTGATTGACTTTGTGAGATCTGTCACTATTGATATAGACCTTCTGAAATGTTGCTGCTAGCAAATTTATATAGAACTTAATTATATCTGGCGATGTGTGGAATGAATGTACTAAAATTTAAATAATAAAGAATTATCTAGAGTGTTCTGTTAAATTTTACTTACAGTTCTTTGTATATACAGATTCTTAAAAGGCAGTGAGGCGATAGATGCAGCTTTTTGGCCACTCTTCAGTGCTTGCGAAGGAGTATTTGTCTTCAGAAATAACTTCACATAATTATTAAATCCCTACCTTTCAAGTAGCAATTGACATCTTCTCCCAATTATCTACTTCGGTATAATTTAAAAAAAAATCACTTGCGTGAAATCATTTATTCTTCTCCGTCTCTTCTAATAAAGAAAAATACTCTGTGTGTGTGTGTGTGTGTGTGTGTGTGTGTGTATTTATGTAATTTCATTAAAATAGTATACCTATATGTCTCATTAAATAGTCCAGGTGTTGAGACTGTCAAACACACAGCTGAACAGGAATCTGTGTGAGCCTTTTTGAAAAATAAATCTCATGACAGGAAAACGTACTACCAAAATTACATTTCTGAAACAGATTTGAGATGTAGCCTGACCCAAAGTTGGGTGTATATATAATTGTAACTTGAGGATTAACAGGTTCTTGTCCCAAAATCAGGTCTGTAAGATTATTGTAAAATTACCATATAATTTGGGAACCCCGATGTGCACAGGTACAACACTCACACCATAGGAATTCTTTGCTAAATTATAATGTGTGTGTGTGTGTGTGTATATAAAACAAGGCAGATAGAGAGAACACAAAGTACATTTGGACATCCATACTTACACCTTTTATCTTTCTTAACCTACTTAACTATTATCTTTCAGTAGTATCCTCATTTTACAGATAGGAAACTGAGGCACAGACATTTTAGACCTAAAAAGAGCAGGAGTACTTGTCACCTTTGAGATTAACAAATTTATTTGAGTATAAGCTTTCGTGGGCTACAGCCCACTTCATTGGACGATGAAGCACGCAAAAGCTTATGCTCAAATAAATTTGTTAGTCTCTAAGGTGACGCGAGTACTCCTGTTCTTTTTGCGGATACAGACTAACACGGCTGCTACTCTGAAATCTTTAGACCTAAAGAATCTGAAAATTTTATATACCCAATATGAGATATCTAGGACCTGATTTTTTTTCTGATTACATTTTATAGCACTTTATATATTCATACTATAGCTCTAAAGTACTACAGTTTCAGTTATGAGCACACACTACTTCGAAGTCTGGGGAACATACAGTTGGGAACAACTATGAAAATGTTGGTGTAAGTGATCTACCTGCATCACACAGACACTCTGTGGCAGGGGCAGGGATAGAGTCCAATTCTCCAGGGCAGCATTCAACCATATTCACTCTGACACTTTTTTTCTTGCTGTAATTCCGTCCTCATATAACTTACAACTTTTTGCAATAAATGAGGACGGGATTCTTTAGGCCTCATTCACTGCAAAACACTTATTAATTCTTAGCATATCATCCAGCCCTTCATTCAGTGAATAAGGCACCAGTCTTGTTGAAAAATATAGTATGTGATTATGAAATGAAAGACCATATTATAAGGAGGCTGAATTAAGGTTGCACTAACAACTTTAACAAGGCATTTCCAAATTGAGTCATTGACATTGCAATTTTAACATTCTTTTAATGTAATGGTTAAGTTTTTGTTTGGTGGTTTGAATATACAATCCTCTGACATGAAAGATGCTCAGGGACCAGACTGAGGCAAAGTGATGGTACCTCTGCTCAAGATCTATCCACTATCCCATAGTAATTGGATGTTTTTACTATTATGATAGATTAACCATATTTACAAAACAATTATTCTTCAGAATTAAAAATCCATTGAGATTAATTTGAGGCAGTTAATTTCTTTTTTAGGAGCATATGCTGATACTTTTGTGGACAGCTCAAGTAAAGGCATTTTATGTGAAGGATTTAAATAAGGTTAAGGGGAAAATTAAATTTTTATCCAACTCAGTGGCCTGCTGGAGGGGCAGTCTGCAACAGCTGGGACCCTCCTGTAACCCTGATTTGTGGATTCAGCTAATGCAGAATATACCTACCACTAGAAGTGGGTGAAATTAGGAATTTCTGTCATGCTGGAAATTCCAAAATGTCAACATTTGTTTTTGTCCCAAATTGGGGTGAAAAGTTTACATTTTGAACCTTTTCACATAACAGAAATGCTGAAAAATTGCTATTGGGAAATGTCAGAACAAAACATGTTGATATTTTTTGATTGAAACAAAATACTTCAGTATTCTGAAATTTCAGTCCTTTGAAATGACCTGATAGGCTCATTTCAACATTAAATTGTATTTTCATATCTTGGTAGGATGCCTTTGGGGCACAACCAGAATTTTCTCAAGGAGCAGACTGAAAGGGAGAATCCCTCTCCAGTAAGGCAACTGTCCTGGTCACAGCTGGGCTTGATAAACAGTTCACAGAGGATGGAGTCAGCTGCAGGCAGGTTTGTAGGGATGTAACCAGGTAAAGAAGTGCTGGGAGTGCCAAGCCAGGCCCCTAGTGCTAGGGCAGGGCACAGATTGGAGTGTGCAGGGGGGGGATACCATGCAGCTACACAAACCTCCAGTGCCCCCACTCCCTGTGGAAAGCCCTAGCTTCTGGGCTGCAGCCCTTCTTTACAGGGCAGGGTCTTGGGGAAGTATTGGGGCTTCCCCTCCCAGCCTGCAGCACCAGTATTCCGGCAGGGGCTCCTCTGTTGTGCAGGGATGCTGCCATGAGCCTGTTACTCCTGTGTGGGCAGTGGGTCCTTGGCCCTGGGGTCACTCCATACTGCTGTCTTGGCCATGGCCAGGACAAGAGGCATTGGCTGCTGCGTCTCTGCTCAGAGCTGTCCAAGGGGCATGGGAACCTGCCCCCTTCCACCCCATTGTGTCCCTGCTTATAGGAGTTGTAGTTCTGGAGCCTGATGCTCCCAGTCCTCCCCATGGATCAGACTCTCTAAATAGGCTACAAGTATCAGAGGGGTAGCCATGTTAGTCTGGATCTGTAAAAGCAGCAAAGAATCCTGTGGCACCTTATAGACTAACAGGCGTTTTGGAGTCATCTGAAGAAGTGGGTATTCACCCATGAAAGCTCATGCTCCAAAACGTCTGTTAGTCTATAAGGTGCCACAGGATTCTTTGCTGCTTAAATAGGCTACATCTTCCATAATGCACGAAGAGTCGTGCAACTACCATGGTGCACCACACAGCTCAGTCAGAGAGAAGTCCCTGAATTGTATTATAGGAGATGTACTCTTGTGGGGATCTATGCCCATAAGAAAGAATGGGAGCTGGAGCTACAGTTTCCATAAGGCAAAGCATGCACAATAGAGATCCCATTTAATGCAAAAAATAACTTTGAAACAAATGCATTTTGGATCATTTCAGCAAACAAATATATTCCCATTGGGATTGAACTGACATAAAATGAAGTATTTCGGTTTGATTTTCCCAATGGAAATTTTTTTTGGCAATTTCTGAAATTGCATTTTTTGTCAAAGAATTGTTCTGATGGAATTTCCTGACAGCTCTACCTACCATTCCCCTGCACAACAACCACATTTATTTCTAATCCTTGGGGTTTGCATAGTAGTTCTCCTCTTGTTAAGTTCTTTCTTTCCCAATCAAAATGATTGGCACTTGGCCCATACAATTGTTGTTTCCACCATGTCTGCTGGAGGTATTGCACTGTAATGATTTGCATTCAGAATAATCATAAAAGCTGAAACCTATTTTTTTCTTAAATAAAGGTTAATTTCTGCAGAAACTGATACAGCCATGAAAGAACTACTGATAATGTTCAGCAGTAAGAGCCATTGGAAGGGAGATTAGACTTGGACTTGGGAGATCTGGGTTCTGTTCTTGGCTCTAATGTTTGGCTAATGTGGATCCATGCAAATCATTTAATCTTTTCACTTTACCTTCTAAGGCTGTAGAAAAAATGATATAATGCATTAATTGACTCCATGGCTTTGCAATTAAAAACTGCATGATAATGCATACTCAGGAGGGAGCAGTGTTAAGGTTGCATGTGCAGCATTAACTCTGGCATTTCATTACTTTTGAGCCTCTGACAGTGCAGTCTTAAGTCTCTTAGATATAAGTGACAAGGAACACATTTAACTGTATTCTCTGGATGTGACAATGTTGTTCAAAAGAAAGATGTATTCTAATAAGGAGGGGGGGAAATAAAAGCCAGATCAGCAAGATGTGATTTAGATGGCTGCTCATATCTTGCCTGCCAAGGACACATTAACCTAGGAGAGAGAATCATTTTCGTGTTTTGCAGTGTAAGTCAGTCAAATTTGAGGAAAATATATGAAGTTAATCTTGAGGTGTTTAGTATTTTATTTCTCATCTTGGAGTGAAATTTAGTATCATAGAACTACAAGGGAGTTGGGAGGTCTGAATTCACTCCAACCGGTAGGCTGGGTGTTGAACAATCCCGTAGATCCTCTGTAGCTGCTATTTCAGCCTCTAAACTCACAAAAGTGGCTCCTGGGCATTCCCCCACATGAGAAATGTGAGCCACTGGAGATACACAATCATGGACTCAGTGGCATCCCTCACCCATCCACAACCCCTTTCCCTTCTTTGCATCTTGTGTAGAGTCCTCTTGGACTCCAGCTTTGACATACACCCACTTCTGTGCAGTGAAACCACCCTGTTCAGCATTATGAGAAGTCTCCCACAACCTTAATGCAGTTGAGTGAGTTTCATTCTCTCTGATTAGGGTACACTAACTTTGTTATAGCCAGTGAAATTATAGAAACCCCATTACAGTGTATTACACGGGATAAATCTAGTATGTATGTAAATCCTAAGTGTGACAGACTGACAATTTCCTGCAATATCCTGAATGAACTTTACAGAATTAAGTTAAACCATATTGAATTAGGTTTAATACATTTAGAGGGTACAATGCCACAATAACCACAAATGCAGTGCATTTAATGCAATATAATTACCTTCTCTTCCAGGGGGTGTTCATGTAGTTTCTTTGTTGAAGCCTCTGTCCTCCCCCCCCCGCCCCCGGCTTCTTCCCCTGAGCAGGAGTGGTATGCATGTATTAGTTCAAACTCAATTCTCCACGGACCAACAGACAAGTAAAGAGTTTTTGGATAAAGAGTCTGCTTTTAAATTGGCTCTTGGCTTTTTCCTAATCCAACAAACAGACAAGACCCCTGTTCCATGGAGGACCCCAATCCTTAGGGCAGGGTTGGAAGGATGGAGCCTACCCAGGCCACCTAAGCATAGGTGCTTGTTCTGAGATGAAACTGCTGAACTTGTAAGCACAAGGAACACCCTGGGATGTAGAGGGACCATATTTTCCAAAAGGAAAACAGGATGCTGCGTGGAGCTGGCCAAAGCCTCCTACCTGCCCCCTGTGTGGGGCTGGCTCAAGCTGCCCCGCCTTCCCCCTGCACAGAGCTGGAGTCACCACTTGCCCTGCCTACTCCCCTGCATGGGGCTGGCATCGGTGCTTGCCCCCGGCACTTTCCTCTGGCTGCACCCTACTTTTATACAAAAGTGGGCATTTGTCCCATTTGTTCTTGCCAACTGATGAACTTGGCAAGATCAAACAGGACAAATGCCCACTTTTGCCAAAAAAAAGTCAGGACAGGGCTTAAAGGGACTGTACCCACCAAAATGGGAGATATGATCACCCTACTTGGATGAGAATTTGGATGATGGTCCTGCCAGAATTTACATTAGGGTTGGGGTGAAATCTGGAAAGTTTATTGGTATGCATGAAGGTTCTTTTACTGTTCTTTTTTTATTTATCTGTGGTTTAAAAAGCTCTTACAATAAAATAAGCTTGCATGAAAGGAACTGTGTGGTAACTTATAATGGTTAACAGGAGCAATTGCTACAGTGTCTGAAGAGAAAGCAAACAGTTGTTCTTGGGCAAACTGGGAATAAAAGAGTGAAGGCATGGATCTGTGCAGTCTAGAAATACCTTGATCAGGGGAGGGGGAATATTGCCAGAAAGGCAACGGGTTGAGAGCAGGAAGCCTGAGAGTGGGTGCTCTTGCTGGAACACTGAGGGGAAATATGGTGAAATTGCCCTGAAATGTGACACTGTGTATTGTCTAAATATGTGTGGAGGGGAGGAATACAGCATTTACATGTTGCACATAACTTTTTTTTGTTTTTGTTTTTAGACTGGTGTGAGACATGAAACCACAAAGCTAGTAAAACAAATTGGAATGCCTTCATTTAGTGGATTTCTGAGCAGACTTAATAACATGACTGTATCAAGTAGAAAAAATAAAGTTGGATCTAAATCTTGAAGCATTGTATTATAACAGAGGACCCAGGGAATTACAGACCAGTCACATTAATGTTGATACCTTGACAGATAATGGAATAATTATTAAATAATCAATTGTAAGCATAAGGATAATTGGGTGAGAAGGAATAGCCAGCATGGATTTCTCAAAAATTAATTGTGCCAAACCATCCTTATTTCACTCTTTGACAGGGTTACTGGCTTAGTGGATAGAGGGAAAAGCAATAGATAAATTATATCTTAGTAAGGCTTTTGACAGTCCCATATGACATTCTCGTAGGGAAACTAGGGACGTGGTTAAATGAAATTACTATAAGTGGGTGCGCAACTGGTTGAAAGACCATACTCAAAGACTAGTTACCAATGGTTCACTGTCAAACTGGGAGGGTGTATTTGGTGGTCTTGCCGGGACCAGTCCTGGATCCAGTAGTAGTAAATATTTTAATTAATGGCTTGGATAATGGAGTCGATAGTATGCTTATAACATTTTGCAGAAGACACCAAACTGGGGTTAGAGCAGGTAGGGGAGACACTGCAAGTACTTTGCAGGACAGGATTAGAATTCAAAACAACCTTGGAAAATTGGTGTGAAATCAACAAGATGAAATCCAATAAAGACTAGTACTCTTTACTTAGAAAGGAAGAATCAAATGCATAACTACACAATGGAGAGTAAGTGGCTTGGATGCTAGTAATTTTTTAAAAATATCTCTGGGTTATAATGCACTGCAAATTCAATGAGTGAATGTGATGCAGTTTCAAAAAAACAAAAACAAAACCAAGACTAATATCTATCTGAAGTGTAGTAACAGAAGTGTTGTATGTAAAACAGAGGAGGGAATTGTCCCACTCTTCTCTGCAGTGGTAAGGCCTCAGCTGAAGTATTTTGTCTTGTTCTTTAGGAAAGATGTCCAGAATGATAAAAATGAATGATAAATTCAGAAAGCCTGACCTATGAGGGAAGATTTTCGTTTTTTTGTTTGTTTGTTTGGCTACATTTAGTCTTAACTGAAGACTGTTAAGAAAAAGATGACTGAAGGTGGACATAAGTCTTCAACCATTTTGTAAAGAGGACAGTGATCAATTTCTCTCCATGTCCATTGAAGGCAGGACAAAAAGTCTAAATCTGTATCAAAGGAGAGTTAGATTAAATATTAGGAAAAACTTACTGACTATAAGTGTAGTTAAACTCTGGAATAGGCTTCCAAGGGATGCTGCAGAATCCCTGTCATTGGAGGTTTTTAAGAACAGGTTAGACAAATACCTGTCAGGGATGGTCTAGGTTTACATGCTCCTGCCTCAGCAGAGAGAGGCTGGACTCATTTTCTCGAGGACCCTTCCAGTCCTACATTTCTATGATTCTATAATGCAGTATATAGTAACACTGAAGGAAAAGGCTTCAGATGAGTAAAAAAAAAAAAAAAAAAAACCATGACTGCATAGAAGTAGAATTGGGTTACATACACATGGTCAGAATATGCAGTCCTTATTCAAGTTGGTAATCCCCTTGTGGTCAGCGGGAACTACTTGTGTGAACAATAATGACATGGATAAGGAGTATATAATTCATAGGTTCATAGATTTGAAGGCCAGAAGGGACCATTGTGATTGTCTAGTTTAACCCTCTGTATAATTCAGACTACAGAACTTCCCCCAAAATAATATCATGTGTCTTTTAAAAAAAAAATCCTGTCTTGATTTAAAAATTATCAATGATGGAGAATCCTCTATGAACATTGGTAAATTGTTCCAATGGCTAATTACTTTCATTTTTAAAAAATTGTGCCAATTTCCAGCCATTGGATCATGTTACTACTTCCTCTGCTAGATTGAAGAGTCTGCTATTAAATATTTGTTCCCAATGGAGATACTTATAGATAAGGCTACCTTTAGTCATGGATATTTTTAGTAAAACTCGTGGACAGATCAAGGACTTGTACTATACACTCCTGACTAAATCTTGGGTGGGGAGGTGGCCCGGGGGCCACCCAAACTTCTGCTGCTGCTCAGAAGGGGGGGGCGGTGGCCCAAGACGGCCCCAGCAGCAGCCGGTGTAGCTGGCCCAGGGGCCGCCTAAGTTCCTCAGGCGGCCTCTGGACCAGCTGCACCAGCCGCTGCAGAAGTCCATGGAGGTTGCGGAAAGTCACAATCTATGGTTTCTGTGACAAACTCCCAGCTTCATTTATAGACTGTATCAAGTCATGCCTTAACCTTCTCTCTTTTAAGCAAAATGGATTGAACTGTTTGAGTCTCACTGTAAGGCATGTTTTTAACACTTTAATCATTCTTGTGGCTCTGAACCCTCTCAAACTTATCAGCATCCTTCTTGAATTTCAATCTTAATATTACAAAGTGTGATCCCTTCTGTCATACGATAAAATCTGACAAAAGTGTAGATGCTCATATAGGTCTTGTGTGATACCCATCAATCTACAGTCTGTTCATCCATTCTCCAAGTTATTAACTAATCAGGCTGGTATGTCACTCCCTTCCATCTTCATCTAAACATGTTTGTGTGCTGTTCATAAACTTCTGATTAAAATGTGAAATAGACTTATAAAAGATCCTGACATCAACATACCTCTCACCCCCAACTTTCCTGTTAAACTCGGTGAGAACTAGTGCACTTTTCTACCAGTTTTGTGTATAGAAGGCAATGTTTCTTAAGGCATATCAGTCAACAATAAACAGTGAAATTCCCAAGGAGAATTTTTAGCAAGAGCCTAAACCAGAGGTTGACAATCTCTGGCACACGGCTCACCAGGATAAGCACACTGGCAGCCCGGGCCAGTTTGTTTACCTGCCGCGTTGGCAGGTTCGGCCAATCGCGGCTCCCACTGGCCGCAGTCCCAGGCCAATGGGGGCTGCAGGAAGTGGCGCGGGTCGAGGGATGTGCTGGCCACGGCTTCCTGCCACCCCCATTGGCCTGGAGTGGCGAACCCCAGCCAGTGGGAGTCACGATCGGCCAAACCTGCCAACACGGCAGATTAACAAACTGGCCCGGACCACCAGGGGGTGCTTACCCTAGCGAGCCACATGGCAGAGGTTGCCGACCCCTGACCTAAACTTTAACCTTCCTTATTGATCAAATTTATTCATAGATTCTAAAGCAAGACAGGACCTTGTGGTCTGGTCTGACTTCATATATAACAGAGGCCATAGGACTTCCCTAAATTAATTTCTGTTTGAACTAAAACATATCTTTTCCAGAATTTAAAAATTCTCCATTTAAAAATTGCCAGTGACAGAGAATCTGCCATGATTGTTGGTAAATTATTCAAGTGGTTAGACTCAATTTTTTTAAAAAATGCTCTATTTCAAGTCTGTCTGGCTTCAACTTCCAGTCAGTGAATATTGTTAGACCTTTTCTCTGCTACACAGAAGAGCCCATTTTCAAATATTGGTTTCCCATGTAATATATACAGACTGCTAAGCAAATTGACCTCCTTGAATCTATCGCTATCAGGCATGTTTTCTAATCCTTTCATCATTCTCATGGCTCTTCTCTGAACCTCTTCAGTTTTTCAACATCCTTCTTGAACTGTGGACACCAGAACTGGATGCAGTATTCTGGCAGCAGTCACACCATCGTCAAATACAGAGATAATACAACCTCCCTGGCTATATTCAAGGTTCCCCTATTCATACATCCAAGGATTGCATAGCCATTTTGGCATTGTGTCACACTGGGGAGTTCATGTTCAGCTGATTACCCACTGACAACCTCAAATCCTTTTCAGAACTGCTTTTTCAGGATAGTCTCCCCCATGTCCTAAGCATGGCATACATTCTTTGTTCCTAGATATACAACATTACATTTAGCTGTATTTAAAACACACATTATTTGCTTCTGTCCAGAATACCACACAATCCATCTCTGTTGGGAACCTGTCCTCTTCATTATTTACTGCTCCCCTAAGTTCTGTGTTCCCTTGGGGAAGACGCTGTTCCTGTCTTAGAGTCCAGACACAGCCATCCAGCTGTGCTGTTCAGGGAGATTGCCTCCTTGTGAGCAAAGTGAAAGTAGTCCAAACAGAAATTCACTATTTTTCAGCAGCCTGCAAATAAGTGATTCCTAGGCCTTCAGGAAGATAGATGTGCATACAAAGAAAATAAGAATAGAAGAGTTAAAGGACAACTATGAC
Source organism: Gopherus flavomarginatus (assembly GCF_025201925.1). Taxonomy (NCBI): domain Eukaryota; kingdom Metazoa; phylum Chordata; order Testudines; family Testudinidae; genus Gopherus; species Gopherus flavomarginatus. The sequence continues at coordinate 148,885,874 of NC_066618.1, read as the reverse complement.
ATCAAGGCTGCAGGCACCAGAGATGGAAGAAAAGGCTGAGTCAAGGAGACAGAAGAGATGGAATTGTCTTAGGGCATGGCTACACTTGCAGATGTAGAGTGCTATGAAACCCATTTTGCAAAGCCAGCCACAATGTCACGCATGTTACCCAGAGTCACGGTTTTTGTGAGCAGGATGAGATTAATGGCCCTGCAAACTTGCATCAACACAATTCCGATGGTCGACTTTCCCACTCCAAACTGGTTAGCAACCAATTGGTAGCTGTCTGGAGTTGCCAGCTTTCAGATAGCAATATCCACCAACTTCTCCACTGGCAGGGCAGCTCTCAATCTAGTGTCCTTGCGCCGCAGGGTGGGGAAGAGCTCAGCACACAGTCCCATGAAAGTGGCTTTTCTCATCCGAAAGTTCTGCAGCCACTGCTCATCATCCCAGACTTGCATGAAGATGTGATTCCACCACTCAGTGCTTGTTTCCTGAGCCCAAAAGCTGTGTTCCACGGTGCTGAGCATGTCTGTGAATGCCACCTGCAATCTTGTGTTGTACGCATTATGTGAGTCAACGTCCTTGTTGGACTCCTCACTGTCAGTTTGTAGCATAAGGAGTAACTCGAATGCAATTTGTGACATGCTGACGAGACCCATCAGTATATTCCTCACAAGTTCAGTATCCATTCCTACAGACCGAAAGGGAAGACAGAGCATGGAGTACAAAAAATGTTGAAAGATGGTACCAAATATGGATGGTAGCACAGGGATTGTTGGGATGCGAAGTGATGCATCCCGGGGCATTCGGACAGGGCCCAGAATACCCCACACTCCCCACCAGGCCTTTTCCCACAAGCCACAGTGCCAGAATGGAAGAGGTGCTCTGTGGTATGACTGCCCATAATGCACCACTCCCAATGCTTCTGCAAGTGCTGCAAATGTGGCCACGCCACTATGCTTGCAGCTGACCGTGTGAACACATGGCAGTGCTTTCTCTGCTGCGGTCTCTGTGGGCTGGTTTAACTCACAGCGCTCTACAACTGCAAGTGTAGCCATGCTCCAAGAAAAGCACTTCTATCTTTGATATGTTTAGGAGAAGGGATAGGAGGGACAAATTTTAGTCCAAGGCATCAGAGAAGATTGAGATGTAATGGTCATTGAAGATGTTGGAAGATACGTACAGTGTAAAATAATCAGTGTGAAGCACTGGCTAAATAAGGAATGCAACAGCAGTCTCTACCTTTAACTTCAAGTGCTGATACTGTGTGGGAAGACAGCAGAGGATTGAAAATTTGAGCTGTCGCCTGAGATGGAAGTACAGTAGTACTTCAGAGTTGTAAACACTTCGGGAATGGAGGTTGTTTGTAACTCTGAAGAAAACGTTATGGTTGTTCTTTCAAAAGTTTACAACTGAACACTGAACTTCATACAGGTTTGAAACTTTACTATGGAAAAGAAAAATGTTGCTTTCACCCTTTTTAGTAGTTTGTTTAATACAGTACTGTACTGTTTGTGCCCCACAACACAAACACCCCAACCCCTCCCTTTTTATTTTGGTCTTCTGCTGCTGCTGACTGATTGCATACTTCTGGTTCAAAATAAAGTGTGTGATTGACTGGGCAGTTTGTAACTCTGGCGTTCATATCTCTGAGGCTCTACTGTACTGTGAGACAATGAGAGCCATTTAATAGGAAGGAGTAGAAACATGACAAGAGGGTATTGAAAATATTGGCAGGTGAGCCAAGAGGATGGAATGGTCCAAAGTATCCACAGTTATAAATTGATTGATTGAAGGTACAAGATGTAATGGAACATCTGACAATGGCAGCTGTGAATGCAGCAAGATTTGAGAGACTGGATGAAATTATAGAAAAAGGACCAAAGAAGGTGGATCTCATAAAAGACTGGATGATGTGAGGGAGATCTTGGGGGACTAAAAACAAGAGGGAAATAAAGCGGAATTAGAATAGGAGGGGGAAATTAATGGGAAGAAACATTTGTGGTGGTAATATTAATGGATAAACGTAATTTAGGTTGAGAATTGAATTTCTTTTATTTGGTAGAAGAAAGGAGAGGTCAGCTAAAAACAGTTGTGAGGAGGCTTTAGTTTTTTAAAATGAGCAAGCATTACCAGCACCTTGGAAAAGCAGAAGTGGAAACTGGACTTTGCAACTCCATCAAATAAAATGTCATTTGTATACCTGAGAATTGTTAGAATTTGACACTCACGGCTTCCCATAATATGTAGATAATTCCAGCTCTTAACATTTCATCCACTTTGATCCTCTAACTTTTCTACTTTAAATCTGAGGTTTAATAAGGCAGTTGGGCAATAGGATTTATATTAGCAGTGTCAGTGTGGCATTTGATTAAGCAAATCTTTCTAGGCTTATTATTTAAAATGCTGGATTCTCATTGCTAGGGCTTAATTCCCGTCTTTCTAATTTTATTACAATTGTAGATTCAACTTTCATTTTAATTGTCAGTAGTTTTTCAGAGTCCTCATTCTTTTCTGGATTGTTAAAACCAAGATGATTATGGCCGTCTTAGACTTTTTATTTCCACAGATATGCACTTTATAGTTGAAGGCCTGCGTGTGTGTGTGTGTGTGTGTGTGTGTGTGAGAGAGAGAGAGAGAGAGAGAGAGAGAGAGTTTTTTCCACTCATGAGTTCACCCTGTGGAATGCAATATCTCCTTTACAAGGCCCCAAGGAAAAGGGTTATTGAATAACAGAGTTTGGTTTTCTGACCCTTACCTCATAACAAAACCCTTTAAAAAAACTAAGTTTTTCTTTCAGACAGTCCTCTCATGGAACTGAGTGGAGCTATAATGAAACTACGTGACTGTATTGGTAGTGTACTCTTGTTCTTGTGGACTGGCTTGGATTCCCCAATAAGACTATCTATTGACTTTTAGCTTTAAGATAAACCAAGTATCTGACGAAGTGGGTATTCACCCATGAAAGCTCATGCTCCAAAACGTCTGTTAGTCTGTAAGGTGCCACAGGATTCTTTGCTGCTTTTAAAGATAAAGCAAGAGTTCCTTTTTTTCCAGGCATGTTTACATGAGTAAATTACATATTAATGCCAGTGTGATGGCTAGGGTTGCCAACTTTCTAACTACACAAAACCAAAAATGCTTTCCCTGCGGCCCTGCTCCTGCTCTCTCCATTCCTCCCTCCCTTAGTGGCTCACTCTCCCCCACCCTTACTCACTTTCACTGGGCTGGAGCAGGAGGTTGGGGTGCAGGAGGGGTCTTGGCTTCAAAATTATAGCTCACATGAACATGTGGCTAAATTAACTCTGTACCTGCATAAAGAGTAAGGCCATTGGCAGAGAGAGTAAACTTTAAAATGTAAAAATACATTATATAAATCAAGATTCAAACACAAAAATATTTCCCCACTAAATATGACTCTTTTGATGCTGTGTATATTTCATAATATTCAACCCCCTTGAAATACAGTTGTATGCTGAAATGAAAATATTTAACCTTTTTATTTCAATAGGAGCCAATAAATGTTCTCTTTAAAAGTCTAATTGTGCTAAAAAGACAATACTGAGTTCTTCTTACCAGAAAAATGAAAGAAATCTGCTATTATATTTGATTTCTCCTTGACCTCAACAGAAATCACAATATTCTATACCATAGAATTTAATACATAAAACTATTAAATACAACAAAAACAAGAAGAACATAAACTCAACATTTTCAGCATATTAAAGTTGTGGTTTAAACAGACAAAACCCAGGAATCTCCTGGTGAAGGGGATTACTACAAGCACCTTAACTCTGACCCTGCATGCATTATGCATTTTTTAAATATATAACGGTCACTATGCATTCTTGTAAAATAGCAATAATTTGCCACTGCTATATGAGATCACTGCATTTCATTCATTCATTTACAGTGTAAGTCTTGACATAGCAACAACTGCTTTAAACACCAAGTCAGCTTAATATGCTCCAACCTGGCTTATGCAACACAGTGGTACAAACACCAGCAGCTGCTGGTGCCGCCATCTACACTAATGCTTCCAGCATGGCAACTAGTGGACTACCTGCACTAGTGTTAGCAATGGTGGAAGTTTTCTTTAGAATGAAAAAAGGCTAATGTAGATGAGGGAAGGAGAATAGAGAAGTCATCTTTTGAAAATCTGATTGGGTGTGGCAGCAGGAGACAATTTGCTGGTGACAATATTTTGTTCCATTGGCTGCTGTCATTGTTTCTTACACTTACAACATCTTATCAGTGAAACTACATGTCAGCAAACGATGTTCTGTTACTACAGAATGCTCTGGTCTAGAAATGCACTTAAGCATGTAAACAGTCTCATTGAAGAATTACTCACATGCTTAAATTAAGCATATAATTAAGGACTTTGTAGAGCCTACTTGCAGAAAGAAATGTGAGGTATCTGTGGAATATAAATTGAGATGAAGCTGAGATGCACATAAACTCTTAACTCAAATCAGGAGATGTTTATTTTGGGACATGGTCTACAATGGATTTATTTCTAATGAGTGGTGCATTTTATCTGATACATAATGTTGTATGATGCATTATTACTAATATATTATATTCTGTTTCATATAGAAAACAGCTACTGAGTTAAATTCTGCCTAGTTAACTCCCACTGACTTTAATCTGAGTTACACATATATAAGTGAGAAGAATTTGGCCTATAGTGTTTTACAAATACTGCATACTGAGCTTTCAAGAATAAATATTCTTAATTTTATTAAGGGGCCAGAAGTTCAGCCATCTGTCTCCTAATCCATTCCACATAAGTAAGTGATGATAATGTTAATATGTGAGTTGATGCTCCACAATGGCCTACACTGCTAACACATAAATGCAAAGGCTAAACTGAGACCTTTATTTTTGAAGCGATTACAGAGCATTATTGAAGCAGAAACTCATGTTCTGTTAATGTTAATGCTCTGTCAAATTGAAAATGAACTCTGACTTTCTCAAGGCTTTTAAAGTAGCCTGTGTTTGAATTATTTTTTATGTTGTGGAGAAAACTCAAAATGGCACCTATATCTGGGCACATATTGAAAACACTACAAATGCATAGAATTAATAAGTTTTTAAGGTCAGTTGGGGCCATTAGGATCAACTAATCTGACCACTCAGAGCATATACTTTCACGTAAGGGAATGTTATCTGTGTGTTTAAGCTCTAGCTCAACATTACGCTATTGAGCTAATCTTTCAGAAAGACATCCTGTTGTCAACACTCCAAGTGATGGAGATTTTACCATGTTCTTTGGTGACCTGTGCCAGTGGGCAATTAGCTTCACTGTTAACTATTTTCATTTTATTTACAGTTTAATATTTGCTGTCTTCAGCTATAGCCATCAGATCTTGTTATGCATTTGTCTTGCTATGTTAGTTTTCTAATACCGGGTGTAACATTATCTAAAATATTTGCTTTAGGCAATGATCAACATGTAACTATTAGTTTACAAAAAATGAGCGATAAGAATGAGCATAAATCAATCTTGCAGTAACGCAGCATGTTAAAATGCAATTGCAAATTCTGTGCCAACTGATATAAAATACCAGGTAATAAGTAAGGTCAGCAATGACATTTTCAATTTTTTTACCGTCATTGTTATAAAGGACACCAGATTGGCTGGTTTAATACCATCATTATTAGAGAAATTAATAAATGGTGATCAGACAATAAAAGGTTGATTATTTTTTCATGTTTCAGAATTTTACACTTTTCTAACAAGATTATATATTTTGTTGAGGAAAAAACTGACTCTGGGTGCAAATGTATTTGCCAAACCTCCAGTAGTAGAAAGGTGAACAGTGGTAGGTAGGAACCAAACAAAATCTACTTTTTTAATGGCAGATTCATAACTTATTTTAGAGTAATGAGTAGACACAATGGCCTATTACTTTTTGCATTTGTATTAACATCTCCCTAACTTTTTTTTTTTTTTTGGCTGGGGAGGGGGACAGGGGAGTCAGTCATGCCAATATGTAATTACCCCTTATCAAAACAGAGTACAAAACTACCCATTGCCAAAAGACTTTGTGAAAGAGACAACGTGAAGAATTAAGTAAGGAGTGTGAAGATGATTGGTAGATATGGATGCTTTGGAAGTAACAAATTTGCCCCATGCAGTCCTCCATATTGACCCTCGCCCCCCATGGTTATCTCTGTGCCCCTCCCTGGGCTCCAAATGCATGGCAAATGGGGAAAGAAGGGAAAGGAAAACGGGGATTCAGGGGACATGCAGGGGAGTTCTATCTTTTACATCAGTGTTTCCCAAGCTTGGGACACCACTTATTTAGGGAAAGCCCCTGGCGGGCCGGGCCGGTCTGTTTACTTGCTACGTCTGCAGGTCTAGCCAACTGCGGCTCCCACTGGCTGCATTAGCTGCTCCAGGCCAATGGGAGCTGCTGGAAGCAGCGTGGGCCTAGGGACATACTAGCTGCCACTTCCAGCAGCTCCCATTGGCCTGGAGCAGAGAAACACGGCCAGTGAGAGCTGTGATCGGCCAGACCTGCGGAAGCGGCAGATAAACAAACCGGCCCAGCCCTCCAGGGGCTTTCCCTAAACAAGCGGCGTCCCAAGTTTGGGAATCACTGTTGTACATGATTTCACTGTTTGCACTTGTTCATGCACTTTGGTTTTTGTTGATTTATTTTTCTAAGATTCTGTTGTTACTGCTGTTCTGGTGTGGTAATGGCAGCTGTCCTGTGTGGCAATGGGTTAATGCTGTACTTTTTAAATGCATGCTTATTAATAAATATTTTTATTTTATCAAGAAAGTTTATTGCTGTCTTCCAGTTCCATTACTCTTCAAATCCCTGATAACGGAAAAATCAGACAAGGTAAAACCAGTGCCCTTTTAATAACACCAGCCTGGTCAAAACAAGTCTGGTTCCATATCTAGCTTGCCTTTCATCCCACACATCATTTAATCTAACACTGATAGCCAGCCTACTGACCCAAGACTCATGGAGGTTTTTCATCTCAAACTCCCTGCACTAACATTGGCCCCAGCGATAAAAATGGACTGCTCAGCCAAAGTGCAGGAACTAGTACCGAACAGCAGAAAGTCATCTACTAGGGAAAAAAAGCCTACAGAAGTGGAAGAGATTGCACCACAGGTGCACACAGCAGGGCTTCTCCTCTATCATATATCTTGGACTACCTTTTTGCCTTAAATAACTTGGATTTGTCTCTGAGTTCCATTAAAGTGCACTTAGCTGCTATTTCTACCCCACCCCCACTCCCCCAGAAGGATTTTCGGTATTTGCTCACCCTACTACCTATTGATTTATTAAGGGCTTTCCCAGATGTCAGAGACTGCTCTGCTGCATGAAATATGAACTTTGTCTTCAAGTCCCTCGTGAAACCTCTTTGAGCCATTAGCCAAATGTTTCCTGTTACATTTGTCTTTTTAGTGGCAGTCACTTCAACTAGGAGGACAGCAGTGGTGAGCTTGAGCCAGGTTCGCACTGGTTCACAGGAACCGGTTGCTAAATTTAGCAGCCCTTTTCGAACCACTTGTTCCAGGACAACCTGTTCTATAAGGGCTTCCTTTATTTAACAAAAGCTCCTGCCCAAGCTCACTTCCCCTCCTCTCCTGAGTGCTCCGCCCCCCTTCACCTCCCCCTCCCCTGCTTCCCGCGAATCAGATGTTCGCGGAAAGCCTGAACAAGCAGCAGGCAGGCAGGTAAGCTGGGGTACAGGGATAGGGGAGGTGCAGCTGGCTCAGTGGCTCCCTCCAGCACAGCTTCTGGTCCCAGAGAGCGGCTCCCCCCAGCCCCAGCCCGGTCCCAGCCGAGTGCCCGTGGCTCCCTCCGGCCCGGTTCCTAGTCCCGGCCGAGAGCCCCAGCCCCCTCCTGTCCCCGCCCCCGCCGAGCGCCCCCAGCTTTGGCTCCAGCCCAGCCCCCGTGGCGCCGGTGCTGGTCACGGCCCCCGCGGCTCCTGCTCAGCCCTGGTCCGGCCTCTGCAGCTCTGGCCTGGCCCGGCTTGGGCCTCAGGGTGCCAGTGCTGGTCTCGGCCGAGCGGCTCCAGGCAGCGCGGTAAGGAGGCACGGAGGGGGTGTTGGAAGAGGGCAGGGGAGTTTGGAGGGTCATGGAGGGGTGAATAGGGGTGGGGCAGTCAGAGGGCAGGGAACAGAGAGATTGAATGGAGGCAAAGGTCCTGGGGGGGCAGTCAGGAAGGAGCAGGGGTTGGATGGGGTGGTCAGGGGACAGGAAGAAGGGGTGGTTGGATGAGGCAGGGGTCACTGGGGGCAATCAGGAATGAGAGGAGGGTTTGGATGGGGCAGCAGGGGGCAGTCAGGGAAGTGAGGTGGAGGGGACAGGGGACAGGGGTCCCCGAGGGTGTCAAAGAACATAGGGGGTTGGATGGGGCAGGAATCCGGGGGGGGCGGGGGGGCTGCCACAACCCCTTTGTGAGGTGAGGAGGGAACCTGTTAATATTTTGGTAGCTCATCACTGGAGTACAGCAAGGTAGGGGTCTTAACGACTGGTCTCTCCTACCTGCCCATCATACTGTCTTCTACTGGGAAAAAGGTATCTCTTAGAATACTAAAGATCCTACTTTTAATAAAGTAGAGGTAGTCAATTATTTTTTTGTCAAGGTCCAAATTTCTTGGTCAAGGTGTAGTCAAGGTCCAGACTCGAGAAACATTTTCACACTGTAATAATAATAATTATAATAAGTAACAAGATTTCATGGTCCATTCAAAAGCATCTGGCAGTCTGGATTTGATCCTCCGTCTGCCTATTGAGTACTTCTGAACTAAAGTAATTGCAGATTTATATATCAATCAGGACATTTTAAGGTTTTTGTTTGTGGTTTTTTTAACCATAAACCTCACCACTCCAGGGAGGAATCCTCTCCTTACCCTTTAGATGCTAGAGCTTTGGCTTCCTATTTAGAAAGAACCCAAATCCCTTAGAGCAGTAGTGGGCAACCTGTGGCCCGCATGTGGCCCATCAGGATAATCCGCTGGTGGGCCATGAGACAGTTTGTTTACATTGACTATCCTCAGGCACAGCCACCCACTGCTCCCAGTCAATGGGAGCTGCGGTAAGCGGCAGCCAGCATGTCCCTTCAGGTTACCTACCACTGCCTTAGAGCTTCCTCTAGATGGTTGGTTTCTTTCTTTTCAGAGAGAGTTGAAAGGAAGCAGAAATCTATACAGCTGCCACATGGGCTTCAGTTTATACCTTTCAGAGCAGGGGTTGGCAACCTATGGTATGCAAGCCAATTTTTAATGGCACGCTGGGGCCTGCCTGGACTCATAGACTCTAGGACTGGAAGGGACCTCGAGAGGTCATCGAGTCCAGTCCCCTGCCCTCATGGCAGGGCCAAATACTGTCTAGACCATCCCTGATAGACATTTATCTAACCTACTCTTAAATATCTCCAGAGATGGAGATTCCACAACTTCCCTAGGCAATCTATTCCAGTGTTTAACTACCCTGACAGTTAGGAACTTTTTCCTAATGTCCAATCTAAATCTCCCTTGCTGCAGTTTAAGCCCATTGCTTCTTGTTCTATCATTGGAGGCTAAGGTGAACAAGTTTTCTCCCTCCTCCTGATGACACCCTTTTAGATACCTGAAAACTGCTATCATGTCCACTCTCAGTCTTCTCTTTTCCAAACTAAACAAACCCAATTCCTTCAGCCTTCCTTCATAGGTCATGTTCTCAAGACCTTTCATCATTCTTGTTGCTCTTCTCTGGACCCTCTCCAATTTCTCCACCTCTTTCTTGAAATGCGGTGCCCAGAACTGGACACAATACTCCAGCTGAGGCCTAACCAGCGCAGAGTAAAGCGGAAGAATGACTTTTCGTGTCTTGTTTACAACACACCTGTTAACGCATCCCAGAATCATGTTTGCTTTTTTTGCAACAGTATCACACTGTTGACTCATATTAAGCCTGTGGTCTACTATGACCCCTAGATCTCTTTCTGCCATACTCCTTCCTAGACAGTCTCTTCCCATTCTGTATGTGTGAAACTGATTGTTCCTTCCTAAGTGGAGCACTTTGCATTTATCTTTATTGAACTTCATCCTGTTTACCTCAGACCATTTCTCCAATTTGTCCAGATCATTTTGAATTTTGACCCTGTCCTCCAAAGCAGTTGCAATCCCTCCCAGTTTGGTATCATCCGCAAACTTAATAAGCGTACTTTCTATGTCAACATCTAAATCGTTGATGAAGATATTGAACAGAACCGGTCCCAAAACAGACCCCTGCGGAACCCCACTTGTTATACCTTTCCAGCAGGATTGGGAGCCATTAACAACTACTCTCTGAGTACGGTTATCCAGCCAGTTATGCACCCACCTTATAGTAGCCCCATCTAAATTGTACTTTCCTAGTTTATCTATAAGAACTCCAGTGCCATTAAACTCTATAAGGACTCCAGTGCCATTAAAACTTCTGCTGATGCAACAAGCTGCAGGGTCTGCTCTCCCAGGCCGGAGTGCTGGGCCGAGTGCAGCAAGCTGCCAGCCCCTCCCCTGCCTTCCCCCTTTCCCCTGGAGCCCTGCCGCCACGCACAGCGCTGTGGGGGCCGGGGCTTTGTGCTCCCGCGGGGCAGCGTTTGGCTCCATGGGGAGGGAAAGACGCTCCCCACTCATCTGGAGCCCCGTTGCCGCGCACAGCCCCGCTTCGCCCTTCCCAGCGCTGTGTGCGCGACGGCAGGGCTCTGGATCAGTGGGGAGCCTCATGGTAAGGGGTCCGGGTCCGGGGGGGGAATTGGATAAGAGGTGGGGGCAGTCAGGGGACAGGGAGCAGGGTGGGTTAGATGGAGGGGATCCTGGGGGGGGTGGTTAGGGACGTGGGTCTCTGGAGGGGGCAGTCAGGGAGCAGGGGGGGTTGGATGGGGCATGGGAGTCCCGGGGTCTGTTAGGGGACAGGGGGTGGATAGGAGTCAGAACAGTCAGGGGACAGGGAGCAAGGAGGGTCCTGGGGAGGCAGTTAGGGTGGGGGGGTCTCTGGAGGGGATGGTCAGGGGACAAGTAGCTGTGGGGATTGGGAATTCAGGGGGGCTGTCAGGTGGTAGGGGTGTGGAGAGGGGTTGGGGCAGGCAGGGAGCAGGGGGGGTTGGATGGGTCCAGAGTTCTGGGAGTCCTGTAGGGGGTGGGGAGCGGTTAAATAGGCATGGGAGTCCAGGGGGTTCTGTCTGAGTGCGGGGGTATGGATAAGGGGTGGGGCAGTCAGGGGACAGGTAGGGGGTAGGGTCCTAAGGGGGCAGTCAGGGGACAAGGGGCAGGGAAGCTTAGATAGGGAGTGGGGTCCCAGGAGGAGGTAGTCGGGACAAAGAGTGGGGGAGTTGGGGGTTCTGGGGGGTCAGTCAGTCAGCTCTCTGCCCTGAGCCTGATCCCCTCCACACACACACCCCACACACATACCCAGCCCTCTGCCCTGAGCCCTGCACCCTCACACTCCCCCAGACCCCTGCCCTGAGCCCTGTACCACCCAGCCCTCTGTTGACTCCTTCACCCCCCTGCATGACCCCAGCCCTGACTCTGGCACCCCCACACATACCAAGCCCTCCTACTCTGACACTTGCACCCCCCTCACATGTGCATAGCCCTTTGCCCTGACCTTTGCACCCCCCACATACCCAGCCCCCCCTCCACATCCCATGCACCCTGCACATCCCCATCCCTACCCTGAGCACCAAATGGGAGCTCCTGCACCCCCACTCACATTCCCACTTGCACCCCTCACACCAAATGGGAGCTGGCCAGGTAAGTGCCCCCACACCCAACCCTCCTGCCCCAACCCTGAGCCCGCCCTCCCTCATTCTAGCTCCTGGCCAGACCCTTCATGCCCAGACCTGTGCTTGGTCCACTCCCACCCCCAGCTCAGTGCAGAGAGAGGAAAAGAATGGGCCAGAACCAGGGAGAAGGTAGGTACCCACTGTATGTGGGCAGGGCGGAGACCCCGAGCCGGGACCCCAGACCAGCAGTGGGCTGAGCGGGTCCAGCAGTTGGGATCCCGGCTGGCAGGAGCCGGCGGATGGAACTCCTGAGCAGCAGTGGGCTGAGCCGCTCAGCCTACTGCTCGTCTGGGGTCCCGGCTGCTAGCCCCGCACAGCGCTGCCAGTCTGAGGTTCTGGCAGCCAGACCCTTCCCAGCTGGGGTCCCGGCCGCAGGCCCCACTCATCCCACTGCCAGCCTAGATGAACAGAACCCCAGATCAGCAGCGGACTGAGCAGGCCGGCAGTGTAAGATCAAAATTTTAATTTAATTTTAAATGAAGCTTCTTAAACATTTTGAAAACCTTGTTTATTTTACAATACAACACTAGTTTAGTTTATATAGACTTGTAGAGAGAGACCTTCTAAAAAACATTAAAATTTATTACCGGCACACGAAACCTTAAATTAGAGTGAATAAATGAAGACTCGGCACAGCACTTATGAAAGATTGCTGACCTCTGTTTCAGAGGCACTATGTTCTGGTTCAGGGTTGGGCGGGGGGGGGGGGCGGGCAAGTGGGACAATTTAGCTTCACTCGCTCCAGAGGCCCTGTAAAACTCTCGCGGGGCCGGGGCCCCTGGATCTTCCACTCCGGGTCTTCGGCAGCAATTTGGCGGCGGGGGGGGTGTCCTTCCGCCCTGGGACCCGCCGCCGAAGACCCCAGACCCGCTGAATCCTCTGGGCGGCCCTGTTCTGGTTCATACCTCCAATGCAGATGTTGCCTTTGAACCTGTCAGTTTTCATTGGTCTTATACTGAGCTCATAAGCACCCACCTCCTGTAGGAAATACTGCTTGTGAATCGCCTAAAGTGGAGTGCCCTTAGGGACATTACTTGAAGAAGGAGTGGTTACCTACCTTGTACAGTAATTAGAGTTCTTCAAAATATCTCACAATACTCATCCTTCTCCTCCTCTGCTTCAGAATCTTGTCTTGCCAGGACTTTGTGGTAAAGAAGGGGCTGAGGATGGTTCATTCAAAACTGTCTTGTATGCTTTCTGTGTGTGGCATGAGGATAGCGAAGGTAAATGTGCAGAGTGAATGGGCACTACTACCAAAAGTGTCCAGTCAAAGGTACATGCAGAGCATGTGTGCCTGAAGTGAAGAACTCAAAGAACTTCAGTTACTGTACTGAGTAACCTTCCCTTCCATTAACTCAAATCAATCTAAACCCACGAGTCTAAAAAACTGATTATCTGTGATTTGATAAAAGAGAATTTTACAAAAAAATATAAAAACTATCTCACAGCATAGATCCTACTGGCTAACTTTGTTGTTGTTCATTAATTTCATTCCCTTTTCAGCTTTCCTTTTTATTGGTCAGTTTTTCTCTTGTATATTCGCCTAATTTTTTTCTTGTACTTCTTCTATGCCTATTATGTCCACTAAAATCATCATTACTATTATGTCAACATTATATTTTAGGATTTTTTTAAAGTGCTTTTTACATTTACCCTTGTAAATCTGCAAGTACAAATTGGCCACTTCCTAGAAAACTGTATATGTGACTGGTCGGCCTCACAAGTGTTGAGCAACTTGTTGGATTAAATTCATACTTTTTGCTGGCCATTTTTATTCTGCACACCTTCCAAATATTCACAAATTTAATCCAGGACAAAATTTCACCATTTCCACTTTGTTGAAATGCCAGTGTTGTACCTTTTTTACATTGTAACAATTTACATTGTTACCCAGGATTTTTCATAAAAGGATGTTAACCATTTGGCAAATATTTCTCTGTTTTATTTTTCAGTATAACAGCCTCTTGTGGTTTTCTGACAGTTTTCTGACAATGAAAATCTGCCTTCTGATTTCACCAGGGGTGAGAAAAATAACCATACTTCTAAATAAGGCAGCAAAAGCAGGACAATACCCCCACCTCTTCTGCCTTTGCCTTGGTTGTGTAGGTGCTGAAATTACAACTTTTCCATCTCATCGAAGTCAAGTTATATTGGCAATTAGAGCTCTGCAAGTAAAGATATCCAAAAATATTTTGTACTTTATTTAGAACTGAAGAACCTGAGATAACCAGCTTTGGCAAAAAATGTCTGTCCTCTGTCAGAGTTGTCCAACATTCAGCGTACATTGAGAACACATCTTATTAGTGGCTTTTTTACAGACTGTAACAGACAAATCCAATGTCACTGAAAGGTTTATGTTTGGAAGGAAACACATTTTTCAAGTTCGACTGTAGATATAATAAATGAAATTCAACAAACCTGTTAAGAAATTCTCAGAGGGTTGCCCATTTTCACAAACTCAGCAAAATTCTATCAAACCAACTGGTAGATTTCGACAGATACATTGTAGGAAAATAATTTTCTGGTATAGAAAATGTTCTTTCCTCAACATTTGTAGATGACTAAACACTTCACTGAAAATAAAACTAGTGAAATGATCCTGCATTTTTTTGACATCTTACTGTGCAATGTTAAGCAATTTTTCAATACAACTATGTGTTTGGGGGGTGGGGGCTCCAATTCCTTGAAAACAGGCATTTGCTCTGGGAGATGAAATTGCTTCGTTAAATTTTGAACAGCAGTTTCAGCTGAGCTGGGCAGATCATAGAGATATAAAAATGCAAAGTACATTATTCTTGAAAATTATTTAGTAGCTTTTGTGTAAGAAGGCACGAGCATTGTTGATCTTTTAGTAAATTTCTCCAAATATATGCACTTTCAATATGTTACAGTGGTTATCCAATATGATTAGATAATGAATAACTCTTTGCAGTTATAGGTGGCACCTGGGGAATCACAAATCATTTGAAAAACATTAATTCTCACAACACCGCTGAGATATGTTCAGTATTCATATTTTACAGTCAGGTAAATTGAGTCTTGAGCAGGTTAACTGATATTTGTCTGAAAGTACATAAGAGACAAGAATACCACTCAGTAGTCCTGACGTGTTCAACTGTACTAATCACTTGACAATGCTACTTGATTATACACTTGTTTAATATGAGTATCCAGCATCCAATGTTAGTTGGCATATAGCTAGGCTTGGAAGAATGTGACTTTCTTTTTTAAAAAATATTAACTGGAAAATCAATGTTTATTTTTAAGCATTTTTTCTTTTTTCAATTACATTTTTCAGTGTTTTGGGAAACTATGATGATCAGACAATTATTTAATGACAGTAGATACTGAGATTCAAAAAAGTAAAGTTTTTTAGCTATTAAAGCATAAATTGTCAACATCATATATCAAAATATACAAAGTAAATATCTATAAATCAAATGCTATTTAAGTTCTCAAGCAGCATTTTTCCTATTTGCCTATTTGTAACTTTTTATTATTATTGATGGAAATATAATTTTCATCAGTTTGTGTGTTGTGAAATCAATGTTTACCTACGTTTATAGATAAAAACCTAATCCTTCCAAGCCTAGTTTTAGATTAAGGTCTACATTTTCAAGCATGCACTAGTGCATGTGCTCAGTCTTCATGCATTCATTAGTCAATGTGTGTGCAAGTCAGGATCGTGTACACCTTGATTTATGTGCATATGTTAAATGCAGGATGCATGTACTTTTTGATGTAGTCACTTTTGAAAAATCTCGGTTTAAAACACCTTAATTCCGGATACTCAAAGACTAAAATTGATAAGTGACCATATGTTTCTAAATCTTCCTTTTTTTTTTTTGAAGTATTTTGTCCCAGTTTCTGCAAACCCAAGTAGACTAGCCACAATGAAGAGCCACCGTCACCTGACCTAGTGAAAGCAACTGCATTACACATTACATATGAAGGCCACCAATTTAGGCATGTTATCAGTTGTGTGTGTTGTTTGTTATATGATTTATTTTATTTGTATTACCATAGTGTGTAGGAGCTCTAGACACGTACCAGGATCCTATTGTGCTAGGTGCTGCACAAACAGAACAAAAGACTGTCCCTATCCCAAAGAGTTTGCAGGAAACAACAAATGGATACAGGTGGATGAGAAAGTACAAGCAAATAGTGAGAAAATGTTAGGTAGCATGATAGGCAGTGGTCTCTGCACCAAGCTAAGGGGAGTTAAAAGGTCACTTTGTATTTTGTCTTCTCAGTGAGATCCTGTGCAGAGAGAGAAGTGGAGACAGGAGGAGGGAAGGTTTTGAGAAGTGAGTCAAAGGCAGTGAAAAGCAACTGGTATTGAGTATGTGAGATTCAGTTAAATTGGAAAAGTACATTTTGTGCAGTGAGCAACCCAACAACTCTCGTACAAGAGTCCATTCCCCATGTTTCAAAGAGTTGCTGTGTCTCTGGCAAGTAACAAGACTTACAGACCCTGAGCAATGCCATTGTCCTCTGGAAGGAGCTACCAATCTAATCTGGGCTGACCTATGTGCCATTTTTATCTCCCCTGTGCCAAACTGGAGCAAGAAATAGAGAAGGGGTACAGGAGCCTGTTTCTGGGAAGAGAATGTGTGACAGAGAATTTGGCAGGGAGAGGGGTAGGAAGCAGGGGAGATGAGAATCAAGGAGGGAAGAGGGGTAAGGGTGGAGGGGTAAGATGAGAGAGAGGTGGACCAGACAGAGGAGAAAGACAACTCTTTCCTCCTGCCTCTGTTTTTTCACTTTGCAAATCTCATCACCCAAAATGTAGTTGGTATCGGACTCCCATTATGTTGTATGATTGGTTTAAAAAAGAATATAAAGTGCATAGTTACGTTATTGGAGACTGGGATACTGCCAATTGTGTGGGGGGAAAAAAATCAGTGGCAATATAGCTGCTTTTTCCTTTTGTATTATAGGAAAAAAATAGTGCTCTGTTAATAAACATATGAACAACTTTTACTGGTATCATTACAGTTGCAAAATATGTTGACATTTTGTACACTCCTCCACAGTTCGGAATGACATGCTTCCCAAATGAATTTGAATTACCCCAGAGTCTACTGATGGTGGGGGAAAAACGCTGAACATTGCCAACAATCTTTCTAGACAGCTTCAAATGTAAGAACCAATGACCTGTCCAAATGATTACGAACAGATTTGCAGGACGTGAAGAAACTATCTGCAGATTTATTTTTTTTTACTAAACGACTAAGGGTCATTCAAACTCCCTGCCACTAGTAAATATTCAAAATCAAGATTACCAAATTAACTGTTATTTTATTTGTGTGTACACATTAGCATCTAGGTAGCAAAAAAAAATTAGTGTTTTGTTTTTGAAACAACCTCTTGCCTACTGAAATGTCATACATAGTGAGCAGGTAGATTTTTGTGAGAAGAGGAAAATAGGGTGAAATGACGTGCTCTCTATTCTAGAGGAAATGTTAAAAACTTTTACCAGTTACAGCAAAAAATACTTGGGGCTAAGTCCTTATTCTGCTCAAATGAAAGGGAACTTGTCATTGATTTCAGTCCATCTGTTTTGTTTTTATAATCTTTTTCTAGAGCAAAACGTCTCCTGTTTGTGGTGTAATGAAACACTTTGTGTCAAGTTGTCAAACTGTTTCATGGCAAAAAAATACTGCTATTAATGTCAAGGATTAATGTAAAAATGATATAAAAATCTACTAGAATTCTTTGAGGGGATCAACAGGCATGTGGACCAAGGGGATCTAGTGGATATAGTGTATTTAGGCTTTCAGAAAGCCTTTGACAAGGTCCCTCACCAAAGGCTCTTAAGCAAAATAGCTGTCACGGGATAAGAGAGTAGGTGCTCTCATGGATTGGTAACTGGTTAAAAGATAAAAAACAAAGCATAGGTATAAATGGTCAGTTTTCAGAATGGAGAGAGGTGAATAGTAGTGTCCCCACAGGGGTCCATTCTGGGACCAGTCCTATTCAACATATTCATAAATTATCTGAAAAAAGGCGTAAACAGTGAGGTGGCAAAATTTGCAGATGATACAGAATTACTAAAGATTGTTAAGACCCCAGGTAGACTGTGAAGAGCTGCTAAAGAATCTTTCAAAACTACATGACTGGGCAACAAATGGCAGCTAAAATTTAATGTTGATAAATGCAAAGTAATGGACATTGGAAAACATAATCCCAACTATACATAAAAAATATGGGGTCTAAATTAGCTGTTACCACTCAAGAAAGAGATTTTGGAGTCATTGTGGATAGTTCTCTGAAAACATCCACTCAATGTGCAGCAGCAGTTAAAGTGAACAGAATGCTGGGATAATTAAGAAAGGGATAGATAATAGGACAGAAAATATCATGTTGCCTCTATATAAATCCATGGTACGCCCACATCTTGAATACTGGGTGCAGATGTGGTTGCCCCATTTCAAAAAAAGATATATTGGAATTGGAAAAGGTTCAGAAAAGGACAACAAAAATTATTAGAGGTATGGAACGGCTTCCATATGAGGAGAGATTAATAAGACTGAGACTTTTCTGCTTGGAAAATAGAGGGCTAAGGGGAGATATGATAGAGGTCCATAAAATCATGATTGGTGTAGATAAAGTAGATAAGGAAGTTTTGTTTACTACTTCTCATAACACTAGAACTAGGGGTAACCAAATGAAATTAATAAGCAGCAGGTTTAAAACGAATAAAAGGAAGTATTTCTTCACACAACACACAGTCAACCTGTAGAACTCCTTGATCGAGGATGTTGTGAAGGCCAAAACCATAACAAGGTTTAAAAAAGAGCTAGATAAATTCATGAAGGATAGGTCCATCAATAGCTATTAGCCAGGATGGGCAGAAATGGTGTCCTTAGCCTCCGTTTGCCAGAAGGTGGGAATGAGTGACAGGGGATGGATCGCTTGATGATTACCTGTTCTGTTCATTCCCACTGAGTCACCTGGCACTGGAAGACCAGATACTGGGCTAGATGGATCTTTGGTCTGACCAAGTAGGGCCATTCTTATGTTCTTCTGTAAAAATGAAAAAAATCACACAATTAAAAACAAATATTTGAACTTCTGAATCAAAATTGCAAAATGAAATTTGGAAATCTGAACCCTAATTACTGAAATTTTGAAATGAAAAATTTCAAAAATCAACATCTTCGTAACTTACAGTTTGTGGAAAATTTAGAAAATATTTGTTTTGTTCCAAATAAGAAGTGAAAAGAAATTTCAAAATGTCAAAATTTCCCTTGAACTTGAAATTATGAGTTTTGGCCAGCTCTACCAATCGGTCTATATTCTTAATTTTTAAATAAATAAATGCTTTAGGAGAGTCAAAGGTGTTAACGTGACACATTAACTGTACAATGTTAACTGTTTTAAACCAGATTCAGTGTTTTGGAGCATAGGGACCTGAGCCTGCTTAGTCCCATGGCACAAACACAAATAAAAATCCTTTTAACAATTTATTAAAAGTACAGAAAAAGAAAAGAAACAGTTAAAGCCTTTGAAATGTAAAGTATTAAGTAAGACTTTCATTTCAACACTGTCTTTTATTCCCTTTTCCTTTAGTTGTAGAAAGTCTCTAGAAGGGCCGAAGAACCGTCACCTCCCAGCCATGCATATGGGGGGGTGGGGGGGAGGTGTGTGTGTGTTCATAGATTCTAGGGCTGGAAGGGTCCTTGAGAGGTCATGGAGTCCAGTCCCTTGCCCTCATGGCAGGACCAAATACTGTCTAGATCAGAGGTTGGCAAGCTATGGCACGTGAGCCAATTTTTAATGGCCCGCTGGAGCCTGCTGGGACTCCAGCATGCCATTAAAAATCCTGCCCAGCCTGGCACGCTCTCCTCTGCCCTCCGCTTCCCCCACGGGGGCAGGGAGCAGAAGCATAGCCATGTGCACAGGGTGGGCAAATGGCCCCACTCTACTGGAACGGCAAGCCGTGGGGTCCGCACTCCTGGGCCGGAGCACCGGGCAGAGCACAGCAAGCTGCCGCCCCCCCTCCTTCTCCCCTCACCTGGAACCATGCTGCCACATGCAGCGCTCTGGGGGTCGGGGCTGCCCGCTCCCGAGGGCAGAGTTTCGCTCCGCAGGGAGGCAGACAGGCTCCCCGCTCAACCGGAAGGGCGGGGCTGTGTGCTCCTGCAGAGCAGCGTATCTAGCTCTGTGTGGAGCCTCATGGTAAGGGGCCCAGGGCTGGGGGGGCGGGTTGGATAAGGGGTGGGGGCAGTTAGGGGACAGGGAGCAGGGTGGGTTGGATGAGGCATGGGAGTCCCGGGGTTTGTGAGGGGGCAGGGGGTGAATAGAGGTCAGGGCAGTCAGGGGACTGGGAGCAAGGAGGGCCGGGGGGGGTGTCTCTGAAGGGGGTGGTCAGGGGACAAGGAGTGGGCGGGGGGTTGTATGAGTTGGGAGTTCTCGGGGTCATGTCAGGGGGCAGGGAGTGGTTGGATAGGCATGGGAGTCCTGGGGGTCTGGCTGGGGACAGGGGTGTGGATAAGGGTCGGGGCAGTCAGGGGACAGGTAGGAGGTAGAGTCCAGTCTGGGAACAAGGAACAGGGAGGCTTAGATAGGAGGTGGGGTCTCAGGAAGGGGTAGTCAGGGGACAAGTAGCAGCGGGGTTGGGAGTTATTAGGGGAGCAGTCACCCAGCACTATACCCTGAGCCCTGACCCCACACACACACCACACCCTCTGCCCTGAGCCCCAAACCACCCCCAGGCCCCTGCCCTGAGCCCTGTACTTTCCTCATACATATCCAGCCCTCTGCTTGAATCCTTCATCCCCTACCCCGCAACCCTAGCCCTGACTCTGGCACCCCCACCCATACCCAGCACCCCCTCTGCCCTGACACCTACACCCCTTCACATACCCAGCCCCCAGCCCTGACTCCAGCTCTCTGCCCCCAGCCTTCTGAGTCCTGGCCGCCAGCCCCGCACAGCCCGCTGCTGGTCCGGGGTTCTGGCTGACGGACCCTTGCCAGCTGGGGTCCCAGCCGCAGGCCCCGCTCAGCCCGCTGCTGACCTAGTTGAACAGAACCCCAGACCAGCAGTGGGCTGAGTGGGCCAGCAGCGTAAGATCAACATTTAAATTTCATTTTAAATGAAGCTTCTTAAACATTTTGAAAACCCTGCTTATTTTACAATACAACACTAGTTTAGTTATATAATATATAGACTTTTAGAGAGAGACCTTCTAAAAAACATTAAAATGTATTACCGCTTTGTGAAACCTTAAATTAGAGTGAATAAATGAAGACTTGGCACACCGCTTCTGAAAGGTTGCTGACCCCTGGTCTAGATCATCCCTGATAGACATTTATTTAACCTACTCTTAAATATCTCCAGAGATGGAGATTCCACAACCTCCCTAGGCAGTTTATTCCAATGTTTAACCACCCTGACAGTTAGGAACTTTTTCCTAATGTCCAACCTAAACCTCCCTTGCTACAGTTTAAACCCATTGCTTCATGCTCTATCCTTAGAGGCTAAAATGAACACGTTTTCTCCCTCCTCCCTATGACATCCTTTTAGATACCTGAAAACTGCTATCATGTCCCCTCTCAGTCTTCTCTTTTCCAAACTAAACAAACCGAATATTTTCAGCCTTCCTTCTTAGATCATGGTCTCTAGACCTTTAATCATTCTTGTTGCTCTTCTCTGGACCTTCTCCAATTTCTCCACATCTTTCTTGAAATGCGGGGCCCAGAACTGAACACAATATTTTAGCTGAGGCCTAACCAGTGCAAAGTAGAGCAGAAGGATGACTTCTCATGTCTTGCTCATAACACACCTGTTAATGCATCCCAGAATCATGTTTGTTTGTTTGTTTGTTTTTGCAACAGCATCACACTGATTCATATTTAGCTTGTTTTCCACTATAACCCCTAGAGCCCTTTCTGCCATATTCATTCCTAGACAGTCTCTTCCCATTCTGTATGTGTGAAACTGATTGTTCCTTCCTAAGTGCATCACTTTGCATTTGTCTTTATTAAACTTCATCCTGTTTACCTCAGAGCAGATGGAGGTAACTGTCCTTGCGGGGGGGAGTTAGTTGAGATGGGCTGGACCTGTTTTTAAAGTCTGATCCTGTTTCCTTGAAGACAAGACATATGCTCACAAAAAGGGAGGGAAAAGAATGAAGAATAGGTTCTGTGTCTAGTGCTAACTTTTATTTGCAAGCTTACTGTTGAAGAAACATAAGCGTAGCCAGTGGTCTTAACCACCACTCTGAGACCTGACAAACTTGTACTAGCATCGGACTATGTATATGTTATAGACTTACAGCAATTTTGCAAAATAAATATTCTTAGCTAGCGAAGTCAGACTTTCTTTAAACAGAAGTGAAAAGGGGAGAGAGCAGGAAAAAAGAAGAAATAAGCTGGGAAAGGAAAAGGACACAGTGGGTGTGGGGCATGACAACAAGAACAAAAGTCTCCCATCCCATGTGGTTTAGCCAAAATCAGTGAAGGTGGTGCCATCTGGATCCCTTTCTCTGGCCTGGTCTGGTCAGGAATTCTTTCAATATCAATGTGACAAAGTTGTCATGGTGGATCCTGGGTTCCTAGGAGCCAGTGAAGGTGGCAGCCATGACAGTGAAGTTGACTCCTTCTGGTCTACCCATCTCCCAGCCAACAGTTGTCAGACAGCTTGAATCTCCATGACATAGTCTTTTCCTTTGAGGTCCCAAAAGGAGGTGATGAGTGGAACAGCCTATCACCCTATTATGTGGTTCTCCAAATAAGGCTTAATTTTAACCCATTAATATTGAGTTCTCAATTTCCAGTCCCACACTTCTCTTGTCTAATATTACCACCAACCTTGAATTATATCAGTAAGCCTTTTTGTATGGATTAATTCAGTCTTTCTGCATTCCTTGTGCACCTTTTCCCACCAACATTTCTTGTTATACACTATTGTGAAATTTTGTAAGCTTTTTCTCACTTTTCACAGTTCAGCTCACAATTACGGTAAATTTGTTGGCTCAATTATTACAACAGTCTATATGGCACAACTCCATTCTCTTCACCCCTTTTGAGGAAGTTTAAAAGGCTGTTACCTCCACCCCTTCTTACTTCTAACATCTCCTGGGAATGGAGTGTTCTCCCAAACTCTGCTTTAGAGTATTCAGAAGCCATTCTGTGTTCCACTTGATGTTGCTTGCTTCTAAATATGCCATATTTGTTAGAACCAGCCAAGGGCTAATCTTTGTTGTTCCTCTAAAAGTGGGTTCCTTTGCTGGACCATGGTGAAGGAATATAGGTGCAATTGCTCTGAAATGTCCACTTTAAGAACATACTACATATATAATACTGTGGGCTGAGGGAAGGTAGTTAGCCATGTCTGATGGCTGAAGGTGTAAAAGCAACACTGTATATTCTGTTGGAATCTATATGACTACCCAGTATGTCTAGTCTGTCTCTGAGAGTTGTTTAATTCTGCACCGTATACAGTCAGTTTATCTCTACATCTTGTATGTTTTGGTCAAAAATTGAACTTAAAATAGAAACCAGTGTACATGTATTGGCTATTTGTGCTTCAAGCTAAGAGGATATTTTAATAGAATTTACTGTGGAAGTTAGTATGGAAAATGTAATCTCCCAGTAGACTCTGGATCTCTTTTTGGAATGAGTGTTCCCTGAAAGTATTTAACTAAATTAAGAAGCAATTAGAGGTGCCACCTCCATGCCTCATCTCAGTTGTTCTAGTGCCATTAAAGGCTCTTTTCGCTAAGATAGAGTAGACTCAGAAATGTTCAAGATCGCTTGACTTGCAAACAGTTCTTTATCAGAGCTTTGCACCTGTCAAGAAGCTATTATAACGTAGTAGAGTAGCCCATTTTTCCAAGATTTTCATTCTAATTCCTGCATTTTAACCCCAGTGCTGAGAGAGAATTAGGTATCCAGGTAGGGAATGAGGAAAACAAAGTCAACTTCACTCTAGATGACCTGCTGATACTGAGAGCTTGCCACATCCTAGAGGCTCTACAACTAATAAAGGACTTTTGGTCAGTGTAGAGTATATGCCATCAATATAGACATGTCACAAACACTGGCTCTTAATAACACTTGATTGTAAGAACTAATGGAAAAAACTGTATTTCAGGTGACTGAACTCCTGTCAAAAATATGTTAGGATGATATTGATCTAGATTCATGTGGGCATTCCTAGAGCAAGGGAGGTAGCCCTTTTGAAGCTACTATTAATGATTTAATGATGGGATGCTGCTATTTTCAATTTTGGAAGCAAATAGATGCAATACATATGCTTCATGGTATTTGCTTACAATGTGCTGATGCATATAATACAAAACCTTAACTTTGATTCCATATTTTTTATGAAATGAACTAATAAGAGAGTTGTTGCTGAGGTTAGAGATAAGGTTTTGCTTTACACCATGGATTAGCTGCATGCTGGGTATGCAGTGGATTGGGAGGTATGTTCTGGAGGAACAGATGAAGTTTCTGTTGTGTGTCCTTATTAGCATTCTGTGTTATATTTGCACTGAATATTGAAGACTTCCCCTTACTTGGTATTTCCTTGATTTGGACTTAACAGGCTTCTAATTAATAGTGTTAGGTAATATTAACAGGGGGTTGCTGCCACCATTTGTACTGATGTTGTTTCTCTCTTTTAATATAATATATAAGATACATGCTCTAAAGCAGTTTGTGCAGTAATTTGTTATATGTTCAATAAGTGTAATTGCTTCAGCAGTTTATTTCACACGAGCTTGTAGTGGAAATGAAAATGATCAGCTGTTACTAATTCATCTCTATGCTTCCACACTTTCTGAAAATAAGATCTTGAAACAAGATGGCCTCTTTCATACCACGAGGGTTTGAGGGCTTGCAGGATGATGCTTCTAAACAGCCCATGGATAAGTGCTGGAGGCCAAATTTCTAACTTTTATATAACCCTTCTAGTTGGCCTGGTGCTTGCAGGCCCTACCGATTAGCTCACACTCCCTAGATTGAGACTGATTGGCAGAGGGGAGCTTGGACAGGATTCAGAAGGGGTCATGGAGGCTGAGTCACCCCTAGAAGTAAAAACAAACACATTCAATGCATGCTCCAAGGGGTGGGGTCTCAGAAGATATTGAGAGGTGTGATTTCTGGACCCAGATCAGTGCTGATTGGTCAAGGGGAGAGGAGGCACTACTACCAGAGGACCCAACTGCACCACCCAGTGCATGCCTGGGAGCAGGACCTGTGTCACACCCTTAGCACTGGTCAAGGGTTGGCATTAAGAGGGATGAGAACAGAATTTGACAGGTTGTGTGAAAAATTGAGGCAACTCATGTACTCCTAAACTACTGATCTGCTCAAGAATGATGACCCTGTTTAAAGGTAAATCTCTGGTGGCATAGAGCTGTGCTAGGGGTCTCTTATGCTACACTCCCTACTGTCAAGGTAGTAGTGGGAAGGGGGCATACCTGAAATATCTCTATAGTGTGTCAGTTATTGACTGGTTTTGGTCCCATGCGGTCATTACAGCCTAGCAAAAGCTGGAACAGGCCTTAAGAGGCTTTAACACTGTATGATAGGGGGCTGGACATGCACAGACAGAAACAAAGGTGAGCATTAAATCCTCTTTGTATGGCAACCCCTGATTTGCACTTTATGGAGATTAAACCAGATATTCAGTTATGGCTAGAATGTCTGTGGGCCTGTTCCTGTGAAATACTTGGCTCTCTTGCCTGCAACAGCACCATTCTTCAGATAGTTGATTTACTAATAAGTGGATCCCTGATCATTCATTTCACTACATAGACTCTAAGGCTAGACTAGTGACTGAGGTTTAGCTCTATTTCTTTCTTGGTTAGCTAGACTGAAATGGTCCTCTCACATACTAACTTCTTGGGCCATGCCCAGGAGATAGGGCTTGGATCTATATGCAAAATTCTAAATGAATTTCCTGTGCATTTTTGTTTACTTTTTTTTTTTAAAGAAATCTTGACCATATGTAGCTTTTATATAACTCCGCTGAGAGCAAGTAGGGAAGTATTTGTCCCATTGCATATAGTATTTTCCATTCCTACTTTTGAAATTAATATATTAAATGTGCATTTATAATCATATTTTTAAATATACTACCAAATGCATAGGATTTATAACATGCTAAAGTAACATTGTTTTTGGAATCCCTGCATTTCCAGACAATTTCTCTGTAAACTTCCAAAGAAGTGTTTGGTATATTGGTTGCTTAATTATTCAATGAATGTTGGATATCAAAATAGAAAACATCAGTGTTTGCTTTTAATATACCACATATATGATCTTTCCAGAAAGGCTCCTGAATTACACTTTTCTGCCTCATGGAAGTACTTCCTCTGAACACTTTCAATTTATTAAAAATAGAAGATATCATTAATGATAAATAGTAGTTAACTGTGTACTTTAACTCCCCGTGTTATCCTGGATCCTTCCTTACAAGCCTAATGTGTGACTTGTCCACTAAGGACAAGACAGGCAGTCACTCACTCACAAACACTGTGGGTTTCATGTCTCTAGGAGGAAAGTACAAACAGTACAGTGTGTGTTCTTATCCTCAGCACTCCATCAATATCAATCTACAGTGGCTTTGTTTTAGAGTCAGAAACTAATTGTAGCATATAGTAAGTTACCCTGACGCAAAGTCTTTGACTTTTTTTTTCTCTTCTCATTCAATTAAATGGCAATATTCACCTAAAGAACAATAACCACAATGGAAACAAAAATAATTTGCAATTCTATCCATTGAATGTATGTGCACATTCTGTCATGAGCATGGGTATGCATTCCTTTCTCAAATAGAATTATGTTCTTCACCGTTAAAGCAATCAGTGCTACGTAGAAATGGCATTGAGGCTGCTGTATGTATCACATTCATTTTAATTGCTACATGTTGATCATGACATTAAATGGGAACAGAGATACAGTCTCAATTTTTTGTAGCTTTGACTGGCATAGAAAATACTTACAGTAAGGTAATAAACGTCAGTTAATATGACTGAAAGAGAAAAGAATGCTTTGGTCCATACCTAACCCATCTGTGACCAATTGTAGGTGTCTTCAGATATCCTGGCTGGCTGACCAGTAACTTGGAAATTTGAGACTAGTAATTATAGGTTTGTTCTTCTAGCAAATGTCATAGTTACGTTTATTTACTTTAGATAATTTTCCAAGTGTGTCTGCCATATGGGATTTAGAGCCCTACTGCTTAAACTGTGGTTCTCATGAAGTAGTGGCAATAATTAAGGTTAGAAACAGCAAGCCATTGAGTTGAAAAGTTGGGTCACTCACCCACAATAAATATGCTTAAGTATGTTTTGTGTTTAGTTATTGATTTACTTCTCCATCGCCTCTGAGTGCTAGTGATTTGTGCAGAATTGCTCAGATTAGAAAAGTTCCATTTTAAATTTAGTATGTGATTTAGATGAAGCCATTCATTCAATTTGGTTAACTTGTCACTGTCATACCCCTCATATTTTAAAAAAGCTGTCTACTGTAATGCAATCTCCATCTGATTATCCCCCCCACTCCCCTCAGGTGAATACCAATCCAGCAAAAGTTTTGAAGCAAAAGGTTGATGATGGGTCTATAGAGGTGAATTCAAACATTGAAGAGATCTGTTTATAGTAAAGATAAGTGGATAATGAAAAAACCTTTTAGAATTAGTTTGCAGCTAATTTTGTGAAGTCCTCCTCAAAGGCAGGAATTTTCAGGGCCCCCTTCTATCTTTAAAGCAAAGCTAAATGAAAACTTCAGAGAGATTTATGACTAAAGCTTAGATCAATACATTTTAAATCATTAAAACATACTAGGTAGTTTATTGATATAATTAGGCACAGTTTAATTTTGCATCCTATCACGATTCACTCATCCTTCCCTTTCATCACATTACATCATATTCCAAGATGAGAGAGGCTATATTGTTTAAAAAGATGTAGAAGAATATTACCATAGTAATAAGTATACAACAAACCAAGCAAGGAAATATACTGTGCATTATATGGACATTTACTCATTTATGTGGATTATTAGCATATTGTGGGACATACCTGTACAACAGATATGACATATGTGCCTGGGTTTAATATTCCTGTCACATGACAGAGGTAAATGTGCAACGGTTACTCTGTTGGAACGCCTGTTCTTTGTTAATAAAGTACAATGTTATGTCTATGTCCCAATGATTCAGACATGATCTTTCTTAGAGTCTGAAATGGTCATTTTAAAATTAAAAACAGAAGGTTTAGGATATTACTTTTCAAAAGACAGAGTAAAATGCAGCCATGTTTTGAAAATTTAACAGCTAATCTAAAAATAAGGCAAATGCTCATCGTTTCCTAGCGAAAAACTGATTTATTTATTTATTTATTTATTTAAATCAGCATGTGTCAATAACCTAGTCCCAGATTTGGACCTTAGCGTCCAAAATATGGGGGTTAGCATGAAAACCTCCAACCTTAGTTACCAGCTTGGACCTGGTACTGCTGCCACCACCCAAAATATTAGAGTGTTTTGGGGCACTCTGGTCCTCCCAAAAACCTTCCCTGGGGACCCCAAGACCCAAATCCCTTGAGTCTCACAACAAAGGGAAATAAACCTTTTCCCTTCCCCCCCCCTCCAGGTGTTCCTGGAGAGATACACAGAAGCAACCTCCGTGAATCTAAAGAGAGGGATTCCACCCTCCCCGTTCCCAGCCTGGAGAACAGAATTACCGAGAGTCAATCTCTCTTCCCCCCTCACCCAGAGTGAATGCAAAGTCAGGCTAGTACATCTAACACACACAGGTTTTCCCCTGACTTCTTCCTCCCACCAATTCCCTGGTGAGCTGCAGACCCAATTCCCTGGAGTTCCTCACTAAAGAAAAACTCCAACAGGTCTTAAAAGAAAGCTTTATATAAAAAAGAAAGAAAAATACATACAAATGGTCTCTCTGTATTAAGGTGACAAATACAGGGTCAATTGCTTAAAAGAAATATGAATAAACAGCCTTATTCAAAAGAATAAAATTCAAAGCACTCCAGCAACTATAGACATGTAAATACAAAAAAAACATATAAATCCTATCTGATCTTTTGTACTCACAGCTGGGAAACAGAAGATTAGAAAGCAGGAAATAGAAATCACTCCTCATCTGAGAGAGCATACAGGCAGAAGACAAAGAACTCAGACACAAACTTCCCTCCAACCAGAGTTGAAAAAACTCCTGTTTCCTGATTGGTCCTCTGGTCAGGTGCTTCAGGTTACTTTTTCAGGTGAAAGAGACATTAACCCTTAGCTATCTGTTTATGACAGCATGACCCAGAAAGGGTGACCTATTGTGAAAAGCAGCATACCAATAGGGTAGATTATACAGGTCACCACAGTACTTCTTTCCAGATGTCATCTTCTGCAGCAGGCTGGTCTCATTCTTCCTCTGCAGAGACCCTAACTCAGTCTCAAAATATGCAGCCCTTGCAAAGGTTGCAACACTTTGTTTGGCCAATCCATGCAACACCCACAGTTCTTGAAACAATGCAAGGCTCATTTCTGCTCTCCACTGGCACTGTCTCCTCTCACTTTCTTATAGGTTCTGAATGCTGATAAAAGGATTGGTCCAGGCCCATTCCTGAGTACAAGGAAAGCTAATGTGAACTTTTGAAATAACATCTCAACCTTCAGAAATGCCTGATTCTCCACATTCACCCCAGAGAACAGCAAAGTAAACTCAAAGTGTTCGCAGAAGACTTCTGCACTTCCTCAATAGACTCATAGACTCATAGACTCTAGGACTGGAAGGGACCTCGAGAGGTCATCAAGTCCAGTCCCCTGCCCTCATGGCAGGACCAAATACTGTCTAAACCATCCCTGATAGACATTTATCTAACCTACTCTTAAAATAGACCATGTTGAAGAAAGTAAATTGTAAACCCAGTGCACTCAGTAAAAAGGCACTGTGTAAACATTAACTAATCAATCTTTACAGTATCCTTGTGAGGAAGTTAAATACTGTTATCAGTAGAGCTGGGTGGGTACCTAAATAAAATACTGAAACAAACAAGCAAAACAGCTGAGTATTTCCAAGCATTTAAGTACTGCATTTGCTTTAGGTATCTTCACACCCCTTGTATTTGCTGACCATGAAAATGTTAGCAGACAAGTTTCCTGGAAAAAGCGTTTGCTGAAATAACATTGTAATTTTCTTTTCATAAATATTTTCTTAATATTGAAAAACTCACGAATATGCATATATTGTATCAGGAACTTAATTGCAAAAGTTATGCCCTTCCAGTTAAGGGACAGAAACAGTATCATTTGGCCAATGTATCTAATTAGAATTAACCAGCATTGCTTAAATTTCAAATATCCAGTTCTTGCAACAAACTACTTCTGAAAAATCTTCTATAGATTAAGAATTATTCAGTGAATAATTTTGCATAAGAAATACAAGGAAACTGTAAGCTTTGCATGGACAATTTGCAGATAGAGAGAAATGTGTTCTTGTAATTATTTCCCCAACTTTACTGATGAGCAAGTCACTTTTTCTCTGTTTCATTTTCTCCAAGTTCACAGAGGGATACTGGTAGAGATCCAACTAGAATGTGGGTGTGTCTAGTTCTTGTACTGTGCTCTGATCCCTAGACAACACAGTCATTATAACTTGGGAGAGGGGCGCAGACCAGATTTTGTGTTTGTTTGTATGGAATCTGTAATAGAGATTTTCTTTGCTATTCAGAGCCAAGGGAACCATGGGTGTGAAGAAACTGATTAAAATGACTTTGATAATATGCCTGAGGTCACAACCTTTTTTTATTTTTATTTTCAGCCCCTATGATAGTATAAATGAAGACTTGGGAAATATAAAGTTTATGCCAGGATGAGACAAATTTTAAAATCTGGCTTTTTCACATGATGAAAGATCATAGAAACAATAAATTCTGCAAATTGTCTTGCAAGAGAGTCCTCCTCAAAGCATATATTTCTATTTAAGGCAATTGTTTCTAGATTTACATTTGAGAAACAATGAAAAAAAATCATTTTATGTGGAAACTACTGTTGTTGTTTTTTTTTTTAAGGGGAAGGGAAACTGAGCACTGAACTGCATTTTCTGTTCATCTATTACACAATGATACTCTGTCTTACAGGATACTGCTTGTTCACTTACATCTCTTTTAATTGCTACGTTGGCATGTGGGGTTTGTAACTAAAATAAATATTAAAAAAGGGATATTGCTAGCTTCTAAAAATTGTGCTAATAGTCTCCCGTAGGCCTTCATTATACCTCATAACTTCATGTTATGCTATACTATGGCATAATTAGAAAATGTCAGTACTTGGAGCTCTTGACTACTTGGTTTCTTGGGGATGAGAAAGCAGCACAGTAAATGACCTAACTAGGGACTGAACCTAAGCCCCTTGGCTGCTGTCCAGTTTGCAGATGAGATATAAAAGGCTTTTGGCTGTTTTGGGTCTTGTTTAATTTTTTTTTCTAATGCTATCAACCTATGGGTAAAATCTTATGGTCTTTTCAAGCTCTGTATGCAAAATTCATTTCATGCTACTGTGAAAGTAGAATAAATTATATTGTGAAAATAGAAAGGATTAAAGAAATGCTGTCTGTACCTTTAAGCAAAACTGTTGGAATGCTGCAATCCAGGTGTCAGGAATACAGACATTCACATAGAACAATTGCGCCATTTAAGGGCAATTGGTGAAGTATTAGCCTTAGATCAAATAAGAGTTACTAAGGAAATAGGATATGCATGCTATGCCCCTGGTGAATTTTACTGTTTTGCTTTCTTTGTCCCTTTGTCTAATTCCTGCTCTTTTATTTGTATAAATAAGGCCTGGTCTACACTACGCGTTTAAACCGATTTTAGCAGCGTTAAACCGATTTAACGTTGTACCCGTCCACGCTACGAGGCCCTTTATATCGATATAAAGGGCTCTTTATATCGGTTTCTGTACACCTCCCCGAGGAGAGGAGTAGTGCTAAAATCGGTATTACCATATCGGATCAGGGTTAGTGTGGCCGCAAATCGACGGTATTGGCCTCCGGGCGGTATCCCACAGTGCACCACTGTGACCACTCTGGACAGCAATCTCAGCTCGGATGCAGTGGCCAGGTAAACAGGAAAAGCCCAGCGAAATTTTAATTTTCATTTCCTGTTTGCCCAGCGTGGAGCTCTGATCAGCATGGGTGGCAATGCAGTCCCAAATCCAAAAAGAGTTCCAGCATGGACCATACGGGAGATACTGAATCTGATCGCTATATGAGGAAACAAACCTGTTCTATCAGAACTGCATTACAGAAGATGAAATGCCAAAGCGTTTGAAAAAAAAATCTACAGGCTACACAGTGCTGCGTGACAAGTATAACGGGAAGCCAGAGACTCAAACGGACGCTCATGGAGGGAGGGAGGGGGTACTGAGGACTCCAGCTATCCCACAGTCCCCAGCAGTCTCCGAAAATTATTTGCATTCTTGGCTGAGCTACCAATGTCTGTAGGGTCAAACACATTGTCTGGCATGGTTCAGGGAATAGCTCGTCAATTTACTCCCTCCCCCCCATGTGAAAGAAAAGGGAAAGAAATCGTTTCTTGACTTTTTTCAATGTCACCCTATGTCTACTGAATGCTGCTGGTAGACGCGATGCTTCAGCAGTGAAGAGCAGTATCCGCTCCTCTCCCCTCCCTGGTGGCAGATAGTACAATATGACTGATAACTGTCATCACTATCAGCCCGTGAGTGCTCCTGGCTTGCCTCAGGTGAGGTCGGCTGGGGGCGCCTGGGTAAAAATAGGAATGATTCCTGGTCATTCCCAGTAGATGGGACAGAACAGCTGGTAACCATCTTCATCATAGCAATTGGACGCTGAGCTTCAATCAGCCTCCTCCCTTTCATGTGAAAAGAAAAGATTCTGTACTGCCTGGACTATCATAGCAGTGGGATGCTGGGCTCCTCTCCCCCACACTGCTTAATGTCCTGCCTCGACTATCATAGCACCGGGAGGCTGCCTCCCCCTCATTTTATGTCACTAAAAACTCAGTGTTTCTTATTCTTTCATTCTTTATTATTTCATGACACAAATGGGGGGGACACTGCCACGGTAGCTCAGGAAGGTTGGGGGAGGAGGGAAGCAATGGGTGGGGTTGTTGCAGGGGCACCCCCTGTGAATGGCATGTAGCTCATCATTTCGGGGGATCTGACACAGAGCAGCTGTGCTCTCTGATACACTGCTTCTCTAGAACGTTTGCCCCATATTCTAGGCAGGACTGACTCTATTTTTAGAAACCATAAAGGAGGGATTGACTCGGAGAGTCATTCCCAGTTTTGCTTTTGCGCCCCTGGCCGATCTCAGCCAGGGGCACCCATGATAGCAGCAGACAGCACAGAAGGACAGATCACCATCATCTCATTGCCAAATTACACTGGCAGCAGATGGTACAGAACGACTGGTAACCATCTCTGCTATCATGCAAAAGCAAATGAATGCTGCTGTGTAGCGCTGGAGTATCGCCTCTGTCCGCAGCATCCAGTAAACATATGGTGACTGTAAAAAAAAAAAAAAAGCTGAATGGGCTCCATGGTTGCCGTGCTATGGCGTCTGCCAGGGCAATCCAGGGAAAAAGGGCGCAAAATGATTGTCTGCCATTGCTTTCCCGGAGAAAGGAATGACTGACGACATTTACCCAGAACCACCCGCGACAATAATTTTTGCCCCATCAGCCACTGGGCTCTCAACCCAGAATTCTAAGGGGTGGAGGAGACCGCGGGAACTATGGGATAGCTATGGAATAGCTACCCACAGTGCAACGCTCTGGAAATCGACGCTAGCCTCGGACCATGGACACACACCGCCGAATTAATGTGCTTAGTGTGGCCGCGTGCACTCGACTTTATACAATCTGTTTTATAAAACCGGTTTATGTAAAATCAGAATAATCCCGTAGTGTAGATGTACCCTAAGACTGCTTGGGTCTTGCATGGCCACTCACATTATCTGGGTGTTATTGGCAGAGCGCTGCGCTAATAAAACAGAGTGGTCTGACAAATTGTGAGTCCTTATTCTAACTTTGACAATTTGGAGGTTCCACCGAGATGGCAACCGTCTTCACTGGGGCTGTGTGATTCCTGACCATTTTAGTAGGATGACCATGGCAGCCAGCACCTGGGCATTTGGCCCGAGCGGTCCTCCACTAGAGCAGAAAGGCGCACAGCCACAGTGAGGTCTACGCCATCGAACCAGTTGGTTCCCACTCTGTTCTGGTAGGGATCCTGGGATCTGACATCA
The DNA here is from genome assembly GCF_025201925.1 of Gopherus flavomarginatus. Lineage (NCBI taxonomy): Eukaryota > Metazoa > Chordata > Testudines > Testudinidae > Gopherus > Gopherus flavomarginatus. The sequence continues at coordinate 148,851,847 of NC_066618.1, read as the reverse complement.
GGAATCTGGTCAGGTAATTATTTCTGTGTTTTGTCCGGACTGAGGACTGTCCTGTCTCTGTGTCTATCCATCCTCTTGTGGAGTGTTTGAGTCCGGGTGCCATCTCAGTCCGGGAATAGGCCAACCAAGGGTTTCCTGTCCCCACACTCTGAGTGAATGGAATCTGCACAATCGCAGCCGCACCACACTTTAGGTAAAACCCCTGGTGTGAAAGCAAGGGCGATTGAGGCAGTAGCCTGTGGGCTCCTTTTGTGTGTTGCACTGGGCATCGCTCTGACGAACCTGAATTTCCTTCTTGTGTGATTGGTGTGTGAAGTCCTCCTGTATTGGTAACCAGACGTCTAAGTCGGGACCGTTCCCTAAATGAACACCGGCTCATTTTATGTATTTAGGATGGGTCCGGACTCCTGTAAAAAGGGTCCAGACTCCTGTAAATTTCTGGAAAAATGGTCTAGGCTAACTCAGGGGGATCCCAAAACTCAGTGGCCACTGTTAAAATCTTAAAGCAAAGACTGAGTGGACGTCTTGAAGGACAAACTCAGCCAACCTAAAACTAAATTGGCTAAAGGAGAGGTTAATTGTTTCATGCAGTTGTGGCAAGAGGCAAATCATAGGTGGACAAAATCAAAACTCTCCTCTCTCAAATATTAAGTTAAAAGCTTTATTAAAAGCCTCCTCTCCCACCACCAGACTGAGTGCTCCCCTTTACCCCGTTCTCCAAACCCCGGATCGATCCAACCCCCTTCATACTCCCATCTCATTGTAAAAAGGACAAAAAGCCCCTTGTTCTGTTCCCAGGGCCGGTGCAAGGATATTTTGCGCCCTAGGCGAAACTTCCATCTTGCGCCCCCCCGCCCCAAAAAATCACATACATTATACACAATACACGGTCACAGAGTAACATGTTATAATTTAGAATTTATGTTTCCGCGCTTTAAGTTCAGCAAATTTAGAAACAAGTTCCTCCAAGTCAATGCTGTGAGCAATGTCATGTTCTATTGACAAGGTAGATAGCCCAACAAGTCTTTGTTGCAACATTGATATTCGCATATATGTTTTTATCAACTTAGCTTTGAGAAGCTTCGCTCACCACTGGCCACAGAAACTGGGAGAGTCAAGAGGATGCGAAGAGCAATAACTGTGTTAGGGACACTATCTGTCAGCTTATTTTCACATATGAAGTTCAATACATCTTGCAGTGATGAACTCCTTTGGACTCATCTTGCAATAGCTTGCAATTCACTGCACAAGTCAAAGGCATCAATATCTTTGGATTCACCATGTTGCAAAGCTTTCTCCAGATTCAAGCAATGTTCCATAATTTGCTTTGGTGTTTTATTTTGCAAACTGTAAACATCATATATGAAGCCAAATACTGAAGTAATTTGCTGCATCAATGTGAATCTTTCTTCAACCGAATGTATTGCTGTGTCAATGACTGCAAAGTAAAAGTTCACTTTGAAATTTTGTTTCGGATCATAAATAGGTTCGTCATCTGCTTCATATGTGAACTGCTTCCTCTTCTTTCTAATACGGATTGGATCTGGTTCAAAAAGTGCCGGTACATCCAACTCCTCCGCAAGTTCACCTGCATCTACCAATGTTTTCTCAAAGGCTGTGTCACTTCTGCAGCCCACAAGAAACTTCTTAGTTTCTCCAAGTTGATTAATGGCATCACATATATCAAATTCTTTTGCCTGAAGTTGTTTGCTAGTTATGTTGATCCCAAACAATATGTCATACCACAAAACAAGAGAAACAAGAAACTTGAAACTAGAAATGGCTTTTGTAAGAGCCTTTGCATCAACTCGTGATGTATTGCCAGATGATTCTGTCAGAGTATTGTCTTCATAGATGTCTACCAGAGCATCACAAATGTCACCAATGAAAGCAGGATGGAAAAGCTCCCCCCCAAGAAGACCTAAGACATGATGGCTGGATACATAAACAGACACCTGTCCCTCACAGGCACTACCTCATAACATGCCAATTTTGCTCAGGACAGAACATCATAGAGGAATACTATGCATTCAGTGGTCTCTACACTGGCCAAGCAACAGCATGACAACTAACCTAACCAGTCCATCCAACTTTTTTGACTGCTCTTGGGCACTGGTGAGGGGTAGCGGTGCCAGACTGAGCCCGGTGATGGGTGCACTACAAATCTACAAACTGAGGCAAGGTGCTGGGCCTAGAGTCCTGCTGAGACTGCTGTCCTGCACCAAGTGGAGCACAGCCTCCATGAGGAGAGAACTCAAACACATATCACGCTCCTTCTGCATGATTCCCCCAAGCACTTCATCAGGCAGCTGCTATGGGGGTCACTCACAGGTTAGGGCTGCCTGTTGCAGGCAAAACACAGCAGCAGGGCTTAAAACTCAGACAGAGGACTCAGGGGGCCTTGGGCAAAGCAAAATCAGGGGCCTCTTCCATAAAACATTTGCAATACTATAGTAACATGTATTAGGAAATGTAAAAAATAACTAGTGAAATACATTCAAAAATTAATTTGTAATAATTTGAAAATAAACTAAATACATTATTTAAAAACATTAAAAGCTGTAATGGTATGTATACATTTGAAATTACATAATGGGCAGTTGCTGGGTGATTGTGATAGTTGGTACCAATGGGCTGTCGTTGCCTGGGGGTGGTGCTGTTGTTGCCCATGGCTGGGTGGGGAGCTGGGCTCTGGGTTCAGGGGTGCCCAGCTCACAGGGGCTGAGCTCAGGGATGTGGGGAGATAGGGTCAGGGGGATGTCCAGCTCAGAGTGGTTGGGCTCACAGCTGGGGGTCAGGGCTGTTGGGGGTATGGGGTCAGGGGGTTTCCAGCTCAGAGGGACTGGGCTCGGAGCTGGGGGTCAGGGTTGTGGGGGGGATGGGGTTGAGGGGCTTTCCAGCTCAGAGGGACTGGGCTCGGAGCTGGGGGTAAGGGCTGTGGGGGGATGAGGTCGAGGGGGTTTCCAGCTCAGAAGGACTAGACTCGGAGCTGGGGGGTCAGGGCTGTGGGGGGGATGGGGTCAGGGGGTGCCTGGGGGCACTGGGGCAGCTCAGCTCTGCAGGCTGCTGTTTTCTCCAGCCGTCCAGGCACAAGGGGAGCAGGAACAGGGACCAGCCAAGGATCAAGGGGGCAGGAGCACATGCACCTGAGGCCGACCCGTGGGGAGGCACTTCCTTACCATGCCCAATGCATGAGCGTTGGGGTCCTCTTTCGTCCTCCGCTCCACCAGACCACTGCTGAGGCTCTTTTCTTCTCCATGCCCCTCGGTGGGGCTGACGTGGAGCCTGAGCCAGGGGGCAGCCGCGGCTTTCCTTCAGAAGCAAAGCCCTGGTGTTGCGCCGCTGTTGCAGGGCTCCTGCCACGTGCCCTAAGCAGAGCTGCACAGCTCTGCCCAGCCGCCAGCGCCCCCGCCAGCAACAAGAAAAATTGCAGAGGCTGGAGCCCCTGCCCTGGGAGGGAGAGGGATTCTGAACCTCTGCCTGCAGCTCAGGGATTCCCCTGGGTCAGCGCAGCCGCCATCAGCCCGAACCTCTGGGCTGCCGCCACGGTGTGCTAACCCCGGGGCTGCCCTGGGCTGCCGGGCTGCCGCGCCGGCGCCCTGACCCCGGGGGCAACCTGGGCTGCCGCAGCGGCTCCCTGACCCAGGGGGCGCTGTGGGCTGCCGGGCTGCTGCAGCAGCTCCCTGACCCCGGGGGCGCCCCAGGCTGCCGGGCTGCCTCAGCAGCGCTCTGACCCCGGGGGCACCCTGGGCTGCCGGGCTGCCGCAGTGGCTCCCTGACCCGGGGGATGCCCTGGGCTGCCGGGCTGCCGCAGTGGCTTCCTGACCCCGGGGATGCCTCGGGCTGCTGGGCTGCCGCGGCGGCGCGCTGACCCCGGGGGCGCCCTGGGCTGCCAGGCTGCCGCAGTGGCTCCCTGACCTGGGGGGCGCCCTGGGCTGCCGGGCTGCTGCAGTGGCTCCCTGACCCCGGGGGCGCCTCGGGCTGCTGGGCTGCTGCGCAGCGGCGCGCTGACCCCGGGGGCGCCCCGGGCTGCCGGGCTGCCGCAGCAGCTCCCTGACCTGGGGTGCACCCCGGGCTGCTGGGCTGCCACGGCAGCGCGCTGACCCCGGGGGGCGCCCTGGGCTGCCGCGCGGTGGCACGCTGACCCCGGGGGGCGCCCTGGGCTGCCGGGCTGCTGCGCTGGCGCCCTGGGCTGCCAGGCTTCTGCAGCGGCTCCCTGACCCAGGGGGCGCCCTGGGCTGCCGGGCTGCAGCAATGGCTCCCTGACCCCGGGGGCTCCCCGGGCTGCTGGGCTGCCGCAGCAGCTCCCTGACCCCGGGGGCGCCCCGGGCTGCTGGGCTGCCGCGCCGGCGCCCTGACCCCGGGGGCGCCCCGGGCTGCTGGGCTGCCGCGCCGGCGCACTGACCCCAGGGGCGCCCTGGGCGGACGGCGGCAGGCAGCTCAGACTACCTCTCCAGCAGCAGCGGCTGCAACCATTTAAAAAAATTCTTGGGGGCGCTGCTTTTTGGTGCCCTCAAATCTTGGTGCCCTAGGCAACCGCCTAGTTCGCCTAAATGGTTGCACCGGCCCTGTCTGTTCCCCTTTGTTGTCTGCCTCAAAAACTGATTCTGTAGTGTTCTACTACCAATTCAGCAAGAAGGGTGGGCTCCTGAACTAGCCCCCACCCTTCGTGGTCCCTTTCTTTGAACATTTCTTTCAAAATTGTGAAATGACCACAATATCACTCACAAATGGTTCATTGAAAAAAAAAAGCAGAATCGGGCCCAGACAAGCAGGCAAGCAACAGATAAACTGAAAAACAGGTTGAAAGCCCTAAGGAAATAGTGTCAGGAGTAAAAAAAGCAGTAAATGCAGGCATGAACCCCTGGAACAATACTTAAAATGGTAAAATCTGAGGTAATAAAGGTGTCATTTTGGAACATAAACAAGTGATTTAAGAAAAGAGAGTGAAAAGTTAACTCTACAGATGCTGAAGAAAATTAAGCAGTTAAACTTTGTGGAAAATGTTTAAAAAGGACCATGTTAAAGAGAGAGAATTCTTGGTTTCTTTGCAGCCATTCTGAAGGGAAAATGGGCCCTTTTTCCAGAAGAGTGCCTGTAAATAATCAATATATATATATACAGCTATGTAAAAACAAAGCAATGTAAAAAAAATGTTAAGGAAAAGAAAATGTGTATGTATCTATTTGTCTGTGAAAATATGTAAAGTTCTAAATCTAAACCAACACATCTGGTTTGTAAAACTCCTGTTTTGTAGGTGTAAGATAAATTGGTTTTGTTTTTGTTTTTAATGCCACTAAAAATTCATTTGACTCTTTAATTCAAAGTTGCAAAACTGACGGACCTTTTTGCAAGACCCAGGTAATTAGTGCTATTTGGCTTTGGGATTTAGCATTTAACCCCTAAGGGGTAACTTGATTCTTTACAAATTAAAATGTTTTTAAATAAAGACCAAGTCGTGGCTGCAATAGGGCAGTCAAAATCAGAAGAATAGGTAAAGATTCTGGAGTATTTTTGTTTGTTTGGTTTGTTTTTTTGTAACAATAGCAGATAAAAGCTGTAATAAAAAAATAAGAAATTAACAGTGACCCTCTGAAGCAACAGCAGAGGTGAGGTGCACAAAACAAAAAGAAGCAATGTTAAAAACACTGAGCCTTAAAATGTGTCTGTGTAATCAAACTGTCACTTTTATAAGGGTACATAAAAACTCTGTAAGAACAAAACAAACAGTTACACCTTATGTAAAAATTAATATGGCTAATGTTTTAAAAAGTTATAATATAGAAAAAATGTGCATTTTCCCTAGGACATGTGCAATGTATATTGTAAAAAGGGGTAAAAAAAATGCAAATAACACGTGCTGCTGAATTAAAATCCTATTAGGGCTCCAAAAAGAGCTGCAATAGGCTGTGTTTTCTTTTTCAGATCCATGTGTGTTAAGACAGTCTCTGAGCTCTGCTGATGGCTTTGAATCCAAAATCCAAGCCTGTGTTAATTAGTTTTTAACTAATAAAAAAAGGTAAAAACTGCCAGCACAAAAGAAGCTGCAAATAAAAAAACATACCTGGTCCGCAAACAAATTGCCTACATAAAAGGCATGGTATAACAAGATACCTTTAATAAATTTAATGCTAATGTTATTGTTAATATTAAACATGAAAATAAATTTAATGTTAGTAAGTACCCCTGTAACAACTTATAGTGTGTATGATTTTTGGAAAAATCCTTTAAAGTAATATGGTAATGATGCTTCTCAGCTATTACCTGTAAATAAACTTAAAGCTTAACACAGCAGGAAAAACATTACAAATTTGATCTGCTATATAAGAGGAAAAACTTGAGGTACACCACCTAATAAATTTAATAACTAAACAGTGGAATAATTTCCGCATAACCCTTAAAAAGTAGAAGCCATTAAAACCTGGTCTGCCTATAAAACAACAAAAAAAACCCCACAAAAAATATGGGGGTAATTCCTCTGTTTTGCCTGCAATCAGCAAGAGTATTTATAAAAGAAAGGAATCTTTTAAGTAATAATCAATGCCACCCCAAAAGGGGTAGAAAAATGTTATTTTTGTCTTTCAAATAATCCTAAATACTGTATAATGGGCTATGTGTATGTGTTAATTCTTGGAAAAAAAGTGTTTAAAAAGTGTTAGCAACCCACCAGAAAACAAATGTAAATGTAAATGTAAATGTAATGTAAGTACTGTGTTTACCAATAATCACATTTACTATTTGCCACAACAACAACAAAAGAGTCTCAGCTTACTGTAAGCACTGATTTAGCTCAGTTCTCTATCAAGCTTGGCATTAAATGGCAGACAGTTACCAATCATCTGTTAAAAGGTAAAAAGGTAATGTGAAAAACTGGACCATTCATATTATACACACAAATGGGGACATGTTAAAAATTGCCACTACAGAAAAACATAACAGCTTACCATTGGTATAACATATTTTCTGAATGGTCTCCCACAACTACTGGCATACTAATGTTACTACCCCAGTTGTGTTTTTGGTTTTAAATTGTATGTGTTTAATTAAAATGTTTAAAATGTACTGGTGGATAAAACAAATGTGTGCAAAGCTAAAGTCACAGGCCCAAATCGCCTCCCAGTATTTTCTATTACGTAAACTAAATAAAAAGTAACACTGGCGATTAATAATCTTAGTGTCAAAAGGGGGATATGTAGGATTTTATAATGTCCCATAAGAATTAAAGTATAATTTGATTTCATCCTGCTAGCCAGTTTTTTAAATAGCAGAAAGAAATGACCCCCTGTGACTATAAGATTCTGTTTTCCCATATGCATTACAAATTGGGCCCTGTCATAAACAGATAGCTAAGGGTTAATGTCTCTTTCACCAAAAGCACCTGACCAGAGGACCAATCAGGAAACCGGATTTTTTCAACTTTGGGTGGAGGGAATTGTGTGTCTGGGGTCTTTGTTTTCTGCCTGCCTGCTTTCTCTGAGCTTTGGAGAAGTAGTTCTACTTTCTAATCTTCTGTTTCTAAGTGTAAGGACAAAGAGATCAGATAGTAAGTTATATGGTTTCTTTTCTTTGGTATTTGCATGAATATAAGTGCTGGAGTGCTTTGATTTGTATTCTTTTTGAATAAGGCTGTTTATTCAATATTCTTTTAAGCAATCGACCCTGTATTGTATCATCTTAATACAGAGAGCCCATTTGTATTTTTCTTTCTTTTTATATAAAGCTTTCTTTTAAGACCTGTTGGAGTTTTTCTTTACTTCAGGGAAATTGAGTCTGTACTCACCAGGGAATTGGTGGGAGGAAGAAATCGGGGAGATCTGTGTGTTGGATTGCTAGCCTGATTTTGCATTCCCTCTGGGGGAATAGGAAAGTACTTTTTGTTTCCAGGATTGGGAACAGAGAGGGGGAGTCTCTCTGTGTAGTTTCACAGAGCTTGTGTCTGTGTATCTCTCCAGGAGCACCTGGAGGGGGGAAGGGAAAAAGGATTATCTCCCTTTGTTGTGAGACTCAAGGGATTTGGGTCTTGGGGTCCCCAGGGAAGGTTTTTCAGGGGGACCAGAGTGCCCCAAAACACTCTAATTTTTTGGGTGGTGGCAGCAGGTACCAGGTCCAAGCTGGTAACTAAGCTTGGAGGTTTTCATGCTAACCCCCATATTTTGGACACTAAGGTCCAAATCTGGGAATAAAGTTATGACATGGTGTTAGCGGTGGGATGCCTCTCTTAACTCTTTTAAGATTTAGTTAGTAAGAGACAGGATTCTCTATTGTGTCTATGTTAAGTAAATTAGAGAAACATTAAAGGCCTGGGTCTCAATGTAAATTGTCTTGGTTATCAATTGTAAAACTTAGCAAGGTTTAATTTGCAATGCCTTTTTTTTTGCTCGATATAAAATACTACTGTTTGTATTTTCAATCTATTTGTGTGAATGAGAAATGTATGCATCAGGAAAAGATAAGGTGTAAAGGTCATTGTTATAGCCAGAGTCAAGGAAGAAGTAGTAAAAAGACTTACAGAACATCAAAGAATCACCAGGCACTGCTTACTACCCCAACGGCTGTTAAACTGTCTGGCATCTCAGAGTGGATACATGCTTCGCAGTGTAAGAATGCACCACCCCCAGTGAACCAATCATCACCTCAGGACCATGCAGAGTCAATTTTGACTCCAAAAGAAGACGTAGAGGAACAGCCTGCACTACCTTACAATCTACGCTTTCGTAAGGGTTGCCGGAAGCAGACAACTACATAAAGCAAGGCCCAGGAAGAAGCAGTAGTGAGCCTAGCGCCTGCTGCCTGGTGGACATAAAACTGTGACTGCAGTTCCCTCAGTTGAGGTTGTCAGAACCAGAAGGGTCCTGCCTCCAACATGCACCTCTGGTGGTGCCTGTTCCTCGGCTGTTGGTGTCTTAAGGTCTGGGGAGTCCACAATGACAATTCTTTTATCCAGCAGCAAGTGTGAATAGCTCAGACCCTTATTATTTCTAAATGCTGGTTCTGCAGCCACATCCCAGCCCACTTTCAAACTGGTGTTCCTGTCCTGGCTATCCCACTGAATTCCCCAGACCTCACTGAAGGACCTTGTCCATTTAACACAATATAAAACAGTAATGACACCTGGGCAGAGGCTACTGGCAGTTCCTTTATCCCACTTGGGGGAGTAATACACCAGGCAAAAAGGCTCCTGAGGTTACAAGCAGTAGTTGAAATAATGGCAAATGAAACCAGAGAAAGTTTAAAAACCCTGGCCAAAGAAACAGGGGCGATCCGACAGTTGGCCCTCCAAAACTGTCAGGCATTAGACATAGTGCTGGCGGCCAAAGGAGGGACCTGTGCTCTCACTGGAAAAGAATGTTGTGTGTTTATACCTGACAATACCAATGAGGTAATAAATCGCGCTAGCCACTTAGAACAAATTGCATATCTTCCCCATGAAGAGTCGAGTTCTTTATGGAAGTGGCTAAGTAACCTGTCAAATTTTTCTGGCATAGGAAACTGGTTGTTTCAGGGAGCCCTAACTATCCTGTTTGGAATCTTAGTGATTTTTGTATGCTTTCAGTTAATCTCCTGTTATATCCAGAATTGTGTCATCCAGATGACTGCCCCAAAACAGAGTGCTAATATGATAATTTTGAATATCACTGATGAACAAAGAGATAAGGAACGGTTAATTTGTGGAACCCAGTAATTGTTGGTCATGGCATGCGCTTGACCAAAAGGAGGGATTGTGAAAGTAGAATAAATTATATTGTGAAAATAGAAAGGATTAAAGAAATGCTGTCTGTACCTTTAAGCAAAACTGTTGGAATGCTGCAATCAGAAATACAGAAATTCACATAGAACAATTGCACCATTTAAGGGCAATTGGTGAAGTATTAGCCTTAGATCAATAAGAGTTAGTAAGGAAATAGGATATGCATGTTATGCCCCTGGTGAATTTTACCGTTTTGCTTTCTTTGTCCCTTTGTCTAATTCCCGCTCTTTTATCTGTATAAATAAGACTGTTTGGGTCTTGCATGGCCACTCGCATTATCTAGGTGTTATTGGCGGAGCGCTGCGCTAATAAAACAGAGTGGTCTTACAAATTGTGAGTCCTAATTCTAACTTTGACACTACTCTGTGACATTTTTGAAAGACTAGAGGAAACAATAAATGACATAACTTAAGTGACTGAAGTGTGAATCACTGTTGCAAGGTTTCTAATACTGTTCTGGCAGTATTTCCATAAGGGCTATATTGTAATGACACCAGCAAGTGACAAACCTGGAAGGCAAAACATACTTAATGTGACTCCAAAATCCCATCCAGACTCCAATATAAAAATACCTCATTAAAAGGTGAAAAATACTGGTTGAAATGTGCATCGTATTAATTCACAGACTGTTTTCTATCCAACGCCAGTGAGTTTTTCAAAAGGGTGACTAATGGATGGAAATGGTGCAGCAGAAGAATTAAATTCTTTAAACCATAGTCACATAATTCTGGAGTTTGGTATCAGATTATCTGGCATAATATCAAACCAGCAATTCCTTAACTTCAAGTAGCAAGAAAAAATCATGAATAGACAGAGCTGTTATCAAAATATTTAGGAGAAAGCCAAAATGACACTTACACTTTTGGGCACAAAGATGAAAGTGACAAATTCTGTACAGAAGAAATCAGAAATATTGTATGTATGAATTTCTTCACCTATGGGATCTTAAAGTATAGGTTTTAAGCTATCCTGATATATTTTCTCTTGCAAGATTACTGCCATACCTTGTCTGAGCAAGCTTCTCAAACCATACAGAGGGGGAAAAAAACCTGCAGTCAGTACATTTATTAGAATCTATTCTAGTTAAGGATAAATTAATTTAGCATATAATTTTCTAACATATTTAACTCTTGAAGTGTCAACAGTGATTTTCTGTGTCAAGATTTATTCATTCATTTTTATTTTGCCATCTGATATTATGCTAAACCTAACTGAAAACGGCCTTTCCATTTTTTTCTCCAGGCTGCCAATGAAGTTGCCAGTCTAGTTAATACCATTTTTGATTTTGTATGTGTTTATGATGTGGGCACTTGTCCTTAAGGAACTGGTCCAAAGCAGTATATTAATTTCATGTAAACCACTGAACAGCCATCAGATGAGAATAACTTTTGGTCTTAACTACACCCGCTAATATTTTTTTATGTAAGCTGCATGTTGGATCTCCTCCCCCTTCATGTACCTTGGTGGTTGTTGTGTTTTTTTGGACTATGCCTGGCTTCTACTCCTACAATTAGCCAGGACTACATCATATGTGTATAAGGTACTAAAAATCTCCATTGCTTATCTGAGGTATTGGTATGAAAGTTGTCTTTTTATGGTTACACATTATTCACGTAATGACATCAAGGAGCTTTGTTACCCTTACTCTGCTATGACGGTTATCATCATGTAAGCCTCTGAATATTGATACGTTGATCTGTTGGCAGGACTCAAAGGATAGACTTGCATGGAAATGACACGTTTTGTTCCATTCCTGCTTCATATTAGATTCAAGTCTGAAGTATAGAAAGTTCACACTCAAATGAGAAGTTTATTGCAATTTAGGAGTGTCAATATGCAGTGTTATGAGTTTCTTATTCTAGAAATAGGGACCAGGGTCATGCAGATCTGGATCTGAACGTTCCTTCTGGAGTTTTGAACTCAGCCCAGCTGTCCATCATACATGGTTTCATACCGATTGAATGCCAGTCATTTTTGATGATAGTTTTGATTTACACTTTCTTCATCCAGGCACCTATAAAGATCTTAAGAGCCATGAGTCTGTTTTGTGGTGTCATTTCATAGTAAAAGCTTTCTGCACATTTATTGGTTGCCTCAGCTACATGAATTTATTGTTGCAGAGCTCTAGAAAACCTGAAGATATGCAAGAAATGGTTCAAAAGGTCATATCACATTAGCTGTGATATTTAAAATCACTGTTAGAGATGTAAAAAAAAAAACTACTCCCCATACACTAACCCCACTCTGTGCACTATTCCAAAGCAAGACTTTGACAGCTTTTGTTTCCCCCCTCAGCACAACCTTTAACATAGTGCCCGGATTAGACTTACCAGGCTGTAGTCATTGAGTGCACCAACCTCTAATTTTCCTTTTCACTGTAAGTTTTATTACAGGAACAGTTCACAGAAACACAAAGCATTGGTGGTAATGTGCACCACTTAACTGCTGCACCAAATCTAGTGGATTCAAGCCACACTCACCTTTATACAGGGTTGCAACTCACATAGCATTAATATTTCTAGCTTGTTCTAGTAAAAGTTAGTTCAATTGTCAAAATGAGTGGGACTGTCCATGATTTTATTTCAGGTTTGACCCTTGATGCAGCAGCTTTCATCAAAAACTGCTTAGATTATGCTGCACATCCAACAATAGCTCTTCTCACCCCTCTCAGACTACTCACTGCATGAGTGTCTCAAACCACTTTACTTCATGTATCAAATGTGAGAAATTAAGTGAAATCTGATATGAGGATCTTGTTAATTTGTAAGCCACGAGACACCAAGGCTTTCCTAGAGATTTGATAAATCTACTGTCAGGGTATTGAAGTTAGCAAGTGTCATTGTCCTTAATGACCCCAGTGCTGATTCTAATGGTGCCTCTGACATTTACTTTATTTACAGAGGCTTCTCTGAGGTAAGCTTTGCTCCTGCACACAGCTGGGAACTCTCTGGGCCTGATCTTTGACTGGACAGGGGAAAAGATGATATTACACTGTTTTGGCCAAAGCACCATCTCACTGCAGATGGAAATTGGAACTCTCCACATCTCCAGCCAAGATGGTAAAACCACCAATGTTCTGCATCAAAATGCCTCATTGGCCCACCCCTTTCCAGTGACTAGTATGCCAATCTGCCTCAGAAGAATAGAGAAGGAAGAAAATGTAAGAGTTAGTGGCAGAGAGCAAACATGAGTGAGTAGAGATGAAATTTGGAATAGAAAAATGTGCATCTGCTATAGAAGAAGGCAATAGTTTGTACTTGTCTTTCGCTAGAGGGTCTGTGAAGTAATGTCCCACAGAATTATTTCAGATGATAAATCCTTTTTTGGAGCCGCAAATCCCTCCACTCTATACTTTCTAGCCCTGCCTCCCCATACATACACTTTCAGGAATTGCCACTCTGCTTCACAGAGAAGATCAGCTTCCATCCTAGTGTTCTAGCACACTACTTCCAATAACTTGGCTCATTCACACAACAGGAAGTCCTGGAAGCTCCAGTGGAATCCAAACTACCTGCAACACTGATCCACGCATGCTTCTAATGGCTAATGGAAAACTAGAAGAAACACTGTCCCCTACTGACAGAGACTGAAAGACAGAAATCAAGCATGTCGTAGTCCAATCAGTACTTGAGACACTGTCAAAACCTAGTCCCAGATTTGGACCTTAGCGTCCAAAATATGGGGGTTAGCATGAAAACCTCCAAGCTTAGTTACCAGCTTGGACCTGGTATTGCTGCCACCACCCAAAAAATTAGAGTGTTTTGGGGCACTCTGGTCCCCCCAAAACCTTCCCTGGGGACCCCAAGACCCAAATCCCTTGAGTCTCACAACAAAGGGAAATAAACCTTTTCCCTTCCCCCCCTCCAGGTGTTCCTGGAGAGATGCACAGAAGCAAGCTCCGTGAATCTAAACAGAGGGATTCCACCCTCCCCGTTTCCAGCCTTGGAAAACAGAAGTACCGAGAGCTAATCTCTCTTCCCCACCTCTCACCCAGAGGGAATGCAAAGTCAGGCTAGTAAATCTAACACACACAGATTTCCCCCTGACTTCTTCCTCCCACCAATTCCCTGGTGAGCACAGACTCAATTCCCTGGAGTTCCCCACTAAAGAAAAACTCCAACAGGTCTTAAAAAGAAAGCTTTATATAAAAAGAAGAAAAATACATAAAAATGGTCTCTCTGTATTAAGGTGACAAATACAGGGTCAATTGCTTAAAAGAAATATGAATAAACAGCCTTATTCAAAAGAATACAATTTAACACATTCCAGCAACTATACCATGTAAATACAAAAGAATAAAACAATAACCCCTATTGTATTATGATCTCTGTACTCACAACTTGGAAACAGAAGATTAGAAAGCAGGAAACAGAAATCCTCCCATAGCCGAGAGAGAGACAGGCAGAAGACAAAGAACTCAGACACAAACTTCCCTCCACCCAGACCTGAAAAAGTCTGGTTTCCTGATTGGTCCTCTGGTCAGGTGCTTCAGGTTACTTTTTTTCTGGTGAAAGAGACATTAACCTTTAGCTATCTGTTTATGACAGACACTTTCTTTTAGTCTTCCTGATCTTGCAAGCTGCCATCTGGTATCTGACCAATCACATCTGAGCAGGCTAATAGAGAAACTAATAAAGAGCTGAGTCCATCTGTCCACTGCCAATGTCCTGTATTTATTCACAGCTGGCCATGAAATGGGACTGAGAAAATGGTCTTGCTGAATGATGGGCTTGTTTTATCCAAGCAACAGGGGAAACACATCCATGCCTTTGCTGCTGGATGGCTCAGCCAGGTTGAAGCGTAATACCTTGAGATGTTTTCAGTCATTTTTCTCAGTAAACCAGAAGATGAAGAGGAGCAGTTACTCCTTGATGTCTAAGACTTTTGTCTGTTGAGGTCCACAAGGTTTATCTACCTAAACATGAACTCCCATTGTGATCCTGTGGTCAAAGGAGCGAATGGCATTCTGAGATGCCTAAACAATCTTTAGTAGGACTAGAGGTATTTTACCTCTATATTTTGGACTGAAGTGACTGCTGTTGGAATACGATGGCCAGTTCTGATGATAACAATTCAAAAAGAATGTTAATACATTTGAGAGGTTTCTGAGAAGAGCCACAAGAATGATTATATGATTATAAAATATGCCTTATAGTGGTAGACCCAGAGAGGTAAATCTGTTAAGCTTAAGAAAAAGAAGGTTGAGGGGTGATTTGATTAGGATATAAGTATCTAACTATATGGGGAGAAAATATTTAAACAGAGAAATGTAGGGCTGGAAGTCATCAAGTCCAGATCCCTACACTGTGGCTCTTCAATCTAACAGAGAAAGGGATAACATGATCTAATGGGCGGAAGTTGAAGCTAGACAAATTCAGACTGGAAGTAAATTTGTAACCGAAAATAGTAGTTAACTATATTGGAACAATTTACCAAAAGTCATGGTGGATTCTCCACCACTTACATTTTTAAATCAAGATTGGGATGTTCTCTCCCCCCCTCTTACCCAATAAAATATGCTTTAGAGATTATTTTGGGGAAATTCTATAACCTGTGTTATACAGTATGTCAGACTACATGATCACATGGTTCCTTCAGGCTGTGGAGTCTATGAATCTGTCTTGCTCACCTGTTCTGTTGTGTCATTCAGACTTTAAGCTTTTGAGGCATATATGTTTGTTCAGTGCCTAGTTCAGTGTGGCCCAACCTTACTTTAGCATTGAAGTGCTAATGCAACATAGATGTTAAATAACAACTGAGGATAGTTTGTCCTCAATATCTACATGGAGCCACTATTGGAGATAGCTTGAATTGGGTCTGACTCAGGTTAACTATGTAAATTCCCCTCTGTGTGACCCTGACTGCCCATAATAGCTTTGTTCCACTGGAACAATGGAACGCTAACCACAATGGTGAAGCTTGTGATCATGTGAGGGTGGAGATTTCTCGGCAGCTGGCCTGTAATTGTGGGACTCCTTCCAGAAAAAAAAATCAATTGATCACAAATCTTGCTGCCCTCAGAACACAATGTAAAGCTCATATATTTGATGTAGTTTCCCTAAATAAATATTTTAAAATAAGCCATGTGGTGATGGGAGGGGGGTGGGGAGAGAAAGGAAACCTATTTTTATGGCAGGTGGTGAAGATGATATTTACACAGTGCTTATACCATTGGGAAGAGTGTGTGTGGTCGGGGGGGGAGAGGGTTGGTGTATTTGTGTGTTAACATATTTTGTTACTTATTCCTGGGAGGTGTGGTGGATGGACTTCTGTTTACTGAGCAGGTTGTGTGCATAGCTGTGTAACTGAAGTGGTG
This sequence comes from Gopherus flavomarginatus, assembly GCF_025201925.1. NCBI lineage: Eukaryota > Metazoa > Chordata > Testudines > Testudinidae > Gopherus > Gopherus flavomarginatus. The sequence continues at coordinate 148,835,783 of NC_066618.1, read as the reverse complement.
TTGTATACAGCAGCAACCACTATATTGTTTCAGTTCTGAGGGAGAATGTTAATGAGTCACTGAGCCCTTTGTATGTGTATTCTCCCTCTTTCATGGAGGCTTTGTTTAATTTTTTCTTTCTTGTTTTCCTTACTTTACAATAAATTGTCTAGACTGAGAGAAATATTTTACTCTGTGTAAGAGAACTGGGAGAGGAGAAGAGCATCATTTACTTTGGTGAACTTTAGTATAAACATGAAACTACTCAATTTTCCACTCCAATTCCTTCTCTTTTATGCCCCAGAGGTACTAAGTTTTTTTTTTATTTGAAAATGTGATCTAAATTTTGCTTCTTATACAAGTCTTTTAATGCCCATCTTCACAATACGTCAGGTGTTAAATGTAACCTGTTATTAGGATTTCAATCTTCTCCCTCCCTCCCTCTCTCCCCCACCTTCCCTGCTACCCTCCGGATGCTTTAAGATTATTTAAAACCCTCTACTCATTTTAATATTTCTGTTTTTAATCTAAGAAATATCAGGAAATTTGTTTCTTTTTTTCCTGTTTTTTTCCTGAAAAACTTGTTGACAATCTGATATTCATGAATTTATTCTGGTTTTATTTCTTACTATTTATATTGAGATAGTGTCGAGAAGCCCCAATCATGTTCAGAGCCCTATTGTGCTAGGGTTATATAAATACACAGACATAGTTCCTTTGCTTAAAGAATTCATAATCTACTTTTGAGACACAATTCAAAAATGAATATATAATGAAGATACAGAGTTATAAGGTGGGTGCATAACTGGTTGGAAAACTATTCCCAGAGAGTCATTATCAGTGGTTTACAGTCAAGCTGGAAGTGTATATCTAGTGGAGTCCTGAACAGATCAGTTCTGGATCGGGTTCTGTTCAGTATCCTCATCAATTAAATAAATAATGGCATATAGAGTGCACTGATTCAGTTTGTGGACAATACCAAGCTGAGAGGGGTTGCAAGTGCTTTGAAGGATAGGATTAAAATTCAAAATGGTCTGTACAAACTAGAGAAATGGTCTTAAGTAAATAGGATGAAAATCAATAAGGACAAATGCTAAGTACTTTGCTTAGGGAATGACTACCTAGGAAGGAGTACTATGGAAAGGGATCTGGGATCATAGTGGACCACCAGCTAAATATGAGTCAACAGTGTTGTAAACAAAGTAAACATCATTCTGGGATGTATTAGCAGGAATGTTGTCATCAAGACATGAGAAGTAATTCTTCCACTCTGCTCCAGTTGAGGCCTAATCAGTGTGGAGTATTGTGTCCAGTTCTGGGCTCCACATTTCAGAAAAGATGTGGACAAATTGGAGAAAGTCCAGAGAAGAGCAACAACAATGATTAATTGTCTAGAAAACATGACCTAAGAGGGAAGATTGAAAAAAAAAATTGGGTTTGTTTAGTATGGAAAAGAGAAGACTGAGAGGGGACATAACAGCTTTCAAGTACATAAAAGGTTATTACAAGGAAGAGGGAGAAAAATTATTCTCTTTAACTTTTTGAAGATCAGACAAGAAGCAATGGGTTTAAATTGCCACAATGATTCATAGATTCATAGACTCTAGGACTGGAAGGGATCTTGAGAGGTCATCGAGTCCAGTCCCCTGCCCTCATGGCAGGACCAAATACTGTCTAGACCATCCCTGATAGACATTTATCTAACCTACTCTTAAATATCTCCAGAGATGGAGATTCCACAACCTCCCTAGGCAGTTTATTCCAATGTTTAACTACCTGACAGTTAGGAACTTTTTCCTGATGTCCAACCTAAACCTCCCTTGCTGCAGTTTAAGCCCATTGCTTTTTGTTCTATCCTTAGAGGCTAAGATAAACAAGTTTTCTCCCACCTCCTTATGACCAGGGGCGGCTCCAGGCCCCAGCACGCCAAGCACGTGCTTGGAGCGGCATGCCATGGGGGGCACTCTGCCGGTCGCCGGGAGTGCGCTGGGCAGGGTGCCTTCGGTGGCATGCCTGTGCAGGGTCCACTGGTCCCGTGACTCCATCGATGTGGTGGCAAAAGACCACCTTGGCTTAACCACGAGATCTTGCATGACCTACAAAATAAAAAGGAGTCATATAAAAAATGGAAACTAGGTCAGATTACAAAGGATGAATATAGGCAAACAACACAGGAATGCAGGGCTAAGATTAGAAAGGCAAAGGCACAAAATGAGCTCAAACTAGCTGTGGGAATAAAGGGAAACAAGAAGACTTTTTATCAATACATTAGAAGCAAGAGGAAGACCAAGGACAGGGTAGACCCACTGCTCAGTGAGGAGGGAGAAACAATAACAGGAAACTTGGAAATGGCAGAGATGCTTAATGACTTCTTTGTTTCGGTCTTCACTGAGAAGTTTGAAGGAATGTCTAACATAGTGAATGCTTATAGGAAGGGGGTAGGTTTAGAAGATAAAATAAAAAAAGAGCAAGTTAAAAATCACTTAGAAAAGATAGTTGCCTGCAAGTCACCAGGGCCTGATGAAATGCATCCTAGAATACTCAAGGAGTTAATAGAGGAGGTATCTGAGCCTCTAGCTATTATCTTTGGAAAGTCATGGGAGATGAGAGAGATTCCAGAAGACTGGAAAAGGGCAAATATAGTGCCCATCTGTAAAAAGGGAAATAAAAACAACCCAGAGAACTACAGACCAGTCAGTTTAACGTCTGTGCCAGGGAAGATAATGGAGCAAGTAATTAAAGAAATCATCTGCAAACACTTGGAAGGTGGTAAGGTGATAGGGAATAGCCAGCATGGATTTGTAAAGAACAAATCATGTCAAACAAATCTGACAGCTTTCTTTGATAGGATAACGAGTCTTGTGGATAAGAGAGAAGCAGTGGATGTGGTATACCTAGACTTTAGTAAGGCATTTGATACGGTCTCGTATGATATCCTTATCGATAAACTAGGCAAATACAATTTAGATGGGGCTACTATAAAGTGGGTGCATAACTGGCTGGATAACCATACTCAGAGAGTAGTTATTAATGGCTCCCAATCCTTCTGGAAAGGTATAATGAGTGGGGTTCCACAGGGGTCTCTTTTGGGACCGGCTCTCTTCAATATCTTCATCAACGACTTAGATGTTCGCATAGAAAGTACGATTATTAAGTTTGCAGATTATACCAAACTGGGAGGGATTGCAACTGCTTTGGAGGACAGGGTCAAAATTCAAAATGATGTGGAAAAATTGGAGAAATGGTCTGAAGTAAACAAGATGAAGTTCAATAAAGACAAATGCAAAGTGCTCCACTTAGGAAGGAACAATCAGTTTCACGCATACAGAATGGGAAGAGACTATCTAAGAAGGAGTATGGCAGAAAGAGATCTAGGGGTCATAGTGGACCACAAGCTAAATATGAGTCAACAGTGTGATACTGTTGCAAAAAAAGCAAACGTGATTTTGGGATGCATTAACAGGTGTGTTGTAAACAAGACACGAGAAGTCATTCTTCCACTCTACTCTGCGCTGGTAAGGCCTCAGCTGGAGTACTGTGTCCAGTTCTGGGCACCACATTTCAAAAAAGATGTGGAGAAATTGGAGAGGGTCCAGAGAACAGCAATAAGAATGATTAAAGGTCTTGAGAACATGACCTATGAAGGAAGGCTGAAAGAATTGGGTTTATTTAGTTTGGAAAAGAGAAGACTGAGAGGGGACATGATAGCAGTTTTCAGGTATCTAAAAGGGTGTCATCAGGAGGAGGGAGAAAACTTGTTCACCTTAGCCTCTAATGATAGAACAAGAAGCAATGGGCTTAAACTGCAGCAAGGGAGATTTAGGTTGGACATTAGGAAAAAGTTCCTAACTGTCAGGGTAGTTAAACACTGGAATAGATTGCCTAGGGAAGTTGTGGAATCTCCATCTCTGGAGATATTTAAGAGTAGGTTAGATAAATGTCTATCAGGGATGGTCTAGACAATACTTGGTCCTGCCATGAGGGCAGGGGACTGGACTCGATGACCTCTCAAGTCCCTTCCAGACCTAGAGTTTATGAATCTATGTAGTCGCGGAACCAGCAGACCCTCCGCAGGCACGTCTGCGGGAGGTCCACCGGATCCGCCGGACCGGCGAGCGGCAGAGCACCCCCCACGGCATGACACCGTGCTTGGGGCGGCGAAATGTCTAGAGCCGCCCCTGCTTATGACACCCTTTTAGATACCTAAAAACTGCTATCATGTCCCCTCTCAGTCTTCTCTTTTCCAAACTAAATAAACCCAATTCTGTCAGCCTTCCTTCATAGGTCATGTTCTCTAGACCTTTAATCATTCTTGTTGCTCTTCCCTGGATCCTCTCCAATTTCTCTACATCTTCCTTGAAATGCGGTACCCAGAACTGGACACACTACTCAAGCTGAGGCCTAACCAACGCAGAATAGAGCGGAAGAATGACTTCTCATGTCTTGTTTACAACACACCTGTTAATGCATCCCAGAATCACATTTGCTTTTTTTGCAACAGCATCACACTGTTGACTCATATTTAGCTTGTGGTCCACTATAACCCCTAGATCCCTTTCTGCTGTACTCCTTCCTAGACAGTCTCTTCCCATTCTGTATGTGTGAAACTGATTGTTCCTTCCTAAGTGGAGCACTTTGCATTTGCCTTTATTAAACTTCATCCTGTTTACCTCAGACCATTTCTCCAATTTGTCCAGATCATTTTGAATTTTGACCCTGTCCTCCAAAGCTGTTGCAATCCCTCCCAGTCTGGTATAATCTGCAAACTTAATAAGCATACTCTCTATGCGAACATCTAAGTCGTTGATGAAGATATTGAAGAGAACCGGTCCCAAAAGAGACCCCTGTGAAACCCCACTCATTATACCTTTCCAGCAGGATTGGGAACCATTAATAAATACTCTGAGTATGGTTATCCAGCCAGTTATGCACCCACCTTATAGTAGCCCCATCTAAGTTGTAATTGCCTAGTTTATTGATAAGGATATCATGTGAGACCGTATCAAATGCCTTACTAAATTCTAGGTATACCACATCCATCGCTTCTCCCTTATCCACAAGACTCATTATCCTATCAAAGAAAGCTTTCTCCCCCATAAATGTTTTTAAAGAACAGAGAATAAAAATCTCGGAGAATAATTGTATATTTAATTTAAAACAACTTTTACTTAAGAGTCCGAATTGCTTCTGTATGGTAAATGCCACTGTCTCTCGGCTATGATCCCCTTTTAAGCTGCAGAAAAATTCTTTATCTCACATTTTCTTACTGTCTCCACTGTAATTGTTTGGACTGTAGACAGAGGGCCCATTTAAGTCACTGGGAATTGTGACGTTGATTTTGTTGTGCACAAGTCTGAGCCCCTCTGCAATCAGATTATGTCCTCAAGTATACGCACACAATTCCCATTTAACTTGGTGAGAATTGCACATATGTGTTTAAGAGTAGAATTGGAACCAAATGGCCAAACTTTCAAATGCATATTATACTTGCTAATGTGTGCACACACTTGTGTGTGTTGAAATCTGGACTAGAGATGTGAAAAACAAATATTTGCAAGATCAAATCCTGTGTTTGTGTGAAATTACCCATTTATATAGGTGTGACATACCAGGGTACAATCCTGACTAATAAGCAGCTGTGTCACCCCTGCCCTGCAACCTTGCATGCCACATAATGCCTTGCTGATGTACCTCTCAACTGGGTTGCTCACAAAAACAGCCTTCCAGCATGAAAATGTGTGTGTGTGGTGTGTAAAACTGCAGCCTGCCACTCACACTTGGGTTGCACTCTGGCTCTCACCAGCCTTAATTATACTGCAGGGTGACCCCAACACACACACCCCAATTTCACCTCCAAAATGTATGTCCTGTGATGCCCAGATCTTTCCTGGATAGTCCGAATATATTGTCTGTTATTCCTTATTACATCATAGTTATTCATACATATCCATTTAAACACACCAGAATAAATAAAACAGTAAAACAAGTTTATTAACTACAAAGACATTTTAAGTGATTACTCATAATGAGGCATAAAACTCAGAATTGTTTACAAGAAAAATAAGTTAGGCATAAATAAACATTTTATCTTTAACAAACTGTATAAGATTCAAGCAAAGTTTCTCACCTCATGCTTTCAGCAATCTTACTGACCAAACTGTGTAGGTTAGGAACTCTCCCCCAGACTCCAGGAAATGTTTTCTTTGTTGCTTCAAGTGCATTGAACACTCACCAGGCTGTTGTGAGGGGATCCAAATGCTGAATCCCACATGCCCTTTACATGCTGGAGCTGTGCAAAGTTCAGGCACTGTTTCTGGCCTTGATCATTTAGGCACACACTCTTGTATGCAACCCGGATTGCCATCAAAGGGGTGAACTCTCTGGTTTACAGTTTACCTCTTCAGGGCATAGGGTAATGAATATCAGTAGAAACATACACTTTACTAAGGATTATAAAACACCATTGCTCTTCAGTTAACAGGATTAGAGAGATATAGATCTCAGTAAAATAATAAACACACCTGTATGCATTTCCCCTGACTGTTTCCTCACCACTCTAGAAAAGTTTGTGTATTGAGCTGAGCTCTCTGAGATGCCCAGTATCCTTCCCCAGCAGCTCATGACTTCTCTTCTGAAACATGGAACCTACCATGGGTGGTGAGTATAATAGACTAGGGGAGGCTCTGCCTCCTGGGTGCTGCTGCCCGAGGCCCGGCTGCAGGATTGGCAGAGGAAGTTTTTGCTTTATTATGTCCCATGCAGGTTCCAGGATGGCTGAGGAAGCAGTATACCAGGGAGATTACTGATGAACCCAGAAACTGAATAGCACATACCACCTCTTCAGCCACCCCAGAGCCTGCATAGGGAATATCAAAAGCTCAGTTTTTTCTTCGGGAAGAGACGCTTTTCTTGTGATGCAACTTGGGGTCTGGGGAGGGAAGGAGAGGGGAAGCATGGCACAGCTGGCCTGTGGCTCCTTTGGTCATGGGGGGCTCGGTGCTCTGGGCAGCCTGGAGCTCCTCTGGCTGAAGGGGATGGGGGGCGCTCAGGGTTCCTCTGAGCGTGAGGGTCTCTGGGCTCTTGCTGGGGAGGCAGGTCTCAGGCAGAAGGTATGGAGCTGGGGGCTAGCATCCTCAAGGGGGGAGGGCTCCACCTGCCACCCCTGGCAGCCTCCTCTAATCCAGCTAGCCTCCTCTGATCTTGCTGGATTTGCAGTTAACAGAACCCCCCGCTACTAAATCCTGTCTTTTTTTCCTCTTTTCCTCTCCTGAGAAAAGCTTTCTCTGCTTGTCTCTACAGTTTATATTTCCCCCGTACCAAGAGATAATTCTCTCATTCTGTTGCTGGTGGTTTTCCACTCCCATTTGACCCATCTCTTGCACACAAACTGGAGGAAATAGCTTCTCCCAGCTTAAGTGAATCTCCTTATATCAATGGTTCAGTCTTATAAAGTTAAGGTTAATGACAGTCTGTTGTCCCTTGTCTGGTAGATCCATGCTTCAGCAAGTGTTGGATTCCATGTCTACATAGAGGTGATTCCTGATACTGCAATTTCATAATGACAACTTCATAACAACGTGAATTCATAAGTTGTATAGCCAGATTTCCCAAATTGCCTCTCATTACTCGTCGTTATTACCCAAAAAAGTCTCAACTGGAAGTCTGTGTATCTTACGTAGATCTTAAACTATAAACCAAACCATGCAGCACTGGAAATGATAGAAAGGATCCAGCACTTGCTGCTATATATACAGCAACAACATCTTTGTCTACCTGCATGTATGAAGGATTTTACATGACTGAATAAGGTCTGGTGGCTGTTATGGTTATTGTGGGAACCAGGAATTTGGATTTCCTGATTTACAAGTGATTAAAATATCAACCTCAACCCTGCTAAATGGTAAACTTCTTGCATTTGATCTTAGTTAAAAAAGGTATGAGGAATGGATGATTTACTGAATGTCCAAATACACATGATCTGAGCTGAATGTAGCATTTTGAGATTCACATAAATGCACTGGGTGATCTCTTTGAAAATGGCTCATTCACTGTTTAATTGTACGTTCATAAAAATACGTTGGCGCTTCAAAATTACTTCAGGGCATCAACATATCACACTCTGTATTCACCAACTGCACCTGTTCCAGTCATCCTAGTTGTGTGGAACCCATCCTGAACTCTGATCTGCTAGACAGAAATTCCAGTCACAAATAAAAATCACACAACATAAAATGTCTGCCAGTTATCCTGTTGAACTGTTCCTATGTCCATTTAAATTCTGGATGAGTTTTGTAAGTGATGTTAAATCTAGAATTTCATGCTGAGTTTCTCCTCTCTCCCTTCCCACAGAACGTAATAATAATAAAATTCATTGTCCCCCATCATTACATCTAATGTGTATCCCTATACAGTGTTTTTAGATACAAGGCCAAATCCTGAGTTTCTTGCTCAGCTTTTACTCAGTCTTTAGTCTGGAAAACTCCCGTTGCAGTCAATGAGAGATCAGTGCCACATTGCCTCCTCCTGTGGAAGAACTCTCAAAAGCGGTCTATGAGGAGGAGGTTTTCCTAATAACATTCACTGGGTGGGAGATGGATCTTGGTCTTAGCATTCCCGGTGGCTCTTGGAGATCTGTGGGGAAAGAGCTCACCTTTATTTGGAGCCAGGAAATGGTTTATAAGGACAGTTCCTTGCACTGCTGATACTTTCTCCCTGGCAGCCTGGCTCCTGTTGGAGCTTTTCTGATATTGGCTGCTGGTTCTCTGGACTGGAACCAGAGTGTGGTAATATGGCTTTGAGCTATATAACTTTACACACACACACACACACACCCTGCCACAGAGCAGGGGATATGGTCACAGAAGTAAGTCCTCCACTTCACCCTCTTCCAACCTCAGAAATCTGTGGAGGGGCATTTCCACATGAGCCTCTAGTGGACGCTGCTATTGTGCCACAGCAGTGCCGTCACTCCTCATAATCTCTTCAATTTGGAAAGGGAGAGATCTGTGTTTGTAATGGTTCTTCTGCACATGGACACCTGGAACTAATCTAGGCCTCAATAAAGAACTCAAGATGTGCCCAATTCACACCCAGATTTTCTCCTTAAGGTGTAAATACAACTGTGTAAACATATTTAAAGTGAAGTAGTTCTCTATTTAATTTTCACCAAATTTTAATTTTGCTGGTGGGAAAAATACTGTGGTTTCCCATCTGCTTTGTGCTTCCCTGAACTCTGCAAAAGTCATCCATGGTATTATTTAGATTGAAAAGTGTACTTAATTTTATTTCTTTCGCTGCAAAAATCCAGCTTCATTCAAATGTGAGCAATAAAACTGAAGCTAGTTTGCTGTTCCTTGTATCATGTAAGCCATCACATTTGCCAAATGCAAAAAAAAAAAAGATGTATCTGGAAGAACAAAGCTTAAATTTATCAAAGTAGGCGGGCTCCCTCATTTATTTAGTTATTGCTGTGCAATTGCAGATGCATGTACATGCTTATTTAAGTTCAATGGGATGGCAATACACCACTAGTCATCCATTCAGGAAGAGACACATTCACTGTGCTGTTTATACATTACACTAGAATTTACAATTCTTCCAGCTAAAATACACTTGTGATTAAATCCAACCTGTGAAAAATGTCACACTGACACCTAAAATTGGGATAATTTATTTACGTTAGAAGGGGATCAAACAACAGGCTGCAAGAATTGGTTGTCCTATTTCAAATGCAGATCGAAGCTGCAAACCTACTATTTGTCCTGCTTCCTATAATCATTTACACCTGTAAGGAAACTGTAAAAATGTTAAAGCCAAAATTAGCAAGAAAATAATAAACATGTTGTCTAAGGGGTGGAGGGGAGAAGGAAATAGTGACAAACACCAAAAACACTCTGAGCAGCGCATAGAGAAGAACAATTTCAGTGCAGCTTAAGTGTGTAAGTGCCATTAAAATAAAGGTCCTCTTTCTTCACATCTAAATATCAGAAGGAAGGTATACCATCAACAGGCTCATGTTCTGTGGCAGCTATATTAATCAAGCATTTGTTTTTAATTTATTGCATTTCTCTTGTCCATTATATTGCCATTAAAACAGGGGTTTGAAAGGCTGTTGCTTATGCTCTGTAATGATTTGTCCATAATGTTTTGTGGATAACATTTTTTTTTAATCCTTGCAGAAATTCTTGACAAATCTACATTTACCATAGAATTGGTTTATTGCTATCCTGCCTGGTTGTTCCATTTTATTTATGTGTGGTCTTTTGGAAAGACGTAAATGTATTGCATTTCAATCCCACATTTCATTTATACCATAGCGGAGGATGTCTGCAAGGCAACTATTGATAATTCCAACTCTTTATGATGCCCATATTTGTTTATAGCATCAGAACAGGTAAAGACCTAGGAAAAAAAGACATGAAGAGAAGAGATTTGTGCATGGCAGACCTTGTACTATACATTCAGAAGTAATGACAATGGATGAAATAGGGTGTAGAGCATTCCTTGAAGACACATTTCTGCTTTTTCATAAAAGTGGCTTATGAGTTTTTAACTATAGGAGAAAAGGACACACAGGGATGGATTAAGATAGGGTGTTAAATTCCTGGATCTGAGCATAAATCTTAGATTTTTCCACAGACTTTCTGTGTTGGTTTAAAGGAGTTATGATGGTGGGTAGGAGGGCATGGGAAGACAATGTTAGGAGCTGCCCTGGGGGAACAGGGAGTAGTACTGGCAGAAGAACACCCAGAGTACTAGGAACACCATTGCAGGGGAAGCTGTTGGAGCATTTAGCTTGTAGTGAGTCCATTGGAATTGGGTCTGGGCCCCATTTAATCTTAAACTCCCACTGCATGTATTCTGAAACATGCTACATGCTATTCAAACCCTGCTCTGAAGATAGAGTTATTAATTTACTCATGGGCTCATCACTTTATCATCCTAGTTCTTCACAAACATTAATGCATTTATTTTCACAACTCCTCTGTGAGGTGAGGGGCTGGTATTATCCCATTTTAGAGATAGGAAAGTGAGACTGAGCAAGATTAAGATCAGATATATCCATTTATTTTGAGAACCCAAGTTGAGAGAACGAGGACCTGATTTTCAGAACACTTAGAATTCTTTAGCACTGTATAAATTCAAAGCGCAGCTCACATTGACTTGAGTTGCAGCTATGAGTTCTCAACACTTCAAGTCAGACCCTAGAAAATGAGGAACAATTAGTGACCATGTGTAAAAAGTATGGTTCGAGTGACTTGCCTAATATTACACTGTGGCAGAGGCAAGGATAGTATACAATTCTATCCAACTGCCTTAACTGTGAGACTATCCTTTCTTTTTCTGTAATGAATGAGGCAGGTGTCCTATCGACAGCCAGTTTCCTTCATTACACAACCCTGATTCATCCTCAGAGAAGGTCCACACTGCACTGTCTGAGGCAGGGTTCCTTTGGGAAAAAAATAGCATGTGTCCATGTAATTAATGACTATATCATAATTCATACACACAAGGGAGCTAAGTTAAAGTAGCTCAGATCACCTTAATTTTGCCATTTCCTAATTTTTCAGAGCTTGACTTTGCAACCTGCATGTTCTTTTAAATCAGTGTTTGGTGTGTCATTTTCTAGGTTTTTAAGAAGCAAACTGATAAAACAGAAATTTTACATCATGTGACATCTCATTAACACCCACATGGTTCACCAGCTGGGTTGGAACTTTTAGATCCACTGCAAAGACTTCTGCCATATGATGGACTAACGGATTAACTGATGATGTTAGGAGGCTGTTGTCCTAGCACTAGAGGAGGATCATCACTTTGCAAGTGATGATCATAGCTATTTGCTGACAGAAGAGGAAGGGTGTGACTCAAGAATCTAATCTTTGTTCCATTTCACACTCTGAAAGGGGAGGATGGTCTAGTGGGCACAGACTTTTCTGCTCATTCTCCACAAGCATGACCCTTTCTGCCCAGTCTGCTCCCACTTGACATAATTCCAGTCCTGTCTCTTCCACACCTCTGGTTCCTCATCCCAGTCTTGTTCTCCTCATCTATCCAGTCTCCACATGTTTAGCCTCTCATCCCAGTTCCAGGCTCTTTTCCCAGCAAGTGCTAGACTCTTCCCTCCCCATGATCTCATCTGATGTCTCTCTCTCCCCCAACCTGGCTTCTGGTTTCACCATGTTCCCAATACCCAATGGTGCCCAGCTCCTCATCCAATCTGTGTCCCCCCACCTCCTTTTCCAGTTCTTTTCCCCAACCAGAGCCTGTTTTCCCCTCACATTCTGCTTCTTGTCATATCTCCTTCCCTCCTCTCTTCCTTCCCTCTTCCTAAAGGGATCCCAGCCCCAGAGTCACCCCAGCTTTTCATTTGACCTCAGTATCCCACCGATCCCCTGGCTCCCAATCTCCAGTCAGTTGCAGTCCCACTCCCCACCTTTAGATTCCAGATCAAGCCCCAGACAGTCCATTTCCTTCACCCCAATTCCCAGTTCTAGTTTCCCTCTGACTCCATGCTCCAATCTACTGACCTCTGGTCCCTACTGCTTAAAGTGGTGTGGGGAAAAAAGCGGTAAAAGAAGGGGTCTCATTACCCCCACATCGGCCCATCTCCTGGCCCAGCAATTCTGCCCCAACTCTCAAATCACTCCTGTCCCCATATCAGTTTTGCCATCCTTTCCCTCCAGTCTCAGCTCTGCTCCCCCTACAGCTCTTTGGAGTTCATCAACTCCCTCTACCAGGCATGGAGGGAGGGTTTGCAGCAGAGTTACCTCCCCCTTCTTCTGGGCAGGTTGTTGCATGGAGAGGGTAGGAGCAAAGAAACCATTCTGTTGCTCACAGGAAGGGGAGGAGAAGGGAGAAGGGAAGGAAGCTGTTCTGAGCTGCTGGGCTCTTTTTGCTCCCTTGCCTTCTGTGAGAATGGTGTTGGGTTGATGAGGGGTAGTGAGGAGAGGTCCACCTGCCTGTAACAGCCCTGGTTAGCTGCTCTATCCCAGGAGATAGGCTATTTTCCCCAACTTGCCTATCAGAGGAAGTCTTTCCTTCAGGTGGTACTAAAAACGTGTGACCCTCAGTGACCCAGCTTTTTCATGTAAAGCTTGTTCCCCATTCTCTGCAAATCTGTTTTTGTCCCCCTCTGCATTTGAGTCATGCCACTTTCTCTTTCAAGCTTCCTGGGCCCTGCAGGGGGATGATTCAGAGCACAGGGAGAAGCAGATTCCCCACACTCAGTTCAGGTTCCCAGAACTGGACCAAGCATGGCCTGTAGCATCCCAGAGCTGCAATTGCATAGTAAATCTTGGTCCGCGTGGATGGAATCTTTGGGAAATATAGCTTCTAAACACTAAGAAGTCTCTGTTGCATGTATGCAAACTGCAGTTTTTCCAAAGTCTTATATAACTTGGCCACATTTGGATGGATTTTAATGGAGCTAGCAAAAAGCACACTTCTGACACAAAAGTTCCAAAGCATTGCAGTATTTAAAGCTTTTTCAAAGAAAAGGTCTCCAGAATATTTTAACATAGGCAAAAAAGTGTATTTTCCCTAGCCTCGGTCTCAGAAACAACTAAACGGTTTTGGCTGAAACTTACTAAAATAATTCAGCCTGAGGCAGACATGCAGCAAGGAAATCTTCAACCCAAATGGTTAAAGTATAGCAAAGTTATAAGCTACTGAAAATGGGCTTATAATGGGAAGTTAGGCAACCTTAAAATAGGTAGTGATACCAGTCCTGCCTATAATAGTACTCCTCCTCACACACGGTATATAATAGTAGATATTAGAAAGTAAATATTTTGCCAGTATTTTCTTGGATTCTTGAGAGTAAATAACGGCTCTATTTTAGATACTACTGTGTTATCACTGTGGGTGAATGTTGACTTTTTAATGGTGACCACTCCATGAGAAACAGAAGCTAGTAACCTATTAGATGTTGTCTATGCTTGACTGTTAATTCAGATGAAGGTAACGTGAATTTGGAGTGTGATAGCTATTTATGAATAGCTCTATGTATGGACATTCTTATTCCAGAGTAAGAGAGCCTTGTTCCAGTTTGCTTAGTCCACTTTAATTAAGATTAAGTTTGAATTAATGTAAACTGGAACAAGGCAGTCTTATTATGGAATAAGAATGTCCTTTAAATCATCTTGTCCTCTCTGTGTGTGTGTAAAAGAGACTGTGCATATATATGTATGTTTTTATGACTATATATAAAATAGCTCTGTTGATACACATTGTCATTTTATTTCATGTCATGATGACTGCAATATTAATAACAAAGACAAAATGTAAAAAAAGAGGAAAAATTACTATCAACAATTCGTAACATAAGAATCTGTTAGACCATGATCAGAACAGCTATTCAGGTTTGCAAAACTATTTCACAGCAATGTATGTTTAAAAAAATTGTTGTAACTCTCTGCAGCTATTTCAATGTACCTGTTACTTTAAGAAACTATTCAACTTGGTATTGCAGGTGCCACCCTTGGACATGTTGCTCTTACGAAGCAGAAGCACAGTTGGTCCCGCTGGAAAAGGCAGTTGTAAATACCATATTCAACTCAGTTTGGGGAAGAGTCCATCAAACACAAAGAAATTTTATGTTTCCTGCCTCATATGAATAAAGAGAAAGACTGGAGGTCAGTAAAGATGTCACAGCTTTGTTGCAAGATAGATTGGTGGGAAGTGTGGACAGCTCTCCCCATGTTGGAGAGAATAAGGAAATCAGATTTATTAATTCCATACTCTAGTCCCTCCTTGAGAAAGAGTGAATGATGGAGAATGAAATTCTATGTAAAGCAGGAACAGAAGCAAGATCATTATTTGTCATATTGAGCGAGCTATGCGAAAAGAAAGAAATATAAATAAAATGGTTTTAAAATGTTATGCATTGTGCTATATCCTAGAGAGAGAGAAAGAGAGAGATTTTCTGTGTCACATTGTTTTATTCCTTCATGTCAATAAATTTTACTATTTTACTTGTGATTGACCTTAGCAAAGGCATTCTCAAACTCTATGCATTGCATGGGCCACATCAATGAACTGTTTTCTCTCCCATTTGTGACTGCACAGATTACCTCCTCTCCCTTGAGTGATCCCATTACATTCCTGTGGCAACTGTAGCAATTGCTTACATGGAAAAAAGAAAGTACTTACTTTAGTTCTTGATGTCTTTTTTAATGAATTCATCAGCTGGAAATGGGAAAGAGAGAGAGCACAATGTGCCCTTTCAGCACTCATGAACCACCATCAACTGCTCTGCTGACCTTCCCTGGTCCATGGATCACATCTTAAGACCTGCTGACTTAGGCAATGAGTCTTCTATCCCTTCCTCTGAAGAGACTACTCTGTAGTGTAATGCAATTCACTGCTAGTAAATCATTGTTGATATTATCTGTCTCTCTCTCACATTGTGCTGCATCCTGAATCTGATACATCTTAACTTTTGGGGAAGGGTTTAGGCCTTTTTTACAACCAGAAAAATTCCCTCTTGGCACTGTTTGGATGGAGCAATACTGACATCCACTGACGTAATCTTAGATGGATATTTGCTGTATCTCTCCTAACCAATGTTACACAATATTCTACTATAATACAGAGAAAGGATTGGGCATAATATGATCCAAGGTGGGATTGTGCTGAGTCCAATTTGTTGTATTAGGAAACATCAGCTGTTACAGTTTAAACCTGTGAAAAGGATTACATCAGCAAAATGGGAAGCTACAGTGTAGTGATCCAAATAACAATATGCTAAACACAAGTGATTCAGATATCGACTTGAAGAAAATATAAGGTTGGAGAGAATGAATAGTAGCTTTGTACCATCTTCTCAGATGAGGTTTAGAAGTATTTTGGTATTTTATATGATGTGAACCTGCTCTGTTTTGTACACAGTATAACACTGTTGGAGCAGAAGAGACAGATTTTTTTTAAACTAATGGGTTATGCAGTTCAGTGAAAACAATAACAATAATAATTAATAACTCTCTGCTTGCATCTCAGAGCTAGCTGTAATTTAACTTGGTATCTTGTTTATTTAGTTAGTTACTGTTCAGGGGCTTGCAGGATTACTGCAGGATTACTGATGATAAAGGAAACGTAAATATATCTTATTAAGAAAGAATGCTTACAAGAAGTGGTCATGTGTTTACTGTTTATCACTGCAAAAAGAGTAGATTAGGCTGATTACCCTGGACTTCAGACACAGAGAGCCTTCTATCAAGAGGGGGAGGGGGAAGCTTCAGCAAAAAAGCTTTCCTTTCTCTGTACCTCCCACTGCATTCACTTGCAAATCACTGTGTGCTTGGGAAAGCCTCTCTGCTTTCCCAGTCTCTAACCTTCCCATGGCAAGTGCTGTGGTTCAATCAGCAGAACCTCTCTCTCTTTGAGGGAGCGATTTTTTTTTTATTATTATTATTATTATTTTCTTAATCACGAGCGTTGAATGAAAGCCAGTCAAAGAGAGAGCTCCCCCCTAAGCATTGGTTCCCTGCTGTCCAGAGTTAAGTGATGCTGTGAGAAGAAGCTGAGTTAGATTCAAGTAGGATCAGTCTTAGAAAATAACAGCAGAAAACAAACAAAAAAGGAAAGATAGTAGGAAATTCTCCAGCGTTGTTTGAGTTGGACACTACCACACTTACTCAGAAGCAGAATAAAAGGTAGGAGCCTTTCATAATTGTATTTCCTTTGGTGGTTTTATTTTTTTTGAACTATCAGCAGCACTGTATTTAATGTAATCCATAGAATTATTCTATTATATACAACTTTTATACATAATAAAGGCACTTTGATAAATGACACATAAATGAAATGGAGATAAATGTGTGTATACTGTACTCAAAGTGAACTGCCTTTATACATATTCAAGATTGAACTGCATTTTGCAAAGCTTTTTTTTCCTCTTCCCCCAATAACCAAGCTAGGTTCTAAGCAGCACAGTTGTAATTTGTATTCAAATTACTGCAAAGTCAGTGGTGTGTGTGTGTGTCTGTGGAGGGGAGGATACTATCTGGATTTCAGAAGCATACATAGTGTTTCACATAATTATCGTGAGCATAGCATGCAACATACACATACATGCCCACACTGACTGCATCCTGATTGTAAGTCTGTTACAGCTTACACTATTGTACTTGACTTTTCATTGAATTAAATCCTAACGCTTAAAGCAAATGAGTTTTCAGGAAGCAAGTCTCTGTGTTGAGACTGATGGCAAGGTAGGTACAGGCAATACTTTGTGTGTGTGTATATATATCTGTACACATACGCTCATTCAGAGGGAAAAGTGCACGCATTTTTCCTGTACAAGCATTTGACATTGTGGTAAGAAGGTAAAATTCAATGAAAAAAGAGAGAGAGAAGAAAGAAAATATATGTAGTCAGCAGTTGTTGTGACCCTTTATTGTCGCTGCTGCATTGAAATCCATATTTTATATGTTAAATTTATGCAGCACATTGCAAGTCCAAATCCATATTCCCAAGAAGTAACTGTTGATGGCATTGTAAGCTGCACGAAATATTTGCAGTAGACTAATACTGTACATACTAGTTGCAATCAGAAGAACCTAGCAGTCCTTTAGCATAAGAGAATGAATTTGCACATGCAGTCATTGACAAACAACAACCAGCATTTTAAAACTGACCTATTATCTTTGTTGTTTCCACACAAATGGAGCTATTTCCTATAATCTTCATCTTTCATTCCAGCCTCTCTGTTATCCAAAACTGCACATCCATTACTTGTAAGGTGTTTTGAGATACGTTATTTTGTCGTGTGTGTGTGTGTGTGTGTGTGTGTGTGTATGAGAGAGAGAGAGAGAGAGAGACAGACAGAGAAGAAGAAGCTCTGTAAAGAATGTTCTGCCTGTTTTTTATGGTGACCATAGGCTTTATATTTGTGTGTTACTATTGCCAGATTTTTTACTTGGAAAATATTTCTGAGTCTCAAAGTCCCTTGTTAAATAAACCATTTGCCAGTAATATTTTCACTTTTGTGCAAATGTTCTTGAGAATTTCAGGTGACAGGAACTTTTATGCTAATCACATATTATTGAATATAATGTTAGTTGCCTTAAAGAAAGTGATGAGAGAATTAAGTGTAGGATATGGGTGAGAAGAGGGGAAGTTGGAAAGATAAGTAGTTTTTTTCCAGAGCAGAAAAAGTAGCTCTTTATAGAGTCAATGTGAGATAAATACTTCTTGGATCATAAGATGGTAATCGTGTATGTGCCTTGGGAACTCCTCAAATTCAGACCCATTCTGGTAAAATCCAATGTAGCTGACAAACTCATTTGTGCAGCAGGTTTATGTAATAATTTATTCCCTCCTTAAATCAATGTTTTCTGTGGTTTTAAGTGTCAGGGCGAGTTTGTATGTTTGAACTTAATTTTGTGTGATAGAATGTTAATGGTAAAATAGATCATAGCATACACTTTATGCTAGTCTTATTTTTGTAATGCTATATTTGATTTTGTAGCTTTGGATGGAATAGGTAAACAGATCTTACTGCTTCCTTTGCCCTTCTTTGATATTTGTAATACTATGTCTGATTTCGTAACTTTAAGTGGCAAAGGAAAACATCAAGGGCATATATCTGTAGGTATAGATATTTATATGTCAGTATATAGATACTTAGACTACAGTCGTTTACAGCATTGGTGAGCAGTATTGTGGATTTTGCTTTGGAGTTGATGTGTACTTCTATAGTAAAATTATATATATATATAATATGAATGTTCTCTGTGGACTAAGGCTCTCGTATGAAAATGCAAAGTGATGAAAATAAGACCATACAGTTTTAGTAGAATCAAATATTGTGGTTATAGTCGTGGTACAAATATGAGCTTAGTTTAAAAAAAGTGTAACTGGTTTCATACTGTCAGTTAAAGCTATATATTCCTATTAAAACATTTAGAAAATGACAGTACAAAACAGCTTATGTTGAAACAGTTACATATTTTCCCATCATTCTTGTTAAATAACTCAATGCAAAAGACAGAAAGGTTAATTTGCAAATGATGCCCAACTTCGGTTCTCAAAGTCATTTCCTCATCTCAACATGATTTCCCAAGGAAACAAATGACTGAAACAGTGTGTGAGCTGGGTGATCTCCATGCAAATGACTTATTTTCGGTGTCTGTTAATCAGATTTACAACCAGGTGGCAGGTGATATGTTATCCTCTAAGAATTTTCCTGTTTCATACCTTATCATGCCACTAGGTTGCAGCATTAGTGCATAGGGTAAGGGTAAGAGGGAAGTATTGCTGGATTGGCAGCAGTAAAGTAGTAGTAAAGAAGGACTTGAGGACATTTTGGGAATGACTTATCACTGTGGCTGCACCGAGCAATATATGCATTGCGTTCTTTTATGAATTACTGTATGTAACAGAATAGATGCGGAGACGTAATTAACATAACATTCGTAATACAGGCTGAATATCTAAAATAAGAAAGAGTGAAGGAGCCTTGGTTTAATTTTAGTTACTCTCAAACAGACTGTTTGGGTACCCCAAAGTCAAAAAAACATGAAAGATGACTTGATTGTTAATATACTGGATATTTAAGCAATGGTAAAATTGATTAAGCATTTTTAATTTTCACTGATTTGTATGATTGTCTACAGTTATTAAAATAGAAAAAAGAGACTCTGAATGTAGTACAGCAAACACTTTTTAAATTGTGTATAAAAGGTCCCTTAAGAAAAACGTAAGTCACCCTGCACACTCCAATATGGACTGTTCATCAATCTGGATTATATTAATGGTTCACCCTCTGATTTACCATGCTGCCTTTAATAAGATTAATTAACTCCCCTTTAATATTTCCACCGATAAGGATAATTTAATATATGGCATTTCATGTACAAAAAAAAAAACATTTTCCAGAGTTTTGATAAAACTTTTTGCTTTCTGTTTAATTTCCCCCCTCCCACCCTTAGAATAGGTATGCTCTTGATCTCTCTGTGTTTCCCTAGAAAAATCCCTCTGGGGTATGTGTATGTGCATTTTTGTTTCTGCCCATGTAGATTTACACCCTCCTCACTGTCATGTCTTTTGAATTATGACTTCCTTGCAGTTACTGGGTGAGGGTAGAGATTGAAACCCATTCTGCTACTGTGTTGGTTACAGCAGTCAGGGTACAGCAACAGAAAGTAATCCTTGTCCCTTGGGAGTTGAGCATGCTTCATCCACTGTACCACACTAGTACAGCAGAAAGTAAAGGAGACCCAAGCACGGCGTTTGCTTTTGTGTGGAGTTGGGGAAAGCTAGGAATACAATCCAAACCAGAGGGCCCCTGATCTCATGAATCCTCTTTATTAGCTTACCAGTCTATCTTTTACTATGTGGATGGTCTGCCAGAAATATGCTAGCCAATATTTTTGTGTATTTCTTTAGCCTTCTTGACTATTTAACATCAAAGCTGGTTACTCCACGTATAAGGAGGGAAGAAACTTTGTATGTTCTAAAGGGATTACATTACAATAAATAGGGTACTATATTTTCCTTATCGCTTAATTCACATTAGATATCCATTCCTTCCCTGTGTTTTGCCTCTGGAAACTAGTATGAAATAGATGACTGTGTCATTCTGTTGATAAGAAGGATGTGTGTGCTGCAGGAGGCATAAACAGCACTAGAAGTATCTCTGAAACATTCTGTAGGTTGCACTATCAATAGGCCATATGATTTGGGATCTGCTTCTGAACTCAAACCTGTCTTCTTGCTGCAGTAGGTAATCCTATCATGGTACCAACAGGCTGCACTGAGGGAATACAGAATTTTAGGAAGTTTAACTAGATATACTCTAAGGTAACATGGCAGGTGTCTGTTTTAATTATGTGAGAGTGTAGGGACAATATTATTTAATTCATTTAATCACACAATACTTTTCTTTTTGTTACTCTTTTTATTATGACAACTCTTACATATAAGCCAAACCAACTTTACATCATATTTAATTTACAGATAAAGGATACAAAGTCATATTTTGTTTTTGGTGCTTTAAAAGGTAATTCTTCAGAAAGAATATCTAGTCGGAAATGAAATGCCCAGACATTTGCAGAATTCTGCTGGTGTTCAAAAGCCAAAGAAGTTCCCTTCTGTGTTTTTTGACAACAGCAGAAATCTTTGAAATATTTTCCCATGTGCAATTTTATATGTAATTATGCATTACATATGTACTATATGTAATTATGCATTTTGTAAATCTTATGATTTTATCACTGGTATTCCATCATCTGCCACATTACAGATAGGCTAATGCAATAAATCCAGTCTCAGTGCTTTGCGTTACCACATAAAAACATGACATACCTCCATTTAGCATGATAAAATCATGCAATTAAAATGAATGCAATCCTTGTGGGCTCTGTAGATGTTATAGTACCCCGGGTTTTAAGGAGTTAGAAGGGGTAGATATCAATAGGGTGACCAGATCTCCCGATTTCTATAGAGACAGTCCCGATTTTGGGGTCTTTTTCTTATATAGGCTCCTATTACCCCCCACCCCCTGTTCCGATTTTTCACATTTGCTAGCTGGTCATTCAGATATCAATGCAATTCACTGCACTTATGAACAAAGAGCTAGAAACAGAACATGTAATATCATGGATTTTTTTTTCAAATTAACAATGTAAAATATGTAGAAATTAATTATCATACCCTCCTGTGTCAGGGTGAGCATTAGTAATGTATATGTAATGGGTTAATTTAACAAAATGAACTGAACATTTGAAGAATTTTGACATAATCCTAATGCTGAACATAAATAAAACAAATAATGTGTTTGTGTCTAAGAAAATGCATCATATGAGTAATGTGCATTCTTTTATTGGTTGCTGCAAGAAACACATGTCCACCTTTAAAGCTATGATACATCTAGGACTAGACTTCACTTCCAGTGAAAGCAAAGGAGACATGTATAAAGTGATGGCATAGCTTTGGAGATACAAACAATTAAAAGGGGGTAACAATCCCTTTATTGAAAATGGAAATGCAAAGTGGACAGGGAAAAATGAATTGTTAGTCAACTGACAGTGTTGTGAAAAGGGAGTGCCTGAAAATATTCAAGGTAGGGAGAGGGTTATAAGGTTTCTAACGATACAACTATTGATCATAACCATTGAGTAGTATAGGAAATCATTTCCAGATATATTTATTTTGCTAATGAATAATCAATATGAAAAGACTCAAGGACTCCTCAGCTTAATCAAAAAAGAACATCTTTATCAATTTGCTGTCCATGTCTCTCAAAGTATTAAATTAATGGAAAAGGCAGACTCAGGCAAGTCAATTATATACTTTCTGAAATTAGTACCATTGGGTATGTCTATACAGCTGTTAGACATCCAGGGCTGACCTGCTCATCGGGCTCATGCTAAAGGGCTGTTTAATCGCAGTGTAGACAATCAGACTTGGGCTGTAGCCTGGGCTCTAGGACCCTGCAAGGTGGGTACATAGGGTACATCTCCACTGCAGCCTGGAACAAGCCTCCCAGCCCAGGTATACAGATGTGTGCTAACAGAGCTCGAGCTGATTCACGAGCAATAGCAGTGTGAACGTTGCAGCTCGGGCTGCAGTTTAGGTTCTCAAACACACCTGACCTCCTCATCTCACAGCTGAGTCACAACATCCACATTCCTAATTTTAGTGTATTGGCTTGAGCCCCCAGCACAGATCTCTCTAGCCTCGCAACCAGCTGCAGTATAGACACACCCACTAAGGGTGCAAATTTTCTGTTAACTTTAATGACATCACAGCCTTCAGACAAAATATTATAATAGCTGTTGCTGGCAACTTAAAATAATATCTATTACTGAAAACATTCCAACTGCAACCAAAGCACTGCCTTGTAAGCTTTACCTTTGACAAAAATCTCTGAGGTTTTTATGCAAGATGCAGTGAAGTAGAGGACATAGCAATAGTTAATGTCTTGCAAGTTAAATATAGCAAATTGTTTTTAAATTGTTTTAAAGCATCACAATTAAGACTGTACAGACTGTTCACGCTGATATGAGTGGTCTTGTGTCATTGCACTGAGAACTTACAGATAATGATTTTGAGAAATGCTGAGCATCTTCAGGCCCTATTGACTTTGATTGAAAATCAGCTCCACAGTGTGTTGTTTCTGAACACGGACCTACACTGTGTAGGTAAATAGTCCCAATTAATGGCAAATGATTTAGGATTATTTTCATGGCCCATAGAAATTTCAAGTGGAAAAGGTTTGTTAGACCGTCCAATACTTGTCAATCTCGCTGTCAGGGCAAGATTGTTCTGAAGTATGGTGGGCTAAGAGTCCAATTCAATTCCCATGAAGGTCTCCAACTGACTTCAGTGGGCTTTGGATCAGACTTCTAGAGAGGGAACTCTTACTTCCCTGCTTTGTGACAGGATGCATTTGCATGAGGAGCAAAATGCCACTGGCCATTTTTACTGCCACACTACAGCTTCCCAAGTGTCTCCCTCCCATTAAATATCAATATTTCTGATTTTTTCCCTGAAATGTGTTTGTTTTCATTGTTTTCCAAGTTGAATTTCATTTCTCTTTCAAAGTTTGGTCTCCTCTAAGAACCTCCCAGTGTACATTTATTTGTAAGGTGGTTTTTTTCCCCGTCATACTGAGATTTGTACTGTTCAAAGATAGAGGCCTACAAACAATTCATGTTCTTTCCAGAATTCTTCACAGTTTGTGAGAAGTTGGCTTAGAATGAGGCTTTCCCCAGAATTGTTTACACATTCTCTGGAATTTTCTTTGTGATCAGACTCTGGTCACAGGTCAGATTCAGTAATGATTTGGCACTATTTTAACAAAGATATCCTGAAAATTCTCAGGTCTACAAATCTGTAATAAATTATGGTGGTGGGAATTAGTGCTTGTGCAAAAAAAGAATTTTAGATGTACACTAACTGCTGTATGCATGTACAACTTGCAATTTTTGCATAAATTGGATCATTGGTAAAGTTTGTAGAATGGTGTCCAAACTAGATTTAGGAAGATTAGAATATGTCTAATAGTAATAGCAGCAAAGAGTCCTGTGACACCTTATAGACTAACAGACATATTGGAACGTGAGCTTTCGTGGGTGAATATCCACTTCATCAGATGCATGTAGTGGAAATTTCCAGAGGCAGGTATAAATACGCAAGCAAGAATCAGGCTGGAGATAACGAGGTTAGTTCAATCAGGGAGGATGAGGCCCTCTTCTAGCAGCTGAGGTGTGAAAATCAAGGGAGGAGAAACTGCTTTTGTAATTGACTAGCCATTCACAGTCTTTGTTTAATCCTGAGCTGATGGTGTCAAATTTGCAGATGAACTGAAGCTCAGCAGTTTCTCTTTGAAGTCTAGTCCTGAAGTTTTTTTGCTGCAGGATGACTACCTTTAAATCTGCACTAGTGTGGCCAGGGAGGTTGAAGTGTTCTCCTACAGGTTTTTGTATATTGCCATTCCTAATATCTGATTTGTGTCTATTTATCCTTTTACGTAGGTAGAGACTGTCCCGTTTGGCCGATGTACATAGCAGAGGGGCATTGCTGGCATATGATGGCATATATTACATTGGTAGACATGCAGGTGAATGAACCGGTGATGGTGTGGCTGATCTGGTTAGGTCCTGTGATGGTGTTGCTGGTGTAAATATGTGGGCAGAGTTGGCATCGAGGTTTATTGCATGGATTGTTTCCTGAGTTAGAGTAACTATGGTGTGGTGTGCAGTTACTGGTGAGAATATGATTCAGGTTGGAGGGTTAGGGTTTTAGTATGTGATGGCCAGTGGAGTTCTTAGTAATGTTTGTTCCACTAAGAGAAAAAACATAAAATAAAGGTGAATTTTGTCATATCAGAAGTATACGTATTTTTGAAAAACTGCACATTCTCACCTCAAAAATAATAATAAGACAACTCATGTTAATCATGCAAACTACAGATGAAATGTGCAACTTTTACTAGGAGCATGCACTGGTGAAAAGTGAGCCATTTGATCCAGTTCAAGGCCAATACCCCACGGTTTCAAAGGCCATTTTAGGCCCGAAGGAGCAGGAGTGGGATTTTTGGGGCCTGGTCAAAACAACTCCCCAAATCTTCTAAGGTTTTACATTGAGCTCATAAAAGCTATGGGCAATAAATAATTTTCTGATAAAAAGAGGGCTTTTCCAGCCAATTTGTTGTCTCACTCCTACGTGTCCCAGGAGGAGGTGCTGCTTCGTAAGACTGTCACTGCAACTTTCCAGAGCACCTGCCCCTTTTAGAGACTATTGCTGGTTTCCTCACACACTCAAAACTCCTACTATCTTCAGGGGGTATTTTGAATGAGTAACAAATACAGCAGCTGGCCCATATTATGCTGAGAAATTACTTAATGGCAGCTGGCTCTATCCTGCAATAGTGCATTTAGGGCATGCAGCTGTGCATGCTCTTGATCTCTATCCTTTCCCTTCCCTTTCTCTTTTTAATCACCACATTTAGATTAAGATTGAGGTTGCTATTGATTCATCTAAACATTAAATCATGGATGGGTGCCTGTAGTCATCAAGGGTTTTTTGATGGTTTTTAAGTATCAAAGGTATGAGATTCTGCAACAGCCTTCCAATGAGGGTAATAAGGGCAAAAAACTTAACTAGTCTTCAAATGGAATTTGGTAAATTCAGGAATAGGATTATATGATTGGATCACCAGCAATGGCTGGAAACTGTACTTGATAACCTAAAAGTCCCTTCCAGTCCTGTGTTCCTAAAATCTATTATATATATTTTTACAAGTAACCACAATTTTGGCAATGAACCTAAAGCAAGGCCCTGTATCTGGAAGAGTTTGGATCTGAATTTTACAACGTGGACCCATCTTTATACTTTTGTGAATCCTATTCACTTTACTCATGTAAGAACTCCCCATTGTACCTCAGAAGAGTTACAGCCCTGATTTGGCATTCTATTTTTTTTTTTAAGTAAATTACTTAAACCCCATTGCTTTCACTGGCACTTAGGCACATGCTTAAGCAGTTTTGCTGAACTGAAACCTACAGGAATGAGTTAAATGAGAAGGATTTAACCCTTAAAAGGAATCCTTTCAAAATGGCATTTAATAAATAAATATCCCCAAACTACTGGAAATAATTATTAATCACTTTAGAATATGAAAATGTCCTAAATCTGCGCTAGAACAGTCCATCAACTTTAAAGGTAGTAACTAAAAAGCACAAACCAGGACATTTACAAGAAATAGGAAACAAGGAGAGATTTACAAAAGTCAAAAGAATGTAAATAACTATCATATTAATTATTAAAACTATGAGAAAATGCAAATATTGAATCTAGCCTTTCAAATGTAATATTATAATAAAATATGTAAATACCCTTTATTTGGTACTGTACTATTTATTTCCAATTGTTTAATTATACAGTCTTTTGCACTAGTCAGTACTATAGTACTTTAAGGGGTTTTGTTGTTGTTTGTTTTTTTTTTGGGGGGGGGATGGATTTTGATTTATGCATTATTAAAGCCTCATTCCTGCAAAGAGAATCACATGCATGATGCACCCACTAGCCTATCCTCAGAATTTTCATTACAGAACTAGGGCCTAATTACCATTTGTGACTACAATGGTGAATTATAATCCTGTCTAGTGAACAGTGTTTATCATTCTCAGCATTGTAGAATCTAGAGTCAGTACCACAGAATGTGAGAGACCATGGCATCATATTCCTATATCACCAGCAGGCATTCATTTTATTGAAAATCCTGTTGTACCTAAAATAAATGTGGCAGCATGGGAAGTATGTGAAGGCAGAATTTGGCCCTGTGACTCATAAGACACATCAACACTCAGTAAATTGTATGTAACACTTCTCATTACATCAATTTAATTCTTAATTCATGAAACAGAAGACATTTTCCTTTCAGACATCAATTTAGTTTATTTAAAATATTCTATTTTATTTTTAATAAATGCTCTGAAATATCTCAAATACATAAATATCAGTAATAATATTCAATATATGTAATGATTTCATGAACCATATAATTTTTGGTATTTGCCTATGTCATCCTTGTAACTACTATATATGCAACAGTATCATAGTAGGTTTCATGTGGATCAACTACTTGAATTTTGCAGCCATATCCATAAGCAGTCGGCCCTGTGCATCAGGGAAGGAAGTAATGAATTGCACTGATTGTATGTGAAGAAATTAAAGAGCTATGTAGAGAGCGAACCTTCTACCCACCAAAAGAAAAAAAAAATTGACTTCATATTCCTGACCCATATCTCTTTTTCCTGCTAGGGGAGTTACTACAGCCTTTGGGCTGGAACAATCCCTCATATCTGTCTCCAGCAAAAGTAGGATACTGACATGGGTTACATCACTATGTTTACATTATTAGAAAATGATTATTTTGTGTGGGGGACGGATGTTTCTGCCATTGAAATCCTGAGGTGAGTTCCTGTCACTGACCAAGAGATTGGCACCCATCTTCACCTTGCTGTTGAGGCTGAAGTCTTGATTGCCATTGGGAAAGCCTTTCTCCTTTCTTGTCCTGTCTCTGACATTTTAAGCAATCTGATTTTTTTTTGACTTCATACTCTAAAGTATTTTATTGAATTGAATTATGCTCATGATTAAGAAAAAAAGAATAGCCGCACTTTGTCAGACCAGTGGTCCATCTAGCCCAGTATCCTGTCTTCTGACAGTGGCCAGTGTCGATGCTTCAGAGGGAACAATTTATGTGAGATCCATCCTCTGTCATCCAGTCTCAACTTCTGTCAGTTGAAGGTTTATGGGCACTCAGAGCTTGGAGTTCCATCCCTGACCATCTTAGCTAATAGCCATTGAGGGACTTATCTTCCATCAAATTATCTACTTCTTTTCTGAACGCAGTAATACTTATGGCCTTCACATCATCCCATGGCAATGAGTTTCACAAGTTGATTGTGCGTTGTGTGAAAAAGTACTTTCTTTTGGTTGTGTTAAATCTGCTGCCTATTAATTTCATTGTTTGACCCCTAGTTCTTGTGTTATGTGAAGGGGTAAATAACACTTCACTAAGCACTTTCTCCATACTGTTCATGACTTTAGAGACCTCTATCATATTCTCCCTCATTCATCTTTTTTCTAAGATGAATGGTCCCAGTCTTTTTAATCTCTGTTCACACTGAAGCTGTTCCATAGCTCTAATCATTTTTGTTGCCCTTCTCTGCACCTTTTCCAATATTAATATATCTTTTTTGAGATGCAGTGACCAAAACTGCATACAACATTCAATGTGTGGGCGTACCATGGATTTATATAGTGGCATTGTGATTATTTGTATTATTATTATCATCTATCCATTTCATCATAACTGCTAACATTCTTTTTGGTTTTTTGACTGCCACTGCACATTCAGCTGATGTTTTCAGGGGAGTATTCACGATGCCGCTATCTCTTTCTTGAGGGGTATCAACTAATTTAGACCTCATCATTTTGTATATATAATTTGGATTCTTTTTTCCAATGTGAATTACTTTGCACTTACCAACATTGGATTTCATCTGCCATTTTGTCACTGAAATGGGCTGAAATGTATCATGGACCAGACCTACTTTTCAGGGAGTTAGCTCCATCTCTGAATGTAGATATGTTTCCATTGGAATGTTAATATTTTATGGACACGGTACTATATTATATACACATTTGCTCCCCCACTTCAACTGGTTTGAGATGAGGATTTAATTGACTTATTAATTTGATGAAATCACATAATATATGGGAAAATATTTCATTCTTTTATTTGGAGTTTTGAGGTACTGCCCACTAATGAAATTGTAATTTTTTTTGATTATTGAAATACTTTATTTTTAGACATGAAATAACTATGTGGTGAAATTATATAAATTGAATGAGAGCGCAGACTAGAGAGAAACAATGTGTCAGCCAGCTGAACCGACTCTGTGAAGTACATGAGATGTATATATGAATATGTCCCAGTAGTGGCTCAGAATAATGAGAATTAGAAAAAGAGTGATGAACTGAGGCATAGTCCATTATAGAAATAATCCCATTTAAGTTTTGGTACATATAAATCTTCAGAATATTTCCGCAGTCTATACTATGACACAGAGAGGTCACTAGGCTAGTGCTGTTTTAAATTGATTACCTGTGAGTGAATGGCTAAGAAAGACAGAGATCTTATTTTACTTCTGAAATGCAAAACTAAAAAAAAAAAAAAGTGATTTCAATTTGTTACATTTGGGGACTTAAATTACATAAATTAGATTCATGATTTAGAACAATATTACAAACAGCAGTTTTCAAATCTCTTATTTCTTATAGGTTTTCTTTTCATCTTTACAGTCACCATGCCATTTAAAGTTCCTCACAAATGGAACAGCTCATCTCAATCTCTAGTGAGCAACCTAAACTACCTTTATTCTAAGTGCATATATGACCACTGATTGGATCATTTTTCAGTGTTGCAAGCTTGCCATAAGAAATGCTTACTGCACAATACATGGAGTCAAGAAAAAAATATCTAAAATTCTTTGGTATTGTACTTTGGTCATTACTTTTCCCAATATGAATTAAATATGTGTTTGTAAAGCATAGGTTAGCAGGCTTTTAATAAGAAAAGCAAGAAAAAAAAGCACAGTACTGTAGATCTGAATATATAACTAGTCTATGAGCATTTTACCTCTGCAGAAGAGTTCCTGTGTTGTCACTAGATGATAACAGACCACAACTGGACCAGTTAGTGTTAGGGTAAGATAAATGATATGCGGAAAAAAATGACCTAGCAGCAGTGACATTTGCAAGTTTAAGTAAAACAGATGAATACAAGCCTGAACCAAAGCCCATTTGAAGTCAGTAGGAATCATGTAATTGATTTCAGTGGACTTACTTTGAGGCATTAAGCCCTCAGAGATAAAGTGTGAGTACTTTAATATATAGTAGGTAAAATAAATTGATCTATGGATGAAATTTCAAGTTTCAATGCAGATAAATACTGTACTATCATAAACAGTGCCAATAGAACATAAGACATTTCTGACACAAAATCTCTTGTTTCATAATGCAAACATCCTTCAGGTTATTGTTTTTTATAAGAAAAAATGCAGTTAGTTAAAGAATCTTAAGAATGCATAGTTTTGCTTTTTTATGTGCAGACACTATACTTTATCACTATTTTGAAGAGAGATATGTGTCAATAAGGGCAGAGTAGTAGGATTATAAGTACTAGTATTGCAATTATGGCATAGAATTTTTACTTTGTTTTCAGCTCTTGAAATAGGTGGACACAATTCAATCTGACTTCATCATAGAATTGTGTTCTTGCATTTAACAAAATTATCCGTGAATTGTGATGTTTTGTGGAAACTAGGAAAAATTAACATAACGATGAAATTAAAAATATGTTAGGAATATTTTTTATCATTGACTCTTTCTTGTAGCATGTACATTCCATAAAGACTTCAATGAATTGGAAATGGCAATTGAATTTCTGTTTAAAATGTTAATGTGGAAAAATACTTTATAACTATTCAGTTACCACTGAAAAAGAAACAGTTCAGCAGTTTTTAGATTAAACTTGTCCTGTTGTTGCTTTTTTTTCTTAACTTGGATGAAATTCATTTACTTCAGAGCTGTCAATGTTGGGTTGGTGACCAGCATACCCTTCTGTATGTTTTTGCTTGTGCCTAGAAAATCAAGTATTTAATTCTCAGTTCTATCCCCTTCCTTTCTGAAATTTTTAGGAAACCTAAACTTAAGGAAAATAAACGTCCTGAATATTAAATGAACCAAAATTAGGTCTCAGTATTCAGCAGCTTGTCAAAGCAAGGGAGGGTTATATGAACAACCTATTGACTCATTGGAAGGTGAACTGTTGATGATTTCTCTTGTAAAATCCCCATCAAACTTTGTTCCATTTCTCTAGCAAGGAAACCTTAATATTAAGTTTTTAGTCCTTTGGTGCCATCTTGTGGCAAGATGTCAGTTGTGAGGCAAGAGAAAAGTCATTCAGTCCTTGCCTTGAGTTTCTACACTTACACATAGCCTGGATTTAGTAACAGGAATATATCCGACTTTACTGCTAGCTATAAAATAACAACCTAAGTCATGATTAGAATAGCTGTAGAAATCTCACAAAACAGACTATACTAATTACCAAATAGAAATGCATTTTTACTGTACAACTGCATGAAATTGATATAGAATCCTTAAATATTTAGTTAGGTCAAGGCAAAACTCATTTTAGCAACCTCCAATGTGCTGCAACAACAACAACAACAACAACAACAAAGGATCTGTGCTAGTGTTCTTTTTGCACTTTGGAAAATGTAAACATAAATGTAGAGTCTGTGTGTTAAAATAAAAGATGGTGACACAGCTGTTCTTACCTAATTTATTACTCTGTTGTCTCAGTGGACATTCAGCTAGACAAATGTGTTTGCTTTCATATTAAATTAACGCTTGGTTAACTCCCAATAAACTGAAGGTAATGAACTGTGTGGATGTGTTGAGTTTGTTGAAGTTAAGGCCTGGTCATCAGTGGTGCACCACCATCTGAGTTCAGTGGGAGTTGCAGGTGCTAAGAATCAATCAGGATCAGGTGCCTATTCAGTGCTTTGAAAGGCACCATATACTGTAAGCAATGAGTTTTTTCCTTCCTCCAGTTATAGACAGCTCCTGGATGCAAAGATAATACTCTGTAAACATTTGGGAAAGAAAGAAAATGTAGATCCTCTTACCAAAGCCATTATTTTAGGAGAAGTTAAAAGTTTGTTTTACTGAGATTAGTAGGGGAGAAGGGAGGGAGAGGGATCATTTCTATTCCTTTTTTATTTAGGTACATAGCATCTGAGCACCTCTCATTTGTTCATTATTTATATCCATAATGCCCTTGTGAATTAGGAGAGTGCTACTATCTCCATTTACAGAGAGGAAACTGAAAACACAGAGATATTAAGTGCCTCAGATCACACAAGGAAACCCTTGCAGAGCCAGAAAGTGAATGCAGGTATCCTGGGTCACAAGCAAGTGCCTTAATCACTTGACCATATTTGCTCTCTTTTTCTAACAGGATATAGTCACTTTTTATTTTTCCGTTTGTGAGAGTAAGAATACACATGTAAGTACTTCCAAGGTCAGAAACTCAGTGAAAATATTTTTTTCTAATTCTAACCTTTGAAAAAGGAATTTGTGTGCCTTTCAGGAGTTATATCCATATGAGCCAGAATCCTAACATCAGTTTTGCAGGTGTATGGGAGTTGCACACATGATCAATATTGTTTTCATTATGCATGCTCTGTGTCACCTGTAAAGTAAAGTTAATCTTAATATGCCAATTTGGACAGAGAACTATCATTCCCTACTGTGACATGTCTGTAATTGCCAGACAAGAGGAGATTGTATTTTAATAAACAGTCAATAGCTGGTGCCAGAACAGGACACTGCACTGCCCAGTGAGTGTGAAAATCAAATACCCCCTCAATCCAACAGATCAGGGATGCCCGATGTGGTAGAGATATGTTAATTCCATGAATGTTGCTGAGATTTCTCTGGTTGCAATTGGATCTTATTGCCAAAGAGTATATTTAGAGATATATTTCAACAAGGTAGGGATAAACAAATATTAATATGCAGATGCTTGCTAGTGAATGCAGTAGATACAACATCTGGCATTTCAGTTTAAGTACATGATGTTTTCTCAGTTATAGGCCAGATTTGCTGAAGTGGACATATATTGAAAATTACTCCTCCCTGTCTCTGTGTTGCCTAGTACCAGATCATAAAAAGTATGGTATAAAAAGTGCCTAATGTAGGGCCACACTATGCCCAACGTTTGGAGTAAAAAGTCCAAAATATTAGCAATTCTCTATGCACTATGTTGAGTACCAAACTTCAGACAAGTAGTATATGCTGTCTTGTCACTATATATTATAGAGACCAGGTGGGTGAGGTAATCTCTTTTCATTGGACCAACTTCTGCTGGTGAGAGTGACAAGTTTAAAAGCCACACAGAGCTCTTCTTCAGGTCTGGGAAAGGAACTCCTAGCGTCACAGCAAAATGGAAGGTGGAACAGATTGTTTAGCATAAGTAGTTAGCACATATTGCAACGGACCATTCAAGGCAGAGTGATCCGTTAATACCTCTGCAGTCATAGGACAAAAAGAGGGGGTTAGTGGGTTTCAGAGACACTGGATTTATGGCTTATTACAACAATCTGAGTAAGACCTTTGTGTGACTCGAAAGCTTGTCTTTCTCACCAACAAAGTTCGTCCAGTAAAATGTATTACCTCACCCACCTTGTTTCTCTAATATCCTGGAACCAACATGGTTAAAATTACACTGCATACAACCATGCATTATGTTCTCCAGATCTGCTTGTGGGAGGGGCTTTACATTTCATAGTGATATGACATACATTTCATACATTTCATACTGCAGAAACATACGGTCAGCATTCAGCCAGTAATCAACCCGTATATCTGGATCTAGATTTTCTGTCATTTCAAGGCATCTTATTCTGATCTCAGAGAATGACACCTAACAGGCTCCCTAATAACTAACTTTCCTCCTAAAGTGCCCTAATCATCTTCCTAACTGGAAATATCATTATCCAAAGCACATTTGTGTTTTGTGCTAAAAAATCAGTGTTTTAACATTTAATCTGGAAGACTGCTGCACAATGGATTACACTGACAGCATTTTAAAAAGTCACATCATAAACATGAACAGTATATAGTGAGATGGCTGCTTAAGGCAACATAATTAGGAGGATTACAGTGTTGTTTACCTAATGCTACAAAAGGCTTGTAAGACATTGGCACAGTTATGATCTTGTATCCTATCGAGATATTTCCAATGTTAGGCATGTAGCGTGCTTCCCAACATTAAACATATCCCCGTGCTATGTGCAGCAAAATTTGCAGAAATTATTGGCATATGGCATTAAATTTGGCTATGGTTAATTTTACAGGTTCTGTTATGACACTGCTAGCTTGATAGAACAGAGATGTTGTACTGTAGCAATAAATGGAAGTGCATGGAATTCCATTGGCATGCATGACAAATTATGGAAAATTCTGCAACCTATATTACAGGTTGGATAAATAATTTTTATGCTTATTTGATCACATGGTGTAGCACAACAACAAAAAACAAATAAATTTGTGATAATCTTCTTTAAAACAAAGTGTACCCAAAAAAGCTTTAGAGAGTTGTAGGGGAGAGGAGCCATAACTATTATCTGTGCAAGATTTTATCTTCTCTTTTCTTGCCTTTTTTTTCCTACTTTATTTTAGAGATCTTCAGCTTAAATTTAATATGAGATGGAGAGTAAATCAGGAGGGGATACAGCAGTACCTCAAGTCAAAATCTGCCAAGGAGAAAGTTCTCACACCAAAAGTTATAGGATTATGTGGAGGGTATAAGAAGAGGCCAGCACTAGATAAACAAAGGGAAGTAGTATGGGAGCAGAGAGAGACACAGTGTTTGGGATGGGCTGGAGCAAGTTTTAGAACATGGAGAGCAATTTTGAACTGGACTCTGAAAAAAAAAATGGAGAGCTGATGGAATTTGTTAAGAAGGAGGAAGGTTGGCTGCCTGTTTTTATGCACATGAAAAGGCAGACAGTACCAATCTGACCATGAGGAGGTTTGAAGAGGAGGGTCTTGAGGGAGACCAGAGCCAAGAGCTGCAAGAGTCAAGGCAAAAGAGGCATTGCTAAGGATTTGAGCAGAAATGAAGATGAGGCATTACATGGGAAAAGTTGCCAACAGTGAAAAGTGGATTTACAGGTCTTGAGGATGTATGAAAGGAAGAGTTCAAAGATAAGGTTATGTCAGTGTCTCAGTATGTGGAAGCAAAGGCAAGATCTGAGTTCAAAAGATAAAAAAGATAGACGTGTGTGTGTTGAAGATGCTCCACTTGTTCAAGAGAAACATTTTGGGGAAAATTCTCTAAATGAAAATGAGATGACAGCACATCTTTAGTTGCTTCAGAGAAGAAGAGAAGGTGGACAAGGAGAAGTTAGAGGTAGCCAAATGTACATATTTTATATCTTCAGTACAAAATTGTTAATATTAAAGATAGCTATGTAATAAAGGGGACAAAGGTTAAACAGAAAGAGCAGAGGGCTTAGAACTAAACCCATTGTGACATTATAGAGGTGGAGATTTGTTACAGAGATGGAACTCCTTTGTTACCAGAGAGAAAAGAGTCTGATATGGGTGTATCCATAACGGGAAGGGTGAGAAACACCTAGATAGCCAGATGGGTATTCTAGAAGGATGGAATGGTCCCCAGTATCCAAGCCTCTACAAGGGCTGAGGAGGGAATAGTTGGCATTGCCAATTAAACTAAGTTGGCTGCAAACTACACAAAACTGAAATCAGGTGAAATCCAGACTGAGTTAAGGGTAGTGTTGTGATATGACACCACATATGTGAATATTCCAGAATATCTGTTGTATCTGAGGTCAGCACTGGTACATGGTTTGAATGTATCCTCCTGGTCTTTTTTGTAATGGTGGATTTTATATCTTGCACCAGTAATGGGTGTGCCCTAAGACATATCACTATGTAACTCAAGTTAATTCACCCATCAGGGCTGCATTAAGAATCATTCCCCTCCTCCTTTTTTGTGGAGGAAAGATATGTGTGGTATGTGTAATTTCCTAAAAACAAAAACATGAAAACAAATACTGCTGTTCTTGAAAAACATTAGCTTTAATCTGTTTTGAAATGTCTCTAGTACCATTTTACAAGACCATATTTCCCAAAGAACTGAAATTTTTCACAAAGTAAGGGTTTCCCCCCCTCTTAATGTATCAAATATAAGCTTATCACCTGCCTATCCTGTATCAGGATTACACCATTTGTCTATAGATTTCCACTTTCAGTCCCAGTGTATGCCATTTAGCTAGAATATAAGGAGGCTAAAGAAATATATTATTTTTTATTCTGACTCTGTTAGATCTTCAATATAAAGAGGAAACCAAAAAGTGTTTATTAAAAACCTTCAGAAGATGATCAAAAGAAAAAAAAAGTTTAAAAAAAATGTTTCTGGAGTTAGTCAGTCAGATAAGATTGATTGCTGCTGTATGGGACTTGTATATTTACTGGGTGCTTCTCCTGACTGTCAACATTATTTATGTCTAGTGTGAATACTGACTAGTCTAGGCACTACACCTAGGCAGTGGCAATGAAGGAAGAAGGGGAAAATTCTTCCTGCTGTACCACTGCAGTAATATATAACTGACATGTTTCAGGGGCTGAGTGCCTAGAGAAGTTCTAAAAAAGATGTAAAGGTCACTAAAGCGTAGGTTCCCAATAACGGTGTACTGCTTTAACATGTGAGACCTAGATGTAACATCCTTTCAGACACCTGTAATAATAGTCTGAATGAGTTGCTGCCAAGACTTTGCCTTTTGGCAATTTACAGTATTTAGGGCAAACCAGGCAGTGGCTATTTAAATGGAAAAGAGAAGTGTTAGAACAGGAAGAGTGACACTGTTCTTTCTGAATACACTTTTGGCATCAAGCTTAAAAGATCCTCCCTCCCATAGTATAACTCCTGTCTTCCTCATACAGAGCTGAGCACAGTATTAGATGTGCGTAGTACACTCCAAAGCAGGGCATGTTTCTTCATTGTTCTTATTCCTCTTTCCAGTGGAGGAGTGATTCATGCCATCTCAGAGGTATAAATACTCATCACTGACACAGAGATGAAAATTGTATTTCAACAGACTGATGCTTGAACTATATGCTTGTTAGAAAAGAAAGCACCATTTTCTTGCAATGCATTTTTACCTGTGTCCCTTCAAATAGACTAAATTGTGAAATGCCTACATGGGAATATCTGAAGCTTTCTAATCTGTAAAGAGAAAATTCTGGAATGTATTTTAAACCAGGGACAAAAAGACACAAATTATCTGAGGGAGAAAAGAAAGTCTTTTAAAGAGAGTAAAACTTTCCAAACTTAGGACTTCACTAGCTGTCCATCCAAAATGAAAATGAGTGTTTTTGCCTGTAACATTTCATTAATTTCACTTCAATCAAGAAAATATCAGATGAGAAGTGTTCCAGTAGTCTATGTGACTACCAGAATCTAGCCTGTTTAAACCTCCCAAGCTCTCCTCTAGTTCCTTGAAGGGAAGGGTGTCTACAACAGCAGGTCTAGGTTAGAAAGGCATGGAAATCAGCAATTATCAGCTCTGCCATTTTGTCATCCCTTACCTCATAACTCTTCTGTGCGGGTCCTGCAGTGCTCCCACTCTGAGAGGCTTTATCTAATCAGGGAAACTCAGTAAAATAAGATGAATCAACTGAAGCAGTGAAGTTAATGCGCATAAATTCAAGTGTATTAAACCCCCATGGGAATGCCCTCATTCAGCAGTAAAGTGGCTTTACTGGACAAGCCCTGCGTGAGGAAGGTTTGAGGCTGGCTAGGGTGCTCTCCAAGATGTGATAAATTCTCCCGAAAGAGAATCCAGTTTGTTACAGCCACATATACTTCTTCCCTCTTTATTACATGTTTTGGCACTCTCAAATAAATGTATTTCCATGGGCAACTACAGTCATATTAGCCCCTGGTAATTAGGACATATATAAAACATGTACTTGGTCACCTGTAGGAACCAGGCTGTTCAAGAAGCTGTGGCAGCTGCTGGGCTGGGAAACATTGCAAAAGCTCCTTGCCTTCAGTGGATTTCCTGAGATGTAAAAATTAAGGGGATGTAACAACCTTCCTCTGGAGAGCTTCTATTCATCAACTCCCTGATGAAGACCCAGATGCAGGGAAGGGCCAAAATGAAATTCCATGTGTGCAGACCCCAATTCAGTAAATGACTTAAGCATGTGCTTAAGTTTGTTTGCAGACATTGGGTCTTGAGCATAAAGTTATGCACATAGTGCTTTGCTGAATAGGGTTGGACTTATGTATGTACCTAAGTGCTTTGCTTAATTGGGCCCTTAAACGGAGTAGCACCAGTGTATCTGCAAACACATCTTGCTCCAGAATCTTTTAATTTTCTAACAGACTCCAGAAAAATACAACTGAAACTGGGCCATTCTATTTACAAATGTCCCTGTATTGATGAACTTATGTTGGATAATCAATATGTCTGTTGTGTAGGTTTGTCTTATTTTGTGCTCAGATATAGTGTTTTACTGGTAGCATTGGTCAAATAGTGTACACTAAACATTTCTAATACATTCAGACATTGTATTGTTTACTGTCTAGATTTTAAGAAGAAGGAAAATTTCTCTCATCACGTAATTCTCAGAAGATAGTGGTTTGTTTCATAAACTTTTAATGATCCCTGAGAAGTATTTGGCAGCTAGTTATGTTAATTGATTTACACTATTTAAAGACCCCAACATGAACATTCTACCTTCCTAAATGATATATACAGAACAATTGGAATGGATGAATTACCTGTAGAATTGCTTAATTGTATATGTGACCATATGTTGTCCTGGAAAAAGCTTAAATTGCGACTCCGTTTTGAGATTTTGTTCAAAATCACATCAATTTCTTCGTAACAGCTTAGTTCTGCTTCTGGTGTACAATATACAAGATAGCAATGTCTGCATTCAAATGAATGTATGAAATCACTGCATATTCAACAAAGTATTGATCTGCTAGCTGGGCAAAAAGGTTACAATATTGTAGGTCATATAACCCCAGTCAATTATTTTAGTATAAAAGGGTTTATACATAATATAAAATTAAATAAAAACAAATGTGAAGAGAAACCTAAGCCTTTGCTTCTGACTATCTTAGAATGTAGGATTGGAAGGGAGCTTAATAAGTAGGGCCCTCTTAAATTCACAATCCTTTTTGGTCAATTTCACGGTCATAGGATTTTAAAAATCATAAATTTCAAAATTTCAGATATTTAATTCTGAAATGTCATAGTGTTGTAACTGTAGGAGTCCTGACCCAAAGGGAAGTTGTGGGATGTGTGGGTCAGGTTATTGTGTGTGTGTGTGGGGATTCTCGGTATTGCCACCCTTACTTCTGTGCCACTGCTGGGGGCGGTGCTGCCTTCAGAGCTGGGCAGCTGGAGAGTGGTGGCTGCTGGCTGGAAGCCCAGCTCTGAGCACCAGCACAGAAGTAACCAGCAGCTTCCCATCCAGCTCTGAAGGGAGCAGCACAAAAATAAGAGTAGCGTAGTATGGTGTTGCCAGCCTTACTTCTGAGCTGCTGCTGGTGGGGTTCCCTTCAGATCTGGGTGCCTGACCAGCCGCCGCTGCTCTCTGGCCACCCAGCTCTGAAGGGAGTGCCTAAGTAAAGGTGGCAATACCATGACCCTCCCTACAATAACTTTGCATCCCCATGACCTCCTTTTGGGTCAGGATCTCCAGTTTGAGAAATGCTGGTTTTCCACATGAAATCTGTATAGTATAAGGTAAAAACACACAAAAGACCAGAATTCATGGTCCGTGATGCATCTCTCACAGTTGTGAATTTGGTAGGGTCCTATTCATAGGTTATCTACACTGAGGCAGGACTAAGTATTATCTAGACCATCTCTGTTAGGTGTTTATGGAACCTGTTCTTAAAAACCTCCAGAGATGGAGAATCCACAACCTCCCTAAATAATTTGTTCCAGTGCTTAACTACCCTTATAGTTGGTAAGTTTTTCCTAATGTCTAAGCTCAATCTCCCTTACTGCAATTTAAGCCCATTACTTCTTGTCTTGTCCTCCGTGGTTAAGGAGAGTGATTCATCAGCCTCCTCTTTATAACAACCTTTTTACACACTTGAACACTGTTATTGTGTCCTCTTTCAGTCTTCTCTTCTCCAAACTAAACAAAACCAATTTTTTTCAATATTTCCTCATAGGTCATGTTGTCTAGTTTTTAATCATTTTTGTTGCTCTCCTCTGGACATCCTCCGATTTGTCCACATCTTTCTCAAAGTGTGGTGCCCAGAACTGGGCATAGTACTCCAGGTGAGGCCTTATCAGCTCCAAGCAGAGCAGAAGAATTACTTTTCCTGTCATGTTTACAAAACTTTCTAATACATCCCAGAATGATGTTTGCTTTTTTTTTTTCAACAATATTACATTGTTGATTCATGTTTAGTTTCCGAGGCACTAAAACCCCCAGATCCCTTTCTGCAATACTTCTTCCTAGGCAGTTGGTTCCCATTTTGTAGTTGTGCAATTTGATTATTCTTTCCTAAGTGTAGCACTTTTGCATTTGTCCTTATTGATTTTTTTTCTATTTATTTCAGATCATTTGTCCAATTTGTCAAGATCATTTTGAATTCTAATCATATTCTTCAAAGTCCTTGCAACCCTTTATTTTTAAACACACACACATTTTTAGTTCTACTGGTATAACCTTAGTAATGTGATGTATATTTTTTAATGCTTGAGTGGTGGTGGTGGTGGTGTGTGTGTGTGTTTAAGCCAAAAATTAACTGTTAGCTTTCTTTAGGTGTAATGCTGCCCTGTCCCTATTCAGAGGCTGAAGAATTGGCTTTCTTTCATCTTCCTGTGCTTTGCACTTATTGATAACCCAGATGTTCGTTTCATATGTAATATATTTTTTATGTTTATTGAAATCGTCCTTAGGATGACATACTGTACCCTATATGTTATGCCTCTCACTTCATGTCTCCTGCAGTTTGTAGACATTTGAATTAGAGTTTTACTATGTAAAATAGTAAAATCAAGATTTTATGGTATATAATCTCACTTCTTATAAGCAAGACTTGCTTTTCACTGTCATGCGTTAAAGGGCAGGTTGAAATACCCTGTAAAACATCTTATTCTGTAGCTTTGGCATATATGTAAAATTCCCATTGACTTTGGTTATATGCATGTAGCAATGGCGGAATCAGTGATAACTTTATCTATAATTCCTCTATGTATCTGATCTACCTGGCAGCTGGCATGTTGGGGTTTTGGGGGCTTTTTTACATCACTTCCTTTCTGATGTACCATGTTGACACCTTAATAAAAGTCCACTATATCAGTCATTACAAAATAATACAGATTCTGTGGGCTCTGTTCTCAGCTGTAAGTACTGGATTCTAGCCACCTCCAGGATATTTTTTGTTATTTTGGAGGTGGCTGCAAGTAGTTTCATCTTCAGTCTCTCATTTGCTATTTGATAGTGGATTTACAGTACATTTTGGACTGTTATATAATTTAAAAATACTAAATACCACCCACAGGACAATACAGACTATTGTTTCACACTGTAAAGGTATGTTTTGCAGGTAATTTTACTACATATACTGGGTGCCATGTGTGAACTCTCAACTAATGTTAAAGAAAAAACAACCACTATAATCTATCACTGCATAAAAATAATACTTATTTATGCCTGTCTTTTTTTTTTCTTTTTTTCTATTGCATCTTATAGACAGCAGTCTTCTTAATCAGTGAGGTGGTCAGGGCTGGGACTCTCTCTCACCATGTACAGTGTCTAGCACAATAGTGGCCTTGATATCAGATATGGCCTTTAGGCATTACAGTAATTCAAATAATAAATTATAATAATTAGCAATACAACAAAATGTGTCGACTCTAGTTATGGACTCACCGCATTTTTCTCTGAATCCCATGACATCTCATTAAACTAATCAGGATTCAGTTGAGTCTACAGTTGGATGGGAAATAAATAAGAAACATTTGAGGGCTGCTAAAAATGGTGTTGATTCAGTAAGTGGCCCTTTTCCTTCTGAATCAGAACTGAACCAGTGGTCCAACATTCTATCAGGAGTTGTGCTGTTGTAAGTGTTATATTTCAAATGAAATGTAAAAGCAAGGAGCAATGACCTTTTGAGATTGTTAAAGATGTCACAAAATCAGAGATTTTACTTGGTATTCTTGCCAAATACTCCCTTGGTTATTCATATTTTGTTAGTCAGAGTCTGTATAAATAAAGTTGGAGTCCCTA
The DNA here is from genome assembly GCF_025201925.1 of Gopherus flavomarginatus. NCBI lineage: Eukaryota > Metazoa > Chordata > Testudines > Testudinidae > Gopherus > Gopherus flavomarginatus. The sequence goes on along the minus strand of NC_066618.1, from coordinate 148,793,915 downwards.
GCAAATGCATACAAATGGGGCATAAATTTCAAACCCAATATTCAGTCTCTGACCTTCTCCCTCCATCTAACCTAAACTGCTGTGTTATGAAAATTGTGTGTGGCAGAGAGGAACAGAAGGAGTGTGTGGGGGGAGGATGGAGGGGTAGGGAGGGAGGCTGGAGGCAAGTCCTGTTAGTGCTAAAAGTGGTAGAAAATAAATAATCAAACAACAGAAGTGCAGCCACAGTGGTGGGATGGGCTAGCTGCCCCTGATACAATCCTGTCTGAAACCTTAGGTGTGTACCTGGGTGGCTAGCACCTCCTGCTGCTCGTGACAGTGTGGCTACACTTCTAGTTTTAGTGTGTTAGCTCGAGTAGAGCTTATGCAGGCATGTCTACCCAAACTGGAAATTAAACCACCAGTTCCAGTGTACAAAGACCCTGTGTTTGGGGTAGGAACATCAAAAGGGAGCTTAATTGTTTCTTACAGCCATCTTATATAATGGGCAGTAATTACACCCATGAGCTTCAATGATGTTTTGCCCAACCCACAACAGTATATATTTTCTAATTATTTTTTTTTCTTTTCTAATTAATTTCCTAATTAATTTTCAATATAAATAATTGATATCGTTGGCATAGGGTTGTTGTTTTGTTATGATTGGGCACGGTGATCACAAGCTCACAAATGGGCATCGGGGTTGGTCCACAAGACACTCTGTTAAGAGTTGAGTCACATTGTGGAAAAAGTGTAAGGACCCTTGCCCTAATCATCTGTAGAGCTGCACGCAACTTATTTGCTGGATTGGGCCCTTTTTGTCCTATTTTAAATCATTTGCAAACAGATGAAGGGCCAGATTCTCTGCTGGTAGAAATGTGTAAATTTTTGAAGTCCAGGGACCTGAATGTGTTCACAATAGCAGAAAATTTGCCCCAGTAACTTTTACAAAACTTAATTGCTGGTAATTATTTAGCAGATAGGTTTTATGAATATAGTAGGGCAATGGGATTGTTCAGAAACTGTAGTGAGTTCTCCTTTGGATATTTGACATTTTTAGTTCTCTGTTCATGCTGTGTGATCATATCAGGCTGTTTCTGTCTGCTTATGCAATGCTCCATTCCTATTTGTATGGAAATTACCCTTTTCTGTTCTCAAACTGTATGAGAGAGCTCTTTGAGAGAGAGAGAGAGAGTGAGAGGGCATTACTAAAAAGACACACAAAGGGGATGAGAAGAAGCTGATCAAGGGCACTCCTACTATAAGCAAAACCAGCGTAATCTGTGTCACAGTTGAATGTTTAGGTTAGTGTCAGAGCATAGCAATGTGCTGCAAAGAAACAGTAATCTTTTGGGGAAACAGTAATTGGAAAAGCAGAAGTTCAGGGAATATGGTGGGAAGAGTATCTGAGTACAGAGCAGGGCTGGGCAAGCTTTCTTTGACATCCTTTAAGTACTGCTCCCCAAGCAGCGGGCATCCACTCAGCAGGCAAAGCAGCAGCCGGTGGAGCAGAGGCGGTGTTGCAGATGTCATTCCACCTGGAGGGCGGAGAGGGGATGTCTGTGGGCACCTAGCTCCTGTCCCACAGCCTCCTTTGTCCTCTCCACACTCCTCCTGGGTGGGCACAGCCCTTCTGCAGTCTCTTGATCATGATAACCCTCCTCCCCCGCCCATGACTCCCAGGGTATTAGAAACGTTGCCCATCCATAAATCCGGCCCTGGTAGAGAGATTATTTTCCAATCACAGAAGTAGAAGGATACAAGTATAGTTGATATATTTGGACAAGAGTGTTCTTTTATGAATGACTCATTGTGATTAGTGGTTTTCTAGTGCCCTTTCTTCCCATCAGTGCTGGCCTCTGTTTCTTTCTGATGACAACAGCCAAGTTGGTGACTTTCTTACCTGTCAGCAGTGTCTTGTGAATTCCCTTGTAGATGCAGTAACTTGTGTCATGTGTAGACAGATTCCTAAAGAACAGTAGTCTCCTGGCATTAATTCCCCCCTTCTCTATCTGCTCACATTTCAGGCGACCCTCCTCTGTGTTCTGAACATGCTGTTTGGTTCATTATTGTTTAGTCATACTGTCATTCTTCTCAAGTAGTTATTTCCAGGGATGTGTCAAGAGTTTGCAAGTGGAAAAGTTCAGAGGCAAGGAAACAACTTGCAGTTGCTGGGTTCTTTGGTATATAATTTCTAGGGCTATCAATTAATCATCCTTAACTCATGCGATTAACTCAAAAATTAATTGTGATTAAAAAAATTAATAGCAGTTAATCACAATTTTAATTGCACTGTTAAACAATAGAATACCAATTGAAATTTGTTAAATATTTTTGGATGTTTTTCTACATTTTCAAATATATTGATTTCAATTACAATGTAGACTACAAAGTGTACAGTGCTCACTTATTTGTAATAAAAATACTATAATTTTCACTGTAAATATGATGAAAGAAATAGTATTTTTCAGTTCACCTCATACAAGTACTGTAGTGCAATCTCTTTATTGTGAAACTGCAACTTAGCAATATAGATTTTTTTTTGTTATGTAACTGCACTCAAAAACAACACAATGTAAAATTTTAGAGCCTACAAATCCACTCAGTCCTCCTTCTTGTTCAGCCAATCACAAGACAAACAAGTTTGTTTACATTTAGAGGAGATAATGTTGCTGGCTTCTTATTTACAATGTCACTAGAAAGTGAGAACAGGCGTTTGCATGGCACTTTTGTAGCCAGCATTGCAAGGTATTTACATGCCAGATATGCTAAACATTCGTATGCCCCTTCATGCTTTGGCCAACATTCCAGAGGACATTCTTCCATGCTGACGCTCTTTAAAAAAAAATGTGTTAATTACATTTGTGACTGAATTCCTTGGGGGAGAGTAATATGTCTCCTGCTCTGTTTTACCCGCATTCTGCCAGATATTTCATGTTATAGCAGTCTCAGATGATGATCATTTTAAGAACACTTTCACAGCAGATTTGACAAAATACAAAGAAGATTGTGAGATTTCTAAAGATATCTACAGCACTCAACCCAAGGTTTAACAATCTGAAGTGCCTTTCAAAAACTGAGAGAGATGAGGTGTGGAGCATGCTTCCAGAAATCTTAAAAGAGCAGCACTAGGATGTGGAAACTACAGAACTTGAACCACCAAAAAACAAAATCAACCTTCTGCTGGTGGCATCTGACTCAGATGATGAAAGTGAACATGCATCCCTCCATCTGCACTGCTTTGGACAGTTATCAGGCCAAAACCTCATTAGCATGGACACATGTCCTTTGGAATGGGAGTTGACACATGAAGAATCATATATGAATCTTCAACATATCTGGCATGCAAATATCTTGTGACGCTGTGACACAGTGCCATGTGAACACCTACTCTCACTTTCAGGTGACATTGTAACCAAGAAACGGGCAGCATTATCTCCTCCAAATGTAAACAAACTTGTTTATCTGAATGACTGACTGAACAAGAAGTAGGACTGAGTGGACTTGCAGGCTCTATAGTTTTAAATTGTTTTATTTTTGAATGCAGTTATTTTTTGTACATAATTCTACATTTGTAAGTTCAACTTTCATCAAAGAGATTGTATTATAGTACTTGCATGAGGTGAATTGAAAAATACTATTTTATAGCACAAATATTTATAATAAAAATAAATATAAAGTGAGCATGGTACAGTTTGTGTTCTGTGTTGTAATTGTAACCAATATATTTGAAAATGCAGAAAACATCCAAAAATATTTAAATAAATGGTGTTCTATTGTTTAACAGTGCAATTAATCACACAGTTAATCACGATTAATTTTTTAATCACACAATTAATCGTGATTAATTGTTTTAATTGCTTGACAGCCCTAATAATTTCATAAATATGATAGTAATCATCTGCCTTGGGGCTTTTGTGTGGAATGTCTAATGTTTTGTACAGCAATTTGATAATGGCACATGCTATGTGTGTGTGTGTGTGTATAGCATCAGCCTAGAGAAAAAGGGAGTGTGTGTGTATTGATGCTATATATCAGCTTGTGCTCTGAATTACACCACTGAAAATCTGAAATAGCTCCATTTCAGCCAGTGGACTTACTCCAGATTTCGATTGTTGTAACGGAGATCAGATTCTAGACCCATATGCTGTAACAAAAGTTTAATGATTTCAGTGCCATTCAATTCCTAAACCCCTTTTCAAAAGTATACTATCATGTGGGCAAAGAAATAATAGAGAGAAGGAAAAGAACAATAGGTAATGGAAGGAGGGCTATTATCATTATATCCTCTAGAAGCCAATATATTTAAAAAATATGGAACCATGCATATCCATCTATGGTTAATTCATCAATCCACTGCTAATTTACTAACAAGTCAGTGTGAGGGGCTATGGGTATAAATTGGCATACAAGGAGGCAGAGGGATGTAGCAGGAAAAGCACCTAACAGGAGGCTGCCTAGTTTAATTTATGGTTTCTTAAGTTCTCCTGTTAGTAATGTTTACTCCCATATCACCCTTCTGCCTTTGGGGCTGGATTCTGATTGTCTTTTTGGGACTGCATACGTAAAGGGAGGAGCCTCCAGTAACCTTCCTCCTGTGCATTTACACAAAGTCCTCCCACAACAGCCATTCTCATGCTTATGGGGATGCTTAGTAATGTTCCTCCTGTAAAGCAAGTTACCAAAAAAGGGGACAAAAATGACTTGAATGCTAAGCTCTGTTCTCCCCTGCAACCCCCACTTAGGTCCAGCACACGCACTGACCTAATGGATGCAACAAATTATGCATGGAACAGCATGGACGAGATTGTGCTTGCTTTAAATTGCTCAGGAATGAGAAGTTAGATACTGCCCTGTAGATATATAGACACAGAAGTGGGTTGTGTCAAACGATAATTCCTTAGTTACTGGCCCAGTTACAGCATGTTTCGAGGAGACAGTGGATTTCCTTATTTGAGAGAGAAGTGTTAACCGGAGCTTGTCAAAATTTTCTGAATGTTGATGTTTCCAAGAAAAACAGGATTAAAATGTCACAAAAAATGTATCCAGTTCTTCAGCCAGTTCTAAGTGTTGACAGCTCTGTTGGGGTGTCAAATGATATTGACTCTTTCAGAGAGACAAGGTGGGTGACATGGGCAGTGGGTAAAGCTTCCCCTCAGGGAGACTAGCTCCCTGCAGTGCCTCTTTTGCCCATGGCCCCACCCACACTCTGCATCCACCTTGCTCCCTTCCCTATTCAGCCTCTTCCCCACTCACTGGTCCCTCTTCCCCCTCCCCCCCACTCACTGGTCCTTCCTCCCCGCTCAGCCCCCCCCACTGCTTGCTGGTCCCTCCTCTCTTGCCCTTCCCCTCTTGACCCCCTCCCTGCTTGCCGTGTGCCTTCCTACTCTCCTTCCCCCCTCCCCACTTGGCCACCCCACGCCATGTAAGGTCCCTCCTCTCCTCTCCCCGCTTGGCTCCCTGTCGCCACTTGATGCATCCCTCCTCCTACCAGAGCAGGGACCTCTGAGCAGCAGCGGGGGACCAAGGGGGCGGAAGTGAGGGAGGAGGGACCAGCAAGCAGCGGCGGGGGGCCGAGCGGGAAGGAGGCTGAGTGGGGAGGAGGGGAGGAACTGGTGAGTGCTGGCGGGGACCTCCAGAGACGGGGATGGAGGGTGCTGGAGAGGAGCAGCCAGGCAGAGAATGCTGAGCTTTTATATGCACCATGCAGGTTCCTGGGTGGCTGAGGAGGTGGTATCTGCTACTCAGCTTCCTGGGTTCATCAGTAACCGCCCTGGGGAATCCAAGGGACCTGGGAAGCTGAGTAGCACATACTGCCTTCTCAGCTGTCCAGGTACCTGCAATGGTGTAATAAGCAAAAACTTCCCACAGAAGCCCACTCCCAATAGGGAGGGAAAGAGGCAGGAGCACCACAGCCCAGAAGTCTGGTGGCAGGGTCGGTTATTGACCTGAATTTGATGGGTTAGTTTTTAGGGCTCACCACTGACCACATTCAACCAGAAGATTTATAGGTTTTTATTCAATTTAGACTATAGCGTTTAAGAACTCAAAGAGTTCTATATTGTGAGAGGATTTTAGGGGTGCTTGGCAAGAACACGTACACTGAAGACAATACCACATTGATAAAATTTGTATTGACATTAACGTAAAAATAAGGAATGCAATGAAACTTATAACTGCAGAAGAGTAAAAGAATTTCAAAATTTCTGGTGGTAACATTTTTATTATACGTACCTTAACTTAACATACTTACACAGTGCTCCCTGAAGGTGGAATTTTATCTGGAATAAAATTCCCACCAACCAAAGGGTGGCAGGGGCCCAGAGGCAGACCCTCTATTAAAGGTTCATCAAGTCTGTTCAGATGTTGGACTCTTGGCCCGACAAGCCCTTGCATCAGTACATGAATGGACCAAATGGCAAATGATCACTATGGCCGACCGTTGGGCTAAGCATTGAAGAAGAAGATGCATTGTGAAATTAAATTAGCCTGATCTCTTTTCATGAGTTATTTGTGGGACTGCCAAAATAAAACATTTAGCCTAAAAGTATGTGATCATCTTAGAGTTGGTGAAAGGTACTTGGAATAAGGAAAACGGTGCCACTGCTCTTAAGACAGTAATAAACAGTTATTGAGTAAGCCTTCCTTGATAGAAGGCTAAAAGACTGAAAAAATTAAAAGCTGACTGGATACATTTCTTTCACAACTTTGCAGCCACAAGGATGGTTATTCAGCAAAATGGATAATGTATAATGTAGTATCCTCTAGGGCAGTGCTTCTCGAAGCCATCCGCCACTTGTTCAGGGAAAGCCCCTGGTGGTCTGGGCTGCGTCCGCAGGTTCGGTTGATCGAGGCTCCCATTGGCCGTGGTTCGCCGTTCCAGGCCAATGGGGGCTGTGGGAAGGGCAGCCAGCACATCCCTCGGCCCACACCACTTCCTGCCACTCCCATTGGCCTGGAGCGGCGAAGCGCAGCCAGTGGGAGCTGTGATCAGCCGAACCTGCGGACGTGGCAGGTAAACAAACCGACCTGGACTGCCAGGGGCTTTCCCTGAATAAGCGGCTGCCCAACTTTTAGAAGCACTGTCCTAGGGTCATGAATAGTGCGAATAATATATATTACAAAGGTAGGAAAATATCAGCATTGAATGAAAAATAATGGAGAACAAATAAAATAAAAGAGAAAGCTCCTCCTCTTTTTGTCATTGTCAGAAAGATAAAAAGGCTGAACAAGCCTCAGCAAAAGCTAACTTTAAGTAACATTCAGTTCAGCACCAGCTATGGAATATTGCCTGCAAATTCACTGTGTTCCTTAACTGAAAACACGGTTGCCAGTTACAGCTGTGGTCAAATAAAAGCAGCAACTAGAAAATAAATGATAACTTCTATCTCCAAGGAAATCCTAGCCTATAACTCGCAATTCTGTCATCCATTTTCTAATGCACCAGATGCTTCCAGTAAGAGTAGAAAAATTACTTTTATTGTCTGACATATCTCCAATACAGAAATTGTATGTGAAACTTCTTGGATTATCTGCAAATGACAGTGAGACCTCAAAATCTGTTGTCTGTGCTACAGAATAGCAAGAAAGAAAAGGAGCTGCAATTTATTCCAGAGCAATGTGCATACTGTGCAGACAATACGCCACATAGTTCTGGCAAAGCAAGCGAAGGACACTTAAATAGTGGCATCAAAAGAAAAGAAATATTCTGCCAGTGGGGTGTTCTCATAATACACTATGTTGGGAAAACAGTTTGCTATGGTGCTACACTTCAAGTCACTAAAATGAAAAAAAGAGAGAATTCTGCATATGGCCAAAATGTGCATGTCAAAAAATTTAAGATGCCTCAATTTTTGGTTGCCAAAACTCAGACACACAGATATACACAAGCTCTGAATTTCAGAGATATTGAGCACCCAGAGTTCCTGTTGAAGTACATAGGAATCACTTATGCTCAGCACTTTAAGAAAATCAGAACCTAGATATTTCAAGATGGCCATCCCTGTCCCTAGGCTTCACTGCCTGACCTGCAGCCTCAGTCACAACTTCAAAGCACTGCCTATACTACTATTTTTAACATTATAGCATGAGCCTGAGTCTATTGACCCTGGCTGGGAGGCTTGCTGCCATGGGCTGTGTAGATCTACCCCAAAGCTCCTGTTGTGTTTGATACCCCCTCACAGTACAGTGCTAGATGACAAACAGATTAGAGCCACAACTACAAGTGAAGCTCTGTCCACCACTCACTGTTGTGCTGCCCATTAAACAGTTAGGCAGACACAACAGACTTATCTTAAAAATAACTTTCTACCCTCTGAAGAACTCTGTCTTGTGCAGAATCATTCTGCTCCATCGCACCACACAAGAATCCCAAAGTCTGCAAACTGCTCCAAGGGTCATTCTACCAGATAGGTTATGAAACTCACAATGGTTAAGTAATTTAATTAGCAAATTATTTCTACTAGGTTTCTCACTGTTCTTTTGCTCTATGTTCCTTATGTAAAGTATACAGATTGGAGAATTATTATGAGTTTGAGTTTTATTAACCAAAATACTTTTGAAAGCGAATGAGAAATTTTCAGAAAGCAAAATCAAGATGTTAGTGTCCACAATATCAAAAATAAAACTCAAGATGGGATCTTATAATTTTCAAGAGATAATAAATCAGTTTGAATTAATTCAAAGTCTTATCACAATCTTGTCACAAATTTTTATTCTGGTTTTATACTAGTATAGTCAGGTGACTTTTGTGCCAACATGGCAATATGGAGCTGTAAATATAGATCTTTATTTACTTCCAGTCAGATTTCTATGTCAGTGGAATTATGGGACTGCTTGTGTCAGTACAACTAAAGAAGAATTTATAATTTAGACAAGATATTTAATTATTGAAAAATGTAAATTCATCAAAATGCCCTTGCTGATGTTATATTCATAGCCAAGCTTTGCCACTCATACATGTAAGACTATTGCACATCAAATGCAAAACAAAATATGCAGGTAATAATTTTGACATTATTCTAATTTCTCCAGAGTTTCTCCAGTACTGTAAGCTCTTTATCCAAAGGTGCATGGTAAAATCTTTAGCTTACAAGCCAGTTCAAAGCTTTTTCCTCTTTTTGTCACAGATTCCAGAAATTCTCTTGATCACAAAATCCATGTGAGTTTTAAGATGAAATCTTTGCAATGCTCAGGGTTTAGGGTTTCTCGCAGTGAACTTTTGCTGTAGGGGGGCATAGTTTTCTATTACAAAGAGTAGTAGGCTTAATTAGTGTAATGAGTTTCTCTAGCCTCAAAGATGTTGTCTACTTATAACTTCTAGATAACTATGATTAAACATGTTAATGAAATACACATGATCATACATTTTAGTCACTCAGAGTTTTTTTATTCAGGTATGTATTTTCTAAGAAGCATGCCTAGCTCATAACCAAGTCAACACTAGGGTAAACAATGAAGGTATTTTTATCAGTTGGAACTGGCATGAAGGTGGATTTTCCAAATGAGTTTCACAGTTGCAATGGCTGATTGCCTGAGATAAAGAATTGATTCGCTCAAGGTAGTGGTTTTTATCTGTATTCCATAGAAGTTTCCCTAGATAGAATTTTAAAAAATTGAATTAATAGACTGCATGTCATAGCAAGACTTTGGTTGTTGACAAACAGAGGATGCTCTCGCTGGCCAGCTGATGACAGTTCCACTCTCAGTCTCTTGTCCAGGTGTTTAGGCTTCAGGAAGCAATGTGTTGAAAATTACATATCACTATATGTTTTCTGTTGGGTGGCACAGCCCAGTTTCTCCTCTTGCCAGAGCTGATGTGGTTGAATCAAAAAGGGACTCGTGCTTCTGGTGAAGATTTGAAATGTCCAACCAGGATAAAAGTTGGGTATTCTTTATCATTTGGTGAGAAAACAAATACTCTTTTATGTCTTCTGCTATCTTTGTGCAAAAAATCTTGTGGCATCTCAGTTTGTATATGATATGTAGTGCCAGACATTGAATATCTGCTAGCTTAGCTCCAATGTGTAACCAATTTCCCAAGTTACTTTCCACATGATCTTTTGCAAAATGGTCCTGTGGCCAATTTTGCATGACTCCAAGCTCTTTTCACCCCTACTCTTAGCTGTCTACAGAAATGTCTATTTTGAAGTTAGAACAGAGACTTTGCATGAAGTCTCTTCACATTCCATAATGCTTCTGTCCTCATTTAGTAGTTCATCATACAGCAGTATAGAATCACTTGACTCTTTATTTGTTCCATCTATATTCCAGTAGAGTAAAATTACTGAAATAAGACAAAGCAGCTCTATACACCTCCTTGCTAGTACTTGATTATCACCTATACTTCAGTGATAAGGTTACTAGTATCATTTCATATGCAAAATAATCCATGCAACTGCCAATCACAGTTAATCAGGCTTTATGATAATTTAGGCCTTAAAACATTTCAGATGGTTCAATTTAAAGAGTTACACTTTACATTGAAACACACTATTTGAACTGTTTCAGCTTCTTTAATACAAAGTAAATACTTTATATATATACCTTTGTTATCATCATCACTCCCATAACCACACTGGTCATTGGGGCACCATCACTGATGAACAATCAACCAATTTTCTTCACCCCGTGATGATTGTGTGTCAGTGCTTGAGTCTCCGCGAAGACTATTCCTGTCCACTCTTTTATTTTGTCAGTCCATCTCTTCCGTCTACCTCTTCTTCTCTTCCCCTGTATTGTCCCTTGGAGGATGATCTTGGATAGGCCAGATGATCTTGCTACATGTACGTACCACTTCAGCTTGCGCTTCTTCACGGTTGTCAGGAGGTCTTCATATGAAGTGATGATATTGCGGACCTCTTCATTAGTGATGTGGTCAAAGTAGAAGATGCCCAGGATTTTACAGAAGTATCTCATCTCTATGACTTGTATTTTCCGTTCAAGTTCTGCAGTAAGGGTCCATGTCTCGCATACATACAGAAAAATGGAGATGACCAATGTGTCAGCAGTTACCTGTTTTTTATTTTATATATATATACACATACTGATACCCCCAGGGTTACACAAACCCGTCTTACACAAATCCGTACTTATGGAAAAAGTTCCATAAGCTAGAAATAGGAGGGTTTTTTTGTGTAATTGTCAGGTATACATTTTAAACTTATGCAAAATTTGAGTTACGCAAGGCATTCTGGAATGGAACGCTTGCATAAGTCGGGGAGCGTCTGTATATAAACTCTTACTGATCACATTTCTATTTAAAATAAACAGCTTGGTATGAACTATTAGCAACACTTTGTTCGGATTGGTTGTGTTCAGCTTGCCTAGGCAAACAAACTTACTCAGACATTGAAGAGATCTGTTATGGAATCCCCTTAAATTGCTTTGATTTCCTTATATATTTTATATATCTTAATGGACATCTTTTGCATTCTTTATTTAGTAACACTATAACTTATGATACTGTATCAAACAATATAGTTTGATCTATTATGTCTCTACTATAAATTTATAAGCATAAAACATGAAAGAAGTAAAAGGAAAATTACTTCACAAGTTAGTAAGAATTTGTGAATAAGCATAGCTAGTTAGCTGTTGTAGTTACTCAAACTGTATGAAATGCAAATGGCATCTTCTGTTTTACATGTTGTAAAAGCTTAGGCCTAAATCCTGCCAAGAATCCTGGCCTATGTGTGAATGTAAATAGTAATTATTATTAATAACTCCATATGTTTTGTCTCATAACGACCCAGGTGCACCACTGTTTTGACATGTCTACCTCCCTGTAGTGCCTTTTTATACTGGCAGCCTTAATTGCAATTACTGTGTGATTTAGAATCTGACTTTGATGTATCCAGCCACTGTATCGGTCCACAGACTGAGGAAGGTAGACAGAATGTAGTGAAATTCTTTCTGTCACTGATTTGTTAGTTCCTCTGCAGTGTTAGTTGCATGCTGCATGTGATGTGCTACCTTATTACTTGCCTGTTTATAGAGAAAGATAATAGAACTCTTGGCACCTAAACCACAAAGTCAGGCTTTTCCTAGGCAGTTGAGTGGTATCACTTGGCTGACATACATTTAATCACGGCTCACCAATTTGTGGCATTTTCAAACTGTGGCTAGATGCTAGCAGAGACTAGATGAAAGAAGATATTTTGGGTAGGCCAGTAACCAGGCACTTAGGAAATTAGAGTTGAATTTGCTGCTCTACCACAGACTTCCTGTGTGACTTTGGGGAAATTACAGCCTCTTTTGTCTCAGTTCCCCCATCTGTTTTAAGGATGACAGTACTTTCATACTCACAGAGATGAGGTGTGGAAGAGAAGATAAATACATTAAAGATTAATAGGTTCTCAGACACTATATTATCACTGTGGTATTGGGCCATATAACTAAGATATATACAGATGGTAGAAGCCACTTAGCAGAGACTAGGTGAAGTCTAGCTTCTGGGATCAGGATGAAACAAAACTTTTAGACCAGTTGTAGTGGGGAATTCTACCGTGTCTGAAGAGGACGCTCACTGAGTACAGCAGTCACAGTTTTTAGTCAATGTTAAGCATCATGCACACACAGTCGTCATTCTTGAGGAACTCCCTCTCAGTTAAACTGAGGTATTGTACAAATCAGGGTACATGCAGAAAACATGCACTGCCCCCTTGACATTTTGAATGCTGTGTGACTGCAGACCTGGGATAGAGAGAGGAACTGGTCAAATGCTCTAACTAGTATCTCTAATGTCTCAGAAACAGTACAGTTAGTGTGTAATTTTTCATCACCACAACTGCCCCACATGACATTCTGATGGAAGCTGGTGCTGAAACTGACTGCAAATAGATACAGATTGCAGCCTGTTGTACACTGATTGAGGCAGGCATTCTGGGGGTGGGGGGGGAGGGAATAACATGAGATCATGTAATTATAATATTTACACATGAGAGGGATGAATTAAGGTTTCATGAACAATCTTAATTTTTATGTTTTATAACCTGAGTGCTTGACATTGCTATTGTAATGGTCTTTTAATAGGTTTTTCTGGATGTAATATACCATGGCGGATATAATATTTAAGGCACAAATGACTGAGTATATGATCCATGCTGAACTCTGATTTCTTTTTTAGGTTAACTCTTAAAAATGTTACAGAACAGATTCCACAAGGCTGACTCATTTAGCAGAATTTTTCTAGTGTGTAGCAGTAGCTTCTGCAGTAAAAGGCAAGAGGCAAAAAAAGCCAAGAATATAATGTGATTGTCAGCACCTCACTGCAGAATTGTAAGAATTACAAATACATTTCAACAGCACCGTAAAGACGAGCTCTTAATTTGCCAGGTAAAAGGGTTTGTTGAAAATGATACAACAAATACAAGAACAAATTGTACAGCCATAGGAAAGTGATATATGTTTAAAGAATAAACCAAAAGGAACTGAAATACAAGCCAAAGCTTCAAATTAGTTAAAAAAGCTTATTGGCCAACCACTTATTTTGAGAATCACTGATTACATTGTAAATATACCAAGGATCTAATAAAGGACCTGTGGTAACATCAATAACAATGCATACTATACTAAGCATGTATGTACTCTGACGTTCAATAACTGTGTTATGCTAATAAATCATTGTAAGGATACAAATATATCCTTTTAAGAAATTTTCTAGAAGTGATGTCATCCCCAATTTACCCTCTTAAAGTAAGGTTTCAAACTGTGAGCCTTTCATTTGCCTGTCTGTCTTCACAGGAGAATGTATTCCCTCTCTACCCTCATCTGATTAGCAGGAATGAGAGTCTCCATGCTGCAGGCACTAACACAAGTTTGAGGAGCCAGTATGTAGACACCAATGAACACTTTATTAAATTACACAGTCTTCTAAGCAGGCACAGTCTCTCAGTGCTCCAATTCTTCATGCTTTAGTGAACTGACTCTGCTCTCTGAAACTGTAAGGTTTCAGCCTGAGCTGCAGATATAAACTCCTGATGAGATTATGGTTCTTTTTTAGATGTTTGGCATGCTTCTGTGCTTATTCTATTTCTCTGGTGGGGTTGATAGATGACTAGCAGGGAGAACTAGAGAGCACTAGAAAGTACAGACCTAGAGCCCGAAAATTCCATCTGCCCTGAAGGAAAAGAATGTCTTGTTCGTAAATGCTCAGCGTCATTCACTAGAATTCATGCTTCTGGCCAGGAAATCACCTGCAGGACAGAGTGAATGTTAAGCCGCTAGCACTGCAAGTCTTGATGTACCTCTCAATCTAAGTGCCTGACAACGTAACAAAAGAATTTTATGATCTTTCCATTCCCAGAAAAGTCAAAGAACATCAAAGATGGACTGGAACAGAATAAGGAAAAAGTAAATGTATTGTTACCAAGATAATGTGCATTTATTTCTCTGGTACATGTTTCTAAATTATAGCAATACAGTGATCCCAATAGATCCACTTGCCTGGATATTTCACTGTAATTATTTGCATATTTCCTTTACTGAATTCTCATGCACTATATATGTATCCCATAGAGGCTGAAGATTTGGCAAACCAATTGTGCTGTCTTGGGGATGCACAAATTATACCTACTTTGCTAATATTTTTTCTTCTAATCTACATCAAAGGTTCTCTCAAGTGAAATTCAGCTGGTGAAACACAAATGAATTCATAATCACTCAACAGCTGTTGCACATAGACTCACAGAATCGTAGGAGCGGGAGGGACCTGGAGTCCCCTTCTAGTCTAGACACACTATATTGGTGACTTACATGTAGTGTGTGTGAATGTGCATTTGTATGTGTGTTTGAAGTATCACTGAGTGCTCTGTAGTCAATTTAAAGCTATAACCTCTTAATATAAACTCAAAGTTTTTATCTTCTCCCTAATTTATCCAAAGAAAAACTCAATATTCCTGATACTTTGCATGCCACCTTTTTTCAGAGTAGAGTTTTTGTTTGTTTGTTTTCTGGGATATTTGCTAAAAATCAGAAATGCTATTTTAAAGTTATGATATTTTTGAATATTTGTCTATTCTTTTTAAAAAATGAATTATTCTTTGGAGTTTTTTTTCCACGGTGAATTGTCCTACAGACTTCACGTTTGTTTTCTTTGATTGACATTGAAGAGAAAGTACTTTATTTGTGGACGGGGTAAGACAAAATATAAACAAAGCAATTTCCTGCCTTCAGGCTTCGTTGCTGAAGCAGCTGCTAGACTGAATCCGAGGAGAAAAGGAATAGATGAAAGTAGGTGAGGTGGGTGGGTGTGGGAGATAAATACGGTAGAAAAATAGTTTAGGTGGAAATGCATGGGGACATACCATGGAGAATCAGGATGGAGCTTAACTCCCCTGTGTCAAAATGAGAGGAGGCAGGAGGACACTGGTGGTAATTCAAGTTTTCAAAATCATGTAGTAAGGGGAACTTTGAATGAGTCAGGAGATAGAGAACAGAAGGTGGTTGTGGCAGGAGGAATAACTTGTTAGCAAAGAACTTCGGAAAGTATAGATAGTGGGCATAGAAGGAGTGGAATGTATTGAGAGGCTATAGAGGAATCATGTAAGGTTGAGAGGGGATGGCACAAAAGGTACAGAGTACAGAGGTGCACATAAAGGGACAGGCTTTATGGAAATGGTGGTAGGAGATGGGGAACAAGGTATGGACTGGAGTGTTTTAGGGAACCAGGGTAGGTCATACAGAGGGGATGAAAGGGACTGGATGATTATAAAATCTCAATTCCTTTTCATTTCCTTTAATCACCTACCGATTTTGTGTGTGTGTGTGGTTTGGTTATGAGTGTAACATACTTTTGCAAATTTGAGAAGAAAGAGATATAGCTGTGTGTATATGCGGGGGGTGATAATGGGTATTGATGGGTTATGGTAGTGAAGGACATACTAGATACCTTATTGTTATTTTTAAGACATAACATGTTTGGGTTTTTCTAAAGGTGTGAAATTTTAGAATGTTTTGTTGTATAAAACACACATACCTATTCTTAATCATGAATCACTGCTAAAAAAATAGTTAGAATTTCAGTACAGTTCCACCTGACACTCAACAACAATATTACACTTTCTTGACAAAGGTATTAATACTGCTTGGCATTTTTTTCTCCATAGAATTTTTTTTCTCTGTTCTGTTTTTCAGTTTCTTTCTCCTAACTGGGACAGGGATAAAATAATGTTTGGGCTTGAAAGGAACATTCATATTATATCGTGCAGCTTTGAAATAGGGGGAAATGAGTTCACCATCCCTAATTAGAAGCAGTTTTTTCTGAACCGCTCAGTTTGACTGTGTCTAGTTTAGCAGCTAACTAGGCAGACCTTAGTCACCTTTATCCGCTTAGGAACTTGAACTGGAGATGGTTCAGAGATATAGATGTTTCTTTTACAAATACGTATTATGAACTAACAATTATGAATGTGTCTAGTGCAGTGTACAATGTAGAGCCGGTAAGCTTCAGGTAGCAAAATGACCATCTTATTGTCACTTTATCAATTAACCCCTTGATTCAGATCTAGAGAGTTAATTTGTGAACATGTTTGGGGACATCTTCTCAATTACATGCATCAAAATAAAATGAACTTTAATGCATAATAAGATGAATGATAAGATTAAAATCCTCCAAGAATTGGTCATTTGGAATGACTTTTTCTTTTTCAATTATGGGAACTGAAGCTGTGTCAAAAGGACATTTTTTTAAAAAAATGAGGGCAAATTTATATTCTGAGTATTTACTCCATTGTGTTTTGGAAAAGCCACTTTTATGTGTTCAGAATCTGTTATACAAGCTGCCACTTCACCATGTTGTGGTCTAGCATATCAGAAGAATTTTTCTTTTTCCAGTCTTCATTTTTTTCTTTGTATTAAAGATGTGGCAAAAAAGGTTGAAATCCCCCAAGTTCCTATGAATTTAGGATTTTCTGAGGCTGATGGAGAGATGAAGCATTTATATATCCATTTACACTGCCATGCCCACTCTGCTAAAGGCTAGCTGACTAGACTCAAGAGTTTAGAATTCACTTACACCAATGTAAATTAGTGGTGGCTTCATTGAAGTCAGTGGAATTACACCAGAGGAAAACTGGTATGAGAGCAGAATCTGTTCCATTATATGCCGTAACAGAATGGAAACTTTCTCATCATAGAAAATCCCACATAGTTTATCTTAATTCATTATAAGCATTCTCTGACCAGAAAAATACCTTCCTTTGGAATATTCACAATGTTGTGGTACAGGACTTAGGAACATTATCAAAACTGTGTATAGATTATTGTTACTCAACATCTTGTCAGTGTCATATGTCACTCCACTTTCAGGAAGCTAGAACTCACCTCCAACTTAATTTTTCTCTTATCTATTTGAACGCACAAACGAACTTTAAAAAAATTCTGCATTAATCTCTGTACCTCCTTGTTTTGGTTGAAATGTTAAGAATGAGCAGTAATTACTGTGCAGGAAGCTTCTCTTGTGGCATTTCAGAAATATTGAAACCAGGGAGGAATGTTACTTCATGATGGGCATCTCTTTAAAGATTCAAAGGTTCTTTATGATTTGGAAAACTTTTTTGCCTCTCTTGCTGACATAGCGCCATGCACACGAGTGCTTATGTCAGTATAACTTATGTCACTCAGGAAGTTGGTTTATTCAAACTGCTGAACGATATAAGTTATATCAACATAGACTGTAATGTAGACATATTAGCGAGAATATATCAAGCTTTTTTTTTAACTTTTGAAATTCTGCTGAATTGTACATTACTTTTTGGAGACACTATTCCATCAGAATTTGAGTATGTTTCCCAGAAATTTCCAGTGGCACTAATAGAGTGAAAACAGTTAGAAGCTGGTAACAGTTTCAGGTTTCTCCAATGATTAGATCAGCTCTGATAAGGTAATGAAGAATCTCAGCTGACTTGCAGTATTTAGTACCGAGGGGGGATGCCTCAGTGTTATTTGTATCTTCTCATCTAACTCTAAACCAAAAATACCATTTCCCCCCACTGCCCTTTATTTAGTGACATTGCCACTACTAGTTGCAGTATATTAAGCAGAAGGGTTTTGTTGTTGTTGTTGTTATTGTTTTGTATAAGGTACATTTATTTCATTCAGGTAGGTGACCATCAAACTTAATATTTATTACACTTAAAACAGCAGGATGAACTCAAGGAGAAGTCTAAGGGGGAGAATCCTACTGTAAACATCCATTAAGCAGCTTAGCCTGCCAAGTTCATGTACATTAGCTAGTTTTGTAACTTTAACAAATTCCATCAGAGCTTTCATTCCACTGACCTAATTTAACAAGAAGGAAATTCAGTAACAATCCCTAACACTGAAGCATTATTTCCCAGGAGGAATTTAACAACACTTCTACATCAAATAGTGGTGTGTGAACAGTGGAATATACATGGGGGGAGAAAAGCAAGAGAAAGAAGACACTGTATCTCCTTTATATAAGTAATCCAATAACTTTCCATGTTTGGGGAAAATAGTAATAGGTTTAAGGGGCAAGTTCATTGCTTAGATGTACATATGCAACTTCCTCTGACTTCAAGAAACATCAGCTATGAGCAAAATTTAGTCTCTCTCTCTCACTGTCAATAAAAAGAATATAGGTATGGGTGTATGGGCAACACAGAATTGTGGTAGTGC
The DNA here is from genome assembly GCF_025201925.1 of Gopherus flavomarginatus. Lineage (NCBI taxonomy): Eukaryota > Metazoa > Chordata > Testudines > Testudinidae > Gopherus > Gopherus flavomarginatus. The sequence goes on along the minus strand of NC_066618.1, from coordinate 148,775,297 downwards.
TATTCAGCAACAAGTAAACACAAGGTACCTACCCCATGTAATAGGCTTATGATTGAGCCTGATCCTTCCAACCTTTGCTTCCATAAATACTCTTTTCTCATACAAAGTAAGGATGTGTGGGTCTGCCAATATATCATTACAATGGAATAATCCTAGGTTCTGATCTTGCTTTCATTAAAGTCAAAAGCAAACTTTAATTTGTGCATCCTAGTAGAAGCAGACACATGCCAGTAAAGCAATGCCTCACAGTAATACATTGTGCTGGGAGATGCTCATATTTTATGAATGGCTTTAAAAATAAAAAAAAATATTATGTAAAACAATAAAATATTTGAAACTCACTAAGGTATAAGAGACTCATCATCAGACTTTTGCAAATTGAAGAAAAAGATTAGTACAGTGGCTTTTTTTAGAACCCAGAGCAGAGCATGAGGGCAAGCAATTGTTTGACATTTATGATGACAAACACTTCTAATTCCTGTAAATTACTGTGAACATGTTTGTGGATGACACCCTTCAAGTCCTTCCTCACAACACAAATACTTTGTGATGTTTACCTCAGCTCCAAGTAAACCCAAACTCTCAAAGCAAAAGTTAGCTTCTGAATTCCATCTGGTCTTATGTTCCAAAGTCACGTGAAATTGCCAAGTTTCACATGCTTTCCACCCCAAACCATGAACCAACCTAGCCTCATTAGAAACTTCTTGGATTGGTGAATTTGAAGTAACATGGTTAGGAACAAAACCCCAAGTAAAGGAAAAGTTTATGAAAATTTTACACAGCTTTACTTGGAAGAATCTGAAATGCTTAGGGCTGTATTCATCCATGATGTAAAGCCACTGAAGTCAATAGATTTCTGTCAGGGATCAATGTAGCCAAATGCATTTTTCTAAGGTATGCTAAACAATGTTGTGTCCAGATCAGGGAACTAAAGGAAAACCCACTATGTTTCTGTATAATTTCAGGGTTTTTTTTTGTTGCATATGGAAGAATACAGTAAATATTTATTGAGGAGCTGCAAGCATTGGCTGTATATTCTTCCTTTGTAGAAGATAAAAAAAATCAGAAAGAAAATGTAGAGAAAATATATCCTATTGAGACAAAAAAGCCTTTGGAGCATTCATATACTCTTGCTGCCTAGCAACAGACACCATTTCCCCCTTAGCAGAGGCTAGTGAGGTCTGCAAAAAAATATGATGCCAACATTTCTCTCTCACAAATTAACCAGTAAGGAATTAACAAGTTCTACACTTCTGTTCTGGGTGCAGACTGCATTATGTAGGCTATACAAAGCTGGTCTTATTTCATTTAAGACAAAATACTGTGGAAAGATTATTATTATTATTCCCCAGAAGTGCACTATTAGTGTTCAGAAATGTGCTAGCCCCTTTACTGAATAAGTAAAAGAAAAGATTGTTGAGGAATGTCGATCAAACAGCCCAATCTTGTTCCCACTGAATTAATGGTAAAGTCACATCCTTTGTGTTCATACAAAATCCGAGTGACTTCTGTTCAGACTTCTGCCAAATTTGGGTGTTAAAAATTAGACATGACACAATAAGTAAGGGTGAGAAACATAAATGTGGGGAATGAGAAGGGAAGGCAAGAGTTACGGTAATAATTTTATGTAGTTACTCATTTTAGTCATGTGTATATCTGAGTTCTGCTGGGCGTGGTACTTAAGGTACTTATGGGAGTTACAGCAAAAATGAATATTTTTAGATAGGAGTTGAAAAAGGTGGTAATGGAGGCTTGGCAAAGAGGAACTGAAAGAATAGGGTGCACAAAGTGAGTTTACAAGTAATCCAATGTTTTAATCTTGTTTGCCAGTGGTTTGAAAGACTAATGCAAAGCAGTTTTAGAAACCACAGAAATGATGAAACATTAGTTCCCCACTGTTTTATATATTTATTTGCATATAGATAGACTTCTCTTATTTATAGCTAATAATTTTTGTCTGCTATATTTATGTATATTAAAATAATCTGTAATAATAATTGTATATACTTGAAGTCCGTAATGTACCATTATGATAAATAATTATATATCTTTCATTTATACTTAATATATTTCAAAATAGCTTTGATCAAGTTACAGTGGTGCTTTGGAATGAAATTAAAGATGAAATGTGATTCTAACAAAAAACATTTAAGTGTTAATATTCCTTTTTTAAAAAAATCGTATTTTAGATGATTTGCCTGCTGAAACACATCTAAATGAGCCATGCAGACATTTGCTCTTAAGCGTTTGGTAATTTCCAATTTGAATCTTTTAAAGTGGAAATCAGCTAATGGTGTCAACAGTCGTGAAGAGTGATATGCTGAGAAGGAGCATAGGCACGAGATTGGAAACAGTTTATTTCTGTTTGATGTCAACATAAGATATTGATGGAATCTGCCTATTGTTTCACCATGGTGGTCAATGCTTCCTTATTATGTCAGGAAAAAAAAACATAAAATGCTACACAAACCTAAAAAAAAAAATTTGGAAATGGATTTACTTTTTTTCTCTCTGTAGTAATAGTTGTATATTGAGTGTCAAATTTAAGTATATTGTAGGTGAAAATATTCTGAATTCACAATGACAACATCAAATCAGATCAGGCCCTAGATATTTCATAATTTTTTTTCTTGCATTTAAAGTTGTTTGCATGCTACCTCAGTTCATACTGTAAGTACTATATCCTAAGAACTTTCTGTATTAAAAAGTTTGCTTCTTGTCATGTTCTATTTCTTCTGATGCATATGATGTTCCCATTTGCCATTTAAAGTGCCTTGGGGAACCAGCGTTTCACCATTTCTGTGGTTTCTAAAATTGCTTTGCATTAGTCTTTTCAGGCCTCCAGATAACAAGATTAATAAAACACTGGATTACTTGTAAATCAAATCAGGTGGAAAACATTTGAAGTAAGGGCTACAGTATTTAATATGTAAGTGCTATTAGTATTAAATCCCCTAGTCTACATGAAAAAAACACCCTCAAAGTTCTTAAACTGAAAGGTTAAGAAAAAAAAGTTAATCAGCTCAATGCGCTTTTGTTGTGTTCCTCATGTAATGTTCTGAAAGCAGCTACCTGCTCCATTTGCAACCCTCCCACTTGGTGAAGGTTGACAGAAAACCTTTATAGTCACCACATCAACCATCAGTTAGGTGCACGTGGGAAATAACCAGTTGCTTTCTTTGCTGTAAGGCTTTACAGATGTACTGTCAAGTATGATAATGAAGTCAGTCATGGGCAAATGGAATGTTTTCAACTTACACTGTGTCTTTTCTGTTTACTTTGAGGATTTGGTGGAATATGTGTGGAAGGGAGATGAACTACTGGAAATCACTTGGCAGCACTGCCAACTAAAAAGACATAAAAAGGTAATCCAGGAAAACAACACTATTGACCCCACAGCCATCTGGCTTGGAGGACAGACAGCAGGGAAGAACTATGATAATACAACAAGTCTTACTGCTACTGCTGCTCTGGATGTGTCTGCCACATTCCTGCTATGCAGAAATGCTGTTCAGAAGGACAACTGACCACCAACCAAAAGGCTTTGTGGCACGTGTATCCGGGAGTGATGGAAAAGCACTTCACCGCCAGAAACGGGGCTGGATGTGGAACCAGTTCTTCTTGCTGGAGGAATATACAGGCTCTGATTATCAATATGTAGGCAAGGTAGGTCTGTATTAAGGTTTGATATTTCTCCATTACATCCTTAGATATTTGTCCTACTACTGTTCTCAAGTTATTACAGTGACTTATTCTCCTAGTTGAATGGTTGGTTTTCCAAGCAATACTACGTTTATCTGCTGTGTTGGAGATCTCTAAAAGTAATAATGCAAAGAGTTGCTTAAAACTATTTAGAAACATACAAATGTTTGAAACAAGTTAAAGCAGGGGTCAGCAACCTACGGCACACGTGCCAAAGGTGGCACGCGAGCTGATTGTTGATGGCATGCGGGTTGGGCTGAGCCGCTTAGCCCCCCATAGCTCTGGAGTTTCCGCTGCTGGTCCCTTGCCAGCTGAGGTCCTGCCACCGGTCCCACTCAGCGCCCACTGCCGGCCTGGGGGAAGGAACCCCAGGCTGACAGCAGGCTGTGAGCCCAGCTGACAGGAGCCGGTAGGTGAAACCCCACCTCTGGGGTTTCCACTGCTGGCTCCTGCCTGCTGGACTCCCACCGTGGATCCCACTCAGTGCCCGCTGCTGGCCTGAGGTTGTTTCCCCCAGGCTGGCAGCGGGCTGAGACACCAGCTGGCTGGAGCCAGCGGCTGAAACCCCAGAGCAGCGGCGGGCTGAGCTGCTCAGACCACCGCCGCTCTGGGGTTCCCGCTGATGGCCCCTTGCCAGCCGGGGTCCCACTCAGCACCCGTTGCTGGCCTGGGGGAAGGAACTCCAGGCTGGCAGTGGGATGAGACCCCAGCTGGCAGGAGCCGGCAGCTGAAGCCCCAGAGGGGGGCTGGCGGAGATGCTCAACCCACCCCTAAAACTCCAGAGCTGGGCGGGCTGACCCGCTCAGCCCGCTACCGCTCTGGGGTTCCGGCTGCTGCCTCCTTACCAGCTGGGGTCCCCGCTGCAGCCCCACTCACCTTGCTTCCAGTGCAGGCCCCCTGTCAGACAGGGTCCAGGCTTCTGGCCCTGCTCAGCCCTACCAGCTCCACTCATCTCTGATGCCGATCTGGGGTTTCAGTCGCTGACCTCCTGCCAGCGGGTTATCAACTTATGACTCAGAAGCCTGTGTGCAGCTTAAAGTATCTAAATAGGTGCCACCAGACATTGGAAAACTCAGCAAGGGCAAGGATCACGCTAAACTAATAAGATCTGCATTTTAATTTAATTTTAAATAAAGCTTCTGAAACATTTTGAAAACCTTGTTTACTTTACATATAACAGTAGGTTTGTTATATATTATAGACTTATAGAAAGACTTTCTAAAAAACGTTAATGTATTACCAGCACGTGAAGCCTTAAATTAGAGTGTATACATGAAGACTCGGTACACCACTGCTGAAAGGTTGCCAACCCCTGAGCTAAAGTGTATTTCACAAGTAATTGTGTGATCTTCGCAGCATTCCTACCACCACCAGCTACTTACTTTTCTCTCCTATTTCTGAATCTAGTATTTTACAATTATTTCTAAAATTCTGTTTCATATTTTTTTCTCTGACTCTTTTCAGTTTCATGCAAATGCATGTGGAGTCCAATCCTTTTTCTTTACTCTTTGCACACAATCCTTTCAGACACAAAATGACCTCCCTCCTTCAGTGTTCCCTATGTGTTAATAAACTGCAGAGGATGAATGTCATTAACAAATGTGGTGGAAAATAAATATGAGGAATGAAATTGTGAATTTAATGCTACTGACACCAAGAAAAGAATTCTGTACTCCCAGATTAAAGGATAAATTAATAGGCCACTTTCCTTATTGACTTCACTTGATGTAGTCCGATTTTTTTTACATCAAGATGGTTGTACTGAGTCTGTCAGTGCAGAACTTGGCCCAGTATTACAGAGCCCCATGGTGAGGGAATAGATGGAATAACTACAAGTGAAGAATGGCAGCAGTTATAGAGATGAAAAATAAGTAATTTTGTTTTAGGCAGCTACTAAAAGTAAAACAGCAACTTGCTCAACCAAAAACTTCCTGCCTTTACTCCTTTCATCCAAAGCAGGTGCTAATGAATCCTTATTTAAATGCAAATTACTTGCCCAAAGTCAGAGTAATCAGAGTTGTGCAGAGGCCATGCATAGGGCAGGTAAAAAAATGCATTGACTACATTCTTTATTTCTTAACCCTCCTCTGAATAAACTCCCATAGTTAATCAAAGACAAAACCAAGATAGTTCCTACATTCTGTTGACTCTGGATTTTTGGGAGTCAGGCACTATAGCTCCCTTCTGAGCAACTGGTTTCTCACATTTCTCTTCCTAGCTATTGGTTTCTTAGCTTACATGAAGTCGGAATTTGGTCCATTAAAATGGGGCTCTCTACTTCCTTTGACTGTGCCACTAATCATTAACTATTGTTTGAGAAAGCACCAGCTGAGGCCTTACATTTTTGCTTTTGTTAAACAACAGGTTCATTGAGAAACAACCAAAATGTAGATTTGTGTGACAGTAGATGCCTGTTCTGAATAGATTGAATTATACCACATTATCCTGGGTAATAGCCACATCATGTTTCGTTGCCTTGATCAGATTAAGGTTTATGATTCAAATAACCTCATGTAATACAAAATAAAGTGCTGGATTATATAGGTTTTATTAATTCAAATAAGCCAATTCTCTCTCTCTCAATATAAAATGTTGGGCTTTTGTGCTGAAGAATCATGACAAATTGAGCATTGCCCAGCCATACACAAGCTTTGAAACACAGACTCAGTTAGAATCAGAGAATCAGAGAATATTAGGGTTGGAAGAGACCTCAGGAGGTCATCTAGTCCAATCCCCTGCTCAAAGCAAGACCAACACCAACTAAATCATCCCAGCCAGGGCTTTGTCAAGCTGGGCCTTAAAAACCTCTAAGGATGGAGATTCCACCACCTCCCTAGGTAACCCATTCCAGTGCTTCATTACTCTTTCTAGTGAATAGTGTTTCCTAATATCCAACCTAGATCTCTCCCACTGCAACTTGAAACCATTGCTTCTTGTTCTGTCATCTGCACTACTGAGAACAGCCTAGCTCCATCCTCTTTGGAAACCCCCTTCAGGTAGTTGAAGGCTGCTATCAAATCCCCCCTTACTCTTCTCTTCTGCAGACTAAATAACCCCAGTTCCCTCAGCCTGTCCTTGTAAGTCATGTGCCCCAGCCCCCTAAACATTTTTGTTGCCTTCTGCTGGACTCTCTCCAATTTGTTCACATCCCTTCTGTAATGGGGAGACCAAAACTGGACACAGTACTCCAGGTGTGGCCTCACCAGTTCCAAATAGTGGGGAATAATCACTTCCCTCGATCTACTGGCAATGCCTCTACTAATACAGCCCAATATGCCATTAATCTTCTTGGCAACAAGAGCATACTGCTGACTCATATCTAGCTTCTCATCCACTGTAATCCCCAGGTCCTTTTCTGCAGAACTGTGCCTAACCAGTCAGTCCCCATCCTGTAGCCGTCCATGGGATTCTTCCTTCCTAAGTGCAGGACTCTGCACTTGTCCTTGTTGAACCTCATCAGATTTCTTTTGGCCCAATCCTCTAATTTGTCCAGCTCTACCCTCCAGCGAATCTACCGCTCCTCCCAGCTTAGTGTCATCTGCCAACTTGCTGAGGGTGCAATTCATCCCATCATCCAGATCATTAATAAAGATGTTGAACAAATCCAGCCCCAGGACTGACCCCTGGGGCACTCCGCTTGATACCAGCTGCCAACTAGACATTGAGCCATTGATCACTACCTGTGGAGCCCAACAATCTAGCCAGTTTTCTATCTACTTTATAGTCCATTCATCCAATCCATACTTTTTTAACTTGCTAGCAAGAATACTGTGAGAGACCGTATCAAAAGCTTTGCTAAAGTCAAGATATATACATCCACCGCTTTCACCATATCCGCAGAGCCAGTTATCTCATCACAGGAGGCAATCAGGTTGGTCAGTTATTTTCATTGACGTCATGATACATGTGCAAAACTCAAGAGATTTAAACAGTCCTGCACTGGGATCAACTGTGCCTGTATGGAGTCCTACTGATGTCACTGGTGATCTGCAGAGGTGCAGGTGCCAATGAAAAACTGGGGCCTACTTTGGGCTCAGAGCCCCCAGAGTTTCATTTTGAGCCTCAGTCTCATGGAAGCCAACACACAATACAAATTTCAGCTGATTTTAGTCAAAACCCACCATCTTATGGAACAATCCTATGAAATGTAATAGGGGAGAAACCAATAGGGTTCTATGAGAGTTATTTTTGCAGACTTGTATGATTTAATAGAGTGAGAATCCTTTCCATAGATTCTCCCAGCCATTGTATGAAATTATATAGCAGGTATATATTTTTCTATTAAATTCCGTAGGACTGTCTTATTAGAACTTGTACATTTTGTGCTTACTTTAGAAACTGTAAATAGGCTTAAGTTCCTTAACTTCATATTTTTTTTTATTTTAATCTTTTGCAATCCTGGCCTTAGTTTTTTGTTGCTATTAGGGCTATCGATTAATCACAGTTAACTCACACACTTAACTAAAAAAAAATTAATTATGATTAATCACACTGTTAAACAATAGAATACTAGTTGAAATTTATTAAATATTTTGGATGTTTTTCTACATTTTAAAATATATTGATTTCTATTACACCACAGAATATGAAGTGTACAGTGCTCATTTTATAGTATTATTATTAATTACAAATATTTGCACTGTAAAAATGATAAAAGAAATAGTATTTTTCAATTCACCATACAAGTACTGTAGTGCAATCTCTTTATCATGAAAGTGTAACTTACAAATGTAGTTTTTTTGTGATATAATTGCACTCAGAAACAAAACAATGTAAAAATTAGAGCCTACAAGTCCACTCACTCCTACTTCTTTTTCAGCCAATCGCTAAGACAATCAAGATTGTTTACATTTACTGGAGCTACTACTGCCTGCTTCTTATTTACAATATTGCCTGAAAGTGAGAACACAAACTCGTATGGCACTTTTGTAACCAGTGTTGCATGGTATTTACATGCCAGATATGCTAAATATACATATGCCCCTTCATGCTTCGGCCATCATTCCAGAGGATGTGCTTCCAGACTGATGATGCACATTAAAAAAATAATGCATTAATTAAATTTGTGACTGAACTCCTTGGGGGAGAATTGTATGTCTCCTGTTCTTTTTTACCCACATTCTGCCATATATTTCATGTTATAGCAGTCTTGGATGATGAACCAGCACATGTTTGTTTTAAGAACACTTTCACAACAGATTTGACAAAACGCAAAGAAAGGTACCAATGTGAGATTTTTAAAAATGATATAGTACTCAACCTAAGGTTTAAGAATCTGAATCTGATTTTGCCTTCCAAAATCTGAGAGGGACGAAGTGTAGAGCATGCTTTCAGAATTCTGGAAAGAGCAACACTCAGGTGCAGAAATGACAGAATCCTAACCACCAAAAAAGAAAGTCTACCTTTTGCTGCCGGCATCTGACTTACATGATGAAAATGAACATGCATCAGTCTGATCTGCTTGGTTCATTATCGAGCAGAACATGTCATCAGCATGGACGCGTGACCTCTGGAATGGTTGAAGTATGAAGGGACATCTTTAAAGCATCTGGTACATAAACATCTTGCGACGCTGGCTATATCAGTTCCATGCGAACACGTATTCTCACTTTCAGGTGACATTGTAAACAAGAAGCTGGCAGCATTATCTCCTGCAAATTGTAACCAAACTTGTTTGTCTGAGCGATTGGCTGAAGTAGGACTGAGTGGACTTGTTGGCTCTAATGTTTTACATTTGTTTTATTTTTGAATGCAGTTATATTTTGTACATAATTATACATGTGTAAGTTCAACTTTCATGATAAAGAGATTGCATTACAGTACTTGTATTGTTAATTGAAAAGTACAATTTCTTTTATTATTACTGTGCAAATATTTGTAATAAAAAATAAATATAAAATGAGCACTGTACACTTTGTATTTTGTGTTGTAATTGAAATCAATATATTTGAAAATGTAGTAAACATCCAAAAATAGTTAAATAAATGGTATTCTATTATTATCAGCATGATTAATCATGATTAATTTTTTTAATCGCTTGACAGACCTAGTTACTATATAAAAGTTTTATAAAACTCTAGTCCTTTGTATGCAGTTGCAGACTAGTCCAGCTATATTTCCATTTAAAATACCCAATTTAGGAGTCAACTGTGCAGGGAACATGGGGTGGAAAAATGGGCCTTGCAGACAGAATTTGTATAATTTAAAAGCACAGTGTGTACATTAAAACCCTCACGTACTATAGTGATGGACTCTAACCAGATTGATACGGGGTGTAACATTTTCAAAAGTGAGGTAGGAGCCTAAAAAATGATATTTTGGAAAATTTTACACAGTTTCTTGTCTTGCAGCCCATTCTTATGTGGTTCATTCAACTGAAGATAGTAGGACTATTCATATAATTATAAGTACTGCAGAACTGGGCTCATAATATCTGGAATTGTCAGTTCAAAATATTTACAATCGACATCTAATTTTTGCCAGGAAATAGACAGAAAAATGAGTTGTAAATGGACCAAAGGATAATGAGGTAGTGCCACTCAAGGAAGGAAGCAGAGTGTTTCATCCTCATTAACACCCAAAGAATATGGTGCTGAGAGGTGGTAAAATTCTCAGGACAGACAGTAGCTTATTCGTAAGTGGAACTTGGTGTTAATAATCAAGATTCTGATTAACACCTTGTAGCTGGTAGCTAAGTAAGTTTATTCTAATTTTTTTTTTTTAGTCCTACTTTCTATTAAAATTCACTTACAAAGTACTTTATTTTGGAAAATAATGCGGGGAAGGACATTCCTAGTAGTTTCTTTAAATATTTCCCTTTTAGTTCTCCCATGAAGCATCATTGTTGCATCTATGGCTGAAGGATTGAAGTTCATGAGCAAAGAAGAGAAAATAGTTATAATAGTCCTCTTTTTTTAAGGGTAGGGAATATATTGAATACAAAGTGACTTTTTTTTTCCTCTAAGGGACGCAACAGTTATTAAAATTTCCAGGAAATGTTAATGGCAAGAAGGAGCTCAAGAATGACAGAGGCTTAAATGTGATTAAATTGCCTTTGTCAGCCACTATTTCCATTTATTAATTATTTCTCTGTGTGGATGTAGTTTCAATGCTGACCTTTAAAGACTTATTTATTGCTTGTACTTACAGGAGCATCCAAAACGTGCTGGGTGCTATGCAGACATTTTTTAATATTTATTTCTGTTCATAATACATCTTTCAAAAGTGCCTCCGCAACTTCAAGGCACTCTTGCCATGAATTAAAAACACAATTGCATAGCCAAGCCAGCAGCACGTCCTCATTCCAAAGAGAACATAAATGATTGGTGATGAAAACAGTTCTGCACAATACCTCACCTCACTCACAAATAGCATCCTCATCATATTCTTACCTCCCAAAAGCCTTGGGGAAATAAACAGGCCTGCAACATGCCCAAAGACCAAATGTTATGGACTATTGTAAATGAAAGTGTGGAGTAAATTTAAAAGTTAAGAGCACCTCAAAGAGAATGCTTTGCTAGCAACTCCCTCTTTTCTACATGGAGGCATTTTCAGTTCTGGCACCTCCATTGACTATAATGGTGGCAGTGTAGTATTGAGGAGGAGAAAGGGACAGAATCCTTGCTCTGAGGTAGTCAGAATTGAAGACAACAAGCCACATATTGAGTTGTCAGAGAGGGATACAATAATTTTTTTTTTAAACCTCTACTGTCCCCCATCGCCCCCCTACCTGGGCATTGTTAGTTGTCAGTTTTCTTCTGGGCAGAATAGTAGAAATGGGTTTTGTGAAGGGATTTAAAGAGGAAGACAATAATGGCCTTATGGGCTGGTTAGGAAGAGATTTCCATGTACAAGTAAAATGACAAAGGTGGTTGTGAGGGGGGATTCAAACAGCTTATTGAGGCTGGCATTGCTGAAGGATTAGAGCAGGGAGAGGTAAAATGATAAGAGAAATGAGAAAATAAGTAGAGAGGGGCAGAATTGAGAGAAGATTTGAAGATAAGGTTGCAGTTTCATGTTTGGTATATTTACTTTGTGAGAAGGATAAATCCAGTCTGCACATTCAGAACATTCCGCTTGAAAAGCAGCGGAAATATATCAAAGCATATTTCTGAAAAGCCACCTTCTACAGCAGATGCATTCTATGGTGCTTTACTGAGCCAACCACCCTATAAAGAACAGAACAACAAGAAAAGTGTCATAATTTAACCTCTGTTTCTAAAACACAGACATAGAATAAACAGTTCAGATTTCTTTTTGAAGTCTTCACCTTTTATAAAGTTAATATATTTATATCTGCCTTTCAGGGTTCATGGCTGAGGCTGGGAAGAAGAGGAATGAAGCCTTATTTCTTAAATAAATTGCACTCTTCTTTATTATGGTAGTGCCTAGGATCAGCTTAAAATGGGTCACTATGGTGCTAGCCACTATACAGAGTAGCCGACAGTTCCTTCCCTGAAAAGTTTGCAGTCTAAATAGACCAGACAGACACAGGATGGAAGAAAGGGTAGAACAGATAAGCAGACTGAACAATGTGATGTTCCACAATATTGTGTGTGTGTTGGGGTGGTTAGGAGGTGCTAAGCAAAATGGAAAGAAAAGGGAAGAGAGATGGGAAGCTGAAGAAAAGAAAGATGATGGGGACAGGCAGGCAAAATGAGGGTACGAGGGGCAGGTGTGCAGTGAAGCTGAGATGAAGAGTTTGTGAGGGAGTAGGTTAAAGCAAACAGTCAGATATCACAGGGCAGAGAAAGTCCAATCAATGCTGTAGAAAGTTCTCTGAGTGTCTGACGCTGCTTCTGCTGCTGGAGTCTCTGGCTAGTTCCTCTTTGCAGTTGTCCCCAAAGGCCACAGAGGGAGGGGAGACCCAGGAGCGGCGCCAGGGTTTTTGACTCCCTAGGCGGGGGTCCTTCTGTGCTCCCGGTCGTCGTCGGCAATTCTGCGGCTGGGGGTTCCTTCCGCGCTGCTGGTCTTCGGGGCACTTCAGCGGCGGGTCCCGGAGTGAGTGAAGGACCTGCTGCAGAATTGCCACCAAAGACCCGGAGTGCGGAAGGACCCCCGCCACAGAATTGCCACCGAGAGCAGCAAAATGCTGCCCCCCCCAAATCCTGGCTCCCTAGGCGACCACCGAGGTCACCTAAATGGAAGCGCCGGCGGGGGAAGGAGGTTTGTATGTGAAGAGGAATGTAAGATTGAAACAAATCATTCCATTAAAATAGGCCAAGAATGTAGGGAAAATGTTTGCCAAGGGGAGAATTTCAAAGTCAAAGTGCTTAACATAATCTAATTTAAAAAATGCAAAATGCTGTTAATATAAAGACTACAGTGGTATGATGATCAGAAGAGATGCAGACTTTGAAGTACCAGATTCTTCATGATTGTGATATCAAAGCTGTTAGCTTCCTAAACTCATGGGCGAAATTCTCTGTGGTAAATCACATTTCTTAGTATGCATCCATATCTCTAGCATATCTATCGGAAGATTGCTGAATATCATAATATCCAATGAAACCATTCCAACCTGTGAGTGAAGTTCAGAATGCATCTTGCACATTGCTTGTTTTGTGGCCTTTATTATTATTTAAGCCGGTTCCAGAAAATACAACTGGAAGAATATTATAGGAATGTAACCTAGATTATCATGAGCAAGTTACAGGATATACCTAACTCAGTAAGAACCAAAATGTCACCAATTAATGTTAAGAAAGCAGCTATTCAAGCACATTTGTGACCTGCTGAGATAGACACAACAGCTCTGAATATATTGCAGTAATTCTGGGTTTTACTAAATAATATATGAAGTGACTTAATTTTTAACGAAGGATATATATATTTAACAAAGGATATATATATATATATTTTTTAAAACGTCAATAATTGTGTTATTTTCCCCAATAACACTGTACTACATATTGTAAACTCTCTGGGGAAGGGGCCAGTCCTACCTTTGTGTGTATGGTGTGCAGCACCTTGTGGGTGCTAGTTGAAATGGATGGTGATGATAATACTAAAGTATGGCTTATTTATGTCAAAAACTATATTTTTGTTTCCATTATCAAACACTATCCTTTTTGGCAAACTAGAGAAAATTAGACCCATAAAAGGAAGGCATTATAGGAGGATGTGATTTACATATGGATTGTAGAACCTACTGGAAAATCTTCGTAATGCTATCATAGAAGATCATAGCTTACAACAAAGCAACTTTTTGTAATTCCAGAGAGGTGACTCAGAGATTGAGCCAACTGAAATTTAAAATTCTAACAGACATGAGGACAATTTATCTAGATTTATAGATTCATAGATTCATAGACTCTAGGACTGGAAGGGACCTCGAGAGGTCATCGAGTCCAGTCCCCTGCCCTCATGGCAGGACCAAATATTGTCTAGACCATCCCTAATAGACATTTATCTAACCTACTCGTAAATATCTCCAGAGATGGAGATTCCACAACTTCCCTAGGCAATCTATTCCAGTGTTTAACTACCCTGACAGTTAGAAATTTTTTCCTAATGTCCAACCTAAATCTCCTTTGCTGCAGTTTAAGCCCATTGCTTCTTGTTCTATCATTGGAGGCTAAGGTGAACAAGTTTTCTCCCTCCTCCTGATGACACCCTTTTAGATACCTGAAAACTGCTATCATGTCCCCTCTCAGTCTTCTCTTTTCCAAACTAAACAAACCCAATTCCTTCAGCCTTCCTTCATAGGTCATGTTCTCAAGACCTTTAATCATTCTTGTTGCTCTTCTCTGGACCCTCTCCAATTTCTCCACATCTTTCTTGAAATGCGGTGCCCAGAACTGGACACAATACTCCAGCTGAGGCCTGACCAGCGCAGAGTAAAGCGGAAGAATGACTTCTCGTGTCTTGTTTACAACACACCTGTTTGTTGTTTTATAATAATGATTAAGAATTCTATTCTGTTTTAGCTGTGGTGAAAGGGTAACATGACCTTAATGTGCCCAAGGACTGATTCCTACTTTATTTCCTCCTTTATTTTAGTGCCAGGTGAAATTTATTTATTTATTTTTAAGAAAGAGGTGCTGTTACAAGACATGTCATTTTCAAGTTTGTTCTGCAAAATTGGATTAATCCTAAATATACCTGAAGAAAAAAATGAATGACTTTTTCCTACAGAACCAAAAGTACTGTTCTAACAATTATCATCTTAAGGAAGTACCATTGTGTGTCAACAATGTTCACACTTGTATTCAAAGAGAGGTCTCTGTGTGTGTGTGTGTGTATATGTGTGTGTGTACTGAACAGTTCTATGCCAGCTGTAATAACTTCTTCCCAACACACTACAACCTGTTCATAGTAATTAAGTGTCCAGGAACACCTATAGTGAATGTTGTGAAATGATTTGAAAAACTCTTCATTTTTTCTGCTATTATATGTACATGTATCACAAAAGATAAATTAACATACACAGAAGAATGCACATGGGAAAACACCTCAGCTACAGATTCAGGACAGGAGCTTTTCCTGTGTTTCAACTTAATTATGCAATTAGTTTGACTTCAAAAAGTTGTTGTGGCTAAATGTTTTGCCGTGGGTAAGTGGACTATAATTTCATCTCTACAGGTGTGGGTTCATATCTTGTTCAAGTCTCAAGTGAAGATGAGTTTGATAGTTTAATCCTAGTTCTCCTTTGTCTGTAGAACAAAAAGCTACCAGATAGAGTGACACTTGGCAGTTTCTTCCTGAGAGCAATGAAAGAGTGGAATGGTTGTAATGTTGTAATTGGTACTGTAAGGAATTTGTGGGAGCTTTTCTGGCAAACTTACAGTATGATGCTTGGTTTAACCATTGCTATCAATCTGTCCTTTTCTTACATCAGCACTAATGCCACTCACAAATGTAGAATGAAAACAAATCACTTACAGTTTTAATTAGTTTACATTAAAGGAGTGCACAGTATAGGATGTAGTTTGTTAAAATGAAGCTTACAGTACTTTTTATCCTAATTCTGCTGAAAAGACTTAACAATTAGTTAAAGATGAAGCTTTAAAGTTTCCAGTTTAACCTGATTTAACTGAGCAGATATTGAAAATATTTTTTGTTTCATTTGTTAATAAATTGATATCCTCAAATTTTGAGGCAAAGTGTTGAAAGGCAACACTATTCCACATCCTCACTGACTCTTGCTGCCCCTGAATTTATGAGATAGACTTTGTAGCACAAAATGGAATATTTAGCTCTTCTATAGCTAAAAGACTCTTTATCCTATTCTCTTCATGTGTAGATGATAGTTGGTGTTACAGGATCTCGTAGGACTCTCATAATCCAGGATACTCTACCCTGTTGTGTATGTCTCACGATAGGACTATCAAAAACTGTTTGGTTTTGCTTCATGAATTCCCACATGCAAAATTTAAAAATCTGGTGAAGTTCATTAAGGGTGAAATTTTACCTTTTTAGAAATGGTGTTTCTTAACAAAAATAAATACACACATACAAGAAAAAGACAGAAGCAAACCTTGGATCAAATTGAAATTTTTCAAAAAGTTATGTTAGGCAAAAAATTGCATATTTTTCCTTGGCAAAAATAACTCTGTTTCCCCCCCCCATTCATTTTGGAGGAAAAAACATGAACATTTTGATGCAATATCTCAATTTTTTGATTTTTTTCCCCCATCACAATACTGTACATTTTTTCTACCCAGTTCTACACATCACTCTCAGCCAGTGGCAACTGTGTTCACACAACCAGTCACCATTCAGGTCAGTGTAGATTACCCATGTGAGTAAAATGAACAGGATTTGGACCAACACCTCCAGTGGATTAGTTATGTCACACATTGGAATGTTTATATATATTCAATACATTCCATAAGAAAAATCTGACTGGGCCAGTAGGTCGGGTTGCCAACATTGTATTTCAACAATAAGTGACTGTTTTCTTAGCATCTCTGCCTTTCCTCTCCTCCTATTATATTATTAATTAATTAATAATCAGTACTCATCTACATTCGCTAGGATTTTTTTTTCTGCTTTTTGCAGCACTCAGCAATTCTCAACCTTGTTGTAGAGAGGTGAAAAAATAAAGGACGTCCCTTGTAATATAGGACTGTTGGCAACCCTACCAGTAGTTATGCAAGAATAGAAAGTGTTATATTTCATGGCATACCACAGAGAAGTTAGATAAAACATAGACTACTCCTGCTGGAAAGTTGTAACATAGCACTACTTTATTTGTAGAAATAAAAATAATATGCAAGAACCCATAAACACAGAGAGAGAAGGCAGGCTCTCCCTAAAACATAAAGACACAACTCACCCCGCCTTACCCTCGACTGTCTGCTAGTTAACTGACTCCTAGGCCCAGATTGCACACTTTCCTGCAGATCTCCTTAGCCTGCAAGCAGGAGCAGGAAACCCCCCTGAAATTTAAAGTGACAGCTTGTAATTTTCACAGTTTTCAATACACCACAAAAGAACCAAGTATCAGTAAACAGAATATCACAGAGTGGAAGTGACAGCATGTGCAATAAGGGGGAATATAACAGTAGTATGAAAGTGCATAATTGTACTTCCTTTAGACTAAACATACATAAAGTCCATAAATACAATTTTTAGTGACTGAAAACAAAAATACTGAATGTGGGTCATAATATAATAGTAGCCCAATGGATTAATGAAAAAGAAAGATAGGCCCAACTAGCATCCATAAATCCCTCAAAATTTGAGTGAGTTTGTCTACAATTCTGAATTTTGCAGCTTATACCCATGTCTACCCAAAGTGAGGGGAAAATCAAAAAGATCAAAGTAGCAGCAGCAATCAAAACTTGGTGAAGTTTAGAGAAAGAAAACACAAAATACATATGGGTAGAGTCTGTTAGCGTTCAGAAGTTTGTCCAATAATGTTACAGATGGTAAAATGTATAGTCTATTCAGCCATGAAGAAAGGAATTTAAGCAGAAATAGGAAGATGCAACTACAAAACTTACAGGACAGGTAGTATCCACTGTGCATGCTGTATCATATAGTGTGAAAACTCTCTATATATGTAAAAGATTTCTTTAGGTCATCTAACTCACCTGCAAATGCAGGATCGTTCTCAATGGTTTATTTTTCAGAGCTTTGTCCAGTCTTATTTTAAATGTCATGTGTGTTACTTTTGTAAACTGTGCCACCGCCTACTACAGTGGTTAATTTGTTAACCTGTTTGTCTTCAGTCTGTTAATCAGTGGTATAGGGAAAACAGTGCTCCCATATCATTTGACCAATGTTCTAATAAAACAGCCAAATATTTGATATCTTGTATTAATGATTGAAAAGAAAGATAAAACACTAAATAGAGCTCTGTAAGCATGCTAAATAACACCAGAAACCATGCATGTGATCTCAGGCCTCCTGCAAAACTCTTTTCAGATACACCAAAAACTTTGGCAGAAATCTGCAAAACTTCTAGCTGGGTCCAAAACCAGGCAACTTTACATGACACTAGATTTCATTTCAGCTGATTGTCTGCTAGCAGTCCCAGACTCTTCCTTTGCTTTCACCTCTATTCTGGGAGGAGAAACCTAGGGTTCTCCTTTATCTGTCCCCAACAAGCACACATTTGGTGTCATCAGGGATGATTGGCTATCCTGCACTCCTTTTTAAATATATTGACTATAAGCCAACTCCTCCACAAATCTATTGGACCTATATTAGGAAGAGTGGATAGTATACTACCTCACCATGCACCTGGAAAAGCAGGATGGGGGAATAGGCCAACCAGCTGCTGCTGAAGAGCTAGGAGGGAAGGAAAGACACTCAAACAAATGCTGTAGGGAAGGAGGCTAGAAGTCTAATAAACTTTCTGCCAGAAGGCAACTTAGTATAATGGGGAACAGGGAACTGTTAGGTGGGGGGCACAACATTTCCTTGAGTTTAACTTAGGTTGGCTGGAAGTTTGGATGGCTTATTTCTCAGTGCAAGGCCAATGTTAGAGATCCTCTAAATGCCATAGACCCCTTAAGGGCTGTTATTCCACACCTGATTACTTTCTGGCCCTGCATTCTATATATCTGAAGACCATTTAGGCACTTTAACTAGTGCAAAACATTCACAAGCACTAGTACAGTGTTCACAAACTCAGTTTCCCTCTCTCTTCCACCAGTCTGCCAGAATAAGAACATAGGAGTGGCCATACTGGTACACACCAATGGTACATCTCACCTAGTATCCTGTTGTCTGACACTAGAGGGTGCCAGATGCTTCAGACAGTTAATAGAATAAAGCAATTATTGAGTGATCCATCCTCAGTTGTCCATTCCCAGTTTCTGGCAGAGAGGCTCAGAGACACCCAGACCATGGGGTTGCATCCCTGACCATCTTGGCTAATAGTCATTGGTGGACCTATTTTCCGTGAACTTTATATAATTCTTTTTTTTTAAACACAGTTATAATTTTAGCCTTCACACGATCCCCTGGGACTGAGTTCCACAGGTTGACAATGTGTTGTATGCAGAAATATTTCCTTTTGTTTTTTTTAAACCTTCTGCCTATTAATTTCATTGCATGGCCCTGGTTCCGGTGTTAGGTAAAGGGTAAATAGCATTTCTTTAATCACTTTTTCTACTCCACTCACGGTTTTATAGAAATCTGTCATATCCCGCTGCCCCTTAGTTTGCTCTCTTCTAAAATGAACAATCACAGTTTTTATAATCTCTAGGGCAGGGGCAGGCAAACTTTTTGGCCTGAGGGCTACATCGGGTTTCGTAAATTGTATGAAGGGCTGGTTACGGGAGGGTTTCATGGCCCAGCCCCCAACTCCTATCTGTCCCTCCCCTCCCCAGGACTCCTGCCCCATCCAATCCCCCCTTTCCCTGATGGCCCTTCTGGGACCTCTTCCCCATCCACACACCCCCATTTCCTGTCCCCTGACCGATCCCGGACCCCCATTGCCCCATCCAACTCCTCCTCTCATTCCTGACCCCTGCCCCTGGGACCCCTGCCCCATCCAACCACCCCTTCTCCCTGTCCCTGACTGCCCCCGGAACCCTTGCCGCCCCATCCAACCCCTGTCCTTCCTGACTTCCCCCACAGGACCCCTGCCTCCATTCAACCCCTTGTTTCCTCCCGACCACAATTCATACCCCCACCTCCTGACCACCACCCCGAACTCCCCTGCCCTCTCTCCAATCCAGCTCATTTAGGCCCCATCACTTTTTATATATAGTTGGGATTATGTTTTCCAGTGTACATTACTTTGCATTGATCAACATTTAATTTCTTTTGCTATTTTTTCACCCAGTTTTATATTTGAGTACCTTCAGAACCCTTGGGTGAATACCATCTGGTTCTGGTGACTTATTACTGTTTAGTTTATCAATTTGTTCCAAAAGCTGTTCTACTGTCACTTCAATTTGAGACAGTTCCTCAGATTTGTCACCTAAAAAGAATGGCTCAGGTGTGGGAATCTCCCTCAGATCTTCAGCAATGAAGCCCGATGCAAAGAATTCATTTAACTTCTCCGCAGTGGCCTTGTCTTCTTTGAGTTCTCCTTTAGTACTTCAATCACACAATGGCCCCACTAATTGTTTGGCAGACTTCCGGAATCTGAATCTATCAATCATGTAGGGTACCGTAAGCTTTTAATATTGATCCAGGCCATGAAGGAAGTGTAAGTGGATTAAATAGGGAATTGTTAGGTTTGATGGGTAGATGCAGGAGGGTTTATTTTAACTGATTTTGCTTTTAAATTTTGTATGTTTTTCATGCTGTATATGCACTTGAAGTGCAAGACATTGTTTGTTTGTTTTAAAGAAAGAAAGCAACATATTCTGAGCACCTTGCAGATCCTGAAATTCCAAACTATAGGCAGGATGTGTCTGAGAGAGCAAGATCTTGGGGACACTCATACTATGGTGATGAGCACAGTAAAAATGATAGATGGTTTTAGCGGAACTGAGAAGGCATGTTTGCAGTGGTAGAAATGTTAATTACATAGACAGTTCTATATTCAGTAGGTTGTTTACTATGTTAATAAATTAACTGATAATGAAATAGAGAAGTTGACATAGTCACAATAACTGTTACTCTAGGTTTTCTGCCATATGCCTCTTTCATCCCTATAAGAAAACTATTTTAAAACATTCTAAAAATTTCCTTCATAACCGACCAGTATCATTGATCTGGCATTGCAGCATCTCATTTCTAAATGAGACAATCAGTTCAGTCTAGTGCCAGCACAAAAATGTAATTCCATTGATCAGCTGGAAGGGAGATTTAGAGTGAAGACTGTGTAGATAGTGGGCACCCTTCCACCAGACATACAAGAGAATTAATCATTAGTGAAATGTACTTAGCTACCATCATGCTGGGGACTTGCAATCCTGTTGGGTGATGTCCAACCAAGGATTTTTAAACGATAATGTGCTTCTATAGGTTGGCTTTTCTTTCCTTTAGGAAAGAAAGAAGTCTATGTAAAACAATATTCATACTTTAAACTAGTGTTTTAGGAAATATTATTTTTTCTATCTTTTAAAGTGATGTCTGCCTGTCACAAAAGAATTTTCTAAAAAGTAAAAAAACTGATTAAACTGAGATGATAAGTATTCATAGCTGTAGCTATGGAAAAGAAGAGTCCACTTCATCACAATACAGTCATTCACTCCAGGAATTAAAAGTGTAATAAAAAAAGAAGCTTCAGAAATGTTTGACATATACCTTGTTTGAAGTTATAAATGTATAAATAGCTAAAAAACCTGCAGTTTCAGCAGCAATTTAAAGTCTGGCACTTTAGGGGTATTTCTTTTATCAAATGCAGATGACCTTTTAAAAATCCTATATACACAGATAACAATGAGGAATGGAGGGTGTTGGTAAGTGAAAATCAGTCACTTACAATAAAATACTCGGGAGGGGGTTGTGTCTAAAGAGTTAGAAAATGATTGTTTATCTTTTAAAAATGTATTTCTGCTGGAAGTCTTGTCTTATTTTTATATCTGAATGTTTGTCTGTGCAGCTGATAAACAATGTTTAAACATAAAATTCTGCGTTAAACAGTGCCCTTGTGTTTTTTGAGGCAATATATAATTTAGATTCAAATTATTTGTTGTCCTGATTGGACAGAGGAACATTGCTCTTCTGAACAAACACACACAACAGCCCACTCATCCCTGTTCCCCACTAATGTTGCTGTTGGTTCATGTGTCTCACCCTCGAGTATGTTCTCATCCTTGATTGTTTTCATGGCTCATTTTTTAGGAGGTTAAAGGAGGAGTTGCTTCTCAATGCAGGGCATTGTGTGCATCATCTGCCCCCTGTTTTGCCCTTTGGTAGTTTTAAATATGCAGCCTCAAACCAGCTTCTGTGTCCTTCATGTTTGAGAATGACATCCATCTGAGAGAATGAGTGAGACCTGTCATGGCCAAGAGACTAACAGCTTGAACTTGCATGCTGATAAGCAAATCCTGCAGGTACTGTTCCTCCTCCAGCTACCATTGACTTCAGGGAGCTCAACTGTTTCCAGGATTAGGCCTGGAATTTCTGGAAAATTCAGAAAATGCTAGAAGAGAGAAGATTTGAGAATGGAAAAAAAACAGGCTGCAGGCCCCACCCGCAAATCCTGCTGATACCCTCTCCTCACCTCTTGCCCCTATACTCAAAAGTCAGAAGATCAACAGAAGATCAGAGGCATCTATATGCTGCATGAGCTTATACTTCGGCTGCTGACTCCCGCACTCTGCCAGTGCAGCTGCATGACCAAGATGCACCCTTAAAAGATTTTGCTTCATAGAAAAGGCTCTGTTGGAAAGGCAGTATGGACCCAGACTCCTATTACCTTTGCTTGGGTCATCTGCATAGGGCCAGAGGAGTCAATTATGTGTCTGTTAGCCTTGCCCTACCCAGTGCAAAGGTATCCACTCCTTGTCCCCAGCCTAACTCTTTCCCTGAACTTTTCTAGCACATGGATTCCCCCTTCGATGGAAAGGCATAGTGGTATTGTGGCCTTGGCTAATGCATGCACAGGGTCACCACCTCATGTGGATCTTGGGGGCATGATATTGTCCTTTCTTTACAATTATTTTCTGTGACTTCTAAGCCAGCCTTTTTCCCCAGTGACTCTTTTCTCTACTTCAGGGGTTCTCAAACTTCATTGCACCATGGCTGCTTTCTGACAAAAAAATTACAAGATAACCCCAGGAAGGGGGGAACCGGAGCCTGAGTCTGCCTGAGACCCACTGCCCTGGTGGCAGGGCCAAAGTCAAAGCCTGAGCCCCAGCACCCCAAGGACTTCAGCCCCAGGCAGAGGGCCTATAGCCTGAGCCCTGTCACCCAGGGCTGAAGTCCTTAGGCTTCAGCTTTGGCCCTGAACAGTGAGGCTTGGATTTCAGCCCTGGGCGGTGGGGCTCGGGTTTTGGCTTTGGCCCTGGGCCCCAGCAAGTCTAAGACAGCCCTGGTGACTCCATTAAAATGGGGTTGCAACCCACAGTTGGACAATCGGTGCCCTACTTTAAACCATTTTCTGTCGAAAGCTCCAAACTACTGAGACTTCACGGCTAGCAGTAGTGGCTGGATATAGAGCTCACCATTGTTGCTCCTCACATCAACTAGAGAATTATACCAGTCACTCCCATCTTTATATACCAGGGGCTAGTGGGAAGGATACAAACAATGATTTTGTTGTTGTTGTTCAAATACGGGTTCATTAAAAAAAAATCCATTTAAAATGAAATTTGAAATTTACAATTTACATTAAGGCCTAAATTTATTATAATCTATTAAAATCCTTTAAATACAAATATATATATTTATATTAAGCAATACATGTTTGCTGTCAAGTTTTAAAGAAAGTCAAACCACTGAACTAGTGGTAAGTACCAAAGCTGGAACCAAAGTACTGAACCAACTTTTGACAGCGGTAACCTGTTCTGCAGGTACAAAGAGAATATTTTCGTCATTTCAATTTATTCAGCTAACTCAGTTCAATGATTAGTTCATTTCAAGTTAAGAAACCAACTGAGAGATGAAAATGCTGAAAAACTTCTTTTCTCTTCCAAACTGAAGAAAAAGTTAGATGTAAGAGGATGAGGTCTACTAGTTCTGAAATTTTGAAGGGCATGGTGACCAGAAACAATCAGCTCACTTCGCTAACTACAGATATTACTTCCTTTGTTTAATAAATCAGTTTTAAATGTAATATGTTTTGATAAACTTTTTTCTATGGATCCAGCACATAAAGGCTAAGCACTGTTGCTATTACCTAAGCAATCATGGATTTAATCTAGTTAGGTTAGTCATAAAGATTAAAATGATAACAAAAAAGTTATCATTAAAAAAATTCAACAATGTTGAATGTTAAAAATATTCAGCAATGTTGAATTTCACAGAAGCAAATTCTGACAGAATGAAATGAGCATTGGAGGAAATTGAGCAGAAGACGTCAAAACAAACCAGTAGTAAAACAATAATAATAATAAAGAAAAAGAAAAAGGAAAAAAAAGAGAGAACATCAAGGGAGTTATAATTTATGTAAATATAATTTGTTCAAATATAGTATGAATCTAAGAAAATACAGTCATGACATATTTTTATCATTTTTGAGGAAGCTAATAAAAAGAGCTGATGATGTAAAGGTGGATGCCATTTACTTCAAATTTAGTAAAGCATTTAATAAAGTGCAAGAAAAAAATCAATCTCTAATTTAGTGTAAGTAAATATGTTATCAGTATTGACCTGCATGAGTGGCTAAATGGATATAGCTGGATATTAATACACAGGGAAAGCATTTAGGGAAGATATAGTTTGAATGGGTGGAATGTCATAGAATCATAGAGTATCTGGCTTGGAAGGGACTTCAAGAGGTCATCTAGTTCAACCCCCTGCTCAAAGCAGGACCAATCCCCAACTAAATCACCGCAGCCAGGGCTTTTTCTATCCTTATCTTAAAAACCTCTAAGGAAGGAGATTCCACCACCTCCCTAGGTGACCCATTCCAGTGCTTCACCACCCTCCTAGTGAAAAACTTTTTCCTAATATCCAACCTAAACCTCCCCCACTGTAACTTGAGACCATTACTCCTTGTTCTGTCATCTGCTACCACTGAGAACAGTCTAGATCCATCCTCTTTGGAACCCCCCTTCAGGTAGTTGAAAGCAGCTATCAAATCTCCCTTCATTCTTCTCTTCTGCAGACTAAACAATCCCAATTCCCTCAGCCTCTCTTCATAAATCATTTGCTCCAGCCCCCTAATCATTTTGTTTGTCACACAGAACAGTACTAGAAGATGTTTTGTTCTCTGTAAATATCTATTATTTAGAAGAACAGTAAGATAATTAAATTGTATGATGATGTAATGAGATTGCCATCTCCTCTTTATATGCCTCCTATATGTTTGAGTGACCCTTAAAGCCCAGGAGAGTATTTTGGGTCAGCCTGGAAGGATAAGGAGCCAGACAAGTAAATAGCTTAAATGAGGGGCAATTAGACAGATGCTCTTAATATCTTTTTAAGTCAGTCCCTGATGGGTGCATCCTAATAGAGACCATTCAGTGGATCGAAGGAATTCTTATGCTAGCAGACTATAGGCAAATTAAGGAATAATGGTGAGAGGGCCAGTAAGGAATGCAGAGTTGGAGGGATGCAGGGGGTTAAATGTGGAGTTGCAATTTGAGAAAAAATGGAGGGGGGTCTGAGGATTGATTACGCCTGGGGGAATTCTGAGCCAAAAACTTCAAAATTCTGTGCACAGTATTTTAAAAATTCCACGTATCTTATTTGTCAAAATAACACAATATAATCATGCCAGTATCAATTATTTTGGTAATTTATTTCAAAATACTTGTCAGTAAGTATATCTGTAACAATAGAGACAACAAAAAAGATTCAGGCAATGTTTTTTGACAAATAAATTCCTTACTAGGCATATTAATACCAAACTCTGAGTAATAATTCATTTAAACTACAATTAAGAAACGTATTTCCTGCACCCCTCAGAAGCAGTAAAAAAGGCTGGGGGGAGTCAGGGATAATGAAGGAGCTGTGGGACAGGGAAGAAATAGCTGTGCAGGAGCCTGGGAGTGAACCTGGAGGGTTGTTGAATGTTGGTGGGAGAAGTATAGAATGTGGGGGATGGGAGGTTTGGAGGGGGAGAGATTTTTAGGGAGTTGAGGATCCTCCCCCATGCAGACCCTGGTTGACCCCTAGTCTACCCCATCCCTATGTGGCCCTGCACCCATGCTCCCATTCAGCCCCTCACTGAGTGCTGTCATCCCACTAGCTCTTGTGTTCACTCCCCAATTTGTCACTCCCACCAGCCCTTCTGAACTCCAATCAATGTGACCCCCCAGCAACCCCATGTGATCCACGCTGTCCGTTTCCCCCAGTACATTAGAAGCAAGAGGAAGACCAAGGGCAGAGTAGGCCCATTACTCAATGAGGGGGGAAGGACAATAAAAGAAAATATGGAAATAGCAGAGGTGCTTAATGACTTCTTTGTTTTGGTTTTCACCAAGGAGGTTGGTGGTGATTGGACATCTAACATAGTGAATGCTAGTGAAAATGAGGTAGGATCAGAGTCTAAAATAGGGAAAGAACAAGTCAAAAATTACTTAGACAATTTAGATGTCTTCAAACCACCAGGGCCTGATTAAATGCATCCTAGAATACTCAAGGAGCTGACTGGCTGAGTCATTAGCTCTGAAAAGTCATGGAAGAAGGGAGACATTCTTGAACCCTGGAAAAATGGCAAATATACTTCCCATCTATAAAAAGGGGGAAAAGGACAACCCGAGGAATTACAGACCAATCAGCTTAACTTCTGTACCCAGAAAGATAATGGAGCAAATAATTAAGAAATCAATTTGCAAACACCTAGAAGATAATAAGCTGATAAGTAACAGTCAGCATGGATTTGTCAAGAACAAATCATGTCAAACCAACCTGATAGCTTTCTTTGACAGGCTAACAAGCCTTGTGGATTAGGGGGAAGCAGTAGATGTGGTATATCTTGACTTTAGTAAGGCTTTTAATACTTTCTCACATGACCTTCTCATAAACAAACTAGGGAAATACAACCTAGATGGAGCTACTATGAGGTGGGTGCATAACTGGTTGGAAAACCATTCCCATTAGTTATCAGTCATTCACAGTCAAGCTGGAAGGGCATAACAAGTGGGGTCCCGCAGGGATTGGTTCTGGGTCCGGTTCTGTTCAATATCGTCATCAGTGATATAGATAATGGCATAGAGAGTACACTTACAAAGTTTGCGGATTATACTAAGCTGGGACGGGTTGCAAGTGCTTTGGAGGATAGGATTAAAATTCAAAATGATCTGGACAATATGGAGAAATGGTCTGAAGTAAATAGGATGAAATTCTATAAGAACAAATGCAAAATACTCCACTTAGGAAGGAACAATCAGTTGCACACATACAGAATGGGAAATGACTGCCTAAGAAGGAGTTCCGTGAAAGGGATCTGGAAGTCATAGTGGATCACAAGCTAAATATGAGTCAACAGTGTAATGGTGTTGCAAAAAAAAGCAAACATCATTCTGGAATGTATTAGCAAGAGCACTGTAAGCAAGACACGAGAAGTAATTCTTCCACTCTACTCCGCGCTGATTAGGGCTCAACTGGAGTATTGTGTTCAGTTCTGGGTGTCACATTTCAGGAAGTACGTGGACAAGTATGTGGACAAATTGGAGAAAGTCCAGAGAAGAACAACAAAAATGATTAAAGATCTAGAAAACATGACCTATGAAAGAAGATTGAAAAAAAATGGGTTTGTTTAGTCTGAGGAGGGACATAACAGTTTTCAAGTACATAAAAGGTTGTTAGAAGGAAGAGGGAGCAGGTTTGACTAACACCTGTCAGGGATGGTCTAGATAATACTTAGCCCTGCCTTGAGTGCAGGGGACTGGACTAGATGACCTCTCAGGGTCCCTTCCAGTTCTATGATTCTATATCCTAGGCCTCCTCACCTAGCTCCACAAGCGGGACACTGTGAGAAGGCAGCCTCTCCCCCTCTGTCTTCATGGCTGGCTGCTCCGGTCCTGTTCCAGCTGCCTTCTCTTCTGGTGCCACAGCAGCCCTGGGTGGGCAAAACGTATAATTTGAGCACCTCCCCCACAGAATGTATTATTCTTTGCGGGAGGGAGGAATCTGCAAAGAACATGAATTCTGTGCATGAGCAGTGCGACAGAATTCCCCCCAGGAATATGCATTTGCAGCTTTTCCTTTCTACCAACCCAAATAGTGATTTTTTTTCATAGATGAATATTTCTGGAATGCACTGAGTACTAAAACTAATAGGGCCAGAAGTGCCATTTACACTTTCCTCAAGGCTTGTGGTACACCTACCATGCTACCAACTACATGACACCAACCGTGATCCATAAGCAAGGATACTACAGGTAATGAAAGCCATAGAAGTGCCAGTAATTATAACTGAAGAGGAAAAATTAAACTACAGTTGGAAAACAAATTAAGTGGGAACGGAGGTGAGAAAGAAAGACCAAGAGAGAAAGAGTTTCAGTGCTATTTAGTTGAAAATAAGGAGGATGATTATTGATTAATGGTCATTAAACTTTAGGAATAAGGCTTGGCAGCAGCTGTAAGGAAAAAAACTCAAGTGGCTTTATATAAGTTGGAGAAAATGAGAGAGAATACTTTAGCGAGACTATGTTTAGAATAGTGTGCACAGTTTTGGTCGCATTATAAAAAGAATACAGAAGTGAAAAGGGCAAACAGAATGATACAGGGACTCAAGGATTTCAGTTATTCTAAAGGGTTTATCAAACTAGACCTATGTTTGAAAAAGAGGAGATTAAGAGGGGGCATGAAGGTAGGTATATATAGTTCTGTAGCCAAAAGCCAACCAAATGGAGGCTTTTTGAGTGAATGTCAAAAACAGCAATCCAAGGTCACCAACATAAGCTGAGCAAGGAGTGAAAGAATTCAGGCAGGATTTGTGTGTGTGGATGGAGGATAAGGGGGGGGTTGGGTTGTTTTTGTTTTTAACACAATGGAGTGAATATAGTATATTCCATTATAGAAAGAGAGAGAGAATTCTGTGATACAGTGTGCTTCAGAAAAGTTATCCCCGCCCCCGCAAAAAAATGGCATAGATGCTTTGTGGAAGGCTTTGGTGAAAGTGTGGAGCCGGTTACTGTGATTTGCACAATTTGGATATACTTTTCAGTGAATGATGCATTGTATGGCATCAATTACCAAGGGCAGCAACAAGCATTTTGAAAAAATACTGTGAGCTACAACTTCTGAATCATAATAAGCCTAAGATGGGCATTTCTAATCTTAGACATCCTGTGATGTTTCATTTGAAAAATAGTTTGGGAATAAAATATCCTCTTTGGTATCCTGAATGTGAATCAAGTCCATATTTACATCATTAAGGTGAAAGAACAGTTATTTTGGTAAGTTACCCTCTTAAGAATTGTTTTTAAAGATGCTATGTTAGTAAGCAAGGATTTAATTTAAATCATTTTAGTTACTGTAATGAGTTCCCTGGGCTGCAGCCTGGAACTGGAGTACTGCTGAGTCCTCTGTCTTACCAACCTAGGCTCCCTCTCACACTGTGATATTGTGACAAGCTGTAAACCTCTCCAGGTACTTCACTTACACAGATATCCACAGACAGGGACACACCCAACTGAGTTATATGAATGCTTTTGCCAGCCACTCATGAAGTAACAATAGAGAGGCTCCAGCCAATTCCCCAAGCTCCTCAGCCTAGGACCCCAGAGCTGTACCATCTTGCCCTGGTCAGAAGCCTGACCAGTGTAAGTTTATTATCCAGTCCACCACTTCTACAAAGGAAAGTGGACGTGCACCATCCCTTGCAACCTGAGTAAATTTCCCAAGCACTTCAACCAAAATGCACTGTTTTAGGTAAAATATAAAACATTTTTTTATTACAGAAAGATAGATTTTAAGTGGTTATAAGTAATAAGCATACAGGTCACAGCTGGTTACCTAAGAATTAAAAGTAAAATCACAATCTGAGTTCTATAAACTAGACAGGATTTGAATCAGGTAGTGTGTTGCCCTGAGAGATAATACAAGCAGGTTACAGATCTTATCAATAGCTTACTAATAGTTTTCATATTATTGCTGTAGAGATTATTCAGATGCTCAGCCAAATCAGAGACAACTATCGCAGCTTCTGGATACAAATCCACATCTACTCTGATAGATTTTTTAAGATGTATACCAGGAATGAAACTATGATCACTTCCGCCTAAGTGAATCACCTCAGTGTCCGGAAGATCACAACTTCTTAGCTCACCAGTTAAATACTGAAGAGTAGGCAAATTATGATGCTAAGGCAGGCAACCTCTTTCCATCCAAATCAGCCTGTACTCAGCAATGTCCATGTCATGATGTAATCCTTGCTATCTCACCAGCTTCTGCAACCTCATGATCCAAGAATCCCCAGCATCCATATTTTGGCAACCACACATATTTTTTTTTCCCTCAGTAGTCAAGATACCTGCATTGTCAGTTCCAAACCTCTGGGCTCTGTGTCTTTGGAAACACCACATTAATCTGTGCTGAAATCAGGAAGTTGCCACTTCTTTCTCCTCCCACTCCCTTCCAAAACTCTAAGAGACGAGTAAAATACAGATTTTCTCCAACAACCCACCCAATGCTTACTGACCACAAATCTTCATTTTCTCCTCTCTCTGCAGCTGAAAGACCTTTTGCCATCCCTCTCCTCCTAGCCCCACCACTCCAACCACCTAGCTTGAGTAGACATGTTCACATTAGCTCAATGAAAGCTAATGCACTAATAGGAGGGTAGCCTTGTTATCATGGTCAGTGGTGAGCAATGGCATAGGACAGCTGCCCCAAGAATGTACCCATACCAGTATAATAACAGAGTCCTTGCCCTAAAGCACTCATAGTCTAAATCAATTGGTGGATCAGTACAGGGTTTGCACGTGGGTTGGGATGCACTGACAGAGTTGTGGGGTATAGGAAGTCTGGTGTGTGTTGGCAGAGCTGGTGCTGCTGTGCCACTATAATTGGTTTCCAGAACATTCATGAACACAGCATTGACTTAAGATAGAGAGGTAATGTTTTTGCCCAGCCCTTAACAATTTACATTTTACAGTGAATCTATTTGGAAACAAAGAAAACTTTGGTTTCTGTGAGACTCCAGCAATAGCCAAAAGAGCTAAGAAGCATTGATGTTAATGAAGTTTTGCATTCATTTAAAAAGAAAAGGACTTAATGATGTTTATACATAATGCAAATTGTGTAATAAGAGGTACGAAGGCTAATGCTGTTTTAATGGTTATTTGGTTAATACCTAAGCTCCTTTATAAAGTCATATTTAAGCTGTCTAATAAAAAGCATGTTGCTTATTGTTGGCATGAAGGTCTCTTCAAACTGTTGCTTAATTACCTCTTTGATTGTTGTCCTTATTGAAAAGCCTGTTTAGATGAATATTTTTTTCTTTCCTGTGTTTGTGGAGTTTCCAGTGCAGTGAAAGAAAGGGCTGCTTTGGGTTTCAGCACATTAAGCTTCCTAATTCCCCTGAGACTAATTTATGTAGATTGTTGCTGAATGTTTGGCCGAGTAGGGGTATGCTCTTGAAACCTGGTCAACTCTTTTCAAAATGCATAAGTGGACAACTTTCAATTATACTCTATAAGGGTTTGCAGCTCCAGAAACTAGCAAAAAGAAACATTCCAATCTTGAAACATATAAACTATGCAATAATGAGTATAAGGAAATGTAAAATCCTAGTCATAAGAAGCGTCTTCCCCCCCTCCACAACCTTCCCGTGAGATCCCACACAGTGTGCTGAGATCCTTAAGGAGGAAAAAGAAAGGCAGTGGACAGTCCTAAGTTGGGTAAGGGTTGGGCCAAAGGATGTACATCACCTTGCCCAATAGCTATGTGAAGAACACCTAAGAGAGTGGATCTAGCTTGAGATTGCGTTACGTTTACCACTGAAACCTCTCTGTCACAGGAAGCCTATTTAAGAGTGTCATAAACAGATAGCTAAGGGTTAATGTCTCTTTCACCTGAAGCACCTGACCAGAGGACCAATCAGGAAACCGGATTTTTTCAACTTTGGGTGGAGGGAACTGAGTGTTTTTGTCTTTGTTTTCTGCCTGCCTGCTTTCTCTGAGCTTTGGAGAAGCAGTTTCTACTTTCTAGTCTTCTGTTTCTAAGTGTAAGGACAAAGAGATCAGATAGTAAGTTCTATGGTTTCTTTTCTTTGGTATTTGCATGAATATAAGTGCTGGAGTGCTTTGATTTGTATTCTTTTTGAATAAGGCTGTTTATTCAATATTCTTTTAAGCAATTGACCCTGTGTTGTATCATCTAATACAGAGAGAACATTTGTACTTATTTTTCTTTCTTTTTATATAAAGCTTTCTTTTAAGACCTGTTGGAGTTTTTCTTTACTTCAGGGAAATTGAGTCTGTACTCACCAGGGAATTGGTGGGAGGAAGAAATCAAGGGGAGATTTGTGTGTTGGATTGCTAGCCTGACCTTGCATTCCCTCTGGGGGAATAGGAAAGTACTTTTTGTTTCCAGGATTGGGAACAGAGAGGGAGATTTCACTCTGTTTGGATTCACAGAGCTTGTGTCTGTGTATCTCTCCAGGAGCACCTGGAGGGGGGAAGGGAAAAAGGATTATTTCCCTTTGTTGTGAGACTCAAGGGATTTGGGTCTTGGGGTCCCCAGGGAAGGTTTTTCAGGGGGACCAGAGTGCCCCAAAACACTCTAATTTTTTGGGTGGTGGCAGCAGGTACCAGGTCCAAGCTGGTAACTAAGCTTGGAGGTTTTCATGCTAACCCCCATATTTGGGACGCTAAGGTCCAAATCTGGGACTAAGGTTATTACATGAGTGGCAGCCGGTGGGATGATATAGACAGAATCCAGAAGCCAGTGGAAATATTATATTTTTCTTTTCTCTGCTAAGGGCTTTTTAGCAGAGAGAAACAGTTGGTTTTAAAAGGGAACCAGAGAGAATTTTTTTTTTCTGCTCTCTCTGGCAGTTTGTGGCTTGCATGTTAAGCAGAAGTCGTTAAGGACTATTAACAGTCTTTTGTCACACAATAGCACTCCCATTGAGAGTCGTACCAGCACTTATATGCATGCAAATAAAGTGGTTTTTCTGGTTTCCCTTCATTGAACATTAGCTAGAGAGAGAAAAGAACAAAAAGCACTGTTGCTAGGCAGACTTCAGGAGGCAACAGAACCTGCAGTTCAGAAGATAAACACCGGAGGGCACCCCAACCCAAGAAAACAGGAACCATGACTTCTAAGGCAAAAATTGAGGCCGAAGAACAAATCAAAGAAGCTGAACACAGGCGAGAGATGGAAAAACACAAACAGCAACTGGAAATAAAACAAAAAGAGATGGAGATGAAAGAAAAGGAAGAAAGCATGAAACTGGCAGCCTTCCAAAGAGAACAGGCAGCCCAAGAGGCAGCACACAAAAGAAAACTAGAAGAAGAAGAGATAGCCTACCGAAGGAAACAAGCAGAAGAAGAGTTGGCCCACCACCGAGAAATGGAAAAACACCAAAAAGAAATGGAAAAACACCAAAAAGAAATGGAAAAACAACAAAAAGAAATGGAAAAACAACAAAAAGAGAATGAAGAGAAGGAAAAACAGAGAAAACATGAACTGGAATTGGCAAAAGCTGGGCTGCATGTGCCAGCCAACCCTAACAACCCGGCGCCAAATATTGCTCCACAGCACAGGAAATTTCCCACCTACAAGGCAGGTGATGACACCGAGGCCTTCTTGGAAAATTTTGAAAGAGCCTGTCTTGGGTACAGCATTCCCGAAGACCAGTACATGGTAGAATTGAGGTCACAGCTCAGTGGACCTTTAGCAGAGGTGGCAGCTGAAATGCCTAAGCACCAAATGAATGACTATAAACTTTTTCTAACCAAGGCCAGATACAGGATGGGGATAACCCCAGATCATGCCCGTCGGCGTTTCAGAACCCAAAAGTGGAAACCAGAGGAGTCATTTCCCAAACACGCCTACTACATTGCAAAAAACTATGAGGCCTGGCTAACAGGAAACAACATTCAAACCTTGGAAGAACTGAACCTCCTCATACAAATGGAGCAGTTCTTGGATGGTGTTCCTGAAGACATCACACGGTACATACAAGATGGAAACCCCAAGAATATCGCTGAGGCGGGGGAGATTGGAGCCAAATGGATGGAACTGGCAGAAAGCAAGAAAGCTACTGTCAAGGGGAACGATTACCCCAGGGGGCACACAGACCATAAACCCTACCACCGAGGACAGCCAAAGACCCCACATACCACCCAAGTAAAGCCACAGATACCCTACCCTTCAACCTCACCAGTCTCCAGTAACTCACCTCGGCCCAGTGACCCATCAGATGGAAGATGCTTTAAGTGTAATGAACTGGGACATATCAAGGCCAAGTGTCCCAAGAACACCATGCGAGTGCAATTCATTACACCACCATCACACCAAAGATCCCCAGGCCCGGATGCCTCCCAAATACCCTTGGAGCGAAGGGAAAATTTGAGAGTGGGCGGAAAGAAGGTTACTGCGTGGAGAGACACGGGAGCACAAGTGTCAGCTATCCACCAATCCTTCGTTGACCCCAAATTCATCAACCCAAAGGCCAAAGTTACAATTTACCCCTTCATGTCACAAGCTGTAGACTTGCCTACAGCTCAACTGCCTGTCCAGTACAAAGGCTGGTCAGGAATGTGGACTTTTGCAGTTTATGACAATTATCCTATCCCCATGCTACTGGGGGAAGACTTGGCCAACCAGGTGAGGCGGGCCAAGAGAGTGGGAATGGTTACACGTAGCCAAACCAGGCAAGCTTCCAGACCCATTCCTGTTCCTGAACCGTCCACAGAGGCCCCGTCTGTGTTACCAGAGACCCAGACAGAGGTAGAGGACCCGGATTCCATGCCTACCACTGAAACAGCCACAGCATCTCCAGTCCCAGGCCCGGAACTGGAACAGCAACCAGCACCAGCAAGTGCAACCCCATCTTCAAACTCAACGCCAGAGGGCGCCAGCGAGCCAGAACTGGCAGAAGCACAAGACAGCCATACCCAAAAGGCTCAGCCAGAGCCTGAAATACCCTCAGGTGCACCAGCGGAGAGCGGTACACCAGCAACGGAAACAACCCCATCACCTACATCGCTTCCAGAGGGACCAAGCCCAAGTCCACAGTCTGAGGAAGAACTGGTGACCCCAGCCTCAAGGGAACAGTTCCAGGCTGAGCAGGAAGCGGATGACAGCCTTCAGAAAGCTTGGGCGGCGGCACGGAGCACCCCACCGCCTCTCAGCTCTTCTAATCGATCCCGGTTTGTTATAGACCAAGGACTTTTATACAAGGAAATTCTTTCTGGTGGACACCGGGAAGAATGGCAGCCGCAAAAACAGTTGGTGGTTCCAACTAAGTACCGGGGGAAGCTCTTAAGCTTAGCCCATGATCATCCCAGTGGCCATGCTGGGGTGAACCGAACCAAGGACCGGTTGGGGAAGTCCTTCCACTGGGAGGGGATGGGCAAGGACGTTGCCAAGTATGTCCGGTCTTGTGAGGTATGCCAAAGAGTGGGAAAGCCTCAAGACCAGGTCAAGGCCCCTCTCCAGCCACTCCCCATAATTGAGGTCCCATTTCAGCGAGTAGCTGTGGATATTCTGGGCCCTTTCCCAAAAAAGACGCCCAGAGGAAAGCAGTACGTACTGACTTTAGTGGACTTTGCTACCCGATGGCCAGAAGCAGTCGCTCTAGGCAACACCAGGGCTAACACTGTGTGCCTGGCCCTAACAGACATCTTTGCCAGGGTAGGTTGGCCCTCTGACATCCTTACAGATTCAGGGTCTAATTTCCTGGCAGGGACCATGGAAAAACTGTGGGAAACTCATGGGGTGAATCACTTGGTTGCCACCCCATACCACCATCAAACCAATGGCCTGGTGGAAAGGTTCAATGGAACTTTGGGGGCCATGATACGAAAATTCATCAACGAATTCTCCAATAATTGGGACCTAGTGTTGCAGCAGTTGCTGTTTGCCTACAGGGCTGTACCACATCCCAGTTTAGGGTTTTCACCATTTGAACTTGTGTATGGTCACGAGGTTAAGGGGCCATTACAGTTGGTAAAGCAGCAATGGGAGGGGTTTACGCCTTCTCCAGGAACTAACATTCTGGACTTTGTAAGCAACCTACAAAGCACCCTCCGACACTCTTTAGCCCTTGCTAGAGAGAATCTAAAGGATGCTCAGGAAGAGCAAAAGGCCTGGTATGACAGACATGCCAGAGATCGGTCCTTCAAGGTAGGAGACCAGGTTATGGTCTTGAAGGCGCAACAGGCCCATAAGATGGAAGCATCATGGGAAGGGCCCTTCACGGTCCAAGAGCGCCTGGGAGCTGTAAACTACCTCATAGCATTTCCCAATTCCTCACTAAAGCCTAAAGTGTACCATGTTAATTCTCTCAAGCCTTTCTATTCCAGAGACTTACAGGTTTGTCAGTTTACAGTCCAGGGAGATGATGCTGAGTGGCCTGACGGTGTCTACTACGACGGGAAAAAAGACGGTGGCGTGGAAGAGGTGAACCTCTCAACCACCCTGGAACGTCTGCAGCGGCAACAAATCAAGGAGCTGTGCACTAGCTTCGCCCCATTGTTCTCAGCCACCCCAGGACGGACTGAACGGGCATATCACTCCATTGATACAGGTAATGCTCACCCAATCAGAACCCCACCCTACCGAGTGTCTCCTCATGCCCAAGCTGCTATAGAACGGGAGATCCAAAACATGCTACAGATGGGTATAATCCGCTCATCTACCAGTGCATGGGCATCTCCAGTGGTTCTGGTACCCAAACCAGATGGGGAAATACGCTTTTGCGTGGACTACCGTAAGCTAAATGCTGTAACTCGTCCGGACAACTATCCAATGCCACGTACCGATGAGCTATTGGAAAAGTTGGGACGTGCCCAGTTCATCTCTACAATAGACTTAACCAAGGGGTACTGGCAAGTACCACTAGATGAACCTGCCAAGGAGAGGTCAGCATTCGTCACCCATGCGGGGGTGTATGAATTCAATGTCCTTCCTTTCGGCCTTCGAAATGCACCCGCCACCTTCCAGAGGCTGGTAGATGGTCTACTAGCTGGACTGGGAGAATTTGCAGTTGCCTACCTCGATGATGTGGCCATTTTTTCAGACTCCTGGCCCGAACACCTACTACACCTGGAAAAGGTCTTTGAGCGCATCAGGCAGGCAGGACTAACTGTTAAGGCCAAAAAGTGTCAAATAGGCCAAAACAGAGTGACTTACCTGGGGCACCAGGTGGGTCGAGGAACCATAAACCCCCTACAGGCCAAGGTGGATGCTATCCAAAAGTGGCCTGTCCCACGGTCCAAGAAGCAGGTCCAATCCTTCTTAGGCTTGGCCGGATACTACAGGCGATTTGTACCACACTACAGCCAAATCGCTGCCCCACTGACCGACCTGACCAAAAAGACCCAGCCAAATGCAGTTAAGTGGACTGATGAGTGTCAAAAGGCCTTTACCCAACTTAAGGCAACGCTCATGTCTGACCCTGTGCTCAGGGCCCCGGATTTTGACAAGCCATTCCTAGTAACCACAGATGCATCTGAGCGTGGTATAGGAGCAGTGCTCATGCAGGAAGCAACAGATCACAACTTCCATCCTGTCGTGTTTCTCAGCAAGAAACTGTCTGAGAGGGAAAGTCACTGGTCAGTCAGTGAAAAGGAATGCTATGCCATTGTGTACGCCCTGGAAAAGCTACGCCCATATGTTTGGGGACGGCGGTTCCAACTACAAACTGACCATGCTGCACTAAAGTGGCTCCATACTGCCAAGGGGAACAACAAAAAACTTCTTCGTTGGAGTTTAGCTCTCCAAGATTTTGATTTTGAAATTCAACACATCACAGGAGCTTCTAATAAAGTTGCTGATGCACTCTCCCGTGAGAGTTTCCCAGAATTCAGTAGTTAAAAAGTGTTCTTAAAATGTAGAAGTCTGTTAGTTATATACTTAGGAGTATATGTAAAGGTGTATGTGTTGTATTAATCTGTTTATTTTCAAGTTCTAGAAGGAAATCGCCGCCAGTGAGCTTCCCCACTGTCTGCAATTTGGGGGGCGTGTCATAAACAGATAGCTAAGGGTTAATGTCTCTTTCACCTGAAGCACCTGACCAGAGGACCAATCAGGAAACCGGATTTTTTCAACTTTGGGTGGAGGGAACTGAGTGTTTTTGTCTTTGTTTTCTGGCTGCCTGCTTGCTCTGAGCTTTGGAGAAGTAGTTCTACTTTCTAGTCTTCTGTTTCTAAGTGTAAGGACAAAGAGATCAGATAGTAAGTTCTATGGTTTCTTTTCTTTGGTATTTGCATGAATATAAGTGCTGGAGTGCTTTGATTTGTATTCTTTTTGAATAAGGCTGTTTATTCAATATTCTTTTAAGCAATTGACCCTGTGTTGTATCATCTAATACAGAGAGAACATTTGTACTTATTTTTCTTTCTTTTTATATAAAGCTTTCTTTTAAGACCTGTTGGAGTTTTTCTTTACTTCAGGGAAATTGAGTCTGTACTCACCAGGGAATTGGTGGGAGGAAGAAATCAAGGGGAGATTTGTGTGTTGGATTGCTAGCCTGACCTTGCATTCCCTCTGGGGGAATAGGAAAGTACTTTTTGTTTCCAGGATTGGGAACAGAGAGGGAGATTCACTCTGTTTGGGTTCACAGAGCTTGTGTCTGTGTATCTCTCCAGGAGCACCTGGAGGGGGGAAGGGAAAAAGGATTATTTCCCTTTGTTGTGAGACTCAAGGGATTTGGGTCTTGGGGTCCCCAGGGAAGGTTTTTCAGGGGGACCAGAGTGCCCCAAAACACTCTAATTTTTTGGGTGGTGGCAGCAGGTACCAGGTCCAAGCTGGTAACTAAGCTTGGAGGTTTTCATGCTAACCCCCATATTTGGGACGCTAAGGTCCAAATCTGGGACTAAGGTTATTACAAAGAGGTTGTGCAATGGCCCTGATCCTGGCTGGGGTTGGTCCTAGCTTATAGGGAGTGGGAAAGGGAAACTGGGCTTCAGAGTCAATGAGAAGACCAAGTCGTTATGTGGATGGTTCTTGCCTCTTACAGATCAGCAGGGTTTGTGGGTCAGCCCCGTAGCTCAGTCCATGGCAAACACAGCTACCCTGCCAGAATAATGTGGGAGAAACTCCACAAGGAAAACCTCACAGTGTGTCCTTTCCTATTGGCTTGAACCATTATCAAGTACAGGTTACATACATATTCTGCACTGATCTACTTCTGATCCTCTGCTGTTTTAAAAGGAGAACTTAACGTAATATTTTTCTTTTTGCACTAAACAATGGAAGGAAAATTAAACAGTGGCCTGATAACTCTCAACTATCATTGGTACCAAATTAATCTCTAGGTCTCACTGGCTCTGCCGGAATGAGTATGTCTCTGCCAGAGTACTTGTGGCAGCACAAGGCAACTGCAACTGCCCCCTCTGTTAGATGGGCTTGACCTCGGGAGGGGCACTGATTTAACACACTCATGATGAAGCCTCTGTTACTCCTATGAAGTTCAAAGCCTACAGCAGCAAGGAGTCATCAGCAACAGACATCATGCTGGAGAGCAGTGGTTAACAATGGGTTTACCAAATCTGAGATTAATTGCCATATGGACCTTATGGGGTTTGTTCAATTTTTCTCCCCTCTTTTCTGAATAACTTAAGTGGGTTTACACCAGAGGTAAATTTGGCAAAGTAAGGCTAATGAATCCAAACTAATCTAACCTTAGCTGTGCAGTGCAGTGCAGAGTGGAGTATTTGTGTTTGTCTGTTCTGAGCAAGTAAGAGTATTTCAAAGCATTTCTTAGCTTCCAACCAATATGCAGTTGCTGTACTTTCTTACAACTTCGTTCTCTCTTCATCTTTCCCAGTCCCACAAAATTGCTCTTTCAGATATGCATTTTGTCCTCTCCGTTTCTCACCTTTTTTAAATAACATGCAATAGCACAGGACTTGCAAGCTGTGACAACATAAATGAGTGAGATTTCAGTAGATTAAGAGTGAGACTGTAAGTATCTAATTGAAACACAGTGCAAAATCCTTCATCAGACAAGAGCATTACTTTAAAAACTACCTTCAGAATAAGTCGAAATAAGTGAGTCTCATTACAAATGAATGAGATTTGGCACCAAGCTGTTTCATTTAAAACTCAGCAGTTAGGAAATAGATTGTGCAGGATAGATACTCTAAAAAGAGAAAAGGGAAAGGAGAAATGGTTTTGCCACATCTGTTGTAGATCTTGTCTTCTAGGCTGGTACAAAGGAAAATTAAATGACAAGTTTTAATACTTTATGTTTTGAGAGTTAGGGGAAATAACTGTTCTTCAGTACCATAGTTATTAGAATTAGGGTCTGCTTTTGTATTTTATAAGTAAGCCTTCCTGTAGGAGGTAATTGCAAGGAGAGTACTACTGTACTACAGAGTGTTCAGAAAAGAGATGAATGAAAAAATAAAAGGTTTGATGCTCCTTTTTTACATTGGAATATCAGTGTTTCGGGCAAAGAATTACAGTATAGGTGAGAACACTTCCTCCAATATGTGATTTATTTCATATAGCCAATATAATTGATGTAAGAATTCAGTTGATAGATTTTACTTGTTGTACTGTTCTAATCTGAAAAGTGACTACATACATTCTTATTATTTGTATCTTGATACTCTGAATTTTACATTAACTAAAATTCAGATAATGACCTTGGAATCTGTAATTTGAATAGAAACAAACTGTATTAATCCTTACATCAGAATACTTGCCATTATTATTAGCTATTCCATTAATCCATATTTTCTTGCATGTGAAAATGGCACCTTCTTACTCAGTGGATCTGCTCTTTATGTTGTTCAGAGTAGTATCTTCTGGCTTTCCTGGTGGAAGTAGGTTTCAAATTTTTTACTTCTGTTAATACTACAGAAAGAACCCAGCTTTTAGATTCCATATGGAGCTTGGAGGGCTGGCAATTAAGGAAGAAAAATCTTTTTTACTTATAGAGTGAGCAGGTTTGATTCTGGAATCATTAAAAGGCAATAAAGGTGTAAACCTCCAGTGTAATTTTCAAGTCACTTTTTAAATTAGAACTACACTGGTGTAAATCTAAAGTAACTCTATGGACTTTAATGAAGATACTGCAGAATTCTAGAGGTATAACTGAATGGAAATTGCTCTAGAGACTTATTAGTCTATCATCTTTACATATCTGTCTTTTCCATGACGAGGTGGGGGATGGGGGGAGATTGAGTCTGAGTTAGCTCTATTTTATGTAAGTCAATTACACAACAGCTAGAGAATGTATCTTTCTCTATTGCACTGCTAATAATGTTTCTGTAAAAGCCATACACCTAATAGGCTTATTGCTACATCTCTTTCCAAATATTGTCCGCTATTTATTTCACTGCATTCACTTTAATAATACTGCCTTATAGTAGTAAGTGATAGTGCTCAAATGAATGTGTTTCAGGGAAAGAAAGTATTTTAATCTCATTGATAACTAAATGCACAGGGCTGTGACATATGGAATTGCAGTTGCTGTAGAGTGAGTCAGAGCTGTTGAAAAAAAAATCAGATATTCTGATTTTTGTCCAGTAAGATAAATTATACGGTGGTGACCACTGACAAGTGAAGTGTTCCTGTGAGAGGTAGAAACAAGAAATTCATTGGTTTGCAAAATATCAGGCATGGATATAGAAACAAAACCACATCTTCACAGCTGATTGTTTTGTGAGACAAAATTGCTAAGTGAAACAGATGTCTCTTCCTTTCTCAGCTTGGCTGT
Organism: Gopherus flavomarginatus; assembly: GCF_025201925.1. Lineage (NCBI taxonomy): Eukaryota > Metazoa > Chordata > Testudines > Testudinidae > Gopherus > Gopherus flavomarginatus. The sequence continues at coordinate 148,733,779 of NC_066618.1, read as the reverse complement.
CATGAAACACAGATGCCCATTAGCCAAAAGAACTATATGAAATGTTTTATACTTAAAGTAGTGTACAGGAAAACTTCACCATCTTATTTTTTGCCAACTTCCCTGCTCGTCTGGAAAAGACAAATCATATTTCACTTGGGACAATATCTTTAAATTTTCATAGGACTAATTAAAATAATTCAGTATTTTGAGTTTTCCCCTTTAAAACATCATTTATAATGGACATTTCTGATATTAGCATTATAGGTGGCCATCTTACTAAAAGGAGAGGGTTTTTTTGTTTTTGTTTTTTCTTTGCAACAATGCTACGTGTGTGAAGTCAGTGTCAGAGGACCTGCTTTTTATCTCACAACAGAGTAAGGCTGTCGCGCCTTGCAGAAGTTATGTCATCTTTGACATGTGGCAGTGCTTACAGAATGAGCTAGAATACAGTCTACGTCTTCACCTCACTTCTGAGTGTTTTACTGCTCTACTCCTCTAGTTGCCACCTGTAGTCTGATCTACAGACCGTGAAGCTTAAGAGGAGAGGGAGCATCCTGCAGTAGTGTGTGCTTGGTATTGGAGTAGGATTGGGTGCCAGCATACTGCCCCTGCAGTTCTGTGACACCATGGTGATAGGTCCTCCCATGAGTTCTTCTGAAGTCTTTAGATTAAGTGTGGGAACTTCAGCCTCCTTCTAAATATTCTGCTCTGCAGTAGGGCAGCCAGCCACCACCAAAACATTCATAGGTGTGTCCTCAAAGTCCTTTATTTAACTACTTCTGGTTCATTTGGGTGCTGCAGAGGAAGACTCTCTTTGTTGACTAAATGCTGTGGCTTTTCCCAAATGTACTATAGTTCCACCAGCAGTTTATTAAGTACTTTTTGCACATACCTAGCAGCTGAGAGACCATGTGAAATATGACAAATCTCAGAAACTCAGCATAAGTTTCAAGTATCAGAGGGGTAGCCGTGTTAGTCTGGATCTGTAAAAGCAGCAAAGAGTCCTGTGGCACCTTATAGACTAACAGACATTTTGGAGCATGAGCTTTCGTGGGTGAATCTGACGAAGTGGGTATTCACCCATGAAAGCTCATGCTCCAAAACGTCTGTTAGTCTATAAGGTGCCACAGGACTCTTTGCTGCTTTTACAGCATAAGTTTGTGATCTTTTTGGAGAAACAGAGTCCCATTTTAAATTCATAACAAACTAGTTTAAAGTACTGTTGTGATTATTATGAACAGCCCTACTATAAAGAAATGGGAAACTCTATGTCTGTCTCCATTCTATATTGCCTTTATCCACAGTATCTGACAATATGAAAAATAGAGACAGTCCAAGTGACAAACCATTTTTTTTTTTTTGGTTTGGAAACTTTTCAGGATTCACCCTAGTAAATATGTAGCGCAAATACTGTAATTATCTGCCAACACTCGGCCCCTGAGCACCTAGGGGAGAGGAAAGGTATATGTATACCTGGCACACCAGTCAGAACCCTTTTTTCTAATTGGATCAGTGTAGAACCAGATTTGTTGGTTTTCTGGGGGATGTGTACAACTAACCTTTATGGAGCTGAGAGAGAATTTTTCCCTCATAGCCAGATTTTTTCACCTACTCCACAGCAGCTCAAGGATCTCATGGGGTAGGGTCAGGAAGTATCATTCAAGCTGTCACAACTTAGCAGGTGGCAATTGTCAAGTGGAAGTATGTATTCCAGAGGGTGGTCCAGTTTCCAGATAAACCAGAATTGGAAGTGTATTTTGGGAAGTGTAACACAGTACCTGGCCTCTTAAATGAAATTGGGCCAACTTCTCCTGTTGCAGTCCTGCTGCAGCCTAGTTTGGTGTAATGGGGAGAGTAGAGTTGCAGGGAGTTATAAATGACAGGCAGTCCAAAGGCAACATCATTCGGAATCCAGAGTTCAGAGAACAAGAGAGCTCAGAAGAAAGGCAGAGTTGGGCTGAGAGCTTCAGGAAGGGGATGCCCTTGAAGGGGGGAGCAGGGAAAGTTCCTAGTAAGCAGCAAACCAGACCAGGCTGATGAAAACATGAGGTACTTGAGAGGGCTCCACCTACAAACTTCCCCAGGACACCGAGCCACAGCCAGAGAAGGATGAAGTCTCAGAGCAACAGAGGCAGATGCCTGCTGGCTCTCTGAGCTGGAGGGCTGAAGTCTGGGGAATGATGAAGGGGTGAATTCACTGATGTCTCTAGGCAGGAGCTGGAACTATAGGGAAACAGGGCAGAGGAAGGGCCCAGCTAGAGGGGTGGGTATGAGATGTGGTGAGAGAAATCAAAGCTGCATTGGGGAGCTGGGGCACAGTGAGAAGAGCCAGAGCTGTATTTGGTGTATTGATGGTTTGTAGGGACTTGAAAAAGTGAATGTACTATTTGGATGGTAGTGGGGAATTTTGAATTATGATTGTGGGACTTTTGTAAGAAACTAACCCCACAAAAGGGCCATTTATATGTAGAAGCATGTCTGGAGTAATTGAGGACTGTAGAAGAAAAGGGGATACTGAGGTAGGTACACTTTTTGTGCCATGGCCTGCCATAGGGGGGCACCCCAGGCAGAGCCACCATAACATAGGGGAAAGCATGCCCTACTGAAGCTAAGGAAAGGGTTGGCTCCTATATCTGGTACAGCAGGGAGACAACTCTTTTTCCCCAGTGCCAGAACTCTCATATTACAGGAAGGTGATGAGGTCTCAGCAGGAAGAGCTGACAGCATCTCTCAAATTGGTGGGCACTTTTGGGGAAGGAATGATGACGTATTGTACAAATTATTGCTGGATAATTCCCAGTGAATTAATAAATCTGTGGCCTAGTGTAACCACTTCCCTTGCATCTTGTGTTTCTTCCTGCATTGCTGGGGCCATGTACCCCAGATGTTTGCATTTGTTTGCATGCCAAACTACTTCAAAACGAGAGTTACTCTTTGGTAATTCAATTCATCCAAGTCTCTTCTTCTTCTCCCTTCCCATGATAGAGCACCAGGGATAGTGTGTATCATGACTCTGCCCTCTCCTCCCCCCCCCCACCCCCAGAAGCATATAGCTGAAGGAACTGTCAGAGAGATTTTCTTTTTGTCTTTGGGTAGGTCTAGGAGAAAACCAGAGAAGAAAATTAGAAAGCAAGGAAGAGGTGGAAGAGAAGGAGCCTGAGGAAAGGTTGAGACTTCCAAGTTGTAGGGGCAAAGAAACTGGAGCAGGAAAGAAGAGAACTTGGAGTTACATAGAAGAGACTTCCCTTACAATTACCTTCCTTGCTTTCTTCCTGTTAGATGGTGCCAGCTGCCCCTGACTGTCTTCCGTTTTGGAGAAAAAGAGAGATGCATGACAAACATGTTTTGTTTTGTGTACACTGTTTATTTTAATTTTTAGCTCAAGCAAATTTTAATCTGTAATTCTTTGCTCTGTGCTTATGCTTACTGTTAGTGATTGTGAATCAAGAGAGAATGGGAAAATGACTCTAATCAAAGTTCAGTAACATTTAAACAGTTTTCTAAGTTTCTCAGTTTCTAAGCTGACACTGGCTTTGATCCTAGATCCTGCATGGGTTCCTTCGCTTCTCCAGGATCTGCTCATTATGAGTGTGTGGGAAGGATTCAACTTCTGAAAATTTATCACAGCAAGAGTATGTCCTCTGACCTTTACTTCATCCCTCTGCTCCATTGAACTCATTTGGTTTCTGCACAGACACCTGAAGACTGCTATGTCAAAGCAGACCAGTGGCCTATCTAGCCTAGAATTTTGCCTCTGATAGTGGCCTGAAATAGATGCTTTAGAGGAGAGTATGAAAGCAACATAGAACACCAGGAAAACACATGTAATAACTGGATACCATAGGGGAATATTTATACCTGATCTAAGTGTGCGATCAGTTTATTCCCTAAGCATGAACATCTTTTTGCTATCCTAGCTTATATGATTGAAGATGGTATTCTTATAAGTAGTCAATGCTACTTTAATATTGCTATACTGTTTTCCCTTACTATAGTTAGAACACGAGGGAAAAGCCCAAAATGCTGCACTAGTTCTATTTCATGTGTGAAACTTTTTGGATCATTCCAATACTCTTGTGGCCTGACCATTTTTTTTTAAGTGAAATTTGATTTTGTGGCTACAATTTTGTGCGTGTAAATAAATGTTGCAACAAATCTGATGTTGCAAATAATTGTGGACACATTTTATAGTGCTTAGATGTCCAGCTGTTTGCACCTATAAATTAATGTTACTGTACAGTGTCATTAAATGCACAAATAAGTTAGTGAGGCACGTAACTGCATGCTTACAATGATCATAAATTTTGCCAATGGTTGATTGAACTCACTCAATGGGCTTAAAGAGTTGTTGTTGGTTGTTTTTTTCTCAAAATTCCATGCTCAACATCGTGGCTGCAAAATCAGAAGCAGATTAGAGGTGCTTAAAAAATAATATTGGGGCCTTTATCAGATATGGCACATCTGCAAAATTTAAAATATACATTTCAGGGTGAAAATAAATTGAATTATTCAGTTCTGCAAATCAGACATAACGGACTCAATGAGATAGCTGGGAATTGTGTAACAGGAAGTTGGGAGGTAGTGTTGAGTGTAACACTCTGGCTTAGCCAATTGCATTTCAGTACAGTAAAAAAATAGCAAAACATTTTGCATTAAGGCTCTTCCAGTGTTAGAAGTCATGAGTAAAGAAAGATATCTAGATAATCTGATTTAAATCAATACTGATTGCTTAATGAATCTGCTGCTTTTTGGTTTATCCCATTTAAAGTATTTGAAGGGCGTAAAAGTGATAATGAGTTACACTGAAAAGTACTCCAGTTTAGGAGAAGGAAACATAAATAATAGGAAATAAAAAAAATAAAAATTGTGTGACACACCACCAGTTGTTCTGTTTTCCTTAATTGTCATGTATCTGCCATGTCCTTTATCTGCTTAGTGAATTTACAACTAACACAGCAGGTTGTGAATTTTTAATAGGCTCTCTTCGAGAAAAGAAAAGGTCAACATTAACATAAAATTCTTCTTTAAGATTTGTGGCACAAATGTTTCACAGCAGAGAACAGGTGTTGCTGAAAAACTAAAATCTACCACAACAGTCAAGTGAAATGACTCTTTGTGTTAAGTAAGGGAGACGTGAATGCTTTAATACAGCACAATGACTGCAATGTGCCAAGTCAATGTAAATAGAAAATGAGTGGGGCTTTTTTTTTAGCCCTCATCTTGTTTTTTTGCATGCAGAATGATTTCATGTCTTTAAAAAAATGACCTCCCTTTTTAAAATATATATTTTTCTCTCTCTTTCTCCTCTAGCTTCACTCTGACCAGGACAAGGGAGATGGGTCTCTCAAGTACATTTTATCAGGAGATGGGGCTGGTACTCTTTTTATTATTGATGAGAAAACAGGTGACATTCATGCCACTCGAAGGATTGATAGAGAGGAGAAAGCCTTTTACACCCTTCGTGCCCAGGCTATTAACAGAAGAACTCTGAGTCCAGTGGAGCCCGAGTCAGAGTTTGTCATAAAAATCCATGACATTAATGACAATGAACCAACATTTCCAGAAGAAATATATACTGCTAGTGTTCCTGAAATGTCAGTAGTCGGTAAGTAGTGATTTCTGGTGTAAGGACATACTTTTAACTATGATCTTTAAAGTAATCATTTCCCCAACTATTATAAACTCAGTTAAGTCCTGATTTTCATGCAGAAGGTAAGTAATAATAGTACTTTTCTCTGTTTAGAATTAGAAATAGGCCTGAGAGAAAACTCTACATCTGGTGCAAAGTTCAGGGTTCATACTCTTCAGCCAGATCCAGATACAAATTTTATGGATGGAGCTTTTGTCTACTTATAATCTTAAATACATTAATTCAAACTTTGTTGGAATTTGGATGAAAAGATGTGATACATAATTCACGGTTTGGTCCCTCCCTGAAATCTGCAGGAAAAAGGTGATTGGGGAAGCCTTTGATAAAAACTTCAGTGGAGTGTTTCCTTTCTTTTTGATAAACTGAAGCCCCTCTAGTCTGCCTTCTCTCTTATGGGTTCTGTGCCTGAGGAGCTATACTCCCTTGCTCCTGTCTCCTAATGCTGGTGCACTGACAGCAGACACAGTCTTGAAGAAGCTTCTGTTCATTCTCTGCCTTTGTTCCTCTCTTTGTGTTGGCTTTTTTGGGGAGTGGACTTTGTTGTTACCCTTTTGGTTCTCCCACATCTTGCTTGTGGCTGGTGGTAGTCAGAATCTGAAATGGCTTCCTTGTTCTCTATATGCTTCATTTCACCCTCTATCCTGGTTCTCAGTCAAGAGCTTTGCCAGTTCTTCTTTTTACTCATGGCTGGTACATGGGCAGGAGATGAGAAGTTGATAGGCAGAGTCCAACGGGAGGAAATAAAAGTACTGTTACACACTGTGATACATGCTGAAAATGACCCTGTGGTAAATGTAAGCCAGTACAAATAATAATCAGAATCACAATTAGTTGACAAGATGCTGAATTCAATTTGTCTTGGTGTATGCAGACTGCAGTGTTGTGATCAGCATCATGTTAGCTAACCTGCTCAAACTATAGAACAGTCCTCCATATGATGATAACAATTTTACAGAAGAATCATGAAAAGTATGTTTTATGATAACAAGCAGTCAATATTAAAAATTCACTATTTGCCAGATTAACATACAATTGTATACATGATACCAGTTTCCTATTACATTTAGAATACAATATAACTTGAGTAACTGTGGAATCTGTTGGTAAATGTTGACTGTTTAGTGGCTACTAAAGTATGACTTACAAGTACATCATATCATGTTTTGAGAAACCTTACTGACCTTCATTAGTATTTACAATCAACAGAAGAAGACATGGACACTAGAAGATAAGAACCCGCAGAGAACTTTACAGAACTATGTGAGAGCATTATCCTGTTAACTGCATCTAACTAGATGCATCTACCATGTAGTCTAAAGGTCCCATAATCTCAGAGTTTCAACATTGACCAAGCAGTGTTTATTTAAAAAAAATGGTAATGCATTATCCGTGAAGGCACTGCACAGGGTTATATTGGGACTAGGGCTGTCAAGAGATTAAAAAATAATAATCGTGATTAATCGCAATGTTAAACAATAATAGAATACCATTTATTTAAATATTTTTGGATGTTTTCCACATTTTCAAATATATTGATTTTGATTACAACACAGAATACAAAGTGTACAGAGCTCACTTTATATTTATTTTTGGTTACAAGTACTTCCACTGTAAAAAACCAAAAGAAATAGTATTTTTCAATTCACTTAATACAAGTACTGTAGTGCAATCTCTTTATCATGAAAGTTGAACTTACAAATGTAGAATTATGTACAAAAAATAACTGCACTCAAAAATAAAACAATGTAAAACTTTAGAGCCTACAAGTCCACTCAGTCCTACTTCTTGTTCAGCCAATCACTCAGACAAACAGTTTGTTTACATTTGCAGGAGATAATGCTGCCCGTTTCTTGTTTACAATGTCACCTGAAAATGAGAACAGGCACTGCAATGGCATGTTGTAGCCGGCATCACAAGGTGTTTACATGCTAGATGTGCTAAAGATTCAGGTGTCCTTTTATGCTTCAACCACCATTCCATGGGATGTGCATCCATGCTGATGATGGGTTCTGCTCTATAACAATCCAAAGCAGTGTGGACCGACACATGCTCATTTTCATTATCCGAGTCAGTTGCCACTAGCAGAAGGTTGATTTTTTTTTGGTGATTTGGGTTCTGTAGTTTCCTCATTGGAATGTTGCTCTTTTAAGATTTTTGAAAACATGCTCCACACCTCGTCCCTCTCAGATTTTGGAAGGCACTTCAGATACTTAAATCTTGGGTGGAGTGCTGTAGCTATCTTTCAAAATCTCACAGTGGTTTCTTCTTTGTGTTTTGTCAAATCTGCAATGAAAGTGTTTTTAAAATGAACAACATGTCCTGGGTCATCATCTGAGATTGCTATAATATGAAATATATGACAGAATGTGGGTAAAACAGAGCAGGGAACATACAGTTCTCCTCCAAGTAGTTTAGTCACAAATTTAATTAACACTTTATTTTTTTAACTCCTCTGGAATGATGGCCGAAGCAGGAAGGGGCATATGAATGTTTAGTATATTTGGTACGTAAATACCTTGTGATGCCTGCTACAAAAGTGCCATGCAAATGCCTGTTCTCACTTTCTAGTGACATTGTAAATAAGAAGAGGGCAGCATTATCTCCTGTAAATGTAAACAAACTTGTTTGTCTGAGTGATTGGCTGAAAAAGTAAGCTCCAAAGTTTTACATTGTTTTGGGTTTGAGTACAGTCATGTAACAAAAAAAAATCTACATTTGTAAATTGCACTTTCACCACACAGAGATTGCACTACCGTACTTGTATGAGATGAATTGAAAAATATTAATTCTTTTGTTTATCACTTTTACAGTGCACATATTTGCCATCAAGAATAATATACACTTTCATTTCAGTTACAACAAAGAATACAATATTTATGAAAATGTAGAAAAATATTCACAATATTTAATAAATTTCAATTGGTATTCTGTTGTTTAACAGTGTGATTATAACTGATTAATCATGATTATTATTTTTTTAATTAATCATGTGAGTTAACTGTGATTAATCGACAGCCCTAATTGGGACTCTACAAAACTAGTTTGAACAATGAAGGGATCACAACAAGGTTATCTAGCTTCAGTGTTTTTAAAATGGAACACACAAATAACATTGACTATATATAAATTATAGCTTTTCTAGTACCATAAGTCTCAGCAAATGTCATGCAGCTTCAATTAAGGAGACGATTTTGACAGAATGGTTCTGTATCATATAGAAAGGGAGGCATGTGGAAAGAGCTGAGATTGGAAAATACATCTCAGATCATCAGTCCCATCCTCACAATCTTTCTCTAAAAGACATCCCATTAGGCTGTATATAAACTATTTTTGGATACATTTAATGAAAGTGATTCAGTGCCTTCATTTAAAGTATTTTCCTAATGTACAATACCCGATTTGAATGATTCCATGTTCAGTTTCAGTTGGTTGGCTCTTATTATCTCATTCTCAATTACAAAAAAGCCCCTTTTCCTGTAAATGCATCTGAGATATTCATGACTTATATTTTCATCTGCAATCATTAGACCTCACATTCAGCTCAAAGTCTCTGGGTCCGTAGGTGCCAGTATGTACTTCATGTCAACAAGTAAACAACCTTTGAAACCACTGCACTATGAAAAAAGGGTACTGCCTCTGCTAGGCTCAATCCAGTGCAAATGTTGAAGGTGGATGGATATTTATATACCTGGAATATATAAAAAATGCACTAGTTATCACAGAAAGCAAAATTTATGTATTCTGAGTATAGTGGATCAAATCCTGCCCCTTTTACTTACACAAGTAGTCCTAGGGATGTTAATAGGACTGAATTCTGAGAGTAAAGAGCAGATTTGGACCACTGTTTTAGCTCTGTTGTAACAGCAACTCAAACAAGTAACTGTGAACAATTTTATTTCACAAATGTAGCCTTTTTTTCTGTTTGTGAGTTGCCAGCAAGATTTTTTTCTAGGCTCTAGGAAGTATAAATACACATTCAAGGGCAATTTTCTAACAGGCTGAAATAATGCATAAGATTTTTCTGCTGAAATCATAGAGCCTGACTTTTTACTGCTGTGCAAAGTGGATGTAAAATGCTGCCAAGTCAGAATTTTGCACTCATATTCATGGTAATAATGCTACCCCTTTTTAACCCAAGTACTTAGCCAAAATTAGTGATTTGTTTCATTTATTGATACATGTAAGAAACAATTAAGCTGATATTGATGCAGTTCTGCTTATTTACTAAGGAAGTACAGCATATCTTGTTTCCCTGAACACAGCAGGAATTAAATTGCAGAAGAGTTTCTTTTCTCACAGTTCCAAGCCCTTAGCCCGCTCAACACTAGCCCAAAAGCTCTCTCCAGGCATTTCTGCAGTGTTCCCAGTGCTTGTTCTAGGTGTGTCCTTGGCTTTCTGCTGCTTCCCTCTCAGCTTGTGTTCTGTTTCTCTTGCTTCTCTCTCAGAGACAGGCACAGACATCGCCACCAAACAATACCCAAGCAAAACCCTTTGCTTATATATCTTGCAGTTGCCTATGTTTTGGGCAGTGATGTGCCTTTGTTTTGGGTGAAGGCTGTTATTGTTTCTTCTATCCGGTTCCATAAAGAAGCTTAATTGTTTCTTACATGTATCAATAATGAAAGGCAGATGTGACAGCCATCAATTTAAAGGACGTTTAATTCAGCCCCTAACAGTAGCATTTTATGCCCTTTTAGCACAAGCATAAAAATTACACAAGACTCAAGGTGGAAGTGCTTAAAATAGGGAGCAGGTCACAGACTCTATCAATAAATAAATAAAATAGAATTTTAAAAATAAATAAATAAATAAAAATTGAGCCACATGACAAAGGGGTGCACTTTAATAACCGCCTTACCAGAGCTACTGTTTCCAGATTTTTGTTGACCCCCATTTTTTCAGACCCCTTTAAGCACTGGGAAGAATAAGGTCCATATTTTTTTTTCCAAATAAAGTTACAAATCATTGAACCTAGGCTGAAAGTGCCATCTCAGCCATAACCATAATATCACGTAGTATCTTTTTACCTTGTTTCTGGAATAATTTTCCTTTGTAAGAAAGTCCTATACAATTTAATATAAAATAATATCCTTTCTATAGGCTCTCTTAAGCATCTGATAGAACTTAATGAAGAAGCTTCTAGTGCTCTATGGATTCCTATTGCATTCAGCCCTATTAAAATCTACAAAATTTCTCTATAAGGTCTCATCTCTTTTCCAAGAATTCTTAAAAATAACCAATAACTGTTCTGCTGTTTACTCTGACAGTTTTGCCTGAACTCTTGGGTACATCTTTCTATGGCCCTTTTTAGTTCTAACATTTTACCAAGATTTCATGTACCATTCCCTATTCTTCAAACAAGCCTGTCAAGTTTTTAGCCACCAAGATTTTCCACAATTTGCACGAGTGAAGAGTGTCATTACCAAACAATCTGCATTGTTCACAGAAGGCCAGATATGTGCCCTGCAGCTCCATGAGTGCACAAGTAGGAAAAGGGTGAAACTGTCAACACTAAGAGATAGGGCTGGCCTATACTGGGGGGGGTATCGATCTAAGATACGCAACTTCAGCTATGTGAATAGCGTAGCTGAAGTCGAAGTATCTTAGATCCATTTATCTCAGGTCCTCATGGCGTGGGATCAGTGTCTGAGGCTTCCCATGTCGACTCTGCTACCACCGCTCACTCCGGTGGAGTTCTGGAGTCGACAGGAGCGTGTTTGGGGATCGATATATCGCGTGTAGATGAGACGCGATATATCGATCTCCGAAAAATTGATCGCTACCTGCCGATACAGCGGGTAGTCTGGATGTACCCATAGTTAAAATCCTGGTTCTCCCTGGATAGGGAGAACAGATGTCCCAATATTAGGGACTTTGTCTTATATAGGCAACTATTTCCCTTTCCTGCCACCCACCTCCCCTGGAAAAAAAAAAAGGTGTCCCAATATTTCACGCTTGTTATTTGATAACCCTATTCCTGGAGCACAGGGACTGTTCCCTCCTAGTATCCCTTTGATCATGAAGTACTCCAAAGAGAATAGGAAAGGACTCAGGATTATTCCCCCAGTATACCAAACTGTGAAGCTGCCTGGACATACATGCAGCAATATGCTGTTTTTCCTTAGATTAGGGTAGTAGCTAGTGCATTCCTTGTGCATTTAGGAATTCTGCCTCTGGTTGTGGTATGAGAGAAATGTCTGAGAATGTCACCCTGCGGTATTATCTACTTTAGTCTCTTGTTCATGACCCGCATTACCTTGTTCTTTTTTCCTCTGTGCAGGTCATGGGCAAAGATGAGGACCTTGCATTTAGGTCAGTAGCCCAGTAAGGCTGCCTGCTGCCCTGACGTCTTTATGTAGATTACTGTACATATCCTCTTCCTTCATTCTTTTCCTCACTGAGTCCCAAAGGATTTCCACTTATAATTTCCTCCTTTGTTCTTTCCTGTCTTCTTGGTGTTTCTCATGTTTCACTGAGAGTTTCTTCTCATGGCTGCAGATAAATCCATTTTCTTCCCTGTGCTTTTTCCTCTCGACTCTCTGCTAATATCCTTCAGAGAAGAATAGACATTTCTGACTTTAAACCTGTTGATTCCTTTTATGATCTCATCCTTTCTTTCCTTTCAATTATGCTTCTCTATTCATCATTTCCAGCAAAGGAATTCTGTTCTTTAATCATTCCCTTAGCCCTATCTCACCTCATATCTTCAGGGTTTAGCAGCACCGCCTATGAATTCCTCAAGATATGATTTTCTTCACATCTCTGATGGCTATCATCTTTCCTAGTTGTTCTTCTAGCCCTCTAATCAATTCTGCCTTTCTGCATTATAGATATCAATATGCACTTCATAAAGGTGTAACTTCCCTCTGGGTTTACATGTGGCCCGCAATTTGTGCATCCCACAGTTAGCCTGTCATCTTTAAACATAGTTTTCCTTTTGTCTTTTTCTTCAGAAGACCAATAGAGACTATTTATAGCTCCCACTACTCTACTTGCTCCCCAGGCTTTTTGTTCATTCTCTCCTTAGTATGATATGTCCCCTTTTCCCACTGCTAAAATATCATAGCAATAATTGTTTTCTGTAGCATTCCTTTCTTATTTAAGTCACTCACCATGCTAACACTTTGGATATTTTTATTTTTATTTTTTCTTTACTTCGTTCTGCTAATTCCCCAGCAAAACCTTCCCGCATCTGCTCAGCTAGAGTCTCAGAATGACAGGTTTTAATGCCTCATATGATTATATTCTATCTTCACATTTCTTACCAAACCCTTTTTCAATCCACTGCACACTAAAGTAAAATCTACAGTCAGCAGCAAAAAAATCCAAGGAATAATGATTATTTTGTTATTTTCTTGAAAGGCCACCCAAAAAGATTTACACAATCTCTAGTGCTATGCTTGTCTCCAGCACTTTTTTGCCCACTTACTGGAATGCCAGGTACCTAGATGCTCTTTCTGACATTACTTTCACTGAGTCTATCTCCTCTCCATTTCATTTGCTGCATGTAATATAGCGCTCACGTTTCAAAAATTAACAAACTGGAAAGCATATGCAATTATTTCCCCTCTTTTTCTCTAGAAACAGCAGATAGATTTCTGGTATTTCAGCATGCTGTTTGTATAGATACTCCAGCAGAAGGGAGCTTAGTGTGTAGTTAATGCACAGAACTGGGAGGGAGATGGTCTGAGTTCTCGTCCAAGCTCTGCCATGCATTTCCTGTACGACTTTCTTCTTGTTAATTATCCTGTCTGATTCTTACCTAATTTAAAGATTAAATTCATGAATATTTGTAAAGTGTTTTAAGATGCTTACATGGAAAGCACTTTAAAATGTGAAGTGTATTAATATTATTATACCCAGTTTAGGTCAGACTTTAGAGATGTTTAAAAGGTATCATTACAATTATTTTCAGACATGCCTTCTGAGAGCTATAATATTCTAGCAGCTGGCTATTTAGTTATGTTATGTAAATGCTATTGGCCTGGTTCAGCAGTGGATTCCTCCACTGTATGGCATAAAATGTGGAGTTATCACAGGGTAAAACTGGATTAATGGAATTGTTCTATAAATTATATATAATGTACCAGATTCATCAGTACATTCCAGCTACTTTGGTCTATTTACAGAGTGGTTGGAATGTGTTTGGTGAATCCTGATCCTTTTATGTCCTATCATACAATGGTATTCTCAGCTTTATAACGTAAGAGTCAGAGTTTGCTCTCAACGTGTAGCTCTGCCTCCTACCAATTTTCATCATAAGTTACGTACATCCAAGGGACAGAATTTAACTCTGCCTGGAGCAGAGTATTTAGAGTTGTTCTTTCACCAGGAAATGTCTCTTAGGTGCACTGGACATGATTCTTCTCTCACACAAATTTTCCATTCATTTGATAGTTATTCCTGATTTATACCAGGTGTAAGTGAGAGGAGGAGAATCAGATCTGCTATTTATTTCAGTAATGCCATGAGATACTGACCCATCTAAAATGGTGTAACATATCACGGAACATCAAAAATGCAGCCTATTTTCATGGGTTACTTAAGCTGACTTAATTTTAAAATGGAAACATTGATGAAAGCCTATGCAACACTAAGAGGTCTGATGAATTTGTTGCAGTATTTTTCAGTACATAACTGAATTGGCAAACAAAGAGGAAGTGAAGGATGTGCAATCATTTTGCTTGGATTTCAGAAAAGCTTTTGCTACTATTTCCACAAAAGACTGATCCACAAAGATTTAATCTATAAAGACTGGTACATAGGAAAGCAATTGAAATGGATTAAAAATTGGCTACCAGATGAGAAACAAATGGTTTCTCAAAAGGTAACTGGAATTTGCAGAGAGGTAATGGCCAGATACTGTTGGAAGGGGCAGTCAAGGTCCACTTTTACATACCTTGAATGGCATGAAAGAGGGTTTTGTTTCAAAAGTGGCTAAATGTGCAGATGAAACATAAAGGAAAGCAGCTAACACATTCAAATTGATCTGAATAAATTATTTCGGGGGCTGATTAGACACTCGTGCAATTCACTATAGCCAAATAGAAGACAATAAGGCTTCAGGGTAGAACAAATCATAACTGGAGCTGGTAGAATTATTCATTGGGAATATATGATGTAACTAAATTACTCTTTTTTTCCTGTTTGGCTAATCTCAAGGTCCTTATTGTAGGTGAGATTGTGTCTGATCCCTGTATGGTGGATGGAGAGGGTGCAAGGAGCTTTACTTTACTTTTATCCCCGCTGCCACCACCCCGTGCAAGGACCAGACCCCAGCAGTATCTCCTACATCCAAAGGAGGCACAAGTTTAACAGAGTTCATGCTTTCCTCCCCCAACGACCACATAGCAACTGCCTGAGTGAACAGAGGTAAACAGGCAGCACCATCCAAAGAGATGGTACAGCATTGAAAAGTATAATCCCTCACCAAACCTGCCCTCCACCCCACCGCAGGTGATGTGGCTCCACATTGCCCTCAGCATGACACTATCTAGTAATGGGCAAATTGATGCAGAGCCCAAGCCTACTCCTGTTGATTTCAGTGGGAACAGGATCAAATATGTAGCCTTCTGAAGGACCATATGTGTGTGTTTACACTGCAGCTGGGTGCATGCTTTCCAGCCTGAGTAGACAGACTTGTGCTAGCTCGGTTCAAGCCAATGTGTTAAAAATAGCAATGTGGACATTATGGCTGGAGCGGCAGCACAGGCTCTTAAGCCCGTCGGACCTTCTGGGTCCAAGCTCAAGTGACTAACCCGATCCTCAGCTGGTGCCACAATGTTCACACTGCTGTTTTTACTGCACAAGCTGGGCTAGCATGAATCTATCTACTTAGATTGGGATGCTTGCTCAGAGTTGCATCATAGATTTACCTTGTGAAACTGCACTGGGGACACTTTGCAACACTGGTCACTACAGGTATGGAGGTGTCAGATGTAGAGGAAAGGTATCCAAAATTATTTATTCCATGCTTAGTGTGGTGTGGCTTCAAATGAAAATGGAGTCAGATGTTGTCTGTACATCTTGAGAAACACAACTGGTGGAGCATAGCTCTCAGAAAGGCATGCTAAAAGATCCAGAAGAACAGAAATAAATGCATATTTTTTTAAAACAACAACAACAACAACAAACAGAAAGGACCAATAGATTATCTAGTCCAGTGATTCTCAAACTTTTTTCTTCGCAGACCACTTGAAAATTCGTGAGGGTCTTGGCAGACCACTTAATGATCTTTCGAAATATTGTTTGTACCGTTAGCTAGCTATTGTAAAGCACTTTGGATAATAATAATTAACTTTTTTTGTTCTACAAATAAAATCACACAACTCATATTTTAATATCAGTAGTTTTATCTTTCTAATGTGATGTATGTGCCCTCTCTCCCCCACCACAGCAGCCCCTTATCTGGGTCTGAGAGGGAGGGGGATCTCTCCCCTGCCACAGCAGCCACAGAGCTGAGGCTAGGAAGGAGGGTCGTCTCTCTCCCCAGCAGCCACAATCCTGGAGCTGTGGAAAGTCACCTCTTTCTCTGGCTGCCACAATTCTGCACATCCCAAATTCCCCCCGCCCCCTCTTCTCACCCCACTGCCCCCTCCTACCTACCCCCTATTTCGCCCCAAGGCCACTACCTCACCTTACATGTGCATCTTCTCCAGGGTCCAGGCACCTAATTAGTGGAGCCACGCTGCGTGGCTCCACTAATTAGGTGGGTAGCCTTTCATTCTATTATGTGTGACCACCCAGGCGCACACTTTAGAGGAAACTATCCGCGGACCACCTGAATGAAACTTGCAGACCACTGGTGGTCCATAGACCATAGTTTGAGAGCCTCTGATCTGACCTCCTGTATAATACAGGCCATAGCATTTCACCCATTTTGTCCTGTCCTGAGCCAAACAACTGATGTTTAACTAAACCATGATTTTCAAAAAGGCATGCATTCTTGACTTTTTAAAAGTTTACAACAAGCTGTTCAGAGTTAAGAACTAATTTAACAGCAAATAATCAAAAATGGAATTTAAAGCAATAAATGTCCTATTAATTAGAAAGCTCTGTTTCTTTAGAAGCATAGCAAAAATGTAGAGCAAGCTGGCAGTTTCAAATATTTGTTTTTCTACATTTTTAAGGTTGCTCTGTAACTTTTAAAAATATTTATTATAAGGAAGGGCATAATTCTTCACATTGTTTTGCTAAATTGCTTTTATATGTAGGAAAACACTGAGCATCAACTTTCCCCTCATTCATTCAGGGTGCAAAGCCATGAAGAGATATGTAGAGTATTCACAAGCTACTGAAAAGAAAAATGGAGAAGGAAAAGTAGACAATTTTTTACTGTAACTTCACTTCAATGTCCATTAATTTAATCCTCTCATCAGCATTCATACCATAATGCAAAATAAGAATACATCATCATATAGGAGGAAGAAATATTATCCAATATCCAGAGTCTTATTACCTTCAAAATTCAATCAAATAACACTCAAAGTTCCAGTTCCGCTAAGGATTCAGAAATTATAAGTATATTCTCCAATTTGTCCTCCAGATTACCCTCCAGTGAGAACTCTGACAGATCTGTTTTAGTTTTGGTAGAAACAGGAAGATAATCCAATTGCAACACATTTGACTTCCTTTTAATAAATGTTGCTAATTGGTCTGTAGAAAACAGAGAGAGAGAGAGAGAGAGAGAGAGAGAGAGAGAGAGAATTCAGCTAGTAAGTCTATAAACTGCTGCTTAAAGAGGAGGAACAGATACTGCCTTGCATGAATTGGGAGTTCAAAGACCATTCTCTACACTGCGTAATGTGTTACACCATTGTGATATAGACCCTGATCTGATCCTTCAAGTTGTTCTGGTGTATACAGAAGAGTGTGCAAAGTTGTGCTCCAGCACAAATTTAAGCACTAAACAGAGGTTTCCGTGCTTGGTGGTAGTATATGTCAAGCCCCTTTGTGACCACTCCCTTCTTTGTGAATGCATGGGTAAGAAAGGGGGCAGGGCCAGGGCAGAGAATGAGCATATGTCAGGAGACATGGTCTAAAAAGAAACCTTCATCATGCTAATCAGGAACTTAGCTATGCATTGCCTCTGAGACTTGACTCCTCCTCCTCATTAATGTGTCACTCGCAATAGTGCAATAGCGCTCGTCATTGTTTATCTTTGCCTCGGATGTGCAATACTTCACACCTATGCTGTTTGGGATCAGGAACCTAAGCCCTGACCTGCAATTTGTTGCATGCAGATTCAGAAGTCCATCCACACACAATTAATTGCAGGATCACAGTCTTAAAACTTAATTTCAGACACAGTAGCAAAAGTTATGAGTTATGAGTTATGTACCCCTCAAAATCTACTCTGTGCCAAAAGATGTAATAGTGTCACAGACAGCTGAGTCAGTCTCTGGTCTGGTTCCTTCCATCATCTAGGTGCACATGTGGTTCCTTTCTTAATTTACAGGGTTAAAATGTTCCTTCTCTGAAAGAACAGCCTTACTTTCTATCAGTTCCCAACATGGTTTTTCAGTGTCACTAAGGAAATCTGTAGATTAGTATATGTCAAAGCATTTTCTAGATTTTCAGTTTTCTGCCTCGTGGACATAGTCTTTAGCAATCATTAGTATAACAGAAAGTATTCCAGATATTTGTGTGTGTTTGTCCAGTCACCACGTGGAGCCATTTTTTTCTATGATTTCTATTCCTAATACCATTTTCTTAAATGAATTCTGCATTCTATTTTTAAGTGTTCATATGAACATCAAAATAAAAAAGCATGTCTCCCCAACATGCTCTTGCCTTATTTTAGAGGTACCCCTTGCTCAGTCATTTCTTGTTTGCTCTGGAGGGACTGAATTCTGCAAGATGCTGAGTTTTCTAGTTCTGGTCCAGCGAAGCACTTATGGATGTGTTTAACGTTCAGCATATGTATAGTTCCACTGACATCAGCAGGACTACTCACATGCTTAAAGTTAATCATGTGCTTAAGTAATTTGCTAGGTCAGGATCAGAGTGCTTAGCATCTTTAGATAATTGTGCTCCAAGCAAAATAACAGCGTAACTTTTATCCCATACACCCTGCCATGACAATTGCTTTTAGGATCAGTGGTTAGCGTAGATCAGTGAAAGGACAAAAAACTGATTCTGGTTGCTGTTGTCACGGGTGTCAATATTATGCAGTGATGTGGTGAAGGTATGCAAGAGAGGGAACATAACTGGAACAAGAGAAGAAATGTATCTGAAGGACTTCCTGTCCCCAAGAAGTTCAATGGCTAGCCAAGCGGGCAGATACCATGGTGATAGATGATTTTTTAATTCAGAACAAGAGAAGCAAAAGTATATATGTGTGTGCAGGATATGGAGCTACAATAGATAGGAAACAATCATGATACTCCCCATCACTATAAGTGCCATCATTTGGAGTTCAACAGGATGGGGAATCTCCACTGCTGCAAAAAGAAATAATAGTGAGGATGCTTGAAGAGTTTGGGGAGGGATTATTTCACACAAAAGTTTGAAATGGCCATGCTATTCCATGAAGTGTAGAAGACTAAGACTTTTCAAAATGTATCTTTTAGGTAAATATGCATGTTTTATGTAATATGTATTTGTTTTTCTCTTTAGAGTGGAGAGGCAATGGTGGCTTATATCTCCTTCTTGCCATCAAGGTGAGAAGTGCAGATCTGGGTGAACCATTCAATCTGCTGTCCCTTTAATATTCCTGGATCTTTGAATAATCATTGATATCGGTGCACAGAAAGATTTATGAGACAATCTGGTGTCATTGAAACACTGACACTTGTTTATATTAAAAAACCTAAAAGAAAACAATGGTTATTACCCAATAGTAATCATGTAAGGATATGCATTAAACTCTGCTGCTGTTCTGGTTTGACTTTACTAACTTCGTTCTGGTCATCTATTCAGATTTAAGGAAACAAGTTCCCAACTGCTTCATACTAGATCCTAAAACTTGAATAAGTAAATCCTGGTTTTTTTTAAAAATTGACCACAAATTTATATGTAGATGAACAAACTGAGGTCCCTGTGATGCAGAAGTCAATGAAGATTTCAATGGGGTTTGACTAAAAACTAGTGCTTTTGCTCCTCCTTCTGGTGCCATGCAGAACTAAGTTGAATTTGGATACTACAGGTACTTCTGTGGTGCAAGTCACAGCTACTGATGCCGATGACCCTTCATATGGAAACAGTGCCCGTGTCATCTACAGCATACTTCAGGGACAGCCATATTTCTCTGTGGAGCCAGAAACAGGTCAGGAAGCTGATATTGTTTTCATCTACCACAAGCTTAGCAGTTTTCTTTCTTCTAGAAAACTCACCAAAATTAGAGCAGATTTGTACAAAGCCAAGCAGTGAAGGGCTACAATGTTTCTTACTTCTTGTGTTTCAGTAACTTACAATCCTTCTAATAAATGTGAAAACCATATATATGACAGCTACCTAAATAAAACATAAGTTACTTGTATTGTTTTGGGTAGGAACTAGAAAGTTGTAATGTAGTACTAATGTTTTTGTTTCTATTGTACATAGAGGGAGAGAAGCTGTATTGAAGATTTTACAGAGATACACAGATAATTGGATTGCATTGATAGTGGATGCGCGCTTGAAAAATATGTTTTTAAAGACACACTGAAAAGACTCAGTATCATGGTACTGTGCGTGTCAAAAATGCAAGGATGGATAACAATTGCTTCCATGTTTTCCTAAAGGCATCATCAGGACTGCTTTGCCAAACATGAACAGAGAAAACAGGGAGCAGTACCAAGTAGTTATCCAGGCAAAAGACATGGGAGGCCAGATGGGTGGATTATCTGGGACCACTACGGTGAACATCACACTGACTGATGTTAACGACAATCCGCCGCGATTCCCTCAGAGTAAGCAACGTTTAATAGTCCTCCTGCATGCCAAAAGCTTCTGAATTAAAGAGTTAAGCAATTGCCATCTGGTTTAATTTAAAGTAAATCTAGATTATGGGGCACACATGAACAAAAGGCTTATGTACAGATTTATTCACTGTTATTAAAGTAAAAAATTAAATGTTACAGTACTCCTTTGTACAGGGAAATGGTTACATGATCAAATATAACAAAAGGAAATCTGGGATACCTTTCAGGATTATTGGGGGGAGGGGAGGGAGAGGCAGGACCATAAGAGCATTAGAGCAATTCTTTCTTTCCTGATACCTATAGATTAACCATTTTTAATTCTTACTGGAAAACAAAACATGTATTAATTTTAGCAAGGAGGAAATAGGTGCACTGTAGTCCCTGCTTAAACATTTAATCATAAAGACCCCAACTCTGGGGACGAATTACCCGAAGGAAATCCAGACAGATCTGTATTTGTATAGACACAGTGCTATAAAAAGCTGATATGCAGAGAACTTCCCAAAGTGAATGTGAATGGCATTTAACATCACTGTTTTTGACAGCTTAAACTTATCAAAGCACTTTATACTGCTTTTTAACCTTTTTGTGATAGTACAGCTTTCAAGCCTTCATAGTCTCAAACTAGAATAGGAAACCATTATTAGCCTCTAATTATGTAACCCGTAATTGTTAGAGTCTTTATATTGCAAACTTGTTAGAATATTCCTTGAAAATTCTTTGTGGGAGGATGGTTTACGTAGGTGAACATTTTAGTACCCATTTAAAACATTTTGCATATTTTGCAGCCAGAACATTTATAGAGTGCCCAAGATTCTGTAACAGCAAATAATTCCCATTCTTCTCTCCCACTCCTTTTATCCTGGTGCAACTCCATTAACTTCAATGATGTTATGCCTGACTTGCATTGGTGTACAACAGAGGAGAGTCAGGCCCAATATCTCGGCCTTCAACAAGTTCATTACAAAAGAGCAGGCAGTGCATAATCGTCTTGAACACACAGGAAGAAAGATGAGATGCAAATGATGTGGTTTAATTAGGCCATAACTTTATTAACTTAACTCCTCTGGGAACTGTCCATCATTAAATTTGTACAGTGCAAGTCATGATTCCTGCCTTAATCACTTGCACCTCATGCAGGGCTGTCTTTAGTCCCCCCACCCTTCCACAGCTTGTTCTCAGCCTGTTGTTGGCACTCAATAGTAGGGCTGGTGAACGACGGGCATCGCCTCGCTGTGCCAAATGTTAAGAGCCCCAGTTCAGTTGTCCAGCTTCTTCATGGAATATCTTCCCTTAAGTTCACTTCCAATTCCTACTGAACTCTGCAATCAGTGCCTGCACGAAATACCTGCCACAAGGAGGAGCCAGGAATTATCTTGGCTTTCCCACACCCTCATGCACAGGGACCAATTACTTACTTGAGCCCCACTTTGCCTACCCACCAGCTCAGGTGATTCTTTCCCACCCCCTGCTGATCACTCCCCTCCAAGCCCTCAAGAGAGAGGGAACCCATAAAGGAGCCACTGCCCCTTTTTCCGGCCAGTCCAGACAAATCTCCCTGCTTTTGAGATTGCAGGCATTGCATCTAAATTCTCTGCTGACACAGGAGAATCAGGGCCATTACCTCTGACTTCAGCACGTTCATTATGAAATAACATGCAGTGTATTTTTCTAAATTCTTTGCTACCACTTCAGTTAATATGTAGCCATTTGTCTACTGTTTGTATTTAATAGCATGCGACTACATTGAGAAATAACTTCATCTGTAAATTCAAAATAGATAAATCAAAGACAGTTCTGGGTACTTACAATTATTTCCCCTGGGTAGAATTTGCCACTCACCTGTCATTTGCTATCTACTTTCACTTTTCCACAGCAATTCTTTTGATATGTTAACTTCTCTGTAGATGCACATTGCACATACAGGATTGTGGCACCTCTGATGCTTTGTGCATGAAAGCATTACATCCTGCTGTTCTCAGCAGTTTTGCAGACTACTGCGGAAGACTATTCTAGGTGCTTTCTGCACTGCAAACTGCAGGACAAAAGCCTCACAGATTGGCTTCAGCAGTTAAATTTAGTGCAGTATTTAGGCACTAAATATAGATGCAGCTGTTTTTTTCTGTTTATTCCTTCTTCTTTTTTAATTTTAGCACGGGCCAGACTGTTGTCTTGAGTGTCTGAGTGGACTTTACAGAACTGCTATAACTGAATTCTTCATTGAATACCTATGACTTTTTAGCTTTTATATTAGTTGTATACACTTGTGGCCTGATCCAACTCCCAGATAAGTCAGTAGGCATCTTTCCATGGACTTCAAATGGAAGTCATTATAAAACCCTTCATCTACAGCAAATTTTTACTGTATTACTTTACAGTTGGGGATATTTTTATGGCTACCCCTCTCTTTCTGCTGATACCCGCACCTGCTTTGTTACATTACACCAGACACAAATCTTAAAACATTCATAAAAGTGATTGAAAACTTGTCAAATTCATGACACTACTGAAGCAGTATTGATTTAAAAAAAATCTTTAAATTGCATCTAAAACTTGCAAATAAACATTAAAATGATTCTTGACTTCTTCATAGGTCTATGAGCTTAAAGAAATTGACAGTCTCTTACTATGTTAATGAATTTATAATCATAAATCTGCCACACATTTTTTCAGATTCATGATTTGGACAGTCTCACTAGATTCATAAATTTATTATATGAACCTCTGTTTTCTGAAACCAGTGAAGACAACACTGATGTCCATTATGGAGTGTTTACTGCAGATACTTCAGGGTATTGATCACTGTTAATATCCAGTGAGCTAATCATCATCTGCAGGCACAGGACATTTGATGCAGCTCAGTTGGGAACACACAGGCTACCCGCTCCTAGACCAACCAGGTGCTGGTCCCAGGGTATAAATTTGAGTAACTTGATAACAGCCACAAGGAAGTGGTCTGGAAGATGGGGAACACCAATGTGCTAGAATGCTCTGGCCACCTTCCTTTTCCCATCTGTAAGGAAGGAAGGTTGAGTAGTAATATGAGGATCACCACATGATGGAGGTATGGCCAACTAAGGTGGCTTTAGCATCCATTCGTGGCAGCAAAGTGGCATAAGTAACTTGAGTGCAACCAAGGATTGGAGTCCCCATATACCACTTCAGCATGTCAATCCACTTGTGATTCTTACATGAAAAAATGCATTTTGTGATGGGAAAGAAAGATGCCTTATCCTAGAACAGCTACATGTAGAGAATAGAAAGAGCTAATTAGAGAACTGTGAAAATGAAATGCATAACTTCAGTTTTTGTGTTGTGTTTGGATTGTTATGACTAATCAGTATTTGATGATGGTACATTGTCATTACATATCCCAGCAAATTAGTTAGGTTTTATTTAGGTATTAATAGGTTTCACTAATAAACTGATCAGTTAAGCTATTAGTAAATGTGTCCCTTAGGGAACTGATTTCAGAGCTGTGAACAAATCCAGCATGTTGGTTTGGTTGTGATTTTGACATGACTAACCATGATGCCATGAACAGCTGCATTTCAGATAACTCATTACACAAAAGCATCCTTTTGTGGAACATTTAGAGAAACATGAACATCTCTCAAATCCCAGGCCATTTGTCAGAGAGCTCATACACAATTTCTCAAAGTGCTCATCTCATGATTGGGAACACCACTTGCTACTAAGACTTTAGCTAAAGTTTATTCTGTTTAGTTACGAGACGATGCAAGTGTAATTAGACAATTCTACCTCTGGTCCCATGTGATATTTACCAATAAGAATATCCAATACAAATTCAGTTGCGTTAGCCAGCTCCTATGTCCACAACTGAATTTAGAAATTGATGGGATTTGTGACAATGGGCCTTTTGCTCCTAAATCCCTGAAACGCTTATGTAAATCTCTCCCTTATGCTACAAAAAATTGCCTAGTTTCCCTTATGAAGCATCCACAAGCAGATAACTGTCACTTTGGGAGCAGGATCCCCACTGTTGGACAGACATGTAACGCTAGGTTTTGAGCTGCTGCTGTTGTTTTTCAGGAAATGGGCTAAAGCCACAAGCATAGAATCATAAGGTTAGAAGGGACCACAAAGGTTATATTTGGATCAATACATAAACTTTCCCTAACTTCAGTTATATTCAGAAGTGGAGCTTTGTTTTGGGATCATCCTAACTGATAAAAACAACAAAGTTAATTTGTTTGAGTTCTCTGGACTCACAAAGCGAGTGCAATTCACACATCTTTCCCCTCTGTAATTTAAATCCAAGTTGTTCTGGTTGAGCATCAATGTAGCAAGGGATAGAACTTTGGAATGTTTAATATGCAAGAAATTATAGACTGTGCTATAGCTTTTGGTATGAGAAAATAAGCGCAGATAGCAGCGGAGCTTAAACTCTCCCACGCTAACATGTCTCTGTAGCATGCTACACACAAATATTTTAGTATAATACTTGTTTTGAGTATAAATACTGCAATATTGTACAGTTCGTGCTCTCATTTTTCTTTATTTGGATTGCAGGTCAGGGTCTCGTTGTGCTAGGTGCAGTTCAAACACGTAGGGCTATATAGTGTGTTGGGGTAAAAATTTCAAAAGCACTGGAGAGTTTTATGAGCCTAAGTCCCATTTTCAAAAGTGACTTTAGAAAACAATACCATTAGACTACATGCTCACACAAGAATGTAAGGGGGAGGTAGACTCCCCCTCTGCCAAACACAGACCTGCACACACACACACACATTCTTTCTCTCTCCGCCCCTTCCCTTGTGCAGGCTACTTGGGCCTGGATGCACAGAAGTAAGTGAATGTGGCCTGCTCATTATTTCCCCTCCTCACATGTATACTCCAGAGTAGATGGACAAAGAGTCAGTGGAGCCTCGTTTTTTTCCCTCCTGCTCCTCCCATTCCCTCCGCCTCTCACCTTTAAATACATTGGCCATCACAGCTGAGTGGATGCAGGAGCATCATAGTTGGCTGCTGGTACTGGCACATAGGAAATTGCTTACTCTCCAAAATGAGGAGGAAAGAGGAGTCTCAGACTAGTCTCTGAGACACAGTGCCTGACAGAGCTATATAAGCCTGTGTGTTGCCAATTATGTTCCACCTTTGGCTCTGATTTGTGCCTAAAGGCACAATCTAACCCATAGTGAGTTCATGCCCCAAAGAATTTAAACTGTAAGACAAAACAAACAAAAAGAAGAAGGGGGTGGGGGAGTGGTCTGATACTATGGTGATGAGGGTTATATAAGTACCATAGACCAGGTCAGGATGATGATATACAAATATCTTGTTAGTTCCATTAATCTCCTCCACCCCAGCCCCCATTCCAAATAGCCCTTCAAGCGATCCATTATCTGTTGGCTAATGTATTATAGGCATTAAGAAGTGGACTTGCAAAGGAATTCAAAGGAGTGGCCTTACAGTCTGGCTTTGGGGATAGTGTTCAATGTATTAAAGGCAGTGCAGAACAAAGTTCAAGGAGCGTTTCTTATGCACCATAAAGCATTTTTTTTTCACATTTTAAAATCTGTATTCATTGGGAAAAAAAATTGAAGTAACTTCTGTAGTATGTTTTAAATGCCTAAGAATATGGAAAGTGAGACTAAATGTTGCCGTGGCACCCTTACGTCTTCTCCTTCATGTGTTCTGTCTCGTGAAATGTTATGGACATATGGTCTTTCCTCACGGTCTCTCACAGCACTGAATAAATATTTATTTTATAAATATGAGCAGTGGGATTTTGCTGTCATTTTTGAACCATTAACAGATTATAGAAAGATTATGTACTAATGTAGCAAAGTACACAGATTTAAATATTACAGAAGGGTAATGAAAATGACAAAGTAAATATGAGCTAAATCATGGAGCTGAAAACACTGAGGTGCAAGAGTGTCAAGAAGCATATTAGTAAACAGAGCTAAGTGCACTTTGGAGATACAATACTCAGTCACCATTGTGAATCCTGTAACAGAGCATACCCCAAACCCTGTGAATCTATGAGAAATGTAATTTGACTTAGTGTTCTGTCTTCTCTGGTGTGGTGGTTGATGGCTTTTCACTAAGTGGGTACAGTCTAAAGCCAATATTTCAAAGTTTAAATTACATTGGGCAAACACTATATAATAACTGGGATAGATAAACTAGTTCCTAAAAGTAAGAATAAGCCTGAACCTCAGTCCTATCCCAACAATGAACCAGATGGTTTCCTTGATATGGATCTCCACAAAAGGAGTCCACCTGTCCCCTGGCAACCCCTATTTTAATCTTTCTACCATTCTGTTAAGTATTCAGGAGCAACTACCAAGTGACTTCTCGCAGCTTTATTGACAAAAGAAGGTTGCCAGTGACCTTCTCAATTCTTCTTATGCCTTTCTTTGTGGGAAAACGTCCACCACTGTCCTCCATTAACAATCCTGCTTGCTTGGGGGTGCATGACCATCCCACAATCACGTAGAACCTAGATTTTTAGTCTGCTGGGCCTAAGTC
Source organism: Gopherus flavomarginatus (assembly GCF_025201925.1). Lineage (NCBI taxonomy): Eukaryota > Metazoa > Chordata > Testudines > Testudinidae > Gopherus > Gopherus flavomarginatus. The sequence continues at coordinate 148,706,746 of NC_066618.1, read as the reverse complement.
CGTTTTTTCCCATTTCAGAATTCTGACACATTTTGCAACAGTATTAGCAAAAGGAGAGTGGATCAAGATGGGACAAGATTAAAGGATAGGAGTGAGCCATGGACTTGTTTTTAGTGAGGGCTGGAATGAGATTTCGACAGGTTTGGATAAGCATCTGAACGTCTGGATGCTTTCCTCAACTGAACTCCAAACCTTGGAGGTTCCCCTATTACTAATTAATATAAGCTACATATAGACAAAACAAGTAATGCTAAAGTACTTGCTACTGTGATCCTGTCAAATCTCTCAAACTAAGAAATGTTTGTATTTGCATGAGAGACCTACATGGAAAAGCCAAAGTTTTTCAGGAAGTGGGGTTGTTAATTTATCAGGGTACATCTCATCAACAAGCTCCTCTGCATCAGTACTGAATCTATGCCGCACTACGACGTGAGGCACCACTGTGTTGCTGGATATGCCATGTTGTGGGTATCATGTTCATCTCCTTTCTTTTTGCCTTAGATAATGTAAACTTAATATTCCCCCTAGTTCACCATGCTTAGCATAGAGAGTGCCTAGGAAATATTGTGGTAACATTACTTAGTTAACTAAAGCCACAGGAAAACAAGGTTTTTATGGGTAGCCAGTACACAGTGTAACTATCTTAGATTTCCTCTTTGAAGCAGGATATTGTCATAGTAGCATCTGTATTAATTTAAAAAATGGCCTTTTTTAAAAAAAAAAAATGCTGTTTAGTGCACAGTGTGGCTAAAGGGTTTTTCCTCCTCAAGGTCCTGGCAGATGAGGATAATGACCTCTTCCTACACTTATACATTAATGGCATGGATAGGACCCAGCATGTTAGACTGTATAGTAAAACTCTGTTTTATTTCATTGCTGATATTTATTGCTTTACCTTCATGGTTGTTTGTCAGTACTATGCTAAAGCTCTAGGGATGCTGTTGAGACAGTTTAGGTAGTAAAAAAATTAATAAAAAAGTTGTTTTTTTGCACATCCAATTTTAACAGTACTGCTGAATGTTTAATTTGCTATCAAAATGATTTAAAAAAACTATCTACACTTTTTTTTCTCATGAGAGTTTCATGAGCCATTTGCAGTTTTCTGGAACTTGTTTGTTGTTCAGATTTATTTGCCATATCTTGAATTTTTTACCATATGGGTTGATTATAAGTACTTGAATTTCAAATGGTCACTTATCTGTGATTGGTTCGAGAAGTCAGGTGATTCTTTTTGTTCCTTGACAGAAGAATATGAATGCACTTCTCATGCAAATATATGGATGTGAGAATTTAAAATTTGGTTTCTGTGAATAGTTATGCAGTTGACTTTAAAATATGCTTTTTGCAAATATTTATGCCAGTGAAATTTTATAACTAGAGTATGAAAATGAAAGCACCAAGCATAGTGCCAGTTTGATTCATTTTAAAAGTATAAATCAATATATATATTTTTACTTTACTCACCAAATAAAGAGTAACAACTCTATTTAAATTTTTCTGTGGTGTCAAAGTAGACTTAAAAATTAACCAAAAAGTGGTTCTTTTTTCAGGGAGCTCAGTCAGGATATCATCCTTAGTATTTAGAATCTGAAAAGTGTTTGCCATTCAATTATAAGGATTTTAAAATGTCTACTTTGTGTCTTAGAATTAAATGTCATTTTAGCAATTGGGTATTTTATGATTATAGCCCTTTTAGTATTAGACATAAAGTAAAGTGTAACAAAGAAATTATACTATCATTTTTAATGTTTTAAAAATGAATAGAAATGTTTAGATAATGAGCAATAGATAGATGCTTTTAAGGGGAAAATGTCCTCTAATGAGTCAAAGGAAATAATTACATTTGTGAGTTTCCAAGGATGTAGCTATGGACACAGGAATAACTGAAATAAAATGAGTGTGAGACACATGAAAAATGAATTTTCTGTATCTATAATATATACATATCCTACAGAGTATGATTCAATATTTTGTATATTTAGTCATACAGAAGTAGAGTGATTATTAGTATCTGAAAAGTACTAACATTATGTAATATTACATTAAAAGAACACTAAGGTTGCAAAGTCAAGCATGTACGTCAGAAAATATCAGAATTAAGTTTGTCTGCACCACTTTAATTTGTCCCCCTTATCTGTATGCATTTATATAGATTTGCATAACATAACCTAGGAAGTCTTGGCAGAGCCAGGAATAGAATCTTGTTCTCCCCTTTCTACTGAATGGAGCAGAGTTCTCGCAGAACAAATAGTATATGATAATGTAATTAAAGACTGTATCATAATGTACTTTCTGAAACTTGCTGTGCATATCTTACTTTGTTCTGCTTCTTTTTCTTTGTAGACACCATCCACCTCCGCATTCCAGAATCTTCCCCAGTTGGCACTGCCATTGGCAGTGTAAAAGCCACTGATGCCGACACTGGGAAAAATGCAGAAATGGAATACAGAATAGTTGATGGTGATGGAACAGATATGTTTGACATCATGACACAAAAGAACACACAGGAAGGCATCATAACTGTGCACAAGGTGTCTATAATCAGTAACAACCACTGAATGGTTTTGGTATAGAGTACTGATTTATATCCCAATGTTGTACATTAAACACATATAGAAACAAAAGTAGATCATATTATGATCACCCTTAAAAGCTCAACATTTGCAACAGCTACCACACAGCTGTATCTTAGAGCTTGTACTGTTTCTCTGTACTTAGAATAGGAAATAATTGGTATTTGAGATATCACTGAGAAGTAGGAGTATAAAGGGCCATCTCCAATATACTGCCACGATCATCACTGATTTTAGTACAAGTTTGTTTGATGTTTGACTGACAGTTTTTCAGCAGGTGCTAGAAACAGGTTTCGGTGTATTTCAGAGAAATACTGCACTGCTACAGTATAGGGAAATACTGTATGCAAGATACAAGTGCACAGTTACTCTTTTTTGATAACTGTAGTATCACAGGGCAACAGCACCACAATCAGTAACTGCCAGCCAGAGCTTGGTAGCATGCAACCTTTACAGAGTGATAGCAGAGTGTGGGATTTTCTAAAATACCTAAGACAGTTGAATGCCTAACAATAGCTAGAGAACTGTGGATTTCTTAGCACTGGTCTACATTACAAAGTTAGATCAGCTGAACTACATTGCTCAGGCAGGGCTGTGGAAAAATTCATTCCCTGTGTGATGTAGTTAAGTCAGCTTAAGAAAGACGTTGTGTATGTGCATACATGCTTTGTTTAGTCCAATTTTATGATCAGGTCATCATTCCTAAAAATTTCCAAACAAAGTAATCACTTCACACCATTTTCCCCAAGATCCGGAAACCTTATGAATTTCATACTTCTTGGAAGCATCGAGTATTTCTCTTCCTCTGGTGCTTCAGAGCACATACATTTATAAATGAGCCAAAAATATTTTGCTTTTAACGTTTTTCTGGAACTTGTGGCTCATTGAACCAGGCATAAGATGAGAGCTCAGAGTATTCTTATTCTTGTATGAGGATTATGAATTTAGTCCTAAAGTTGTTTGATTTGTATTGTTGGTAGAGTTAGCTTGTTGCAAATAATTAAACTGACATAGTAGCTCATATTTTCCACCTGTTTCAGAAGCGTTCATGAGCTCCTCCTAGTTTTTGTGACTATATTTGTTTTACATAGAAGTATTTATTAAGAGTTTATGGGAACAAATTTGAGCCTTTGGGTTGTTCATAAACTGTTGAATTTGACTATTTGCTATAGATTATTCATGATGTATTTTAGTCATCTAAGTCACACAGTTGTGTAGTTTTATTCATGCTCTTTGTTAATACTCAAACTTTATAAATGGGAGAATAATGAATTATGGTTACAGGGCTAGCTGGACATTTGTCCTCTTTCTCTCTTAGTATGCCCCCTAAGATGTCAGGCATCTTTCCTCTACATATCGCAGGGTGGAATTTCACAATTTCTCTGACTCCTAGACCAGGCCCTGGACTACAGCATGCTGTGTATAAACTGTTATTACCCTGTATGCCTGACTGAGCTCAGGCACCTGCAGTTTTTCCCTTTAGGAGTCTGTGATCAGATAGTGACCAGGCAGCCTTCTTAACACCAAAGTACTATTTATTGTATCAATAGGAACAAAATGTTACAGAAAAAAGGAGAATTTTAAAACAGTGAACAAACAATCCACACATATGTCTGTCTTACCTAGACTCTTATCATCCCCTGATAGTAACGTAGGCAGAACTAAATTCTTCAGACCCTGCAGTGGGGTTATATGCCTCAGACTGCTTTCCCTGAGCAACTATCACCTCTCTCTTGAGAGAAGGCCCTTTTAATCCTGTGAGAGCTCTTTCATCCTTTTGTGTTCATAGGCTTTTACCTGTTCTGATCAAAACCATTTTTGTGGGTTGGTTGGAAAGGAGGCACAGTCATTCAAGTTAATGATCCCAGTATTGTTTAACTCGTATATGTTTGCTAAGAGCTATTCTCTTTCTGCCTGCCTTTCTTTTTCCAGGCATCAAGAATGGGCTTGGAGACATAATTACTCTTCCTTCTACTCTGATTTCTCTTCAATAACAAGGTGGAGTAGAGGATGAGGAGAAAAGTTTCCGTTGCCTGTACTGTACCTCTTCTGCTGATACATAGAATATTTAAATCCCCAAAGCTGTCAGACTGGCATCTTTCATGAGCACTAATTTTATAAGTTTTAGTGGGGAGGGGAATTTTAAAATTTGTCTCTAGAATCCAGTTTGATAAGTGAAGACCACGGGTTTGATATATCCCTGTTGTTTTGTGTGAGCTAATGAAGTCTGCTCTGCAGTCAGACAGGTAAATTCTCAGCCTGGTCATTCTCTATATATCATTAATTAGCTACCACTTTTCATCTGTGACAGTTGCAGAGAAATTGGGGAATGGAGTTTCTTGTCTACACAAAATGCATTCTAATTATAACCCTGAACCCTTCTCTTTTCATTTTAAAAGTATCTTCTGACAAAATGTCAAATCTATTTTGCAAAAAATTCTCTGATCTTGGATTCATGAAATTCAATGAAAATGAGCAAGATTGAGTACTAATTTTTTTCCCAGTAAGATTTTAAACCTTTGGTTCAAAATTAATTTTTTTTGCAAGTTGGTGACTTAGGTCTGTTTAAATTTATTTCTCCTTAAACAATAAAACTCAGACAAGTGTATGCACATCCCTTTTCCACATAAGAATGGCCCCACTTTGTCAGACCAATGGTCCATCTAGCCCAGTATTCTGTGTTCCGATAGTGGATGATGCCAAATGCTTCAGAGGGCATGAACAGAACAGGGCAATTATGAAGTGATCCATCCCCTCTTGTCCAAGTCCCAGCTTCTAGCAGTCAGAGGTTCAGGGACACTTAGAGCATAGGATTGTATCCCTGACCATCTTTACTAGTAGCCACCGATGGACCTATCCTCTGTGATCTTACCTACTTCTTTTTTTAACTCAATTATCCTTTTGGCCTTCACAACTTTCCCTGACAATGAGTTCCACATGTTAACTGTGTGCTGTGTGAAGAATTACCTCCATATGTTTGTTTTAAAATGCCTGCTATTAATTTAATTGGGTGATGTCTGGTTCTTGTGTTATGCGAAGGGATAAATTTCACTCCTGTATTCATTTGCTCCATGCCATTCATGACTTAGACCGTTCTGTTAGCTTTTTTGTCTGCTGCTGCACATGAACAGATGAACTATCCACAATGACTCCAAGATCTCTTTCTTCAGTGGTAACAGCTAATTTAGACCCCATCATTTTGTATGTGTAGCTGGGATTATGCGTCCAGTGTGCATTACTTTGCATTTACAGGGCTACCTGGGAGGGGCACAATTTTCGCCAGGCCCCAGGCCCCACAGAGGCCCCCACAAGAATATAGTATTCTATAATATTGTAACTTTTTTTTATGGAAGGGGCCCCCAAAATTGCTTTGCCCCAGGCCCCCTGAATCCTCTGGGCAGCACTGTGCATTATCAGTCTTGAATTTCAGCTGCCATTTTCTTGCGCAGTCACCCAGTTTTGTGATAACCCAGTGCAACTCTTCACAGTCAGTTTTGGACTTAACTATCTGTAGTAATCTTGTATTATCTGCAAACTTTGCCACGTCACTGCATACATGTTTTTCCAGATCATTTATCAATATGTGGAACTGCTCTGGTCCCAGTGCAGATCCTGGACTGTGCTGTTTACCTCTCTCCACTGAGAAGGCTGACTATTTATTCTTACCCTTTGTTTCCTATCTTTTAACCAGTTACTAATCCATGAGATAACATTCCCTCTTATGCCAAGACTGCTTACTTTCCTTAAAAGCCTTTGGTGGGACCCCGATTGTTTCTAATAGAAACTAGAATTCTAATAGATTGATGTAACACAATTCCTCTTTACAAAAGCCACTTATTCTTTTCCAACATATCATGTTCATGTATGTTCATCTTCCTACAAATGTTTCCTGAAGAAATTTGGCATTATGGCCCTGATGCTGCAATTGTTCCACAAGCACAACACCCATTCACTTCAATAGAAAGGTCTAGGAGTGGAATGCTTGTCAGATTTGATTCTCTATTTGTGAAACATCAGCAAAATTCATCGAACAGTTGCTAAGTTTGTAGGTGAAAGTTTGCACAGAAAAAGAATTGAGAATAGCAATTAATACGTTTCACTTCTGGAATTTTCTCTGATTTACATTAAGCAGTTCTACCTAGCTGCAGGTGCTACTGTAATACAAGTACCAGTAATAATAAATAGTGATTCCTACTGAAGTCAATGGATGTTTTGGTTACTTAAGGAACTGGGTCCCGATTCTGTAGAGCTGTGGAAAAAAACTCTCTGAATTTTCTTGTGAGGTTCCTGAGTGCCGTTAGCACCTATTAATCACAGTGAAGTTACACCATTTTACATCAGCTGATGATTTGGCCCATTATGTCTTTACTTCTCCTATGTATCCAACACATATAGTGTAATTTAATAAAGTTTATTTCCTTTTTTTCCTCCCCTATAGCCACTGGACTATGAGACCAGAAGGCTTTATACACTGAAAGTAGAGGCTGAGAATACCTATGTGGATCCACGATTTTATTATCTTGGGCCTTTTAAAGATACTACAATTGTAAAAATCTCCGTGGAAGATGTGGATGAACCTCCTGTCTTCAGCAGATCCTCTTACCTTTTTGAGGTGCATGAAGATATCGAGGTGGGGACAATCATAGGAACTGTGATGGCACGGGATCCTGATTCTGCTTCAAGCCCTATCAGGTAATGTCATGGTCTCGCTATATACCTCGTGATTTAAAAAAAACCAAATACAAAAACAAACACAAATATGTGTTGAGAAAATGGTTTCCCTTTCAAATTGCAGTTGATGAATGTTGAGATAGGTTTTCCACCCTAGCACTGGGGAGAGGAGAGCAGGGAGGAACTTCTGAGGTCTGATGGAGAAGAACCCTTCTTCTGTACAACTACCAATGTCCACAAGGGAGAACCCCTCACCTGCAGACAGTGGGAGATACACAGGAGCTGATCTTTATCTGGGTGCATGCATAAGCTCCCTGGTAACCCCTTAGGCAGTTCATCAGCCCTTCTGAGCCTCAAAACTGTAGAACTTCCCTTGTTGTGGACTTATGCAAGTTGATCTACCCTTGCCTGCTACTGTTACCTTTAGGGTCCTCATTATTGCCCACCAATACATGTCCAGGAGGCTTGTTGGCAGCACCCCAATCCTCCACCACCACTTTCAAGTCCTAGATGAGCCTAGGTAAGCTTTCCAGCCCTCCTGTGCCTAAGCCTGTGGGGTTTGGGAGACCCCTGATAAGCCTATGGTCCATGGGAGGGTGGGGGCTGTTGAATCTCCTAATATTTTCTCATCTCAAGCTCAGGGAACCCAATGGTGGGATGAAATGCCATTCTAGGCTACTCCCCTTTCTTCTATAATCCTCCTAAGGTCCATAGGAGCAGATCTTCCTTCCTTCACTGAGCTGAGTCCACTAAGTTTTACCACTCTCCTTTTCACATGGTTCCGCCTCACCTCCCAACAAGTATAAACTTTAGAAGAGAGACAATGTAGATGAAGTAATATCTTTTAAATATCTATTATTGGAGCAACTTTTGTTGGTGGAAGAGATAAGCTTTCAGTTGTCACAGAGCTGTTCCTCAGGTCTTGAGAAGGTAACGAGCTTGTCTGACTAATTACAAGTCAGGACAGATTGATACACCTATGGGGTTCACATGTTGTAGGAGACCACTTAAAATGAAGTGTACAGGTAAGGGTTAGCAGGTTGTGGGTGTGTTACAAACTGTTGTAATGAACCATAAAACCAGTGTCTCTGTTAAGTCTGTATTTTTTAGTATCTAACAAAGTTAGGAATTTACATTCCCAGGATAGTCTTTTGAAGTATTATGCAGGTTTCCTTTGAGGATGATAACTGAGAGGTCATACATGGAGTGATCTTGTGTGAAAAGCTTTCACCACAGGTGGTGATGAAGACCATAAGAGGAGGCCTGGGGAAAATTGACTTTAGGATGTGGTCTCCATCGAGTATGGGATGTGATTGTTTAATGGTACCCCATATGGGTTCCAACATGGGACAGCATGTGACAATTAGGGGTGTGCAGTCAGTGGAATTTTTGTTTGTATTGTCACAGGTTCCCTTGGGTATTTGGGAGTCATTTTCCATTATGTCATTTACCTCTTAGGTAAATGTGTTCAGGTGTATATCCCAGACTTTCTCTGCAGAGCTAATTCTGTGGTATCTGAGTACCTGGCTATAAATAAGATTTCTTGGTAAGTACGTAAATGTAGTGATCTGTGGGTTTCTTGTATATAATTGTTTGTAGGGTGTCAATATTGAAGCTGATCATGATGTCCAGGAAGTTGATGTTGATGTGGGTGTATTCTACAGAGAGTTTGATGGATGGGGGTGGCTATTGAAATTCATGAGGAATTATAGGTTGTCTGTCCAGAAGATGAAAATATCATTGATGTGTCATGTATAATCAAACCAACAATATATTGAGATGCATTTGTATATTTTGTGATGAATTTTTTTGACAAATTCTTCCTTGAAGTGGCCCATGAAGAGGTTGCTGTATTGGAGAGCCATCCTAGTACCTATGACTGGTTCCATGGTTTGAACACAGTGCTTGTTGTTAAACAGGAAGTTGGTGTGGGTGATGTCCAAGTGTTGTACATTGTCTTGTAGGAATTTCAGGCAGGCAGCAATGCCCTCATGGTGAGGAATGTTGATGCATAGTGAGGTGACATCCATGAGGGCAAGGATGGCATTCTGGAGGAGGTTGTTAATATTGCAGAGTTTCTGGGAAAAGTCAGTAATATCTTGGCAGAAGTTGGCCCTTTGTGTTGTGAATGCTTTGAGGATGATTTCTGAGAGTCCTGATATTCCTTCAGTGAGAGTACTGTGGCCAGATTATGATGGGTCTGTCTGGGTTCCCTTGTTTGTGTATCTTGGGATGCATGTAGAAGGTCCCTGGGGGATGAGGCTGTAGAGCTATTTCTTGGACTGTTTGGGGAAGGATTTGATGATATCTTTAAATTCCTGTGTTAACTGGTGTGGGGTGGTTTTTGAGTTCCTTTCAGTAGGTGGTGTCAAGAGCTTTCTGTTGGCCTCATGGTTGAAGCCATCAGAATCAAAGACTAGGATTGTGCTTCCTTTGTCTGCACTATGGTGGTTGGATTTCAGGGACTGCATACCAATCCTCTCTGTAGTAGAGAGATCATGGTGGATGTAGTGTTTCTCTGACCACTACATATTACTCCAAATATGCTGAACAGCTATGCAGACCTCAAAAAACTGAGGCAGTATCTCCTGCACCTTACATATTCCAGAATGGAGCACTTCAAACAAGAAAATATACATGCTCCCACATACTGGATGAGGAAAAAAAAATCAGGAAGCTTACCTGGAGTCCATGCAGGAAACCCAAACCAATCTCTGAGCACTAAGCTTTAAAAGACTATTTGGACTTTGGTCGCATTTGACAAATGTGTCAAAATATGTGTATGTCTTGTCTGATTTACTTCAGATATGGTAGACACAAAGCATCATTTACTGTCTATGAGGCCAATATTCCTTTGTTTGTAGATTTTGAAGGATGGTAAAACTGGGCTTGTAAAAAAAACCCTGAATTTCAGCCTCACTTATGATGACTACTCTGGGTGGAAGAGTAAGATAGCAGATGAAAATTTTGAACCTCTAGAGCACCCAGTATTAATAATGGATTTAATTATTGCTCCTTTATCCATTCTAACTTCATGTGACAACTGAAAATCTAAGTCGGGGTTTCTCAAACGGTTCACCGCTTGTGTAGGGAAAGCCCTTGGCGGGCCAGGCCAGTTTGTTTACCTGCCCCCTCCGCAGGTCCGTCCAATCGCGGCTCCCACTGGCCGCGGATCGGTGCTCCGGGACAATGGGAGCTGCTGAAAGTGGCGGACAGTACCTCCCTCGGTCCGCGCCGCTTCCAGCAGCTCCCATTGGCCCAGAGCAGTGATCTGTGGCCAGTGAGAGCCGCAATCGGCTGGACCTGCGGACAGAGCAGGTAAACAAACGAGCCCAGCCCACTAGGGGCTTTCCCTACACAAGTGGCGACCTCTGTTTGAGAAACCCTGATCTAAGTAGTCAGGTTTTAGAATCTGTGGTCTTAAAAGGAACAAAGTTGATGGTTTCACTTGTGTTTTCTCTGACATGGCTTGATGAGTGGAACCACTTCAACAGAATAAGCTATTTGCCCCCGTCATACTCTGTTATCGATATAGCATAATAGACTGAAGATGCTGTCACATCATCACTCTCTGTCATGTTAGTGTTTCTTCCACTGAATGACAGAAGGTAATTCAGTACAGGCAAGACACGTGAACTAATGGGAGTAATGACAGAGCTTTAAAGTAAAAAAGTGAAAAGAATTAATGAGTCTTGATTTAAGTTGTTCAAGGAACAGATCAAGGCAGGACTTTCCACATATGTGGTAGTAATACATACAAATCTGTATGATTCTTTACCTTTTTTGTTATTTCTGTTTTCTGCTGGAAAAAACTAACAAACAAATTCCATAATAGGAGTCAAATTCAGCCCTCCAGTGTGCATATGTTGACTCTATTAATTTCAATAATAGCTTCACACTTCTGTTCAAAGAATCCAGCTCTTCAAAATGAGAATTATAACATTTTAGTTACTACCAAACCATCACTGGACATCTATAGAATAGCAGATATTACAGGAGACAATGGACAGCTAATATTTTGCCTTCTTTATTTAGACGGGTTTTGCCCTTTTGTAATCAGGTTAGCCTGGATGAAGCTTTATTGTGATTTTTCTATTTAAAAAAGAAAAATTTGGGAGTTGCCTATGTTTCTTTTTTCTTTTTTCTTTTAACTAATGGAGATGAGCCGCCCTCTTCCAAAGCTTGGTGGAATCTGAATCCAGGTCCAGATCTGCATTCTACATGCGATCCTTACCTCTAAAAGGGTATGCCTAGACAGCCTGGGGCAGCGAGCCTCCTTGCCCAGTTTGAGGGGCTTGTGGGCTCGTGCTACTACGCTAAAACTAGCTGTCCAGATAGCACTTAGAAATTGAAGCTTGGGCTGGAGCTCAGGCTTGAAAGCCCAACCCTCTCCCTAGGTTTCTGAGCCTGAGCTCCAGTGTGAACCAGAATGTCTACACAGCAATGTTTAGCACAGTAGTGCATGCCCTGTGAGCCTGCATTTGTGGAGCTGAGCTGGGAGGCTAGCTGCTGCAGGCTGTATAGGCATACCTAAATAGTCCAAACCAAAGCCAAGATCCAAATACCCCAAATTTTAGGTTGGATTCAAAACTCAGCACTGTATCTGAATTCTGTAGCTCAGGTCTTCCCTGTCATAGAAATCCGATTTTTAAAGTGAAAATAGGCTACAACTACAGAGAAACTGTGTGGCCAGCTGCTTCCTGTGGCACTATTCTTTTTTTTTAACAGACTTGAGTAACAATAGGGCTATTGTCTGTGATTTAGAAGATCAACCTTAGCATCTGCAGGCTTTTAAGAACACTGGGATGATGTAGAAAGTGTATGGTATCATAACATATACATAACCAAATATTTTGGGCTTATAAATATAATAGGATTGAATCTTATTCATCTGGGTTGTGGGACTGTGATATGTGAGAATTAACTCAAACAGCTCCATCGCTTGCCTGTTGAAAACCTGTACTATCGAACTTGACTTTTCTCCACTTTAAAAAAAGATACAGTTGATGGCTACAGAATCACTGCTAAGAAATATAGACATATTGATGAAATATAATGCCACCAAAACTTGCCAGGCACTAGGGAATTTTCCTTAATTATAACTTGTAATTTGGCCACCTAGTTCAGAACTAACCAAATCTTTTACCCCAATTTTGAAGCAAATCTTTTGTGTGGTTTCAAAATGTTCATATCAGTTTATTTTATTTCTGTCATTTTTGCATACCTCTGCACTTCCTGGTTTAATTGGGACTGGAAGCATCAAAATACCATGAGAAAGGCTATTCCCATGGTACACTGTTTCCAGCCTGGGTGAAATCAGTAAGTACTGGAAATACAAAGACAGGTTTTTGTGAAGTTACTAGATCATTCATGTACATTCACAAAAGTGCCCAAACTCTTGGATGATTCTCCAAACAAGATCATACCTGCATACTATTAGAGGTACTGGAGAGGGTTTTCAGAAGAACTCAGAGTTGGCCTAACTATGCTCCCAAGAAGTGCAGAGTTAGACAAACCTTCAATGCTTTTGGAAATCCCATGATACACCCATTGAAAGGCCCTGATCCTTCATTTACCTCCAACTCATCACTGACTTTAGGGGTAACTTTGGGTGCATGAGAAATGCAGGTTTGGGTCCTAAATGTGAAGAATCAGAGAGCAATCTGTTTATTGATTTCAGTTTGCCACCATGTGACAATATGACTTTCTCTACAAGTCAGTGGAAGGTTTGCCCATATGAGTATTTGCAAGGCAAAGGCTTTGCAGTACTGTACAAAGGTTCCTTAATATCAGTAGCTTCATTAAAACTGAAAATCCTGCCAATTAACATACTTTTAACATTTTTTATTTTGATTTTTTAAAACTTGATTTCATTTAAATAAATCTACATTAAACTAGGAGCTGAAAGCTTAAAACAGTTATTTCAAAAAGCTCAGAAATTAGTCGTCAGTCTGACATGTTTTTTTTCAAACTGAAAGAGAATTTTCCTCTCAGAAAAAAAGTGTTTAATTACTGATTTAAACAATGTTCTCCCCTCACTCCCCATAATTATTCATATTTTAATACAATATCATTTAGTTAAAAAGAAAACATTCACAGAAGCCTATGAAATTTACAGGATAAATTGCAAGAGTAAATATAATGGATAAATCTATATTGAGATCATTCTTAGGATTTGTATTTTTCTGTATATTAGGTTAACATTTTGAGAATGATTTTAAGTATTTTTGTTTTTCGTTTCAGGGACAGTCATCAACGTAACAGATGAACTGCACAGCATTTTAAAAAGCTTAAACTTGCAGAAACTAAGCATTTATTTCATCTAAATTATCTCATCTATCATTTCTGATAGAATATGTAGAGAATCTGAATGTTATATGATGTATTGTAAGGTAGAGTTGCTTCTTTTCATTTTCAATCACTTACATGACAATTTTTTTCTTCCTTTATCATGTTTAGATTTTCTTTGGATCGTCATACTGATCTTGACAGAATATTTAATATACACTCTGGAAATGGATCCATCTACACTTCCAAACCACTTGACCGCGAGATATCACAGTGGCACAATCTTAGTGTTATAGCAGCCGAGATCAGTAAGCCAAATCTTTTTAGTTTTTCTTCGTTTAAAAAATGATTTAAATACTTCTGGCACTCAGAATAAAATTCTTAAAAATAAATAGTATTAAGTCCAGCTGCTGGTGCTCTATACATCTTTTCATTCATCTCAGACCTTTACAAGAAGGCATTTTGATTACAAGTAAACAGAATAAACCCAAGGTAGCATTAAGATTACTACATCACTGCACCTAATTCCAGTCCCACTGACATAAAAGATTTTAGCTGACAAAAAAAATCTGAGATTCTTCAAGTCAACTCATGGGAAGCATTCATTATTAAATTCTCTGTTTTAGGGTAAGCACTATATCACTGGTAAAAGCAATAGTTTCTGATGATAAGCATGGTTGGTGCCCACCATTCTTCAGACTGCTGGCCACTGTGATAAATGTGTTATTCCACAGTATTTTCATACTGTGAGAATTCAAGGCCCTTCTGTGCTTAAACTGAACCATTAAATTCATTTCTTTGTGAGGATATTTTGAGAGAATTTATCTTCTCAACTTAGTTGTAGTAATTAGGTCTTGCTAAAAAGGTATGCTAATATTTTTTGAAAAGTTCAGGTCTTTTAAGGGCAATCAATCTGCATAATAATTGCTTGAAATTCATACCTGCCAAACTCTACAGTCACCATCCCTTTATAATGTATTACTGAGCTTCTTTGAAGAGAAAAGGCAATATTGGAATATTTAGGACATTGTTTTTCATGATGTTCAGATTTTTGTTCTGTTTGCCATTTTAAAGAAATTTACTATGTCAAGTAGACATAGCTACAAACACTGATACTGAGATACAGTGGAAACATAACCTGCATTCTTCACCGATTGCTCCCAAGATGCCACAGCATGTCATACACTCAGTCAAAACAATAATTCAGGATTCATCTTCATTGTTTCCTACCCTATTCCAGAAACAAAGCAAAAACATATAAATGTTTAATATAGTTCAGTAGAGCAGTTCTCAGAAATGGATGATGTATGCATGACTTGCCTTACACTAAAGATAAATACCTCAAAAATTAAAAACAAATGAAACCCTATTCAGTTTAGTGCTGCAAATTTGCATCCTATCCTACTCCCACAGAAGTTGGTGGGAATATAAGCGCTTTATTTGATTGCTTTAAAAAACAATTATTATAAATTTATATTTTTTCTTACAGTAATTTAAACATGTAGCCTGTGATTCTGTTCTGACTTACACCAGTTTTACACTGATGTAATATTTTTTTCTTTAGTGAAGTATCTACTGATTTATAAAAGGGGAAGTGAAAGGAAAATCAGATCCCGAGAATATCCTTTTAGAATATGTTTGTCGCCATTCAACGACAGCTCCTCAGTATAAAACAAATTTGATAACATCCATTACATTTTGCTTTTAAAAAACAAACTTCCAGCAGAACAATACTCTTGAGCCCAACAAAAACAACAATTGTCATTTGATTATCCTAATAGAGATACTTTTTATATATTACATTTGCTTATTTCATTAACAGAAGTAGTGTTTATCTTCATGTAAACAGCCTAATTGCCCACTAGATACCAGTGAATGAATTTGTTTCTGGCACTAAGCAAAATCTGATCTGAACACTGATGTGGCCTGATCTTCACCTAGTATGGGTCCAGGGAGCTATGCCTAATTACACCAGCTGAAGATCTGACCTTGAATGCTGAGCTCTGGAAGAATTTTAAAGAAAACAAACCTTTTTTTTTTTTCTTTAAATGAGAGCAAGAAGTCACTTCTTTCTGTTTTCATTTCTTCTCTTTTGACAGACAATCCCAAAGATACCACTCGTGTTTCTGTTTATGTTCGAATTTTGGATGTTAATGACAACGCCCCACAGTTTGCTGTATTCTATGATACTTTTGTATGTGAAAATGCAAGAGCTGGACAGGTATGCGTTCTGTGAATACTTTAAGCTATTTGGTTTTGCTATGGCACTCAGTTTTAGGCCATTCTTTAAAAATGCTCGAGAGAGCATGCTGCTTGAGAAAGAGTGTTTCTAGTACAGTTTATGAAACAAAATGAAGGAAAAGAATGGCTGTCAGTAAATCAGTCTTTAGACCTGCACAATAATACTTTACAATTGCACCAGCATGTAAATTACCAAATTACTTTTCTTTACTTTTACAGAAATGGCTTTCTACAATTTTACTCTTAAGTTTTTGCATCCGTGGATCTGTTTTTGTTTTGTTGCTTTAGATGACTAAGCACATAGGTCTGAAAGATGTGTTCTTAATTGGTTTCAGTGTTATCTTCCCAGAATAAATAATTGGTAATCAAATTTGATTTTTTTTTCAAAAAGAGGTCCATACTGTGGAGCTCAGTTGTACTTTGAATTCATAGATATCAGGTTTAGAAACAGCAATGTCACACTTACATTTTTATGCAAATGACAGTTTATCTTTCAAACATTTTCTGTGAGTGAATCAAACAAAAACATAAAATATGTTAATATCTGAACTGGTAACATATTTTTTGTTTGGCTTTTATAGAAACCAAACAAAACAATACAGAAAAATATACTTGATTACAGTGAAACGACTCTGCAGCCCACTGTTTAGTTCCTACTAGGTAGCTATCCATTAGGGCTGTTGGAAACCCAACAATTTCTCTATGACTGTATTGTGTGTTCCACAGCACATTAACCTGAGAATAAAAAATGCCCTAAAAAGTGGCATCAGTGGTATCAGATTGGCATGTATGCATCACAGTACTGTTGAAGAGAGTGCGGAGGAGGAATACAGACTTATCTGAAAATAGTTAATTTCTTGGATGCCTTTATTTCCAGATGGCTAGCCCATTTTATCTATTCTTCTGATTGGCTTTATAACTGTACATTCGCTGGTATTGATTATGGTTATGATACACACAACTTAATCTCTCTGGGTCATTGCTAGTTTAATTCTATCTTCTTGTATATTAGTTCCTCCTTTTTTGTTACCGTAATTACAAATGACATATAGTCAAATTTAGACCTCACTGAATGGTCTTCCCCACTGATAAGTGACCACTTTTTACCAAAAAATGTTCAACCTCATGCTAGAATATGGTATTTTATGTAATGAGGTATTTAATTTCTTTATATGTTTAATCTGTGACATTCTGTTGACTGACTTCTTGAAATCTAATATATTAAATAAGATAATTCAATATATTAATATGTGAGCTATTGTGACAGCATCTAACATATGCTCAATATTTTCCAAACCTACTGAAAGACCCCAAAGAGATTACACTATAAATTCACAAGACAGACAAAGGCATAAACAAACACCAAAGAAACATAATGCGTAAGTACGAGACGATGCAGAGTAGGAGTCTTGATTGTTTTCCTCCTCTTCCGAATCATCCTTGCTGCACTCCTCCAACTTCCCCTTTATCCTCCAGTCTCCAGCTACTCTGTACTCCCCACCATATAGTGAGAGAGACAAACAAACCTACAGCCAGTTAGATGGTGTACATGCCAAGGGAAGCATGGAATTACAGTTGTCCTGTGACATCCTGGAGGTGGGACAGCCTAAACAGTCTTTCACTTGCCCACAGGCTGGAAAGGATCTCTACCACCTCTTTCCTCTGTGAAGGAGGGCTGCATTCAGCAGAGAAATCATTGGGTTAGGACAAATACAGCCAAATCTGTTCCAGATATTGAGTGCTGTCTTGCCACTTTTTCTTTCCATTGAGAGGGGACAGGCTGCTTCCTCCGGCATGGTCCTCAGAGCAGGGTTTAGGAGCCCTCATGGCCTTACCTGCACAGAGTCTTGAATAGCTGTTGAATCACTAACTATGATAGAGACTTTTAAATTTGGTTTTCATGATCAGTGCTCAATAAACCAAAACTGTTTGTCGGTTATTAAACTCTGCTTTACCAGATCTATACAGACTCCCTTATCCTATGTGCAAATATTATACCTGAAAAACATATCCGTCTAAGTGGCTAATTTATGGATTTTTCATTATTAAACTTCATAAAGTATGGGTTTTTTTTGTTTTTTTTAAGTTGTTGGTTCTCTCTTCTGACTGTCTTAATTTATTGCAGATTATAAAGAATTAGTAGATAATACCCAGTGTTTGTTAAACTCTATAGTGCATTTCATCCAGATCGAGACATGTATATCTTTTTTGTTTTATCAAATATAGTTTTACCATCTATTTTTTTATCCTTTGCTCTTGGCATCTGCAAGTGTCATATCCAACAGTTTCCCTGATTAGAATTCTCCGATGTCCTTGTTATCATTAGCCTTTTTATTATAAGCTAAGTTCAAATAGATTTATTTAAAAATTCACAGTCCTCATCTTTTCAAGTTGTAGCAGTTTTATTTTCTGCCATTATTCTTCTTTTCTGGATGTATTTATAGGACATTCTTACTGCCTTTGATTCCTTAGTAGCATGATATCTTTGCTTTTTTTCTGTCATCATTTCTCAGTGATCCATTCACTCAAACATCTTTCTTATTAATCTCTCATCTCTTCCAATTATTTCTTACTTTAGTTCCTTCTTTGACCTTCTCCCATGTGTTTTAAATTGTATCAAGATTAGTCTTTCTTCTTTCAGTATTGTGTTTTTTACAGCTCTCCAAGCCTTACTCTTTTGTTTCCAGATAGTCATACAACGCATGCCACACTAATGTATTGTTTGCTATGCATGGTGTGTTAGGATTTCTGTACTCTGAGTAGAACACAGATACACAGGAATCTGCACACCAGATTTAGATAAGTGGTCCATTTACTCCAGTACAGTGATCAGTACCAGGAAGATTTAAAAGAACCCCGCAGTGAACCATTTTGGAATAAACTGCCCACAAGGGAAGTTTCTTCCTAATACTGATCAGCTGGTGGCTGGTTTATGTACTGAAATAGTCTGTCTATACCATTCATGATGTTTTTACACCTTTATGCTGTCCCCTCTTATTCATCTCCTCTCAAAACTAAACATTCCCAATCTTTTCACATGCTCTTCTCTCGGAAATCTTTCCATTCCTCTAACCATTTTACTTACCCCTCCCTCTCTTGATCCCCTTATGTTTATCTCCCTCTCTTGAGAAAAAGTGATCAGAACCATGCAGAGTGTACAAGATCTTTGGCTCCACTGCAGTTACTATATATCACTCCAGCAATGAAAAGGGGCTGGTGAAGGATATAACAGTATGGGGAATCACTGGTGGCATTTCTAGACAGCTATCTTTTCTTCTTCTTCTTCTTCGTTTTGTATTTTTCTTGGAAAATCAATAAGCAAAGAATGCAGTGAGTAGAATATTGAAATTAGCTCAATAATAATTGCTGGTGACATCACGACAAAGGAATGTACACGTAACTTTTTTTCTTTATAATTTTAGTTTCTGCTTTTTCTTTCAAAAACAAAACATAGGAAACAACCAATGTGTGATGAGAGGGGTCAAGGACAGTAATGTATGTTTGGATAATGGCTAGCATGCACCACGTTGGCTTCTAGGAGTCAACAGTATACATATTATACATATAATATATACAATTATATAGTAATAGTGCATAAGAGTTATACATATTATGGCATAATATATTAGCCCTATGACGTCCATTTCACAGCAAATTTAAGTGTATTCTCCCATTTTTTGTCACCAATATTATTACTTTCTCACATAGTGTGCAGAAAATATTTTCAAGTATTCCAAAGGAACTGGAGGTTTATTAGGAGTTTCATTTTCTGAGTATTAAACACATTACTTAAAAAAGTAATTTTTTTGGTGTTTGCTGCAAAATTTAATTCATCTACTAATTCCAGTATACACATTTTGTTTTATATTCAGAACTGTGGAAAAAAAATGTCTACATGTTGCTTCAGTATATTCATAGTAAGAAAAAAGTAGATGGAGTAGGTTAGCTGATGGTTGGTGGTATGTCCAGTGTTAATTAGCTTAAACTGCCTTTATGTACATGCTCTAGCATTCAGTAAAATCTGTTAAAGATTTTGTTCTGGAAAAAAAACATAATGATAATGAATAAGATGTATTTCTGTGTAATAAACAGATAGCTAAGGGTTAATGTTCTTTTACCTGTAAAGGGTTAACAAAGGGAACCAAACACCTGACCAGAGGACCAATCAGGAAACAAGACTTTTTCAAATCTGGGTGGAGAGAAGTTTTGGGTGTGAGTTTTTTGTTCTTTGTCTTGGTTCAGTGACCCTTTCGGCTTTGACAGTGATCTTTCTATTTCCAGGCTTTCTAATCTTCTGTTTCCAAGTTGTAAGTACAAGGATAGTAAGACAATAGGTTTATATTGGTTTTTTTGTATTTACATGTGTGTAGTTGCTGGAATATGTTAAATTGTATTCTTTTTGGATAAGGCTGTTTATTAATTTTTTCCTTTAAGCAATTGACCCTGTATATTGTTACCTTGATACAGAGACCATTTTATGTCCTTTTTCTTTCTTTTTCTATAAAGCTTTCTTTTTAAGACCTGTTTGAATGTTTTTCACTGGTTAAGGGTAAGAAACGAAGAGAGGGGGAAAATCTCTTTGTGTTAGATTTACTAAGCCTGACTTTGCATACCCTCTGGGTGAGGGGGGAGAGAGATTAGATCTCTCGGTACTTGTGTTTCAAGGACTTGAAGCAGGGAGTATCCTAGGGTCCCCAGGTCGGGGAAATCTGGGAGGAGGTAAAGAGGGGGAAGGGAAATAGGTTACTTCCCTTTGTGGTGAGACTCAGGGCATCTGAGTCTTGGGGTTTCCCCAGGGAAGGTTTTGGGGAGACCAGAGTGAGCCAGAGACTGGAATTTTTCTGGCTGGTGGCAGCGATATCAGTTCCAAGCTGGTAATTAAGTTTGGAGGTTTCATGCTAGCTTCTCATGTTCTGAACTCTAAGGTTCAGATCTGAGTAGGACAGTTATGACATTCTGACGTTCCGGTTTTTTAATAAAACAGTAAAAAGAACAGGAGTACTTGTGGCACCTTAGAGACTAACAAATTTATTTCAGCATGAGCTTTCATGAGCTACAGCTCACTTCTTCAGATGCATAGATATCTCCTGTCTGTGTGTTCCATTCTGTGCATCCGAAGAAGTGAGCTGTAGCTCACGAAAGCTCATGCTGAAATAAATTTGTTAGTCTCTAAGGTGCCACAAGTACTCCTGTTCTTTTTGCCTATACAGACTAACACGGCTGCTACTCTGAAACCTAAAAAAACAGTGTTGTTCTGACAATGAGAGATATAACTGAGCTTCCCACTCATCTATTTTACCGCCATACATCAGGGGGGAGACTGAGTTAATTTATTTGTTATTGCCCGCAAGGTGTTCTTTTTACTTAACAAAAGGTGCTAATAGATACATTAGTTCATTTTGCCATGTTTTACCTAGTTGCTGCTGTTTATGTGATTATAGTATTTCACAGAAAGTGCCATGTGATCTAGGCAGGTGATTTTAAGAAACAAAGAAAATTTGTGAAATGTTTTGAATACTTGAGTCTCATGATCAAGAATAATAATGAATCAAATTTAGTTTTTTATTTGCAGCATATTTGGCAAATCATTTTTAATATTCAATTGTCTCTAAATGTGACCACCTATTTACTCACACTGCATGTTTTTCAGATACCTTTCTTAATATCAGAGGCAATGCTAACTTTCATGACTATTACAGATACAATATGGAACTAAGCAGGATTTAGCCCACTAAAACTCCAACAACATTGAATTAACAGTACAAATATTCTTTACTTCCAAAAGAGATGAGTACAAGAGTCATGTGATTGGCTGTTTCTTATCATTCCTATCACATCTAATAATGTATTTTATGAGCAACTGAAGCTCAGGCTTGACCAATGCTTGGATGGGGAGCTGCAAGAAGTGGTGTTAGTGAGTCAGGTGGCACACTTCCATACAGCATGGTGTTAGACAGCTCTGTTCTGCTTAGGGTGACCAGACAGCAAGTGTGAAAAATCAGGATGGGGGTGGGGGGTAATCAGGGGCGGCTTTAGGCACCAACTAAAAAAGCTGGTGCTCGGGGTGGCAAAATATATGGGGCGGCATAACGCTGGAGCCCCAGCTCAAACCTGAGGCAGCATCCTGGGCTGGATCCTGATCGCCCTGGGGAGGGGGCAGTAAACAGCTTGTTGTTCTGCCACTGGGGTGTGGCAAGGCAGGGAGCCGGCTAAGTGGGGAGCATGTCCCTGCTGCTCTCCTGCAGGCAGCAGCCACCCGCCCCTCCAGGCAGGAGCCAGTAACGTAGCCCTGCCCCAGCTGAAGAGGACAGGCCACTCCTCCTTGGCTTGTCCCCGTCGCTGCAAGCTGAGGAGGAGCGGCCCATCCTCTGCAGCTGGGGCAGGGCTGCGCTACCAGCTCCAGCCCAAGCGGGGGGGAGTGGCCACTGACCGCGGGAGAGTGGTGGGAGCTGGTAGCACAGCTCTTCCCTGGCTGCACAGGACGGGTCGCTCCTCCTGGGCTTGTCCCCGCTGCTCTCCCATGGTCAGCGGCCAATCCCCAGGCGGGTTCTGGTAGCATGGCCCTGCCCTGGCTGCAAAGGACAGGCTGAACATGGCGCCCGGGCGGGCCGCTCCTTCTCAGCTTGTCCCTGCCTCTGCCTCCTCCTTCTCCTCCCTTCCGCGCCACCTTCTGCCAGGGGAGGGCAAAGGGGAGCAAAGTGGCAGCCGGGGCTGAGACAAACTCATGCCGGGACCAAGGTGAAGACCGAGAATGAGCAGGGCTGAGATCCAGCAGCAGCCCCAACCCCTAGCCACGGGAGCGGCAGCCATGGGAGATGAATCCACCTTGGGCCAGATCCACAGTAAGGTAAGAGGTGGGCCGGATGGGAGGATCCCCAGGTCCCCTGGGGAGCTTCTGCCTGCTGGAACCCAAGAGGCTGCTGCCTGCCTCCCCAGCCTGACACATGTCAGTGCCTGGAGTCTCCTTCTGCCTTCCCCCCTGCAGGGGGCAAGTGACTTGGAAGAGAGGGGCAGCATCTGTCCAGCAAGCCCAGCACTTTTTCCTTGGCTCTTCCAGCCCCAGAGCTCTCTCCATTGCATGCCCCTCGAGCTCCCAGCTGGGTGGCCTCAGCACTGGGAAAATGCCAGCAGGGCTGGGTCCAGTGTGTATCCAAGCTCGTGGGGAGCTCTCTCGCCCCAATAACTAGCACATTACCTATGGCAAGTACAGTAGTGCAATAGGAGCGTGATGTGAAAAATATTGTGTCACGTTGTGACACAGTCACTCAAATCACGATTACGTATGTGTACTGTGCTGCTCTATCGGCACCATTCGCGCTAATTTCCATTTCACATCGGTGCCAGTGGTTATAGGGCTAAAATGCTAGGAAAAAAATGAAAATGACTTTCCAGTGCTGCCTACTGGCAACAAGAGAAAAACGGCAAGAAGAATTAGAAAAACTATCTCGTACTTCAAAAAAGTATTTTACAAAAGTCGACAATCAAGGAGAAAGCTTTAAGCAATGCATTGAAGGTGATTATTCATCAACTGATGAAGACCAATCAAACCAAAGATTACCTTTATCAACTGATAAAGATGAACAATGATCTGATCAAAGATTATATTCGCTAACTGATAAAGACGAACAATCACAATCCATCCAAAGATTTACTACGTCATCTGAAGAGTCCAGAAACAAAGAACTGTTACCCAGATCTAAAACTGAAGAACAATTATTGGAAAGTGGAGAGACTGACTTAGGATTGGATCCAAGTAGATGGTCGACAATAATTACTGATGCAATGCGAATGATTATTGTGAAAAAAGATCCTTCAAAATTAGATCCTACATTTGAATATCCATTTAATGAGTTGAATCATCAATCTATGCCATCCAGTATGAAGAAAAAAATGAAAAATGGATAATTAATAGGTCATGGTTAGTGTATTCACAGACCAAAGATATAGTTTTTTGTTATTGCTGCAAACTGTTTTGTAACTCGGACATTCTTCTGACAATTGCAGGTTTTAATGACTGGCAAAATTTGCATCAGCATTTGAAAGAACATGAAACATCAATAAATCATTTATGTTCATTGACAAATTGGATTGAGCTGTCAAACAGATTATGTTCCGGTACAACAATCAATGTGGTACAGCAATGTCAACTAAATTCAGAAATTCTACGTTGGCAAGCAGTGTTGGAATGTTTACTGGCAATCATTAATTTCCTAGCCGAACAGTGCCTCGCATTCCGTGGATCCTCGGATATTTTATATGAAAATAACCATGGAAATTTCTTAAAATTGGTTGAGTTATTGGCAAAATTTGATAATGTTATGGCTGAGCATGTATGAAGAGTGAAAGATGGAGAGATTCACACCCATTATTTGGGTAAAAATACACAAAATGAGATAATAGAATTAATTTCTAATGGAATGCATAATGAAATTTTATCGAATTTGAAACATGCCAAATATTACTCAATTATAGTTGATTGTACTCAAGATCTGAGCAAAACCGAGCAAATGTCAATAGTCTTACGATTTTTGAAAATTGATAAAAATGCAGAAGTGAAAATTTGTGAACACTTTCTAGAATGTATATCAGTGAATGAAACTACTGGGAAAGCCCTCACAGATGTAATTCTACAGAGATTGGAACACTGTGGAATACCTTTAGAAAATATGTGCGGCCAAGGGTACGATAACAGCTCAAAGATGCGAGGACGACATGCTGGTGTACAGCAAAGAATACTGAATTTAAATAATTGAGCTTTTTTCATTCCTTGCCATGTGCATTCGCTCAATCTGGTTGTCAGTGATGCCGTCAAATCATCTAAAGATGCCGTTTCATATTTTACCACAGTGCAAGCAATTTACAACTTTTTTAGTGCTTCTACACACTGTTGGGCAGTCTTGAAGAAGCATCTTGAACAAAAACTCACACTTAAACCTCTACGTCAAACTAGATGGGAAAGCAGGATAAACGCTATTTAACCATTCCGATATTCATCAGGAGAGATTTACGATGCACTATTTGAAATAAGCCAGGACTTGTCGTATGATCCTTCATTTTGACATGAAGCTGAAACATTGGCTCAGAAAATGATGCAGTTTCAATTTTCATGTTGCACGGTCATTTGGCATAATATTCTAAATCAAATTAATTTGACCAGCAAAGTTATGCAGAACATAACCATAGACATATCCGAGGAAAAGACGATTTTGAATAAAACTTTGGAATATTTAAAAAAATACCATTCAGATGAAGGATTTGAAGAAACTGTCAAAGAAGCACAACAATAGCAGAGGATCTTGATTTTGAACCAACGTTTGCACCTCAACAATCCATTCATCCTCGGAAATAAAACAAGACTGTTTTGTTATGAGGCTCATGATGATCCTGTTCTCGATACAAACGAAAGATTTAAAGTTGAATGTTCCTATTGTATTTTGGATGTAACTATAACTTCTACTGAAGAAAGATTTTGTCAGTTGCATGGTCATTGTGAAACTTTTGAATTTTTATATGATATTGGAAATGTTAAAAATCAGTTTTTCAAAGAAGACTTCATAAAGCACTGCCAAGACCTACATTTAGCGCTCAGTACTGATAATGCTGCTGACATTGATGCAGTAGTATTGTATGATGAATTAACAGCTTTATCTGTGCTAATATGTCCTAAAACTTCTCCTCTAAAAGTATAAGAATTTATGGCAAGAAATGATTTTTTCACTCCAAACACTGCTATAGCATTACACATTCTTTTAACATTACCAGTATCAGTGGCTTCTGGTGAGCACAGTTTCTCAAAACTGAAATTACTAAAAAATTATTTGAGGGCCACCATGTCTCAAAATCATTTGTCAGGACTCGCATTAATTTCAATTGAAAGTACTATTGCAAAAAATTTAGATTTCACTGACTTATTAAAAGACTATGCAAGTATAAAAACCACAAAAAATAATTTCATATAAATTATTTTTCATTACAGTGTATAGTTGAACTCAAATTGTTTGTAGTTGCGTTTTTGTTAAAATTCAATGTTAAAATTACACAAGTAGGAAATTGTTTTATTACACTAACTACAAATTCTCTGTTTTCATTTTTTTTTAAGTTTAAACAGTCAGAACAAAACTGCAAAGTGCAAATATGTGTAAAAGCCAGAATAAAAAGCAGGGGCGGGTGGGGGGCAGAGCCACATTTTTTTTTTGCTTGGGGCAGCAAAAAACCTAGAGCCAGCCCTGAGGGTAATAGGAGCCTATATAAGAAAAAGACCAAAATCAGGACATCTGGTCAACCTAGTTCTGCTGAAGGTGTTGCCATTCAGATCAGGTGCACAAGCAAGTGCCTGACTGCTTGTCACTAAACATCCCATGACACATTTTAAAATAATCAAGGAGTTAGTCCTCAGCAAACTGAACCTGGCTCAGGGTGCTGCCCTCCTAAAATTCCCATTAATATTTTGTTTGGTTTAATTCAGCCTCCTACATCTTGTTTAGAAGCCTTGTTGACACAGAATGCTTGCTGTATTCCATTTAAGACATAGCTGTACCTCACTGATGGTGAGTCATCCCTATTGCTTGGAAAACATTAGGATTCTTTACTAAGAAGGAGGTTATATACAGGAAAAGTGTGTGTGTAATATGAACAGAATGTAAGATCCTAAATCAGTAGGGATATTATATGCCTGTGTCCCATCATATAATGTATATATGTAGAAGTATCTCAAGCCAAATTTCACTGTCCTGTTGAGTTTGCCTATTGTTAGAAACAAAGTTTTTTGAAACATGTTTTTTTTCCTTTAGCCTAAGCCAGGGATCAGCAACCTTTGGCAAGCAGCCCGCCAGGTAAGCACCCTGGCGGGCTGGGCCAGTTTATTTACCTGCCATGTCGGCAGGTTCAGCCGATCGCGGCTCCCACTGGCCGCGGTTCACCGTCCCAGGCCAATGGGAGCTGCAGGAAGTGGTGCAGGCTGAGGGATGTGCTGCCTGCTGCTTCCCATAGCCCCCAATGGCCTGGAAAGTGAGGGTGGGAGGGTCTTTAGAGAAGGATAAAGGAACACAATTGAGAGAGAGATAGCCTAAGCTTTCAATGTGAAAGAGTTTTACCTCTGCAGTTCAGAATGACTGGAGGAGAGAAATGGGTAGTTAGATGAATGTTTGGAAGGCCACAGAGAGGAGGTTACCATTGCTGAGGCAAAGGATGATATTACTTTACAAGAGTTTTAATGTTAGGAATGAAGAAAACAGATGCATTTTGGAAATTCTAGAGAGACAAAGAAAGCAGGATTTAGTATGTCACAGGAGAGATGTCAAAAATGACAGGTAGATTGCAGGCTTGTGGATCAGGTCAGATTGTATAGCTGATAACAGTAATGGAGCCGGGAGGATTCTAGAAGAAACTTCAGTTTTTGCCAAGTTGAGCTTGAGCAGACAATGGAACATTGAAGGCAAGATGTCAGTCAGTGGAGAGGTAGTTCTGGTAACCATCAGCATAGAGTAGTAACCAAGGCTATGTGATGAAGCAGCAAAGATCTCAGGTTTACATCTAAGAGATGGCACTTGCCATAGCTAACGGCCAGTAAGTTTCAATGACAAACTACACAGGTTCACTGCATATTTACATAGAAAAAATGGCAGGGAATCACCAGTACTTCCTGCAATGTCGACAACAGGCTTTCTTTGGAAGTCTGCACCCCAAGTACTCTGATGCAGCCTAAGTTATGAGATCTACCCAGGATCTCAGATCCCAGCTGGGGGCAATAGAGGTGTATGTGTTTTAGCATTTTGACTAGAATGTTTGAGAGTCATGGTAAACCATTTTTCCCTCATAAACTCTTTATTTACATGATTTTCTGTGCTGAGAAATGGACAAATGAATTTCATTACAAATTTAGAAGTTTCAAAGTGGTTTCTGTTTTGCAGTGTTTGACATTGAATAGTTTTTGTTTCCCTCATCTTCTTTTAACCCCTCTTCCTCTTGCAGTTTCCTCAGATTTGGAAGATTTACAGTGGCAGAGTTAGTGTTTCATTTTTGCTGTTGTCAATCTAACTTTTCAACACTGGAAAAGAGACCAGGGGGAAAAAGGAGATAATGAAAAAAATTACCTTCAATGTGGTGGGGGGAGGAAACTAAAACATTCATATTATTTTCAGTTTTCAAACCTTTAAACGAAATACAAATTTCAGTTTGAACTCTAATGAATATTTTTGTTTTGAAATTGATATTTTCCTGTCAAAGATTTTGGCCAATTCTTTGTATAGGTTTTAAGTGTATTAATTTATTCTGAATTGCTATTGTATATACTTGCTAAAAATATACAGAGAAACGTGTAAGGGGCAAAGGTTGTTAGTTCAGAATATTATGGGGAGGTGGTCATTTTGATTTTATAAATACTGGGTTTAAACTTTGCTTTGCAGTGTTTGGAATCCAAACTCTGGACCAATGAGCTAGGTTACTTACTGCTTTATTTTTTGCACTTCATCAGGAAAACAAGCAGCATATATGATGAAAGGTACATTTGATTAGTTATCATATTAGATGGTATTATTTATACCATAGTTTGTTTTATAAATATGGATTTTTTTTAAAGCTGGCACTGTTCCTTGAAGTAACCAGATAACTATATCACAATGCCTGCTTATTTTTGTTTTTCTTTGTCTGCAGCTAATACAGACCATAAGTGCAGTAGACAAAGATGACCCTCTTGGAGGACAAAAATTTTTCTTCAGTTTAGCTGCTGTTAACCCAAACTTTACTGTTCAAGATAATGAAGGTAAAATACAGAGCTTGCCCATGGTATAAGATTTATCTTTAATTCCTAACTTATTACAGGTATTTTTCTGAAACATTTGAACTTGTGTTTGCAAAATTTGAGACCTGTTAACTGGAACAAAGGACTTGGCTTTCACAGGCCACTGAACCTCATACAGATAGCAGACAAAATTAATGTTGCTACTGTGGAGTTGCCTATAACCTTACTGTGCTTATGACCCTTTCTTCTTGTCCATAATAACACTTTTGATATATATGATAGAAAATTGGGTATCAACAATTTGATGGAAATAATTTCCTTTATTTTAAAAGAAGAGTAAAGATTTAAATATTTTACAAACCCCAAATGTAAGTTTACGTTGAAGTAAATCTGGATCAGGATTTCAGTTGCATTTGGTGGCTTTACATGTTTTTAAAACATAGTGATTTTGTCATCTTTTGGTTTGGGGATTGTTATAAACTGAACCTCAAGGAACAATCAAGAGAGTCATGTTAACCTGCACTGTATCTAAAACTAGAAAGAAGTTCAGACTGTGAATCAAGACTGCTGAGTCCTCATCAGCTCTTATTTATTTCTATTATTAAAACAGTATCCCAATTGGGGACACAACATTTGGTTTTAGCTCTAGAAGATGGTGGTGTCTAGCAGCCCCAATCATAGAGCAGAGACCCACAATGATAGGCTCTGTACACACAGACCCTGTGTCAAGAAGTTTACAATCTAATTAGAAGAGATATGGGAGAACAAGGAGCGATGACACAGGTCTGAAGATATCAGACTTTGAAATCTGAATGCTACAACTTCAGGTTTTTAAAACTGCTTAGAAGACTATCTGCACAATTGCTATTGAAATTCATGGGAATTGGTGTCCAAATCCACTAGGTGACTTTGAAAATAGCACTGAAACCTGGTATCTGAGGGTCTTTCTAAGGCAAGGAGCAGCATTTTCCCTTTTTGAGTAGTTAGGAATCTTCTCCATTCTGATAGTATCAAATTGTTTGTGTGTCCCCTGGGTCACAGGACATTGTACCTTGGAATGTTTAAGTAGTCCCAGTGGGGAGTAGATGAGGCAGTTGAAGGGTCATGATAAATGCTGTCTGTGACATGGATATAACCACTACATGTAGTCTATAGATACATTTAATACACCATAACCAAAATAAAAATTCACTGAAGTTATATAAAGGACACAGACCTGTAATCATTGGAGGTTTACTTCATCTATTCACATTCAAAAACAAATGTCATTGATCTGATCTCATCATTAAGCCCCTTATCTGGAAATAAATGAATTAACGTATGCTCTGTAGAGATAAGCCATAAATGGGGAATGGTAGAGGCTTAACTTAGAAGATAGTTTGTAGGTAGGTAAATGCCTACTGTCCCCAAAAGATTGTCAGCTGTCCTCGACATACAGAAGATTTCATTTTATATCATCTTAATTCACCTTGTCAGTTTCAGTTTAAGCTCACAGAATCCTAGACTCAAAAGAAAAGAAAAATCATTCTAGGTTTAGTAAGCCTCCACAGCCTCCTGCACCCCCAGGCACCACAACTGAGAAAAGTTCCTCTGGCTTATGTACAAACAATGGAGAGTCTGTAACAACAGGTGAAGGGAGAGCAACAGAGAATAACATGGCAAGAACAGGATTTAAATATATGGGTTGTGGGTCAGAGGCAGTGTATAGCAGAGGCTAATCTAATGCCTGATTTTTTGAGGAGGGAGGGCAATGAGGGGAGAATGGGAGCAGAGGAAGCTTGACCAAAGGGACTCGCTTCTTAGTCTTCTGTCTTTGCTCCTTTGTAAAGCTGAATGAGGCTGATGACTCCAAGTGGATAGCCACTTTGGGTTTCTTTTTGTTTATTTGTCTTTTTTTCTTCTGACTGTTGCCAGGAAAAGCTTTTAAGAGTTTGACTTTTGTTGGGGAAATGGGACATGAGCACTCATCCATAGTCTGTTTGGTTTGTGTTAGAATTATGAAATCAGCCAGCATAAAAAGAGGTGAAACAAGGGTGACATCAGATGGAAGGAACATAAAGGAACATTCTAGAATGCATACAATAGAATGTTCTTCACTTCTCTCTAGCTCAAACCAAGTCTTCTAGCTCAAACCAAGTGCAATATTTTAATAGATCCTGCCTATGCAGAGGATAGTCTCTAAGAAAATATATCTTATCCATTTCTAATGATATTCTACACTTTTTGTAAATGGGTTTCACTCATTAACTTCAACGGGAAGTCAGCTGGCAGTACAGATAATGCTTATCTAGCAGAGACTGACAATTCTGATCAAAGAGGAAACATTTGCCCTTATTTCTTGTTTTTGTATTTTTGTCTCGTATTAGTAGAAAGAGCAGCAGCCCTCCTGGCATCTCTGACTTGCAGGGAGGCTATTTGCACAGCATTTAATGCTACTGTATACTCTATAGATTAATAACAGCATAAGACTGTACTACTTTACACATACACAGTATCTGGAGTACATTCACGCGTCTAAACTGTTTAGGAATACAGTATTGCATTTTGATTTTCTGAATGCCTTTGTTAATCACTGACCCAATCACATTTCAGCTTGAGATACTGAGGAATACAATGCATTGGACAACAGCATGTTGAGGGGAAGAAAGAGGCGAAGCAGCCTTTTGGTCAAGTTGAAATGCCAGCAGAAAAAAGCCTGATGTCAGATATTAAGGAAGCACATTTTCCTGAATGACATAGTGAACCAAAAACTCTGATAAAAATGTTTGTGTATATTATATATACTATGAATTTTGCATTTGACAAAGTGGGTATTCACCCACGAAAGCTGAAGTTCCAATACTTCTGTTAGCCTATAAGGTGCCACAAGACTCTGTTGCTTTTTACAGATCCAGACTAACATGGCTACCCCTCTGATACATGAATTTTATAGTTATATATTACACATTAGTAATATATATAATTATTTTTATCTGATATAGATAACACTGCCAGAATTTTGACAAGAAGAAATGGCTTCAGTAGACATGAAATAAGCACCTATTTCCTGCCAGTGGTGATATCGGACAATGACTACCCAATCCAAAGTAGCACTGGCACTCTGACAATTCGAGTGTGCACCTGTGACAACCGTGGTAACATGCAGTCCTGTAATGCTGAGGCCTTGCTCCTTCCTGCTGGCCTGAGCACTGGTGCTCTAATTGCTATTCTCCTCTGCATCATTATACTTCTAGGTAAGTTATAGAAAATGCATCTTTTCCCAAATGAACTAATACTTCAGAGATATACAGGCTTGACCAATGGGAAGCTACTTAGTTTTGAAATATTAGTGATTGTGTTTTGTGATACAAGATTCAAATACTACTGTAATACAGTGGAAACAGTTTATGCTATGATGAACTTGGATGTAATAAAACATCTAGGTGACTAAGAATGAAAAATCTCAGGTTGTTAAATTGTTTCAACAAATGTCAATATGCAAATAGCCTTACCTATATACTTACAGTGAAGTTGTTCCCTTAAAAATGGCTAAAAGGGTTGAATTACGTAGCAAAGTCAAATCAATGAACTGAGACTTCAGTTTTTGGCATTTACTGGCAGAGAATTGTAAAATGTACTTTTAAGCAGATAAATAATTTGAGACACTTTTACCCCTTTATCCATGTGAAACCATTATCTATACCACTTTCTAATAGGAAATGTACTAGAAATGCTTGTGAGAGCCAAGAAAAGTTATCAGTATTTTTCATCTTAAGTTCATGTAGTGATTCACCGTTCGTAGAGAAGCAGTGTTCCTTTCTCTATGAACTGGTGGAGTTTACCCTCTGAAACCAGTAGATCTTGTGAGAACTAAATGAAGGCCAGGACGCTCCTCAAGTGCTTTGTTTCCAAAGGGATGAAGTAAAGGTGACAATTTCAGTGTGTTTTCCATGAGAACACACACAAAAAGCCTAGCCCATGACCAATGATATTTTATGTAAACTTTATTTACTTTGCCATGGAATGTCTCAAAATACTTAATATGCTTATGATGCTAACATTTCAAATATTAAAATACGTGTCTGGTGTGTTGTATTGATAATAGATGTACCTTTTTTTAGTTCTCTTATGCACATGAAAAAAGCTCAGGAAATATTATGTAAAGGGCCAAATTTTGCCCTTAACACTGGTAAATCAGGAGTAACTTTCACTGATTCAGTTCAGTGCAATAGGTTAGAGCCTGATCCCCTGCTATCACGTCATACATGGAATTTGTTTGTACAGACTCTTAGTCCTCACTTAGTGAGCTAAGTGGAAACTGCCAAGGAAAGAGTAAAGTTTAGGTGACAAGATGTATACACACACTTGTTTAAACCCTTCTCCTTGCTATTTATGTATCTTTTATTGAATAAGCAATACTTTTTTAGGGCTGTCAAGCGATTAAAAAATTAATCGTGATTAATTGCATTGTTAAAGAATAATAGAATACAATTATTTAAATATTTTGGATGTTTTCTACATTTTCAAATATACTGATTTCAATTACTACACAGAATACAAAGTATATAGAGCTCACTTTATATTATTGTTTTTATTAAAAATATTTGCACAGTAAAAAACAAAAGTAGTAGTATTTTTCAATTCACCTAGTAAAGAGGTTGCACAACATCATTTGTATAATTGATCTTACAAATGTAGAATTATATTTAAAAAAAAACTTCACCCAAGTATAAAACAATGTAAAACTTTAGAACCTACAAGTCCACTCAGTCTAACTTGTTCAACCAATCACTCAGATAAACAAGTTTGTTTACATTTGCAGGAGATAATGCTGCCTCTTGTTTACAGTGTCAGCTGAAAAGAGACAACAGGTGTTCGCATGGCACTGTTGTAGCTGGTGTCGCAAGATATTTACGTGCCAGATGCACTAAAGATTCATATGTCCCTTCATGCTTCAACCACCATTACAGAGGACATGCGTCCATACCGATGACAGGTTCTGCTCGATAACAATCCAAAGCAATGTGAACCAATGCAAATTCATTTTCATCAACTGAGTCAGATACCACTAGCAGAAGGTTGATTTTCTTTTTTGGTAATTCACTTCTCTGGTTTCCACATCAGAGTGTTGCTCTTTTAAGGCTTCTGAAAGCATGTTCCACACCTCATCCCTCTCAGATTTTGGAAGGCACTTCCGTTTCTTAAACCTTGGGTCGAGTGCTGTAGCCATCTTTCAAAATCTCACATTGGTACCTTCTTTGTGTTTTCTCAAATCTGCAGTGCAAGTGTTTTTAAAACTAACAACATTTGCTGAGTCATCATCTGACACTGCTATAACATTAAATATATGGCAAAATGTGGGTAAAACACAGAGCAG
This sequence comes from Gopherus flavomarginatus, assembly GCF_025201925.1. Classification (NCBI taxonomy): domain Eukaryota; kingdom Metazoa; phylum Chordata; order Testudines; family Testudinidae; genus Gopherus; species Gopherus flavomarginatus. The sequence goes on along the minus strand of NC_066618.1, from coordinate 148,672,878 downwards.
GAGAAATATAATTCTCCCCAAGGAGTTCAGTCACAAATTTAATTAACACATTTTTTTAATGTGCGTAATCAGCATGGAAGCATGTTCTGTGGAATGGGATCCAAAGCAGGAAGTGGCATACGAATGTGTAGCATATCTGGCAAGTACATACCTTGCAATGCTGGCTACAGAAGTGCCATGCAAACACCTGTTCTCACTTTCAGGTGACACTGTAAATAATAAGCGGGCAGCATTATGTCCAGTAAATGTAAACAAACTTATTTGTCTTAGCGATTAGCTGAACAAGAAGTAGGACTGAGTGTACTTGTAGGTTTTAAAGTTTTACATTGTTTTGGTTTTTTGAGTGCAGTTGTGTAACAAAAAAAATTTCATTTGTAAGTTGCACTTTCACAAAAAGAAATTTCACTACAGTACTTGGAGGTGAATTGAAAAATACAATTTCTTGTATCATTTTTACAGTGCAAATATTTGTAATAAAAATAATATAAAGTGAGCACTGTATACTTTGTATTGTGTGTTGTAATTGAAATCAATATATTTGAAAATGTAGAAAACATCCAAAAATATTTAATAAATTTCAATTGGTATTCTATCTTTTTAAAAGTATGATTAATCTTGATTAATTTTTTGAGTTAATTGCATGAGTTAACTGCTATTACTTGACAGCCCTACTTTTTGTTTGAAGAAGCTCTTTTTGAGTCACTTTTGGAGGCATGCCAGTAGCAGCTTATTAAAGGCAAATTTCTTACAGATGCCAACAAACACAGTTGGGCCTGTAGTGTTAAAACATTTGGAAAGAGAGGCACTGCCACTTGAGGACTGCATTTGAGAAAGGCTGCAAAGATAGGAATAGGAGTGCCCAAGTAGGCATGTGATTGGCCACTCAGTTGATCTGCATTAGGCAGAACACTGAATTTCAGCAGTTATCTTCATAGAATCATAGATTACGGTTGGAAAGGACCTCAGGTGGTCATCTAGTCCAACCCCCTGCTCAAATGAGGACCAACAGCAACTAAATCATCCCAGTCAGAGTTTTGTCAAGACAGGCCTTAAAAACAGTCCACCTCCCTAGGTAATCATTCCAGTGCTTCATCACCCACCTAGTGAAATAGTTTTTCCTAATATCCAACCTAGACCTCCCCCACTGCAACTTGAGACCATTGCTCCTTGTTCTGTCATCTGCCACCACTTTGAACAGCCTAGTTCCATCCTCTTTGGAAACCCCCATCACTCTTCTCTTCTGCAGACTAAATAAGCCCAGTTACCCCAGCCTCTCCTCATAACTCATGTGCCCCAGCCCCCTTATCATTTTTATTGCCCTCTGCTGGACTCTATCCAATTTGTCCACCTCCTTTCTGTAGTGGGGGGCCCAAAACTGGACACAATGCTCCAGATGTGGCCTCACCAGTGTTGAATAGAGGGGAATAATCACTTCCCTCAATCTGCTTGCAGTGATCCTACTAATGCAGCCCAATATGCCGTTAGCCTTCTTGGCAGCAAGGGTACACTGTAGACATATATCCAGCTTCTCGTCCACCATAATCCCCAGGTACTTTTCTGCAGAACTGCCAGCTGGCCCCGATCCCCTAGCAGCGCATGAGATTCTTCTGTCCTAAGCGCAGGATTCTGCACTTGTCCTTGTTGAACCTCATCAGATTTCTTTTGGCCCAATCCTCCAATTTGTCTAGGTCACTTTGGACCCTATCTCTACCCTCCAGCATATCTACCTTTGCCCCCCAGCTTAGTGTCATCCACAAACTTTCTGAGGGTTCATTCCATCCCATCATCCAGATCATTACTGAAAATACTGAACAAAACCATCCCCAGGACACTGAGACACTCTGCTTAATACCAGCTGCCAACTAGACATCGAGCCGTTGATCACTACCCATTGAGCCTGATGATCTACCCAGCTTTTTCTCCACTTTATAGTCCATTCATCCATCCACACTTTTTTAACTTGCTGGCAAGTATACTGTGGAGGACTGTATCAAAAGCTTTGCTAAAGTCAAGATATATCACGTTCACCACTTTCCCCATATTCATGGACCCAGTTATCTAATCGTAAAAGGCCATCAGGTTGGTCAGGCATGACTTGCCCTTGGTGAATCCATGTTGACTGTTCCTGATCACCTTCTTCTTCTCCAAGTGCTTCAAAATGGATTCCTTGAGGACCCGTTCCATGATTTTTCCAGGGACTGAGGTGAGGTTGAATGATCTGTAGTTCCCCAGATTCTCCTTCTTCCCTTTTTAAAGATGGGCACTGCATTAGCCTTTTTCTAATTGTCCGGGACATCACCATGAGTTTTCAAAGATAAAGGCTAATGGCTCTGCAATCACATCGGCCCACTCCCTCAGCACCTTCGGATGCATTAGATCTGGTCTCGGACTTGTGCATGTCCAGCTTTCCTAAATAGTCTGTGGCAGATTGCCAGCACTATTATGATGGGTCTCGCGCTTTCTGTTCTCTGGGGGCAGAGTTCAAGGTGCCATTTCTTGCCCCTGAATTGGAATATTAATTGCCCCACTAGTGTTCTTGAGGAGGGGCCCTGAGGATAGTGGTGAACCACTTGAATTGGCGGTCCCTTTCCCTGGGCTACTTCCCTCTCCTGCCCTTCAGCTTTTGGGGGGCTTCCTGTCACCCCTCTGCACAAGCCAGGTGCCCCTTACCTAGGGTCTTGGACTTCTTAGCCCATCGCAGCACTCGTCCAAACTTTCCTCTGCTTCCTTTCAAACTGTTCTCTGTTCCAACACCAGTCTTCTCTGCTCCAACTCCTTCAAACTGTTCTCTGCTCCAATACCAATCCTTTCTGCTCCAACTCCCACACTGTCTGACTGAAGCAGGAGTTTTTATCATGTGACTGACTGCAGGTCCTCTAATTGGCTTCAGGTGCTCTAATTAGCTTCCGGTGCTCTAGTTAATCTATAGCAAACTTTCTTCCCCTTACAGGGAATAAGGCTCCCTTCTAACCCTCTCCTACTGCCCTCTGGCCATGCTATATCACATATCCACCCCCCCCCCCGCTCAACACCATGGGGTTGGGCTACTTGGGATGAGAGGCAGTGTTGTCGCGACAGGCCATCAGCGTTGCCATGTTGGCTTCCAGCCCTATGCTGTACCCGGAAGTGGAAGGGCTGCAGGGATAGGAACCACCTAGACACTCTTGCGTTCTTCTCCTTGTTCCTGTGCATCCATTGGAGCAGGGCGTGGTCTGTCACGAGAGTAAACCGCCACCCCATTAGATAGTAGCGGAGAGGCTCCATAGCCCATTTTACCACCAGACATTCCTTTTCAACAACAGCATACTTTTGTTCTCTGGGGAGGAGTTTGCGGCTGAGGTCCATCTGTGAAAGGATGGCTCCTAGCCCTACCTCCGAGGTTTCTGTTTGTAGGATGAATTCCTTCTCGAAGTCTGGGGCTATGAGTACTGGATGGCAGCATAGGGCTGCCCTTAAATCTGTAAATGCTGCTTCTGTCATATCAGTCCACTTTACTATCTCGGGGCCTCGAGCTTTTATCAGATCCGTCAATGGCCCTGCTCTTGTGGCAAAATGAGGGATGAATCTCCAATAGTATCCTACTATCCCTAGAAATGCTCTGACCTGCTTTTTGCTGACTAGTTGAGGCCAGCCTTGTATTGCCTCCACTTTGTTCCATTGGGGTTTCACCAAACCTCTCCCTACTACATACCCTAGGTGTCTGGCCTCAGCTAGTCCTATCACACACTTGAGAGGGTTAGCAGTGAGGTCGGCCTTCCGCAGGGCATCTAGCACTGCTTCTACTTTTTCTAGGTGCGTTTCCCAGTCAGGGCTATGGATGACTTTGTCGTCTAGATAAGTGGCGGCATACTTGGCATGGAGTCGCAGTAACTTATCCATAAGTCATTGGAATGTTGCAGGGACCCCATGGAGTCTGAAAGGGAGGACAGTGTATTGCAACAGGCCATCGGGTGTAAAGAAGGCAGTCTTTTCCTTGGCATTCTTGGCCAGGGGAATTTGCCAATATCCTTTGGTCAGATCCAGAGTGGTTAGGTATCGGGCCTTGCCTAACTGATCAACTAGCTTGTCAATGCATGTTATCGGATAGGCATCGAATTGGGATACTTCATTCAATTTCCAGAAGTCATTGCAAAGCCTCAGGGTGCCATCAGACTTGGGGACTAGGATGATAGGGCTGGACCACTGACTGTGGGATTCTTCAATAACCCTGAGTTCCAGCATCTTCTTCACTTCCGTCTTAATTTCTTCCCTTTTAGCTTCCTGTATTCGGTATGGTCTTATCGTCACCCTTACTCTGGGGCTGGTGACAATATGACGTTGGACCAGTGTCGTACGGCCCTGTTGTATACAGAACATGTCCTGGTTCCGGTGGATCATCTCAATGACCTCTGTTCGTTGTTCTGGGGTTAATTCAGGAGATATCTTTACCTGCCCCTGTGGGTCATCAGTCTTGGGTGGAGCTTCTCGAATGACCAGACACGTCTCGGTCACGCCAGGGCTTCAGTAAGTTGACGTGGTAGATTTGCTCTGGCTTTCAGCGGTCTGATTGTCTGACCTTATAGTCCACCTCCCCAATGGCTTCCACTATCTCATATGGTCCATGCCAGCTGGCTAGGAGTTTGCTTTCTGCTGTCGGCACTAGCACCATCACCCGTTCCCTTGGCTGAAATCTCCGTACTTTCGCCTGACAATTGTAATATGTCTCCTGGGCCTCTTGTGCTTTTTCCAAATGTTCTTGTACTATAGGGGTTACTCGAGTTATTCGCTCTCTCATCTGTGTCACATGCTCAATGACATTTTTTCCTGGGTTAGGTTGTTCTTCCCAATCTTCCTTGGTGATATCTAATACCCCACGTGGGTGGCGTCCATATAGTAGTTCAAAGGGAGAGAAACTAGTGGACGCCTGGGGGACTTCCCGTTTAGCAAACATTAAATACAGTAGAAGGGTATCCCAGTCTTTTCCATCCTGTGCTACCACCTTCTGGATCATACTTTTAAGGGTACGATTAAACCGCTCGACCAGTCCATCTGTTTGTGGATGGTAGACTGAGGTCCGTATAGCATGGATGCAGACTAGGGCACATAAGTCCTTCATTAATTTTGACATGAACGGGGTTCCTTGGTCTGTCAGGATCTCCTTAGGGATGCCCACTCTGGCAAAAACCTGTAGTAGTTCTTTTGCTATTGCCTTGGATGTGGAATTTCTTAAAGGAATGGCTTCTGGATACCGCGTGGCATAGTCAAGGATAACTAGTACGTTTCGGTGGCCCTGTGCCGATCTTTCCAGTGGGCCCACTATGTCCATGGCTATCCTCTCGAAAGGGACTTCAATAATAGACAAAGGTACTAATGGGGCCCGCAGGTAAGGTCGGGGGCTATGCAACTGGCTTTCAGGGCAGGAGGCACAATAGCGCTGGACTTCTGCAAGTATCACTGGCCAATAAAACCTTCTTAGGACTCCAGTGTCTTGTCTACTCTTAGATGTCCCCCAAACAGATGACTGTGAACTAACTCTAGTACTGCCCTTGTGTGTTTCCGTGGGACTAAGAGTTGCTCTACTTCTTCCCCTTGTATTTGCTCTATCCTGTACAAGAGATCTCGTTTGAGCACATAATATGGCCTTGGGCCTTTGATCTTTCCTTCCACAGGTACGCCATTTACTTCCACTACCTCCTCCCTCACATTTGCATATAGCAAATCATTGGCCTGGTCCTGCCCAAAATTCTCACCTGCAGTACCGATCTGACCTAATTCTAGAGGGCTTATTTCTACTCTTCCCCCTGGGTTGCTCCTACTTGGGCTAGGAACCGCCTCTGAGTCCTCCCTGTCCTGAATTATCTCCTGGCCTCCTGAGTGGGTTCGCCAACCCACAAGGGAAGTTTTTTGGTTCTCTGCTAGAATCCTGATCCCTAATCTTTTATCTGCCCTCCTTTCTCTCTTAGACTTTCAGGGTTTCCCAGGGGATGAGAATAACTCTGGAGCGAATTCGGCAAACATTGGGGTGAGGCTATCTGTAGGTGCCTCTGTCTCAGCCTGGGGGTTGCTACCCTCCTCTGGTTCTATTGGGGTAAGTAAGCTCTCAAACCCGGGGAAGTCCCTACCAATTTAGACAAGGTAGGGGAGCTTGGGAACCACCCCTGCAGTCACCCTGGTAGTATTCCCCTGGATCTCAATCCGCACCAACATTGTGGGGTAAAAATTCATGGTGCCATGAACGCACGTTACCCCTGTGATTTTGGCCCGGGTTAGTTGGTCTCGCCCCACCAACTTCCCCGAGACCAGCGTGACAGCACTCCCAGAATCTGTTAATGCTATGGTCTTAATACCATTCATTTTTACTGATCTTGTATACCCATGTGAGGTCATTGTGACCCCTACCAGGCCGATTAGGCCACATTGCTCCCCATAACCCCCCAGATTACACTGGATAGGTTCTTCCCTGTTGGGGCATTGGGCTGCTATATGCCCCAATTCCCCACATTCATAACACCACCCCCTTATTCTGGTTGTCACCCTCTGCCTGGGGCTATTTGGCCAGCCCTCCACCTCTCTTCCCAAACCCCCAGGTCCCTTCTTGGCCTTGGGCCATTCCTCGGTGTCTTTCTTCCCTGTTACAGTTCTCCTGTAGTTCTCGACAGTCCAGGGCCTTGGGTTTGGGGTTGGCTTCCTGAATTGCCATGTCTCCCTGCCTGGAGTCTGGAACAGTTCGCGAGCTGCCAGCTGTCTTTCCACAAGGGAGACCAAGTCATCATAGGTGGAGGGGTCATTCTGGCCAACCCAATCCCGGAGACCTGGTGGTAGCCCCCTCATATACCGGTCCAGTACCAGGACCGCCATCATCTTCTCAGAACTGAGGGCCTCAGGGAGCAGCCATTTCCGAGTTAGGTGGATCAGCTCAAACAATTGTGATTGGGGTGTCTTGTCCTCCGTATACTGCCACTCATGGAACGTCTGGGCTCACAATGCCGTCATTACTCCAGATCTGGCCAGGATCTCTGCCTTCAGCTGAGGGTAATCTGCTGCAGTCTCTGTGGCCATATCACAGTAGACCTTCTGGGCCTCCCCACACAGGAATGGGGCAAAGATACTAGACCACTGATCTTGGGGCCAGGACTCCCGCAGGGCTGCTCTTTCAAAAGCCAGGAGGTATGCCTCCACATCATCCTCCTGTGTCATTTTTTGTAGGCAATGGCTGGCCCATATGGTCTGGGTCCCTTCACAGTTGCGGTTCAGTTCTATAAGGGCCTTCATCTGGTTCACCAGGTCTTTCAGCGGGGCTCAGTCCTGGGCAGCCTGACTCATCAACAGATGATTAGTCTCCTCCTGCATCCAAGTCGCCTCCTGTTGGGCAGTTGCTTGGACCCGGATAGCCTCCTGCTGGGCCACGGTGGCTTGTATTAGGGCCTTGACCATGTTGTCCATCTTAAGGATGGGAGGGTTTTGCCTAACCCTGGTTTAAGTCCCCAGCACGCAAATCCCACTTCTAACAACATGTGTGGCAAATTGCCAGCACTATTATGATGGGTCTCACGCTTTCTCTTTTTTGGAGTGGGTTCAGGGCACCATTTCTTGCCCCTGAATTGGAATAGTAATTGCCCCACTAGTGTCCTTGAGGAGGGGAGTGGAGAGGGAGGGACCTGGGCCTGCCCTCTACTCCAGGTCGCAGCCCAGGGGCCCTGAGGATAGTGGTGAACCACTTGAACTGGTGGTTCCTTCCCCTGGGCTACTTCCCTCTCCTGCCCTTCAGCTTGTGGGGGTTTCCTGTCCTCCCTCTGCATAAGCCAGGTGACCCTTACCTAGGGTTTTGGACTTCTTAGCCCACCGCAGCACTCCTCCAAACTTTCCCCTGCTTCCCATCAAACAGTTCTCTGCTCCAACTCCTTCAAACTGTTCTCTGCTCCAATACCAGTCCTTTCTGCTCCAACTCCCACACTGTCTGACTGAAGCAGGGGTTTTTATCTTGTGACTGACTGCAGGTGCTCTAATTGGCTTCAGGTGCTCTAGTTAATCTATAGCAAACTTTCTTCCCCTTATAGGGAGTAAGGCTCCCTTCTAACACTCTCCTGCTGCCCTTTGGCCATGCTGTATCACAAGTCCTTAACCTGTTCTTTCACCACTGAGGGTTGCTTACCTCCTCCCCATAATATGCTGCCCAGTGCAGCAGTCTTGGAGCTGACCTTGTCTGTGAAGATAAGGCAAGTTTCTCTGCTCTGAATTTCTTTTCATTATGATTTCTAACTCCTCTCCAGATGGGTATCTAGTCAGGAGTCAAAAACTGATGTATGTTGTGTCAAGTATAATTCCCAAATCTGGACCTTAGCGTCCAGGATATGCGTACTAGCATAAAGTCCTCTAAGCTTAACTACCAGCTTAGATTCTGTAGAGCTGCCACCAATCAGGAATTTTTAGGGCCTGATACCCTCTGGTCCCCCCAAATCCTTCCCAGGGAACCCCAAGACCCAGATTCCTTGAGTCTCACAACAAAGGGAAATAAACCATTCCCTTCCCCCTCCCTTCTTCCTCCCAGCTCCTTCCCACCCTGGGAACACTAGGAGATTGCCTGATTCAACTTCTTGAATCACCACACCGAGAGGAGTGTTACCCTCCCCCTCACCCAGAGGCAATACAAGCTGCATGAATATAACACAAAGAGAAAATTTATCCTTCCCTTCTCCCCACCAATTCCCTTGAACTTTAACTAGGAGAAAAAAGTCAAACAGGTCTTAAAAGCAAAACTTTTAATAAAAAAAAGAAAGAAAAAAGTAAAAGGTTTATCTCTGCACTTTAGATGGTAAACAGTTAGTTTCCTTCAACTTATAAACAATAGAAAGAAACTTTCTCCAGCAGAAACACAATTTAAGCTACTTCCAGCAAGTACACATATGCAAATGGAAAAAAAACAAATTAAAAGACTATGACTGCCTTTTTTCTTACTCACAATTGTGAATAGATAAGAGACTGTAGCAGGGAGATTGGCAGAAACCTGGTTGCACCTCTAGCCCCATCCAGGACCCAGAGAGAACAAAGCCAAACCCCAAACCCACAAACAAAGGCTTCCCTCCACGAGATTTGAAAGTATCTTGTCTCTTGATTGGTCCTCTGGTCAGGTGTTTGCAGGTCACTGTTTGTTAACCCTTTATAGGTGAAAGAGACATTAACCCTTAGCTATCTGTTTATGACATGTTGTAACTCAGAAAAATAATTTTTACTCAATAAATCAGCTCCCTGACCTCATAGTGAGAGCTGCTTATTTTGACAAAAGTAAGTGTTTAGTCTTATTACTACTTAAGCACCTTCAGGTGTTTGAGAGCAGGACTTGGATTATACTGCTCCTTGTCCATCGCCAGCAAGAATGTACTGTCATGTTCCAATCAGTTACACTTGTGCGACTCCCTGAAGTCATATTGGTTGCATAGTTGTAACTGAGGACACCATGCGCTGTAGTAATGGGTGCTCATTTGTGAGAATAAAACAACACAGTTTAGGTCTCATAGCCACAGATAAGTTTCCAGGGCTAGCAGATTTTTGTTATTACTGGTGGTGTTTGTTTTTTAAAGCTCTTTATAAATAAAAAGATGCTTTATTTGAAACTGCTGTCATGGGATATGGCAAGCTCACAATCACATGATATCGTTTTAGAGTCACTTTTCAAAGAAGAACCTCTCATTTGTAAGTAACACAAGCCCAGGGGCGGCTCCAGGCACCAACACGCCAAGCGTGTGCTTGGGGTGGCAAGCCACGGGAGGCGCTCTGCCAGTTGCCGCGAGGGCGGCAGGCAGGTTGCCTTTGGTGGCATGCCTGCAGAGGGTCCGCTGGTCCTGTGGCTTCAGCGGACCTCCCGCAGGCGTGCCACTGAATCCGCGGGACCAGGGACCTCCCTCAGGCAAGCCGCTGAAGGCAGCCTGCCTGCCGTGCTTGGGGCGGCAAAATATCTAGAGCCGCCCCTGCACAAGCCACCTACGCTTGGGTCTTAGGGTGGGTAACCTGACTTTCCAGGGTCGTTACTGATCGGCTGGTGAGGAGAGAAAAGTAGATTAGCTGAGATGTAGTGCGTGGGTTGCAGTCCAGGACCTATGAAAAGAGCAGCTGTCGCAGGTTGTTAATTAAATTTAGATTCACGCTGATGTGTGCATTAGCCTAGCTTTAAATTTAGGAACTGGTTTTAAGATTCAAACTGGTGTCTAGGGCCAGCATCCTTGCTAAGTATTGCTGAAGAAGGGCAGGAGGGAAGGAACTAGTCCAGTCCCCCCATGGCAGCAATGGCCAAGAAGACAATTGATTATTTTAGTCTGTATAATAATCAAGGAAATAATTTTAAATACTTGATTCTTTACTTAACATTTTAATAAGACTATATTATGTTGCTAGAGTTGTTCTGTATTTATTGGTATATTTTTTTGAGATATATGTAATTTTGTGTGGCACAGCACAAAAGTTGTTAGAGTTTAGAGTCAGAAATACTGTTACTTGCAGCACCAAACCTCATCCTGATAGAAATTAATATGATCTTATTTCAAAGTTATTCATAGGACTACATCAGTAAACAAACATGCTTACTGATATGACCTTATTTCAAAGTTGATACAAAGAAACCATTGATGAGTTATAGTTCGGGATTCTCTGCAGTACAGCCATGCAAATTGCATATGTGCATGGAGTGGCTCACAACTGTGAGTGCCTATCTCAGGGCCGACACATCAGGCTGGTGGTGTGTTCTATAAATAGATTTCACCAAACTATTATCAAAGGTGAACTCCTGGATCACTATACCAGTCTTACCATGGAGTCACAGACAGACTCTCCAGTCTATCTTGCCACCCACACAAACTGGACTTCACGATAAAAGGTCACAAACAAAAAAAAATCGCATCAGGTTGCTCCCAGAGAGACCACTCACTCACCCCAGATCAATGGATACTCTAGATTTTTCACCAAAGATAACACTGGTAGCCAATTCTATAGCAAACTAACCAAAAGAAGCGAGAGTTAAGAGATTAAAGCAGGTAAAATGTATGTCACAGTTTATATTTCCAAATGGAGGCAGTGATGTAATAAACAGTTTGTGTCCCAAAAGTCTTTTCAGAGTACCCAGATTATCTCTGGGGATCTCTGGTTTGCATCTGGCATACTTCCCCATAAGAATTCAAACAGCCCAGAGATCTTTCCTTAAATCCATATTTATAACTTCTTCTCACAGAAAACAAGATGACACAGTCACTACCTATGTAGGCTTTTCCTTTGATGACGGAGAGTGAGGAATGCATTTTGAGTCTTTGATCTCTGATCATCACACACAATGACCACTTGCTTTGAAATTAACACTTTTCTGTTAAAGTTCTTCATTTGCATTCACAAGGCTTCTTCCTTGGTTGATGGGTTATTTAGTTAGAGGGGTATAAACCATGTAAAATATTTGCTAGTACATTACAGTTTCTCAGGAGAGTTGAGGCCTCCAAGGTGAACTCATTACAGAAACATGAATGACATCCCCCCTTCAGGGGAGGGGTGGGACCACCAGGAATCAGAAGTCAGTTAAATAGGGGGGACAGAAGAAAAGTGCAGAGATGGGAATGAGAGCAGACAGACAGTAATAGGACACTGCTGTGACATGTGGCAGGCTGGCAGACTTGGAAGCTGATTTGCTGTTTTTAGCCCACAGAATGGGTACTGCCTGAGCATTGACAGAATAAGTTTTGCTCACTGTTCTGTCATAGTGTTTCATCCCTCTTGTTGCCAAAAGGAAAAAGGGGAGATACCTCATGATTAATCATAAAACAGTCTCTCTCACTAAACAATCAAACTGATAGCAAGATTTTTCGCCTTCCTCTGCAGTATGGGGCATAGGTCACTTGCTGGAGGATTCTCTGCAGCTTGAGGTCTTCAAACCACAATTTGAGGACTTCAATAATTCAGACATAGGTTAGGGGGTTGTTATAGAAATGGATGGGTGAGATTCAGTGACCTGCATTGTGCAGAAGGTCAGACTAGATGATCATAATTGTCCCTTCTGGCCTTAAAGTCTATGAGTCTATGAATCTATAATGGGATACAGATAAGTGAAAACAATGCAGGTAACATCCCACTTGTTTTAATGCAGTTTAAACACCAAATACACTCTTATACAATCACTTTGATCTATACTAATACAAAACTGAATTGACCTGGCGCTTTGGCATCAGCTGGCACCTGGTCTGGCAGTGTCACACATGGGGTCAAATCCTGATATTTTTACTCAAGTGGCAGTCATACAGGATTACAACTGTAATTTCTCAGCACACATCACAGAAGGTGCTTATCTTTTAGAATTAGGATTCTAATCTTTAGTTGTGAAATGGCATTGTTATCCCAGGGGCTAAATTTCCCCATTTAAATGTCTGTTTTCTACAAGACATTTTGAAATAGTTTCCAGAGGTTCACTTTTTGAAAACAAAAATAATTGAGTATTGTTAGATTTCTTTCTCCATTTTTCCCCTTCACTTGAAAAGATGGTGTGAAATCAGCACACTTTATGCTAGTATTAAAGTTAATATCAGAACAGGTGTGTGTGTAGCTCTTCTATGCACTTCCAGTTCATGAAAGCATTAAAGTTAAAAATGAAAGAAAGTGTTTTTCCAACTGCAAATATTTAGAGAGTGGTTTCCACCAGCCTGTTTTTCGAGTGGAAAAGAGGGAGGGGAAAACCTGAAAATACCAAAATCATTTTATTTTGAAATGCTGATTCAAAACAATTTATTTTTTCCAATCAGAAAATTTAATTTTTCGGTCAAAAATAGTATTTTTCCTGAAGAAAAAAATATAGCATTAGAGGAAGACACACTTTCTGACTGAAAAAAAAAAGTAGTTGAATCAGCTTTACTTATTAGGTCCCATTTATGAGTTGACTGCAGTCATATTACTTGTATCCATTAAAACTGGTTGATTCACAAATACCTTGGCGACTAAGAGTCTGAGCAAAAGCTCACTGAGGTTAATAGTTTTCATATCTGTCTATCAGGGATGGTCTAGACAGTATTTGGTCCTACCATGAGGGCAGCGGACTAAAACAGTTATACTTCATATTTATATAGTATAATATGTGTTCAAATGAGTGTGGTTTTGTAAGGGAGATAGAAACAAGGTAATTTAAATTCCAGGTTCATTAGAAGGAGTTCCTCTTTCTTATACTAAAAGAATATGTGTTCACTACAAACAATAAAAAAAGTGACACCTATGTTCTCTCTAACTGCAACCAGCCATAAAACAGAAACACACTATTTCTCACACAAAATCACCATTACAGTAGAGCCATCAGTCAGCAGTATCGTGATGATATATTCTTGTCAAGTAGATTCCTGTGCATTAGTTCACAAATGTTTAACTTTACATGAAGTGATCAGAAAGGAGCTGTTTGGATTGGAAGCATACCAAGATTGAATTTTATGATTTTCAAAGTAATATTTAATTAACTGTAACTCAAGCACAATTTGAGCATTCTGCTTGAAACTTGCAAAAATAGTCTCCCTTACCATCAAAATAGACCTGGCCATTTTCAGACCAAACCAATGTCCCTATTCAAAGATACAGAAAAGATCGTATTCTCAGTGCATCCTGTCTGAAGCACAAGAGAGGTTTTACACAATACATGGTAAGGTGATCAAAAAACAGGATGGAATCATTGCTGTTTCAGGGTCTCTTAAGTTTAGTTGGTAAAATGTAGGTAAAGTAAAGCTATTGCGTCTGCTGAGTTTGCCACTGAGAAATTGTTAAATTGAGATCTTTAGTTTATCTATCTGCTCTTCTGTTTTTCTTTTTCTTTTTCTTTTAAGTTATTGTGGTGCTATTTGCTGCTCTGAAGAGGCAGCGAAAGAAAGAGCCTCTGATTCTGTCTAAAGAGGACATCAGAGACAACATTGTGAGTTACAATGATGAAGGCGGTGGAGAGGAAGACACTCAAGCTTTTGATATTGGCACACTGAGAAATCCTGCAGCTATTGAAGATAAGAAGCTTCGACGAGATATTATTCCTGAAACATTATTTATACCACGGAGGAGTCCTTCAGCACCAAATAATACAGATGTCCGAGATTTCATTAACCAAAGGCTAAAGGAGCATGATACTGATCCCTCTGCACCGCCATATGATTCACTTGCAACCTACGCCTATGAAGGAAATGATTCTATAGCTGAATCCTTGAGTTCCTTAGAGTCAGGTACTACTGAAGGAGACCAAAACTACGATTACCTCAGAGAATGGGGCCCTCGGTTTAATAAGCTAGCTGAAATGTATGGTGGAGGAGAAAGTGACAAAGACACTTCTTAACCTCTAATAGGGTCCATTTGAGAGGAAGTAATTTTACAGACACCTTCTCCACTCAACAATATTTAACATTCAGGAAAATTTTCCTGCCACTCAGCACAATGGTTTTCTTTCTAATTTGTTCATTGTCATTCATTCTTTCTAGTAGGATATCATGGAATATATACAGCATTTTATTTAATCCCCTTCCAAGAGCCAAAGCTATGGAAATTCAGTGTTGTCCATTTTAGTAAGTAAAAGTATTTTCAGAAGCTTGAACAGGGTGATATTCCCTTAAGCAACCTCATGTACAAGCCGCTTTTGTTAGGTACATGTCCTACCCTTGCAAGTGCAGCTTTTAAGAAGGCAAAGAAAAAAAAGTATGTCCAGTTCTGTACATTAAAATTTAAAAAAAAATGTACATGTGGTGTTAATAAGTGTGATATGCAGCTGGTTTAAAAAAAAGTTTGTGCAACTTCATTTCATCAAATTCTATCTGCCAATGTTTTATATTTATATTTTTGTATTTATTTTTAAGAAATAAACCAGTTTTTACAACTATGTAGCCTGTTCTGGGAGATGAATTGTGAATCCTTCCCCTCCAAGAAGCTATCTACATACGCGGGCTGAAGGAGAGAATGTTACTCCTGTAACAACAGTGCTTACTCCAGCCATTTTTAAATTTATATTTAACCAAGCATTTCTCACCAAAATTTTGGAAGTCTTCAGATGGAGAAGATTGGATGTCCATTCATTTGTTGAGGGGGAAAAAAAACAATCTTTCAACTGTGACCAAGAAGGTGGGAAGCAGCACCGCTGGGAGAACAAGTCCTATTTCAAGAATACAATGAGTTTAAGTCATCTGACTAAAATTTTGCAATATTAGACTTTAAATCAATAAGACTACTTAAATGCAAGGACTACCTGGGGCTTCAATACCTCTCGTATAGCTTCAGTTTTGCTGGTCCAAAGTCCTACTGAAGCCACTGAGGTTAATATATAGCTATATATATATATATATATACAGCTATAGCAATTAATGTGGAAAAAAAAAGATAAACAAAAAAAATTTCCTTTTTGTTAAGGCACCTTAACTGATTACAAAGCTATAGTTTATTAGATTGTCTAATTTACATGCATTCGACGAAGTGGGTATTCACCCACGAAAACTCGTGCTCCAAAACATCTGTTAGTCTATAAGGTGCCACAGGACTCTTTGCTGCTTCTAATTTAAAGGTGAATTTCCTCTTCAAAAGGATTACAGACTGACAGCACTAAAAATATCTGTTCACAATACAAGCACACACACACACACACACACACCCCCCACCCCCCTAGTTTTTATTAACATGCGTCAGATGATTTCTAGTGTCTCCTAGAGGTAAAATTAAAAAAAACGTAGGAAACTCAAGAGTTGTCATCTAATAAAGAGTCTAACGGTTACAGAACAGAGCAAGTCCTCAAGAGATCTTGGTTCTCTGACTCTCCCTCAAGTTTTAGATTATACAGATTTGTTTGTGGAAAAATCAAAGATTATTTGACAATGAAATATTTTCCAGAGCTTTTAAAGTGGAAAAAATCTTTCATATATTTGGTGGAATGAATATTTGTGTAGTGTAATTTCTTCCGATTTTCTTACTGGCCTAAATTCAACAAATATTGTAGCAATATTAGCTTTTGGAGAGATGTAATATGACATTCTTATTACAGCACAAATCCTTTTTACTTAATGGAGTGCTTACCAGTGCAGTTGAGAAAATAAAAAGTAGGCAGTCATTATAGAGTAACTCCTCACTTAAGGTCGACCCGGTTATTATTGTTTTGTTGTTACATTGCTGATCAATAAGGGAACATGCTCATTTAAGTTGTGCAATGCTCCCTTCTAACGTTGTTTGGCACCCGCCTGCTTTGTCTACTGCTTGCAGGAAGAGCAGCCTGTTGCAGCTAGCTGGTGGGGGCTTGTAACTAGGGTGGACCGGCAGCCCTCCATCAGCTCCCTGCTCCTCTAAGTTCCCTGTGCAACAGCTGTCTGCAGTTCAGCTGTGTCCCTCTCCCCACTGCCATGTGCTGCTCCTGCCCTCTGCCTTGGAGCTGCTCCCCGAGACTCCTGCTTGCTGTGCCAGGGGACAGGAAAGGAAGAGGGGGACTAATATCAGGGTGTCCCCCTGCTCCTGCACTCCCCTTACTCCGTCTTCCATAGAGCAGGGCTCAGGGAGGGAGCTTGTACCACCTGTGGTCTCAGCAAGCTGATCTAATTAACAAGGCAGCCTACTTAAGGGAAATGTGCATATCTCCCTCCATTCCTGCTGCCTTGCAGAGTGAGAGAGTTAACCTTTGAGGGCTCAGCCAATTACTAGTTCATCAGTTAGCAGTAAGGGAAATAGCCCACCCTCTGATTCCTCCACCTCAACCAAGCTTCACAATCATCATCACTGTGTACCAGTATTAAATTGTTTGTTTAAAAGAGAGAGAGAGAGAGAGAGAGAGAGAGTGAGAGTGTGTGTGTAAAATATAGTCTTTTGTCTGGTGAAAACAATTTCCCTAAAACCTAACCCCCTCATTTACATTAATTCATATGGGGAATTTGGATTCCTTAAAGTCACATTTTTCAGGAACATAACTACAACATTAATTGAGAAATTACTGTAGTTGCTAATGAGTTAAATCTTTGAATTATAAAAAACCATGTAGATTGATTCCACCCTTGATTCCCTTTATTTAAATTGATTTTAGCTCACGAAGAATGCAGAGTGACAGATAGCATTTTCTATTTTATCTGATACAAAATATGTCAAAAATCATCAGTGCAAAGCTATTTCACAACTATTTAGATCATTTAAACAGCTACCCCTTTCCATGGTTATTTCAGCACAACACACAAAAGCTGATTTGCCTTCTAGTTTTAGAACAAAAGTCTACTCAGTTACAGGGATGTAAAAACTATTGACTTTAATGGTGTTATTGTAGTTTCAATGGTGTAGCTGAAAGAAAAATTTTACTCTTACTCTCCCATCCCATTTGTGATTTATAAATGCTAAGTGAATGTGACTTACCCATAGGTCATCTGCAGAACTGAGTAAATTCCAAATGTAGAAGATTAAAGTTTCTTTTGGCAGCTTTTATTTTCACATACAGATTTCCCAAGTTTCCCTGTAAAAGCAAGAATAACAACACTAATTTAATTACAAGGGGACACAATACCCAAAGATCAAGTTCAAATACTGATATCAATTCTTCTGTAAATGTAGGATAGTAAGTCTTCATTTAATATAAAGGGGAGTTGCACGTGCAACACAGAAGAAGTGAGGATGTATGTTTAGATTGTATATACAAGAGTGCATAGAAGAAATTATAACTGCATATTTGGATCAAAGTCAAACCTATGCTAGTCTAAATCCAGCCAACGCTTCTGTATACTGCTCATTCAAAAAGAGTTCCAGCATTTAGTTAGCAAACAGGAAAAAAAATATTCTTTAAACACATGCAATATTTTGATTTGCATTCAAATATTTATGAAAATTAACAGAGGAAATGCTTCTTCATCACTGCAAAAATACTGAGAACACTTTCCCTGATGAAAAACATGGCACAATTGTTGAGTACTAAAATTTGAGAGGGGAGTGGAACTAAAAATACAACTTTCACCTGTTAGGGATCATGTTAGCCACAATTTTTCTGTTAGTTGCCTTAGAAAATAGTTATTTTAATGAAGTATACATAACCAAAATATAGATAGGTGTGTGTAGGGAACCAGTAATCATGGATCCAGATTATATGTCAAATAGACTCGGTCAAATTTGTCAAAATTCATATAGCAGAACGTAAGACAGAGCTCAGATTTAATAAAAATACATTTTGTTGTTGAGGGCAATTGTCTGTGTGCTCATATGACATAAATTATCATAGAGGAAACCAGTCCCAACACAGCAAAAATACCTACAAATTGTAGTGAAGGTGGAATTTCAAAAGATTTACAGTTTAGGTCAGCTAAGTATCCAAGAATTCAGATACTCAACTCAATCAGCCTATGGCCCCCAACCACTGAGATTCTCTCCCCAACCTAACCTCTCACCAAACTCTAGGTCACAGGAAATAGAGTGGGAAATGGGGAGTTTGTAAAATAAGATCTTCTCATGGACCTACCTCCATTCCTCAGTGTTTTACAGAATGACAACACTGATTCATCAGGTCTAACTCGTGGTGTCTTCAGGAGGAAGGTAAGATAACAACCCAGGGACAGGAAATAAAATACCCAAATGAGTGCGCTTCACTGCACAGTTCCACCTACATCCATCAATTCTTTCCCAATCTATCCATTACCAGTTCCATGCAGATATCAATCCATCCACCCACCTACTACAAAATGATTCAGCATCTTGCCAGTCAATTCCTTTTTATATCCTCCATCAAGGCTAATTCCCCACTCTGGCACTTCAAGTGCAGAAAGTGGGGCCCATAAGGATTCTAAAAATTAATACCGGCCACTCGAGGCGTGTATTAAACTCCCATGGTTACCACTTTTCTCTGACCTTGGATTGGTAGATGCTGCCACCACCCAAGTGCAGTATCCCTCTGAGAGCCCAGTAAGGTGCACTTGGGAATTCCTTCCTGTGAGGTACCCGCGAGCCCTTTCATTCCCCCACCCCTCTGGGGAAGAGCTGAGAAAGAAAAAAAAAAAAGGAAATCAGCTGTTGCCACCAGCCAATTAAACTATATACAAATATCTTAAGACACAAAAATCCAGTTCTGTTCTTAAAAAAGGTAAATTTTATTAATGAAAAAAAAAAAGAAAATACTCAGGCTATTGCTGGATTTTAAAAGAGCAACTACACAGATTAAATACCAAGAATAGCTTTTATGAGCTCCAGCTTAAAGGTTACAAGCAAAACAAAAGCGCCTGCGGTTAGCACATAGGAATCCACAGGCATAACGAAATGAAAGGTATAAACCTAATTACGTCTTGCTAGACATTTCCTGACCTACTTACTTATTCAAGGTTTTAAATGAGTAGTTTCTAGGTACGATACCGATGATTTTTTCATACATGGCTCAAACTTCTTACAGCATGGCTGCTGCCCTGTCCACCTCTCCTCAGGAGAACAACAGATAGACAAGAGGGGAGTCGTCTGTTAATTTTAAAAAGTTCTAGCCTTCACAGTTGCTCTTTTGGCCAGGTGCCAACCCACGTCTTTTTATCTATGTAAAGCAGTGAGACTTTTTTACCCTTTACAGGTAGAGCAATTAGAGAACAGCTGCTAAGATAGATTTCATAGCTACTGGCTGGCTGGATGTACATAAAAGAGACCTACCCCTCCCCTTCATTTATCACAGCCCCAGACCATCCAGCTTCCTTGCAGTACAGAGAATCTGCCCTTTGCATAAAATGATTGTCTCAGATTACAGACTCTTCAGCAGTAAAGTTCAAACACACACTACTTGTCATCACCCCTCCCCGCACCTATCATTTCCTATATGTTATTGAGTTACTGACCCTCATCCATGAAGTCAGTCTCAACTGCCACAAAGACCTTTGTGCTTTCTCTCATGCTGCCCCTCATGGAAAGGTCTGACAAAATCATCCAAAGCTGCTACACTACTCTTCTTAAAACTCACTTCTGCAATGATGCCTGCAAAAAATTCTGCAGTGGCTATACAGGTCCTGTGCTGAGTCCTGTGCTTATTGCACTAATTACAAACTGTGCTACATAGAAAGGTGGGGCACCGTAAAAGCAGGAAGCATGGCTGCACTTTTTGCTCCAGTTTTTAGTTTCCAAATTGGATTGTCCTTCCAGTAAAAGGCACATTCTTTAATAGCATTTCTCTGAATATGGCAAAGGCATGGACACACTGTTAATTAAATACTTAATTTTATATACACTGGTGACTGCCTGATATCAAATCAATAGTTTTAAAAGGTAAATTAATAAAGTGTTAATGGCAGCAACACATCAGCTAGAGATTATGCTCCTTGTCCTCTTCCATGAGTGCCAGTGTGAACAAACTATGGTGCTGAATTCAACAGCTACAGGGGCCTCTTAATCATGCTGACCTGATCATCATAATAGGCCCAGAGCTCACACTGGACTAAACAAATAGGCCATATGCAGCTCCAGTATCCCATATGCTCCTGTAACACTCTCCATTCTATTCTTAGTTATTATAGAGCACACAGCAAGCAGCTGTGACCATAGGGATGTACTTTGGTCAGTGTGATTTTGCTCCATGTAGCCATCTCCATCACCTCTCCAGTTCCTCAAAGGTTCTGGGTGGTGGAGGGAGAGCCAAAGTACTTTCATCAACGTCCTCATCACCTGGGAAGCAATGAGCAGACCAAGAAGCATAGCACAAAAACAGCCAGGATATATAAAACCTACCAAATCAAACAAACAGAAATTTCAAATGGATTTTCACCTCATTTTTTTAAAATGGTCCAATTTTCATTCAAACAATTTTCTATTGAATTTAAAAAATATTTGAGTTTTCAAAATTTGCATTTTTTTAAAAAAGGAATTTATTTTAATGTGAAAAAAAAAACCCAAAAAACCCAATGTCATCATGTTACCAAAGTGGACCCTCAGAACTAGCAATTTAAAAAAAAAACCTGAAAAATACAAAATGAAATGAAAAACCAAAACAAAACATTTTGAAGGACAATCAGTCTAATTTTTTTCATTGAACATTTCCATTGAAATTAAAAATACCCCATAATTATTCTGTCTACAAATTAAATGGTTTAATGAAAACTCATATTTAAAAAAAAACAGCAAATTTTGATTACGTCTGTTTTATTTATTATTTTATTTTAAATTTCAACAAGCTGGCCTAATAGCCCTGCTGTGCAAGGGTAGGATGGGAACAGTTTCTCTTCCCATATAAACTTTAACATTCTTGTATCATGAACTTGGTCTGACAAACCAATGTTTACATCCATGAAACATCCCTCTTTGATCCAGAAGGCTACATAACCACAAAGTAGTGTTATTTACAGCTGTAGAACACTGTTCTGTTTATTAAGGCCAAAAGCAGAGAAGCGTGTTCCATCAATAGCCCTAGCACAGTTTTGGAAGTGCTGATTATGTTCAGAGCTTTCAGTTACCTCAGGAACAGTGACATATTTGATCATGTTGGTCAGTAGGACATGCTTTAAGGCAGGGATTGGCAACCTTTCAGAAATGATGTGCCGAGTCTTCATTTATTCACTCTAATTTAAGGTTTCGTGTGCCAGTAATATATTTTAATGTTTTTAGAAGGTCTCTTGCTATAAGTATATAATATATAACTAAACTATTATTGTATGTAAGGTAAATAAGGTTTTTCAAATGTTTAACCGGTGGCCAGGACCTGGGCAGTGAGAGTGCCACTGAAAATCAGCTTGCGTGTCGCCTTCGGCACCCGTGCCATAGGTTGCCTACCCCTGCTTTAAGGCAATGCACACCTTCACAACAATATCTCCCACTGTGGACTTCATCAGGCCAAAGAGCTTTTGAGGAAGAAGTAAACTATATTCTTGGCCAGTTTCAATACTGCTATGACAACCTGCTTGTTGGCAGGGACACAAGTTGTCAACAATGGTGGCTTTGCACTGTAAGGCTGAGGCCAGTTCCACACATAGAATGTAATAAGTCAGCTTGGTCATAGATTATGGACCTACTTCAGGAGTGGGTGAGTGGGGTTCTGTGGCCTGTGACATGCAGGAGTTCAGACTAACTGACCATGATGGTCCCTTTTGGCCTTAGTCTATATAGTGCTTCAATTACTTACTTTGGATTAAGACACCCACCAGCTGGCAGAGCGTGGCACGGTCCACTCTGTCCTCGATTTGACATAAGCATCTTAATTTGTCTCTGCTTCATTTTCACATACCGCAGTCCTATTAGCATTTCTGCTATGGTTAATTTCCAGGATACCAAGCACAAGATTCCATAAAATAGAGGATGCCTAATGTGGCAGGAAGGTCTCCAGGGTATGAAACTGTGATCCAGAGAATTATGGGATTTTTACAAGTATTATGGGAATTTTTACATGTTCAGCTTGCGAACAGGGGCTGCTAACAGGGAGTTTTGCAAGGGAGTTCTCCAGGTGAAGGAGGAGCAAATACAGCATCTGTGGGGTAAGTGACTGTCTGTAGTGTGTGTGTTTGGGGGTTACTTGCTGTGTGCTGAGCTTATGTTTGGCAGTCTGTTTGTTTGGTTGTTTGAAGGACTGTGTGCTGTGTCTGGCAGTTGGAGGCCGTGAGCTGCAAAGGAAGGTTTGAAAGCTCAAAGCCTCTGGTAATTGATTGAGCCTTAACCAGTGGGCGGGGCATTAACTCAGGCCAGGGCTTTATAAAGCCATGCACAAGCGACCAGGGAGTTTCCAAACAGGGGCTGCTAACAAGGAGTTTTGCAAGGGAGTTTGGAAGGGGAGTGGGAAGGGAAGGGGGGTCCCTTGTTGGTCCTACATGTTGCCCTGTAGTCCCCTTAAAAACTATAATCCAAACCATATTCCAAAACTCCTTTCTTTAAACCACTCTTCCATTAACTAGGAGACAATGCAGGCAGAAGCCCAGCAGCAGAGTAGGGGCTATCCAGTTTATTGTGCTGAGTGTAACATGTATTATTACTTGCCTTGTGGGCGGGTGGCATATATGTGCAGTCAGTGCAAGGAGCTCCTGGCTCTCAGAGACCATGTACGGACTTTGGAGGCCAGGGTGGCAGAACTGGAGGAGCTAAGAAAGGCAGAGAGGTATGTTGATGAGGCTTTCCGGGACACTGTAGAATTGTCCCACCTCTGCTCAGACAGCCTCTGTGCCGTTGAGGAGGAAGAAAGACCCAGGAAAGCAGAGCAGTCAATGGGAGCAGAGGGAAACCTTCCCATAGTTGGGACCCTCCTTCCAGATGGTGCTGGGAAGGTTACCTCTCCAGGGGAGGGAACTCCAGTTGCTAGGAAAAGGCAGGTGTTAGTAATGGGAGATTCGATCATTAGAAACATAGATAGCTGGGTTTGTGATGACCGGGAGAACCGTATGGTGACTTGCCTGCCTGGTGCGAAGGTCGCAAATCTCTCGAGGCATCTAGACAGACTTATGTGTAGTGCTGGGGAGGAGCCGGTGGTTGTGGTACATGTAGGTGCCGATGACATAGGGAAGGGTAGGAGAGATGTCCTGGAAGCCAAATTTAGGCTGCTAGGGAAGAGACTGAAATACAGGACCTCTATGGTGGCATTCTCAGAAATGCTCCCAGTTCCACGCTCAGGGCCAGGTAGGCAGGCAGAGCTTCAGAGTCTCAATGCGTGGATGAGATGATGGTGTAGAGAGGAGGGGTTTACGTTCATTAGGAACTGGGGAAACTTTTGGGATAGGGGGAGCCTATACAGGAGAGATGGGTTCCACTTAAACCAAAGTGGAACCAGACTGCTGGCACTAAACTTTAAAAAGGTTGTAGAGCAGTTTTTAAACTAGGAGATGGGGGAAAGCCGACTGCTGCAGAGGAGCATGTGGATCGGACACAGACTTCTCTTAGGGGAGAGTCTGATGATAGGGAATCTCCAGGTTATAATCAGGAACAGAGGATGGAAGAGGATAAAGTAAGGGACGGATCAGATGATAAACAGTCACATAAAAAAGAATCTGGCACATAAGAAAAGGGCAGACAAATAAACAGGGACAAGTTTTTAAAGTGCTTGTACACAAATGCTAGAAGTCTAAATAATAAGATGGGTGAACTATAGTGCCTTGTGATAAAGGAGGATTTTGATATAATAGGCATCACAGAAACCTGGTGGACTAAGAGCAATCAATGGGACACAGTCATTCCGGGGTACAAAATATATCGGAAGGACAGAACAGGTCATGCAGGGGGAGGAGTGGCACTATATGTGAAAGAAAATGTAGATTCAAATGAGGTAAAAATCTTAAGCAAATCCAAATGTTCCATAGGATCGCTATGGATAGAAATTTTATGCTCTAATAAAAATATAACATTAGGGATCTATTATCGACCACCTGACCAGGACAGTAATAGTGATGATGAAATGCTAAGGGAAATTAGAGAGGCTATCAAAATTAAGAATCCAATAATAGTAGGGGAATTCAATTATCCCCATATTGACTGGGAACATTTCACTTCAGGACGAAATGCAGAGATAAAATGTCTTGATACTTTAAATGACTGCTTCATGGAGCAGCTGGTATGGGAACCCACAAGGGGAGAGGCAACTCTAGATTTAATCCTGAGTGGCGGGTGGGAGTTGGTCCAAGAGGTAACTATAGCAGGACCGCTTGGAAATAGTGACCATAATACAATAGCATTCAACATCCCTGGGGGGGGGAAGAACACCTCAACAGCCCAACACTGTGAATTTAATTTCAAAAGAGGGAACTATACAAAAATGAGGGGGTTAGTTAAACAAAAGTTAAAAGGTACAGTGACTAAAGTAAAATCCCTGCAAGTTGCATGGGCCCTTTTTAAAGACACCATAATAGAGGCCCAACTTCAATGTATATCCCAAATTAAGAAACACAGTAAAAGAACTAAAAAAGAGCCACCGTGGCTTAACAACCATGTAAAAGAAGCAGTGAGAGATAAAAAGACTTCCTTTAAAAAGTGGAAGTCAAATCCTAGTGAGACAAATAGAAAGGATCACAAACACTGCCAGCTTAAGTGCAAGAGTGTAATAAGAAAAGCCAAAGAGGAGTTTGAAGAACAGCTAGCCAAAAACTCCAAAGGTAATAACAAAATGTTTTTTAAGTACATCAGAAGCAGGAAGCCTGCTAAACAACCAGTGGGGCCCCTTGACGATCGAAATACAAAAGGAGCACTTAAAGACGATAATGTCATTGCAGAGAAACTAAATGTATTCTTTACTTCAGTCTTCACGGCTGAGGATGTTAGGGAGATTCCCAAACCTGAGCTGGCTTTTGTAGGTGACAAATCTGAGGAACTGTCACAGATTGAAGTGTCACTAGAGAAAGTTTTGGAATTAATTGATAATCTCAACATTAACAAGTCACCGGGACCAGATGGCATTCACCCAAGAGTTTTGAAAGAACTCAAATGTGAAGTTGCGGAACTATTAACTAAGGTTTGTAACCTGTCCTTTAAATCGGCTTCTGTACCCAATGACTGGAAGTTAGCCAATATAACGCCAATATTTAAAAGGGCTCTAGAGGTGATCCCGGTAATTACAGACTGGTAAGTCTAACATCGGTACCGGGAAAATTAGTCGAAACAATAGTTAAGAATGAAATTGTCAGACACATAGAAAAACATAAACTGTTGAGCAATAGTCAACATGGTTTCTGTAAAGAGAAATCGTGTCTTACTAATCTATTAGAGTTCTTTGAAGGAGTCAACAAACATGTGAACAAGGGGGATCCAGTGGACATAGTGTACTTAGATTTCCAGAAAGCCTTTGACAAGGTCCCTCACCAAAGGCTCTTATGTAAATTAAGCTGTCATGGGATAAAAGGGAAGGTCCTTTAATGGATTGAGAACTGGTTAAAAGACAGGGAACAAAGGATAGGAATAAATGGTAAATTCTCAGAATGGAGAAGGGTAACTAGTGGTGTTCCCCAAGGGTCAGTCCTAGGACCAACCCTATTCAATTTATTTATAAATGATCTGGAGAAAAGGGTAAACAGTGAGGTGGCAAAGTTTGCAGATGATACTAAACTGCTCAAGATAGTTAAGACCAAAGCAGATTGTGAAGAACTTCAAAAAGATCTCACAAAACTAAGTGATTGGGCAACAAAATGGCAAATGAAATTTAATGTGGATAAATATAAAGTAATGCACATTTGGAAAAAATAACCCCAACTATACATACAATATGATGGGGGCTAATTTAGCTACAATGAGTCAGGAAAAAGATCTTGGCATCATCGTGGATAATTCTCTGAAGATGTCCACACAGTGCGCAGAGGCAGTCAAAAAAGCAAACAGGATGTTAGGAATCATTAAAAAGGGGATAGAGAATAAGACTGAGAATATATTATTGCCCTTATATAAATCCATGGTACGCCCACATCTCGAATACTGTGTACAGATGTGGTCTCCTCTCCTCAAAAAAGATATTCTAGCACTAGAAAAGGTTCAGAAAAGGGCAACTAAAATAATTAGGGGTTTGGAGAGGGTCCCATACGAGGAAAGATTAAAGAGGCTAGGCCTCTTCAGCTTGGAAAAGAGGAGACTAAGCGGGGATATGATAGAGGTCTATAAAATCATGAGTGATGTGGAGAAAGCGGATAAGGAAAAGTTATTTACTTATTCCCATAATACAAGAACTAGGGGTCACCAAATGAAATTAATAGGTAGCAGGTTTAAAATAAATAAAAGGAAGTTCTTCTTCACACAGCGCACAGTCAACTTGTGGAACTCCTTACCTGAGGAGGTTGTGAAGGCTAGGACTATAACAATGTTTAAAAGGGAACTGGATAAATTCATGGTGGCTAGCCCATAAATGGCTATTAGCCAGGAAGGGTGAAGAATAGTGTCCCTAGCCTCTGTTCGTCAGAGGACGGAGATGGATGGCAGGAGGGAGATCACTTGATCATTGCCTGTTAGCTTCACTCACTCTGGGGCACCCGGCATTGGCCACTGTCTGTAGACAGATTCTGGGCTAGATGGACCTTTGGTCTGACCCGGTAGGGCCGTTCTTATGTTCTTAATGTAGAACAGAAATGGAGGGTGGGGAGCAAGGTTCTTTAAAACACCACTTTTTGTCACAGGCATCTTCTGCTGAAGCACAATCGGATAGTTTCCCAGAATATACTTAAAGAGTTCTGTGTAGCTTGAAATCTTGTCTCTTTCACCAACAGAAGCGGGTTCAGTGAAAGATATTACCTCACCCACCTTGTCTCCCTCCAAACTTGGGACCGTCACTGCAAACAAGCAAACAAAACAGCATCAGGCAGAGAACTAGATGTGGACAAAACATGGTTGTAATGGCAGAAAAGCTTCTGAACATATTCTGAACCATGTTACTTGTAAACAGTTATACTGACCATGCCTCCAAATGGTTACAAACCACAGTTATAGTTATAGTGTGGAGGTACCCAAACTGTGAGCCAACTGTAAACCAATTCAGTGATATTTCAAATGGAGTGTTGACCTTGAAGCCTAATGATAATTTTATGTCAAACTTTTTCACTTTTCACTGATG
This sequence comes from Gopherus flavomarginatus, assembly GCF_025201925.1. Lineage (NCBI taxonomy): Eukaryota > Metazoa > Chordata > Testudines > Testudinidae > Gopherus > Gopherus flavomarginatus. The sequence goes on along the minus strand of NC_066618.1, from coordinate 148,645,463 downwards.
ATGGAAGCACATAAGATTACAAAATCTCATATCATGAAGTTGTGCGCAATCTGCTATGAGCAACACCTCCTTTAGTAGCAGAAGTTAATGCAACTTTGGTGCAAAGAAGCTAGTGTGTACTACATGTTAGTAGGGAACATATTTATAGACAAATATTTACCAACTCCTCCCCTCCACACTATGCATGTTGGAGTATGTTTCTTTTTTTTCTACATAGTATATTTGATGCACTGACAATAGCAATAGAGCAAAAAGCCAAAATTACATCTAAATTTTCCTCAACAGTTTGAAAGGTCAGCTTGAAAAATAAATTACTGTGGTTAAATCTATATATCTAGATTGAAAGCATTGTTTGTTTTTTGTTGTTTGCTTTATTTTTAGTTCAACCTTCAGACTAACTTGATAATATTAATCTTAGCAATATAATAAAAATAATAAATAGAAATTTTAGCTGTGTAAAATATCAAGTTCCAGACCAAAAATATGGACAAAACACGTTTCATTCATATTTGCAAAAGAAAATTTTGGAAATGTCATAGTAACCTTTTAAGATGACAGTTCCAGCAGAAGAACTCTTGACAAGAACTGTGCACAATTATGTCAAAGATATATGGAAACCTTCTGAACATCATCTTCTCAGAGCAGTGACCTGAGCAGCCTCTGTGTAAATGAGCCTACAAGACAGGAAAAAAACAGAAAGGGTTTTTTTTGTTGTTTTTTTACCCTTAATTACAACATCTGAAGAATAGTTCTTATAAAAACAGCACTCTGATTCTGAGGACTCAATTGTGCCTCACTCCATGTGTGTGCACAGCAGATCCGAGGAGAGAAAGCAAAAGTCTTCCCACTATTTGCACATCTGTGCATGGACTGAGTACAATGGCAGTTTTTACACAGCCAAGGACTTCTCCAGGCTAGTGTCACTGCTGGCACTCACCTCTCCAAAGAACGAAAGGAAGGGGGAAAGTCTTGGGCTCCACTCTCTCTGCACCAGCCACCTGAACTTAGTTTGTACTGCACCCTCAGCAAGAAGATGCAGCAGCCATTCTCCCCCAGTGCTCATGCAGGCCTTGTGCCTGTTTTAGGTAATCATTTTAAAGTTGAGGTGGTTCCCTGAAGGGAAGTAAAGTTTTCACCCTGCACTAACTGAAAAACCATCAGAACTAAGAGATTGCAGTTTCCACTGACTTCAGATAGCGCATTGGCAGCAGTTCTCTACTGAAAATCAGACCACCCCCCGTGAGTTCTGATGGGCATGTGCTTTTCTATCTCAACATTCCCTACCCATGGAGTCCCATGGGGATCCACCCTCTATAACAACTACATTACATGTAAAAAAAAAATCTATACTAATAGAACATTAGGGTTGCAAAGTCAACCACCAAAAATTAGGAAAATGACATAATTACAGTTGTCCATGCAACACTTGATTCACTCCTCTTGTATGTACGCAGTATGATATGTTTTTTCATTATATAATCAGATATTCTGTTTTCCACAGGACCCTTGTTTCTATCAATATAGGGGATGCACCTGCTCTGTGGATGAATCAGAGTCATGTAATACTGGAGGATGTTGTCTCTGGGACTCTACAGCGGTTGGAAGGTATGTACTATTTGTGGGAATTAGGACAGGTGGGTCTAGGCCCACCCAAAGCTACAGGCCCACCCCCACCCCCCAAATGAGGGGGAGCAGCCATTGGACTTAGGCCACCACTGAATACTGAGGACCACAAATGAAAGAAAAAAGGGACAGGAGTGAGGTCAAAGGTTGAAAATCAGGGATCTAGATAAGGACAACTGGGAGAGAACCCCCAACAGTGCTCACTGTTCCTCGAAGGCATCTAAGGAGTCAGTGGACATTGCCCAGAGGAATTCTGCCAAGAAGCATGATTGGATAAGAGATCAGAAACAGGACCCACAATCGTAGACCACCCCCCACTCCATTCATCTTCCCTCTCCAGGTATGATGGATGGCCATCTTGGCCAGCAAAAAGGAGGAGGTTGACAAAGAGGTCCTCTGACTTTATGCGGCCACAGATGGGGTGTCCTTCAATGAGAGAGGGCAGGGAGAAGTGCAGCCAGTACCTCAGTAAGGTCACCCAATGAAATTAATAGGTAGCAGGTTTTAAACAAACAATAGGAAGTACTTCTTCACACAAATACTCATTGGAACTCATTGCTAGGGATAGCATGAAGGCCAAAACTAGAACTGTGTTCAATAATTAAATAAAAAAATAATTAAATAAGTTCATGGAGCATAGGCCCACCAATGGCTATTAGCCAAGATGGTCAGGGATGCAACCCCATGCTCTCTGTGTCTCTGACTGACAGATGCTGGGATTAGATGACGGGAGGGATATACAATAATTGCCCGGTTCTGCTCATTGTCTCTGGAGCATCTGACATTGGCAACTGCCAAAAGACAGGATATGGGGCTAGATGGACCATTGGTCTGATCTAATACATCCATTATTATGTTCTGGAGGAGCTGAAAGAAAGGCTGCAAACTGATGTATGCCAGGGTTTCCCTCTCAACGCAGAAGGATCAAGTGTTGGAGGAGTTGGTGAACTGTGCCAGGTACATGCTCAGGCTCATAGCTCAGTGGAGGGGCAACCAAATAATATCACTGGGGGATCATTTAACCAGAATGGAGTACAGACTGGCCCACCGGTTTCCCTGCCCTCCTCAGTTGACAGCAGATCCCACACCACTTGGAGTCGAGGTGAGACACGAGTATGAGGAAGAGGATGGTATAAAGCACAAGTGTGTACAGATGTTCCTTGGGTACAATTTAGAGGCAAATCAGCTGGATGTTCAGTCAACTCAGGTGGCATTTGGGGTGGCTGGGGCAGGATGCAGGGCAGTGGCATGATGTCAAGTTCTGGAAGGCCAGCAGTGAGAGATGGATGGGAAGCACCCTCGTGCAAGACTCTCTCAAGAAAAACAAGAGAACCAGGAGTCAAGGCTGCCTTCACCTCCTGGATCACATGAAACAGGATAGCTGGGGTGAACATCCCCATGCACCGGCTGGACACCATGGGGTCCACTCTGTCCCTCCAATCATAGTCCAGGAGGATCTGATGGTACCAGCCAAAACCATCTTCCAGGGCACAAAGGGTGATTCCACCATCTGCATACATAGATGGTGATTCTGTAATAGGGGTTCTGTGAGAAGGTCCTCCCCCTCGGCAGCCACTACAGACCTGGTCACTGAGACTGGCCTCCAGGTCCCTAGGAGATCCTGGTGTAAGGATGGCAGCACAGAGATGTCTTAGGGGTGACTTTTCAAGCACAGATAAAAGAGCTGCCTGGTCATACCAGAGCCCTTTGAGATGGTGCAGGAAGGCATGAGACAGCAGGCTCCAGGCTCGACTACCTATTCTGTAAAGGAGTCTCTGCAAGGCCTGGAGGCTTAAAGTATGGACCTGGCTGCAGATGCAGAACAGTCCCTGTCCACCTTCCCTCAGAAGGTGGCTCAGGGCACTCACAGAGACCCAGTGCAGCCCCATGCAGAAAAATTCAAGGATCACCAGGACGCTGGCTAGGGTTCCTGGGGGAAGGCTCAATGTGTTGAACCAGAGCCACAACATGGACAGGATCAGCTGATTGATCACCAGCACTCTCACAAGAAGAGAAAGGCACGGGAACAGCCCCATCCATCTCTGCAACTTGTCAGACACACTAGCCTTTAGGTCAATTCAATTTTCCAGGGGGGGAGAGATTTATGGCAGAAAGGTACACACCCAGATAGAGCAGTGGACATGTGCCCCACTGGATGGCACAGAGTGTGGGTGGGAGGGATCCAGCAAAGTTCCTGTTCCCCACCTGCAGGCCAGAATTCTTGATCCGGTTGAGTTGGGCAAATTAGGTCACCAAGCAGATGGCTTAGCAAGCCTCCATCCATGCCAGGTCTCCCAGCTCCTGGGCCACAAAAAGCATGTCATCAGCATACACCAACAGGACCACCCGTAAGTCCTGCTCCCAAAGCACCAACCCCATCATCCTCTTGTGGAAGAGACAGAGGAAGGACTCGATATTAATGGTACAGAGCTGGCCAGCCAGTGGGCAGCTCTAATATACCTCTTGACCAAAGGTTGACAAGGTTCGTTCAAGGCCCAGATGAACTTGACTAGACACTCTTCAGGAGGTGTGTCACACCCAAAGAAATCCTTTTCTAGCCAAGTTTTCAGAAATGACTGAACTGCTTGGTCTGATTTTTTTAAAAATAAAATAAAATAAAAAATAAAATGAAATAATAATATAAGGCAGACACCAAGCATGAAAAATTTCATCTCAACTGGTTAAAGTTTGAAAAAAAGTCATAAAAAACTGATAAGGGGCACCTGAACGGGAAGTATGGGGTTACCAGCTCTGAATAATGAAGAGCTATGTCAGCTGTGGAACAGACTAAAATGTCAGGAATTTTCACGATAACCAAATCTACATCACCATCAGAGGAGGGGGAAAAAGAACTATCTCCTAGCTACCCAAGATCCTGGTTAGGATAAGCAACTCAGTGAAAACAGCGGGCTAAAACTGAATCCTAAGAAACTAATTTGATGATGTTGAGGTAATGGGAAAAGTTAAAACTCACTACCCTTCATAACATCAACCCTCCACTGAAAATGTCCACCCTCAGATTGTTAGGACTCCCTGCAGTTTCAATATTCTCTTAGGCTCCTGTTTTCTCCTGTGCCTGTGTACCAAAACAGCTACAGCCATGAAATACATGTTTTCATCTATGATTGTCAAGGAGACTGCACAACTTCATGTTAGATATGGACTTAGTCAAGGGGATTTATATATTCATAACCTCTAGATGTGATTATTATAATATACTCTACTTAGGAAAGACACTGATGACCTTAAAAAAGCTACAGTTGGTTCAGAACAAAGCAAACTATTCAGTATACAACAGAGGGTGCCAAAAGCACATTACCGAATGTCCGACTTTCTTCACTGGGTCCCCATGGAATTTAAGGTTTCGGTCCTTCAAAGCTCTTCGTAGGATTGACTCACTAAGAAATTATGACCTCTCAAGAAATACATTACCCTCAGGAGTGAAACTTGTGTGTGGAAGGAGATTATACACACACACACACACACACACACACACACACACACACACACACACACACACACACATTTGGAAGAAAACAATACACTAAAATAGATCTTACTGTAAAACAGAAGTGAAAGTTACCATCATAAGGCTGTTAAATGACTATGTAAAATGATTTTAGTAGTTTCAATCCAGTTTCCAGTAGACAAGTGTTGGTATGACAAACCATAATCACAACAATTGACAACCTTGTCAGCATACATGAGAAAGACTGAATGGACATTGTAATTACTGCATTTACCTCCAAGCATGATTCCTTTAATTTAATATTGAGGTAACCTGGTTGGGCAGGGCCCGTAACCTCCTGCTGCTGCAGATAAACAGAAGACATCAGACTCAAGTGCTGACGATCTTACTCCTGAGGGTATTCTGCGCCAAAATATTAAAATTCTGTAAATTTTATTTGTCAATAAATAAATGTGGAGGTTCCAGCATGGCAGTGGGAAGTACAGGTCACTGAGTGCACTGAGGTAGGCGATCACTCTGGGCTCCGCCCCATCCCCAGACACTGACTTGGCAGTAAAGTTGCACCCAACTCTGACAGAGGGCAAGGACCAGGACTGTCCCAGAAAGACCCTGGGGCCCTGCCCCTCCATTCCAAACACACTAGGTTTAGGCAGGCAGACTCAGCCCAGCAGGGAGATCCAGGGTTGATCGTGGATTGATAGGGTTCTGTGGGGGGCAATTTGGATGTGGGGGGGCTTTGTAGGGGTTGCAGGTTAGATCGGGATGTACAGGGGCTTGTTGATGGGGGGGGTTGTTATAGGTGCACACACAGTGGGACTATGCCAGAGGGTCCAGGTTAAGGTGGTTGGGGTTCAGCAGGAGGAGTCTAGGTGTGGAGGGATCATCGGGGGGCAGGTGTTGACTTGGTGGGGTTCAGTGGGGTGAGAGTCTGGGTGCAGTGGGCTAGTCAAAGTGGTCCAGGTGCAGGTGGGCTGGGGCTTGTTGAAGTGGGGGTTTGAGTGCAGGGAACAGTCTGGGTGCAGAGATGGGGTCCAGATGCAGGGAGGTCTGGATGCAGAAGGTGAGGCTTGTCAGGGTGTGGGTTCAGGTTCAGGGGGGCAAGTGGGGGGAGAGATGGAGGCAGAAAGGGGGGGGGGGTGTTTCCTGCAACCAGAGAGGTTTCTGAGGGTGTGTCTGACCCAGCCCTGGCTGCTTCTTGCAGAGAAAGAGGAAGTCTCGTCATCCCCAGCCCAGCCTGGACTAGTAGCTGAGCCTGGCACAGGGTAGGAGCCACTGGCTGGGGCGGCCCCAGCCCCACCGCCACAATGATTTACCACTCCCCTAGCTGCTCTGGGAGCCCGAAACAATGCACCCGCACTGCTGGGGAGCAGCACATGACCACTCTTGCAGCTTCCCTTTGCTTTCCTGTCAGAAAGTCATTTTTCTGCAGGGAAGCAAGGAAATCTGCGGGGGGCATGAATTTGGCACATGCACAGTAGTGCAGAATTCCCCCAGGAGTACAATCTGCCACCTTGTATAAACACAAAAGTCATGAAACAATTTAAAAGAATAAAAAGGAATATCGTGTGGGCAAGGGGACTTGGCATTATACTTTGAATTTGCAAAATGTTTTTAGATTTGTTACTGCAGACATATTAAATACAGTGACAAAATGCAACATTTTTACTTTCTCTTATATAAAAGGCAATTTGGTCTAAGTGGGAGAAGCCCTTAAACCTCACAGGATAATTTTTTTCAGTAATTAGGGTGACAGGACTGGAACAGGCATGTCAAAAGAAAGAACACTAGTATCAGACAAAATAAAGATCCTCTCTACTTTCCCAGCTAATGCATATTATTCCATTCGTCTAGTCTCAGATTTATGCAAATGAGTAACCCACTTACATAACTTTTACACCATCCAGTTCATGTAAAAACTGCTTGGCTAGCAACCCTCTTGGGTACTCTGCTGCACTTGCACACTGTAATCTACTTGGTGTCTGGGCATTAGGCTCAAGCCAATTTGTACAGCTTTATTGTTTGTTAAATAACTTTTTCAATATTGCATTCACAAAGAGGTAGTGAATGCCATGCACTAGCTTTGGGCCCAATAAGAGCCATCGTTTAAGCCCCAGGATAGGTGCTGGGACTATAGGTGCTGGCGATGCTGCTGTACTCCCTGGCTTGAGGTGGTTTCTATCATATGCTGGGTTTATAGTTTGGTTCAATGGCTCTCTGCACCCCCACTATACAAATTGTTCCAGCACCACTGCCCAGGGTGTGCAAAACACATTGATAAAAACTCTCAAACTCAACAAAACATGGATTATGTGGGGCTGTACCTCAGAAACCCCAATGACCTCAAATTTTGATCACTAACCCTACCCTACACCTTCTTGAGCACATCAAGTTTCATAGCACTCTGAGTAGCCCTGCTAATTTTAGAACACTTAGAAGAGTCATCCTTTAAAAAGAAAGAGTTTCTCAACCTTAACTAGAGGGGAGCTGATGCTGCCCTATAATCAACTGCAATTACCGGTCTTCTTTAAATCACTATCAGCTATTCTTACATTTTAAGCCATTTAATGCACAAAATACTGACCTATGCCATTTATTAAATGAAAAACAAGTCTTTATTTAGAAAGAATATGGCATATAGTACTTGTCAGGCAGGAGCATGCAGCACTATAGTTTTCTCCTGGTGCTTAAACCCTGTGACATGAATGAACAGGAATTCAAGCTGCAAGGAGTTTAAGTTTAAAATTATTCCTTTTACAAAATTATACACGCTGACTAATGAATTCCACTGATTCTTTGTGCAGTGCTGTTGCCATATGAAATATTAAAATATAAATCTACATGGAGAATAATATAACAATGGAAGGTCATGTTGCGTTACTGACTGAGATGGCAGATGGCTTCTTTCATTGCCAGGCTGATTTCATTTTCTTCCACGTTAGCGAAGGGTGAACCTCAAACAGTTCAAATGTTCAGTTCAGTTTTGATAAGCACAGAAAAGTGTGAATGATTACATTTGCAGTTTATCTGAACCTCTTTTGGGCCTAATCCTGCAGTTTCTCTGTGCTTTGAAATTCCACTGCATAAATCGAAGACAGTAGGGCCCTAAATGTGGAAGGCAGATTGGAAATATCAGGAGGTCTGACTTTCAGGTGATTTCCCATAGTATCTGTTTTTAGTTGGGTCAGAAATGCCAATAGAACTAGCTCTTTTGTGATATCTCAGTTTAGCATTTCACTCACAAGCCTTAAGCTTTTTGGTCTCACCCAAATCCAGGAATTAGAGAGGCAGGCAAACATAAAAATAAACAAACAACAATTAGAACCTAATAAAATGTGTCAGACCTCAATAATGTCCAGATCTGGGGTGAAGATTAAGTAAGATAGTATTTATTTTTATCCTTAATGAGTTCACTCATCCTGAGAGTCAGATGTTCTCCATTTTGCTTCACAGCCCAGAGGTGAGGAGAGGAGAATAGCAACTGGTGGATATGTCTTAGCAGCAAAACAAAAGAGCAGACAATATGTTGATTGTTCAATCTCTTCCTGAGTTTGTATCACACATTTGCAGATCTGCAGCTTTGGGGGAAGAGAGAGTATGTCAGGGTAGGAGTAGTACAGAACTGGAAGCAGTTGCTCTATGGGGTATGCTATCATCAAACCTCAGTGAAATTCCAAAAGGAATTCTGTGGGATAGTAAATAACACTGGAAACAGCATTAATTTACCTTAGTGGCATCTCCTCATTCTCATGCAGAACAGGAATGGCACAGGAATGAGAAAGAGAGCATAACATAAACTTCCCAAGAAATCATACTGCCATACCTCTATCATATCCTTCTTTATTTTCTCTTTTCCAAGCTGAACAGTACAAATGTTTTTAACTTGTCCTTATACAGAAGCTGTTCCATAGCCCTAATCACTTTTATTGCCCTTTTCTGTATTTTTAGAACATAAGAGCAGCCATAATGGGTCAGACCAAAGGTCCTTCTAGCCCAGTATCCTGTCTTCTGACAGTGGCCAATTCCAGATGTTCCAGAGGGAATGAACAGAACAGGAAATCATCAAGTGATCCATCCCCTGTTGCCCATTCCCTGCTTCTGACAAATAGAGGCTAGGGGCACCATCCCTGTCCATCTTGGCTAATAACCGTTGATGGACCTATCCTCCATGAATTTATCTAGTTTTTTTTTGAACCCTGTTATAGTCTTGGTCTTCACAATACCCTCTGACAAGGAGTTCCACAGGTTTACTGTGCATTGTGTGAAAAAAAATACTTCCTTTTGTTTGTTTTAAACCTGCTGCCTATTAATTTCATTTAGTGACCCTTAGTTCTTAAGTTATGAGCAGGAGTAAATAACACTAATTCTAATGTATCTTTTCTGAGATGGGACAACCAGAACTGCACACGGTATTCAAGGTGTCGGAGTACTATGGATTTACACAATGGCATTATGATTTTTCTGTCTCATTATCTATTCCGTTCCTAAGGATTTCTATCATTTTGTTCACTTTTTTGACTGCTGCTGCTCATTAAGCAATGTTTTAAAAGAACTACCCGAACTAACTTCAAGATCTCTTTCTTTTGCATGTATAGTTGGGATATGTTTCCCAATGTGCATTACTTTGTATTTATCAATATTGAAATTCATTTGTCATTTTCTTGCCCAATCGCCCAGTTTTGTGAGATCTCTTTGTAACTCTTCCTGGTCTGCTTTGGACTTAACTATCTTGAGTAATATTGTATCATCTGCATATTTTGCCAGCTCACTGTTTACCATTTTATCCAGATTATTTATGAATACATTAAACAGCAATGGTCCCAGCACAAATCTTTAGGGAACCCCCTATTTACCTTTCTCCAGTCGGACCATTTATTCTTACCCTTTATTTCCCAGCTTCTCACCACTTACTGATCCATGAGAGGACCTTCCGTCTTACCACATATCTCCTTACTTTGCTTAAGTACCTTTGGTGAGACTTTCTGGAAGTTCAAGTACACTATGTTGACTGGATCACCCTTTTCTACACGTTTATTGACCCCCTCACCCGGCACCCTCAAAGAATTCTAAAAGGATTGCTGAAGCATGATTTCCCTTTACAAAAGCTGTGTTGACTCCTCACCAACTTATCATGTTCATCTATGTCTCTGATAATTTTATTCTATATTATCGTTTCAACTAATCTGCCTGGTACTGAAGTTAGGCTTACCGGCCTGTAATTGCCAGAATCGCCTCTGGAACAGTTTTTAAAAAGCAGAGTTACATTAGCTATCTGCCATCCCATCTGGTAGAGGCTAATTTCAGCAGTAGGTTACATACCACAGTTAGTAGTTCTGTGGTTTCATATTTAAGTTCCTTCAGAACACTTGAGTGAATACCATATGGTCCTGGTGACTTATTACTATTTAATGTATTGAGTAGTTCCAAAACGTCCTCTATTAACACCTCAATCTGGGACAGTTCCTCAGATTTCTTACCTAAAAAGACTGACTCAGATGTGGGACTCTGTCTCTCATTTCCTGCATTGAAGAGCAATGAAAAGAATTGATTTGGCTTCTCCGCAACAGCCTTGTCTTACTTGGGTGCTCCTTTAGCACCTCGATCGCCCAGTGTCCCCACTGATTGTTTCGGTAGGCTTCCTGCTTCTGATATACTTAAAAGATGCTGTTAGTTTTTGTGTATTTTGCTAGTTGCTCTTGAAATTCTGTTTTGGCCTGCCTAGTTATACTTTTACACTTGACTTATCAGAGTTTATGTTCCGTTCTATTTTTCTCAGTAGGATTTGACTTCCAGTTTTTAAAGGATGTCTTTTTTGTCTCTATCTGCCTCTTTTACTCTGTTGTTTAGCTATTTGGGAAATGGATTTTGGTCCTCTTAATTGTTTGTTTGTTTTTTTCTTTGGGATATACATATAATTTAAGCCTCTGATATGGTGTACTTAAATAATTTCCAATCAGCTTGCAGGCATTTCTTTTTTATGATTGTTCATTTTAATTTCCATTAAGCTAGCCTCCTCATCTTTGCGTAGTTCTCCCTTTTGAACTTAAATGCTACTGTGGAAGGCTTCTTTGATATTTCCCCCATCCCTACAAGGATGTTAAATTTAATTACATTCTGGTTGTTATTACCAAGCAGTTCAGCTATATTTATCTCCAATATTCAATATGCCACTTTTTAAATAGTGGACAAAAAGTGCTTTTCCTCTTTGATCCCCTAAGGATCAATCGCATTACACAGTCAAGGGCAACTGCAGGTTTTTTTTCTTTGTTTGTTTGTTTTTTGGGAGGAGAATGTTGGTTCTTGTGTTTTTGGTGGGTTTTTGCTTTGTTTTTTTTTTTTAATTCTTGGTAGTCCAGTTCACTGAAGAAAAATTGTGCTGGCTACTGGCAAATTATAATGACATGCCATTTCTACAATACGTGACCAATTTTTTATTAGGAAATTGCCAATAATCTGTAATAAATTCACCATTTTGATTCCCACACTTCTAGTAACATCATATTTCAGTACATCACATTTGAAAAATAGAGCCAGAGTATAATACATTGATTTTAGATTCTCTAGCAGATCTTGTAACATTTTCCAATATTGTGGAATAGCCATGATCTCTCATTAAAGCACAGTAAATTCACACTACCACCTCTGTTTAAGAGAATGAGATTCACAAGTAGAAGTAGCCCAGAAAACATTGCATACAATTTTGTGGCTACCTGAAAGATAAAAATTGGTATTGAAAAAGCCTTAGAAGATGGCTCTGGCTTTTGACAAGCAAGACAACTTGAAATCATTTTTAAATGACAGCTGATAAATCCTCCAGATATAAATGCATGAGTAATCCCAACTAATTCCCAATTAATTAATTTAGCCTGCCAATTCTATTTTAGCATTGTTTCAGATGGAACAATAGGTTAGTTCTGGGCAAAATGTATATTAACATATATGCACTCACCCAAGCAGCCTATCTATACTTTGACATTAAGCTTAGTATTTTTTCCTTTAAGGCAACTAACCAAGACTGGATTAAAATGTAAAATGTCTAGACATTTTAAATGTAACTAGGTAAGAAGTGACTCAGTAGTACAAGACAGGGAGGCAATTTGCAATACAATACACTGCTATATTTAGAAGCCTAAAGCCATCTTTTATTTTATGAGCGTCTGATCTTTCTATTTTAACTTTTCCTTTCCCATAAAAAGGTTTGATCATGTGCTGAATTATTTTTAAGTCAGTCAGTGAAATTTTAAGTGAAGAATACTAAGTAAGTAATTCAGCTGCAGAACTGCTATCACTTTGACAGTTTGGGTCAACCCTACAACGAGAGCATTAATTTACTTCACATGGGTGGTTGGACTACTGGTTTGATATTGTCTTTAACTATATTTTTAGTCCTTTGTTTAACAATATACCTAAGCACTTCATGCCCTCTGGTATATATAAGACATTTTATTTATGTAGGAAGGTATTAGAGAAGAATTAGGACAAGGGGAGCGCTTTATTTTTTTTTTGTAAAATTATGTTTCAGTAAGAGGTCATTAAAAAGTTACATCAAATAATCTGTTGATTTTACTGAGTTAGTTAGCACTGAAATGCCTTATGTTTCACTCCCTACATTTCAACTCCCGCAATTCTACAAGAGGCTTCAAGACTATTATATATAATAATGGTGACAATACTCAGCTAGGTCCACACTGGGCCCTGGGAAAGATCTGAAACTGAGATCCTGCCATCCTTCCAAAAAAATTCCCGCTGAGGGAAGATCTTGGAAGGGGTGAAGTTGGAGAGCGGGCCTGTCATGTGCTAACTCTGCAGTCGTGGTTTTTGTCCCTGAGGGACGGCCCTTGCTCTGGACATTGAAACCTGGTGCACGGGGTCATAGCACCACTTAGGTTTGTCCTGATTGCCTCTCCATCATAACGGAGGGACAGATGGGCCAAATCTGAGTGAGTGGCATTGAGACCTGGTGCACAGGGTTGAAATGCCACTCAAGTTGGCATCAAGTCGCAACACCACTCACTTAAATTTGGTCTGAACACCCCCTCCATCCATCAGGTGGGCCAACCTCAGTGGCACTGCAATCCCATGCACTAGGTCACAAGTCCACTCAGTCTCAGGAGGGGGCCTCTCAAATGGTGGGCTCAGGGCAAACTGCCCCTTTCCCCTTCCACCTCCAGGTCACACTGTATGCAGCCCTCTCTAATAACTCTGCCAGGTTTAAAAGATTGAGACATGCTTCAATTACCAGTGTTCCAGAACTGCCTTCATTCATTTTCAGATGACTGTGATACCCTGCCTGTTCCTTTTACAGGCAAACCTTATCACAGTCATTCTCCACCTTTGTTATCTTGAGACTATGAATACTGTACCATTGGTTACATAGAAAACCACTCAGAAGAATCAGTTAGTTCAAAATTGTTGCTGACCATATTTTAGTTAAGAAAAAGTAAGATAAGGATGTTTGACCCTGCTGAAACCTGGTCATTTTTATAGCCACACAAAAGAAACCTTTTGTTCTGGCTTTCCACGGACTGCAGGCTTTGGAATGTCCCAAGAGTCTCCTGGATGCTCTCAGACCTTATGGCTGCTGTTCAGGGAAACTAGATCAACTGCTGCAGAAGGCTGTGAACTATAGGTTTCCTATGAGAGAAACATGCTGTCTGGTATCATTCTAACCTTTATAAAGTACCTTTGAAATATATGGGGATGAATACCTGATAAAGTCAATTAAGTTTCTCCTTTCATAATGTCTATTTTATAAATGGATATAATGACTGATGGACATGTCTGCTCTCACTGGACAGATTAAAGATTAAGACAATTAAAAAAGGATGATGTGTTCTATAAAACTCAGATTAAGAAGCTGCTAGTTGGAAAAAGTTCTTAAAGCTCCTTAAGGTAGTTAAAAGATTATTAGGTATTTTCCCCAAAGTAGGATGACAGAGTTGAAGGTTTTTACTGTAATTATGAGCTTCCTAGGACAATGTGTCACATTCAGTGTCATTGTACACTATCCAAATAGGTAAAATTATTATTGTAAGTGGAGTGATTACCAGTTTTTTTGTTTTTTTAATCTCAATATATTTATATTATATCAGAAACATACAAATAAGGAATGCTAATCACTGGAGATTTGAGGTGTTAATATAATAACCAGGGGACAAGGCAACTTCACTGTGAACACATATGCCATATACTTGTTGGGCAAGCATCTAGGAGCTTCCACTGACATTAAAGGGAGCTGCATGTATGGAAAGAAGGAAGAATATATATGTCATGACAGAAAGTCAATAAGTTCACCCAATTGTGCAGGGCTTATGAAAAGCCCTTGGAGCCACTTACGCACTATGGTGGGGTTATTGGGGGAAGAGGATGTTTTAGGGGAAAATGACATTATTTGGTAAACATTTCAAGATCAGCTTTACCTTCAGTTACATGCATGCAACTCCCATTGGGCCAGAATCTGATCTCTTTTTCACCTGAGTTAATTGAAAGTAACTTCATTGGTTTCTGTGCAATTGCTCTGGATTTGCACAGGTGTAACAGAAATCTAGATCTGGTCCTCTGATTTCAGTGGGCATGGCAGCTAAGTAGCGGAGAGTA